>NC_079493.1:72271150-74671150 GCF_030052815.1 Hevea brasiliensis | reverse complement strand
ATATTTACAACATCTCATGCTTAACAATTATTCTTAAGAAAATCTCTTAAATTAATTGCATCTCATACAACTATTTAAAATTTCTTAAAATAATTGCCCCAATGGAGGGCTTATGTTATAATTACTTTAATTATAGCATTTCCAACTTAATCATTTGTTTGGAAGATTTTATAGCCATCCTTATTACTATTAAGGTCTCACTTTGCACATTATCCATTTAGCATGCATATATCATATAATTGCATACATTCCCATACATCTCATGCATTCATGGATAAGCAGTAAATATTGTATGATCATGGACTTTCTAAGGGATTCAATTCTGAGCCACCAAGAATTGAATCAGGGCATTCCTAGGTGCATTTCATTCATTCATTTTACAAGAGTTGCTGAAGGAGTACATAATCAACACGTGATATTGAATTCCTCCCACTGGTCCCACCAATGCTCTTGACCTCCTTGAACTTCTTGCAATCCAATATTACATAGTAATCCTTAGCATACCAAGGCGAATTTACAAGAACTTAAATAAATGAAATTACAACCCAAAAATATTACAAACTTAATAATACATGCCCAAAATAAATTAAAATAAATTAATTAATTTACAATCCCAAAGAAACATAAAAGAAATAAATCCAATCACATTGGTCTTTTATAGTCCATGATCATCCATCATGCATATCACTATTTAACAATTAAATAAAACATACATACTTAAATTAAATTGAATATCTCATATTCAACTTAAAAATCCAGATTTGAATATGATTCAAATAAATTTAAAAATTCAGATTTGAATCTCATTCAAAAAAATTTAAAAATTTAGATTTGAATCACATTCAAACAACTTCAAAAATTCAGATTTGAATCACATTCAAACATTTTTTAAAAAATCAGATTTGAATCACATTCAAATATTTTTTAAAAAATCAGATCTGAATTTTATTGAATCAATTTTAAAAAATCAGATTTAAATATGATTCAAACAACTTTAAAAATTCAGATTTGAATTACATTCAAACAACTTTTAAAATTCAGATTTGAATCACATTCAAATAATTTTTAAAATTCTGATTTGAATCATAATTTAATTGTGTGATTCAAACAACTAATTAAACACTTTAATTAGTCAAACAATAGGCCTTAGATCATACAACAATTGCAGAATTAAAAGCCAAACCTTGAACCACCCATGGAACCATTGTTGCCGCCACCAATGGTGGCTTCACCATGTGTGCCGCCACACCTCTTGATCCAACCAGCAATGAATCAATCATCTCATGATCAAATCACATAATTAAATCATGTAATCAACAATCTAAATGGCAAATATAGTGGCTCTGATACCAATTGAAGGAACAGAAGCGTGAAAAACACAAGATTATACCATTGAATTCAAAAAAATTTCGCCTAGGGTCACATGCACCATGCAAGATTTATTTTTATCTATTTGATTTCAATGATAAACAATATATTAAAACTCTTTTAATATGTTTTTGGATCTGTATTTGCCATTTAAGATTTTAAAATTAATCAGATTAATTTTAGAACCCTAGATTAAATCAAGAACGATTACACTAACCTCTTGATGCACTGCAGCGTGTCTGCGCCTTTGAGATTCGTCTTCAGGACACTAAATGTTGTCCCTCTAGCTTGTCCACACCAAGAACACCTATGGCAGCCCTTGAACAGCCTCTAAAGCTTTTTCTATTAATTAGAAATTCAAGTTCTGCCTTTTAAGAGATTAGAGATGTAAACAGGATACTAGAAACAATTTCTAGTGTTCTTAATTCAAGAGATTGATGGCTAATCGCTTTGAATTGATGAGAGATGAAGAGAAATAGCTGGAGAGGCTCAAAGTGGCGTGACAAATGAGAGGAGAGGCTGCTGGTTATTTTTTCTTTTCATAACCACACTTAAATAGCTAGGTTAACACATTAAACACTAGCCACATGTCACCTTTTGATTAGCTCTAGGTTTAAGTGACCCAATCACATTGTGCCAAGTGTCAAACCTATATTTAATATTGATTTTAATCATCTTACATGATTAAAAAAAAAACATTTGGCAAGCTTATGTGTAATCCCATGTGTCACCATCTCATGGTGCCACGTGTCACACTGTGAAATGACCAAAATGCCCCTGTGTCTTAATTTTGAGTTCTTAAACCAAAATAATTATTTTCTTCTTCTAATTAATTTATATCAAATATAAATTAATTAATTAATCTCTATTAATTAATTTCTCATCAATTAAATTCATATTTAAACACTTTAAATATAAATTTAATTTATACTACACATCCAATAATCTAGATTTGGTTTCAAGTCATGCTAAGGACTTTGCAATTTAATTGCAAACCAAACCTATTTAATTAATCAATTAAACTCTTTAATTAATTAATTAAATCATATTTAAATAGGTGATAACTTGTGTATGTGTGTGACTTACTAGGCTCATCACTAATTGGCAATGAGACATGATATCAACTCTTAATATCATCAGAACTCTTTCTTACCATAAATGATTTCTCTAAATCATTTTATGAACCTCATAGACCATGGTTAACACCTAGCATAGCATGCCATGGCCACCCAATTAGTAATAAGATTTACCTTAAATGAACCTATAATCATATGTTACCATGCACTAGAATCTCTCTATTACAAAATCCCAACTCAAGCTGGAGTCATGGTTTATGTCAAACTCCATTTGATATGAATATTATGTTCTCTTTTAATTCCAGTTCTTGATTAAAAGATTTTTCTCATCGTAAACTCTTTCTGAATAAATCTATCTGTCCTAGCCAGGAACTTGAAACATCAAGAACAATTGAATGAACATTGGATTTTATCTCTATTTACTTAGAGGAACAGATTCCATCTTGATCAACACCTACCTCCATATATAACTAGCAGGAGCCAACACATGCCCATATACCCATACATAGTACAAGTATGAAAGCAGTATCAAACTCAAACTACCTATATACAAGATAACTGTGCTATCTCAGGTCTAAAGATTATATGCACTGATATGATTTATGACAAAACATTGACAAGAGTAAACTCCATGTGCTTGTCATAAGTGTCACTGGTTCGGCCTATTTATCATTTATAAGTGCCTATCATGTTTGTTATATGGCATGAGACTCACCATTCCATCTTATTTATATCTCATATAAATAACTTGGGAACAAACATGAATACAATCTTTCTGGATAAGTGATGTCCTTATTATGAAGTATCCTCGATTGTGAACCAATTTATGATACTTCATGCTAGAAATATTATGACTCATATTCTTAACAACTTAAGAATAATATTTCTAACAAAATATCAATGGACCTTTTCTATTACACATAAATATATTATGTAAACGAAAAAGTGGAAATGCCTTTTATTAATAAAAATATGTACAAGATACATACTAAATGATATGCTCTAGAGCAAACTACTAACACCTTCTTCTTGTTGGACTTTCCAGTAGAAGAAGATGCAATCAAAGCTACCTCTTTTCTTTTATTGCCTGGCATATTCTTTTGGTCAATAACCAGCATGTTGAGTAAACCAGCTAAGGTGCATTCCTGTTTAGTCATATGGAAATTTGTCACAAAATTCCCAAAAGACTCAGGAAGGGACTGAAGGATCAAATCCGTCTGTAGTTGGAAATCCATGTTGAAGTCAAGATGTTCCAACTGCTTAATCAGCCGAATCATCTTGTGGACATGATCCCCAACATTCTGTCCCTCAGACATCCTCATACGGAATAGCTGTCTAGATATCTCATACCTAGCATTCCTGCTGTGCTCACCATACAACTCTTGTAGGTGAAGGAGGATCTCACTCGCACTCTACATGTTCTCATGTTGCTTCTGTAACTCATTACTATGGAAGCAAGCATGTAACACTTAGCTCTCATATCATGCTACTTCCACTTGTCCAAAGTTTCATGTTCCTCTTGTGTGGCCTCTGGAGGTAAGGGACCAGGAACATTTGAATCTAGAACATGTCCCATATGTTCAAGGTTCAGGACAACTTTCAAATGTGTTAGCCAATCAGACAGATTAGGTCCTGTCAACCTGTTGTGATCAAGTATGCTTGCAAGGATATTGGATGGTGGTGGTTGTTTTGTGCTCATTTTTATCAGAAAATTAACTGCAGAAAATAACCAGATTAATTAGTAAATGTATCATGTAATTAACCAAAATGATTATGGTCTTTTAATCAAATTGGTCCTCCCACTAACTTAGCGAATCCTACACTTCCAAAGTAGAAAACGAAAATCCTAGTTGGATGGGTTTCTAGTGGGTGATTGAATTCTTATAATTTTATTGATCATTCTCAGCTACATCCATTATTGGAATTACAATAAACTATAAGTGAGCAACTCCTTGCCCATCACATCTCATGTGAGGTTCAATCCTTTACCTAGCCCCTAATGCTCAAAATCTCAGGTACATCCATTATTGACTTATCTTGCATTAGTTAAGTTGATCCCATTGAGCCAGTAATTATGCAAATAATTTTAATGTCCTCAGGTACATCCAATATTGGCCACCAAACCATTTACATATTTACAACATCTCATGCTTAATAATTATTCTTAAGAAAATCTCTTAAATTAATTGCATCTTATGCAACTATTTAAAATTTCTTAAAATAATTGCACCAATGGAGGGCCTATGTTATAATTACTTTAATTATAGCATTTCCAACTTAATCATTTGTTTGGAAGATTTTATGGTCATTCTAATTACTATTAAGGTCTCACTTTGCACATTATCCAATTAGCATGCATATATCATATAATAGTATACATTCCCATACATCTCATGCATTCATGGATAAGCAGTAAATATGGTATGATCATGGACTTTCTAAGGGATTCAATTTTGAGCCACCAACAATTGAATCAGGGCATTCCTAGGTAGATTTCATTCATTCATTTTACAAGGGTTGCTGAAGGAGTACATAATCAACACTTGATCTTGAATTCCTCCCATTGGTCCCACCAATGCTCTTGACCTCCTTGAACTTCTTGCAATCCAATATTACATGGTAATCCTTGGCATACCAAGGCGAATTTACAAGAACTTAGATAAACGAAATTGCAACCCAAAAATTATTACAAACTTAATAATACATGCCCAAAATAAATTAAAATAAATTAATTAATTTACAATCCCAAAGAAACATAAAAGAAATAAATCCAATCACATTGGTTTTTTATAGTCCATGATCATCCATCATGCATATCACTATTTAACAATTAAATAAAACATATATACTTAAATTAAATTCAATATCTCATATTCAACTTAAAAATCCAGATTTGAATATGATTCAAATAAATTTAAAAATTCATATTTGAATCTCATTCAGACAAATTTAAAAATTTAGATTTGAATCACATTCAAACAACTTTAAAAATTCAGATTTGAATCACATTCAAACATTTTCTAAAAAATCAGATTTGAATCACATTCAAATATTTTTTAAAAAATCAGATCTAAATTTTATTCAATCAATTTTAAAAAATCAGATTTAAATATGATTCAAACAACTTTAAAAATTCAGATTTGAATCACATTCAAACAACTTTTAAAATTCAGATTTGAATCACATTCAAACAATTTTTAAAATTCTGATTTGAATCATAATTTAATTGTGTGATTAAAAGTACTAATTAAACACTTTAATTAGTCAAATAATAGTCCTTAGATCATACAACAATTGCATAATTAAAAGCCAAACCTTGAACCACCCATGGTAGCCAAACCATGCGCACCATTGATGGTGTTTTTTCAAAGTATGCCGCCACCTTACTTTGCAACAAGCAATGGTCTTTTGATCTCATGATCAATATCACACAATTAAATCATATAATCAACAATCTAAATGATAAATATAGTGGCTCTGATACCAATTGAAGGAACGGAAGCGTGAAAAACATAAGTTTATACCATTGAATTCAAAAATTTTCATCTAGGGTCACATGCATCATGCAAGATTTATTTTTCTCTATTTGATTTCAATGATAAACAACATATTAAAACTCTTTTAATATGTTTTAGGATCTGTATTTTCCATTTAAGATTTTAAAATTAATCAGATTAATTTTACAACCCTAGATTAAATCAAGAACGATTACACTAACCTCTTGATGCACTGCAGTGTGTCTGCGCCTTTGAGATTGGTCTTCAGGACACCAGATGTTGTTCCTCTAGCTTGTCCACACCAAGAACACCTATGGTAGCCCTTGAACAGCTTCTAAAGCCTTTTCTATTAATTAGAAATTCAAGTTCTGCCTTTTAAGAGATTAGAGATGTAAACAGGACACTAGAAACAATTTCTAGTGTTCTTAATTCAAGAGATTGATGGCTAATCTCTTTGAATTCATGAGAGATGAAGAAGAATAGATGAAAATCCTCAAAGTGGCGTGACAAAGGAGAGGAGTGGCTGCTGGTTATTTTTTCTTTTCATAACCACACTTAAATAGCTAGGTTAACACATTAAACCCTTGCCACATGTCACCCTTTGATTAGCTCTAGGTTTAAGTGACCCAATCACATTGTGCCAAGTGTCAAACCTATATTTAATCTTGATTTTAATCATCTTACATGATTAAAAAAAACATTTGGCAAGCTTATGTGTAATCCCATGTGTCACCATCTCATGGTGCCACGTGTCACACTGTGAAATGACCAAAATGCCCCTGTGTCTTAATTTTGAGTTCTTAACCCAAAATAATTATTTTCTTCTTCTAATTAATTTATATCAAATATAAATTAATTAATTAATCTCTATTAATTAATTTCTCATTAATTAAATTCATATTTAAACACTTTAAATATAAATTTAATTTATACTACACATCCAATAATCTAGATTTGGTTTCAAGTCATGCTAAGGACTTTGCAATTTAATTGCAAACCAAACCTATTTAATTAATCAATTAAACTCTTTAATTAATTAATTAAATCATATTTAAATAGGTGATAACTTGTGTATGTGTGTGACTTACTAGGCTCATTACTAATTGGCAATGAGACATGATATCAACTCTTAATATCATCAGAACTCTTTCTTACCATAAATGATTTCTCTAAATCATTTTATGAACCTCATAGACCATGGTTATCACATAGCATAGCATGCCATGTCCACCCAACTAGTAATAAGGATTACCTTAAATGAAGCAATAAGAATATGTTACAATGCACTAGAATCTCTCTGCATAAAAATTCCAACTCAAGCTGGAGTCATGGTTTATGTCAAACTCCATTTGCTATGAATATTATGTTCTCTTTTAATTCCAGTTCTTGATTAAAAGATTTTCTCATCAGAAACTCTTTTCTGAATAAATCTATCTATTCTGGCCAGGAACTTGAAACATCAAGAACAATTAAATGAACATAGGATTTTATCTCTATTTACTTAGAGGAACAGATTCCATCTTGATCAACACCTACCTCCATATATAACTAGTAGGAGCCAACACATGCCCATATACCCATACATAGTACAAGTATTAAAGCAGTATCAAACTCAAACTACCTATATACAAGATAACTGTGCTATCTTAGGTCTAAAGATTATATGCACTGATATGATTTATGACAAAACATTGACAAGAGTAAACTCTATGTGCTTGTCATAAGTGTCACTGGTTCAACCTACTTATCATTTATAAGTGCCTATCATGTTTGTTATATGGCATGAGACTCACCATTCCATCTTATTTATATCTCATATAAATAACTTGGAAACAAACATGAATACAATCTTTCTGGATAAGTCATGTCCTTATTATGAAGTATCCTCGATTGTGAACCTATTTATGATACTTTGTGCTAGAAATATTGTCACTCATATTCTTAACAACTTAAGAATAATATTTCTAACAAAATATCAATGGACCTTTTTTATTACACATAAATATATTATGTAAACGGAAAAGTGGAAATGCCTTTTATTAATAAAAATATGTACAAGATACATACTAAATGATATGCTCTATGGCATACTACTAACACAATTAGCATGCATATATCATATACTTGCATACATTCCCGTACATATCATGCGTACATGGATAAATAATAAAGATGGTATGATCATGGGCTTTCTAAGGGATTCAATTCTGAGCCACCAAGAATTAAATCAGGGCATTCCTAGGTGCATTTCATTCATTCATATTACAAGAGTTGCTGAAGGAGTACACAATCAACACTTGATCTTGAATTCCTCCCATTGATCCCATCAATGCTCTTAACCACCTTGATCTTTGTCACACCTTACCCTTCCATAAGGCATAACGTGATCCCGTAGTATACATAATGAATTACCAAACTTTGCCTACTGATAACCCATTAAATACACTACAAGGGATTTTAAACAATTTCTTACTTCTTTTTAAAGTGGTGAGCACTTTTGACAGGTTTTAAAACTGTTTAATCGAAGTTAAATCACACATTAGATCTGAAATAGCCATAAATTTTATAAAAATTTTGACAGAGTGCCGTCTGTATTTTGTGAAAATAGTTCTTCAAAAACCTATAAAAAAACACTTCCAATATATTTGTTTCAATCCCGAACTCTAATAATAGCTCAACTTAAATCAATTTTCACAACACAAGTCAAGCTCAAGTTCAGCAATTTCAAAAATAAAGTGCAAAATAGCTGAGTATTTCAAAAGCTGAAATAAGAGAATTATAATAAAATATTTTGACAGGCCAAAATAATTTACAACTTTATTTTAAAACTGCTCAAGACCAAATACAATATATACATACAGTTCACATACATTACAATAATATTTACAAGGAAGTGGTATACTCAATATACCTAGTAAAATCTCAAAACGAAGTCACAAGCAGCCTACTTTGCTAATTTATCTGTTTGTCTTCCTGCGACAACAATGAAAAAGCTATCGCTAAGTAAAATTTACTCAGTGGTGCACAATAAAAATTTAAAATGCGGTATATAAAACATTTATTGACAATTCAATTCACAATTCAAATAATTCACAATTTCATGTCATAATTTTCAAAGCTCATATAACATAAATTTAATCAAACAATTTAATAAATACAGTGTTGCCAATCAATAACACAACTTAGGTTATGACACAAAATTTTTCAAATATTCCATATTGTACACCACGACAAGGCATACTCACCCCACTAATCAAAATCAATGAGGGAGGTGGCTAGCTAGATAATGAGTACTCATCCATACTCACCTCAGACTGGCAAGTCAAAAAGGGAGGAATATAGTCATGTACACCTCATAAATGGACGAAAGTAGTGATATTGCCATGCCAATTGTAAATAAAAAACAATTTCAAATCGCAATATTTAAATATTTCATACAAACCACAAATCACATTTTATCTCAAAATTTCTATTTATAACATAGGCAACACACAAATTTTCAAATAAAATTCCCAAGGCCAAAACAATAAAAAATTATTCATAACTCTTATTCAATTAGCTTTTTAGTAAAAACAATGAATTTAAAATGTTGTGCACAAATACAATTTAAAACTATTATGTTCAAATGTAATTCAGGCAGCAATCAAACAAACCTCATTTCAAATCTCTATTTCTAAAATAGGCAATAAACTTTTCTCAAATAAATTTTCTAAAGCCATAAATTCACAACTCATTTCTCCAAATAAATTTTCTAGTAAAAGCAGTGAATATAAAAAGTATTGTGCACAGACATCGGATGAGTCGCCTCTTGGCTTTGACTCAATGTTCCTTATGCTTTTCAATATCCTTTTCAACTAAAACACACAATTTAAAGTGTTTTAGTACTTAGTTAAATTGTTTTTAATAATAAAATCCAATAACTAAATTTTATTGGTATTATTCACTTCAATTCATTTCATTAGTTAACCTATAATGTTGATCTTTAATACACACTAGGTGAATTAATTTTAATGTTACCAATATGTCATATTTTATAGTCCTCAAGTGTTGGTATATGTTACCAATTTCATTTTAAAGCTTATTGCATTTTATTTTAATTTTTCAAATTTGATGTACTATTTTGATATAGCTAATTGACTTATTTTCCTTTGTTTCTGGGTGCTGGTCAAAAGAGCAATATTGTAGGTTTATGTCTTAGTGACATTTTGGTACTGATTTCCTGTCATTTGGAGTTTTCTGGACCAAGTTATGGCCATTTTGCTAAATTTAAACCTTTCATACTAAATTCTGATTTGGTACCAAACCATAACCACTCAACACATCACATTTTGGTCAACTTGGGCAGAATATAACAATTCACAATACACCTATTACAACTCAGAATTTCAAAATCCAATTTCAACAATATATACACATGAATATCTCTTATTAACACATCTAATTTCCCAATAATAATTACATACACATTTTGCCATCCTTGGTACCATAATTCACTAGACTATTACATGAATTTAAACACTCTACCATGCATCACAAGGCTGCCGGATTGATCAATTCACAAAGCCCTTAAAATATCTTCCAAAAACCCCAAAATTTCAATGGTTCCAATACACAATTCAATTGCTCAAACCTAATCCAACTTGTCATACCCTACCTCTTTGTAAGGCATAACATGATCCCGTAGAATACCTAATGAACTATCGAACTTCACCTACCGATAACTCATTAAGTACCCTACAAGGGATTTTAAAATAATTTTCTTACTTTTATAAGTGGTGAGCATTTTCTAATAAGTATTAAAATATTTAATTAAAGCTGAAAAATAGTTAAAATTTTTGGCCCATTTTATTTTTCTGCAAATTTTATTGAAATTTCGGTAGAGTGCCGTTTGTATTTTGAGAAAACAATTCTTCAAATATCTGAAAAAAATAGTTCTAATAATTTGTCTCAACAACTTCTTCCCATTCACAATCATCCCAATCAATTTCAACATCATTTACCAATTTCCAAAAATTCAAATCCACAATTTCCAATATTCAATAATCATCAAAATACCATTAATCAATTTCATTCAATTTTAAGCAAAATACTTCCATTCATATTTCATTAAAGATAAAACAATTTATATACATCATCACAAAAATTTACATAGAGAAATTCAAACTAAAATTTTTACAAAATTTATACAAACTTTATACAAACTACTCAAGACCAGTTTTACATGTCCATACCTTTACATACATTACATACATCAAAATAAATTTTTACAGTCAGGGTATAAATTATACCCGATAGCTTCAAAGCAGGTAGCTCCTCAATGCTCAGCAGTTTAATCTGCTGCTCCTCTAGTCTCTATATCTACAACAGCAATAAGAGTTATCGCTGAGTACTAGGACTCAGTGGTGCACAACATACTAAAATAATCTTTATGCAGAATTTAAATTATATTTATTCAAAAATTGGACTGAACATGAGAATTAAATACAAAACATGAATTATGAGATTTGAATCCAAACAAGATCATTTTGAAGTGTCAAAACCAATTTCATAAAACCCACAGTTATATCATGCCATTCGAAACAAATATAATCTCAATAGCCAGAGGCTAAGGAGAAGTCACATCACAAGGCTAGCTAGCTCAAATATATGGGAACCCATTATTTTTCTTCTTCTACTGGCATACACCTCAACACTTTAGCTAGAGAACGAATCAAAATTCGAAATTGATTACCCCCACTAGTCATGCTAGTGAGGTGTTCAAATATATGGTCATGACACTGTGGTTTCAGAACTTATCTTAACAATTTACTAAACATTGCCAATTCAAATATACACAAATAACTTTCAACAATTTAAATCAAAAGCATCATAAATACTTCATCATAATGATGTCACAATTCAATATTTCAAATTATTCAAAACAATATACAGAAGAAAATTTACAAAAATTCAACGTTGTGCACAAACTGTGACACCCCTTACCCGTCTGCAGTGTAGCCGAGCAAGATATGCCGCGCAGTGTACCGGAACACCCTATTTTAATTCAATCATTTTTTTATTCTTCCTAATTTTTTTTTCATAGTTATGAAGTATAATTTATGAAATATAATTCATTTAAGTCATTTATTGAAATCATAATTTATTTCAGGTTCCAAAACTTTTATAGAAAATCCTGCAGAGTACTGGCTAAAAATGGAGAAAACAGTTCTTCGGAACCTGTGAAAAACACTTCCAATAATCATTTCCAATCATTCTCAAACTCCAATAATCATCAACATGGTCTCAACATTAGTAATCATTTCAAGTTCTCAACATTAATCTATAATTTCATTCAAATTCAAAATCAACTAAAATTTCATGAAGATATTCTCAAATTATATTAATTAAAAAAATTTTTCAAAATATGTACATCAACATATGATTACATAAATTTACTATTTACATGAGTTCATAATTTACAAATCACAAACTACTGCCTAATACAAAATGCAAAAACATAATTTCAAAAGGGAACTAAAGGTCCTACCACTAATGCACTGTAGATGAGAGGTGACTCTGACGCTAGGCAGATCTGTGACCTCACCCAGTCTGTGGTCTGCTGGGCTCTCTGTTTGTCTCTCCAGAATCTACGCGTGGAAAAAAGCAATGCACTAAGCAATAATGCTTAGTGGTGCCAATAATAAAATAAAAAGAACTAATAAAAAAAATATATGCAGTGAGTGTATTGATGTCTCATGCAAACAAATTTTTGATAATTATTGGTAGTCTTATTTATTTGATAGTTGTTATATTCATTATTTCATCAAATTTATCAACTTTTATTTTTGGTTGCCCAAGTAACCTATACTGGATGACCGGACTGGATAAATGGGTAAACTGGCACTAGGTATCAAGTACCTTGGGCTGTCACACCATCGGTCACATATGTGTCTCCTGGTGTACAACAGAACAGCTAACAAGCTATAATAACATTAGGCACAAGGCCAAGTCTCAACACAATGTCAGAATGGCTAAAAGCCAAGAAATCACAGAATGGCATAATGTCATGTGCAGTACTGCTAACTAAACCCTATTGGCATGCCAACCTATCCAAACCAATCTTGCTAGGTGTACTAAGGCATGTTACACTTTTAAACTTTACAATTCTTGAAATTTAAGTTTAGGTGTTACTATTCATTTCATTAGTCAACTAAAATGTTGACTTTTGCATAGACAATAGGTACTTTGGTTCCAATACTCCCAACATACCACATTTTGCATTCTAAAGTTGTTGGTATTGGTTACCAATACCATTTCTAAGCTTAATGTTAGTTGTTCAAAATTTTCAGATTTCAAGCCTTGTGTTTACTGTTCCATTGATCATTTTTACAGTAGGAATTTGGCAAAATTGTCTTCATGAAATTTGTTCGTTATTTTGCCTAGTTACATTTATTTTTTTGAATCACTCTATTTGGAGTTTTGTAGCTCAAGTTATGGCCTAAATACCATAACTGGCCGGATTGGACAGAATCCAAAATTCTGGGCAAAACTAGTTTTGCCAGATTTGGTAACCTAAGTTTGGTTTGCGATTTGACTAGGTTATGGTCATAATTTGGATTTGTGTTCTCCATGAAAGTTGTAGGTATATGTCTCAGATTTCTGCTGCTAAAATTTCAGGTCAATTGGACCTTTCTACACTGACTTATGACCAAATGAATGAATACTATTCATTGGGTCATTTTGCCCAGGCAGAATGCAGGCCACCCAGATTAGGGCAATTTTTAGGTCAACTTAGTTTGGTTTTCTGGGCAAGGTTTCTATACCAATGTTGTGCCATTATGTGTCTAGTTTCATTTCCAATTAGCCTTGCACCAATTGAACTTACACAACCTAAGTTATAGTTACCCAAACAGGCTGGACTCACATCCAGACCTGTAGGTCACACAAGGCAACTTAGCCAAACTCAAATCCCAAGCTACAACTCACTTCAATTCTTCATCATACACAGCCAAATGGTCACTAATTGACCATTTAAACTTTCATTCACTAACACATGAACAAGATCCAAGTTTTTGTGTCCAAACCCCTGCTCAAATTCAAGGTTCACACAACACATGTCAATTAGGCATACTAATCCATTTCAAATTTATGTCTACACATCAACACCATTTCTAAGCCATTTTAAATCCATCAAAACCATCAACTACCACTCTCATAAAGCTGGCCAAAATTCCATTCTCAATTTCACACATGATTTATCTCAATTTCTTAATTATTTATTCATATTCAATCTCAATTTTAAGAAATAAACAAGATTAAGTAATTAACATGCACTAACCTCTTTGGTCTCTTTATTGGCTTATATAAACCTTGGAATTTCTTCACTTTATGATAATCAAAACCTTGCTCTTGATGTGCGGGTTAATTTTTGTGAAGGGTGTTTAGGGTTTTGGGGTGAGATTTGGTGAGTTATGAAGCTTTGGTGGAGCTTTCATGGAGGTTTGGATAGAAGGGAGAAGGAAGGCTACGGATGGAAGAAGAAAGGAAAAAGAAAATTGATTTTTTTTTCTTTCATTTCTGCCCATTTAACTCATTTTAAGTGATTTATAGCCATGTGTCACCATGTGATTGGGTGGAGGCACACTAATGACATCATGTGATGTCATAATTTCTTATTTAATTCATTTTCTTTTTTTTTTCTTTTCTACTCAGTTTTAATTTAATTTGTAGCAATATTTATTCATATTTTATGTCATAATAATTATTTACTTAACTGGACAAGTCGGCCAAAAATCATCTCTGAAGACGAAATGACCAAAATGCCCTCCGTTTGGCTTATTAAGCCAATATCGTCTGTACCGATTGAAAAAATTTTCTAAGCATTTTCTTGGCATTCTAATGCCAAAGGAACCTCAATGACCGTTCTCTGGAGTCTCAAAAATTATTTTATGAATTTTTCTCCCAGGTCTAGGGCTCCTAGTTGTGAGAACCACAACTTCCTACTAGGTTACCCATCGCTTAGGCACTGGCTCATTTATCTTGGTTGTATTTTATTTTTAAAATTTTTCCTAAATTTTTCTTATTAATATTTGAGTTAATTATGGCTCCTCTCTTTAGTTTAAATAATTTTCTGGACGTTCTAGCTGTCCGTACCGACACTGGTCACCGGAACAGTAGAATGTATGGAGTTGCTATAGGGAGGGTGTTACAACTCTTCCCCTCTAATTTAAATTTCGTCCTCGAAATTTACCTGATACAAATAATTGAGGGAACTATTGCCTCATCATCTCTTCACTTTCCCAAGTTGCCTCCTCGGTGTTGTGGTGCCTCCAAAGCACTTTCACCAGTGGAATCTACTTATTCCTCAACTTTTTCACTTCCCGAGCCAAGATCCGTATGGGTTCTTCTTCATATGTTAAATCCGGTTGTACTTCAATTTCTTCCATGGAGATGACATGTGAAGGATCTGAGCGGTATCTTCTTAGAGTAGATACGTGGAACACATTATGGATCTTGTCCAGCTCTGGTGGTAAAGCTAGCCTATAGGCCACTGGACCCACATGTTCAATAACTTCATATGGGCCAATAAAACTAGGGCTTTACTTACCTTTTCTTCCAAATCTTAATACCTTCTTCCACGGTGACACCTTAAGGAACACTTTGTCGCCCCCTGCATATTCTATTTCTTTCCTCTTCAGGTAGGCAAAAGATTTCTGTCTGTCTGAGACAACCTTCAGATTGGCTTTGATTAGTTTTACTTTCTCCTTAGTCTGTTTCACCAGGTTTGGCCCAACCAGTTTATCTTCACCCAATTCAGTCCACCACACTGGAGTTCTACATTTCCTCCCATACAGTGCTTCATAAGGGGCTATTTGGATGCTAACTTGGTAGCTATTGTTATATGCAAATTCTGCTAGCGGGAGGTATCTATCCCAACTTCCCTCAAACTCAATGACACAACTCCTCAGCATATCCTTAAGGACCTGACATATATTTCATGTTATTATTATCATTTCAGTTCAATATTTGTATTAGTTCAATTGGTTTCAATTGTTTACCTAGATTACTCTTTCTGATTGCCCATCCATCAGAGGATAGAAAGCTGTGCTAAAGCGGAGTTGTATACCCAAGGATTCATGTAACTTCTTCCAAAATCTCAATGTAAACCTTGGGTCTCGATCAGATATGATGGAAAGTGGAATTCCGTGCAGTCTAACTATCTCCCTGATATATAATTCTGCTAACTTCTCCAGTGAGTAGTCAGTCCTAACTGGTAGAAAGTGTGCTGACTTTGTCAATCTATCTACTATCACCCATACTGCATCATGCTTCTTCTGGGTGAGAGGTAGACCACTTACAAAATCCATGGTGACCCGATCCCATTTCCATTCAGGTATGCGTATAAGCTGTAGCAAACCCGATGGAACTTGATGTTCTGCCTTGACTTGCTGACATGTCAAGCATTTAGTCACATAGTCAGCTATGTCCTTCTTCATACCAGGCCATTAATACTGAAGCTTCAGATCATGATACATTTTTGTACTTCCTAGGTGCATAGCATAAACACTGGTGTGTGTCTCTTTCAGAATACTAGCTTTCAATTCCCCATCATCTGGTACACACGATCTTCCTTTGTGGTATAGACACCCATCTGTTTTCACTGCATAGTCAGTTTCTTTCCTTTCTAGGATTTTGCTCATAATAGCCTTTAGCTTCTCATCTACCTGCTGCCCATCTAAAATCTACTATAGCAGGTTTGGCCTCACTTGTAACTCAGCCAAAATAGCTCCATCTCGAGTCAAGGATAGACGGGCATTCAATGATCTCAAAGCTGTGATGGATTTTCTACTCAAAGCATCAGCAACTACATTTGCCTTCCCAGGATGATAGTCAATTACACAATCACAGTCCTTCAGGAACTCAATCCATTGCCTCTGTTTGAGGTTGAGCTCCTTCTAGTTTGGCAAGTATTTCAAATTTTGTGGTCTCTGTAAATGTAGCACTTTTCACCATACAAGTAATGCCTCCATATCTTCAGTGCGAAGATAATTGCTGCAAGCTCTAGATCATGGGTAGGGTAATTCTGTTCATGTGGCCTTAGCTGCCTGGAAGCATAAGCGACCACCTTCCCCTCATGCATCAATACACACCCTAACTCATTATGAGAGGCATCACTGTAGACCACAAAGTCCTTTCCCGACACTGGCTATGTTAACACTGGTGCCTCTGTCAACATAGCCTTCAACTTCTCAAAACTGGTCTGACACTTGTCATTCCAGTCAAATCTGACATTCTTCTGTAACAACTTGGTTATTGGAGTAGCTATTAAGGAAAATCCCTTCACAAATCTTCTGTAATACCCAGCTAGCCCCAAGAAACTTCTGACCTCAGTTGTATTTCTGGGAGGCTTCCATTCCATTACTGCTTCTATTTTCTTAGGATCCACTCTAATCCCATCAGCTAACACTATGTGTACAATGAATGCAATCTCATTTAACCAGAAGTCACACTTGGACAACTTAGTATACAGTTTCTTTTCTCTCAGGGTTTGCAGAACAATCCTTAAATGCTCATCATGTTCTTCCCTGGTCTTGGAATACACCAAAATATTATCAATAAAGACCACTATGAACCGATCTAAGTATGGATGGAAGATACAGTTCATAAGGTCCATGAATGCCGCTGATGCATTTGTTAGGCCAAAGGGCATCACCAAGAACTCAAAATGCCCATACCGGGTCCTGAATGCAGTCTTTAGCACATCTGCATCCTTCACCCTCAACTGATGATACCCTGATATGAGATCAATGTTTGAAAATACTCCGACTCCCTTCAACTAATCAAACAGATCATCAATTCTAGGCAACGAATATTTATTCTTCACAATTACTTTATTCAATTACCGGTAATTAATGTATAACCTCAAATTCCCATCCTTCTTTTTTACAAATAGCACTGGAGCTCCCCATGGTGACACACTGGCGCGTATGAACCCCTTATCCAGTAACTCCTGTAACTGGATTTTCAGTTCCTTCAATTCTGTGGGCGCCATCCTATAAGGAGCAATAGAGATTGGTGCTGTACCCGGCAGTATCTCAATAGCAAATTCAACTTCCCTTTCTGGTGGCAAGCCAGGCAATTCTTCAAGGAACACATCTAGGAAGTCTCTTACTGTGGGTATGTCACACAGATCTGGCTTAGCCTGCCTAGTATGCACCACATGTGCTAGGTAGGCTTCACAACCTTTTCTCATCAGTTTTCTTGCAACTGTGGCTGAGATGACATTGGATAAGAAATCTGTCCTTTCCCCCACAACTGTGATCTCATTACCCTTAGGATTTTTCAAAGAAATCCTCTTCAGTTTACAATCAACCATTGCTTGATAACGTGACAACAGTCCATTGCCAAAATCACGTTAAACTCATGGAAAGGCAACTCAATTAGGTCTGCCAAGAATTCATATCACAGAATCCTTAACGGGCAACCCTTGTATACTTTGTTCACCACTACACTATGGCCCAATGGATTAGTGACTAGAATGTCTTAGTCACTCTCCCCTACTAATATCCCCCTTTCTATGGGTAGGTTGATGCAGATGTATGAGTGAGTGGATCCTGGATCCACCAATGCATGCACAGATGTATTGTAGAGGGAGAACGTACCTCTGATAACGTCCAAGGCATCTTGCTCCTCTTGAGTTCTCATGGAATAGGCTCTGGCAAGTGGTTTGCCCTCAGGCCTCTCTATTGGCTCAGATGCAGGCCTTTGTGATGGTCCCACTGCCTCAGATTTGCCAGATTTCCTACCCCTTTAGGGTGCAGGAGCAGGTCTGCTTGTGTTGGAGCAGTTGTAGTAGTTTTGCGTGGATAGTTCCTCAGCTGATGCTTTGTCGACCCACACCTTAAGCAGGCACCAGTCACTCTCCAACACTCCCCCTTATGCTACTTCAGGCAATGCGAACATGCAAAAGATGCTAGGGCTGGTCCCCTGAACCTCGTCCCTGGAGAGCTGCTCACTGATGATGTGGACTGACCTCTCCTAGGGGTGAACTGTGGCTTGGGCCCCTGGGACTAACCCTGACCTTTTGCTTGACCTAAACTCTATGCAAGTGGACCTTTGAACTTTTTTCCTAGTGCAGGAGATGAGCTAGAATGACCCGGGCCTCTCTTCTAGTCTGTTCGCTTATTTTAACCTTTTCAACTTTTATAGCAGCTTCCACTAACTTGGTGAAGTCTGTGATTCCCAAGGCAGTGATCATGATCTTTATATTATCATTTAATCCCTCTTCAAATCTCTTACACCTTTCAACTTCATTAGGGACTATCTCCCTTCCGTAGTGGCTCAGTCTGGCAAATTCCTTCTCATACTCCTCTACTGATAGTTGTCTCTGCCTCAGGTTAATGAACTCTCTTCTTCTCTCTTCCAGGTATACACTACCCACATATTTCTTCTTGAATTCTGAGAGGAAGAAGTCCCAAGTTATTACTTCTGGCTGCACTTCACTAGACACTGTATCCCACTATTTGTAGGCATCATCTTACAACAGAGATACAGCAGCTTCTAGGTTTTGCCCTGGAGTGCAGTGGAGTTGCTTTAAAACCCTTCCTATTCTATTCAACCAGTTTTCGGCTGCAACAGAATCATCTTCTCTTTTGCCAAAGAAATCCACTGCTCCAAATTTTCTCAGTCTTTCCAGGTGTGATTTCTGCTGTGGAGGTGGTGGTGGTGGTGGTGGTGGCATTACCTCAGCCATTTGTCTGAAGAATTCAGCCATTTGCTGGAAAATGGCCTGTGGAGGCTGAGCAGGCTCTGCTTGAGCTAGTGGAGCAGGTTCTCCCCTCCCTACAGTCTCAGCTACTGCAGGTGGAGCATGACTCTCCACTTCCTCCTCAACTGTCCTCTATGATGTAGGGTCCATATCCTATTCAAAATAACAAAGATAAACAGATCTGCATTAGTGTCACCTCAACTCTTACAAATGCAATGCATGGTATGGACTCAATCTAGGCCCAGAAACGCCTAAACTGTGCTCTGATACCACTAAATGTGACACCCCTTACCCGTATGTAGTGTAGCCGAGCAAGATATTCCACGCACTGTACCAGAACACCCGATTTTAATTCAATCATTTTTTTATTCTTCCTAATTTATTTTTTTTCATAGTTATGAAGTACAATTTATGAAATATAATTCATTTAAGTTATTTATTGAAATTATAATTTATTTGAGATTCCAAAAATTTTATAGAAAATCCGGCAGAGTACCGGCTAAAAATGGAGAAAACAGTTCTTCGGAACCTGTGAAAAACACTTCTAATAATCATTTCCAATTATTCTCAAACTCCAATAACCATTAACATGGTCTTAACATTAGCAATTATTTCAAGTTCTCAACATTAATCCACAATTTCATTCAAATTCAAAATCAACTAAAATTTCATGAAGATATTCTCAAATTATATTAATTAACAAAATTTTTCAAAATATGTACATCAACATATGATTACATAAATTTACTATTTACATGAGTTCATAATTTACATATCACAAACTACTACCTAATACAAAATGCAAAAACATAATTCCAAAAGGGACCTAAAGGTCCTACCACTGATGCACTGTAGATGAGAGGCGACTATGACGCTATGCAGATCTGTGACCTCACCCAGTCTGTGGTCTGCTGGGCTCTCTGTCTATCTCTCCAGAACCTACGCGTGGCAAAAAGTGATGCGCTAAGCAATAATGCTTAGTGGCGCCAATAATAAAATAAAAAAGAACTAATAAAAAAAATAAATATGCAGTGAGTGTATTGATGTCTCGTGCAGACAAATTTTTGATAATTATTGGTAGTCTTATTTATTTGATACTTGTTATATTCATTATTTCATCAAATTTATCAACTTTCATTTTTTGTTGCCCAAGTAACCTATACTGGATGACCAGACTGGATAAATGGATAAACTGGCACTGGGTATCAAATACCTCGGGCTGTCACACCATCGGTCACATATGTGTCTCCCGGTGTGCAACAAAACAGCTAATAAGCTGTAATAACATTAGGCATAAGGCCAAGTCTCAACACAATGTCAGAATGGGTAAAAGCCATGAAATCACAGAATGGCATAATGCCATGTGCAGTATTGCTAACTGAACCCTATTGGCATGCCAACCTATCCAAACCAATCTTGCTAGGTGTACTAGGTCATGTTACACTTTTAAACTTTACAATTCTTGAAATTTAAGTTTAGGTGTTACTATTCATTTCATTAGTCAACTAAAATATTGACTTTTGCATAGACAATAGGTACATTGGTTCTAATACTCCCAACATACCACATTTTGTATTCTAAAGTTGTTGGTATTGGTTGCCAATACCATTTCTAAGCTTAATGTTAGTTGTTCAAATTTTTTAGATTTCAAGCCTTGTGTTTACTGTTCCATTGGTCATTTTTACAGTAGGAATTTGGCAAAATTATCTTCATGAAAGTTGTTCCTTATTTTGTGTAGTTACATTTCTTTTTTTGAATCACTCCATTTGGAGTTTTTTAGCTCAATTTATGGCCTAAACACCATAACTGGCCGGATTGGATAGAATCCAAAATTCTGGGCAAAACTGGTTCTGCCAGATTTGGTAACCTAAGTTTGGTTGGCAATTTGACTAGGTTATGGTCATAATTTGGTATGTCTCAGCTTTCTGCTGCTAAACTTTCAGGTCAATTGGACCTTTCTACACTGAGTTATGACCAAAAGAATAAACACTATTCATTTGGTCATTTTGCCCAAGTAGAATGCAGGTCACCCGGATTAGGACAATTTTTAGGTCAACTTAGTTTGGTTTTCTAGGCAAGGTTTCTCTACCAAAGTTGTGCCATTATGTGTTTAGTTTCATTTCCAATTAGCCTTGCACCAATTGAACCTACACAACCCAAGTTATACCTGCCCAAACAGGCTGGACTCACATCCAAACCTGCAGGTCACACAAGGTAGCTTAGCCAAACTCAAATCCCAAGCTACAACTCACTTCAATTCTTCATCATACACAGCCAAATGGTCACTAATTGACCATTAAACTTTCATTCACAAACATATGAATAAGATCCAAGTTTTTGTGTCCAAACCTTAGCTCAAATTCAAGGTTCACACAACACATGTCAATTAGGCATACTAATCCATTTCAAATTTATGTCTACACATCAACACCATTTCCAAGCCATTTTAAATCCATCAAAACCATCAACTACCACTCCCATAAAGCTAGCCAAAATTCCATTCTCAATTTCACACATGATTTATCTCAATTTCTTAATTATTTGTTCATATTCAATCTAAATTTTAAGAAATAAACAAGATTAAGTAATTAACATGCACTAACCTCTTTGGTATCTTTATTGGCTTGTATAAACCTTGGAATTTCTTCACTTTATGATAATCAAAACCTTGATCTTGTTGTGGGGGTTAATTTTTGTGAAGGGTGTTTAGGGTTTTGGGGTGAGATTTGGTAAGTTATGAAGCTTTGGTGGAGCTTTCATGGAGGTTTGGGTGGAAGGGAGAAGGAAGGCTACGGATGAAAGAAGAAAGGAAAAAGAAAACTGTTTTTTTTTTTCTTTCTTTCATTTCTGCCTATTTAACTCATTTTAAGTGAGTTATAGCCATGTGTCACCATGTGATTGGGTAGAGGCACATTAATGACATCATGTGATGTCATAATTTCTTATTTAATTCATTTTCTTTTTTTTCTTTTCTACTCAATTTCAATTTAATTTGTAGCAATATTTATTCATATTTTATGTCATAATAATTATTTACTTAACTGGAAAAGTCGGCCAAAAATCATCTCTGAAGATGAAATGGCCAAAATGCCCTCCGTTTGGCTTATTGAGCCAAAATCGTCTGTACCGATTGAAAACTTTTTCTAAGAATTTTCTTGACATTCTAATGCCATAAGAACCTCAATGACCCTTCTCTAGAGTCTCAAAAATTATTTTATGAATTTTTCCCCCAGGTTTAGGGCTCCTAGTTGCGAGAACCGCAACTTCCTACTAGGTTACCCATCGCTTGGGCACCGGCTCATTTAACTTGGTTGTATTTTATTTCTAAATTTTTTTTAATAATATTTGAGTTAATTATGGCTCCTCTCTTTAGTTTAAATATTTTTCCGGACGTTCTAGCTGTCCGGACCGACACTAGTCATCGGAATAGTAGAATGTACAGAGTTGCTACAGGGAGGGTGTTACACAAACCTTATATGAGTCGCCTTTAGGCCTTGACTCAACACCTCGGGTTCCTTCCTGGTATTCTTTTCTACTGAAACACACAGTTTCACAGTGTTTCAGTATCATAACTTATCAGAAATCCAAAACATATTCAAATTCACTTATACCTAGCTCTAATATGCTAAACTTGACGTTCTTTAAAATTTGTGTTTTGGGGTTACTGTTCACGATACTATTCAAGTCAATTTATTGACTTTTTAAGGCTTAATAGGTATGGAAATTCCAACTTCACTCACATACCACATTTTGGTTACTAAATTTGTTGATTTTGGTTGTTTACTCAAAATCTAAGTCTTTTAGGCAAATTTGAAAATTTTTAGTTTTGGTGTCTTATGTTGCACTGTTCCATTGGTCATTTTTCTGTTAGAATTTTGCAAAACTTTCTTCATAGAAAATGTTTCCTATTGTCTTAACTTTATTCGCCTTGCTGAATCACTCCATTTGGAGTTTTGTAGCTCAAGTTATAGCTATTTGAATCATAGTTGCCGGATTGGACTTAACCCAGATTTCTTGGCACCAAACTGGTTCTAGCAGTTTTAGGTCACCAATTTCGGGTAGCCAAATGACTTGGTTAAGGGCATAATTTGGGCTTGTGTTCTTCATGAAAGTTTTAGGTCTATATCTTAGCTGTCCACTGGTAAATTTCAGGTCATTTAGACCTACCTAGACCAAGTTATGGCCAAATGAATGAACACTATTCATTTGGTCATTTTGTACAGGTCAGACTGCATAAATCCAGATTTGGTCAATTTGTTCACTAGGTTTTGGTCACTTTTTGGGCATGATTCCTAAATGAAAATTGTGTCATTTTGTGTCTATTTTCATTCTCAATTGGCCTCACACTAATTGGACTTGTAAATTTTAAGTTTTGGTCCCTGAAATGGACCTTGGTCATGCTGCCTGCAGCATAACCATTTTCAATCCGAATTTAAACTCACTTCCAACACTTCCAAGACATCTCAATTGGTCACAAATGACCATTTTCCATCTCAAACAAGGTCAAACACACCATTTCACAATTTCTAACATTTTTGTCTTCCAAAACCCTAGGCGCCAAACCCTAATTCACCAATTTATTACATTTAGCTAATTCAAAACATATAACCGTAATCATTCAACTCTTTCATGTTCATATTCACCTATAATTCTATCAAACTCATGCAAATCATACCCCCACACATGCTGGCCAAATTTCCTTTTAGTCCCCCTAAGATGTTTTCTTTTCATTTTAAATGAATTTCTAAGTTTATTCAACTATAAACACAATTAAATCAACTAACAAATCAAGTTTAGTTTACTAACCTTATGCAGAATTTTCTCTCCCTTAAAAACTCTTCCTTTCTTCTCTTCTTTTCTTACTCAAGCTTCTTCTCAAGTGGAGTTAACAAGGTTTAATGGGGATTTTTAGGGACAAGGTGAGGTTTTGAAAGCTTTGATCAAGCTTCCATGGGAGTTGTTTTAGTGGTGAAGTGAGGGAGAGAATGGAAATGGGTCACGGCAGCAAGGAAGAAGCGTGAATTTCTTTTTTTATGAATTTTTAAGTCTTATGGAAGACCACAATTATCCAAAATTTAATTTTTAATTATATTAGTGTTTATGACATCGTGCATGATGTCATGCATGATGTCACCAATTTCTACTTTTCCTTTTTCTTCTTTTTTTTTTTATTTTTCCATTAATTCTTTAATTTAATTTTCGATTCTAAAATTTTCTTTTCTCAGATTTTATTTGACAATTAGGTCAGGAGTAAGCTCTCGGGGTCAATTGACCAAATTGCTCCTTGCCGGTTCAACCCGGTTTGAAAATAATTCAATATTTCTTCCGGATCCCTAACCTAATTATTTAACTGACTTAACAATTCTTTTTCATGATTTTCTCTTTTCCACTATGTTTATAATAGTCCTAAGGACCGCAACGTCACATTTTACAGTTCAAAATTTGAGTTTAAATTGACTTCGCAGTCCTTCCCGAGAAGGTCACCCATTGTTATGACTCTCGGCTTGTTTAATTTCTTATGTTCTGTTTTTCTTATTTACACTTAACTAATTGACAATTACTAATTATTTGTGTTTATGGCTTATCTAGTTGTCTTAAGTGTGGTTCTAATCCCCTTAATTATTCGGACCGACTCCGATCACCGGAATAGTGAAGTATACTAGGCTATGCAAATAGGGGTATTACAATTCTCCTCCCCTAAAATAAATTTTGTCTCAAAATTTTACCTGGTATTAGTTTCTGAACAGCTGTGGGTGCTATTTCCTCATGTCCTCCTCTTGTTCCCAAGTAGCCTCCTGGCTCGAATGATGGTTCCATAGCACCTTCACCAATGGTATTTGCTTGTTCCGTAGCTACTTCACCTCATAAGCCAGAATCTCTATGGGTTTTTCCTCATATGTGGGGTCTGGATTCACTTTAATTTCCTCTACTGGTAGTACATGAGATGGGTCTGATCGATACCTCCTTAACATAGACACATGGAAAATGTTATGTATTTTCTCCAACTCTGGAGGTAGTGCTAAATGATATGCCAAAGGACCCACTCTTTCCAGCACCTCATATGGCCCAATGAAACAAGGACTCAGTTTCCCCTTTCTGTTGAATCTCATAATCCTCTTCCAAGGGGAAACCTTGAGGAATACTTTCTCACCCACTGCATACTCAATATCCCTTCTCTTTAAATCAATGTAGGACTTCTGATGATCTGATGCAGTCTCTAGTCGATCTCTGATTACCCTGATTTTCTCTTCAGTTTCTTGAACAATTTCGGGCCCAATCATCTTCCTTTCACCTACTTCATCCCAGCACAAGGGAGTTCTTCATTTTCTACCATACAAAGCTTCATATGGAGGCATCCCAATGCTTGATTAGTAGCTGGTATTATAAGCAAACTCAATCAAAGGCAAGTGTGTGTCCCAACTACCCTCAAATTCAACCACACAAGCCCGTAGCATGTCCTCCAAGATCTAAATTACCCTCTCAGACTGGCCATCTATCTATGGGTGGAATGCCGTACTGAAGTTCAATCTAGTTCCTAGGGCTCTCTGAAGACTAACCCAGAATCTAGAAGTGAACCTAGGATCTCTGTCTGATATGATGGATACTGGCACTTCATACAGTCTCACAATCTCATTTATATACAACTTGGTCAATCTTTCTAAACTATAGTCTATCCGAACTGGCAGAAAATGAGCAAACTTGGTTAGTCTGTTAACAATGACCCAAACTGCATCATGCCTCTTCTGTGTCCTCAGAAGTCCCTGTTAGTAGTATGCCCTGGAGCATATCATTTTGTATGTATCTTGTACATGTTTTTATTAATAAAAGGCATTTCCACTTTTCCATTTACATAAGATATTTATGTGTAATAGAAAAGGTCTATTGATATTTTGTTAGAAATTCTACTCTTAAGTTGTTAAGAATATGAGTGACAGTATTTCTAGTACAAAGTATCATAAATAGATTCACAATCAAGGATACTTCATAATAAGGGCATGACTTATCCAGAAAGATTGTATTCATCTTTGTTCCCAAGTTATTCATATAAGATATAAATAAGATGGAATGGTGAGTCTCATGCCATATGACAAACATGATAGGCATTTATACATGATAAGTAGGCCGAACCAGTAACACTTATGACAAGCACATGGAGTTTACTCTTATCAATGTTTTATCATAAATCATATCAGTGCATATAATCTTTAGACCTGAGATAGCACAGTTATCTTGTTTATAGGTAGTTTGAGTTTGATTAGAAGAAGAGAAATAATTATTTTGGGTTGAGAACTCAAAATTAAGACACAGGGGCATTTTGGTCATTTCACAGGGTGACATGTGGCACCATGAGATGGTGACACATGGCATTACACATAAGCTTGCTAAATGTCTTTTCATCATGTAAGATGATTAAAATTAAGATTAAATATAGGTTTGACACTTGGCACAATGTGATTGGGTTAATTAAGCCTAGAACCAATCAAAGGGTGACATGTGGCAAGGGTTTAATGTGTTAACCTAGCTATATAAGTGTTGTTATGAAAAGAAAAATAACACAAGTAGCAGCCACTTCCTTGGTGCCGCCACCTATAACCTCTCATTCTTCTCTTCTTCTTCTTCTTTAATCAATCCAAGAGATTAGCAAATAATCTCTTGAATTAAAAATACTAGAAATCGTTTCTAGTGTCCTGTTTACATCTTTAATCTCTTAAAAGGAAAAACTTGATTTTGTAATTAATAGAAAAAGCTTTAGAAGCTGTTCAAGGGCTGCCATAGGTGTTCTTGGTGTAGACAAGCTAGAGGACAACATTTGGTGTCCTGAAGACGCATCTCAAAGGCGTAAATACACTGCAGTGTATCAAGAGGTTAGTGTGTTTGTTCTTAATTAAATCTAGAGTTCTAAAATTAATCTGATTAATTTTAAAATCTTAAATGGCAAATACAGATCCAAAAACATATTAAAAGAGTTTTAATATGTTGTTTATCATTGAAATCAAATAGATAAAAATAAATCTTGCATGATGCATGTGACCCTAGGTGAAAATTTTTGAATTCAATGGTATAAACTTGTGTTTATCGCACTTCCGTTCCTTCAGTCCCATCACAAAATCTATTGTTGTTCTCTCCCATTTCCATTATGGTACTAGTAGTGGATGTAACAACCCAGCGGGTACTTGATGCTCTGCCTTCACTTGCTGACAAGTTAGGCATTTGGAGATAAACTCTGCCACGTTTCTTTTCATACCCATCCACCAGTAATGCTCCTTTAGCCCTCTATACATTTTTGTGCCACCAGGGTGCATGGCAAAAGGAGACTCTTGTGCTTTCTTTAAAATGATCTGCCTCAAATCAACATCATTAGGAACACACATTTTGCCCTAGTGTAGCAGTAGACCATCATCTCTTATTGAGAATTCTGGTTTATTGCCCTGCCTAACTTCTTCCAACAGCTTCTGATACTTCTGATCATTCTAAGTAGCCATTTTGATCTGATCAATCAACACTAGCTGTACAGGCCATCCAACTGCTGTCTGTCCCTCATCATTAATCTCTAAGCTAGCATGTAATGACCTCAACTCATGTACCATAGACAAAGGAGTAACCCGTAGACTTGCCATAGTCTTGCGACTTAAGGCGTCAGCCACAACATTAGCTTTCCCTGGCTGATAGTTTATCAAACAATCATAGTCTTTTATCAACTCTAACCATCTCCTCTATCTCAAATTCAGCTCTTTCTGGGTGCCCAAATATTTCAAACTCTTATGATCTGTGTAGATGTAGCACTTCTCCCCATACAAATAGTGTCTCCATATCTTAAGAGCAAATACTATAGCTGCAAGGTCCAAGTCATGTGTCGGATAATTCCTCTCATGCGGTTTAACTGGCGTGATGCATAGGCAATGACATTTCGATCTTGCATCAATACATAGCCTAACCCATTGTGAGAAGCATCACTATAAACTGTGTATTCTTTACCCGGAATAGGTCAAGTTAGGACTGGAGCCTCAATTAAACACCTCTTTAACTCATCAAAACTCTGTTGGCATTTATCCGTCCACTGAAATTTCACATCTTTTCTAAGTAGGTTAGTCAATGGAGATGCCAACATAGAAAATCCCTTCACAAATCGATGGTAGTATCCAGCTAAACCCAGAAAACTGCGAATCTCTGTGATATTTCTGGGTGGCCTCCAATTAAGGACAACTTCTATCTTACTTGGATCTACCTTGATACCCTCTACTGATACTACGTGCCCCAAGAAAGATATTTCTTTCAGCCAAAATTCACATTTCGATAATTTAGCGTGTAACTGTTTCTCCCTCAATGTCTATAGTACAATCCGCAGATGTCTATCATGCTCTTCTGCACTCCTCGAATAGACCAATATATCATCTATGAATACCACAACAAACTGGTTGAGGTATGGTCTGAAGATAATGTTCATCAGATCCATAAAAGAAGCCGAAGCATTAGTCAACCCGAATGGTATGACCAAGAACTCATAATGACCATAGCGATTTCTGAAGAAAGTTTTAGGAATACTTTGCTCTTGTACTTTCAGCTGATAATAACCTAATCTCAGGTCAATTTTGGAGAACATAGCTGCACTCCTCAGCTAATCAAACAAGTCATCAATGTGGGGCAATGGATATCTATTCTTTATTGTCACCTTATTCAACTGCCGATAATCAATACATAAACGGAGAGTGCCATCCTTCTTCTTAACAAACAACACTGGCGCTCCCCAAGGTGACACACTAGGGCGGATAAAGCCCTTGTCAAGCAGCTCTTGCAACTGCACTTTTAACTCTTTCAATTTACAGGTGCCATTCTATATGGCATTATGGAGATTGGGTCCACACCTAGCATAACATCAATCTCAAACTGCACATCTTTTTCTGAAGGTAATCCTGGCAGTTTATTAGGAAACACATCCGGAAAGTCACATACCGTAGCGATGTCCCTCAGTGTTAGACTCCCCACTTGGGTGTCTATCACATGTGCCAAGTATGCTTCACACCCCTTTCTGATCATCCTTCTGGCTAGTGCAGCCGAAATGATGTTTGATGGTAGTAAATGCCTCTCCCTATGTATTACCACATCACCGTACAGAGGGAGACCAAAATTGATTGTCTTCAGTCTACAATCAATCATGGCGTGATGCCTAGCTAACCAATCCATGCCCAAGATAATATCATAATCTCTGAAGGGCATTTCAATCAAATCTGACAGAAAAACATGTCCTTAGATCACCAAAGGACAGTCTCTATAAATTCTGTTGACCCGAACCTCTTGTCCTAACGGACTAGTTACTAGCACTTCAAAACCCATTTGGACACAAGGAACAGCAAGTGAACTGACTATGCTAGCACTAACATATGAGTGGGTTGAACCCGGATCAAATAACACAAATACATCTTGATCAGAGATAGAGAATGTACGGGCTACCACATCAGAAGTCTCAGCCTCTTCTCGCTGTCTCATCATGTAAACCCTGGCTGAAGCACTTCCTTATGCTGACTGGCCAACAGTGCCCTAACTGCCAGAAGCAGTGCTTCTACCTCTGCCTCTTCCTCCACCAATCGGTTGTGAACCTCTGGGAGCAAGACTCTGAATAAATCCTTCTGCAGTCATAGGAGCTGGACCGTATCTAGGAGCACTAGTGCAATCTTTTGCAATATGACCCTTACCTCCACAATTAAAACAGGCTCCTGTAGCCCAATAGCATTCTCCCCCATGAATCTTGCCACAAGTCTCATTGGGGCGGGAAGGATATGAACCCCTACTTGACTGCTGACCAGACCTAGGGGGCCTCTGTCCAGAGAATCTGTCCCTTCCAAATCTTTCACCTTGACCTCTACTAGGTCCCCCAAATTTCTTCTTCTTTCCAGAGGTACCACCAAAACTTGGCTCTACTGACTTTTCCCCCTTATCTTTTTCTGATTTCTCAGCTTTCTCTAATTTTTCTTTTACTGGGGTCGCTTCTGATTCAATTCTCTCTAACTCAATTGCTTGAGACATGAGTTTCTGAAAAATTGCTGTGTCTGAATCCCACTACTTGCATCCTCAAACTGGGCTTCAAACCCATCTCAAATCTCTTGCACCTTGCCTTGCTGGTGGAAAGGAGACTCCCAGCATAGTGGCTTAAGCGGGATAACTCCCTCTCATATTCTGCCACTATTCTGTTGCCTTGCTTCAGACTTAAAAATTCTTGCAATTTCTGATCAACATATGCATCTGGGACGTATTTCTGTCTGAACTCTCTGATGAAGTCATCCCAGATCAGTACTGGTGGTTCAGCCAAGCTGTGGGGGATGGTCTTCCACCAATCATACGCATCTCCTTGCAATAGTGACACAGAATATTCAAACTTCAACTCGTCTGGGCAGTGCAGCTTCTTAAACACTTTATCCATCCTTTTAAGCCATTGCTCTGCCTCTAAAGGGTCCACTATACCCTTAAACTCTATAGCCCCATACTTTAATAACTTGTCATACTGTCTGGATGGAGGCAGTGGTTGTACCACAGGTGTCTTGGGTGGAGCTTGAGCCAGCATACCCCTAGCCATTTGTTGAAACATCGCAGCCATCTGCTATGTGAACTATGCAAAAAACTGCGGCATTTGTGGGGCTGGTGCTACTGATCCACTGACATTTTGTAGAGATAGGGCTTCCCCTTGTGCCTCAGCTTCAATAGATTACTCAACTGAGCGATCCCCTTCTTCCATTTCAGTCTGAAGTTAAGGTATCTCCTGAACAAATAACACAAGGAGATTTCCCTCCGTTAGTTCATATTTATGATGTAATGCACTATATGTAACAAATAAGGACATTGAGCATTTGTACTTAACAAATAAAAGATACAAATTCATAAGTTAAAACTTACTTCAAAAAGTTTGCTATGATACCACTAAAACATGTCACACCCTACCCCTCTATAAGGCATAACATGATCCCGTAGAATACCTAATGAACTACCGAACTTTACCTACCGATAACTCATTAAGTACCCTACAAGGGATTTTAAAAACAATTTTCTTACATTCATAAGTGGTGAGCATTTTCTAATAGGTATTAAAACATTTAATTAAAGTTGAAAACTTGTTAAAATTTTTGACCCATTTTATTTTTCCGCTAATTTTATAGAATTTTAGGCAGAGTGCCGTCTGTATTTTGAGAAAACAGTTCTTCAAATACCTGAAGAAAACACTTCCAATAATTTGTCTCAACAACTTCTTCCAATTCACAACCATCCCAATCAATTTCAACATCATTTACCAATTTCCAAAAATTCAAATCCACAATTTCTAATATTCAACAATCATCAAAATACCATTAATCAATTTCATTCAATTTTAAGCAAAATACTTCCATTCATATTTCATTAAAGATAAAACAATTTATATACATCATTACAAAAATTTACACAAAGAGAAATTCAAACTAAAATTTATTACAAACTTAACACAAACTTTTGTACAAACTGCTCAAGACCAGTTTTACATGTCCATACCTTTACATACATTACATACATCAAAATAATTTTTTACAGTTAGGGTATAAATTATACCCGATAGCTTCAAAGCAGGTAGCTCCTCAATCCTCAGCAGTTCAATCTGCTGCTCCTCTTGTCTCTATATCTACGACAACAATAATAGCTATCGTTGAATACTAGGACTCAGTAGTGCACAACATACTAAAATAATCTTTATGCAGAATTTAAATCACATTTGTTCAAAAATTGGACTGAACATGAGAATTAAATACAAAACATGAATTATGAATTTTAATCCAAACAAGTTCATTTCGAAGTGTCAAAACCAATTTCATAAAATCCACAGTTATATCTTGCCATTCGAAATAAATATAATCTCAATAGCCAGAGGCTAAGGAGAAGTTATATCATAAGGCTAGCTAGCTCAAATATATGGGAACCCATTCTTTTTCTTCTTCTATTGACACACACCTCAACACTTCAACTAGAGAAGGAATCAAAATTCGAAACTAATTACCCCCACTAGTCATGCTAGTGAGGTGTTCAAATATATGGTCATGACACTGTAGTTTCAAAACTTATCTTAACAATTTACTAAACATTGCCAATTCAAATATAAACAAATAACTTTCAACAATTTAAATCAAAAGCATCATAAATACTTCATCATAATGATGTCACAATTCAATATTTCAAATTACTCAAAACAATATGCAGAAGAAACTTTACAGAAATTCTACGTTGTGCACAAACCTTATATGAGTCACTTTTTGGCCTTGACTCGACACCTCAGGTTCCTTCTTAGTATTCTTTTCCACTGAAATACACAGTTTCACAGTGTTTCAATATCATAACTTATCAGAAATCCAAAATAAATTCAAATTCACTTATATCTAGCTCTAATGTGCTAAACTTGACGTTTTTTAAAATTTGTGTTTTGGGGTTACTATTCATGACACTATTCAAGTCAATTTGTTAACTTTCTAAGGCTTAATAGGTATGGGAATTCCAACTTCACTCACATACCACATTTTGGTTACTAAATTTATTGATTTTGGTTGTTTACTAAAAATCTAAGTCTTTTAGGCAAATTTGCAAATTTTCAGTTTTGGTGTCTTATGTTGCACTATTCTATTGGTCATTTTTATTTTAGAATTTGGCAAAACTTTCTTCATAGAAAATGTTTCCTATTGTCTTAAATTTATTCTTCTTTTTGAATCACTCCATTTGAAGTTTTGTAGCTCAAGTTATAGCTATTTAAATCGTGGCTGCCGGATTGGATTTAACCCAGATTTCTGGGCACCAAACTGGTTCTGGCAGTTTTAGGTCACCAATTTCGGGTGGCCAAATGACCTAGTTAAGGGCATAATTTGGGTTTGTGTTCTTCATGAAAGTTTTAGGTCTATATCTCAGCTGTCCACTTGTAAAATTTCAGGTCATTTAGACCTACCTAGTCCAAGTTATGGCCAAATGAATAAATACTGTTCATTTGGTCATTTTGTATAGGTCAGACTGCAAAAATCCGGATTTGGTCAATTTGTTCACTAGGTTTTGGTCACTTTTTGGGCATGATTCCTAAATGAAAATTGTGTCATTTTGTGTCTATTTTCATTCCCAATTAGCCTCACACCAATTGGACTTGTAAATTTTCAGTTTTGGTCCCTGAAAGGGACCTTGGTCATGCTACCTGCAGCATGACCATTTTCAATCCAAATTTAAACTCACTTCCAACACTTCCAAGACGTCTCAATTGGTAACAAATGACCATTTTCCATCTCAAAAAAGGTCAAACACACCATTTCATAATTTCTCACATTGTTGTCTTCCAAAACCCTAGGTGCCAAACCCTAATTCACCAATTTGTTGCATTTAGCTAATTCAAAGCATATAACCATAATCATTCCACTCCTTCATGTTCATATTCACCTCTAAGTCAATCAAACCCATGCAAATCATACCCCCACACATGCTGGTCAATTTTCCTTTTAGTCCCCCTAAGATGTTTTCTTTTCATTTTAAATGAATTTCTAAGTTTATTCAACTATAAACACAATTAAATCAACTAACAAATCAAGTTTAGTTTACTAACCTTATGCAGAATTTTCTCCCCCTTAAAAACTCTTCCTTTCTTCTTTTCTTTTCTTGCTCAAGCTTCTTCTCAAGTGGAGTTAACAAGGCTTAATGGGGATTTTTGGGGACAAGGTGAGGTTTTGAATGCTTTGATCAAGCTTCCATGGGAGTTATTTTAATGGTGAAGTGAGCGAGAGAATGGAGATGGGTCACGGCAACAAGGAAGAACAGTGAATTTCTTTTTTTATGAATTTTTAAGTCTTATGGAAGACCACAATTATCCAAAATTTAATTTTTAATTATATTAGTGTTTATGACATCATGCATGATGGCATGCATGATGTCACCAGTTTCTACTTTTCCTTTTTCTTCTTTTTTTTTTTTTATTTTTCTATTACTTCTTTAATTTAATTTTCGATTTTGAAATTTTCTTTTCTTAGATTTTATTTGACAGTTAGGTCAGGAGTCAGCTCTCGGGGTTAATTGACCAAATTGCCCCTCGCCAGTTCGACCCGGTTTGAAAATAATTCAATATTTCTTCCGGATCCCTGACCTAATTATTTAACTGACTTAACAATTCTTTTTCATGATTTTCTCTTTTCTACTGTGTTCATAATAGTCCTAAGGACCGTAGCGTCACATTTTACTGTTCGAAATTTTAGTTTAAATCGACTTCGCAGTCCTTCCCGAGAAGGTCACCCATCGCTATGACTCTTGGCTCGTTTAACTTCTTATGTTCTGTTTTTCTTATTTATACTTAACTAATTGACAATTACTAATTATTTGTATTTATGGATTATCTAGTTGTCGTAAGTGTGGTTCTAATCCCCTTAATTATCCTGGCCGACTCCGATTACCAGAATAGAAATATACCAGGCTATGCAAATAGGGGTATTACACAACTAATCAAGATCAATAACATACATCTCATTGTTCTTAAATCAACATTAAATATACATAAAATTAAGGTCTTCTTATGGATATCAAGGCTACCCAATTTACACATATACATCAAGCTTCCATTTTCAATTCATAAACTCATAATTCAAACTATACACATGGTAATCAAACTCTTATACATTTAATTACTCTAATTAACCTGATGACCCATCAATTTCAAGTGAAAACAATTCAAACTTCTTTAATATCCATGGCTGCTGAAAATTAAGGACCTCCATAACTCATCAAATCTCACAATTTCTTCCATAATCTAACACACCACAACCTCTACTACAACTTTAATGAAGCAAGAATGGAAAATAAGCACTTACCTATTCTTGAAGCTTGTTAAATCTTATTCAAATCCTTCCCTTTTTACTCCCAATATGCTGTCCAAGGTGAATATACAACTTTTAATGAAGGCACTTGAGAAAGTTATGGCTTATTCATGGTGGAGATAGAGCTTTGGCTTGGGACGGCAATGGAGTTTTCAAGGGAATTTCACTTTGGCCAAATGAAGGTGATGAGGAAGAAGATGAGAAATAGTTATACACTTGTCCACTTAGTGGTTTATATAATCTCATAGTGCTCCACTAATCATCATCAGCATTATAATAATCAACTTTAGTTAATTTCAATTACACCCCTTAGATTTCCTTTATTTATTCTATATATTTGACTTCTAATTTTTATGGCATTTTTAACATTTAATACTATTTATTTTTCATAGATATTTAGCTCAAAAGTCTACTCTAGGTGTCAAATGACTAAAATGCCCCTTTTTGGATTGTATTCCCAATTTTTCGATAACATCGATTTAATCCTTGACCCGCCGATTTCTTAAATTTTTGTTTTTATTTACACTGACTTACTAAAATTTCATTGACATTTATAATGTCAATTACACCTCATTAGGCTTTTAATCATGTCCCAAAATTAAATTTCGAGGGTTCCCCGCTGTCCTAGGGTTGGCAATTGAAGGAGCGGAAGCATGAAAAACATAAGTTTAGATCATTGAATTCAAAATTTTTCTTCTAGGGCCTCATGCATCATGCAAGATTCATTATTTATCTATTTGATTTCAATGATAAACAGTATATTAAAACACTTTTAATATGTTTTTTGGATCTACATTTGCTATTTAAGATTTTAGAATTAACAGATTAATTTATTAGAACCCTAGATTAAATCAAGAACAAGTGCACTAACCTTTTGATGCTCTGTAGTTGTGTTTGGTACCTTTGTGGAGCACCTAGGACACTAGATGTTGTCCCTCTAGCTTGTCCATACCAAGATCACCATTGGAAGCCCCTTGAACAGCTTCTTAAGCCTTTCCAATCAAATAGAAATTCAAGTTTTGCCTTTAGAGAGATTACAGATGTATATAGGACACTAGAAATGATTTCTAGCAATTTTAATTCAAGAGAATGTTGGCAATTCTCTTTGAATTGATGAGAGATGAAGAAAGAGAGAGGGGAGAGGTTCTTTGGGTAGCGGCACAAAAGAAAAATGGCAGATTGTTCTTTTGCTCTTTCATCATTTCCCTTATATAGCTAGGTCACCACTTAAAACCCTTGCCACATGTCACCTTCTGATTGGCTCTTAGTTTAATTGACCCAATCACATTGTGCCAAGTGTCAAACATAGGTTTAATCTTGACTTTGATCATCTTACATGATTAAAAGACAAATGGCAAGCTTATGTATAGTGCCATGTGTCACCATCTCATAGTGTCACATGTCACCCTGTGAAATGACCAAAATACCATTGTATCTTAATTTTGAGTTCTCGACCCAAAATAATTATTTCTTTTCTTCTAATCAATTTATATCAAATATAAATTAATTAATTAATCTTTATTAATTAATTTCTCATAATTAAATTCATATTTAAATACTTTAAATATAAATTTAACTTATACTATACATCCAATAACCTAGATTTGGTTTAAAGCCATGCTAGGGACTTTGCAATCTAATTGCAAACCAAACCTATTTAATTAATCAATTAAACTCTTTAATTAATTAATTAAATCACATTTAACTTGGTGATTACTTGTGTATGTGTGTGACTTAGTAGGCTCATCATTAATTGGCAATGACATATGATATCAACTCTTAATATCATCAGAACTCTTTCTTACTATAAATGGTTTCTCTAAATCATTTTATGCACCTCATAGACCATGGTTAACACCTAGCATAGCATGCTATTGTTAGTAGTCTGCCCTAGAGCATATCATTTAGTATGTATCTTGAACATATTTTATTAATAAAAGGCATTTTCATTTTTTCGTTTACATAATATATTTATGTGTAATAGAAAAGGTCCATTGATATTTTGTTAGAAATTCTATTATTAATTTGTTAAGAATATGAGTGACAGTATTTCTAGCACAAAGTATCATAAATTGGTTCACAATCGAGGATACTTCACAATAAGGACATGACTTATCCAGAAGGATTGTAATCATATTTGTTCCCAAGTTATTTATAAGAGATCTAAATAAGATGGAATGGTGAGTCTCATGCCATATAACAAACATGATAGGCACTTATACATGATAAGTAGGCCGAACTAATGACATTTATGACAAGCACATGGAGTTTACTCTTATCAATGTTTTGTCATAAATCATATCAGTGCATATAATCTTTAGACCTGAGATAGTATAGTTATCTTGTATATAGGTAGTTTGAGTTTGATACTGCTTTCATACTTGTACTGTGTATGGGTATATGGGCATGTGTTGGCTCCTACTAGTTATATTTGGAGGTTGGTGTTGATCAAGATGGAATCTGATCCTCTAAGTAAATAGAGATAAAATCCTATGTTCATTTAATTGTTCTTAATATTTTAAGTTCCTAGCTAGGACAGATAGATTAATTAGAAAAGAGTTTCTGATGAAAAAAATCTTTTAATCAAGAACTGGAATTAAAAGAGAACATAATATTCATAGCAAATGGGGTTTGACATAAACTATGACTCCGGCTCGAATTGGGATTTTGTAACAGAGAGATTCTAGTGCATGGTAACACATGATTATAGGTTCATTTAAGGAAAACCTTATTACTGATTGGGTGGCCATGGCATGCTATGCTAGGTGTTAACCATGGTCAATGAGGTGCATAAAATGGTTTAGAGAAATCATGTATGGTAAGAAAGAGTTCTGATGATATTAAGAGTTGATATCATGTCTCATTGCCAATTAGTGATGAGCCTAGTAAGTCACACACATACACAAGTAATCACCAAATTAAATATGATTTAATTAATTAATTAAAGAGTTTAATTGGTTAATTAAATAGGTTTGGTTTGCAATTAGATTGCAAAGTCCCTAGCATAGTTTGAAACCAAATCTAGGTTATTGGATGAATAAGTGTAAGTTAAATTTATATTTAAAGTGTTTAAATATGAATTTAATTAATGAGAAATTAATTAATAGATATTAATTAATTAATTTATATTTGATATAAATTGATTATAAGAAGAGAAATAATTATTTTAGGTTGAGAACTCAAAATTAAGACATAGGGGCATTTTGGTCATTTCATATGGTGACATGTGGCACCATGAGATGGTGACACATGGCACTACACATAAGCTTGCCAAATGTCTTTTAATCATATAAGATGATCAAAGTCAAGATTAAATATAGGTTTGAAACTTGGCACAATGTGATTGGGTCAATTAAACCTAGAGCCAATCAGAAGATGACATATGGCAAGGGTTTTAAGTGGTGACCTAGTTATATAAGTGTTGCTATGAAAAGAAAAACATAACAAGCTGCTGCCTTTCTCTTTGTGCCACCACCTTGGAGACCTCTCCCTTCTCTTCTTCTTCATCTCTCATCAATTCTAAGAGATTAGCAAACAATCTCTTGAATTAAAAATACTAGAAATTATTTCTAGTGTTCTGTTTACATCTCTAATCTCTCAAAAGGAAAAACTTGATTTTCTAATTCATAGAAAAAGCTTTAGAAGCTGTTCAAGGGCTGTCATAGGTGATCTTGGTGTGGACAAGCTAGAGGACATCTAGTGTCCTAAAGACGCATCCCAAAGGTGCCAAACACACTGCAGTGCATCAAGAGGTTAGTGCACTTATTCTTAATCTAATCTAGGGTTCTAAAAGTAATCTAATTAATTCTAAAATCTTAATTGGTAAATACAGATTTAAAGACATATTAAAAGTGTTTTAATATGCTATTTATCATTGTAATCAAATAAATTAAAATGAATCTTACATGATGCATGTGACCCTAGATAAAATTTTTTTATTTCAATGATCTAAACTTATGTTTTTCAAGCTTCCACTCCTTTAATTGGTATTAGAGCCACTATATTTGCCATTTAGATTGTTGATTATATGATTTAATTGTGTGGTTTGATCATGAGATGATAGATCCATTGCTGGTTGCAATGATAAAGGTGGCGGCTTGATGAAGACTCCATTTGTGCGCATGGTTTGTGCACTTCTTATGGTGCGCATGGTTTGGGCAATGTTTGTGCAATTGTTGTATGGTCTAATGCTCATAATTATGTCTATTTTATGTCTAATTAAATTGTTTAATTAGAGGTTTAATCACACAATTAAATTGTGATTCAGATATAAATTTTAAAAATTGTTTGAATGTGATTCAAATCTGAATTTTAAAAGTTATTTGAATGTGATTCAGATCTGAATTTTTAAAGTTGTTTGAATGTGATTCAAATCTGAATTTTTAAAGTTGTATCAATCATATTTATATCTGAATTTTTAAAGTTGTTTGGATGTGATTCAAATCTAAATTTTAAAAGTTGTTTGAATATGATTCAAATTTGAATTTTTAAAGTTGTTTGAATATGATTAAAATCTGAATTTTTAAATTTGTTTGAATGTGATTCAAATCAGAATTTTTAAATTTGTTTGTATCATATTCAAATCTAGATTTTTAAGTTGAATATGAGATATTCAATTTAATTTAAGTATGTATGTCTTATGTAATTATTAAATAGTGATATGTATGATGGATGATCATGGACTATAAAAGACCAATGTGATTGAATTTATTTCTTTTATGTTTTCTTTGGGTTGTAAATTAATTTATTTATTTTAATTTATTTTTGAACATGTATTATTAAGGTTGTAATAATTTTGGGTTGTAATTTCATTTGTTTAGTTCTTGTAAATTTGCCTTGGTATGCTAAGGATTACTATGTAATTGGATTGCAAGAAGATCAAGGAGGTCAAGAGCATTGGTGGGACTAGTGGGAGGAATTCAATATCAAGTGTTGATTATGTACTCCTTCAGCAACTCTTGTAATATGAATGAATGAAATGCACCTAGGAATGCCCTGATTTAATTCTTGGTGGCTCAGAATTGAATCCCTTAGAAAATTCCATGATTATACCATATTTACTATTTATCCATGAATGCATGAGATGTATGGGAATGTATGCAAGTATATGATATATGCATACTAAATGGATAATGTGCAAAGTGAGACCATAATAGTAATTAGGATGACCATAAAATCTTCCAAACAAATGATTTAGTTGGAAATGCTATAATTAAAGTAATTATAACATGGGCCCTCCATTGAGGCAATTATTTTAAGAAATTTTAAATACTTGCATATGATGCAATTAATTTCAGAGATTTTCTTAAGAATAATTATTAAGCATGAGATGTTCTAAATATGTAAATGGTTTGGTGGCCAATATTGGATGTACCTGAGGACAATAAAATTATTTGCATAATTACTGGCTCAATAGGATCAACTTAACTAATGCAAGATAAGTCAATAATGGATGTGCCTGAGATTTTGAGCATTAGGGGCTAGAAAAAGGATTGAACCTCACATGAGATGTGATGGTCAAGGAGTTGCTCACTTATAGTTTATTGCAATTCCAATAATGGATGTACCTGAGGATGATCAATAGAATTATAAGAATTCAATCACCCACTAGAAATCCATCCAACTAGAATTTTCGTTTTCTACTTTGGAAGTGTAGGATTCGCTAAGTTTGTGGGAGGACTAATTCAATTAAAAGACCATAATCATTTTGGTTAATCACATGATACATTTACTAATTAATCTGGTTATTTTCTGCAGTTAATTTTTTGATAATAATGAGCACAGAACAACCACCACCATCCAATATCCTTACAAGCATACTTGATCACAATAGGTTGACAAGTCTTAATTTGTCTGATTGGCTAAGAAATTTGAAACTTGTCCTGAACCTTGAACATATAGGATATATTCTAGACTCAAATGTTCCTAGTCCCTTACCTCCAAAGGCCACTCAAGAGGAACATGAAACTTTGGACAAGTGGAAGGAGCATGATATGAGAGCTAAGTGTTACATGCTTCCTTCCATAAGTAATGAGTTACAGAAGTAGCATGAGAACATGCAGAGTGCGACTGAGATCCTCCTTCACCTACAAGAGTTGTATGGTGAGCACAGCAGGAATGCTAGGCATGAGATATCAAGGCAGTTGTTCTACATGAGGATGTCTGAGGGACAGAATATTGGGCATCATGTCCACAAGATGATTCAGCTAATTGAGCAGCTGGAATATCTTGACTTCAACATGGATTTCCAACTACAAATGGATTTGATCCTTCAGTCCCTTCCTGAGTCTTTTGGGAATTTTGTGATGAATTTCCATATGACTAAGCAAGAATGCACCTCGACTGGTTTACTCAACATGCTGGTTATTGCCCAAAAGAATATGCCGGGCAATAAGGGAAAAGAGGTAGCTTTGATTGCATCTTCTTCTGCTGGAAATTCCAACAAGAAGAAGGGCAATAAGAAAAAGAAACCTCAGATTCCTGGTCCTTCCAAGAAAATAACTAAACAGAAATGGAAGACTAAAGCTGATAGAGGCAAAGAAAAATGTTTCCATTGCCAGTAGGATGGGTATAATAATAGATATTGCCCAGAGTATAGCAAGTAGTACCAGCTTGCAGTAATAAGATATTAGACTCTGGGTTGGCAATGGCTCAACTGTTGAAGCCTTAGCCATAGGATCTAAATCTTTATACATGTGTTGTAACACCCCTATTTGCATAGCCTGGTATATGTTACTGTTTCGATGATCGGTATCGGTCCGGATAATTAAGAGGATTAGAATTATGTTTAAGATACATAGAAAAGCCCTGATCGAAAATAAATAGTGATTACCAGATATAAAAGTAAAATAGGAAAAACAGAATATAAAAGGTAAAATGAGTCGGGAGTCACAGCGATGGGTGACCTTCCTAAAAAGTGACTGCGAGGTAAGTCTAAACTCAAATTTCGAACCGAAAATGTGACGCTGCAGTCCTTAGGACTATTGCGAACACAGTGGAAAAGAGAAAATCACAGAAAAGAATTGTTAAGCAAGTCAAATAATTAGGTCAGGGATCCGAAAGAAATATTGAATTATCTGCAAATCGGGTCGAACCGACAAGGGGCAATTTGGTCAATTCACCCCTAGAGCTGACTCCTGACCTAACTGTCCAATAAAATTTGAGAAATGAAAATTTTCAAATATGGAATTAAATTAAAGAAGTATGGGAAAAATAAAAGGAAAAGAAAATTAAATTAAAAAGACTTATGACATCATCATGGTGTGCAAGCATGATCTCATTAATATTATAATTTTAAAATATGAAAAAGTGAGGATAAATATTACAAAAATAAGACAAAAAAAATAAAAAGAAAAAGCGGTATTCTTCTTCTTGTTTCCGTCACTCTCTCTTTCTCTCTAATTCTCTCACAATTCCACCATTTTTAACCCTTAAAAGCTTGATTTCTCCTCCCTTCCTCACCACAAAACCCTTAACCACCAACATTAAAGTTTGATTTTAGACCTTGGTGGAGTGATTAGTAACAAAAAGAAGAAGAAAAGAAGGAGACTTGGAGAATTAGAGAATCCATAAATCAAGGTATGTATAAATTGGTTTTAAATCTTTAAATACTACTTTAAATTTAGTTGAGATGCATGGAAATTGTGAAGAAAATGAAAATAATCTTGCATGCATAATGAGTAGAAAATTTCAGCAGTCATGGTACCCTAGAGTTTAATGGCGTTTAGTTAGGTTAAACATGAAATCTTGGTGAATTAATGTTGTATAGGTGATTTGTATGTTTAAATTGCATGAATTGAGCTAAGCATGAAAATTAGGGTTTGGCACCTAGGGTTTTGGAAGACAAAAATGTGAGAATATGTTAAATGGGTGTTTGACCTAGTTTCAGCAGAGAAAAGGTCATTTGTGACCAATTGGAGTATGTTAGAAGTGTTGGAACCAAATGCAAATTCGGAATGCTTAGGGTCATGCAGCAGGCAGCAGGACCAAGGTCCCTTTCAGGGACCGAAACTAAAAATTTACAAGTCCAATTGGTATGAGGCCAATAGGAAATGAAATAGACACAAAATGGAACATTTTTCATTTAGGAATCATGCCCAGAAAGTGACCATAGCATAGTGAACGAATTGGCCAAACCCGGAATTAGGCAATCTGACCTGTACAAAAATGACCAAATGAATAGTGTTTGTTCATTTGGCCATAACTTGGGCTAGGCAGGTCTAAATGACCTGAAATTTTACCAGTGGAAAGCTGAGATATAGACCTAAAACTTTCATGAGGAGCACAAACCCAAATGATGCCCTTAACGAAGTCATTTGGCCATCCAAAGTTGGTGACTTAAAACTGCCAGAACCTGTTTGGTGCTCAAAAATCTGGGTTAAGTCCAATCCGGTAGCCATGATTCAAATGGCTATAACTTGAGCTAAAAAACTCCAGTTGGGGTGATTCAAAAAGGCAAATAAAGTTAAGATAACAGGGAACATTTTCTATGCAGAAAGCTTAGTCAAATTCTAACAGTAAAATAACCAATGGAACAGTGCAACATAAGACACCCAAAACCGAAAATTTACAAATTTGCCTAAAAGACTTAAAATTTGAGTAAACAACCAAAACCAATAAATTTAGTAACCAAAATGTGGTATGTGGGTGAAGTTGGAATTCCCATACCTATTAAGCCTTAGAAAGTCAACAAATTGACTTGAATAGTATTGTGAATAGTAACCTCAAAATACAAAATTTAAAGAACTCCAAGTTTAGCATATTAAAGCTAAGTATAAGTGAATTTGAATTTATTTTTGGATTTACGATGAATAATGATATTGAAACCCTGTGAAACTGTGTGTTTCAGTTGAAAAGAACATCGGGAAAGAAACCGAGACATCGAGTCAAGGCCAAAAGGCGGCTCGTATAAGGTTTGTGCACAACTAACTATTTTGTTACCTTTCACTTCTAAATTGATTTGAACAAGTTTATTTTATGATTTATAATTTTGTTGTGTTGAGGATTTTAATTTGTTGAATGAAATTATATAAATTAAATGTAAATTTTATTATGCATTTAAGGATTTATTGCATGGTTTTGAGGATTGTAAATTTTTAGTTTGATGTGTTGCCAACCTTGAGCATGAATTTATGATGATTAAATATGTTGATGATTTGTAAACACTTTGTAAATAGAAATTGTTTTGAATATGATTTGAAACCACAGTTGACATGGCAAAATATGTTGTGAATTCTCATTAGCTTGTCTAGTGAGATATCTCCTCCACTAGATGGGGCGAGTTCCTTCCTCTTTGGCTTACCAGTTGGGGAAGAGTTTGAATATGCACTCATATAGTCTTTGTTCCTCTCTTTTAGGCTCGGTTATTAGGAGAGTGTGAAATGTCCTAGTGTACAACAAGGCATCTATTTGAATTTTGGGTCATGGGTTCAACTGTGTGAATTGTTGGCAACGCCCTTTAAGTTATGCATAGTTTGATAAATTGTGGTTGAAATAAATAATTTGTCAGTGATTCAAAATATTTTTGTATTGTTTTGGGATTTAAAAGAAATGTAGATAAATAGTTACAATTTGATCAAAATGTTATTCAAATGAATAATTTGCATGAATGAAAATATTGATTTCTGAATATTATAAATTTTGAAGAATTTAGAAATTTTAAATTTTTATTTGTTATGAATTATCAAGCATAACTTGTATTAAGTTTTAAATTATTAGTTTGTGCACCACTGAGTTTACCACTCAGCGATAGCTTTATATGCTATCGCAGGTGAAAGAAAAAATAAAGCAGCCGAGCAAGATTACTGAAAGGCATAGTGAGACTATCTTCGGGTATATCATAGGTATACCCTTGTGCTTTAGATTTTGATGTAATTTTGTAATTATATGTATAAAATTTACTTTGAGCAGTTGTACCAACTCTTTTGCAATATATTTTTTGATTGTAATGAAATACAAATTATTAGAAGGTTATCTTGAGATTTTATGTATTTATAAAGTTTTACACTACTAAATTTTTTATGATCCCATGAATGTAAATATTAATTTTGTTACCTTAATGAGAGGTTTCAATGTTTGATTTAATTTAAACTGTGTATTGAGTTGGTTGTGTTGATTTGTGAAATGATATTGAATAATGGAGTTGTGATTGAGAAAAATATTGGGAGCATCTTTATTTTTAGGTTTTGAAGAATTGGTTTCTCAAAATACAGACAGCACTCTGCCGAAATTTTTGTAAAAATTGTGGAGATTTTAAATATCTAAAAATTTGATTTATGTTTGGACTTTAAATAAAGGTTTTTAAAATCTGAAAAAAAAAATTTTACCCACCAATTTAAAAATGAACAAAAATTGTTTTAAAATCCCTTGTAGTATATTTAATGGGTTACCGGTAGGCGAAGTACGGTAATTCATTAGGTGTACTACGGGAGCATGTTACATCTTACGAGAAGTAGGGCGTGACATGTTTTAGTGGTATCAGACCAAAGGTTTTAAAGTAAATTTTGAACTGTAAATTTGAAATATTTTTTGATAAGTACAACTGCTCGAATGTTTCATACATATAGTACATTTACATCATAAATATGAACTAACGGGGAGAAATCTCCTTATGTTGGTTGTACAGGAAATAGAAAAAAAAATCATGTGAATAGATATGGACAAGGGGGATAAAATGGTAGAGCAGTCTGATACGGCTAACGTACAAGGAGAGGCTCCAGTTTTATAGAGCGTTGGAGGTCCAACTGCACCAGTCCCTCCTATACAAATTATTGCACAAACGGCCCAGTAGATGGCCATGTTCTTTCAACAAATGGCTAATAATCTATCAGCCCAGGCCCAAGTATAAACCTAACCCCCTCAAGAGCAGTATGAAAAAGAGAAAAGTGGGAAACCCATCGGTCAAAGTTCGAGCAGTAATTTGGGAAAGAGAAAAGATTTTGAGGGACCCCAAGCTCCTAAGTATGACAGAGGCGGATCTTCAGGGCGGAAGCAATCAAGAACCATTCGTCAAAGAACCAGAAGTTCCTACCCTATCCGTATCTATGACGTTTATGGAAAATTTCATGGGGGTATTTGCCATAGGGTCACTAGAGCCTGCTTCAATTATGGTGGAATTAGACATTTCGCCCGAGATTGTATTAGCACACGTCGATTTATGCCACATACTACACCAGAGGAATCAGTTCAAGATTCTGATTTTAGAGGCTCCTTAATAGTTAGTAGGGGTAGAGGTAGAAGTAGAGACAGTACTTTGGTTAATCCTCGCACAATGGACCAACCCGAGCAGAGGAATACACTAGAAAGAGGGAACGCCATACATCGAGGGGAAGAAGCAGAGACTTCAGATGTAGTTGCCGGTATGTTCTTAACTTGTGAAAGGAATAATTATGTACTATTTGATTTCGGCTCTACTTGTTTATATGCTAATGCTAAAATTATATGATCTACTGCTATTCCCTTACATGGAGATAAATTTTAATGTGTTAGTAATTAGTCTTTTAGGATAAGAATTGCGATAATAAGCGTGATTGGAATTAATTTTGGAAAAGTTTCTAGTGAGAGACATCTCTTAGACGGCGATAAATTATGAAGTTAATTAGTAAGCCTAATTAGGTAAGGCAAGAGGACCAAAAAGTAAGTTATAGCAATATATCTGCCCTAGATGGAAGTAAAGGTACTACTATTGATAGATGTCAGTAAGTACCATAATTAAAATAAGTTTAAGATATTAGTGGATTTGAAAGAAATAAGACATAGGGAAGTTGATCTATTGGGATGTATCGTAGTAACTATGCAATATTCTTAATGTTTGTGCTGTAAGCTACAGATTACAGTACTAACTTGAGGTTTATTGTGTAGAGCTACATAATACCCAATAGTACATAAGGATAAGAATAGTTATAAATGAATTTCGCTCTGGTACAAATATACCAGAATAGAGTTTTATTACTAGAACTGAGTTTGAAAATCCTAATTCAAGATTTAAAACTCTATAATTAGAATATCAAAAGATCATGGTTGCAAGGTAGTGAGAGTTAAAGACTCCGTTACCCTAGCATGAATTACAGTACATCAAGAATTGTTATGGCACTAGAGATTTTAGCATGGTAAAAATTTAAAAATAACACCTATAGGGCTAAGTCATCCAGCCTCCGATATGGGGTTTATAGTTATTTGGTATTGCAATGGAGCTTTTGCTCAAACTTTAGTAAGGAACAGTATTCTATTTGTGTAGTAGTAAGACACAAAATATAATTTTGTTCCCCTAAAAGAGACAGGATGATATGGATGACAATTATAACTTATAAAACAGTTAAGAAATGATATTATACTGATAACAGTAATTCGATAGGAACTAGTTGGCCAAGTTTTCTTTAGGAAGAGCACAATTTTATTGTGCGGATCATAAGGATTAGATTAAAATTAAAGTGAAACTTTTGAATAGCATGGGAAATAGGAGAGTCCGGTAGACTCCCTTCTTAAGATTACAAAATTGTTTATGGTTAAAAAATAAAGGGTAATGATCGCAAACCAGCGGAAAATAAGCTATAGAATATTGATAGATAAAAGAGTTGTGGAAGTAAAAATTAGAATAGATGGTGCGAATGTAATAAAGAAACGTTATGAATATTAGTTAAAGTGTTGACTAGAATGGTCAGAGGACCAAATCAAAGTAATATTAAAGTATAGTGGATTTATTAGGGATGATAAGAGGTGCTAAATCATGACTCGACAGTCAAGTTAAGGAAGAAGATAAGATTGAGAATAAAATAATTAAAGTTAAGCTGTGGAAAAAAAAAAACTACAAAGGAAAATAATTGCTAAAACAATAACAAGAAAAGACTAAAATATTCTAAACTAAACTGAAGGTTGCATCAAATGATCAAGAGATTTGATAAGAAAAGAGTAAAACTAAGTTCTCACCCATAGGATCATACTAGGCCCTAGAAAGAGTGGATCCACTAGCACACAAATTTGCTTACCTCTAAAATTGAAATGAATTTGAATCTAACTTATGACAGAAGCTCATAAGAAACTTGGCACACTAGGTGAGCAATCAATGAGTAAATAGTATTGGTTAAAGTGCTAAGGAACCATCATTCAGGCCAGGAAGCTACTTAGGAGCGTGAACAGGACATGAGGAGACAACATCCACAACTGTTCAGAGACTAATACCAGGTAAAATTTCGAGGACAAAATTATTTTAAGGGGGGGGAGGGGGGGAGGAGAATTGTAACACTCCTATTTGCATAGCCTGGTATATGTTACTGTTCCAGTGACGGGTATCGTTCCGGACTATTAAGAGGATTAGAATTATGTTTAAGACACCTAGAAAAGCCCTGATCGAAAATAAATAGTGATTACTAGATAGAAAAGTAAAAATAGGAAAAATAGAATATAAAAGTTTAAATGAACCGGGAGTCACAGCGATGGGTGACCTTCTCGGGAAGTGACTGCGAGGTCAGTCTAAACTCAAATTTCGAATCGAAAAATGTGACGCTGTGGTCCTTAGGACTATTGCGAACACAGTGGAAAAGAGAAAATCACGGAAAAGAATTGTGAAGTAAGTCAAATAATTAGGTCAGGGATCCGAAAGAAATATTGAATTATTTGCAAATTGGGTTGGACTGGCGAGGGGCAATTTGGTCAATCCACCCCTAGAGCTGACTCCTGACCTAACTGTCCAATAAAATCTGAGAAATAAAAATTTTGAAATATGGAATTAAATTAAAGAAGTATGGGAAAAACAAAAGGAAAAGAAAATTAAATTTAAAAGAAATATGACATCATCATGGCAATGCAAGCATGACCTCATTAATATTATAATTTTAAAATATGAAAAAGTGAGCATAAATATTACAAAAATAAGACAAAAAAATAAAAAGAAAAGTGGACTTCTTCTTCTTGTTTCCGTCACTCTCTCTTTCTCTCTAATTCTCTCACAATTCCACCATTTTTAACCCTTAAAAGCTTGATTTCTCCAGCCTTCCTCACCATAAAACCCCTAACCACCAATATTAAAGTTTGATTTTAGACCTTGGTGGAGTGATTAGTAACAAAAAGAAGAAGAAAGAAAGGAGACTTGGAGAATTAGAGAATCCATAAATCAAGGTATGTATAAATTGGTTTTAAATCTTTAAATACTATTTGAAATTTAGTTGAGATGCATGGAAATTGTGAAGAAAATGAAAATAATCTTGCATGCATAATGAGTAGAAAATTTCAGCAGCCATGGTAACCTAAAGTTTGATGGTGTTTAGTTAGGTTAAACATGAAATTTTGGTGAATTAATGTTGTATAGGTGATTTGTATGTTTAAATTGTATGAATTGAGCTAAGCATGAAAATTAGGATCTGGCATGTACGATCGGGCTCCAACAACTAGAGGAATTGTCCGCTTTAGCCATAAGCCTCACGATTTTGTCCTATAGGTGGAATGCAGAACTTCCCAGGAGGTACCAATTGTAATGATCGGGCTCTAACCACTAGAGGAATTATCCGCTTTAGCCATAAGCCTCATGATTTTGTCCCATAGGTGGAATGAAAAACTTCCCAGGAGGTCACCCATCCTAGGATTTCTCTTAAGTAAGCACGCTTAACCTTGGAGTTCTTCCAATTCTCCAGGCCATTCCACCAAAAGGCGCCTCTAGTGATTATTTTCTCCATTTTATATATCATTACTTTTTGAATCCAAGACCATCTCCGTGCTTTGTCGATGTGGGATTTGCCTAAGGGACCTTTCTCCCCCCCTTTCGGGACTCAGCATCCTTGCTGAGGTTTGCCCCACCATCGCCCAAGAGGACACGCAAGCGGCTCTGATACCAATTGTAACGATCGGGCTCTAACCACTAGAATTTTTATTGTGTTATCTCAATTAATTTTCTATTTATTTTTGGTCCTCAAGGTGTCTTTGAATAGTATTAGTCACGAACCAAAAATGGTACTATTCATAACTCGGAGGTTCGGGGTGCTACATGGCACCTAGGGTTTTGGAAGACAAAAATGTGAGAATGTGTTAAATGGTGTGTTTGACCTTGTTTGAGCTGAGAAATGGTCATTTGTGACCAATTGGAGTATGTTAGAAGTGTTGGAACCAAATGCAAATTCGGATTGCTTAGGGTCATGCTATAGGCAGTAGGACCAAGGTCCTTTTCAGGGACCAAAACTGAAAATTTACAAGTCCAATTGGTATGAAGCCAATTGGGAATGAGAATAGACACAAAATGGAACATTTTTCATTTAGGAATCATGCCCAGAAAGTGACCATAGCATAGTGAACAAATTGGCCGAACCCGGAATTAGGCAATCTGACCTGTACAAAAATGACCAAATGAACTTGTTCATTTGGCAATAACTTGGGCTAGGCAGGTCTAAATGACCTGAAATTTTACTAATGGAAAGCTGAGATATAGACCTAAAACTTTCATGAGGAACAAAAACTCAAATTATGCCCTTAACCAAGTCATTTGGCCACCCAAATTTGGTGACTTAAAACTGCCAGAACCAGTTTAGTGCCCAGAAATCTAGGTTAAGTCCAATCCAGCAGCCATGATTCAAATGGCTATAACTTAAGCTACAAAACTCCAATTGGAGTGATTCAAAAAGGAGAATAAAGTTAAGACAACAGGGAACATTTTCTATGAAGAAAGCTTAGCCAAATTCTAACAGTAAAATGACCCAAAACTGAAATTTGCAAATTTGCCTAAAAAACTTAGAATTTGAGTAAACAACCAAAACCAAAAAATTTAGTAACCAAAATGTGGTATGTGGGTGAAGTTGGAATTCCCATACCTATTAAGCCTTAGAAAGTCAACAAATTGACTTGAATAGTATCGTGAATAGTAACCTCAAAATACAAAATTTAAAGAACGCCAAGTTTAGCATATTGAAGCTAGGTATAAGTGAATTTGAATTTATTTTTTGATTTATGATAAGTTATGATACTGAAACATTATGAAACTGTGTGTTTCAGTTGAAAAGAACACCGGGAAAGAAACCGAGACATCGAGTTAAGGCCAAGAGTTGGCTCGTATAAGGTTTGTGCACAACCAACTATTTTGTTACCTTTCACTTCTAAATTGATTTGAACAAATTTATTTTATGATTTATAATTTTGTTGTGTTGAGGATTTTAATTTGTTGAATAAAATTATATAAATTAAATGTAAATTTTCTTATGCATTTAAGGATTTATTGCATAGTTTTGAGGATTGTAAATTTTAAGTTTGATGTGCTGCTAACCTTGAGAATGAATTTATGATGATTAAATATGTTGATGATTTGAAAACACTTTGTAAATAGAAATTGTTTTGAATATGATTTGAAATCACAATTGACATGGCAAAATATGTTGTGAATTCTCATTAGCTTGTCTAGTGAGATATCTCCTCCACTAAATGGGGCGAGTTCCTTCCTCTCTAGCTTACCAGTTGGGGAAGAGTTTGAATAAGTACTCATATACTAGCTAGTCTTTGTTCCTCCCTTTTAGCCTCAGTTATTGGGAGAGTGTGAAATGTCGTGGTGTACAACACGGCATCTATTTTAATTTTGGGTCATGGGTTCTACTGTGTGAATTGTTGGCAATGCCCTTTCAATTATGCATAGTTTGATAAATTGTGGTTGAAATAAATAATTTATCAGTGATTCAAAATATTTTTGTATTGTTTTGGGATTTAAAAGAAATGTAGATAAATAGTTACTATTTGATCCAAATGTTATTCAAATGAATAATTTGCATGAATAAAAATATTAATTTCTGAATGTTATAAATTTTGAAGAATTTAGGAATTTTAAATTTTATTTGTTATGAGTTGTCAAGCATAACTTGTATTAAGTTTTAAATTATTAGTTTGTGCACCACTGAGTTCACCACTCAACGATAGATTTGTATGCTATCGCAGGTGAAAGAAAATATAAAGCAGCTAAGCAAGATTACTGAAAGGCATAGTGAGACTATCTTCTGGTATATCATAGGTATACCCTTGTACTTTAGATTTTGATGTAATTCTATAATTATATGTATAATATTTACTTTGAGCAGTTGTACCAACTCTTTTATAATATATTTTTACATTGTAATGAAATACAAATTATTATAAGGCTATCTTGAGATTTTATGTATGTATAAAGTCTTGCACTACTAAATTTTTTATGATCCCATGAATATAAATATTAATTTTGTTACCTTAATGAGAGGTTTCAATGTTTGATTTAATTTAAACTGTGTATTGAGTTGCTTGTGTTGATTTGTGAAATGAGATTGAATAATGGAGTTGTAATTGAGAAAAATATTGGGAGTATCTTTATTTTCAGATTTTAAAGAACTATTTTCTCAAAATACAAACGGCACTCTGCCAAAATTTTTGTAAAAATTGCGAAGATTTTAAATATCTAAAAATTTGATCTATGTTTGGACTTTAAATAAAGGGTTTTAAAATCTGAAAAAAAAAAAATTTTACCCACCAATTTCAAAATGAACGAAAATTGTTTTAAAATCCCTTGTAGTATATTTAATGGGTTACCAGTAGGCGAAGTACGATAATTCATTAGGTGTACTACGGGAGCATGTTGCATCTTACGAGAAGTAGGGTATGACATGTGTGGACATGTTTTTGTATTTAAATAAGGTTTTGCATGTACCTGATACCTTTTAAGAACATCATTTCTATATCTAGTTTGACTAGATATGGTTATGAATTTCAGTTTATAAATGATGTTTGCAATATTTATTTTGGAAATAAATATGTTAGTTTTGGTTATATGAATGATCGACTTTATTAACTAGATAATAATGTTAAATACAAATTTAATGCAAACAATCTAAAAAGAATGTAATGCCATGATGAAAATCAACTCAAGTTCAAAATATATTTGGCACTTAAGATTAGGTCATAATTGCAGAAGATAGGATTGCAAAACTGGAGAAAATGGGGATTTTATCCTCATTGGGCTCTGAGCCTACTCTAAATTGTGAATCCTGCCTTCAGGGCAAAATGACTAGATCACCCTTTGTTAGACAAGGACTAAGAGCTGAACATATTTTGGAGCTAATACATAGTGATGTATGTAGTCCATTTAAGGAAATGGTTAGAGGCGGTTTTTATTACTTTATTACTTTTACTGATGATAAATCAAGGTTTGGGTTTTTATATTTAATGATATATAAACATGAATCCTTCGAAAAGTTCAAAGAATTTAAATCTAAAGTAGAAAATCAAACAGGAAAAAGCATTAAAGCTCTTCGATCAGATCGTGGAGGTGAATACTTGAGTACCAAATTTGATGAATACTTGAGAGAGCACAGCATTGTTTCCCAGCTGACTCCTCCAGGAACACCACAACTGAATGGTGTATCTGAAAGGAGAAATCGTACCCTATTGGATATGGTACGTAGTATGATGAGCTATACTAATATGCCAATCTCCTTTTGGGGATTTACATTAGAATCAGCTTTGTATATTATGAATAGGATTCCATCAAAATCAGTATCTTCCACACCTTATGAGATATGGCATGGAAGGAAGCCAAGTCTAAAGCATGTTAAGATTTCGGCTTGTCCATCTTATATCAAAAAGCTGAACACTAATAAATTAGAAACCAGATTAGAAAAGGGTCGATTTGTTGGATATCCAAAAGATAGTTTTGGATATTATTTTTATTTGCCTACATCACAAAAGGTTGTGGTAAGTAGAGATGCCATATTTTTTGAACAATAGTTTGTTCAAGAAGGAGGCAAAGGGAGGCAAATAGAGTTAGAATAGGAGAATTTTGACCAACTAACAGATCAGATGGATATGGATCCATCTAGTAAACCTACACCTATTGATGAAATATTTACAGCAGTTCCTCGTAGATCAACTAGGGTATCTCACCCATCAGTGAGATATGGTTTCCTTCATGAAGAAGAATAAGAGTTGTCTACTCATGAAGAATTAGATCATGGAGATGATCCACTTACCTATGAAGAAGCTATATCAGATATAGACTCTTCAAAATGGATTGATGCTATGAAATCCGAGATTGATTCCATGTATAAGAATCAAGTTTAGGATCTTGTTGATCCACCTGAAGGTATTGTACCTATAGGGAACAAATGGGTTTTTAAGAAGTAAATTGGTTCTGATGGAAAGGTAGAGACTTATAAAGCAAGGCTAGTAGCGAAAGGGTTTCGCTAAAGGCAAGGAATCGATTATGAGGAGATTTTCTCGTTTGTTGCCATGCCTAAATCAATTAGGATTCTATTAGCAATAGCTGCATACTATGATTATGAGATTTGGCAAATGGATATCAAAATAGCTTTTCTCAATGGATACATTGAAGAAAACATTTTCATGTAACAACCTAGGGGTTTTGAATCCCAAGATGGTTCCAAAATGTGAACACTAAAGTGATCCATTTATGGGTTAAAACAAACTTCGAGGAGTTGGAACATCCGTTTTGATGAAGCAATTAAGTCATTTGGTTTTATAAAAAATGAGGATGAGCCGTGTGTATATAATAAGGTTAGTGATAGTGCTGTCACTTTCCTTGTCTTATATGTGGATAATATTCTGTTGATAGGTAATGACACAGGTATGTTGACAACTGTAAAGGTATGGTTTTCAAATACATTTTCCATAAAAGACTTAAGGAAGGCAACCTATATTCTTGGGATTCGCATCTATAGAGATAGAGCAAAAAGAATAATTGGTTTATCCCAAAGTCTATACTTTGAAAAAGGTGTTAAAAAGGTTTAACATGCTTGATTCCAAGAGAGGATTGTTATCAGTGAGGCATGGTATCCACCTTTCTAAAGAGATGTCTCCAAAGACACCTAAAGAAAGAGATAAAATGGCCAGGATTCCATATGCTTCGGCTATTGGAAGTTTGATGTATGCAGTCACACCCTACCATTCCATAAGGCATAACATGATCCCGTAGTATACCCAATGAATTACCAAACTTCGTCTACTGATAACCCATTAGATACACTACAAGGGATTTTAAACCTTTTTTTACTTCTTTTTACAGTGGTGAGCACTATTGACACGTGTTAAAAATTTTCTTTTACTGAAGTGAAACTGTAACACCCTAGGCAAATCCCACATCGGCAAAACACGGGAGAGATGCTGGGTTTATAAGTTGGTGGTTCGTAACCCCTATTGACGCGTTTTAAAACCGTGAGGGCTTCGGCCTAGAGTGGACAATATCACTAGTGGGCCGGGCCATTACATTTGTGGTATCAGAGCCACTCCGCGTGCAACCTTGAACGATGGTGGGGCAAACCTCAGCGAGGACGCTAAGTCCCATAAGGGGGGTGGATTGTAACACCTTAGGCAAATCCCACATCGACAAAACATGGGAGAGATGCTGGGTTTATAAGATGGAGGTTCCTAACCCCTATTGACACGTTTTAAAACCGTGAGGGCTTCGGCCCAGAGCGGATAATATCACTAGTGGGCTGGGCCATTACATTTGTGGTATCAGAGCCACTCCGCGTGCAACCTTGAACGATGGTGGGGCAAACCTCAGCGAGGACGCTGAGTCCCATAAGGGGGGTGGATTGTAACACCTTAGGCAAATCCCACATCGACAAAACACGGGAGAGATGCTGGGTTTATAAGATGGAGGTTCCTAACCCCTATTGACGCGTTTTAAAACCGTGAGGGCTTCGGCCCAGAGCAGATAATATCACTAGTGGGCTGGGCCATTACATTTGTGGTATCAGAGCCGCTCCGTGTGCAACCTTGAGCGATGGTGGGGCAAACCTCAGTGAGGACGCTGAGTCCCATAAGGGGGGTGGATTGTAACACCCTAGGCAAATCCCACATCGGCAAAACACGGGAGAGATGCTGGGTTTATAAGTTGGTGGTTCGTAACCCCTATTGAAGCGTTTTAAAACCGTGAGGGCTTCGGCCCAGAGCGGACAATATCACTAGTGGGCCGGGCCATTACATTTGTGGTATCAGAGCCACTCCGCGTGCAACCTTGAACGATGGTGGGGCAAACCTCAGCGAGGACGCTGAGTCCCATAAGGGGGGTGGATTGTAACACCTTAGGCAAATCCCACATCGACAAAACAAGGGAGAGATGCTGGGTTTATAAGATGGAGGTTCCTAACCCCTATTGACGCGTTTTAAAACCGTGAGGGCTTCGGCCCAGAGCGGATAATATCACTAGTGGGCTGGGCCATTACAGAAACCAACAAACAAATCTAAAGTATTAATAATTTCTATAAAAATTTTGGCAGAGTGCCATCTGTATTTTGAATAAAACAGTTCTTCAAAAACCTGTAAAAAGCACTTTCAATATTTTTCTTAATCTTAAACTCTAATAACAGTTCAACATAATAATTTCCTCAACAATTGTTAACACAATTCAACAATTAATTTTCAGTGTTTCCAAAAGATGAGATAAAAGAAATATGTCACAATATTTTTACAAGCCAAAATAATTTACAATTTTAATTTACAACTGCTCAAGACCAAGTACAATATATACATACAGTGCACATACATTACAACAAAAACTACACAAAATGGTATACTCGATATACCCGGCGAGATCTCAAAATGTGGTATAAGCAGCCTACTCTGCTGCTCTGTCCGTTTGTCTACCTACGACAGCAATGAAAAAGCTATCGCTGAGCCAATGTCTCTGTGGTGCACAACATGAAAAAAAAAATACAATTTAAAGCCATAAACCATAAATCATATGAACTGTGGATACTTAAAATCATAGTTAAATTCAAAAGACAAAGAATGTCATAAAGAATTTAAACTCCATTTCACAATATCACAATAAATGTCAATAAATTAGACACATAGCTTAATCATGATTCCACAGTCCAATTCATCCCAAAAGCCGATGGCTAGAGAGGAATAACATAGCTAGCTAGCAATAATATGAGTACTCATTCTATTCGTCCTCAACAGGCACACACCTCAACACTTTAGCCAGAGAGGGAATTCAAAGTCAATTCATCTCACTAGATAAGCTAGCAAGGAATTTAATCAATATACATGATAGCTGTGGTTTCAAACCATTTATAATGTTTTTCAAGCAATAAGTATCCATCAAATATCATTAAGACAAATTTTCACAATTTAAACAATAACAGACAAATTGTCATAATTCATTTCAATTGAAAATTCAAAAGAAATAACTGTTGTGCACAAACCTCTGATAAATGTCTATTGTCCCTGACTCATTGTTTCTTTCCCCTTCCCTGAGTCTTTGCTAACTGAAATACACAATTTGAAGTGTTTCAGTACTCATTTAAACTGTCTCTAACAATAAGGCTTAATAATTAGTTTATTGAATTCTATTATTTTCCTTAGTCAACCTAAAATGTTGACCCTCGATGCACTCTAGGTGAATTAGGCTTAATGTTACCAATATGTCACATTTTATAGACCTTTAGTGTTGATATATATTACCAATTTCATTTCCAAGTGTATTGCATTTTATTGCAATTTACCGGATTTCGGTGTACTATTTTGACCTAGCCGGACGACCTAGTTCCCTCAGTTTTCGAGTTCCTGTCTAAACTACAAACTTGTAGGTCTATGTCTTATTGCACGTGGGGCAAAATTTCAGGTCATTCTTAGTTGTGTAGACCAACACATGATCAATTTACCAATGTTGGACAGAATGCACTAAAATGGTAGGCTTAGGTCATTTTTAGGTCACTTTTGATTTGGCCAGTTTTGGTACCTGAACTCGTGCAAGCTATTTGGCTTGATTTTGGCCATTTATGGGCTTTGGTGTCTTCATAAGAATTGTAGATCTATGTCTAAAATATTCATGGTAAAAATTTCAGGTCATTTGGACCTGTTTTGAATAAGTTATGGTCAAAAAACTAACTGCTGCCCAAATGGTCAATTTTCAGGCTTTCAAGTCACTAATCCGGATTTAGTCATTTTTCAAGTCACCTTCTAGGTAGAATTTAGGTAATCTTCCTTCATGAAAGTTGGCACATTTTATGCCTAGTTTCACCTCCGATTGGTCTCATACCAATTGGAGTTACACACTTAAGGTTCTAAGCTAAAGCATACACTGCCCTACTACACATTCTTCATCACTTACCAATTACACATTCTATACTTACCAAACTAACTCTTTCATGCCAATTCTAGTTTTACCATATCATTAACACACTCAACAACACATTTTGGTCATTTTGGATGGCTTGTAACCATTCTCAACATACACATTAACTTATAATTTTCAAAGTCTAGTTACAATAATTTAACCACATGAACATACCTCATTTACATATGCAAATCCAAACAATTATACACATACACATGCTGCCACCATAAGCAACATATTCAGCAAACCAAACCATGAAACAACACATTTCTAACTAAACTTTAAAATTTTCGAATCACCTCATGAGCACATCTCCTTTAAATTTGCTTTCAAGCTTCCAAACCAATTGCACCATTACACATACACTTAGTATACATTATCTAAATCATTTCTATACACATAAACACTTACATCAACATCTTAAACAACCATTTACAAGTGAAAAACAAGCTAAATATATTGAATTTCCATGGCTGTCGAAATGGTGTATCGCCATTAAATCATCAAACTTCAAAACTTCCTCCATAAAACAACTCACCACAACATCCACTCAAAGTTTAATGAAACAAGAATGGAAAATACTCACTTACCATTTTTGAAGCTTGATCAAAACCTTACTAAACTTCTTAAAATTACTATCAAACTCTTCCTTGCAAGGTGAGGATTAACTTTAATGAAGGAACCTAGTGGAAATGGTGGCTTAAGGTTGGTTGCATGAAGCTTTCTCTCAATCGGCCATGGAGGTTCTTCCCATGGAAGTTTTGGCTGGTTGTCCCAAGGTTGAAGATGACAAAATTTTCTATCCATATGCTAATTTGATGTTAGTGGAGCACTAATGTAGGTTAATGATTATTTATTCCAAAGTTTCCAATTTCCCACATTTTCCTCATATCTTTTACTATTTAGATTATGTACCACCATTTTAATTTTTCATGACATTTTCAAAGTGTAATATCATTTATTTTTAATGGAAATTTAGGTCAAAAGGCATCTCGGGGTATCAAATGACAACAATGCTCCTATTCGGGTTGCATTCCTGATTTTTCGATAACACCGAGTTTTGTCATTTTCTCGATTTCTCATTTTTCTTTGTACTAATTAATTAATTTTTTTTTGATATTTCTAATATCATTTATACTTCAATAAATGTTTATTTAAGTCTTAAAAATATTTTTCAGGGTTCCCCGCAGTCCAGTTATAGTCAACGGTCCACGCTGCAACTTCTTGGTGCGGTCACCCATCGCTATGGATTTCGGTAGTGCGTTCTACTATTCCTGTGACCAGTGTCTGTCCAGACAGCTAGGATGCCTAGAACTAAATTTAAATGTTAGTGAGGAGACATAAAATAATGAAATACAAGAAAGGAAAATACAAGAAAAATAAAGGAAAATTAATAGCAATGAAATGTAACCAAGTTAAATGAGCCGAAAACCGTAGCAATGGGTGACCGCACCAGGAAGTTGCGGCGTGTACCGTTGACTAGCCCTGGACAGTGGGAAACCATGGAAAATATTTTTAAGACTTAAATAAACATCTATTGAAGTATAAATGACATAGGAAATGTAAAAGAAAAATTAATTAATTAGTACAAAGAAAAACGAGAAATCGAGAAAACAACAAAGCTCGGTGTTATCGAAAAATTGGGAACACAACCCGAATAGGGGCATTGTGGTCAATGGATACCCCGAGTTGACTTTTAACCTCAATGTCCATTAAAAATAAGTAGTATTACACTTTGAAAATATCATGAAAAATAAAAATATAGCACATAATGTAAATAGTGAAAGTAATGAGGCAAACTTGCAAAATTTGAAAACTTTGAATAAACAACTATTTAATTTTCATTAATGCTCCACTAACCTCAATCTTTGGACACCTAAAGGGGCACTTGGAGCACCAAAAATTCATCTTCAATCTCGCATTGCAAATCAGCCGAAAACTTCTAAAGAGAATCCTCCATTGCCGTCCACACACCAAGCTTTAATCCACCACGATTAAACCATAAAAACCTCAAGTGCCTTCATTAAACTTGACCACCACACCTTGGGCAGCACTTAGGGAATAAGAAAGAAGGAATTTGGTGGAGTTTTGAGGAATTCCATAAGAGGTAAGTGGCCATTTCTTCATCCTTTCTTTGTTAAACTTTGTGTTGATGTTGTTGTGAGTTGATTTATAGAAGAAGTTTTGAGGTTTGATGAATTATTGGTGATGTACCATTTTGGCAGCCATGAAAGATAAAATGTTTAGCTTGTTTTTGCATGTAAATGATGGGAAGTTATGTTGATTAATGTTATAAGATGCTGTAGCCAATGTGTATTAAGTGTATGTGGTCATTGAGTAATTGATCTTGAAGTTGAAGAAAGTATGGGAAACTTTGGTAAATTGGAGCATTTCGGAAACCTTGAGAAGATCATGAGGAATGCTTGAATTAATGAACATTATTTGATGAAATGTGATTTTAAAGTTGCTAAGTATGTATGTAATTTATTAGTGAAATTATATATTATGGTTAGGAGTGTTTATGTGTATATATTGTTGGGTTTGGACTTTGTGAATTATGATTGCATTTGGTGTATTGTGAAATTATTATATTTTGTCCAAGTTGACCTATAATGTAAAGTAATGAATGAGGTTGGTGCCAAATGCAGAATGGTTTGGGAAAGTAAAGATGTAGTTGGTAAATATGTGCTTGATTTGGCGTTTGAGAGGCATGTAGAGGGTAGTGTAACACCCCTTACCCGACTACAGTGTAGCCGAGCAAAGTGTGCTACATTCGGTACCGGAGCACCCTATCTTATCTTACTTTATTATTTTAGTAATTTTGAATTCGTTTAATTTAATATCAATTATTTTTCTATGAAGAACCAGCAGAGTTTTCCCTATTTTATTCTTATTTGGCGCATTTCATTATTCACCTACTTGAAAATTCAATAATATTTTCACAATAAAATCTTATCCATACTAATTATAATTATCTCATCAATTCAAATATCCTCTATATAATTCAATTTCATACTCATTTCCATTCATTCTCAACTCATATATGATAATTTTCAATCTTTATTAATTTACATGATATACAATTTAATTACATATGAAATAATCAATTTATAAATTTACATCACATAAATATTACTAACAAATTCTTAATTTACATTACAATATACGAATTACAACATAAGAAATATTTATAATATACAAAATACATAAAATGATATACATGGGCCCTAGCTACATGTATTGCTGAGGAGATGACAACCTTTGACACTCTGTAGATATGGACTCCCAAAATTCTCAATCAATGTCACACCCTACCCCTCATAAGATATAACATACTCCTGTAGTACATCTAATGAAATACTGTACTTCGCCTACCGGTTACCCATTATATATACTACAAAGGATTTTAAAACAATTTTCGCTCATTTTTAAATTGGTGGGTAATTTTTTTTTTTCAGATTTTAAAAACCTTTATTTAAAGTCCAAACATAAATTAAATTTTTAGATACTTAAAATATCCGCAATTTTTATAAAAATTTCGGCAGAGTGCTGTTTGTATTTTGAGAAACAGTTCTTCAAAACTTGAAAATAAAGACACTCCCAATATTTTTCTCAATCACAACTCCATTATTCAATCTCATTTCACAAATCAACACAAGCAACTCAATACGCAGTTTAAATTAAATCAAACATTGAAATATCTCATTAAGATAATGAAATTAATATTTACATTCATTGGATCATAAAAAATTTAGTAGTGCAAAACTTTATAAATACATAAAATCTCAAGATAACCTTATAATAATTTGTGTTTTATTACAATCCAAAAATATATTACAAAAGAGTTGGTATAAACTACTCAAAGGAAATTTCATACATATAATAATAGAATTACATCAAAAGCTAATGTACAAAGATATACCTATGATATACCCGAGGATAATCTCACCATGTCTTTCAGTAACCTCGCTCAGCTGCTCTATATATTTTCTTTCACCTGCGATAGCATACAAAGCTATCGCTGAGTGGTGAACTCAGTGGTGCACAAACTAATAATTTAAAATTTGATACAAATTATTCTTAACAATTCATAATGAATAAAAATTTAAAATTTCTAAATTCTTCAAAATCCATGACATTCAAAAATCAATATTTTCATTCATCCAAATTATTCATTTCAATAACATTTTGATCAAATAGTAACTATTTATCTACATTTCTTTTAAATCCCGAAACAACACGAAAATATTTTGAATCACTGACAAATTATTTATTTCAACCACAATTTATCAAACTATGCATACTTGTTGGACCCATGACCCAAAATTCAAATAGATGCCGTGTTGTACACCATGAGATTTCACACTCTCCCAATAACCGAAGCTAAAAGGGAGGAACAAAAACTAGCTAGTATATATGAGTACTCATTCAAACTCTTCCCCAACTGGCAAGCCAGAGAGGAAGGAACTCGCCCCATCTAGTGGAGGAGATATCTCACTAGACAAGCTAATGAGAATTCATAACATATTTTGCCATGTCAACTGTGGTTTCAAATCATATTCAAAACAATTTCTATTTACAAAGTGTTTACAAACCATCAACATATTTAATCATCATAAATTCATGCTCAAGGTTGGCAACACATCAAACTTAAAATTTACAATCCTCCAAACCATGCAATAAATCCTTAAATGCATAAGAAAATTTACATTTAATTTATACAATTTCATTCAACAAATTAAAATCCTCAACGCAAAAAAATTATAAATCATAAAATAAACTTGTTCAAATCAAATTAGAAGTGAAAAGTAACAAAATAGTTAGTTGTGCACAAACCTTATACGAGTCGCCTCTTAGCCTTGACTCGATATCTCGGGTTCCTTCCCAGTATTCTTTTCCATTGAAACACACAGTTTCATAGTGTTTCAGTATCATAACTTAACATAAATCCAAAAATAAATTTAAATTCACTTTTACCTAGCTCTAATGTGTTAAACTTGACGTTCTTTAAATTTTGTGTTTCGGGGTTACTATTCATGACACTATTCAAGTCAATTTATTGACTTTCTAAGGCTTAATAGGTATGGAAATTCCAACTTCACCCATATACCACATTTTGGTTACTAAATTTATTGGTTTTGGTTGTTTACTCAAATTATAAGTCTTTTAGGCAAATTTACAAATTTTTAGTTTTGGTGTCTTAAGTTGCACTGTTCCATTGGTCATTTTTCTGTTAGAATTTGGCAAAACTTCCTTCATAGAAAATGTTCCCTATTGTCTTAACTTTATTCTCCTTTTTGAATCACTCCAATTGGAGTTTTGTAGCTCAAGTTATAGCCATTTGAATCATAGCTGCCAGATTAGATTAACCTAGATTTCTGGGCACCAAACTGGTTTTGGCAGTTTTAGGTCACCAATTTTGGGTGGCCAAATGACTTGGTTAATGGAATAATTTGGTTTTATATTCTTCATAAAAGTTTTATGTATATATCTCAACTATCCACTGGTAAGATTTCAGGTCATTTAGACCTGCCTAGCTCAAGTTATGGCCAAATGAACAAATACTGTTCATTTGGTCAGTTTGTACAGGTCAGACTGAGAATTTCTGGATTTGGTCAATTTGTTCATTAGGTTTTGTTCACTATTTTGGGCATGGTTCCTAAATGAAAATTGTGTCATTTAGTGTCTATTTTCATTCCCAATTGGTCTCATACCAATTGGACTTGTTAATTTTCAGTTTTGGTCCCTCAAAAGGACCTTGGTCCTACTGCCAGCAACATGACCACATTTAATCCGAATTTAATCTCAATTCCAACACTTCCAACACACTTCATTTGGTCACAAATGACCATTTTTCATCTCAAACCAAGTCCAACACACCATTTAACACATTCTCACATTTTTGTCTTCTAAGCCCTAGGTGCCAAACCCTAATTTTCATGCTTAGCTCAATTCATGAAATTAAGGTATCTAAACATTCTCTACACACTTAATTGAACTTGTACACATATTTTATCAAATCAAAACACATCAATTCACACTACCACCATGGCAGCTGAATTTCATTAGGGTTTTAACATGCTTGATTTTACTTCATTTTTCTCAATTTTCTAAGTTAATCCAAGTATATATGCATGAATATAAGGAGAGATTACATGATTTGAACTAACCTCTTTATGTAGCTTCTCCCTTTTCCATTTTTCCACCTTCTTCTTAAATTTTTCTTTCTTCAATCTTCTTTTGAAGGCTCAATTACTTGTTTTCTTTAAGGAAAGTAGGGGATTTAATGGAGAATTTTAGGGTTTGTTAAGCTTTAAATTAAGCTTCAATGGAGGAAACAAGAAAGAGATGAGAGAGATGAGAGAGAAAAGAAGGGACAGCAAAGGAGAAGGAAAAATAGGAATTTTATTTTCTTTTCTTTTCTTTTATGCATTTTAAATCATTATCCTAAATTTTATTTTTTTTAATTGTTAGGTTTATTGCATCATGCATGATGTCATGCATGATGTAATTAACCTTTTCAACTTTTTCTTTTTCTTCTTTTTTTTTTCATTTATTTTTCTTTAGCTCTTTAATTTAATTCTTGATCCCGAAATTTTCTTTTCTTCGATTTTATTGGACAGTTAGGTTAAGAGTCAGCTCTCAGGGTCAGTTGACCAAATTGCCCCTTGTCGGTTCGACCCGGTTTGCAAATAATTTAATATTTCTTCCGGCTCTCTGACCTAATTATTTGACTGGCTTAACAATTCTTTTTCGTGATTTTCTCTTTTCCACTGTGTTCACAATAGTCCTAAGGACCGCGGCGTTATATTTTACGATTCGAATTTTGAGTTTAAATCGACTTCACAATCGTTCCCGAGAAAGTCACCCATCGCTGTGACTCTCGGCTTGTTTAACTTCCTGTATTCTGTTTTTCTTATTTATACTTAACTAATTGACAATTACTAATTATTTGTGTTCAGGGCTTAACTAGGTGTCTTAAACATAGTTCTAATCCTCTTAATTGTCCAGACTGACACCGATCACCGGAACAGTAACATATACCAGGCTACGCAAATAGGGGTGTTACAATCAAACATCCATTGGGTTCTAGATTCAGTACCTACGCGAAGGAAACAATTCCATCGTGCTAAGCATTGCTACTTAATGGTGCAATAATATAACAAGAAAATAATATACAAATAAAGATAGAAACAAAATTTGGATAATTAAGATTTATTTATACTTCACATGCAGTTTCTAAAATTTAATATGTTTTATCCTAATTTAGTGTTTTTTTTGGAAGTGTTTATTTCGCTAATGTTACTGGGTTCATATGAAATTTGCCATAGAGTATATTTTTTTATCATTTATGTTGTTTTCTAGAATCTCTTTTGTCATAAGTTTACAATAATCGTTTATATAATGTACAAATAAATCTAAATATTTAGTTTGTGTTTATATTATTATGGAGGATGCATTTCTAATAATTAAATTCTTAATACTAGTTTAATACCTTTTGGATTTTTCTCACTGATTTATTTAGTTTCCAATATTTTTAACTTATTTCAATAAATTTTTCTGCCCAGGTAATCTATGACAGGCTGACTAAACTGGATAATGGGTTGTTGGCACTGGACACCGCAGTGCCTCGGGCCGTCATACCATGGGACACAGAACGTCAACCACGTATGTAGTCAGTATGGCTAAAAAACCATGATAACACATAATCGGGCATAAAGCCATGAACGTGGGCATAAAGCCATGAGCACGGGCATAAAGCCATGAGTACAGGCATAAAGCCTTTCACAGTACTGCTAAAACAATACCCTATTGGCATGCCAATCTATCCAATCTGATACACGTGTCTAGGCAATACATGGACACATAGTACCATTAAGAGTTTATATGTTTCATCATTTCATTATATTTTTTGTTTATATTTTTATAGCATTCTAATTTTGTTTATAGTGGAAACATAATTTTCAAATTCACATTTCTAGGTAATTTATGCTTCATCGTAATATTCATACTAATTACAATTCACATTCATTTAATCTCATGTACCATTCACATTCAAAACATCTTTCCTTTCTCTCTTGATGGGAACCTAAAACTCAAATGACACTTTTATCATATTTATTCATTCAACAATCTATTCATGTAAAGTACATTTTATACTTCAAGTTGTATTGCTAATATATTATGAACTCCATTGGTGTTGGAAGTATAAGTCTCAACAATCCATCTAGGTTAATTTCATTTCATATTCAAGTGGTATCACTCATATTTTATTAAACCTACTAGTAATGGGAATACAAATCTTAATTATATATTCACATAACTTAAATTTTCATTAAGTCATTTACGTAAATTACTATTTCTATTCCAAGTAATCCATGAATATTTCATGGATTCTAAATTTCATACCTTAATTTCCTCTACCAAATTAGTTCTTACACTTTGTGTCTTTGTACTACTATTTACATTACTATTCACTCAAATTGTTGACTTTTTAATACATACTAAATTTATTGAACCTAAGTTCTCTAAGATACCACATTTTGCATTTTATTTTTGTTAGTATTGATTTCTAATACCATTTCAAAGCTTATTTTATGTTATTCAAAATTTTCAGATTTCACACCCTAGGTTTACTATTCCATTGGTCATTTGTACAGTAGGAATTTGACAAAATTGTCTTCATGAAAGTTGTTCTTTATTGTGTCTAGTTACATTTCTTTTTTTAAATCACTTCATTTGGAGTTTTGTAGCACAAGTTATGGTCATTTTACCATAACTGGCCAGAGTGACCTGTACCCAGAATTTCTGGGCAATTTGGTTCTACTAGATTTGGTGACCTAAGTTTAGTTGGCAATTTTACTAGGTTATGTTCATAATTTGGATTTATGTTCTGCATGAAAGTTGTGGGGCTGTATCTCAGCTTTCTATCGGTAAAATTTCAGATCAATTGAAATTTTCTACATTCAGTTATGACCATTTGAATAAATACTATTTATTTGATCATTTTCCAAGGACAGCATGTTAGTCACCCGAATTAGGGTAATTTTTAGGTCAACTTGGTTCGGTTTTCTGGGCTGGGTTTCTTCACCAAAAATTGTGCCATTATGTGTCTAGTTTCAGGTCCATTTAGCCTTGCACCAATTGAACTTATACAACTCCATTTATAGCTACCCAAACCTATTGGACTCACAACCAGTCCTGCAGGTCACCATGGGTAACATGCCTAAACTCAACTCCATTATTCTTACTCACTTCAATTCCTCCTCACACACATTCAAATGGTCACTAATTGACCATTACAAGGTTAATATACCATTTCATAAGCAAAACTCCAATGTTTTCACAAACCCTAATTCCCAAGTGTCCATTTCATGCTTTTCATGTCATCTAACACATCCAACACACATAGTTCAACATCTAACTCAAGTTATCTCATCACAAACCACTTTTACATAATTCAAGTCATACAATTCAACAAATCTCATCCTTCTCCCATGGCTGTAAATTTTCATACACACTTCAATATAATTGTTTTGTTCAATTTTATAATAAATTCTCATTTAATTTGTCTTCCTAACAAAGATTAAAAGATATGGAAGTGAGTATAGGCACTAACCTTATTGGAACTACTCCCAAGCTTGCCAAAATTTTTCTTTTTCCTCTTTAAATTGCTGTCCAATTCTTGCTCTAGTTGTAGGGACAATTTTTCATGAAGAGAAATTAGGGTCTGGAGGTGATTTGGTGGGTTAGCTCAAGCTTGATCAAGCTTCCGTGGAGTTTTCTTTCCTCTCTCTCTCTCTATCTACGTTTTTTGTTTGCCCAAAGGTTGAAGATGCAGATTGTTTGTTAAGTTTTGGTCTTCCTTATCCCTTTCAATGAGTTTAAAAAATTGTGATTGGTGGAGAAAATTTAAATGACATCATATGATGTCATAATTAGCATTTTCTTTCATTTTCTTTTCTTCTCTTCTCTACTCATTTCCAATTTAATTTTTGGAAATATTTATTCACATTTTATGTCATAATAATTATTTACTTAACTGGACAAGTCGGTCAAAAATCATCTTCGAAGACAAAATGACCAAAATGCCCTCCGTTTGGCTTATTGAGCCAAAATCGTCTATACCGATCGAAAAATTTTTCTAAGCCTTTTCTTGACATTCTAATGCCATAAAAACCTCAATGACTCTTCTCTGGAGTCTCAAAAATTATTTCATGAATTTTCCCCTAGGTCTGGGGTCGATAACTATCTTTACCGATACTTCCCTGTACAGTCACCCATTGCTAGGGCACCATCTCATTTAATTAGGTTCTATTTTATTTCTAAAATTTTTTCTAAATTTTTCTTATTATTATTTGAGTTATTTATGATTCCTCACTCTAGTCTAAATATTTTTCCAAATGTTCTAGCTGTCCAGACTGACACCGGTCACCGAAATAGTAGAATGTACGGAATTGCTATAGTGAGGGTGTTACAATTCTTCCCCTCTAATAAAAATTTCGTCCTCGAAATTTACCGGGTGTAGGTATCTGAGATAATTCCTTTACCTTTCTATTGCTCGCTCTATCTACTCCTTTTATATATATATGGTGTTATTTAGTCTTTTCGAATCTATCATTATACACTTAGGCATATCATAAAGGATGGATACTTTACCTCAAATTCACATTTGGGGCTTCTTGCTCCTCTCCGGCTTGGGTGACATTTGGAAGTGGTGTTACTGTTGTACTTGGTCCTTCCATGACCTCTGTCTGGGTCTGTGGTAAATTCCTCTTAGGACAATCTTTCAGGCGATGGTCTATGGCCCCACATCTATAACAGGCTCTAGTCAATCCCCTACATTCACCTTTATGCCACTTGTTACAATGGTCACATTTTCTTGCTAGTCCTGGTGCACTCACTACTAGTGTGTCTGGTTGATCTCTTCTGGGTATAGGCCTAGGTCTAGATCTCCTACTTTGATGAGATGTCTGACTTAACTGTTCTCTCGGCCTCTTATTACTAAACTGTCTAAATTTTCTCTTTTGCTGATCACCACTCCTCTTCTGTTCCTCTTCATGAACACAACTAATATATTTTTTTCTGAACTCTATCAGAAAGAATTCCCAAGTTACGTCGGCTAGTGGCACTACCTTGGTTACAACATTCCACCACTGATATGCAGCTTCTTGAAATAATGAAACTGCACACTCCAAACTCAATTCTATTTTGCAATGGAGCTGCTGCAGGACTCTTTCAGTCCTTTCTAACCAATACTTAGTCGCTGAAGAATCGTTTTCCTTTCTACCATTGAAATCTACAGCTCCATACTTCCTAATTTTTCTTAGAGGTGATTTCCACTAAGGCGGTGGTGGAATAACCCCAGTCATCTACTCAAACAAGGCATGTTGGGGTTGTACAGGCACCTCTTGCACTGGTGGAGCAGGATCTCCCTGATTTTCAATATCATTCCCAGTCGGGATACGGCTTGCTACTTCTTCTTCTACTGCCCTCTGCAATTCTGAGTCCATACCTTAACCTAAAATAATCAAGAAAACAGATATGCATTAGTGTCACCTCGACTCATATGAATGCAACGCATGTTATGTACACTATCCCTTTCCATCTATCTATGCCTAGGAATGCCTAAACCGTGCTCTGATACCAATAAATGTAACACCACTCACCCAACTACAGTGTAGCCGAGCAAAATGTGCTACATTCGGTGCAAGAGCACCCTATCTTATCTTACTTTATTATTTTAGTAATTTTGAATTCGTTTAATTTAATATCAATTATTTTTCTATGAAAAAACTAGCGGAGTTTCCCCTATTTTATTCCTATTTGGCGCATTTCATTATTCACCTGCTTGAAAATTCAACAATATTTTCACAATAAAATCTTATCCATACTAATTATAATTATCTCATCAATTCAAATATCCCCTATATAATTCAACTTCATACTCATTTCCATTCATTCTCAACTCATATATGATAATTTTCAATCTTCATTAATTTACATGATATACAATTTAATTACATATGAAATAATCAATTTATAAATTTACATCACATAAAATATTACTTACAAATTCTTAATTTATATTACAATATATGAATTACAACACATGAAATATTTATAACATACAAAATACATAAAGTGATATACATGGGCCCTAGCTACATGCATTGTTGAGGAGGTGACAACCTTTGACACTCTGCAGATCTGGACTCCCAAAATTCCCAAACATCCATTGGGTTCTAGCTTCAATACGTGCGTGAAGGAAACAATTCCATCATGCTAAGCATTGCTGCTTAGTGGTGCAATAATATAACAAGGAAATAATATACAAATAAAGATAGAAACAGAATTCAGATAATTAAGATTTATTTATACTTCACATGCGGTTTCTAAATTTTAATATGTTTTATCCTAATTTAGTCTTTTTTTTTGAAGTGTTTATTTCGCTAATGTTACTGGGTTCATATGAAATTTTCCATACAGTATATTTTTCGTCATTTATGTTGCTCTCTAGAATCTCTTCTGTCATAAGTTTACAATAATCATTTATATAATGTACAAATAAATCTAAATATTTAGTTTATGTTTATAGTATTATGGAGGATGCATTTTTAATAATTAAATTCTTAATACTAGTTTAATACATTTCGGATTTTTCTCACAGATTTATTTAGTTTCCAATATTTTTAACTTATTTCAATAAATTTTTCTGCCCAGGTAACCCATGACAGGCTGACTAAACTGGATAACGGGTCATTGGCAATGGACACCGCGGTGCCTCGGGCCGTCATACCATGGGACGTAGAACGTTAACCACGTATGCAGTCAGTATGGCTAAAAAGCCATGATAACACATAATCGGGCATAAAAGCCATGAGTCTGGCATAAAACCATGAATGCAGGCATAAAGCCATAAGCGCGGGCATAAAGCCATGAATACAGGCATAAAGCCTTTAGCAGTACTGCTAAAATAATACCCTATTGGCATGCCAATCTATTCAATTTGACACACGTGTCTAGGCAATACATGGACACATAGTACCATTAAGAGTTTATATATTTCATCATTTCATTATATTTTTTGTTTATATTTTTATAGCATTCTAATTTTGTTTATAATGGAAACATAATTTTCAAATTCACATTTCTAGGTAATTTATGCATTCATTGTAATATTCATACTAATTACAATTCACATTCATTTAATCTCATGTACTATTCACATTCAAAACATCTTTCCTTTCTCTCTTGATGGGAACCTAAATCCCAAATGACACTTTTATCATATTTATTCATTCAACAATCTATTCATGTAAAGTACATTTCATACTTCAAGTTGTATTGCTAATATATTATAAACTCCATTGGTGTTGGGAGTATAAGTCTCAACAATCCATCTATGTTAATTTCATTTCATATTCAAGTGGTATCACTCATTTTTTATTAAACCTACTAGTAATGGGAATACAAATCTTAATTATATATTCACATAACTTAAATGTTCATTAAGTTATTTACGTAAATTACTATTTCTATTCTAAGTAATCCATGAACATTTTATGGATTCCAAATTTCATACCTTAATTTCCTCTACAAAATTAGTTCTTACACTTTGTGTCTTTGTACTACTATTCTGTAACACCCTCCCGGTAACCACTCCGTACATCCCACTGTTCCGGTGACCGGTGTCGGTCCGGACAGCTAGAACGTCCGGAAAAATATTTAAACTAAAGTCAGGAACCATAATTAACTCAAATATTAATAAGAAACACTTAGTAAAAATTTTAGAAGTAAAATACAACCAAGTAAAACGAGTCGGTGCACAAGCGATGGGTAACCGGAGGGAAGTTGCGGTTCTCGCAACGAGGAGCCCTAGACCCGGAGGAAAAATTATAAAATAATTTTTGGGACTCCAGAGAAGGGTAATTGAGGTTTCCATGGCATTAGAATGCCAAGAAAATACCTAGAAAAATTTTTCAATCGGTACAGACGATTTTGACCCGTTAAGCCAAACGGAGGGCATTTTGGTCATTTCGCCTTCCGAGGTGATTTTTGGCCGACTTGTCCAGTTGAGTAAATAATTAATATAACGTAAAATATGAAGAAATATTACTAGAAACTAAATTGAAATTGAGTAGTGATGAAAATAAAAAGAAAATACACTAAAATGCCAAATATGACATCATTATGATGTCATGTGAAAGTCTCCACCAATTATAATTTAACAACCATTTAAATAAACAATAAAAGAGGCTAAATGAAGACTAAATTCATAAAAAATTTGCAGCAGCCACCACTCCCACAAAAACATACCCGTAGCTCTCAAAATTCCATAGCCAAACCTCCATTTTCTTCATTTTCAAGCTCTCAAACCTCTCAAACCTCACCCCAAAACCCTAAGTCATCTTCACTAAAATTAATCTATACACCCTAAGGAAGTTTTTGGCAGCCAACAAGAGGGAAGAAAGTGAAGTTTAGGGCTTTGGAAATTCTGCCCAATCAAGGTTAGTGCTACACTTTTGTTCTCATTCTTTTAATTTTAGTTAAAACATCATTTTGAGCTAAGAGATTTTAAGAAATTTAAGTAAATCACATGTGTTAAGGGTACCTTCAATTTTCGGCAGCCCTATGGGAGATTGAGTTTGATTGTTTAATAAACTTAGAGTGGTTGGAAATCATGGTTAAGGTATTAATATGCATGGAGATTGAACTAAGCATGTTAATCAAGGTTTATGAGTAATTGGTTTGGACATTAGGGTTTGGAAAGGTGAAATTGTGACTTAGCTTAGGAAATGGTTAGAGAACTTTTTAATGGTCAATTAGTGACCATTTTAGGTAGGTTGACCCTAATTAGAACTGAAAATTTGGATGGTAAAGTGAAGGTGAAATCGCTTATGGATTAAGCAAAGATAGGGACTGAAAATTCAGTCCCTTTGCACTGTCATAACTTGGGCTGTGTTAGTCCAATTGAAGTTTGGCCAATTGGACATGAAACTAGGCTTATAATGGCACATTTTTTGCTGAAGAAACCATGCCCAAAAGACCAAAGCAAGAGGACCAAAACTTGGCCCCAATCCGGATACCCTGCACTGAATTCTTCAGAATTGACCAAATGAACAGTAACTGTTCATTTGGCCATAACTCACTATAGATTTGGTCAATTGGCCTGAAATTTTTACAGCAACAAGTTACGACATAGAGAAACAACTTTCATGAAGGAACCTACCCCAAATTATGGCCAGAACCCATCCAACCAAGTGACTCTAGTTACTGTTCATGCACTGTAGATATGGTAAATCTGCAGATTTGGCAATCCGGCCAGCTTGGGTTTTTGGGCCATATCTGGAGCTACAAAACTCCAAATGGAGTGATTCAAAAAAGGAAATTTAACTAGACAAAATAAGGAACAACTTTCATGTTTTACATTTCTTCAAATTCCAACAGTAACAGTGTCCAATGGAACAGTGAAGTTGACTCACCAAAACTGAAAATTTTGCTTGTGTGGGTTTACACTTTGAAATGGTATTAACACTTAATGCCAACAAGTTTTAAACACCAAATGTGGTATATTGGGAGTGCCAAAGTCAATGTACATATTTTCTATCCAAAAGTCAATATTTTTGTTGACCAATGATGAATAGTGACACCAAAAATTTGAAATTCACAAATCGAAGAATTTAAAAGTTCCAAATGCCCTAGTATACCTAACAAGATTGGTTTGGATAGTTTGGCATGCCAATAGGGTTCAGTTAGCAGTACTGCAAATGGCAATATGCCATTCTGTGATTTCATGGCTTTTAGCCATTCTGACTTTGTATTGAGACTTGGCCTTGTGCCTGATATTATTTACAGCTTGTTAGCCGCTCATTGCACACCGGGAGATGCATATGTGACCGATGGTGTGACGGCCCGAGGTACTAGGTACCCAGTGCCAGTTTACCCGTTATCCAGTCCAGTCGTCTAGTGTAGGTTACTTGGGGCAACCAAATGAATAAAAGTGAACAACGTTAACAAAATAATGGATATACCAATACCAAACAAAGAAAGCATACACATTCTATACACATTCATTTTCTTGCTATTTTCTTCTATTATATTATTGCACCACTAAGCATTATTGCTTAGCGCGTTGCTTTTGCCACGCGTAGGTACTGGAGATACCGATCGTGACCCCAGTAGACCACAGACTGGGTGAGTCCATCCCGCAGATTCACGCAGTTGTCCGTGTCACCTCACTACCTGCAGTGCATTGGTAGGGCACTAGGTGTCATTTTGTCATTTTGATATTTTGTAGCAGATTTTTACTTTTTCATATGTATTTGAACTCATGTAATATATTTTGATGTCCATGTAAATAATGGAAGTTATGACTATGAATGCAAAAATTTGAGCATGTATTTATCGCTTGTATATGAGAAATGGATGTTTGTGAAATGAAAAGATTATTGAGAATTTGCTATTGAGAAATATTGTTGAGATTTTGGATATTGGAGTTTGAGATGATGGAATAAAAATATTGGAAGTGTTTTTAACAGGTTCCGAAGAACTGTTTTCTCCATTTTTAGCCAGACTTCACGGATTTTCTTTAAAATCTTCGGAACCTCAAATGAATAATAATTTTGATAAATGGCTTAAATAAATCATATTTCATAAATTGGCTTCAAAGGCATGACACAAATTAAGTAAGGTATATTAGAGTCTGCCAGTACACCGTGTGGCATTACTTACTCGGGTATACTGTACACGGGTAAGGGGTGTCACATTTAGTGGTATCAGAGCACGGTTTAGGCGTTTCTGGGCCTAGATTGAGTCCATACCATTCTTTGCATTTGTAAGAGTCTAGGTGACACTAATGCAGATCTGCTTATCCTTCTTATTTTGAATAGGATATGGACCCTTCATCTCGTAGAGCCGTTGAGGAGGAAGTGGAGAGTCATGCTCCACTGCAGAAATGAGACTGGGGCATGAGAGAATCTGCTCCGCCACTCAAGCAGAGCTGCTCAGCCTCCATGTGCCATATTCCAACAAATGGCCGACTTCTTTAGACAGATGGTCGGGTAATGCCAAAGAAGAAGACCACCACCACCAGCTCCACAGCAGTAAATCACACTTGGAGAGGCTAAGAAAATTTGGGGCGTGGATTTTTATGGCAAGAGAGAAGATGACTGCTGTGCCGTAGAATTGGTTGAACAGTAACGGGCAATTCTAAAACAACTCCACCGCACTCGCAGCAAAACCCGAAGTCGCTATATCCTTGCCGCAAGACGATGCATATGAGTGGTGGGACACCGTGGTTCAGTGAGGTGCAATGTGTCAGAATTTGGGATTTCTTTCTCTCGAATTCAAGAAGAAGTATGTGGGTACTGTATATCCGGAAGAGAGAAGAAGAGAGTTTATTAACTCGAGGTAGAGACAGTGTCGCTGGTCGAGTATGAGAAGGAATTTGTAAGATTGAGCCGCTATGGAAGGGAGATAGTCCCAAATGAAGCTGAAAGGTGCAAGAGATTTGAAGAGGGACTAAATGACAACATCAAGATCCAGCTCACTGCCTTGGGAATCACAGAATTTACCAAGTTAGTGGAAGCGGCAATAAAGGTTGAAAAAGTAAGAATTAGTGAGTGGACTAGAAGAGAGAGACAGCAGAAGAGGGGACCGGGTCAGTCTAGTTCAGCTCCTGGATTTGGGAAGAAGTTTAAGGGTCCTCCTACACAGAGTTCGGTCGCCCACAGGCCGTGGTCACCTCAGGCCTGTGGCACGATTCACCCCTAGGAGAGGTCACCCACACCATCAAGGCAGCTCTCCAGGGATGGGGTTCAGGGGACCAGCCCCAACATCTTCTGCATGTCCACACTGCCTTAAATGGCACAAGGGGGAGTGTTGGAGAGTAACTGATGCCTGCTTGAGATATGGGTCAACAGAGCATCAGTTGAAGAACTGTCCACGCAGAACTACTATAGCTGCTCCAACACAAGCAGACAGACCTGCTCCTACACCACCAAGGGGTAGAAGGTCTGGTAAATCCGAAGCTGTGGGACCATCTTAGAGGCCCGCATCTGAGCCAGCAGAGAGGCCAGATAACAGACCACCTGCCAGAAATTATGCCTTGAGAGCTCAGGAGGAGCAAGATGCCCCGGACGTCATCAGGGGTACGTTCTGCCTCTACAATACTCCTGTGCATGCATTGGTGGATCCAGGATCCACTCATTCCTACATTTGCATCAACCTACCCATAGAAAGGGGGATACTGGTAGGGGAGAGTGACCAAGACATTCTGGTCACTAATCCATTGGGTCACAGTGTGGTAGTGAACAAGGTATACAAGGGTTGCCCTTTAAGGATTCAGGGGTATGAATTCTTGGCAGACTTGATTGAGTTGCCTTTCCATGAGTTTGACGTGATTTTGGGAATGGACTAGTTGTCACGTCATCAGGCAATAGTTGATTGCAAATTGAAGAGAATTTCTTTGAAAACCCCTGAGAGTAATGAAATTTCAGTTGTGGGTGAAAGGACATATTTCTTGTCTAATGTCATCTCAGCCACTGTTGCAAGAAGAATGATGAGAAAAGGCTGTGAAGCCTACCTAGCACATGTGGTGGATACTAGGCAGGCTAAGCCAAACTTGAGTGACATACCCACAGTGAGAGACTTCCCAGAAGTATTTCCTGAAGAGTTGCCTGGTTTGCCACCAGAAAGGGAAGTCGAATTTGCTATTGAGACACTGCCGGCACAAAGACCCATTTCCATTGCTCCTTATAGGATGGCACCTACTGAATTGAGGGAGTTGAAAACTCAGTTGCAAGAGTTGCTGGATAAGGGGTTCATACGCCCCAGTGTGTCACCATGGGGAGCTCCAGTGCTGTTTGTAAAGAAGAAGGATGGGACTTTGAGGCTATGTATTGATTACTGGCAGTTGGAACAAATATCCGTTGCCTAGAATTGATGATCTGTTTGATCAGTTGAAGGGAGCAGGAGTATTTTCTAAGATTGATCTCAGATCAGGGAATCATCAGTTGAGGGTGAAGGATGCAGATGTGCCAAAGACTGCATTCAGGACCCGATATGGGCATTATGAGTTCCTAGTGATGCCCTTTGGCCTAACAAATGCACCAGCAGCATTCATGGACCTTATGATCCGTATCTTCCATCCATACTTAGATCGGTTCGTAGTGGTCTTCATTGATGATATTTTGGTGTATTCCAAGACCAGGGAAGAACATGATGAGCATTTGAGGATTGTTCTGCAAACCCTGCGGGAAAAGAAGCTGTATGCTAAGTTGTCCAAGTGTGACTTTTGGCTGAATGAGATTGCATTCCTTGGACACATAGTGTCAGCTGATGGGATTAGGGTGGATCCCAAGAAAATAGAAGCAGTGATGGAATGGAAGCCTCCCAGAAACACAACTGAGATCAGAAGCTTCTTGGGGCTAGCTGGGTATTACAGGAGATTTGTGAAGGGATTTTCCTTAATAGCTGCTCCAATGACCAAGTTGTTACACAAGAATGTCAAATTTGACTGGAATGACAAGTGTCAGACCAGTTTTGAGAAGTTGAAGGCTATGTTAACAGAGGTACCAGTGTTAACACAGCCAGTGTCAGGAAAGGACTTTGTGGTCTACAGTGATTCTTCACATAATGGGCTAGGGCGTGTATTGATGCAAGAAGGGAAAGTGATCGCCTATACTTCCAGGCAGCTAAGGCCACATGAACAGAATTACCCTACCCATGATCTAGAGCTTGCAGCAATTATCTTCGCACTGAAGATATGGAGGCACTACTTGTATGGTGAAAAGTGCTATATTTACACTGACCACAAAAGCCTGAAATATTTGCCAACCCAGAAGGATCTCAACCTTAGACAGAGGCGATGGATTGAGTTCCTGAAGGATTATGACTGTGTAATTGACTACCATCCTGGGAAGGCAAATGTAGTTGCTGATGCTTTGAGCAAAAAGTCCATCACCGCTTTGAGATCATTGAATGCCCGTCTAACCTTGATTCGAGATGGAGCTATTTTGGCTGAGTTGCAAGTGAGGCCAAACCTGCTACAGCAGATACTAGATGGGCAGAAGGTAGATGAGAAGCTAATGGCTATTATGAGCAAAATCCCAGAGGGAAAAGCAACTGACTATGAGGTGAAAGCAGATGGGTGTCTGTATTACAAAGGAAGACTGTGTGTACCAGATAATGGGGAATTGAAAGCCAGTATTCTAAAAGAGGCACACACCAGTGTGTATGCTATGCACCCAGGAAGTACAAAGATGTATCATGATCTGAAGCTCCAATATTGGTGGCCTGGTATGAAGAAGGACATAGTTGACTACGTGACTAAATGCTTGACATGTCAGCAAGTCAAGGCAGAACATCAAGTTCCATCAGGTTTGCTACAGCCTATACGCATACCTGAATGGAAATGGGATCGGGTCACCATGGATTTTGTAAGTGGGCTACCTCTCACCCGGAAGAAACATGATGCAGCATGGGTGATAGTTGATAGATTTACGAAGTCAGCACACTTTCTGCTAGTTAGGACCGACTACTCACTAGAGAGGTTAGCAGAATTGTATATCAGTGAGATAGTTAGACTGCATGGAATTCCACTTTCCATCATATCTATTCGAGACCCAAGGTTTACATCGAGATTTTGGAAGAAGTTACATGAGTCCTTGGGTACACAACTCCATTTCAAGATGTGCCTTTCCATCCTCGCACGGATGGGCAATCGTAAAGAGTAATCCGTAAACAATTGAAACCCATGAAATTGATACAAATATAGAATCGAATGATAATAATAACATGAAATATTTGTCGTCCTTGAGGATATCCGAGGAGTTGTGTCATTGAGTTTGAGGAAGTTGGGATAGATACCTCCCATCGCGTAATTTGCATACAACATTAGCTACCAAGCTAGTATTCAAATGGCCCCGTATGAAGCGCTGTATGGGAGAAAATGTCGAACTCCAGTGTGCTGGACTGAATTGGGCGAAGACAAACTGGTAGGGCCAGACCTGGTGAAACAGGCTGAGGAGAAGGTAAAATCAATCAAAGCCAACTTGAAGGTTGCCTCGGACAGACAGAAATCTTATGCCGACCTGAAGAGGAAAGAAATAGAATATGTGGTTGGCGACAAAGTGTTCCTCAAGGTGTCACCATGGAGGAAAGTATTGAGGTTTGGAAGGAAAGGTAAGTTAAGCCCTAGGTTCATTGGCCCATATGAAGTTATTGAACGTGTGGGTCCAGTGGCCTATAGGCTAGCTTTACCACCAGAGCTGGACAAGATCCACAATGTGTTCCATGTATCCATGCTCAGAAGATACCGCTCAGATCCTTCACATGTCATCTCCAGAGAAGAAATTGAAATACAACCGGATTTGACATGCGAAGAAGAACCTCTACGGATCTTGGCTCGGGAAGTGAAAGAGTTGAAAAACAAGCAGATTCCATTGGTGAAAGTGCTTTGGAGGCACCACAACACCGAGGAGGCAACTTGGGAAAGTGAAGAAACGATGAGGCAACAGTTCCCTCAATCAAGACATCGTGTAAATTTCGAGGACGAAATTTAAATTAGAGGGGAAGAGTTGTAACACCCTCCCGGTAACCACTCCGTACATCCTACTGTTTCGGTGACCGGTGTCAGTCCGGACAGCTAGAACGTCCAGAAAAATATTTAAACTAAATTCAGGAACCATAATTAACTCAAATATTAATAAGAAACACTTAGTAAAAATTTTAGAAGTAAAATACAACCAAGTAAAACGAGCCGGTGCACAAGCAATGGGTAACCGGAGGGAAGTTGCGGTTCTCGCAACGAGGAGCCCTAGACCCGGGGGAAAAATTATAAAATAATTTTTGGGACTCCAGAGAAGGGTAATTGAGGTTCCCATGGCATTAGAATGCCAAGAAAATACCTAGAAAAATTTTTCAATCGGTATAGACGATTTTGACCCGTTAAGCCAAACGGAGGGCATTTTGGTCATTTCGCCTTCCGAGGTGATTTTTGGCCGACTTGTCCAGTTGAGTAAATAATTAATATAATGTAAAATATGAAGAAATATTACCAAAAATTAAATTGAAATTGAGTAGTGATGAAAAGAAAAAGAAAATACACTAAAATGCCAAATATGACATCATTATGATGTCATGTGAAAGTCTCCACCAATTATAATTTAACAACCATTTAAATAAACAATAAAAGAGGCTAAATGAAGACTAAATTCATCAAAAATTTTCAGCAGCCACCACTCCCACAAAAACATACCCGTAGCTCTCAAAATTCCATAGCCAAACCTCCATTTTCTTCATTTTCAAGCTCTCAAACCTCACCCCAAAACCCTAAGTCATCTTCACTAAAATTAATCTACACACCCTAAGGAAGTTTTTGGCAGCCAACAAGAGGGAAGAAAGTGAAGTTTAGGGCTTTGGAAATTCTGCCCAATCAAGGTTAGTGCTACACTTTTGTTCTCATTCTTTTAATTTTAGTTAAAACATCATTTTGAGCTAAGAGATTTTAAGAAATTTAAGTAAATCACATGTGTTAAGGGTACCTTCAATTTTCGGCAGCCCTATAGGAGATTGAGTTTGATTGTTTAATAAACTTAGAGTGGTTGGAAATCATAGTTAAGGTATTAATATGCATGGAGATTGAACTAAGCATGTTAATCAAGGTTTATGAGTAATTGGTTTGGACATTAGGGTTTGGAAAGGTGAAATTGTGACTTAGCTTAGGAAATGGTTAGAGAAATTTTTAATGGTCAATTAGTGACCATTTTAGGTAGGTTGACCCTAATTAGAACTGAAAAATTGGATGGTAAAGTGAAGGTGAAATCTGCCTATGGATTACAAAGATAGGACTGAAAATTCAGTCCCTTTGCACTGCCATAACTTGGGCTGTTTTAGTCCAATTGAAGTTTGGCCAATTGGACATGAAACTAGGCTTATAATGGCACATTTTTTCTGAAGAAACCATGCCCAAAAGACCAAAGCAAGAGGACCAAAACTTGGCCCCAATCCGGATACCCTGCACTAAATTCTGCAGAATTGACCAAATAAATAGTAACTGTTCATTTGGCCATAACTCACTGTAGATTTGGTCAATTGGCCTGAAAGTTTTACAGAAACAAGTTAAGACATAGACAAACAACTTTCATGAAGGAAACTATCCCAAATTATGGCCAGAACCCATCCAACCAAGTGACTCTAGTTACTATTCATGCACTGTAGATATGGTAAATCTGCAGATTTGGCAATCCGGCCAGCTTGGGTTTTTGGGCCATATCTGGAGTTACAAAACTCCAAATGGAGTGATTCAAAAAAGGAAATTCAACTAGACAAAATAAGGAACAACTTTCATGTTTTACATTTCTTCAAATTCCAACAGTAACAGTGTCCAATGGAACAGTGAAGTTGACTCACCAAAACTGAAAATTTTGCTTGTGTGGGTTTACACTTTGAAATGGTATTAACACTTAATGCCAACAAGTTTTAAACACCAAATGTGGTATATTGGGAGTGCCAAAGTCAATGTACATATTTTCTATCCAAAAGTCAACATTTTTGTTGACCAATGATGAATAGTGACACCAAAAATTTGAAATTCACAAATCGAAGAATTTAAAAGTTCCAAATGCCCTAGTATACCTAACAAGATTGGTTTGGATAGTTTGGCATGCCAATAGGGTTCAGTTAGCAGTACTGCACATGGAAATATGCCATTCTATGATTTCATGGCTTTTAGCCATTCTGACTTTGTATTGAGACTTGGCCTTGTGCCTGATATTATTTACAGCTTGTTAGTCGCTCATGCACACCGAGATGCATATGTGACCGATGGTGTGACGGCCCGAGGTACTAGGTACCCAAAGGCGGTTACCCGTTATCCATCCACTGCCTAGTGTAGGTTACTTGGGGCAACCAAATGAATAAAAGTGAACAACGTTAACGAAAAAATGGATATACCAATACCAAACAAAGAAAGCATACACATTCTATACACATTCATTTTCTTGCTATTTTCTTCTATTATATTATTGCACCACTAAGCATTATTGCTTAGCGCGTTGCTTTTGCCACGCGTAGGTACTGGAGATACCGATCGTGACCCCAGTAGACCACAGACTGGGTGAGTCCATCCCGCAGTTCTGCGCAGTGTCCGTGTCACCTCACTACCTGCAGTGCATTGGTAGGGCACTAGGTGTCATTTTGTCATTTTGATATTTTGTAGCAGATTTTTACTTTTTCATATGTATTTGAACTCATGTAATATATTTTGATGTCCATGTAAATAATGGAAGTTATGTCTATGAATGCAAAAATTTGAGCATGTATTTATCGCTTGTATATGAGAAATGGATGTTTGTGAAATGAAAAGATTATTGAGAATTTGCTATTGAGAAATATTGTTGAGATTTTGGATATTGGAGTTTGAGATGATGGAATAAAAATATTGGAAGTGTTTTTAACAGGTTCCGAAGAACTGTTTTCTCCATTTTTAGCCGGTACTCCGTCGGATTTTCTTTAAAATCTTCGGAACCTCAAATGAATAATAATTTTGATAAATGGCTTAAATAAATCATATTTCATAAATTGGCTTCAAAGGCATGACACAAATTAAGTAAGGTATATTAGAGTGTGCCAGTACACCGTGTGGCATTACTTACTCGGGTATACTGTACACGGGTAAGGGGTGTCACATTTAATAAAAATATTGGGAGTGTTTTTAACAGGTTCCGAAGAACGGTTTTCTCCATTTTTAGCCGGTATTCCGCTGGATTTTCTTTAAAATTTTCGGAACCTTAAATGAATAATACTTTTGATAAATGGTTTAAATAAATTGTATTTCATAAATTATATACAAAAGCATTGTATAAATTAATTGAGGAATATTAGAGTGTGTCGGTACACTGTGTGGCATTACTTACTCGGGTATACTGTATACGGGTAAGGGGTGTCACATATTCACTTTACTATTCACTCAAATTGTTGACTTTTTAATACATAATAAATTTATTGAACCTAAGTTCTCTAAGATACCACATTTTGCATTTTATTTTTGTTGGTATTGATTTCCAATACCATTTCAAAGCTTATCTTATGTTATTCAAAATTTTCAGATTTCATACCATAGGTTTTCTGTTCCATTGGTCATTTGTACAGTAGGAATTTGACAAAATTGTCTTCATGAAAGTTGTTCCTTATTGTGTCTTGTTATATTTCTTTTTTTGAATCACTTTATTTGGAGTTTTGTAGCTCAAGTTATGGTCATTTTACCATAACTGGCCGAATTGATCTGTACCTAGAATTTCTGGGCAATTTGGTTCTGCTAGATTTGGTAACCTAAGTTTGGTTGGCAATTTGACTAGGCTATGGTCAGAATTTGAATTTGTGTTCTTCATGAAAGTTGTAGGGCTATATCTCAGCTTTTTTTCAGTAAGATTTCAGATCAATTGAACGTTTCTATATTGAGTTATGACCATTTGAACAAATACTATTTATTTGGTCATTTTCCAGCGATAGCATGTTGGTTACCCAGATTAGGGTAATTTTTAGGTCAACTTGATTTGGTTTTCTGGGCAGGGTTTCTTCACCAAAGTTTTGCCATTATGTGTTTAGTTTCATGTCTATTTGGCCTTGCACCAATTGAACCTATACAACTCCATTTATAGCTGCCCAAACCTACTGGACTCACAACCAGTCCTGCAGGTGACCAAGGGCAGCATACCTAAACTCAACTCCATTATCCTTACTCACTTTAATTCCTCCTCACACAAATTCAAATGGTCACTAATTGACCATTACAAGGTTAATATACCATTTCATAAGCAAAACTCCAATTTTTTCACGAACCCTAATTCCCAAGTGTCCATTTCATGCTTTTCATGTCATCTAACACATCCAACACAAATAGTTCAACACAACTCAAGTTATCTCATCACAAACCACTTCTAAACAATTCAAGTCATACAAATCAACAAATCTCATCCTACTTCCATCGCTGCAAATTTTCATACACACTTCAATATAATTATTTTGTTTAATTTTACAACAAAATATCATTTAATTTGTCTTCCTAACAAAGATTAAAAGATATGGAAGTGAGTATAGGCACTAACCTTGTTGGAGCTACTCCCAAGCTTGCCAAAACTTTTCTTTTTCCTCTTCAAATTGTTGTCTAATTCTTGCTCTAGTGGTAGGGACAATTTTTTATGAAGAAAAATTAGGGTTTTGAGGTGATTTGGTGGGTTAGCTCAAGCTTGATCAAGCTTCCATGGAGTTTTCTTTCCTCTCTCTCTCTTTCTACGTTTTTTGGCTGCCCAAAGGTTGAAGATGCAGATTGTTTGTCAAGTTTTGGTCTTCCTTATCTCTTTTAATGTGTTTAAAAAATTGTGATTGGTGGAGGAAATTTAAATGACATCATATGATGTCATAATTAGCATTTTCTTTTTTTTTTTTCTTCTCTTCTCTACTCATTTCCAATTTAATTTTTAGCAATATTTATTCATATTTTATGTCATAATAATTATTTGCTTAACTGGACAAGTCTGTCAAAAATCATTTCCGAAGACGAAATGACCAAAATGCCCTCCGTTTGGCTTATTGAGCCAAAATCGTCTGTATCGATCGAAAAATTTTTCTAAGCCTTTTCTTGGCATTCTAATGTCATAAAAACCTCAATGACTCTTGTCTGGAGTCTCAAAAATTATTTCATGAATTTTCTCTCAGGTCTGGGGTCAGTAACTGTCTTTACTGATACTTTCCCGTACGGTCACCCATTGTTAGGGCACCGTCTCATTTAATTTGGTTTTATTTTATTTCTAAAATTTATCCTAATTTTTTCTTATTATTATTTGAGTTATTTATGATTCCTCACTCTAGTCTAAATATTTTTCCAAACGTTCTAGCTATCCAGACCGATACCAGTCACCAGAACAGTAGAATGTATGAAATTGCTACAGTGATGGCGTTACTAGCAATGTGCAAATGAGCCTATAACCCTAAGTGTGTGACTCCAATTGATATGAGGCTAATTGGAGCTAAAACTAGGCATAAAATGTGCCAACTTTCATGAAGAAAGCCTACCTAAATTCTGACCAAAAAGTGACATGAGAATTGACCAAATCCGGATTAGTGACTTTGCAAACCTGAAAATTGATCATTTGGACAGCACTTAGTGTTTTGGCCATAACTCACTCAAAACAGGTCCAAATGACCTGAAATTTTTCCCATAGATAGATTAGACATAGAGCTACAACTATTATGAAGACACCAAAACCCAAAAATGACCATAAGTAAGTCAAAATGCTTGCACAAGTTTAGGTATAAAAACTGCCAGAACCGGAAATGACCTAAAAATGACCTAAGTTTGCCATTTTAGTGCAATCTGACCAGCAATAGTAAAATAACCATAACTTGGTCTAGTAAACTCCAAATGACCCAAAATTTGTGGAAAAAGTTTACTAAGACATAAACCTACAAGTTTGTAAGTTGGACAAAAAACCGAAAACTGAGGGAACTAGGTCATCCGGCTAGGTCCAAATAGCATACCGAAATCCGATAAATTGCAATAAAATGAAATACACTTGAAAATGAATTTGGTAACATGTATCAACACTAAAGGACTATAAAATGTGATATATTGGTAACATTAAAATTTATTCTTCTAGAGTGCATTAAGGGTCAACATTATAGGTTGACTAAGGAAAGCAATAGTATTAAATAAAATTAATTATTGAACTTTATTATTAGAAATAATTGAAAAGAGTTCTAAAACACTTCAAATTATGTGTTTTAGTTAGCAAAGACTCAAGGAAGGGGAAGGAAACACTGAGTCAAGGCTAAGAGGTTAATCTTCAGAGCTTTGTGCATAACAATTATTTCTTTTGAATTTCCAATTGAAATAAATTATGACAATTTGTATGTTATTGTTTTAAATTATGGAAAATTGTTTGAATGGAAATTTGATGGATACTTATTGCTTGAAAAATATTGCAAATGGTTTGAAACCACCGCTATCATGTATATTGATTGAATTCCTCGCTAGCTTGTCTAGTGGGACAAATTGGCATTGAATTCCCTCTCTGACTGAAGTGTTGAGGTGTGTGTCAGTTGAGGACGAATATGATGAGTACTCATATAATTGCTAGCTAGCTATGTTATTCCTCACTAGCCATCGGCTTTTGGGACGAATTGGACTATGGAATCATGATTAAGCTGTGTGTGTGATTTATTGATATTTATTGTGATATTGTGAAATGGAGTTTAATTCTTTATGACATTCACTGTCTTTTGAATTCAACTATGATTTTAAGTATCCAAAGTTCATATGATTTATGGTTTATGGTTTTAAATTGTATTTTCTTAATGTTGTGCACCACTAAGACATTGGCTCAGTGATAGCTTTTTCATTGCTGTTGTAGGTAGACAGACGGACAGAGCAACAGAGTAGGCTGCTTGTGCTATATTTTGAGATTTCGCCGAGTATATTGAGTATACCATATTTTGTAGTTTTTGTTATAATATATGTGCTCTGTATATATTTTTTGTACTTGGTCTTGAGCAGTTGTAAACTAAAATTGTAAATTATTTTGGCCTGTAAAAATATTGTGACATATTTCTCTTATCTCAGCTTTTGGAAACACTGGAAATATGATGTTGAATTGAGTTTGACAAATTTTGAGAAATTTATTGTGTTAAACTATTATTGGAGTTTGGGATTGAAGAGATATATTGGAAGTGCTTTTTACAGGTTTTTGAAGAACTATTTTATTCAAAATACAGATGGCACTCTATCAAAATTTTTACAGAAATAACTGATACTCAGATTTGTTATTTGGTTTCATTTCAGTAAAAGAAAATTTTTAACACCTGTCAAAAGTGCTCACCACTGTAAAAAGAAATAAGAAAAGGTTTAAAATCCCTTGTAGTGTATTTAATGAGTTATTAGTAGACGAAGTTTGGTAATTCATTAGGTATACTACGGGATCATGTTATGCCTTATAGAGGGGTAGGGTGTGACATGTTTTAGTGGTATTAGAGCCTAGTTTTTAAATTCTGTTTTGACCTGTAATTTCAATATTTTTTCTTCATAGTACAACTGCTCAATGTCATGGTTTGATACATACAGTACATTACATTATAAATATGCACTAACGGGAGGAAATCTCCTTGTGTTTTTTGTTCAGGAGGTATAATATCCTCAAATTGACTATGGAAGAAGGGGACTGTTCAGTCGATCAATCAATAGAGGCTGAGGTACAAGGGGAAGCCCCAGCCCTACACAATGTGAGTGGATTAGTCATACCAGTCCCCTCAGTACAGCAGTTCCCTGCTTAGTTTGCTCAGTAGATGGCTGTAATGTTCCAATAGATGGCTGGTAACATGCCTACTCAAGTCCCACTATAGACACCAGTGGTACAACCACAGCCTTCAGCTAGGCAATATGACAAGTTGATGAAATATGGGGCTACTGAGTTCAAGCGGACAGTAGATCCACTAGAGGCAGAATAATGGTTAGAGAGAATAGATAGGGTGTTCAAGAAACTACACTGTACAGAGGAGCTTAGATTTGAGTATTCAGTGTCACTACTATAGGGAGACGCATATGACTAGTGGAAACCATTCCTCATAGTTTCGTGGAACCTCCAGTACTAACCTGGGATGACTTTCTGCGGGAGTTCAGACAAAAATATCTCCCAAATGCTTATGTGGACCAGAAGCTACAGGAGTTCTTAAGTCTAAAATAGGAAAGTAGATCAGTGGCAGAATATGAAAGAGAATTTTTCCACCTGATCCACTATGCAGGAAGTCTCCTTTCTACTAGCAGGGAAAGATGTAAGAGGTTTGAAATCGGCTTGAAGATTAGTATCAGATTATAGGTGTTCGGATTCAAACATACTAACTTCTCTGAGCTCATTTCTCAAGCACTGAAATTAGAAAGAATTGAGTCAGAAGCGACCCCAGAGAAAAAGAAATCAAAGAAGACAGAAAAAGACAAAAAGGAGAAGTTAGTAGATCAGAGTTCCAGTGGTCCTACTGGAAAGAGAAAGAACTTTGGGGGACACAGCAAGGGTGGTAAAAAGTCTAGTAGGGGAGGATTTTCAGGACAGAGACCTCCTCCATTTGGTCAGCAAACTACCAGAAGTTCCTATCCTCCCTGTCAATGTGAAACTTGTGGTAGAAATCATAGTGGGGTATGCTATAAGGCCACAGGAGCCTGTTATAACTATGGAGGCATAGGACACTTTGCTAAAGACTGCACCAGTGCCCGTTGAGTTGGGCCACCTGCTACTACTACAGAAGAGTTAGTTCAGAATCCTGCCACCAGAGGTTCACAACCACCTAGCAGAGGTAGAGGCAGGGTAGAGGTAGTCCAGCAGGCAACTAAGGCACAGTGAATCAATTAGAGCAAGGCAGTGCTCCAGTCAGAGTCTACGCAATGAGATAGAGAGAAGAGGCTGAAACATCTGATATTGTGGCTGGTACCTTCTCAAATTTTTAATCAAGATGTGTTTGTATTATTTGATCTAGGTTCTATCCATTCCTATGTGAGTACTAGCATCATTGATTGCATTGCTATTTCGTGTGTGAAAATGGATTTTGAGGTGCTAGTAACAAGTCCGCTAGGACAAAAGGTCAGGGTTAATAGAATGTATAGGGATTCTTCTTTGGTGATCCAAGGACATACTTTTCTATCCGATCTGATTGAAATGCACTTCAGAGATTATGATATCATCTTGGGCTTGGATTGGTTAGCCAGGCATCACGCCATGATTGATTGTAGACTGAAGACAGTCACTTTTGGTCTCCCTTAGTACAGTGATGTGGTAATACACGGGGAGAGGCAGCTATTGCCATCAAACATCATTTCGACTGCACTAGCCAGAAAAATGATTAAAAAAGGGTGTGAAGCATACTTGGCACATGTGGCAGACACCCAAGTGGGGAGTTCAGCATTGAGGGACATCCCTACAGTATATGACTTTCTAGATGTGTTTCCTGATGAATTGCCAGGATTACCTCCAGAGAGAGAAGTGTAGTTTGAGATTAATGTTATGCCTGGTATGGATCCAATAATGGCACCAGCAGAATTGAAGGAGTTGAAGGTACAGTTGCAAGAACTACTTAAAAATGGCTTCATCCGCCCTAGTGTGTCACCTTGGGGAGCGCCAGTATTATTCGTTAAGAAGAAAGATGGCACTCTCCACTTATGTGTTGACTATCGGCAGTTGAATAAGGTGACAATAAAGAACAGATATCCATTGCCTCGCATTGATGATCTGTTTGATCAGTTGAAGGGTGCAGCTGTATTCTCCAAAATTGATTTGTGATCTGGTTATTATCAGTTGAAAGTGTAAGAGCAGAGTATTCCAAAAACTACTTTCAGAACTCGATATGGCCACTATGTGTTTTTGGTAATGCCATTTGGGTTAACTAATGCTCCAGCTGCTTTTATGGATCTGGTGAACACTATCTTCAGACCATACCTCGACCAATTTGTGGTGGTGTTTATTGATGATATTTTGATATATTCGAGGAATGCAAAGGAGTATGACAGACATCTGTGAATTGTACTATAGACCTTAAGGGATAAATAGCTATACGCCAAATTGTCGAAATGTGAATTTTGGGTAAAAGAAATCTCTTTCTTGGGACATGTTGTGTTAGATGAAGGGATCAAGGTAGATGCCTGCAAGGTAGAAGCTATCCTTAATTGGAAGCCACTCAGGAATATCACAGAAATTCACAGTTTTCTAGGTTTAGCTGGATACTACCGCCGATTTATGAAAGTGTTTTCTATGTTGGCTGCTCCACTGACCAAGCTGCTTCAGAAAGATGTAAAATTTCAGTGGACGGATAAATGCCAGCAGAGTTTTAATGAGTTGAAGAGGTGTTTGACTGAAGCTCCAGTCCTTAATTTACATACTCCGGGTAAAGAATACACAGCTTATAGTGATGCTTCTCACAATGGGTTAGGCTATTTACTGATTCAAGATCAGAATGTCATTGCTTATGCATCACGCCAGCTGAAACCGCATGAGAGAAACTATCCAACACATGACTTGGAGCTAGTAGCTATTGTTTTTGCTCTGAAGATTTAGAGACACTACTTGTATGGGGAGAAATGCTTCACCTACACAGATCACAAGAGCTTGAAGTATTTGGGAACTCAGAAGGAATTGAACTTGAGACAAAGGAGATAGTTAGAATTGATTAAAGACTATGATTGCTTAATAGACTATTAGCCAGGGAAAGCAAATGTGGTGGCTGACGCCTTAAGTCGTAAGACTATGGCAAGTCTTAGAGTTTCTCCTTTTTCCATGGTACATGAATTGAAAGCACAACATGCTAGTTTGGAGATTGATGATGAGGGAAAGACAATAGTTGCATGGCATGTATAGCCAGTGTTGATTGATCAGATCAGAATGGCTCTCAGAGTGATGAAAAATATCAGAAGCTACTGAAAGAAGTCCAGTAGGGTAAGAAACCTGAATTTTTTGTGAGAGATGATGGTTTACTACTACATCAGGGTAGAATGTGCATTCCTAATGATGTAGAATTGAGATAGATTATTATGAAGGAAGCACATGAGTCTCCTTTTGCTATGCACCCTTGTCACAACCTACTCCTCGTAAGATGTAACATGCTCCTGTAGTACACCTAATGAATTACCGTACTTCGCCTACCGATAACCCATTAAATATACTACAAGAGATTTTGAAATAATTTTCTTACTTTTGTTAAGTGGTGAGCATTTTTAAATAGATATTAAAACATTTAATTAAAGTTTAAAATCAGTTAAAATTTTTAGATATTTAAAAATCTCTGCAATTTTTACAAAAATTTTGGCAGAGTGCAGTCTGTATTTTGAGAAAACAGTTCTTCAAAACCTGAAAATAAAGACACTTCCAATATTTTTCTCAACAACTTCTTCAAATTTCACAATCAATCTCAACCAATTTCTCAAGTCTCAAAATTCAAACAATCCTTATTTCACAAATCAACACAAGCAATTTAATACTCGGTTTAAATTAAATCAAACATTGAAATATCTCATTAAGATAACAAAATGAATATTTACATTCATGGGAGTATTAAAATTTAATAATACAAAACTTTATAAGTATATAAAATCTCAAGATAATATTACAATAATTTGCATTTGATTACAATCAAAATATATATATGTTACAAAAGAGTTGGTACAACTGCTTAAAGGAAATTTCATATATATATCATTACAGAATTACATCAAAAGCTAATGTACAAGGGTATACCTATGATATACCCGAGGATAATCTCACCGTGTCTTTTCAAAAATCTTACTCAGCTGCTTTATTATTCCTTTCACCTACGACAGCATACAAAGCTATTGCTGAGTAGTGAACTCAGTGGTGCACAAACTAATAATTTAAAACTTAATATAAATTATTCTTAACAATTCATAATGAATAAAAATTTAAAATTTCTAAATTCTTCAAAATCCTTGACATTCAAAAATCATTATTTTCATTAATGCAAATTATTCATTTGAATAACATTTTGATTAATTAATAACTATTTATTTATATTTCTTTTAAATTCCGAAACAATACAAAAATATTTTGAATCACTAACAAATTATTTATTTCAATCACAATTTATCAAATTATGCATAATTTAAAGGGCATTGCCAACAATTCACACAATTGATCCCATGACCCAAAATTCAAATAGATGTCGTGTTGTACACCACGACATTTCACATTCTCCCAATAACTGAGGCTAAAAGGGAGAAACAAAGACTAGCTAGTATATATGAGTACTCATTCAAATTCTTCCCCAACTGGCAAGCCAGAGAGGAAGTAACTCGCCCCATCTAGTGGAGGAGATATCTCACTAGACAAGCTAATAAGAATTCACAATAAATTTTGCCATGTCAACTGTGGTTTCAAATCACATTCAAAACAATTTCTATTTACAAAGTGTTTACTAATCATCAATATATTTAATCATCACAAATTCATGCTTAAGGTTGGCAACACATCAAAATTAAAATTTACAATCCTTAAAACAATGCAATAAATCCTTAAATGCATAAGAAAATTTATATTCAAATTATACAATTTCATTCAATAAGTTAAAATTCTTAACACAACAAAAATCATAAATCATACTATAAATTTATTTCAAATCAATTTGGAATTGAAAAATAACAAAAGAGTTAGTTGTGCACAAACCTTAAGTGAGTCGCCTCTTGGCCTTGACTCGATTCCTCGAGTTTTTTCCCGGTCTTTTTTTCTACTGAAATACACAATTTCACAGTGTTTCAGTATCATAACTTAGTATAAATCCAAAAATAAATTTAAATTCACTTTTACATAGCTCTAATGTGCTAAATTTGACGTTCTTTAAATTTTGTGTTTTGGGGTTACTATTCACTATACTATTCACGTCAATTTGTTAACTTTCTAAGGCTTAATAGGTATGGGAATTCCAACTTCACCCACATACCACATTTTGGTCACTAAATTTGTTGGTTTTGGTTGTTTTCTCAAATTTTAAGTCTTTTAGGCAAATTTGCAAATTTTCAGTTTTGGTGTCTTAAGTTGCACTGTTCCATTGGTCATTTTTCTGTTAGAATTTGGCAAAACTTCCTTCATAGAAAATGTTCCCCATTGTCTTAACTTTGTTCTCCTTTTTAAATCACTCCAATTGGAGCTTTGTAGCTCAAGTTATAGCCATTTGAACCATGGCTGCTGGATTGGACTTAACCAAGATTTCTAGGCAAATTCTGGTTCTGGCAGTTTTAGGTTACCAACTTTGGGTGGCCAAATGACTTAGTTAATGGCATAATTTTGGTTTTTGTTCTCCATGAAAGTTTTAGGTATATATCTCATTTGTCCACTGGTAAAATTTCAGGTCATTTAGACCTGCCTAGCTCAAGTTATGGCCAAATGAACAAACGCTGTTCATTTGGTCAGTTTGTACAGGTCAGATTGAGAATTTCCAGATTTGGTCAATTTGTTCACTAGGTTTTGGTCACTTTTTGGGCATGATTCTTAAATAAAAATTGTGTCATTTTGTGTCTATTTTCATTCCCAATTGGTCTCATACCAATTGGACTTGTAAATTTTCATTTTTGCTCCCTCAAAGGGACCTTGATCATGCTGCCAGCAGCATGACCACATTGAGTCCGAGTTTAACCTTAACTCCAACACTTCCAGCACACTTCATTTGGTAAAAAATGACCATTTCTCACCTCTAACTAGGTCAACTACATCATTTCACCACTTCTCACATTTTTGCCTCTAAACCCTAGGTCCAAAACCCTAACTATGCTAGTAATTACATTTAAGCACATCCAAGTATCGCAATATCACCTCTACATTCATATAAGCTTGCCTACACTTATAATCCAATCAAATTCATGTACTATCATAGCAAACCCTAGCTAATCAAAATCCATGTTTAGTCCTCTAATAATTAATTTCATTTCATTTTAAGTTTATTTCTAAGTTAATTAAGCTATAAACACAACTAATTCAACTAGAAAATCAAATTTAGTTTACTAACCTTAGTGCAGAATTTTTCCCTTCAAACCTCTTCCTTTCTTCTTTCTTTATTCTTCAATCACCTCTTCTAGTTGCCAAAATAAGCTTTAACCATGGTAGAGTAATTTTCTATGGTGAGAGTTTTGGTTTTCAAGCTCAAATATGAGCTTTCATGGAGGTTTTAAGGGTGACAGAGCTTTGGGAGAAAGAGAGAAAGAGAGCAACGGGAAAGAAGAAGATGAATCTTTTTATTTTATTTTTGTTTTCTTTTATGTGTTTTTTAAATATTTAGTAAGATGAAATTATCCTAAAATTTAAATTTTTAATTATTAAGTTTATTGCATCATGCATGATGTCATGCATGATGTAATAAGCTTTTTCACCTTTTCCAAATTTTTTTCTTTTTCTTTTTCATATATTTTTCTATTAGTTCTTTAATTTAATTCCTGACTCCGAAATTTTCTTTTCTCCAATTTTATTTGACAGTTAGGTTAGGAGTCAGCTCTCGAGGTTAATTGACCAAATTGCCCCTCACCGGTTTAATCCGGTTTGTAAATAATTCAAGATTTTCTTTGGCTCCCTGACCTAATTATTTGACTGGCTTAACAATTCTTTTTCGTGATTTTCTCTTTTCCACTGTATTTGCAATAGTCCTAAGGACCGCAATGTCACATTTTATGGTTTGAAATTTGAGTTTAAATCGACTTCGCAGTCCTTCCCGAGAAGGTTACCCATCGCTATGACTCTCAGCTCGTTTAACTTCTTATGTTCTGTTTTTCTTATTTATACTTAACTAATTGACAATTACTAATTATTTGTGTTCAGGGCTTATCTAGTTGTCTTAAGTTTGATTCTAATCCCTTTAATTGTCCGGACCGACACCGGTCACCGGAATAGTGAAATATACCAGGCAATGCAAATAGGGGTGTTACAACCCTGGTGGAACTAAAATGTATAGAGGGCTGAAAGAGCATTACTGGTGGATCGGTATGAAAGGGAATGTATCTGATTTTATCTCCAAATGCCTAACTTGTCAGTAAATGAAGGCAGAACATCAAGTTCCAACTGGTTTGTTACATCCATTGCCAGTACCAGAGTGGAAATGGGAACGGATAACTATGATTTGGTTATGGGACTTCCGAGGACACAGAATAGTCATGATGCAGTATGGGTTATAGTTGACAGACTGAACAAGTCTGCTCACTTTTTACTAGTCCGGATGGACTATAGCTTGGAAAGATTGACCAGATTATACATAGATGAGATTATAAGGCAGCATGGAGTGCCAGTATCAATTGTATCATATAGAGATCCTAGGTTCACTTCTAAATTCTAGGGTAGTCTTCGGAGAGCCCTAGGAACTAGATTGAACTTCAGCATGTCATTCCACCCATAGATAGATGGCCAGTCTGAGAGGGTAATTCAGATATTGGAGGATATGTTACGAGCTTGTGTGATTGATTTTAAATATAATTGGGATACACACTTGCTTTTGATTGAGTTTGCTTATAATAATAGCTACCAATCAAGCATTGGGATGCCTCCATATGAAGCTTTGTATGGCAGAAAGTGCAGAACTCCCCTATGTTGGGATGAAGTAGGTGAAAGGAAGATGATTGGGTCAGAAATTGTTTAGCAGACAAAGGAAAAGATCATATTGATCAGAGATCGACTCAAGGCTGCATCAGACCGTTAGAAGTCCTATGTTGATCTAAAGAGAAGAGATATTGAATATGCAGTGGGTGATAAGGTATTCCTCAAAGTTTCTCCTTGGAAGAGGCTTATGAGATTTGGCAGAAAGGGGAAACTGAGTCCTTGTTTCATCGGACCATATGAGGTTCTGGAAAGAGTGGGTCCTTTGGCATATCAGTTAGCATTACCTCCACAGCTAGAAAGGATACACAGTGTCTTCCATGTGTCCATGTTAAGGAGGTACAGATCTGACCCATCTCATGTTCTATCAGTTGAAGAGATTGAGGTAAATCCAGACCTCTCATATGAGGAAGAACCCATAGAAATTTTGGCATATGAGGTGAAGCAGTTGAGGAATAAACAGATACCCCTGGTTAAAGTGCTGTGGAACCATCATTCAGGCCAGAAAGTTACTTGGGAACATGAAGAGGACATGAGGAGACAGCACCCACAGTTGTTCAGAGACTAAAACCAGGTAAAATTTTGAGATGAAATTTATTTTAAGGGGGGGGGGGGGAGAATTGTAACACCCCTATGTTTGGTAGTGCGTTCTACTGTTTCGGTGACCAGTGTCTGTTCGAACAGTTAGGATGCCTAGAACAACATTTAAGTGCTAGTGAGGAAACATAAAATAATGAAATACAAGAAAGGAAAATATAAGAAAAACAAAGGAAAAATAATAGCAATGAAATGTAACCAAGTTAAACAAGCCGAAAATTGTAGCGATGGGTGACCACACTGGGAAGTTGCAGCGTGGACCGTTGACTAGCCCTGGACTATGGGGAACCCTCAAAAATATTTTTAAGACTTAAATAAACATCTATTGAAGTATAAATGACATAGGAAATGTCAAAGAAAAATTAATTAATTAGTATAAAGAAAAATGAGAAATCGAGAAAATGACAAAACTCGGTGTTACCGAAAAATCAGGAACACAACCCGAATAGGGGCATTGTGGTCAATTGACACCCCGAGTTGACTTTTGACCTCAATATCTACTAAAAATAAGTAGTATTAAACTTTGAAAATATAATGAAAAACAAGAATATAGTACATAATGTGAATAGTGAAAGTAATGAGGCAAACTTGCAAAATTTGGAAACTTTGAATAAACAACTATTTAATTTTCATTAGTGTTCCACTAACCTCAATCTTTGGACACCTAAAGGGGCACTTGGAGCACCAAAAATTCATCTTCAACCTCACATTGCAGACTAGCCAAAAACTTCCAAGGAGAATCCTCCATTGCCATCCACACACCAAGCTGTAATCCACCATGATTAAACCATAAAAAGCTCAAGTGCTTTCATTAAACTTGACCACCACACCTTGGGCACGCCTTGGGCAGCACTTAGAGAATAAGAAAGAAGGAATTTGGTGGAGTTTTGAGGAAGCCCATAAGAGGTAAGTGGCCATTTCTTCATCCTTTCTTTGTTAAACTTTGAGTTGATATTGTGGTGAGTTGATTTATGGAAGAAGTTTTGAGGTTTGATGAATTATTGGTGATGTACCATTTTGGCAACCACGAAAGTTAAAATGTTTAGCTTGTTTTTACATGTAAATGATGGGAAAGTATGTTGATTAATGTTATAAGATGTTGTAGCCAATGTGTATTAAGTGTATGTGGTCATTGAGCAATTGATCTTGAAGTTGAAGAAAGTATGGGAAACTTTGATAAATTAGAGCATTTTGGCAGCCTTGAGAAGGTCATGAGGAATGCTTGAATTCATGAAGATTATTTGATGAAATGTGATTTTAAAGTTGCTAAGTATGTATGTAATTTATTTGTGAAATTATATGTTATGGTTAGGAGTGTTTATGTGTATATATTGTTGGGTTTGAACTTTGTGAATTATGATTGCATTTGGTGTATTGTGAAATTGTTATATTCTGTCCAAGTTGACTTATAATGTAAAGTAATGAATGGTTATAGTTAGTGCCAAATGCAGAATGGTTTGGGGAAGTGAAGATGTAGTTGGTAAATATGTGCTTGATTTGGTGTTTGAGAGGCATGTAGAGGGCAATGTGCAAATGAGCCTATAACCCTAAGTGTGTGACTCCAATTGGTATGAGGCCATTGCAGGTAAAACTAGGCACAAAATATGCCAACTTTCATGAAGAAAGCCTACCTAAATTCTGTCCAAAAAGTGACATGAGAATTGACCAAATCCGGATTAGTGACTTTGCAAACCTGAAAATTGACTATTTGGACAGTACTTAGTGTTTTGGCCATAACTCACTCAAAAAAGGTCCAAATGACCTAAAATTTTTACCATGGATAGATTAGACATAGAGCTACAACTCTTATGAAGACAAAAAAACCCATAAATGACCATAAGCAAGTCAAAATGCTTGCGAAATTCGGGTATAAAAACTGCCAGAACCGAAAATGACCTAAAAATGACCTAAGTTTGCCATTTTAGTGCAATCTGACCAGCAATAGTAAAATGACCATAACTTGGTCTGGTAAACTCCAAATGACCTAAAATTTGTGGCAAAATTTCACTAAGACATAGACCTACAAGTTTGTAAGTCGGACCAAAAATCAAAAACCGAGGGAACTAGGCCATCTGGCTAGGTCAAAATAGCATACCGAAATCCGATAAATTGTAATAAAATGCAATACACTTGAAAATGAATTTGGTAACATGTATCAACACTAAAGGACTATAAAATGTGACATATTGATAACATTAAAATTTATTCCCCTAGAGTGCATTAAGGGTCAACATTATAGGTTAACTAAGGAAAGCAATAGTATTAAATAAAATTAATTATTGAACTTTATTATTAGAAATAATTTAAAAGAGTTCTGAAACACTTCAAATTGTGTGTTTCAGTTAGCAAAGAGTCAAGGAAGGGGAAGGAAATACTGAGTCAAGGCCAAGAGGTTACTCTTCAGAGGTTTGCGCATAACAGTTATTTCTTTTGAATTTCCAATTGAAATAAATTATGACAATTTGTATGTTATTATTTTAAATTGTGGAAAATTGTTTGAATGGAAATTTGATGGATACTTATTGCTTGAAAAATATTGCAAATGGTTTGAAACCATAGCTATCATGTATATTGATTGAATTCCTCGCTAGCTTGTCTAGTGGGACAAATTGGCATTGAATTCTCTCTCTGACTAAAGTGTTGAGGTGTGTGTCAGTTGAGGGCGAATAGGATGAGTACTTATATAATTGCTAGCTAGCTATGTTATTCCTCACTAGCCATCGGCTTTTGGGACAAATTAGACTACGGAATCATGATTAAGCTGTATGTGTGATTTATTGATATTTATTGCGATATTGTGAAATGGAGTTTAATTCTTTATGACATTCACTGTCTTTTGAATTCAACTATGATTTTAAGTATCCACTGTTCATATGATTTATGGTTTATGGTTTTAAATTGTATTTTCTTAATGTTGTGCACCACTGAGACATTGGCTCAGCGATAGCTTTTTCATTGCTATCGCAGGTAGACAGACGGACATAGCAGCAAAGTAGCCTGCTTGTGCTACATTTTGAGATTTCGCCGGGTATATTGAGTATACCATATTTTGTAGTTTTTGTTGTAATGCATGTGCTCTGTATGTATATATTGTACTTGGTCTTGAGCAGTTGTAAACTAAAATTATAAATTATTTCGGCTTGTAAAAATATTGTGACATATTTCTCTTATCTCAGCTTTTGGAAACACTGGAAAATTGATGTTGAATTGAGTTTGACAAATGTTGAGAAATTTATTGTGTTAAACTATTATTGGAGTTTGGGATTGAAGAGATATATTGGAAGTGCTTTTTATAGATTTTTGAAGAACCGTTTTATTCAAAATACAAATGGCACTCTGCCAAAGTTTTTATAGAAATTACTGATAGTCAGATTTGTTATTTGGTTTCACTTCAGTAAAAGAAAATTTTTAACACTTATCAAAAGTGCTCACCACTGTAAAAAGAAATAAGAAAAGGTTTAGTATCCATTGTAGTGTATTTAATGGGTTATCAGTAGACGAAGTTTGGTAATTCATTAGGTATACTACGGGATCATGCTATACCTTACAAAGGGGTAGGGTATGACACTACTCTTGTCAATGTATTGTCATAAATCATATCAGTGCATATAATCTTTAGACCTGAGATAGCACAATTATCTTGTATATAGTTGGTTTGAGTTTGATACTGCTTTCCTACTTGTACTATGTATGGGTATATGGGCATGTGTTGGCTCCTACTAGTTATATATAGAGGTAGGTGTTTATCAAGATGGAATATGTTCCTCTAAGTTAATAGAGATAAAATCCTATGTTCATTTAATTGTTCTTGATGTTTCAAGTTTCTGACTAGGACAGATAGATTTATTCAGAAAAGAGTTTTTGATGAGAAAATGTTTTTAATCAAGAACAGGAATTAAAAGAGAACATAATATTCATAGCAAATGGGGTTTGACATAAACCATGACTCCAGCTTGAATTGGGATTTTGTAACAGAGATATTCTAGTGCATGGCAACATATGATTATAGGTTCATTTAAGGTAAACCTTATTACTGATTCGGTGGCCATGGCATGCTATGCTAGGTGTTAACCATAATCTATGAGGAGCATAAAATGGTTTAGAGAAATCATTTATTGTAACACCCTCCCGGTAGCAACTCCGTACATTCTACTGTTCCGGTGACCAGTGTCGGTCCGGACAGCTAGAATGTTCGGAAAAATATTTAAACTAAAGTGAGGAATCATAATTAACTCAAATATTAATAAGAAAAATTTAGGAAAAATTTTAGAAATAAAATACAACCAAGTTAAATGAGCCGGTGCCCTAACGATGGGTAACCTAGAGGGAAGTTGCGGTTCTCGCAATTAGGAGCCCTAGACCCGGGGGAAAAATTATAAAATAATTTTTGGGACTCTAGAGAAGGGTCATTGAGGTCCCTATGGCATTAGAATGCCAAGAAAATATTTAGAAAAATTTTTCAATCGGTACAGACAATTTTGACCGGTTAAGCCAAACGGAGGGCATTTTGGTCATTTCGCCTTCAAAGGTGATTTTTGGCCGACTTGTCCATTTGAGTAAATAATTATTATAACATAAAATATGAATAAACATTACTAAAAATTAAATTGAAATTGAGTAGTGATGAAAAGAAAAGAAAAATAAAAAAAAGGGCTCATTTATGACATAATGTGATGTCATTTAAAAAGCTCCACCCAATCATCATTTGACAAATAAATTAAAGGGACAAAAATGACATAAAATGGGACAAAAATAAAACCAATTCCAGCAGCTTCTTCCTCATTTCAGCCGTAGCTCTTCCTTTTCCAAAGCTTTCCATCATTGTTACTCCCTTTAAGCTTAAATTTCCTTAAAATCTCACCATATTTCCCATAATCATCTTCGTAAAAACTGAATATCTACCCTAGCTAGAGTGCTTGGAAGTAAAAGGAAGCAAGAATCTTGAAGTTGGCAAGAGAGAGACTTGGCTAAATTAAGGTTAGTGCACCTATCTACTTAAAACCCTTATTTTCCATGTTAGGGACTTGAAATCAACATGAATTTGTGAATTAAATGAACCAAATTTGTGTGTATGCCTACCATTAATTTCGGCAGCCCTAAGGAAGGAACAATGATGGAGTGTTTTTGATAGTTTTAATGGACTTAGAATGAATTAGAGATTGTATTTAAGGTGTATATACACATATATAATTAATGAAAGTGCTTAACTAGGTGTATGGGTGAATTAAAAGGGAAAATTAGGGTTTTGGGAATGAAAAATTGGACTTGGCTTATGAAATGATTAATGGACATTCTAATGGTCAATTAGTGACCATTTGAGGCAAGTTAATCATAATTTGAACTGAACTAATGCATGGCAAAGTGAAATGTATAGGCTGCCTAGTGACAGCAGCAATGAGGCTGTGATTCCAGCCCACTTGGACAGCCATAACTTTGGCTGTGTAGGTCTAATTAGTGTTTGGCCAATTGGACATGAAACTAGACTTATAATGTCACATTTTTGCTGAAGAAACCATGCCCAAAAGACCAAAGCAAGAGAACCAAAAGTTGGCCCCAATCCGGGTACCCTGCAAGCCAATTCTGCATAATGACCAAATGAACAGTAACTGTTCATTTGGCCATAACTCACTGTAGAAATGGTCAATTGACCTGAAAGTTTTACAGCAACAAGTTAAGACATAGACAAACAACTTTTATGAAGAAACATACCCCAAATTATGAGCAGAACCTAACCCAAATGGCAGTCACAATCACTGTTCATGGTACTGTAGATTTGGTAATTCTGTAATTTTTCCAATCCGGCCAGCTGTGGTTTTTGGACCATATCTGGAGCTAAAAAACTCCAAATGGAGTGATTTAAAAAACGAAATTCAACTAGACAAAATAAGGAACAACTTTCATGTTTACCATTTCCTCAAATTCCCACTGCAACAGTGCTTAATGGAACAGTAAAGTTAGGCTTCAAAAACTGAAAATTCTGCCCTCTTGGTTTTAAGTTTAGAAATGGTATGGGTGCTCAATCCCAACAAGTTTTAAATGTAAAATGTGGCACATTGGGAGTGTTAAAACCAATGTACCTATTTTCTATCCAAAAGTCAACATTTTTGTTGACCAATGAGTTGAATAGTGACACCAAAACTTGAAATTCAAAAATTGAAGAATTCAAAAGTATCAAATGCCCTAGTATACCTATCAAGATTGGTTTGGATAGTTTGGCATGCCAATAGGGTTCAGTTAGCAGTACTGCACATGGCATTATGCCATTCTGTGATTTTATGGCTTTTAGCCATTCTGACCTTGCATTGAGATTTGGCCTTGTGCCTGATATTATTTACAGCTTGTTAGCTGTTCTGTTGCACACCGGGAGATGCATATGTGACCGATGGTGTGACGGCCCGAGGTACTTGATACCCAGTGCCAGTTTACCCGTTTATCCAGTCCAGTCGTCTAGTGTAGGTTACTTGGGCAACCAAATGAATGAAAGTGGACAAAGTAATGATGTACAAATTCAAAACGAATAAAACATATACATTCACTACATATTTGTTTTCTTGCTATTTCTTTTATTTTATTATTGCACCACTAAGCATTATTGCTTAGCGCGTTGCTTTTGCCACGCGTAGGTTCTGGAGATACAGATCGTGAGCCCAGTAGACCGCAGACTGGGTGAGTCCATCCTGCAGTTCTGCACAGTGTCCGTGTCACCTCAACTTCTGCAGTGCATTGGTAGGACACTAGGTGTCATTTTGGTATTTTGTAACTAAATTTCTATTTTCTCATATGTAAATGAACTTATGTAATGTATTTTGAGGTTCATGTAAATAATGAAGATTTATGGTTATGTATGGAAGTAATTTGAGTATTTATTTGTTGTTTATATATGAGTACCCTGAGAAATGATGATTGAGAATATGATGTTGAAAAATATTGAGTTTGTGATGATATTGGAGTTTGAGATGATTGAATATGGTTATTGGAAGTGTTTTTCATAGGTTTCGAAGAACTGTTTTCTCCATTTTTTGCCAGTACTGTGCCGGATTTTCTTTAAAATTTTCGGAACCTCAAATAAATTAAAATTTCGATAATTGGCAAAAATACATTATATTTCACAAGTTATATTCAAAAGCATGATAAAAAAAATTAATTAAGGTATATTAGAGTGTGCCGATACACCGTGTGACATTGCTTACTCGGGTATACTGTACACGAGAAAGGGGTGTCACATTTAGTGGTATCAGAGCACGGTTTAGGCGTTTCTGGGCCTAGATTGAGTCCATAACATGCATTGCATTTGTAAGAGTCGAGGTGACACTAATGCAGATCTGTTTGTCTTTGTTATTTTAAATAGGATATGGACCCTACATCTCAGAGAGCAGTTGAGGAGGAAGTGGAGAGTCATGCTCCACTGCAAAGAATCGAGATCATGGATATGGGAGAACCTGCTCCGCCAGCTCAAGCAGAGCCTGCTCAGCCTCCACAGGCCATGTTCCAGCAAATGGCCAAATTTTTCAGACAAATGGCTGGGGTAATGCCAGCACCACCACCACCGCCACCAGCTCCACAGCAGAAATCACACCTGGAAAGGCTAAGAAAGCTTGGAGTAGTGGATTTCTTTGGCAAGAGAGAAGATGATTCTGTTGCAGCCGAAAATTGGTTGAACAGAACAGGCAGAGTCTTAAAACAACTCCACTGCACTCCTGAACAAAACCTAGAGGCTGCCATATCTCTGTTGCAAGATGATGCCTATGAATGGTGGGACACGGTATCCAGTGAAGTGCAACCAGAAGCTATAACTTGGGACTTCTTTCTCTCAGAATTCAAGAAGAAATATGTGGGTACTGTATACCTGGAAGAGAGAAGAAGAGAGTTTGTTAATCTGAGGTAGAGACAGTTGTCAGTGGCCGAGTATGAGAAGGAATTCATCCGATTAAGCCGCTACGGAAGGGAGATAGTCCCTAATGAAGCTGAAAGGTGTAAGAGATTTGAAGAGGGACTAAATGACAACATAAAGATCCAGCTCACTGCCCTGGGAATCATAGAATTTACCAAGTTAGTGGAAGCTGCAATAAAGGTTAAAAAAGTAAGAATCAGTGAGTAGACCAGAAGGGATAGACAGCAGAAGAGGGGCCTGGGTCAGTCCAATTCAGCTCCTGCATCTGGGAAGAGGTTCAAGGGTCCATCTGCATAGATTTCAGGTTAACCACAAGGTCAGGGTCAGTCTCAGGGGCCCAGGCCACAGTTTACCCCTAGGAGAGGTCAGTCCACACCATCAGTGGGCAGCTCTCTAGGGATGGGGTTCAGGGGACCAGCCCCAGCATCTTCTGCATGTCCACACTGTTTGAAATGGCATAAGGGGGAGTGTTGGAGAGTGACTGGTGCCTGCTTAAGGTGTGGGTCAACAGAGCATCAGTTGAAGAACTGTCCACGCAGAACTACTATAGCTGCTCCAACACAAGCAGACAGACCTACTCCTGCACCACAGAGGGGTAGAAAATCTGGCAAATCTGAGGCTGTGGGACCATCACAGAGGCTCAGATCCGAGCCAGCAGAGAGGCGGATAATGCACCACCTGCCAGAGCTTATGCCCTGAGAGCTCAGGAGGAGAAAGATGCCCCGGACGTCATCAGGGGTACGTTCTCCATCTACAATACATCTGTGCATGCATTGGTGGATCCAGGATCCACTCATTCATACATCTGCATCAACCTACCCGTAGAAAGGGGGATACTAGTAGGGGAGAGTGACCAAGACATTCTGGTCACTAATCCATTGGGCCACAGTGTAGTGGTGAACAAAGTATACAAGGGTTGCCCGTTAAGGATTCAGGGGTATAAATTCTTGGCAGACCTAATTGAGTTGCCCTTCCATGAGTTTGACGTGATTTTGGGAATGGACTGGTTGTCACGTTATCAAGTAATAGTTGATTGCAAACTGAAGAGGATTTCTTTGAAAACTCCTGAGGGTAATGAGATCACAGTTGTGGGGGAAAGGACAGATTTCTTGTCCAATGTCATCTCAGCCACAGTTGCAAGAAGAATGATGAGAAAAGGCTGTGAAGCCTACCTAGCACATGTGGTGGATACTAGGTAGGCTAAGCCAAACCTGAGTGATATACCCACAGTAAGAGACTTCCCAGAGGTATTTCCTGAAGAGTTACCTGGTTTGCCACCAGAAAGGGAAGTTGAATTTGCTATTGAGACACTGCCGGGTACAGCACCCATTTCCATTGCTCCTTATAGGATGGCACCCACGGAATTGAGGGAGTTGAAAACTCAGTTGCAAGAGTTACTTGATAAGGGATTCATACGCCCCAGTGTGTCACCATGGGGAGCTCCAGTGCTGTTTGTAAAGAAGAAAGATGGGACTTTGAGGCTATGCACGATTACCGGCAGTTGAATAAAGTGACTGTGAAGAACAAATATCCGTTGCCTAGAATTGATGATCTGTTTGATCAGATGAAGGGAGCAGGAGTATTTTCTAAAATTGATCTCAGATCAGGGTATCATCAGTTGAGGGTGAAGGATGCAGATGTGCCAAAGACTACATTCAGGACCCGGTATGGGCATTATGAGTTTCTAGTGATGCCCTTTGGCCTAACAAATGCACCAGCGGCATTCATGGACCTTATGAACCGTATCTTCCATCCACACTTAGATCGGTTCGTAGTGGTCTTTATTGATGATATTTTGGTGTATTCCAAGACCAGGGAAGAACATGATGAACATTTGAGGATCGTTCTGCAAACCCTGAGGGAAAAAAAGCTGTATGCTAAGTTGTCCAAGTGTGACTTTTGGTTGAATGAGATTGCATTCCTTGGACACATAGTGTCAGCTGATGGGATTAGGGTGGATCCCAAGAAAATAGAAGCAGTGATGGAATGGAAGCCTCCCAGGAATACAACTGAGGTCAGAAGCTTCTTGGGGCTAGTTGGGTATTACAGGAGATTTGTGAAGGGATTTTCCTTAATAGTTGCTCCAATGACCAAGCTGTTACACAAGAATGTCAGATTTGACTGGAATGATAAATGTCAGACCAGTTTTGAGAAGTTGAAGGCTATGTTGACAGAGGCACCAGCAGCAACAAGGTCGTGAAAGGACTTTGTGGTCTATAGTGATGCCTCTCATAATGGATTAGGGTGTGTATTGATGCAAGAGGGAAAGGTGATTGCCTATGCTTCCAGGCAGCTAAGGCCACATGAACAGAATTACCCTACCCATGATCTAGAGCTTGCAGCAATTATCTTCGCACTGAAGATATGGAGGCATTACTTGTATGGTGAAAAGTGCTACATTTACACAGACCACAAGAGTCTAAAATACTTACCAACTCAGAAGGAGCTCAACCTTAGACAGAGGCGATGGATTGAGTTCCTGAAGGACTATGATTGTGTGATTGACTACCATCACGGGAAGGCAAATGTAGTTCTTGATGCTTTGAGCAGAAAATCCATCACGCCTTTGAGATCATTGAATGCCCGCTAACTTTGATTCGAGATGGAGCTATTTTGGCCGAGTTGCAAGTGAGGCCAAACTCACATACAGATTTTAGATGGGCAAAAGGCGATGAAAAGTTAATGGCTATTATGAGCAAAATCTCGGAAGGAAAAGCAATCGACTATGAGATGAAAGCAGATGGGTGTCTCAGACATAAAGGAAGACTGTGTGTACCAGGATAATGGGGAATTGAAGGCGATTCGAAAGAGGCACACACCGGTGTATATGCTATGCACCTGGAAGTACAAAGATGTATCATGATCCAAGCTTGATTGGTGGCTGGTATGAAGAAGGACATAGCTGACTATGTGACTAAATGCTTGACATGTCAGCAAGTCAAGGCAGAACATCAAGTTCCATCAGGTTTGCTACAGCCTATACGCATACCAGAATGGAAATGGGATCGGGTCACCATGGATTTTGTGAGTGGTCTACCTTTCACCCAGAAGAAACATGATGCAGTATGGGTGATAGTAGATAGATTGACAAAGTCAGCACACTTTCTGCCAGTTGGGACGGACTACTCACTGGAGAAGTTAGTAGAATTATATATCAGTGAGATAGTTAGATTGCATGGAATTCCACTTTCCATCATATCTGATCGAGACCCAAGGTTTACATCGAGATTTTGGAAGAAGTTGCATGAGTCCTTGGGTACACAACTCCACTTCAGCACAGCTTTCCATCCTCAGACAGATGGGCAATCAGAAAGAGTAATCCAAGTAAATAATTGAAACCAATGGAATTGATACAAATATTGAATTAAAATGATAATAATAACATGAAATATATGCCAGGTCCTTGAGGATATGTTGAGGGGTTGTGTCATTGAGTTTGAGGGAAGTTGGGATAGATACCTCCCACTAGCAGAATTTGCATACAACAATAGCTACCAAACTAGTATCCAAATGGCCCCATATGAAGCACTGTGTGGGAGGAAATGTAGAACTCCAGTGTGCTGGACTGAATTGGGCGAAGACAAACTGGTGGGGCCAGACCTGGTGAAACAGACTGAGGAGAAAGTGAAACTAATCAAAGCCAATTTGAAAGTTGCCTCAGACAGACAGAAATCTTATGCCGACCTGAAGAGAAAAGAAATAGAATATGCGGTTGGCGACAAAGTGTTCCTCAAGGTGTCACCGTGGAAGAAGGTATTGAGATTTGGAAGAAAAGGTAAGTTGAGCCCTAGGTTCATTGGCCCATATGAAGTCATGGAACGTGTGGGTCCAGTGGCCTATAGGCTAGCTTTACCACCAAAGCTGGACAAGATCCACAATGTGTTCCACGTATCCATGCTCAGAAGATACCGCTCAGATCCTTCACATGTCATCTCCAGGGAAGAAATTGAAATACAACCGAATTTGACATATGAAGAAGAACCCATACGGATCCTAGCTCGGGAAGTAAAAGAATTGAGGAATAAGTAGATTCCACTAGTGAAAGTGCTTTGGAGGCACCACAACACCGAAGAGGCAACATGGGAAAGTGAAGAGACGATGAGGCAACAGTTTCCTCAACTGTTTGCATCAGGTAAATTTCGAGGACGAAATTTAAATTAGAGGGGAAGAGTTGTAACACCCTCCCGGTAGCAACTCCGTACATTCTACAGTTCCGGTGACCAGTGTCGGTCCGAACAGCTAGAACGTTCGGAAAAATATTTAAACTAAAGTGAGGAATCATAATTAACTCAAATATTAATAAGAAAAATTTAGAAAAAATTTTAGAAATAAAATACAACCAAGTTAAACGAGCCGGTGCCCTAACGATGGGTAACCCAAAGGGAAGTTGCGGTACTCGCAACTAGGAGCCCTAGACCCGGGGGAAAAATTATAAAATAATTTTTGGGACTCCAGAGAAGGGTCATTGAGGTCCCTATGGCATTAGAATGCCAAGAAAATATTTAGAAAAATTTTTCAATCGGTACAGACAATTTTGACCCGTTAAGCCAAACGGAGGGCATTTTGGTCATTTCGCCTTCAGAGGTGATTTTTGGCCGACTTGTCCAGTTGAGTAAATAATTATTATAACATAAAATATGAATAAACATTACTAAAAATTAAATTAAAATTGAGTAGTGATGAAAAGAAAAGAAAAATAAAAAAAAGGGCTCATTTATGACATAATGTGATGTCATTTAAAAAGCTCCACCCAATCATCATTTGACAAATAAATTAAAGGGACAAAAATGACATAAAATGGGACAAAAATAAAACCAATTCCAGCAGCTTCTTCCTCATTTCAGCCATAGCTCTTCCTTTTCCAAAGCTTTCCACCATTGTTACTCCCTTTAAGCTTAAATTCCCTTAAAATCTCACCATATTTCCCATAATCATCTTCATAAAAACTGAATATCTACCCTAGCTAGAGTGCTTGGAAGTAAAAGGAAGCAAGAATCTTGAAGTTGGCAAGAAAGAGACTTGGCTAAATTAAGGTTAGTGCACCTATCTACTTAAAACCCTTATTTTCCATGTTAGGGACTTGAAATCAACATGAATTTGTGAATTAAATGAACCAAATTTATGTGTATGCCTACCATTAATTTCGGCAGCCCTAAGGAAGGAACAATGATGGAGTGTTTTTGATGGTTTTAATGGACTTAGAATGAATTAGAGATTGTATTTAAGGTGTATATACACATATATAATTAATGAAAGTGCTTAACTAGGTGTATGGGTGAATTAAAAGGGAAAATTAGGGTTTTGGGAATGAAAAATTGGACTTGGCTTATGAAATGATTAATGGACATTCTAATGGTCAATTAGTGACCATTTGAGGCAAGTTAATCATAATTTGAACTGAACTAATGCATGGCAAAGTGAAATGTATAGGCTGCCTAGTGACAGCAGCAATGAGGCTGTGATTTCAGCCCACTTGGACAGCCATAACTTTGGCTGTGTAGGTCTAATTGGTGTTTGGCCAATTGTACATGAAACTAGACTTATAATGGCACATTTTTGCTGAAGAAACCATGCCCAAAAGACCAAAGCAAGAGGACCAAAAGTTGGCCCCAATCCCGGTACCCTGCAAGCCAATTCTGCAGAATGACCAAATGAATAGTAACTGTTCATTTGGCCATAACTCACTGTAGAAATGGTCAATTGACCTGAAATTTTTACAGAAACAAGTTAAGACATAGACAAACAACTTTCATGAAGAAACCTACCCCAAATTATGACCATAACCTAACCCAAATGGCAGTCACAGTCACTGTTCATGGTACTGTAGATTTGGTAATTCTGCAGTTTTTCCAATCCGGCCAGCTGTGGTTTTTGGACCATATCTGGAGCTACAAAACTCCAAATGGAGTGATTTAAAAAAAGAAATTCAACTAGACAAAATAAGGAACAACTTTCATGTTTACCATTTCCTCAAATTCCCACCGCAACAGTGCTTAATGGAACAGTAAAGTTAGGCTTCAAAAATTGAAAATTCTGCCCTCTTGGTTTTAAGTTTAGAAATGGTATGGGTGCTCAATCCCAACAAGTTTTAAATGTAAAATGTGGTACATTGGGAGTGTTAAAACCAATGTACCTATTTTCTATCCAAAAGTCAACATTTGTGTTGACCAATGAGGTGAATAGTGACACCAAAACTTGAAATTCAAAAATTGAAGAATTCAAAAGTATCAAATGCCCTAGTATACCTAACAAGATTGGTTTGGATAGTTTGGCATGCCAATAGGATTCAGTTAGCAGTACTGCACATGGCATTATGCCATTCTGTGATTTTATGGCTTTTAGCCATTCTGACCTTGCATTGAGATTTGGCCTTGTGCCTGATATTATTTACAGCTTGTTAGCTGTTCTGTTGCACACCGAGAGATGCATATGTGACCGATGGTGTGACGGCCCGAGGTACTTGATACCCAGTGCCAGTTTACCCGTTTATCCAGTCCAGTCGTCTAGTGTAGGTTACTTGGGCAACCATATGAATGAAAGTAGACAAAGTAATGATGTACAAATTCAAAACGAATAAAACATATACATTCACTACATATTTGTTTTCTTGCTATTTCTTTTATTTTATTATTGCACCACTAAGCATTATTGCTTAGCGCGTTGCTTTTGCCACGCGTAGGTTCTGGAGATACAGATCGTGAGCCCAGTAGACCGCACACTGGGTGAGTCCATCCTGCAATTCTGCACAGTGTCCGTGTCACCTTAACTTTTGCAGTGCATTGGTAGGACACTAGGTGTCATTTTGGTATTTTGTAACTAAATTTCTATTTTCTCATATGTAAATGAACTTATGTAATGTATTTTGAGGTTCATGTAAATAATGAAGATTTATGGTTATGTATGGAAGTAATTTGAGTATTTATTTGTTGTTTATATATGAGTACCCTGAGAAATGATGATTGACAACATGATGTTGAAAAATATTGAGTTTGTGATGATATTGGAGTTTGAGATGATTGAATATGGTTATTGGAAGTGTTTTTCACAGGTTCCGAAGAACTTTTTTCTCCATTTTTAGCCGGTACTCTACCGGATTTTCTTTATATTTCGGAACCTCAAATAAATTAAAATTTCGATAAATGGCACAAATACATTATATTTCACAAGTTATATTCAAAAGCATGATAAAAAAATTAATCAAGGTATATTAGAGTGTGCCGGTACACCGTGTGACACTGCTTACTCGGGTATACTGTACACGGGAAAGGGGTGTCACATTTATGGTAAGGAAGAGTTCTGATGATATTAAGAGTTGATATCATGTCTCATTGCCAATTAGTGATGAGCCTAGTAAGTCACACACATACACAAGTAATCACCAAATTAAATATGATTTAATTAATTAATTAAAGAGTTTAATTGATTAATTAAATAGGTTTGGTTTGTAATTAGATTGTAAAGTCCCTAACATGGCTTGAAACCAAATCTAACTTATTGGATGTGTAAGTATAAGTTTAATTTATATTTAAAGTGTTTAAATATAAACTTAATTAATGAGAAATTAATTAATAGATATTAATTAATCAATTTATATTTGATATAAATTGATTAGAGGAAGAGAAATAATTATTTTGAGTTGAGAAGTCAAAATTAAGACATAGAGGCATTTTGGTCATTTCACAAGTTGACATGTGGCACCATGAGATGGTGACACATGGCACTACACATAAGCTTGCCAAATGTCTTTTAATCATGTAAGATGATCAAAGTCAAGATTAAATATAGGTTTGACACTTGGCATAATGTGATTGGGTCAATTATACCTAGAGCCAATTAAAAGGTGACATGTGGTAATGGTTTTAAATGGTGACCCAGCTATATAAGTGTTGTTGTGAAAAGAAAAAAATAACAAGCTACTGCCTTTCTCTTTGTGCCAGCACATTGGAGACCTCTCCCTTTTCTTCTTCTTCATTTCTCATGAATTCTAAGAGATTAGAAAACAATCTCTTGAATTAAAAATACTAGAAATTGTTTCTAGTGTTCTATTTACATCTCTAATTTCTCAAAAGGCAAAACTTGATTTTCTAATTCATAGAAAAAGCTTTAGAATCTGTTCAAGGGCTGCCATAGGTGATCTTAGTGTGGACAAGCTAGAGGGACAACATCTAGTGTTCTAAAGATGCATTCCAAAGGTGCCAAACACACTGCAGTGCATCAAGAGGTTAGTGCACTTGTTCTTGATCTAATCTAGGGTTCTAAAATTAATCTGATTAATTCTAAAATCTTAAAAGGCAAATAAAGATCCAAAGACATATTAAAAGAGTTTTAATATGCTGTTTATCATTGTAATCAAATAAATTAAAATGAATCTTGCATGATGCATGTGACCCTAGATGAAAATTTTTGATTTCAATGATCTAAACTTATGTTTTTCATGCTTCCACTCCTTCAGCCATGGCCACCGAATCAGTAATAAGGTTTACCTTAAATGAACCTATAATCATATGTTACCATGCACTAGAATCTCTCTGCTGCAAAATCCCAATTCAAGCTGGAGTCATGCTTTATGTCAAACCCCATTTGCTATGAATATTATGTTCTCTTTCAATTCCAGTTCTTGATTAAAGAGATTTTCTCATCAGAAACTCTTTTCTGATTAAATCTATCTGTCCTGTCTAGGAACTTGAAACATCAAGAACAATTAAATGAACATAGGATTTTATCCCTATTTACTTAGGGTAACAGATTTCATCTTGATCAACACCTGCCTCCATATATAACTAGTAGGAGCCAACACATGCCCATATACCCATACACAGTACAAGTATGAAAGCAGTATCAAACTCAAACCACCCATATATAAGATAACTGTTCTATCTCTGGTCTAAAGATTATATGCAATTGTTAGTAGTATGCCCTAGAGCATATGATTTAGTATGTCTCTTGTACATCATTTATTAATAAAAAGCATTTTCACTTTTCTGTTTACATAATGTATTTATGTGTAATAGAAATGGTCCATTGATATTTTGTTAGAAATTCTATTCTTAAGTTGTTAAGAATATGAGTGACAGTATTTCTAGTACAAAGTATCATAAATGGGTTCACAATCGAGGATACTTCACAATAAGGACATGACTTATCCAGAAAGATTGTAATTATGTTTATTCCCTAGTTATTTATATGAGATGTAAATAAGATGGAATGGTGAGTCTCATGCCATATAACAAACATGATAGGCATTTATACATGATAAGTAGGTCGAATCAGTGACATTTATGACAAACACATGGAGTTTACTCTTGTCAATGTATTGTCATAAATCATATCAGTGCATATAATCTTTAGACCTGAAATAGCACAGTTATCTTGTATATAGGTGGTTTGAGTTTGATACTACTTTCATACTTGTACTGCGTATGGCCATATGGGTATGTATTGGCTTCTACTAGTTATATATGGAGGTAGGTGTTGATCAAGATGAAATCTGTTCCTCTAAGTAAATAGGGATAAAATCGTATGGTCATTTAATTATTCTTGATGTTTCAAGTTCCTGACCAGGACAGATAGATTTATTTAGAAAAGAGTTTCTGATGAGAAAATCTTTTTAATCAAGAATTGGAATTAAAAGATAATATAATATTCATAGGAAATGGGGTTTGACATAAATCATGACTCCAACTCGAATTAGGATTTTGTAACAGAGAGATTCTTGTGCATGGTAACATATGATTATAGGTTCATTTAAGGTAAACCTTATTACTGATTCGGTGGCCATGCCATGCTATGCTAGGTGTTAACCATGGTCTATAAGGTGCATAAAATGGTTTAGAGAAATCATTTATGGTAAGAAAGAGTTGATGATATTAAGAGTTGATGTCATGTCTCATTGCCAATTAGTGATGAGCCTAGTAAGTTACACACATACACAAGTTATCACTAAATTAAATATGATTTAATTATTAATTAAAGTGTTTAATTTATTAATTAAATAGGTTTGGTTTGCAATTAGGTTGCAAAGTCCCTAGCATGGCTTGAAACCAAATCTAGGTTATTGGATGTGTAAGTATAAGTTAAATTTATATTTAAAGTGTTTAAATATGAATTTAATTAATGAGAAATTAATTAACAAAGATTAATTAATTAATTTATATTTGATATAAATTGATTAGAAGAAGAGAATTAATTATTTTGGGTTGAGAACTCAAAATTAAGACACAGGGTCATTTTAGTTATTTCACAGGGTGACATGTGGCACCATGAGATGGTGACATGTGGCACCATGAAATGGTGACATATGGCACTATACATAAGGTTGCCAAATGTCTTTTAATCATATAAGATGATCAAAGTCAAGACTAAATATAGGTTTGACAATTGGCATAATGTGATTGGGTCAATTAAACCTAGAGCCAATCAGAAGGTGACATGTGGCAAGGGTTTTAAGTGGTTACCTAGTTATATAAGTGTTATTATGAAAAGAAAAACATAACAAGCTACTTCCTTTCTCTTTGTGCTGCCACCTTGGAGACCTCTCGCTTCTCTTCTTCTTCATCTCTCATCAATTCTAAGAGATTAGCAAACAATCTCTTGAATTAAATATACTAGAAATTGTTTCTAGTGTTCTGTTTACATATCTAATCTCTCAAAAGGCCAAACTTGATTTTCTAATTCATAGAAAAATCTTTAGAAGTTGTTCAAGGACTGCCATAGGTGATCTTAGTGTGGACAAGCTAGAGGGACAACATCTGGTGTCCTAAAGATGCATCCCAAAGGTGTCAAACACACTGCAGTGCATCAAGAGGTTAGTGCACTTGTTCTTAATCAAATCTAAGGCTCTAAAATTAATCTAATTAATTCTAAAATCTTAAAAGGCAAATACAGATCCAAAGACATATTAAAAGAGTTTTAATATGCTGTTTATCATTGTAATCAAATAAATTAAAATGAATCTTGCATGATGCATATGAACCTAGATGAAAATTTTTAATTTCAATGATCTAAACTTATGTTTCTCATGCTTTCGCTCCTTCAGCCATGGCCACCCAATCAGTAATAAGGTTTACCTTAAATGAACCTATATTCATATGTTACCATGCACTAGAATCTCTCTGTTGCAAAATCCCAATTTGAGCTAGAGTCATGATTTATGTCAAACCCCATTTGCTATGAATATTATGTTCTCTTTTAATTCCAGTTCTTGATTAAAAAGATTTTCACATCAGAAACTCTTTCCTGATTAAATTTATCTGTCTTGGCCAGGAACTTGAAACATCAAGAACAAATAAATGAACATAGGATTTTATCCCTATTTACTTAGGGTAACTGATTCCATCTTCATCAACACCTACCTTCATATATAACTAGTAGGAGACAACACATGCCCATATACCCATACACAGTACAAGTATGAAAACAGTATCAAAATTAAACCACCAATATACATGATAACTGTTCTATCTCAGGTCTAAAGATTATATGCACTTGTTAGTAGTATGCCCTAGAGCATATCATTTAGTATGTATCTCGTACATCATTTATTAATAAAAGGCATTTTCACTTTTCTGTTTACATAATATATTTATGTGTAATAGAAAAGGTCTATTGATATTTTGTTAGAAATTCTATTCTTAAGTTGTTAAGAATATGAGTGACAGTATTTCTAGTACAAAGTATCATAAATGGGTTCACAATCAAGGATACTTCACAATAAGGACATAACTTATCCAGAAAGATTGTAATCATGTTTGTTCCCTAGTTATTTATATGAGATGTAAATAAGATGGAATGGTGAGTCTCATGCTATATAATAAACATAATAGGCATTTATACATGATAAGTAGGCCGAACCAGTGACATTTATGACAAATACATGGAGTTTACTCTTGTCAATGCATTGTCATAAATCATATCAGTGCATATAATCTTTAGACCTGAGATAGCACAATTATCTTGTATATAGGTGGTTTGAGTTTGATACTGTTTTCATACTTGTATTGTATATGGGTATATGGGCATGGAGTATGGGCATGTGTTGGCTCCTACTAGTTATATATGGAGGTAGGTGTTGATCAAGATGGAATCTGTTCCTCTAAGTAAATAGGGATAAAATCCTATGTTCATTTAATTGTTCTTGATGTTTCAAGTTCCTGACCAGGACAGATAGATTTATTCAGAAAAGAGTTTCTAATGAGAAAATCTTTTTAATAAAGAAGTGGAATTAAAAGAGAACATAATATTCATAGCAAATGGAATTTGACATAAACTATGACTCCAACTTGAATTGGGATTTTATAACAGAGAGATTCTAGTGCATGGTAATATATGATTATAGGTTCATTTAAGGTAAACCTTATTACTGATTCGGTGGCCATGGCATGCTATGCTAGGTGTAAACCATGGTCTATGAGGTGCATAAAATGGTTTAGAGAAATCATTTATGGTAAGAAGAGTTCTGATGATATTAAGAGTTGATATCATGTCTCCTTGCCAATTATTGATAAGCCTAGTAAGTCACACACATACACAAGTAATTTCCAAATTGAATATGATTTAATTAATTAATTAAAGATTTAATTGATTAATTAAATAGGTTTGGTTTGCAATTGGATTGCAAAGTCCCTAGCATGGCTTGAAACCAAATCTAAGTTATTGGATGTGTAAGTATAAGTTAAATTTATATTTAAAGTGTTTAAATATAAATTTAATTACTGAGAAATTAATTAATAGATATTAATTAATCAATTTATATTTGATATAAATTGATTAGAAGAAGAGAAATAATTATTTTGGGTTGAGAAGTCAAAATTAAGACACAGGGGCATTTTGCTCATTTCACAGGGTGGCATGTGGCACCATGAGATGTGACACATGGCACTACACATAAGCTTGCCAAATGTCTTTTAATCATGTAAAATGATCAAAGTCAAGGTTAAATATAGGTTTGACACTTGGCACAATGTGATTGGGTCAATTAAACCTAGAACCAATTAGAAGGTGACATGTGGCAAGGGTTTTAAGTGGTGACCTAACTATATAAGTGTTGTTATGAAAAGAAAACCATAACAAGCTGCTACCTTTCTCTTTGTGCCGCCACCTTGGAGACCTCTCCCTTCTCTTCTTCATCTCTCATCAATTCTAAGAGATTAGCAAGCAATATCTTGAATTAAAATACTAGAAATTGTTTCTAGTGTTCTGTTTACATCTCTAATCTCTTAAAAGGCATAACTTGATTTTCTAATTCATAGAAAAAGCTTTAGAAGCTATTCAAGGGCTTCCATAGGCAATCTTGGTGTGGACAAGCTAGAGGGACAACATCTGGTGTCCTAAAGATGCATCCCAAAGGTGTCAAACACACTACAGTGCATCAAGAGGTTAGTGCACTTATTCTTGGTCTAATCTAGGGTTCTGAAATTAATCTGATTAATTCTTAAATCTTAAATGACAAATAAAAATCCGAAGGCATATTAAAAGAGTTTTAACTGTTTATCATTGTAATCAAATAAATTAAAATGAATCTTGCATGATGCATGTGACCCTAGATGAAAATTTTTGATTTCAACGATCTAAACCTATGTTTTTGCTGCTTCCACTCCTTCAGCCATGGCCATCCAATCAGTAATAAGGTTTACCTTAAATGAACTTATAATCATATGTTACCATACACTAGAATCTCTCTATTGCAAAATTCCAATTCGAGCTGGAGTCATGCTTTATGTCAAACCCCATTTGCTATGAATATTATGTTCTCTTTGAATTCCAGTTCTTGATTAAAAAGATTTTCTCATCAGAAACACTTTTCTGATTAAATTTATCTGTCCTGGCCAGGAACTTGAAACATCAAGAATAATTAAATGAACATAGGATTTTTTCCCTATTTACTTAGGGTAACAGATTCTATCTTCATCAACACCTACCTACATATATAACTAGTAGGAGCCAACACATGCCCATATACCCATACACAGTATAAGTATGAAAGCAGTATCAAACTTAAACCACCTATATATAAGATAACTATTCTATCTCAGGTCTAAAGATTATATGCACTTGTTAGTTTTATACCCTAGAGCATATTATTTAGTATGTATCTCGTACATCATTTATTAATAAAAGGCATTTTCACTTTCCTATTTACATAATATATCTATGTATAATAGAAAATGTCCATTGATATTTTGTTAGAAATTTTATTATTAAGTTGTTAAGAATATAAGTGACAATATTTCTAGTACAATCAAGGATACTTCACAATAAGGACATGATTTATCCAGAAAGATTGTAATCATATTTGTTCCCTAGTTATTTATATGAGATGTAAATAAGATGGAACGGTGAGTCTCATGCTATATAATAAACATGATAGGCACTTATACATGATAAGTAGGCTGAACTAGTGACATTTATGACAAACACATGGAGTTTACTCTTGTCAATGTATTGTCATAAATCATATCAATACATATAATCTTTAGACCTGAGATAGCACAATTATCTTATATATAGGCGGTTTGAGTTTGATACTACTTTCATACTTGTACTGTGTATGAGCATATGGGCATGTATTGGCTCCTACTAGTTATATATGGAGGTAGGTGTTGATCAAGATGGAATATATTCCTCTAAGTAAATAGGGATAAAATCCTATGTTCATTTAATTGTTCTTGATGTTTCAAGTTCCTAACCAGGACAGATCGATTTATTCAGAAAAGAGTTTCTGATGAGAAAATATTTTTATTCAAGAACTGGAATTAAAAGAGAACATAATATTCATAGCAAATGGGGTTTGACATAAACCATGACTCCAGCTCGAATTGGGATTTTGTAACAAAGAGATTCTAGTGCATGGTAACATATGATTATAGGTTCATTTAAGGTAAACCTTATTATTGATTCGATGGTCATGGCATGCTATGCTAGGTGTTAACCATGGTCTATGAGGTACATAAAATGGTTTAGAGAAATCATTTATGGTAAGAAAGAGTTCTGATGATATTAAGAGTTGATATCATGTCTTATTACCAATTGGTGATGAGCCTAGTAAGTAATACGCATACACAAATAATCACCAAATTAAATATGGTTTAATTCATTAATTAAAGAGTTTAATTGATTAATTAAATAGGTTTGGTTTGCATTTAGATTACAAAGTCCCTAGCATGGCTTGAAACCAAATCTAGGCTATTGGATGTATAGTATAAGTTAAATTTATATTTAAAGTGTTTAAATATAAATTTAATTAATGATAAATTAATTAATAGAGATTAATTAATTAATTTATATTTGATATAAATTGATTAGAAGAAGAGAAATAATTATTTTGGATTGAGAACTCAAAATTAAGACACAGAGGTATTTTGGTCATTTCACAGGGTGACATGTGGCACCATGAGATGGTGACATGTGGCACCATGAGATGGTGACACATGGCACTACACATAAGCTTGCCAAATGTCTTTTAATAATGTAAGATGATTAAAGTCAAGATTAAATATTGGTTTGACACTTGGCACAATGTGACTGGGTCAATTAAAACCTAGAGCTAATCAGAAGGTGACATATGGTAAGGGTTTTAAGTGGTAACCTCGCTATATAAGTGTAAGGATGAAAGAACAAAATATACAAGCTGCCATTCTCTCTTTGTGCCACCACCCTTGGCTACCCTCTCCACTCTTCTTCTTCATCTCTCATCAATTCAAAGAGATTAGCAAACAATCTGTTGAATTAAAAATACTAGAAATTGTTTCTAGTGTCCTGTTTACATCTGTAATCTCTCAAAAGGAAAAACTTGATTTTCTAATTCATAGAAAAAGCTTTAGGAGCTGTTCAAGGGCTTCCATAGGTGTTCTTGGTGAGGACAAGCTAGAGAGACAACATCTGGTGTCCTAAGATGCATCCCAAAGGTGCCAAACACACTGCAGTGCAACAAGAGGTTAGTGCACTTATTCTTGATCTAATCTAGGGTTCTTAAAATTAATCTGATTAATTTTAAAATCTTAAATGGAAAATGTAGATCCAAAAAACATATTAAAAGAGTTTTAATATGTTGTTTATCATTGAAATCAAATAGATAAAAATAAATCTTGTATGATACATGTGAGCCTGGGTGAAAAATTTTTGAATTCAATGATATAAACTTATATTTTTCATGCTTCCGCTCCTTCAATTGGTATTAAAGCCACTATATTTGCCATTTAGATTGTTGATTATATGATTTAATTGTGTGTTTTGATCATGAGATGATAGATCCATTGCTGGTTGGACCAACAAAAGTGGCGGCTTGATGAACTACACCACCATGCACATGGTTTGATTCATTCAACCATGCGCATGGTTGTTTGGGTATGTTTGTGGGCTTTGTTCCAAGGCCCATAATTAGACCCATGACTAATTAAAGTGTTTAATTAGGTGTTTTAATAACACAATTAAATTTTGATTCAGATTTGAATTTTAAAAATTATTTGAATGTGATTCAAATCTGAATTTTAAAAGTTGTTTGAATGTGATTCAAATCTGAATTTTTAAAGTTATTTAAATCATATTCAAATTTGAATTTTTAAAGTTGTTTGAATGTGATTCAAATCTGAATTTTAAAAGTTGTTTGAATGTGATTCAAATCTGAATTTTTTGAATTTGTTTGAATGTGATTCAAATCTAAATTTTTAAATTTGTTTGAATCATATTCAAATCTGGTTTTTCAAGTTGAATATGAGATATTCAATTTAATTTAAGTATGTATGTTTTATTTAGTTGTTAAATAGAGATATGCATGATGGATGATCATTGACTATAAAAGACCAATGTGATTGGATTTATTTCTTTTATGTTATCTTTGGGTTGTAAATTAATTAATTTATTTTAATTTATTTTTGGGTATGTATTATTAAGGTTGCAATAATTTTGGGTTGTAATTTCATTTATTTAGTTCTTGTAAATTCGCCTTAGTATGCCAAGGATTACTATGTAATTGGATTGTAAGAAGATCAAGGAGGTCAAGAGCATTGGTGGGACTAGTGGGAGAAATTCAAGATCAAGTGTTGATTGTATACTCCTTCAGTAATTCTTGTAAAATGAATGAATGAAATGCACCTAGGAATGCCCTAATTCAATTCTTGGTGGCTCAGAATTGAATCCCTTAGAAAGTCCATGATCATACCATATTTATTATTATCCATGAATGCATGAGATGTATGGGAATGTATGCAATTATATGATATATGCATGCTAATTGGATAATATGCAAAGTGAGACCATAATAGTAATTAGGATGAACACAAAATCTGTCAAACAAATGATTAAGTTGGATATGCTATAATTAAAGTAATTATAACATGGGCCCTCCATTGGGGCAATTATTTTAAGAAATTTTAAATAATTGCATATGATGCAATTAATTTAAGATATTTTCTTAAGAAAAATTGTTAAGCATGAGATGTTATAAATATGTAAATGGTTTGGTGGCCAATAATGGATGTGCTTGAGGACATTAAAATTATTTGCATGTTTACTAGCTCAATAGGATCAACTTAATTAATGCAAGATAAGTCAATAATGGATGTACCTAAGATTTTGAGCATTAGGGGTTAGGTCTTTGATTGAACCTCACATGAGATGTGATGGGCAAGGAGTTGCTCACTTATAATTTATTGTTATTCCAATAATGGATGTGCCTGAGGATAATCAATAGGATTATAAGAATTCAATCACCCACTAGAAATCCATCCAACTAGGATTTCCGTTTTCTACTTTGCAAGTGTAGGATTCTCTAAGTTAGTGGGAGGACCAATTTGATTTAAAGACCATAATTATTTTGGTTAATTACATGATACATTTACTAATTAATCTGGTTATTTTCTGCAGTTAATTTTCTAATAGTAATGAGCACAGAACAACCACCACCATCCAATATCCTTGCAACTATACTTGATCGCAATAGGTTGATAGAACCTAATTTATCTAATTGGGTAAGAAATTTTAAACTTGTCCTAAATCTTGAACATATAGAATATGTTCTAGACTCAAATGTTCCTAATCCCTTACCTCCAGAGGCCACTCAAGAGGAACATGAAACTTTGGACAAGTGGAAGGAGCATGATAAGAGAGCTAAGTGTTACATGCTTGCTTCCATGAGTAATGAGTTACAAAAGTAGCATGAGAACATGCAGAGTGCGAGTGAGATCCTCCTTCACCTACAAGAGTTGTATGGGAGCACAACAGGAATGCTAGGTATGAGATATCTAGACAGCTATTCCTCATGAGGATGTCTGAGTGACAGAATGTTGGGGATCATGTCCACAAGATGATTCGGCTGATTGAGCAGCTGGAACATCTTGACTTTAACATGGATTTCCAACTACAGACGGATTTGATCCTTCAGTCTCTTCCTTAGTCATTCGGTAATTTTGTGACAAATTTTCATATGAGTAAATAGGAATGCACCTTGGCTGGTTTACTCAATAAGCTGGTTATTGCCCAAAAGAATATGCTAGGCAATAAAGGAAAAGAGGTAGATTTGATTGCAACTTCTTTTGCTAGAAAGTCCAATAAGAAGAAGGGCAATAAGAAAAAGAAATCTTAGATTCCTGGTCCTTCCAAGAAAATAGCTAAATAGAAAGGGAAGACTAAAGCTGATGGAGGCAAAGGAAAGTGTTTCCACTACTAGAAGGATGGGCACTGGAAAAGGAACTGCCCAGAGTATCTTGCTTCTCTGAATAACAAGAAGGATACACCTTTAGAAGGTATGTCCATATCTTGTTATTTAGATTCTGATGATACTCATAGTTCATCTACAGCTTGGGTTTTAGATACTGGTGTCAGTTCTCACATTTCTTATGATATGCAGGAACTAGCAAATAGTAGTAGCTTGTGTTCTCGAGATGTTAGACTCCGGATTGGCGACAGCTCAACTGTTGAAGCTTTAGCCATAGGATCTAAATCTTTTTACATGTTTAGACATGTTTTGTGTTTGGATAATATTTTATATGTACCTGATCCTTTTAAGAACATCATTTCTATATCTAGTTTGACTAGAAATGGCTATGAATTTCAATTCACAGATGATGTTTGCAATATTTATTTTGAAAATAAATATATTGGTTCGGGTTATATGAATGATGGTATTTATTATTTGGATAATAATGACAAACACAAAATGAATGCAAGTGATCTAAATGAATGCAATGCCATGGTGAAAATCAACTCAAGTTCAAAATATATTTGGCACTTAAGGTTAGGTCATGTTGCAGAAGATAGGATTACAAAACTAGAGAAAATGGGGATTTTATCTTCATTGGGTTCTGAGCCTACTCTAACTTGTGAATCTTGACTTCAAGGCAAAATGACTAGATCACCTTTTGTAGTACAAGGGCAAAGAGCTGAAAATATTTTAGAGCTAATACATAATGATGTATGTGGTTCATTTAAAGAAATGGCTAAAGGTGTTTTTCATTACTTTATTACCTTTACTGATGATAAATCAAGGTTTGGGTACTTGTATTTGATGAAATACAAACATGAATCCTTTGAAAAGTTCAAAGAATTTAAATCTGAAGTAGAAAATCAAACAGGAAAGAGTATTAAAGCTTTTCGATCAGATCGTGGAGGTGAATACTTGAGTACTGAATTTGATGAATACTTGAAACAGCATGGCATTGTTTCCCAGTTGACTCCTCCAGGAACACCACAGCTGAATGGTGTATCCGAAAGGAGAAATCGAACCCCATTGGATATGATACGTAGTATGATGAGTGTAGACCCTTATTTTGTGACGAGTATGTGCATTGAGGCCGTGGGAAACCCGATGATGAAAAATTATATGACTGTAAGATGTAATTGGAGGCATGGAGCTGAATTATTAATTTCGTGGCATGATCTTGAAAAAATAAAAAATAATATTAAAGTTTTGGGGAAATTAATTTAATTAAATTTAAATAAAATTTTATTTTGTTTAAATTTAATATGGGTAGTTCTTAAATGGATCTAATTAAGTTTAATTAGGCTCTATGGGCCTAAAAAAGCCTAGTTAGCAATTTTAAATGGGACCCATTTAATTATTTTCTAAAAATTAAAATAACAAAATATCTATCTCCTCCTTGGCCCCACTCTCTTCCTCACTCCCTATTGGTGCCTTCCATTTTTTCCTGTCTTCCTATTGGTTGAAACACCTCACCCATATCCCAGTCTTATTCGAATTCTGCAATCGTAGTTGTTTAAGTCATCTAAACTTTATCACCCTAAGACTCCAAATCCTACCTGTAACACCCCAAAGTTCGGTAGTGCGATCTGCTGCTCCGGTGACCAGTGTTGTTCGGACAGCTAGAATGCCTAGAACCGTACTTCGATATGAGTGAGGAGACATAAAATAATGAAATACAAGAAAAGAAAGTACAAGAAAAACAAAGGAAAAATGATAGCAAAGAAATGTGACCAAGTTAAACGAGCCGGGAAACCTAACGATGGGTGACCGTACCGAGAAGTCACGGCGTGGACCATTAACTAGCCCTGGACTGCGGGGAACCCTGGAAAATATTTTTAGGACTTAAATAGACCCTTGTTGAAGAATAAATATCATTAGAAAGATCAAAGCAAAATTAAATAATTAGTACAAAGAAAAGTGAGAAATCGAAAAACAGACAAAACCCGGTAATACCGAAAAATCGGGAACGTAACCCGAACAGGGGCATTATGGTCATTTGACATCCCGAAGTGTCTTTTGACCTAAATGTCCATTAAAAATAAATAGTATTACACTTAGAAAATAAAAGGAAAAATTAATTTAGTGGTACCTAAAGTAAATAGCTAAAATCAAGGTTAAATGTGGGATTAAGTGAAAGTTAGCTTAAAAAATGATTTAAATTTAGTTAGTGAACCACTAGAGATTTAATTAAACATAAATATGGCTGAAGTAAGTCCATTAACCAGCTGAAATCTCATCTTCCTCATGTCCTCTCAATATTGCCGAATTGAAGAACACAAAAACCTCCATGGCCGTTTTGGGTAAAGCTTGATCCATCCCCTCATTTCAACCCCAAATCACCTAGGGTTCTTCATTAAACTTTGTCTACACATCACAAGGAAGATATTGATACCAAATTTGAGAAGTTTGGTGAAGGTTTAGCAAGTTACAATCAAAGGTAAGTTTACACTTTTGAGAATTCCTTTGTTAAAGTTTATGTTCATGTTATGGGTGTTAATTTTGTGAAGGAAATTTTAAAGTTTAAGTAGTTATTGAGATAGCCATTTTTGGACAGCCATGGGGTCACGCATTTAGTGATTTATTATGCATATAATTGATGAGAAATAATGTTGATCATGGTGAGTTAGTAACCTAGTGAATTACTTCATGTTTATATGGTGATTTATGCACTTGGATGGGAATTGGTAAGTTGGACGGCACTTTGATGTTGAAGAAGGTTTGCGGCAGCTTGGGAACACTTGAGTAAATGTATATATTGAAGGAAGTGTAGGCAGAATATTGACCTAGAAGGATTGATGATATGTATGTAGATTGATATTGTAAAGTGTATGTAAAATTTGTAATGGTTAGGTGTGTATGTAATGGTACTTAGAAATTGTAAATGTGAATTATAATTGGTGTGTTGAGGGTAATGGTAATCTGCCCAAAGTAATGTTAATGTAATGTAGAAAATGCTTTTGGTAATGTACAAAAACAGATTGGTAGGTAAGTAAACAAATTGCAAAGGTAAATGTGTGTTTGAAGTGGAGTGTGAAAGGCATATTGAGGGCAGTGTACATTTTAGCCTATAACCTTAAATGTGTAACCTCAATTGGTATGAGACCAATTTGAGGTGAAATTAGGCACAAAAAGTGCCAACTTTCATTGAGAAACCATACCAAAATTCTGCTTGCAAGGTGACCTAAGAAAATGACCAATTCGGATTAGGTGCAATTAGGACCTGAAAAATGACCAATTGGGCAGCAGTGAGTGTTTAGGCCATAACTCACTCAAACCAGGTCCAATTGACCTGAAATTTTAACCAAGAATAGTTAAGACCCATACCTACAAGTCTTATGAAGACACCAAAGCCCAGAAATGACCATAAGCAAGTCAAACAACTTGCACAAGTTCGGGTCCAAAAACTGGCCGAACCAGAATTGACCAATTTGACCTAAAATTAACCTAATTTGGTACCATTTGACCAGCAATAGTGTAATGACCATAACTCGGTCTACTTAACTCGGATTGACCTAAAATTTTGCACCGCGGTCCATAAGACCTAGATCTACAAGTTTGTAGTTTCGACCGAGACCCGAAAATAGAGGGAACTAGACCGTCCGGCTAGGTCAAACCAGTGTCCCGGAATCCAGCAATTTGCATTAAAATGCACTAAGCAAGGAAATGACTTTGGTAAAACATACCAAACCTAAAACCCTATCAAATGTGACATATTAACGACACTAAAACCTAATTTACCTAAAACGCAACGAGGGTCGGTATATTAGGTGATTAAGTGAATAATTGAGTTCAGTGCATTATTTACCAAACACCATCGATAGAGACAGTTTAATTTAGTACTGAAACACTTCAAATTGTGTTTCTCAGTTACTAAAGACTCAGGGAAAGGGAAGGAAATACTGAGTCCAGACCAGGGAGACAGTCATCAGAGGTTTGTGCACAACAACTGTTTCTTTTGAATTATTTTCAATTGAAATAAATATTGACTATTTGTATATTGTTGTTTTAAATTGTGGAAATGTGTTTGATGGACACTTATTGATTGAAAAATATTGTGAATGGTTTGAAACTGTGAAAAATTGTTTGAATGACATTGATGGATACTTATTGATTTAAAAGCATTGGAAATGGTTTGAAACCACAGCTATCATGTATATTGATTGTATTCCTCATTAGCTTGTCTAGTGGGACGAATTGAATTCCCTCTCTGGCTGAAGTGTTGAGGTGTGTGCCTGTTGAGGACGAATTGGATGAGTACTCATATTTTTGCTAGCTAGCCATGTTATTCCTCATTAGTCATCGACTTTTGGGACGAATTGAATACCTCATCAGCCATCGGCTTTTGGGACGAATTGAACTATGAATCATGATTAAGCTGGGTGTGATTTATTGATGTGTATTGTGAGATTGTGAAATGGATTTAAACTCTCATTGACATATACTGTCTTTTGAATTCAAACCTGATCTGACTTATGGAAAATTATTTTGATATTGAGAAATGGAATTTAAATTCTTGTTGACAATTATTGTCTTGGATTTAACTATGATTTTAAGTATCCACTATTTACATGATTTATGAATTGTGATTTAAATTTGCATTTGGTTAATGTTGTGCACCACTGAGACATTGTCTCAGCGATAGCTTTTTATTGCTGTCGCAGGTAGAGAGACAGACAGGGCAGCAGACTAGGCTGCATATATAGCCAGCGAGGGATTACCTGGTATTATGAGTATACCAGTATTTTGCATTTTGTACTGTAATGTATGACACTGTATGTACATTTTGTTTTTGGTTTTGAGCAGTTGTAAATTCAAATTGTACCTTGAAGTTGTAAAATAATTATGAGCTGTTTTAACTTGTAAAAGCTGTATTATATTTCCTTATCTCAGACTTTGAAAAATTTCTATGGAATTGAGTTGATAAATTGTTGTGTTGAGAAATATATTGGAGTTGAGATTTGGAACATTATTGAAGTGCTTTTTACAGGTTTTCTGAAGAACTGTTTTGTCCAAAATACAGATGGCACTCTGCCAAAATTTTTACAGAAATTCCAAATAAATCAAATGAGTTAGTTGTTTCACTTCAGTTCACCAAAGTTTTTAACACCTGTAAATAGTGCTCACCACGTTAAAAGAAGTAAGAAAAGTTTTTAAAATCCCTTGTAGTATATTTAATGGGTTATCAGTAGACGGAGTTGGTAATTCATTAGGTATACTACGGGATCATGTTATGCCTTACAGAGGGGTAGGGTGTGACACTACCACACCTCTTCCTCATTCCCTATTGGTGCCTTCCATTTTTTCCTGTCTTCCTATTGGTTGAAACACCTCACCCATATCCCAGTCTTATTCGAATTCTGCAATCGTAGTTGTTTAAGTCATCTAAACTTTATCACCCTAAGACTCCAAATCCTACCACACCTCTTCCTCATTCCCTATTGGTGCCTTCCATTTTTTCCTGTCTTCCTATTGGTTGAAACACCTCACCCATATCCCAGTCTTATTCGAATTCTACAATTGTAGTTGTTTAAGTCATCTAAACTTTATCATCCTAAGACTCCAAACCCTATCACACCTCTCTCCCAAAACCCTATAAATACCCTACTAGAGAAGGGAAGAAGGGGATGATGGGGAGGAAAAAGGAAGAGAAAATTCAGAGCTATAAGAAATTTAGAGATATTTAAGATTCTTTGAGTTCTTCCTTTTTTTTTTTTTTTCTTTTCTTCAAGAAGATTTTCATACAAGATTTCTGGAAGGTCAGTTTTTATTGTTTTCTTTTCAAGATCTATGCCACACAATTTTTTAATTTTATGCTCTTTGTCTTCAATTTATTTTATATGTTCATATAGATCATGTAATCATGTTTAATTTGAGGGGATACACAACTCTGCACATGTTTAGTTTCTGTCTCTTGTACTTTTATTATTTTTCTTTATTTTCTTTATTTTTTATAACAAACAAAATTGGTAAGTAGCCCTAAGGTAAGTACCAAAGAGGGTATTTGCGCGGAGCTTATATGGAGCTAAACGGGAGTAAGCCAGGGATATCATTGCCATACTAGAAGAGAAGACCCTTTTTTAAGGGTAGCTTGCCCCAATGGCAACTGCATTTATCAACAGGTAAGTAACTCTAAACTTGTCGAATAACCATTAGCATGAAATTGTAGTAATAATAGAACTTTTATTTGGTAAATTAAAATTAACTTTGTTTTTAATTTAACTGACTTTTGCATGTAATTAATTTAAATAAATACTTTTGTAAATTAAATTTAATCTTGTTTGTAAATTAAACTAACATTGGCATGTAAATAAATTTAATTTAATATTTGATAATTGTAAAATAAATTTGCATGTTAGAAATCTTTATTAGGTTGTGATTGTTTGGGCCTTATATGATATTAGAATAAATTACACATGTACATAATTAACTTAGTTCAATTATCCTTAGGGTAACTTGGTGAAAATTAATTAATTAGGTTAAATAGAAACGTGGGGTTATTTGAAATTGAATTTGTTTGTAAATTAAATTCCCAATAATAAATTAATTTTAGTCATCTGGTAAATATCATTTAAATAATTAGCAAACCCATAGATAGGAATTACTTGTGCATGAAAATTGTGTGTAAACAACAACCCTTTTGTGAATTACTTGCGTGTGTAGGATTAGAATTGCATTTTTTAGGATAAGTTTAATAAAGGAATAATAAACAAGACTTCTAGAAACATTAGTAGAGGACTGGCACTCGAATTAACGAGATTAGACCAGGCATAAGGGGTGCCTAACACCTTCCCCTTACGTACCCACTATCCCGAACCTAGACATTGGGCTATGGTAATGATGGTTATGGAAACTCTGCAAGGAGTAAGTTGCCATCCATGACCCTCGGAAGAAACACTGAATATGTCCCGGTTATTACCCGGTGGCAACTCCTGTCTATCTATGCCTTCGTGGCATAAATCCTTAGTACCGTGGTAGTGTTATGGGAAGATGGTACTTACCAGTGGTTTGATTCTATTAGAATTGTATGAAGTGCATGTCTAGGAAATGCTGTCTAAGGAGGTGGTACCTAAGTGAGACCATTGTGACTCCACCATCTTTCCTGGGCATTACTTGGTGCATTTTATATAATTCTAATGGATGATATTTCGCCTCACGCCCTCTCCTCCCCATAGTTTGGCGACTCCACTGGGGATTAAATGGATAGTTACTCCAACATGTTTCTATTAGTCTAATATTATTCCTTTGTTAAACTTTTTGCATTGCACTACACTATCACACGGATCACCCTTACCCTTTTAGCCTCGTTAGTACTAGCCAAGGAGACCATGGTTCTACTCGAGCTATGACGAATTGGTGAATGCTAGCACCCCATGCCCGTACCTTCGAGTATATAAAAGAGCCATAGCTCCAGCTGTTGTGCTTAATGGACAAGCTTTCGCATGGGTGACCCTTTTCCTACCCAATAAAGCCCATGAGCCATAGATTTCAACCCTAGGTACCCCGTAGATTTTTATTGTGCTGGATTCGTATCCTTACTGTTCAAACCATAAGTTTTAGTGGTAGTTGAGATGAACCTAGGCCTATGCATAAACCCAATGTGTGTATAGGCCTAAGTCCATTTTAAAACCCATGTTAAGCAAGAGGATGCTTACTTATGGTTAAACTCTAAGGATACAAATCATTTGTTTATAGAGGAAAGGTCGTCCTGGACCACCTCCTGTTGGTGCGTCTAGTGTACCGTAGCCTAGGATAGAATTTTTTTCCTTACCCTACACATGAGAGTTGAAGGTATAAGGGGGCGAAGATTCAGTTATGGAGACATTCTTTTCGGTTTATCATTTAGTCTTTGGTCCGATTTTAGTTTGGTTTATACAGTTCGGTTTTGGTTCAGTTTTAGTTGTATTAGTACGGTTCGGTTTTGGTTTTGTAAAGGCAAAGGTAAAAATGAAAGTGCATATTCATGCATTCATGCATTGCATTTGTACATAGCATAAGATGTTAAAACCTTGTATTTTTTTTTCTCTTATAGTAAACATAGCTTTAGAACACATTGGGAAGACTTCTAATCAGGTCACTTGGGTTAGGGAGGGAAAGAGATTAGTAAGAGTTACACCTGCACAAGCTAAAATGGAAGACACTAAGGTCATGTTTAGACAGATGCTTGAAGAAGCTTTGAATGCCAAGATGGCTGAGCTTGAAGGAAAAATCATGGCCAACTTTGAGAAGAAGTTAGAGATGGGTGGGCCTAGTGATGTTCAGGTGAAAAGGCCCGAAGAAGAGACTAGTAAAAAGAAGGCCTTTGATGACGTTTGGGATGAAGAAGATTATTTCCAAGACAAGGCCAAAAAGAAAGAAAAGGGGACAAGTGAGGAGATTAGAGTTGTTACTGAGATGATGGAAAAACTTTAAGCCAGTGTGAAAAAGCAAGCTGAATTTGCTGGAATGGGGCTATTAGATGCAGATGACTTTGACATCCAGTTGGATGGAAATCTACCTGAAAAATTCAAGATGCTTGATTTGGCTAAATTTGATGGTACTGGTGACCCAAAAACCCACCTCAGGTCTTATCTTATAGTCATGAAAACAACTGGTTTGATTAAGAACCAAGTCACTCAATTCTTTTCTATATAACTAGAAGGGGTTGCATCTTTGTGGTATCATGGGCTAGAAGCCATTGTGAGAAAAGATTGGGAGGAGCTAGTTAGGAGATTTGTGCAACAATACTCCTATAATACAACTTTAGATGTTACCCTGAGAGACTTAGAGACCACTAGGCAAAAACCAAATGAAACCTTTTCAGAGTATCTATTGAGATGGAGGAAAAAGGCCATGAAGATGACCAATAGGCCTGCTGAAAAGGATCAAGTGCGATTGGTAGTGAAAAGTCTGCAGCCTAGTTATTATGAGAAACTTTGTTATTATCCCTTGGCTACTTTTGAACAGCTATATGATGCTGGGGTATTAGTGGAGGATGTATTGAACAATGAAAGGAAGAGTTATCAGCCCAAGAAGGGAGGATACTAGTCAGCTGGCAACATTACTGGGGATAACAAAGTCATTGAGGTTCAAACCGTGTCCCGCACCCCTAGAAAGTTCTCTCAATTCAACCAACCTCTATCTAAAGTCTTCGAGCGACTCAAAGCTTGGGGTCTCCTCCAACCCTTGAAGGGAGGATACTAGACCACCACCAAACCCACAACCACCCAATTATAATGCTAACCTATATTGCCAATTCCATCAAACTCATGGCCATGACACTGATAGATGTTTTCGGCTAAAACACGAAGTTCAGGACCTGATCGATGCTAAGAAAATAGCTAACCCAAAAAATTGACCCAACACACACACCAACCCAATGCCCAACCATAATGTTCCACCTCCACCAGGACTTTACATGATTTCCACCACCTCAATTGATCCTGACCAAATTCTCAACCTTATCCAACCTATCCAAAAGCTTGATGAACCTCGATCTGTAATGGCAATTGATATTTGGGATAGTTCCAGTGATGAGGAAGGTTTGTTAGATGTTTGGGTTGACTCTGACAGAGAGGAAAAGAGTAGGGTGAGCCACATGACCAAGAGTGATAGATATTATCCTGATCCACCCATGGAGAAGGACAACGTGAGAGGGAAAACCAAAGTGTTGGCTAAAGAGGACACAGATGAAAAAGATGATCAGTTCCTTAGGCAATTGAAAAGGACTCAGGCTAGCATAACGGTCTGGGAATTGCTATTGGCATCAGAAAAACATAGAACTGCACTGACCAAGGCCCTGAGTGTACTCAAGGTTTCCACAGAGATAACTCCAGAAGAGATTGCCAAAGTTGTGCTTATAGAAGATGGGGTCATATTACTTTCTCTGATCATGATCTCCCAGCTGAGGGGAGAAACCATAGCAGGGCTCTGTTTGTGACCGCTGAGGTTAGAGGGTGGAAAGTGCCTTGTGTGATGATAGATAATGGGTCAGCCATCAACGTATGCCCTCTAAAGATTTTGCCAAAATTAGGAATTTCTATGTCGGAACTAACTGGTTCTGATCTAGTTATCAGGGCCTATGATGATTCAAAAAGAAACGTGATAGGGGTATTCAAGACTATGGTTAAGGTGGGGCCTATAGAAACTGAAGTTGAGTTCACTGTGCTAGACATCCCCATGACATTCTCCTTACTATTGGGTAGAATCTGGTTCCATCCCTTAGGTGGAGTCCCCTCTACACTCCACCAAAAGATCAAGATCCCGCACCAAGATGGTATAATCACCGTCAATGCTGAAAGAGATGGGGAAGTAGCTATGCTGCAAGTGGATGGTTCGGTACCACCATTGTCTGGTTTCCAAGTTGCTGGGATCTATGGAGACTGGATGGACCCTAGGGTGGCCACTATGATGAAAGAGATGAAGTTTTTTCCTGGCATGGGTCTGGGAAAATGAGCTAATGGCTTAGTGACTTTTCCAGAAATAATAGGGCAGATCACTAGATATGGGTTGGGCTATCAGCCAACTGAAGATGAAGAGGGACTTAAGCCCACCAAGTTTATCAGGGAGGGCGCAATTGCATGGACTGATGACCAAGAGCTGCCGCATGTTGAGGAATTAGAACAAGAGGTCAGTGCCATCAAGTTAAGGTCTGCATGGAAGCCAAGCACTTGGACTTACACCCCTAAGTTTGAGTCTGTCTTTTGTAATGCTCATAGTAGTGATACTGATATTGTTATTTCTGATGTACTTGATGACGATTTTGAGGCAAAGTTAAATAATATGACTAGTCCTTTTGCTTACTTATTTGATGTTCATCCTAATGGCTACACGCATGGCATTCATAATCATTTAGAATCTGTTTCTGTTAATGCATTAAAATCAATCTCTATTAATTTGGTTAAACCAGATGATCCTAAAGACATTAAGTTAGCTGAAGATTTAACCCAAAAAGAAAGAGATAAATTTATAGCCTTATTAATAAAGTACCAAGAAGCATTTGCCTGGTCTTATAAAGATATGCCGGGAATTGATCGAGACATAGTACAACATAAGATCCCCACAAACCCTAACATGAGGCCAGTAAAACAAAAGAAGCATCGGCTTAGGCCAGAATGGGAAGAAAAGATAGCTCAAGAGGTGAAAAAGCTCATTGAGGCTGATTTCATTGAAGTAATTGAGTATCCTGAGTGGTTAGCCAACATTGTGCCAGTCCCCAAGAAGGATGGGCGAGTTCTGATGTGTGTAGATTATAGGGACCTGAATAAGGCTACTCTTAAGGATGATTTCCCATTGCCTCACATCGATGTGCTTATTGACAGTGCTGCTTGCATGGCCATGTACTCTTTCATGGATGGTTTTTCGGGATATAATCAGATCCTCATGGATTTGATAGATAAAGCAAAGGCAGCTTTTATCGCTGAATGGGGGACTTATTGTTATAAGGTCATGCCTTTTGGGCTAAAAAATGCTGGTGCGACTTATCAGAGAATGGCTACTATATGACATGATGCACAAAGAAGTTGAAGTATATGTGGATGACATGGTAGTAAAATCCCCAACTAGGGAGAGACATTTTGAGGCATTAGAGAAGTTCTTTCAGAGGGTCATCAAGTATAAATTGAGACTGAACCCTAGCGAGTGTGTGTTTGGGGTCACTTCAGGCAAGCTGTTAGGGCATATGATCAGTAGAAAAGGGATTGAGGTTGACCCAGATAAGGTGAAGGCAATCTAGGAAATGCCAGCCCCGAGAACAGAAAAAGAGATTAGAGGTTTCTTAGGAAAATTACAGTACATCAGTAGGTTCATAGCTAGGCTCACAACTACCTGTGAACCAATTTTTAAGCTACTAAGAAAGAATCAGCCAGTGGTGTGGAATAAGCAATGTCAAGAGGCATTTGAAAAGATAAAGCAGTACCTGAGCAATCCACCAGTTTTATCACCACCCATCCCTGACATCGCTCTAATCCTCTACCTATCAGTGGAAAACATGGCCCTGGGGGCAATGTTGGCACAAGAAGTAGAGAATCTGGAGAGAGCCATTTATTACATTAGTAAGAAACTCCTTGCTTATGAGGAGAATTATTCACTAATAGAAAAAACCTGTCTGGCTGTAGTATGGGCAACTAAGAAGTTAAGGCACTACTTTCAGACCCATCAAGTTATTGTAGTATCCCAGATGGATCCTTTAAAGTACCTATTCGAAGTACCGACGCTAGTTGGAAAATTGGCCAAATGGTTGGTCCTACTATCTGAATTTGATATTGTGTATGAGACTCGAAAAACCATCAAAGGGCGTGTAGTGGCCGAATTTCTTTCTGAAAATCCAGTTAATGAAGAGGAAGAAGTCGAAACAGCCTTCCCGGATGAGAGTCTCAAGCTAGTAGAGGTCCAGCCATGGAAAATGTACTTTGATGGGGCCATGAATAAGAACGGAGCCGGTATAGGGGTAGTTTTGGAAGCACCGAATGGAGAACAATTGTTAATGTCAAAAAGGCTATGTTTCCCAACCACTAATAATATTGCATAATATGAGGCTTGCATTTGTGGCCTAGAAGCATTAATAGCTGTTGGGGTTAAAAAAGTGGAGGTGTTTGGAGATTCAATGCTAGTAGTTTCCCATATTAAAGGTGAATGGGAATTGAAAGAAGAAAAGTTGAGGCCATACCTGGAGTATGCTAAGAAACTATTATTTAGCTTTGAGGAAGTGACAATGAAGCATATGCCTAGAGCTCAGAACCAGATGGCTGATGCTCTAGCCACGCTGGCATCCTTATGGGAGAAGGGTGATCAGAAGTTGACCCAGCCAGTTATCTTGATGAGGAGTAGAATCCCATGCTATGAAGGGTTAATAATAGCACATTTAGATCTAGAAGATGAGATGAAATGGTATGAGGACATAAGAAGATATTTAGAGGTAAGAGAATACCCACAGTCAGCCAATAGTAGGGATAGAGCTACAATTCGTAGATTAGCCACTCAATTCAATTTGGCTAGGGGGCAACTCTACAAAAGGTTCTTCGAAGGACTATTGCTCTTGTGTGTGACAAAAAAGCAGTCTGAGCAGATAATGGAGGAAGTACATGCAGGAGTGTGTGGTCCTCACATGAACGGAAGGGTATTAGCGGGCAAAATTTTAAGATTGGGCTATTACTGGTCTACCATGGATACCGACTGCGCTAAATTTGTGAAAAGATGCCATGAGTGCCAAATCCATGGGAATTTGAATCACCTACCCTCGAGTGAACTCTACAGTATGACTTCACCGTGGCCTTTCTCAATATGGGGCATAGATATTATTGGGAAGATTTCTCCCACGGCTTCTAATGGCCATAGATTTATCATTGTGGCAATTGACTATTTCACCAAGTGGGTTGAAGCTGAATCTTATAAAGTAGTAGGGGCTAAGCAGATAAGTAAGTTTGTGCGAAAGAACTTGATTTGCAGGTTTGGGGTACCCCATGAGATAGTATCAGATAATGGCAGCCAGTTCAAAGGTGATTTCTTAGAATTAATTACCGAATTCAAGATCAAGCATCACAAGTCTTCACCATACAGGCCACAGACTAATGGAGCAGTAGAAGCAGCAAATAAGAATGTGAAAACCATTTTGAGAAAAATGGTTGAAACCTATAAGGATTGGCCTGAGAAGCTCCCTTATGCTCTTTGGGGTTATCGCACTACTACAAGAACATCCGCAGGGGCAACTCCATTCTCTTTAGTGTATGGGACTGAAGTAGTGCTACCCATTGAGTTAGAGGTCAAATCCTTGAGAGTGATACTAGAAGCTAAGATTTCGGAAAATGAGTGGGCCCAGAAAAGATATGAAGAACTAGCTTTGATTGATGAGAAGAGGATGCGAGCCTTGTATCATATGCAGGCTTATCAAAGAAACATAGCAAGGGCCTTTAATAAGAAGGTGAAGCCAAGAAAGATCAAAGAGGGAGACATGGTTTTGAAATAAGGTCGGCCCATCCCTTTTGATCCAAGAGGAAAGTTCAAGCCAAATTGGGATGGTCCATACATAGTCAAAAAGATCTTGTCAGGAGGTGCTGTAAGAATATCAGACCTGGATGGGAATGAATTTCAAGAACCAGTCAACTTAGACAAGCTCAAACGGTACTTTGTGTGAGATAGGCCCGCTAGGCTATAAACTTACAAAAGACGGTCTAGGCAAAAGTAAAGGTCAAAAAAAAAAATGCTAGATTGAAAACTTGCGAAAGGTGGTCTAGGCAAAAGGAGAGATGAGAGAAGATCTGGATGGAAAACCTGAAAAGGTCATTCAGCAGGTTATAAAGCTTATTTCTAACTTTGGAAGGTTAGAAATTTGGCAAAACCTAATGTAAGAGGGAGTAATGGTGTACCTGAATAAATAAAGAATTTTTTTATTGCATTAACTAGGAATGGATTTTATTTAATTATGATCGCGAATGTTTGTGCCTTGAGGGATACATCAAATGATTAAGTAATTGAACTGCATTGTTTTGATTTAATCTATGCCTTCTAAAAAAAAATAAAAAAAAAGGGAGCTTGTTAGGTGGAAAACCCAAAAGGGCCGCTTAGGCAAAAGTTAGAGCAAGCCCGCTGAGAAGAAAATCCAAAAGGACATTTCAAGCAAAAGTTAGGGCACAGAGAATGGAGTTCATGAAAGAGAAATGAGTCAAGATAGAAACCATGGGGGGAGAGAAGAAAAAAGAAAAATCAGAGAGAAATTGTATTGTGACCTTAAGGAAGTCTTTTTTGGTGAACAATTCTTCTAAAAACTTTGAGGCTATAAAAAAAGTTTTTGCAAAAAGAGGTCCCCCAGAGGACTAAGTTTTTTTTTAGAATGTTTAGTAAAATCAGCATACCCATGATAGGAGTAGCATACAGAAAATATAAAAATCAGAGAGAATTTTGAGACCCAATCATTCTAAATTTTTCAAATCATGACAGATATTTTTTGGTAAGTCCTTAGACATTGTTTAGGGCGCATGACATAGTTGTGTAAGGCATAGAAGAACATGCATCAACATGTCACCTGTGGGTGTGTAAGGCGTAGAATAACATGCATCACCACAGTTTCAATTGTCGAACTACGAGGCGGTCTGATTCTTCCTCAGGATAGCGAGGAGGATACGTAGGTAGTTTAGGACCGCGGTCCTAAATACGAACCCACAACATTTCATGACAGATATTTTTTGGCAAGTCCTTAGACGTTGTTTAGGGCATATGGCATAGTTGTGTAAGGCGTAGAAGAACACGCATTAACATGTCACCTGTAGGTGTGTAAGGCGTAGAAGAACATGCATCACCACAGTTTCAAGTGTCGAACTACGAGTGGGTCTGATTCTTCCTCAGGATAATGAGGGGGATACGTAGGTAGTTTAGGACTGCGGTCCTAAATACGTATCCACAACATTTCAAATCACACAGTTATCACTGTTATGAGACCGTAGCTAGTCTCATGACGCATAGTGTATTGACAGAGCAAGATACACTCATTTTTCACATGACACAGTTATTACTGTTATGAGACCGTAGCTAGTCTCATAACATAGAGTATGTCGACCGAGCAAGATATACTTGATTCTCATAGCCAATGTTTTATAGTTATTAGAAATTTGAGTTTCACTTTGACGAAACTTGAGCAATGCTTTCGCATTAATTTCAACTTTCGCCAAAGTGGGGGGCAAACTGTAGACCCTTATTTTGTGATGAGTATGTGCATTGAGGCCGTGGGAAACCCGATGATGAAAAATTATATGACTGTAAGATGTAATTGGAGGCATGGAGCTGAAATATTAATTTCATGGCATGATCTTGAAAAAATAAAAAATAATATTAAAGTTTTGGGGAAATTAATTTAATTAAATTTAAATAAAATTTTATTTTGTTTAAATTTAATATGGGTAGTTCTTAAATGGATCTAATTAAGTTTAATTAGGCTCTATGGGCCTAAAAAAACCTAGTTAGGAATTTTAAATGGGACCCATTTAATTATTTTCTAAAAATTAAAATAACAAAATATTTATCTCCTCCTTGGCCCCACTCTCTTCCTCACTCCCTATTGGTGCCTTCCATTTTTTCCTGTCTTCATATTGGTTGAAACACCTCACCCATATCCCAGTCTTATTCGAATTTTGCAATCGTAGTTGTTTAAGTCATCTAAACTTTATCACCCTAAGACTCCAAATCCTACCACACCTCTTCCTCATTCCCTATTGGTGCCTTCCATTTTTTCCTTTCTTCCTATTGGTTGAAACACCTCACCCATATCCCAGTCTTATTTGAATTCTGCAATCGTAGTTGTTTAAGTCATCTAAACTTTATCACCCTAAGACTCCAAATCCTACCACACCTCTTCCTCATTCCCTATTGGTGCCTTCCATTTTTTCCTGTCTTCCTATTGGTTGAAACACCTCACCCATATCCCAGTCTTATTCAAATTCTGCAATTGTAGTTGTTTAAGTCATCTAAACTTTATCATCCTAAGACTCCAAACCCTATCACACCTCTCTCCCAATACCCTATAAATACCCTACTAGAGAAGGGAAGAAGGGGATGATGGGGAGGAAAAAGGAAGAGAAAATTCAGAGCTATAAGAAATTTAGAGATATTTAAGATTCTTTGAGTTCTTCCTTATTTTTTTTTTCTTTTCGTCAAGAAGATTTTCATACAAGATTTCTGGAAGGTCAGTTTTTATTGTTTTCTTTTCAAGATCTATGCCACACAATTTTTTAATTTTATGCTCTTTGTCTTCAATTTATTTTATATGTTCATATAGATCATGTAATCATGTTTAATTTGAGGGGATGCACAACTCTACACATGTTTAGTTTATGTCTCTCGTACTTTTATTCTTTTTCTTTATTTTCTTTATTTTTTATTACAAACAAAATTGGTAAGTAGCTCTAAGGTAAGTACCAAAGAGGGTATTTGCGCGGAGCTTATATGGAGCTAAACGGGAGTAAGCCAGGGATATCATTGCCATACTAGAAGAGAAGACCCCTTTTTAATGGTAGCTTGCTCCAATGGCAACTGCATTTACCAACAGGTAAGTAACTCTAAACTTATCGAATAACCATTGGCATGAAATTGTAGTAATAATAGAACTTTTATTTGGTAAATTAAAATTAACTTTGTTTTTAATTTAACTGACTTTTGCATGTAATTAATTTAAATAAATACTTTTGTAAATTAAATTTAATCTTGTTTGTAAATTAAACTAACATTGGCATGTAAATAAATTTAATTTAATATTTGATAATTGTAAAATAAATTTGCATGTTAGAAATCTTTATTAGGTTGTGATTGTTTGGGCCTTATATGATATTAGAATAAATTACACATGTACATAATTAACTTAGTTCAATTATCCTTAGGGTAACTTGGTGAAAATTAATTAATTAGGTTAAATAGAAACGTGGGGTTATTTGAAATTGAATTTGTTTGTAAATTAAATTCCCAATAATAAATTAATTTTAGTCATCTGGTAAATATCATTTAAATAATTAGCAACCCCATAGATAGGAATTACTTGTGCATGAAAATTGTGTGTAAACAACAACCCTTTTGTGAATTACTTGCGTGTGTAGGATTAGAATTACATATTTTAGGATAAAGTTTAATAAAGGAATAATAAACAAGACTTCTAGAAACATTAGTAAAGGACTGGCACTCGAATTAATGAGGTTAGACCAGGCGTAAGGGGTGCCTAACACCTTCCCCTTACGTACCCACTATCCCGAACCTAGACATTGGGCTATGGTAATGACGGTTGTGGAAACTCTGCAAGGAGTAAGTTGCCATCCATGACCCTCGGAAGAAACACTGAATATGTCCCGGTTATTACCCGGTGGCGACTCCTGTCTATCTATGCCTTCGTGGCATAAATCCTTAGTACCGTGGTAGTGTTATGGGAAGACGGTACTTACCAGTGGTTTGATTCTATTAGGATTGTATGAAGTGCATGTCTAGGAAATGCTGTCTAAGGAGGTGGTACTTAAGTGAGACCATTGTGACTCCACCATCTTTCCTGGGCATTACCTGGTGCATTTTATATAATTCTAATGGATGATATTTCGCCTCATGCCCTCTCCTCCCCACAATGAGCTATACTGATATGCTAATCTCCTTTTGGGTATTTGCATTAGAATCAGCTTTGCATATTCTGAATAGGATTCCATCAAAATTAGTATCTTCTACACCTTATGAGATACGACATGGAAGAAAACCAAGTCTTAAGCATGTTAAGATTTGGGGTTGTCCAGTTTATATGAAAAAGTTGAACACTGATAAATTGGAAACCAGATCAGAAAAGGGTCGATTTGTTAGATATCCTAAAGATAGTTTTGGATATTATTTTTATTTGCCTACATCACAAAAGGTTGTCATAAGTAGAGATGCCACATTTTTTGAACAACAGTTTATTCAAGAAGGAGGCAAAGGAAGGTAAATAGAATTAGAATTGGAAAATTCTGACCAACCAACAGATCAGATGGATATAGATCCATCTAGTCAACCTACACCTATTAATGAAATATCTACAGTTGTTCCTCATAGAATAACCAAGGTATCTCACCCACCATTTATGATTTGAAACAAGCTTCGAGGAGTTGGAACATCCGTTTTGATGAAGCCGTTAAGTCATTTGGATTTATCAAAAATGAGGATGAGCCATGTGTATATAAGAAGGTTAGTGACAGTGCTATCACTTTCCTTGTTTTATATGTGGATGACATACTGTTGATGGGTAATGACACAGGTATGTTGACAACTGTTAAGGTATGGTTGTCAAATACATTCTCCATGAAATACTTAGGGGAGGCAGCCTATATTCTTGGGATTCGCGTCTATAGAGATAGAAAGAAAATAATAATTGGTTTATCGCAAAGTCTACACTTGGAAAAGGTGTTAAAGAGATTTAACATGCTTGATTCCAAGAGAGGATTGTTACCAGTGAGACATGGTATCCACTTTTCTAAAGAGATGTCTTCAAAGTCACATAAAGAAAGAGATAAAATGGTCAGGATTTCATATCATTAAGCTATTGGAAGTTTAATGTATGCAATGTTGTGTACTAGGCTGGATATCGCATATCCTATTAGTTTGACTAGCAGGTATATATCCAATCTAGGTTTGGAACACTGGATAGCTGTTAAGAATATCCTTAAGTACTTGAAAAGAATTATGGATTTATTCTTGATATATGGACGTGGAGACTTGCAATGGGATGGTTATACTGATTCTGATTTTCAGTCAGATATCGATAATAGAAAGTCTACCTCTTGATATGTGTTCATTTGTAATGGAGGTGTCGTCAGTTGAAAGAGTTCCAAACAGAGTAGGACTGCATATTCGACTATCGAGGCTGAGTATATTGCTGCATCAGATGCTGCAAAGGAAGCTATTTGGATAAAGAAGTTCGTGACAGAACTTACAGTAGTTCCTTCTATTGAGTCAGTAGTTCCACTTCATTGTGACATCAATGGAGCAGCTATACAGGCTAAGGAACCCCGATTTCACCAGAAATCCAAACACATAGAAAGGCGCTACCACATTATCAGAGAAATAGTTGGACGAGGCGATGTAGCCATGTAGAAAATAATATCAGCTAAAAATCCAGCTGATCCATTCACTAAGCCTATGTCACAAACTCAGCTAGACCGACATCTTGAGAAGATGGGCCTAAGATATTGTAATGAATGGCTCTAGTGCTAGTGGGAGATTGTTAGTAGTATGCCCTAGAGCATATCATTTAGTATTTATCTTGTACATCTTTTATTAATAAAAGGCTTTTTCACTTTTCCATTTACATAATATACTTATGTGTAATAGAAAAGGTCCATTGATGTTTTGTTAGAAATTCTATTCTTAAGTTGTTAAGATTACGAGTGACAATATTTCTAGTATAAAGTATCATAAATAGGTTCACAATCGAGGATACTTCACAATAAGGACATGACTTATCCAGAAAGATTGTAATCATGTTTGTCCCCTAGTTATTTATATGAGATGTAAATAAGAAGGAATGGTGAGTCTCATGCCATATAACAAACATGATAGGCACTTATACATGATAAGTAGGCTGAACCAGTGACATTTATGACAAACACATGGAGTTTACTCTTGTCAATTTATTGTCATAAATCATATCAGTGCATATAATCTTTAGACCTGAGATAGCACAGTTATCCTGTATATAGGTGGTTTGAGTTTGATACTGCTTTCATACTTGTACTGTGTATGGGTATATGGGCATGTGTTGGCTCCAACTAGTTATATATGGAGGTAGGTGTTGATCAAGATGGAATCTATTCCTCTTAGTAAATAGGGATAAAATCCTATGCTCATTTAATTGTTCTTGATGTTTTAAGTTCCTGGCTAGGACAGATAGATTTATTCAAAAAAGAGTTTCTGATGAGAAAATCTTTTTAATCAAGAACTGTAATTAAAAGAGAGCATAATATTCATAGCAAATGGGGTTTGACATAAACCATGACTCCAGCTCGAATTGGGATTTTGTAACAGAGAGAATTTAGTGCATGGTAACATATGATTATAGGTTCATTTAAGGTAAACCTTATTACTGATTGGGTGGCCATGGCATGCTATGCTAGGTGTTAACCATGGTCTATGAGGTGCATAAAATGATTTAGAAAAATCATTTATGATAAGAAATGTTAGTAGTATGCCCTAGAGCATATCATTTAGTATGTATTTTGTAAATATTTTATTAATAAAAGGAATTTTCACGTTTCCATTTACATAAAACATATAAATCATTTATGGTAAGAAAAATTAGTAGTATTCCATAGAGCATATCATTTAGTATGTATTTTGTACATGTTTTATTAATAAAAGGTATCTTTACTTTTCCATTTACATAATATATTTATGTGTAATAGAAAAGGTCGATTGATATTTTGTTAGAAATTCTTTTCTTAAGTTGTTAAGAATATGAGTGACAGTATTTCTAGAACAAAGTATCATAAATTAGTTTACAATCGAGGATACTTCATAATATGGACATGACTTATCCAGAAAGATTGTATTCATATTTATTCCCAAGTTATTTATATGAGATGTAAATAAGAAGGAATGGTGAGTCTCATGCCATATAACAAATATGATAGGCACTTACACATGATAAGTAGGCCGAACCAATGACATTTATGACAAGCACATGGAGTTTACTCTTGTCAATGTATTGTCATAAATCATATTAGTGCATATAATCTTTAGACCTGAGATAGCACAGTTATCTTGTTTGTAGGTGGTTTGAGTTTGATACTGCTTTCATACTTATACTATGTATGGGTATATGGGCATGTGTTGGCTCCTACTAGTTATAGATGGAGGTAGGTGTTGATCAAGATGGAATCTGTTCCTCTAAGTAAATTGGGATAAAATCCTATATTCATTTAATTGTTCTTGATGTTTCAAATTCCTGGCTAGGACAGATAGATTTAAAAGAGTTTCTGATGAGAAAATATTTTTAATCAAGAACTGAAATTAAAAGAGAACATAATATTCATAGCAAATGGGGTTTGACATAAACCATGACTCCAGCTCGAATTGAGATTTTTTAACAGAGAGATTCTAGTGCATGGTAACATGTGATTATAGGTTCATTTAAGGTAAACCTTATTACTAATTGGTAGCCATGGCAAGCTATGCTAGGTGTTAACCATGGTCAATAAGGTGCATAAAATGATTTAGAGAAATCATTTATGGTAAGAAAGAGTTCTTATGATATTAAGAGTTGATATCATGTCTCATTGTCAATTAGTGATGAGCCTAGTAAGTCACACACATACACAAGTAATCATCAAATTAAATATGATTTAAGTAATTAATTAAAGAGTTTAATTGATTAATTAAATAGGTTTGGTTTGCAATTAGATTGTAAAGTCCCTAGCTTGGCTTGAAACCAAATCTAGGTTATTGGTTGTATAGTATAAGTTAAATTTATATTCAAAGTATTTAAATATGAATTTAATTAATGAGAAATTAATTAATAGAGATTAATTAATTAATTTATATTTGATGTAAATTGATTAGAAGAAGAGAAATACTTATTTCCGGTTGACAACTCAAAATTAAGACACAGGAGTATTTTGGTCATTTCACAGGATAACATGTGGCACCATGAGATGGTGGCACATGGCATTACACATAAGCTTGTCATATGTTTTTTAATCATGTAAGATGATTAAAGTCAAGATTAAATATAGGTTTGACAATTCGCACTGTAACACCCCTATTTTTATAGCCTGGTACATTTCACTATTCCGGTGACCGGAGTTGGTCCGGACAATTAAGGGAATTAGAACCACACTTAAGACAACTAGATAAGTCATAAACACAAATAATTAGTAATTGTCAATTAGTTAAGTATGAAGGAACGGAAGCGTGAAAAACACAAGTTTATACCATTGAATTCAAAATTTTTTACCTAGGTTCACATGCATCATGTAAGATTTATTTTTATCTATTTGATTTCAATGATAAACAACATATTAAAACTCTTTTAATATGTTATTGGATCTGTATTTGCCATTTAAGATTTTTAAATTAATCAGATTAATTTTAGAACCCTAGATTAAATCAAGAACGATTACACTAACCTCTTAATGCACTGCAGCGTGCCTGTGCCTTTGAGATTCGTCTTTAGGATACCAGATGTTGTCCCTCTAGCTTATCCACACCAAGAACACCTATGGTAGCCCTTAAACAACTTCTAAAGCTTTTTCTATTAATTAAAAATTTAAGTTCTGCCTTTTAAGAGATTAGAGATATAAACAGGACACTAGAAACAATTTCTAGTGTTCTTAATTCAAGAGATTGATGGCTAATCTCTTTTAATTGATGAGAGATGAAGAAGAATAGATGGAGAGCCTCAAAATGGCGTGAAAAAGGAGGGGTGGCTGCTGGTTATATTTTTCTTTTTCATAACAACACTTATAAAGCTAGGTTAACACATTAAACCCTTGCCACATGTCACCCTTTGATTAGCTCTGGTTTAAGTGACCCAATCACATTGTGCCAAGTGTCAAACCTATATTTAATCTTGATTTTAATCATCTTACATGATTAAAAAACATTTGGCAAGTTTATGTGTAATCCCATGTGTCACCATCTCATGGTGCCACGTGTCATACTATGAAATGACCAAAATGCCCCTGTATCTTAATTTTGAGTTCTCAACCCAAAATAATTATTTTTCTTCTTCTAATTAATTTATATCAAATATAAATTAATTAATTAATCTCTATTAATTAATTTCTCATTAATTAAATTCATATTCAAACACTTTAAATATAAATTTAACTTATACTATACATCCAATAATCCAAATTTAGTTTCAAGTCATGCTAGGGACTTTGCAATCTAATTGCAAATCAAACCTATTTAATTAATCAATTAAACTCTTTAATTAATTAATTAAATTATATTTAAATAGGTGATAACTTGTGTATGTGTGTGACTTACTAGGCTCATCACTAATTGGCAATGAGACATGATATCAACTCTTAATATCATCAGAACTCTTTCTTACCATAAATGATTTCTCTAAATCATTTAATGCAACTTATAGACCATGTTTAACACCTAGCATAGCATGCTATGGACACCCAATTAGTAATAAGGTTTACTTTAAATGAACCTATAATCATATGTTACCATGCACTAGAACCTCTCTGTTACAAAATCTCAACTCTAGCTGGAGTCATGGTTTATGTCAAACCCCATTTACTAAGAATATTATGTTCTCTTTTAATTCCAGTTCTTGATTAAAAAGATTTTCTCATCAGAAACTCTTTTCTGAATAAATCTATCTGTCCTGGCCAGGAACTTGAAACATCAAGAACAATTAAATGAACATAGGATTTTATCTCTATTTACTTAGAGGAACAGATTCCATCTTGATCAATACCTACCTCCATATATAACTAGTAGGAGCCAACACATGCCCATATACCCATACACAGTACAAGTATGAAAGCAATATCAAATTCAAACTACCTATATACAAGATAACTGTGCTATCTCAGGTCTAAAGATTATATGCACTGATATGATTTATGACAAAACATTGACAATAGTAAACTCCATGTGCTTGTCATAAGTGTCACTGGTTCGGCCTACTTATCATGTATAAGTGCCTATCATGTTTGTTATATGGCATGAGACTCACCATTCCATCTTATTTATATCTCATATAAATAACTTGGGAACAAACATGAATACAATCTTTTTGGATAAGTCATGTCCTTATTATGAAGTATCCTCGATTGTGAACCTATTTATGATACTTTGTACTCGAAATACTGTCACTCATATTCTTAACAACTTAAAAATAGAATTTCTAACAAAATATCAATGGACCTTTTCTCTTACACATAAATATATTATGTAAATGGAAAAGTGGAAATGCCTTTTATTAATAAAAACATGTACAAGATACATACTAAATGATATGCTCTAGGGCATACTACTAACAATCTTCCACTAGCACTAGAGCCATTCATTACAATATCTTAGACCTATCTTCTCAAGATGTCGGTCTAGCTGAGTCTGTGACATAGGCTTAGTGAATGGATCAGCTGGATTTTCAGATGATTCTATTTTCTGCATGGCTACATTGCCTCGTCCAACTATTTCTCTGATAATGTGGTAGCGCCTTTCTATGTGTTTGGATTTCTGGAGAGACCTTGGTTCCTTAGCCTGTATGACTGCTCCATTGTTGTCATAGTGTAGTGGAACTGCTGACTCAATGGAAAGAACTATTATAAGTTCTGTCACGAACTTCTTTATCCAAACAGCTTCCTTTGCAGCATCTGATGCAACAATATACTCAGCCTCTGTAGTGGAATCTACAGTCGTGCTCTGTTTGGAACTCTTCCAACTGACTGCACCTCCATTACAAATGAACACATATCCAGAAGTAGACTTTCTATCATCGATATCTGATTGGAAATCAGAATTAGTATAACCATCCAATTGTAAGTCTCCACCTCCATATATCAAGAATAAATCCTTAGTTCTTCTCAAGTACTTAAGGATATTCTTAACAGCTATCCAGTGTTCCAAACCTGGATTGGATTGATACCTGCTAGTCAAACTAACAGCATATGAGATATCCAGCCTAGTACACAACATTGCATACATTAAACTTCCAATAGCCGAAGCATATGGAATCCTGGCCATCTTATCTCTTTCTTCAGGTATCTTTGGAGACATCTCTTTAAAAAGGTGGATACCATGTCTCACTGGTAATAATCCTCTCTTGGAATCAAGCATGTTAAACCTCTTTAACACCTTTTCTAAGTATAGACTTTGGGATAAACCAATTATTCTTTTCGCTCTATCTCTATAGATGCGAATCCCAAGAATATAGGTTGCCTCCCCTAAGTCTTTCGTGGAGAATGTATTTCACAATCATACCTTTGCAGTTTTCAACATACCTGTGTCATTACCCATCAACAGGATGTCATCCATATATAAGACAAGGAAAGTGATAGCACTATCACTAACCTTCTTATATACACATGGCTCATCCTCATTTTTGATAAAACCAAAGGATTTAATGGCTTTATCAAAATGGATGTTCCAACTCTTCGAAGCTTATTTCAACACATAAATGGATCGCTTTAGCTTGCATACCTTGGAATCATCTCGGGATTCAAAACCCCTAGGATGTTCCATGAAAATGTTTTCTTCAATGTATCCATTGAGAAAAGCTGTTTTGATATCCATCTGCCAAATCTTATAATCATAGTATGCAGCTATTGCTAACAAAATCCTAATTGATTTAAGCATGGAAACAAGCGAGAAAGTCTCTTCATAGTCGATTCCTTGCCTTTGGCGAAACCCTTTTGCTACTAGCCTTGCCTCATAGGTCTCTACCTTTCCATCAGAACCAATTTTCTTCTTGAAAACCCATTTGTTCCCTATAGGTACAATACCTTCAGGTAGGTCAACGAGATCCCAAACTTGATTCTTATACATGGAATCAATTTCGGATTTCATAGCATCAATCCATTTTGAAGAGTCTATATCTGATATAGCTTCTTCATAGGTAAGTGGATCATCTCCATGATCTACTTCTTCAAGAGTAGACAACTCTTGTTCTTCTTCATGAAGGAAACCATATCTCACTGGTGGGTGAGATACCTTGGTTGTTCTACGAGGAACAGCTGTAGATGTTTCATCAACGGGTATAGGTTGACTAGATGGATCTACATCCATCTGATTTGTTGGTTGGTCAGAATTCTCCAATTCTAACTGTATTTACCTTCCTTTGCCTCCTTCTTGAACAAACTGTTGTTCAAGAAATGTGGCATCTCTACTTATCAAAACCTTTTGTGAAGTAGGCAAATAAAAATAATATCCAAAACTATCTTTTGGATATCCAACAAATTGACCCTTTTCTGATCTGGTCTCCAATTTATCAGTGTTCAGTTTTTTGATATAAGCTAGACAACCCCAAATCTTAACATGCTTAAGACTTGGTTTTCTTCCATGCCATATCTCATAAGGTGTGGAAGAAACTGATTTTGATGGAATCCTATTCAGAATATACAAAGTTGATTCTAATGTAAATCCATAAAAGGAGATTGGCATATCAGTATAGCTCATGATACTACGTACCATATCAATAGGGTACGATTTCTCCTTTCAGATACACCATTTAGCTGTGGCGTTCCTGGAGGAGTCAGCTAGGAAACAATGCCGTGCTCTCTTAAGTATTCATCAAATTCAGTACTCAAATATTCACCTCCACGATCTGATCGAAGAGCTTTAATACTCTTTCCTGTTTGATTTTCTATTTCAGATTTAAATTCTTTGAACTTTTCAAAGGATTCATGTTTGTATTTCATCAAATACAAAAACCCAAACCTTGATTTATCATCAGTAAAGGTAATAAAATAATGAAAGCCCCCTTTAGCCATTTCTTTAAATGGACCACATACATCACTATGTATTAGCTCCAAAATATTTTCAGCTCTTAGCCCTTGTCCAACAAAAGGTGATCTAGTCATTTTACCCTAAAGGCAAGATTCACAAGTTAGAGTAGGCTTAGAGCCTAATGAGGATAGAATCCCCATTTTCTCTAGTTTTGCAATCTTATCTTCTGCAACATGACATAACCTTAAGTGCCAAATATATTTTGAACTTTAGTTGGTTTTCACCATGGCATTGCATTCTTTTAGATCACTTGCATTCAATTTGTGTTTGTCATTATTATCCAAATAATAAAGACCATTATTCATATAACCCAAACCAACATATTTATTTCTAAAATAAATATTGCAAACATCATCTGTGAACTAAAATTCATAGCCATTTCTAGTCAAACTAAATATAGAAATGATGTTCTGAAAAGCATCAGGTACATATAAAATATTATCCAAACATAAAACATGTCCAAACAAGTAAAAAAATTTAGATCCTATGGCTAAAGCTTCAACAGTTGAGCCATTGCCAATCCAGACTCTAACATCTTGAGAACGCAAGCTGCTATTATTTGCTAGTTCCTATATATTATTAGAAATGTGAGAACTGGCACCAGTATCTAAAACCCAAGCTATAGATGAACTATGAGTATCATCAGAATCTAAATAACAAGTTATGGACATACCTTGCAAAGGTGTATCCTTCTTGTCCTTCAGAGAAGCAAGATACTCTGGGCAGTTCCTTTTCCAGTGCCCATCCTTTTAGCAGTGGAAACACTTTCCTTTGCCTCCATCAGCTTTAGTCTTCCTTTTTTGTTTCTCTATTTTTTTGGAAGGACCAGGAATCTGAGGTTTCTTTTTCTTATTTCCCTTCTTCTTGTTGGACTTTCCAGCAAAAAAAGATGCAATCAAAGCTACCTCTTTTCCTTTATTGCCCGGCATATTCTTTTAGACAATAACCAACATGTTGAGCAAACCAGCTAAGGTGCATTCCTGTTGAGTCATATGTAAATTTGTCACAAAATTCCCAAAAGACTCAGGAAGGGACTGAAGGATCAAATCCGTTTGTAGTTGGAAATCTATGTTGAAGTCAAGATGTTCCAACTGCTCAATCAGCCGAATCATCTTGTGGACATGATCCCCAACATTCTGTCCCTCAGACATCCTCATACGGAATAGCTGTCTAGATATCTCATACCTAGCATTCCTGTTGTGCTCACCATATAACTCTTGTAGGTGAAGGAGGATCTCACTCGCACTCAACATGTTCTCATGCTGCTTCTGTAACTCATTACTCATGGAAGCAAGCATGCAACACTTAGCTCTCATATCATGCTCCTTCCACTTGTCCAAAGTTTCATGTTCCTCTTGTGTGGCCTCTGGAGGTAAGGGACTAGGAACATTTGAATCTAGAACATATCCTATATGTTCAAGGTTCAGGACAAGTTTCAAATTTCTTAGCCAATCAGACAGATTAGGTCCTGTCAACCTATTGCAATCAAGTATGCTTGCAAGGATATTGGATGGTGGTGGTTGTTTTGTGCTCATTTTTATCAGAAAATTAACTGCAGAAAATAACCAGATTAATTAGTAAATGTATCATGTAATTAACCAAAATGATTATGGTCTTTTAATCAAATTGGTCCTCCCACTAACTTAGCGAATCCTACACTTCCAAAGTAGAAAACGAAAATCCTAGTTAGATGGATTTCTAGTGGGTGATTGAATTCTTATAATTCTATTGATCATCCTCAGGTACATCCATTATTGGAATTATAATAAACTATAAGTGAGCAACTCCTTGCCCATCACATCTCATGTGAGGTTCAATCCTTTACCTAGCCCCTAATGCTCAAAATCTCTGGTACATCCATTATTGACTTATCTTGCATTAGTTAAGTTGATCCCATTGAGCCAGTAATTATGCAAATAATTTTAATGTCCTCAGGTACATCCAATATTGGCCACCAAACCATTTACATATTTACAACATCTCATGCTTAACAATTATTCTTAAGAAAATCTCTTAAATTAATTGCATCTTATGCAACTATTTAAAATTTCTTAAAATAATTGCCCCAATGGAGGGCCTATGTTATAATTACTTTAATTATAGCATTTCAAACTTAATCATTTGTTTGGAAGATTTTATGGTCATCCTAATTACTATTTAGTTCTCACTTTGCACATTATCCATTTAGCATGCATATATCATATAATTGCATACATTCCCATACATCTCATGCATTCATGGATAAGCAGTAAATATGGTATGATCATGGACTTTCTAAGGGATTCAATTCTGAGCTACCAAGAATTGAATCGGGGCATTCCTAGGTGCATTTCATTCATTCATTTTATAAGAGTTGCTGAAGGAGTATATAATCAACACTTGATCTTGAATTCCTCCCACTGGTCCCACCAATGCTCTTGACCTCCTTGAACTTCTTGCAATTCAATATTACATAGTAATCCTTGGCATAACAAGGCGAATTTACAAGAACTTAAATAAATGAAATTACAACCCAAAAATTATTACAAACTTAACAATACATTCCCAAAATAAATTAAAATAAATTAATTAATTTACAGTCCCAAAGAAACATAAAAGAAATAAATCCAATCACGTTGGTCTTTTATAGTCCATGATCATCCATCATGCATATCACTATTTAACAATTAAATAAAACATATATACTTAATTAAATTGAATATCTCATATTCAACTTAAAAATCTAGATTTGAATATGATTCAAATAAATTTAAAAATTCAGATTTAAATCTCATTTAAAAAAATTTAAAAATTCAGATTTGAATCACATTCAAACAACCTTAAAAATTCAGATTTGAATCACATTCAAATAATTTTTAAAATTCTGATTTGAATCATAATTTAATTGTGTGATTAAAACTACTAATTAAACACTTTAATTAGTCAAAGAATAGGCCTTAGATCATACAACAATTGCAGAATTAAAAGCCAAACCTTGAACCACCCATGGAAGCCAAGCCATGCGCACCATTGATGGTGTTTTTCAAGCATGCCGCCAAACCTCCATTGCAACCAGCAATGGATAAATCATCTTATGATCATAACACACAATTAAATCATATAATCAACAATCTAAATGGCAAATATAGTGGCTCTAATACCAATTGAAGGAACGAAAGCGTGAAAAACACAAGTTTATACCATTGAATTCAAAAATTTTCACCTAGGGTCACATGCATCATGCAAGATTTATTTTTACCTATTTGATTTCATTGAGAAACAACATATTAAAACTCTTTTAATATGTTATTGGATCTGTATTTGCCATTTAAGATTTTTAAATTAATCATATTAATATTAAAACCCTAGATTAAATCAAGAACAATTACACTAACCTCTTGATGCACTGCAGCGTGTCTGTGCCTTTGAGATTCGTCTTCAGAACACCAGATGTTGTCTTTATAGCTTGTCCACACCACGAACACCTATGGCAACCCTTGAACAGCTTCTAAATCTTTTTCTATTAATTAAAAATTCAAGTTCTGCCTTTTAAGAGATTAGAGATGTAAACAGGACACTAGAAACAATTTCTAGTGTTCTTAATTCAAGTGATTGATGGCTAATCTCTCTTAATTGATGAGAGATGAAGAAGAACAGATGGAGAGTCTCAAAATGGTGTGACAAAGGAGGAGTGGCTGCTAGTTGTATTTTTCTTTTTCATAACAACACTTTCATAGCTAGGTTAACACATTAAACCCTTGCCACATGTCACCCTTTGATTAGCTCTAGGTTTAAGTGACCCAATTACATTGTGCCAAGTGTCAAACCTATATTTAATCTTGATTTTAATCATCTTACATGATTAGAAAACATTTGACAAGTTTAAGTGCAATTCCATGTGTCACCATCTTATGGTGCCACGTGTCATATTGTGAAATGACCAAAATGCCCCTGTGTCTTAAATTTGAGTTCTCAACCCAAAACAATTATTTTTCTTCTTCTAATTAATTTATATCAAATATAAATTAATTAATTAATCTCTATTAATTAATTTCTCATTAATTAAATTCATATTTAAACACTTTAAATATAAATTTAACTTATACTATACATCCAATAATCTAGATTTGGTTTCAAGTCATTCTAGAGACTTTGTAATCTAATTGCAAACCAAACCTATTTAATTAATCAGTTAAACTCTTTAATTAATTAATTGAATCATATTTAAATAGGTGATAACTTGTGTATGTGTGTGACTTACTAGGCTCATCACTAATTGGCAATGAGACATGATATCAACTTTTAATATCATCAGAACTCTTTCTTACCATAAATGATTTCTCTAAATCATTTTATGCAACTCATAGACCATGGTTAACACCTAGCATAGCATGCCAAGGACACCCAATTAGTAATAAGGTTTACCTTAAATGAACCTATAATCATACGTTACCATGCACTATAATCTCTCTGTTACAAAATCCCAACTCAAGCTGGAGTCATGGTTTATGTCAAACCACATTTGCAATGAATATTATGTTCTCTTTTAATTCCAGTTCTTGATTAAAAAGATTTTCTCATCAGAAACTCTTTTCTGAATAAATCTATATGTCCTGGCCAGGAACTTAAAACATCAAGAACAATTAAATGAACATAGGATTTTATCTCTATTTACTTAGAGGAACATATTCCATCTTAATCAATACCTACCTCCATATATAACTAGTAGGAGCCAACACATGCCCATATACCCATACACAGTACAAGTATGAAAGCAATATCAAACTCAAACTACCTATATACAAGATAACTGTGCTATCTCAGGTCTAAAGATTATATGCACTGATATGATTTATGACAAAACATTGGCAAGAGTAAACTCTATGTGCTTGTCATAAGTGTCACTGGTTCGGCCTACTTATCATGTATAAGTGCTTATCATGTTTGTTATATGGCATGAGACTCACCATTCCATCTTATTTATATCTCATATAAATAACTTGGGAACAAACATGAATACAATCTTTCTAGATAAGTCATGTCCTTATTATGAAGTATCCTCGATTGTGAACCTATTTATGATACTTTGTACTCGAAATACTGTCACTCATTTTCTTAACAACTTAAGAATAAAATTTCTAACAAAATATCAATGGACCTTTTCTATTACACATAAATATATTATGTAAACGAAAAAGTGGAAATGCCTTTTATTAATAAAAATATGTACAAGATACATACTAAATGATATGCTCTAGGGCATACTACTAACAAAGTATAAATAAGAAAAATAGAACATAAGAAGTTAAACGAGCCGAGAGTCATAGCGATGGATGACCTTCTCGGGAACGACTGCGAAGTCGATTTAAACTCAAATTTCGAACCGTAAAATGTGACGCTGCGGTCCTTAAAACTACTGTGAACACAATGGAAAAGAGAAAATCATGGAAAAAGGTTTTAAGCCAGTCAAATAATTAGGTTAGGGAGCAGAAAGATATATTAAATTATTTGCAAACCGGGTTGAACCATTGAGGGGCAATTTGGTCAATTGACCCCGAGAGCTGACTCCTGACCTAACTGTCAAATAAAATCAAAGAAAAGAAAATTTCAGAGTCGGAAATTAAATTAAAGAACTAATAGAAAAATAAATAAAAAAAAAGAAAATGAAAAAGTGAAGGGAGATGACATCATGCATGACATCATGCATGATGCCATAAATATTATAATTAAAATTTATTTAATTTAAATAAATTTGGTCTTCCATAAGACAAAAGGTGCTACCACATATAAAGGCGCTACCACATTATCAGAGAAATAGTTGGGCAAGGCGATGTAGCCATCCAGAAAATAGCATCAGCTGAAAATCCAGCTGATCCATTCACTAAGCCTATGTCACAGACTCAGTTAGACCGACATCTTTAAAAGATAGGTCTAAGATATTGTAATGAATGGCTCTAGTGCTAGTGGGAGATTGTTAGTAGTATGCCCTAGAGCATATCATTTAGTATGTATCTTGTACATATTTTTATTAATACAAGGCATTTCCACTTTTTCGTTTACATAATATATTTATGTGTAATAGAAAAGGTCCATTGATATTTTGTTAGAAATATTATTCTTAAGTTGTTAACAATATGAATGACAATATTTCTAGCATAAAGTATCATAAATAGGTTAACAATCGAGGATACTTCATAATAAGGACATGACTTATCCAGAAAGATTGTATTCATGTTTGTTCCCAAGTTATTTATATGAGATATAAATAAGATGGAATGGTGAGTCTCATGCCATATAACAAACATGATAGGCACTTATAAATGATAAGTAGGCCGAACCAGTGACACTTATGACAAGCACATGGAGTTTACTCTTATCAATGTTTTGTCATAAATCATATCAGTACATATAATCTTTAGACCTGAGATAGCACAATTATCTTGTATAAAGGTAGTTTGAGTTTGATACTGCTTTCATACTTGTACTATGTATGGGTATATGGGCATGTGTTGGCTCCTACTAGTTATATATGAAGGTAGGTGTTGATCAAGATGGAATCTGTTCCTCTAAGTAAATAGAGATAAAATCCTATGTTCAGTTAATAGTTCTTGATGTTTCAAGTTCCTGGCCAGGACAGATAGATTTATACAGAAAAGAGTTTCTGATGAGAAAATCTTTTTATTTAAGAACTGGAATTAAAAGAGAACATAATATTCATAGCAAATGGAGTTTGACATAAACCATGACTCCAGCTTGAGTTGGGATTTTGTACCAGAGAGATTCTAGTGCATGGTAACATATGATTATAGGTTCATTTAAGGTAAACCTTATTACTAATTGGGTGGCCATGGCATGCTATGCTAGGTGTTAACCATGGCCTATGAGGTTCATAAAATGATTTAGAGAAATCATTTATGTTAAGAAAGAGTTCTGATGATATTAAGAGTTGATATCATGTCTCATTGCCAATTAGTGATGAGCCTAGTAAGTCACACACATACACAAGTTATCACCTATTTAAATATGATTTAATTAATTAATTAAAGAGTTTAATTGATTAATTAAATAGGTTTGGTTTGCAATTAAATTGCAAAGTCCCTAGCATGACTTGAAACGAAATCTAGATTATTGGATGTGTAGTATAAATTAAATTTATATTTAAAGTGTTTAAATATGAATTTAATTAATGAGAAATTAATTAATAGAGATTAATTAATTAATTTATATTTGATATAAATTAATTAGAAGAAGAAAAATAATTATTTTGGGTTAAGAACTCAAAATTAAGACACAGGGGCATTTTGTCATTTCACAGTGACACGTGGCACCATGAGATGGTGACCATGGTATTACACATAAACTTGCCAAATGTTTTTTAATCATGTAAGATGATTAAAATCAAGATTAAATATAGGTTTGACACTTGGCACAATGTGATTGGGTCACTTAAACCTAGAGCTAATAAAAGGGTGACATGTGGCAAGGGTTTAATGTGTTAACCTTGCTATTTAAGTGTGGTTATTAAAAGAAAAAGTAGGCAGCAGCCACTCCTCTCCTTTGTCATGCCACTTTGAGGCTTTTTATCTATTCTTCTTCATCTCTCATCAATTCAAAGAGATTAGCCATCAATCTCTTGAATTAAGAACACTAGAAATTGTTTCTAGTGTCCTGTTTACATCTCTAATCTCTTAAAAGGCAAAACTTGAATTTCTAATTAATAGAAAAGGCTTTAGAAGCTGTTCAAGGGCTGCCATAGGTGTTCTTGGTGTGGACAAGCTAGAGGGACAACATCTGGTGTCCTGAAGATGAATCTCAAAGGCGCAGACACGCTGCAGTGCATCAAGAGGTTAGTGTAATCTTTCTTGATTTAATCTAGGGTTCTAAAATTAATCTGATTAATTTTAAAATCTTAAATGGCAAATACATATCCAAAAACATATTAAAAGGGTTTTAATATGTTGTTTATCATTGAAATCAAATAGATAAAAATAAATCTTGCATGATCCATGTGATCCTAGGTGAAAATTTTTGAATTCAATGGTATAAACTTGTGTTTTTCACACTTCCGTTCCTTCATTTGGTATCAGAGCCACTATATTTGCCATTTAGATTGTTGATTATATGATTTAATTGTGTGATTTGATCATGAGATGATTGATCCTTTGCTGGTTACAATGGATGTGTGGCGGCACACATGGTGAAGCCACCATTGGTGGCGGCAACAATGGTTCTTCAAGGTGGCGCAAGGTTTGCATTTTAATTTACAATTGTTGTATGATCTAAAAGCTCATCCTATGTCTAATTAAATTGTTTAATTAGAATTTTAATCACACAATTAAATTATGATTCAAATCAAAATTTTAAAAATTGTTTGAATGTGATTCAAATCTGAATTTTAAAAGTTGTTTGAATGTGATTCAAATATGAATTTTTAAAGTTCTTTGAATCATATTTAAATCTGATTTTTTAAAATTGATTGAATAAAATTCAGATCTGATTTTTTAAAAAATGTTTGAATATGATTCAAATCTAATTTTTTTAAAAATGTTTGGATGTGATTCAAATCTGAATTTTTAAAGTTGTTTGAATGTGATTCAAATCTGAATTTTTAGATTTGTTTGAATGAGATTCAAATCTGAATTTTTAAATTTATTTGAATCATATTCAAATCTGGATTTTTAAGTTGAATATGAGATATTTAATTTAATTTAAGTATGTATGTTTTATTGAATTGTTAAATAGTGATATGCATGATGGATAATCATGGACTATAAAAGACCAATGTGATTAGATTTATTTCTTTTATGTTTCTTTGGGATTGTAAATTAATTAATTTATTTTAATTTATTTTGGGCATGTATTATTAAGTATGTAATAATTTTTGGGTTGTAATTTCATTTATTTAAGTTCTTGTAAATTCGCCTTGGTATGCCAAGGATTACCATGTAATGTTGGATTGCAAGAAGTTCAAGGAGGTCAAGAGCATTGGTGGGACCAGTGGGAGGAATTCAAGATCAAGTGTTGATTATGTACTCCTTCAGCAACTCTTGTAAAATGAATGAATGAATGAAATGCACCTAGAAATGCCCTGATTCAATTCTTGGTGGCTCAGAATTGAATCCCTTAGAAAGTCCATGATCATACCATATTTATTGCTTATCCATGAATGCATGAGATGTATGGGAATGTATGCTATTATATGATATATGCATGCTAATTGGATAATGTGCAAAGTGAGACTTTAATAGTAATTAGAATGACCATAAAATCTTCTAAACAAATGATTAAGTTGGAAATGCGATAATTAAAGTAATTATAACATAGGCCCGCCATTGGGGCAATTATTTTAAGAAATTCTAAATAGTTGCATAAGATGCAATTACTTTAAGAGATTTTCTTAAGAATAATTGTTAAGCATGAGAAGTTGTAAATATGTAAATGGTTTAGTGGCCAATATTGGATGTACCTGAGGACATTAAAATTATTTGCATAATTACTGGCTCAATGGGATCAACTTAACTAATGCAAGATAAGTCAATAATGGATGTACCTGAGATTTTGAGCAATAAGGGCTAGGTAAAGGATTGAACCTCACACGAGATGTGATGGGCAAGGAGTTGCTCACTTATAGTTTATTGTAATTCCAATAATGGATGTACCTAAGGATGATCAATAGAATTATAAGAATTCAATCACCCACTAGAAATCCATCCAACTAGGATTTCCGTTTTCTACTTTGGAAGTGTAGGATTCGCTAAGTTAGTGGGAGGACCAATTTGATTAAAAGACCATAATCATTTTGGTTAATTACATGATACATTTACTAATTAATCTGGTTATTTTCTACAGTTAATTTTCTGATAAAAATGAGCACAAAACAACCACCACCATCCAATATCCTTGCAAGCATACTTGATCACAATAGGTTGACAGGACCTAATCTGTCTGATTGACTAAGAAATTTTGAAACTTGTCCTGAACCTTGAACATATAGGATATGTTCTAGATTCAAATGTTCCTGGTCCCTTACCTCCAGAGGCCACACAAGAGGAACATGAAACTTTGGACAAGTGGAAGGAGCATGATATGAGAGCTAAGTGTTACATGCCTGCTTCCATGAGTAATGAGTTACAGAAGCAACATGAGAACATGCAGAGTGCGAGTGAGATCCTCCTTCACCTACAAGAGTTGTATGGTGAGCACAGCAGGAATGCTAGGTATGAGATATCTAGACAGCTATTCCGTATGAGGATGTCTGAGGAACAGAATGTTAGGGATCATGTCCATAAGATGATTTGGCTGATTGAGCAGATGGAACATCTTGACTTCAACATGGATTTCCAACTACAGATGGATTTGATCCTTCAGTCCCTTCCTGAGTCTTTTGGGAATTTTGTGACAAATTTCTATATGACTAAACAGGAATGCACCTTAGCTGGTTTACTCAACATGCTGGTTATTGCCCAAAAGAATATGCTAGGCAATAAAGGAAAAGAGGTAGCTTTGGTTGCATCTTCTTCTGCTGAAAAGTCCAACAAGAAGAAGGGCAATAAGAAAAAGAAACCTCAGATTCCTGGTCCTTCCAAGAAAATAGCTAAACAGAAAAGGAAGACTAAAGCTAATGGAGGCAAAGGAAAGTGTTTCCACTGCCAAAAGGATGGGCACTGGAAAAGGAATTGCCCAGAGTATCTTGCTTCTCTGAAGGACAAGAAGGATACACCTTCGGAAGGTATGTCCATATCTTGTTATTTAGATTCTGATGATACTCATAGTTCATCTACAGCTTGGGTTTTCGATATTGGTGCCAGTTCTCACATTTCTAATGATATGCAGAAACTAGCAAATAGTAGCGACTATGCTCTCAAGATATTAGAGTCCGGATTGGCAATGGCTCAACTGTTGAAGCTTTAGCCATAGGATCTAAATCTTTTTACATGTTTGGACATGTTTTGTGTTTAGATAATATTTTGTATGTACCTGATGCTTTTAAGAACATCATTTCTATATCTAGTTTGACTAGAAATGGCTATGAATTTCAGTTCACAGATGATGTTTGCAATATTTATTTTGAAAATAAATATGTTGGTTCGGGTTATATGAATGATGGTCTTTATTATTTGGATAATAATGACAAAAACAAATTGAATGCAAGTGATCTAAAAGAATGCAATGCCATGGTGAAAACCAACTCAAGTTCAAAATATATTTGGCACATAAGGTTATGTCATGTTGCAGAAGATGGGATTGCAAAACTAGAGAAAATGGGGATTCTATCATTATTGGGCTCTGAGCCTACTCCAACTTGTAAATCTTGCCTTCAGAGCAAAATGTCTAGATCACCCTTTGTTGGACAAGGGCTAAGAGCTGAAAATATTTTGGAGCTAATACATAGTGATGTATGCGGTCCATTTAAAGAAATGGCTAGAGGGGGTTTTCATTATTTTATTACCTTTACTGATGATAAATCAAGGTTTGGGTATTTGTATTTGATGAAATACAAACATGAATCTTTTGAAAAGTTCAAAGAATTTAAATCTGAAGTAGAAAATCAAACAGGAAAGAGTATTAAAGCTCTTCGATCAGATCGTGGAGGTGAATATTTGAGTACTGAATTTGATGAATACTTGAGAGAGCATGGCATTATTTCTCAGCTGACTCCTCCAGGAACGCCACAACTGAATGGTGTATCTGAAAGGAGAAATCGTACCCTATTGGCTATGGTACGTAGTATGATGAGCTATACTGATATGCCAATCTTCTTTTAGGGATTTGCATTAGAATCAGCTTTGTATATTATGAATAGGATTCCATCAAAATCAGTTTCTTCCCCACCTTATGAGATATGGCATGGAAGAAAACCAAGTCTTAAGCATGTTAAGATTTGGGGTTGTCCAGCTTATATCAAAAAGCTAAACACTGATAAATTGGGGACCAGATCAGAAAAAGGTTGATTTGTTGGATATCCAAAAGATAGTTTTGGATATTATTTTTATTTGCCTACTTCACAAAAGGTTGTGATAAGTAGAGATGCCACATTTCTTGAACAACAGTTTGTTCAAGAAGGAGCCAAAGGAAGGCAAATAGAGTTAGAATTGGAGAATTCTGACCAACCAACAGATCATATGGATATAGATCCATCTAGTCAACCTATACCCGTTGATGAAACATCTACAGCTATTCCTCGTAGAACAACCAGGGTATCTCACCCACCAGTGAGATATGGTTTTCTTCATGAAGAAGAACAAGAGTTGTCTACTCATGAAGAAATAGATCATGGAGATGATCCACTTACTTATGAAGAAGCTATATCAGATATAGACTCTTCAAAATGGATTGATGCTATGAACTCCGAGATTGATTCCATGTATAAGAATCAAGTTTGGGATCTTGTTGACCCACCTGAAGGTATTGTTCCTATAGGGAACAAATGGGTTTTCAAGAAGAAAATTGGTTCTGATGGAAAGGGTTTCGCCAAAGGAAAGGAATCGACTATGAGGAGACTTTCTCGCCTATTACCATGCTTAAATCAATTAGGATTTTATTAGCAATAATTGCATACTATGATTATGAGATTTGGCAGATGGATGTCAAAACAGCTTTTCTCAATGGATACATTGAAGAAAACATTTTCATGGAACAACCTAGGGGTTTTGAATCCCAAGATGGTTCCAAGCTATGCAAGCTAAAGCGATCCATTTATGGGTTAAAACAAGCTTCGAGGAGTTGCAACATCCGTTTTGATGAAGCCATTAAATCCTTTGGTTTTATCAAAAATGAGGATGAGCCATGTGTATATAAGAAGATTAGTGACAGTGCTATCACTTTCCTTGTCTTATATGTGGATGACATACTGTTGATTGAAGGAACGGAAGCGTGAAAAACACAAGATTATACCATTGAATTCAAAAATTTTCACCTAGGGTCACATGCACCATGCAAGATTTATTTTTATCTATTTGATTTCAATGATAAACAACATATTAAAACTCTTTTAATATGTTTTTGGATCTGTATTTGCCATTTAAGATTTTAAAATTAATCAGATTAATTTTAGAACCCTAGATTAAATCAAGAACGATTACACTAACCTCTTGATGTGCTGCAGCGTGTCTGCGCCTTTGAGATTCGTCTTCAGGACACCAGATGTTGTCCCTCTAGCTTGTCCACACCAAGAACACCTATGGCAGCCCTTGAACAGCTTCTAAAGCCTTTTCTATTAATTAGAAATTCAAGTTCTGCCTTTTAAGAGATTAGAGATGCAAACAGGACACTAGAAACAATTTCTAGTGTTCTTAATTCAAGAGATTGATGGCTAATCTCTTTGAATTGATGAGAGATGAAGAGAAATAGCTGGAGAGGCTCAAAGTGGCGTGACATATGAGAGGAGAGGCTGCTGGTTATGTTTTCTTTTCATAACCACACTTAAATAGCTAGGTTCACACATTAAACCCTAGCCACATGTCACCTTTTGATTAGCTCTAGGTTTAAGTGACCCAATCACATTGTGCCAAGTGTCAAACCTATATTTAATCTTGATTTTAATCATCTTACATGATTAAAAACATTTGGCAAGCTTATGTGTTATGCCATGTGTCACCATCTCATGGTGCCACGTGTTACACTGTGAAATGACCAAAATGCCCCTGTGTCTTAATTTTGAGTTCTTAACCCAAAATAATTATTTTCTTCTTCTAATTAATTTATATCAAATATAAATTAATTAATTAATCTCTATTAATTAATTTCTCATCAATTAAATTCATATTTAAACACTTTAAATATAAATTTAATTTATACTACACATCCAATAATCTAGATTTGGTTTCAAGTCATGCTAGGGACTTTGCAATTTAATTGCAAACCAAATCTATTTAATTAATCAATTAAACTCTTTAATTAATTAATTAAATCATATTTAAATAGGTGATAACTTGTGTATGTGTGTGACTTACTAGGCTCATCACTAATTGGCAATGAGACATGATATCAACTCTTAATATCATCATAACTCTTTCTTACCATAAATGATTTCTCTAAATCATTTTATGAACCTCATAGACCATGGTTAACACCTAGCATAGCATGCCATGGCCACCCAATTAGTAATAAGATTTACCTTAAATGAACCTATAATCATATGTTACCATGCACTAGAATCTCTCTGTTACAAAATCCCAACTCAATTTGAGTCATGGTTTATGTCAAACTCCATTTGCTATAAATATTATGTTCTCTTTTAATTCCAGTTCTTGATTAAAAGATTTTTCTCATCGAAACTCTTTTACGAATAAATCTATCTGTCTGGCAGAACTTGAAACATCAAGAACAATTAAATGAACATAGGATTTTAACTCTATTTACTTAGAGGAACAGATTCCATCTTGATAAACACCTACCTCCATATATAACTAGCAGGAGCCAACACATGCCCATATACCCATACATAGTACAAGTATGAAAGCAGTATCAAACTCAAACTACCTATATACAAGATAAGTTTTCTATCTCAGTCTAAAGATTATATGCACGATATGATTTATGACAAAACATTGACAAGAGTAAACTCCATGTGCTTGTCATAAGTGTCACTGGTTGACCTACTTATCATTTATAAGTGCCTATCATGTTTGTTATATGGCATGAGACTCACCATTCCATCTTATTTATATCTCATATAAATAACTTGGGAACAAACATGAATACAATCTTTCTGGATAAGTCATGTCCTTATTATGAAGTATCCTCGATTGTGAACCTATTTATGATACTTTGTGCTAGAAATATTGTCACTCATATTCTTAACAACTTAAGAATAATATTTCTAACAAAATATCAATGGACCTTTTCTATTACACATAAATATATTATGTAAACGGAAAAGTGGAAATGCCTTTTATTAATAAAATATATACAAGATACATACTAAATGATATGCTCTAGGGCATACTACTAACAATCTCCCACTAGCACTAGAGCCATTCATTACAATACCTTAGACCCATCTTCTCAAGATGTCGGTCTAATCGAGCTTGTGATAAAGGCTTAGTGAATGGATCACCTGAATTTTTGGTGATGTTATTTTTCTGCATGGCTATATCGCCTTGCCCAACTATATCTCTCGATAATGTGGTAGTGCCTTTCTATGTGTTTGGATTTTGGGTGAGACCTTAGTTCCTTAGCTCAGTATGATGCTCCATTGTTGTCACGATGTAGTGGGCTGGCGACTCAATGGAAGGAACTCTTGTAAGTTACATCACGAACTTCTTTATCCAAGCGACTTCTTTTGCAACATCGATGCAAAGAATATACTCACCTCGATGAGTGGAATCTGCAATCGTGCTCTGTTTGGAACTCTTCCAACCGATGCACCTCCATTACAAATGAACACATATCCAGGTAGACTTTCTATCATCGATATCGATTGGAAATCGAATCGGTATAACCATCCAATTGCAAGTCTCCACCTCCATAAATCAAGAATAAATCCTTAGTTCTTCTCAAGTACTTAAGAATATTCTTGTGATTATCGATGTTCCAAACTCGGATTGGATTGATACCGCTAGTCAAACTAACGACATATGCGATATCCGCCATTGCATACATTAAACTTCCAATAGCCGAAGCATATGGAATCACGCCATCTTATCTCTTTCTTCGTGTGTCTTTGGAGACATCTCTTTAGAAAGGTGGATACCATGTCTCACTTGGTAACAATCCTCTCTTGGAATCAAGCATGTTAAACCTCTTTAACACCTTTTCCAAGTATAGACTTTGGGATAAACCAATTATTCTTTTCGCTCTATCTCTATAGATGCGAATCCCAAGAATATAGGTTGCCTCCCCTAAGTCTTTCATGGAGAATGTATTTGACAACCATACCTTTATAGTCGTCAACATACCTGTATCATTACTCATCAACAAGATGTCATCCACATATAAGACAAGGAAAGTGATAGCTTTCACTAACCTTCTTATATACACATGGCTCATCCTCATTTTTGATAAAACCAAAAGATTTAATGGCTTCATCAAAACGGATGTTCCAACTCCTCGAAGCTTGTTTCAACCCATAAATGGATCGCTTTAGCTTGCATACTTTGGAACCATCTTGGGATTCAAATCCCTTAGGTTGTTCCATGAAAATGTTTTCTTCAATGTATCCATTGAGAAAAGTCGCATTTTGACATCCATCCGCCAAATCTCATAATCATAGTATGCACTATTGCTAATAAAATCCTAATTGATTTAAGCATGGCAACAAAGCAGAAAGTCTCCTCATAGTCTATTCCTTGCCTTTGGCGAAACCCTTTCGCTACTAGCCTTGCCTTATAGGTCTCTACCTTTCCATCGAACCAATTTTCTTCTTGAAAACCCATTTGTTCCCTATAGGTACAATACCTTCAGGTGGGTCAACAAGATCCCAAACTTGATTCTTATACATGGAATCAATCTCGGATTTCATAGCATCAATCCATTTTGAAGAGTCTATATCGATATAGCTTCTTCATAGGTAAGTGGATCATCTCCATGATCTACTTCTTCATGAGTAGACAACTCTTGTTCTTCTTCATGAAGAAAACCATATCTCACCGGTGGGTGAGATACCTGGTTGTTCTACGAGGAACAGTGTAGATGTTTCATCAATGGGTATAGGTTGACTAGATGGATCTATATCCATCGATGCATTGGTTGGTCAGAATTCTCCAATTCTAACTCTATTTGCCTTCCTTTGCCTCCTTCTTGAACAAACTGTTGTTCAAGAAATGTGGCATCTCTACTTATCACAACCTTTTGTGAAGTAGGCAAATAAAAATAATATCCAAAACTATCTTTTGGATATCCAACAAATCGACCTTTTTCTGATCTGGTCTCCAATTTATCAGTGTTCAGTTTTTTGATATAAGCTGGACAACCCCAAATCTTAACATGCTTAAGACTTGGTTTTCTTCCATGCCATATCTCATAAGGTGTGGAAGAAACTAATTTTGATGGAATCCTATTCAGAATATACAAAGCTGATTCTAATGCAAATCCCCAAAATAAGATTGGCATATCAGTATAGCACATCATACTACGTACCATATCCAATAGGATACGATTTCTCCTTTCAGATACACCATTCAGCTGTGGCGTTCCTGGAGGAGTCAGCTTAGAAACAATGCCATGCTCTCTCAAGTATTCATCAAATTCAGTACTCAAATATTCACCTCCACGATCTGATCGAAGAGCTTTAATACTTTTTCCTGTTTGATTTTCTACTTCAGATTTAAATTCCTTAAACTTTTCAAAGGATTCATGTTTGTATTTCATCAAATACAAATACCCAAACCTTGATTTATCATCAGTAAAGGTAATAAAATAATGAAAGCCCCCTCTAACCATTTCTTTAAACGGACCACATACATCACTATGTATTAGTTCCAAAATATTTTCAGCTCTTAGCCCTTGTCCAACAAAGGGTGATCTAGTCATTTTGCCTTGAAGGCAAGATTCACAAGTTGAAGTAGGCTTAGAGCCCAATGAGGATAGAATCCCCATTTTCTCCAATTTTGCAATCCTATCTTCTGCAACATGACATAACCTTAAGTGCCAAATATATTTTGAACTTGAGTTGGTTTTCACCATGGCATTGCATTCATTTAGATTACTATACTCTGGCCAATGGAAACACTTTCTTACTGACAATGGAAACACTTTCCTGTTGGCAATGGAAACACTTTCCTGTTGGTAGTGGAGACACTTTCCTTTGCCTTTATCAGCTTTAATCTTCCTTTTTTGTTTAGCTATTTTCTTGGAAGGACCAGGAATCTGAGATTTCTTTTTCTTATCGCGCTTCTTCTTGTTGGACTTTCCAGTAGAAGAAGATGCAATCAAAGCTACCTCTTTTCCTTTATTGCCTGGCATATTCTTTTGGGCAATAACCAGCATGTTGAGTAATTCAGCTAAGGTGCATTCCTGTTTAGTCATATGGAAATTTGTCACAAAATTCCCAAAAGACTCAGGAAGGGACTGAAGGATCAAATCCGTTTGTAGTTGGAAATCCATGTTGAAGTCAAGATGTTCCAACTGCTCAATCAGCCGAATCATCTTGTGGACATGATCCCCAACATTCTGTCCCTCAGACATCCTCATACGGAATAACTGTCTAGATATCTCATACCTAGCATTCCTGCTGTGCTCACCATACAACTCTTGTAGGTGAAGGAGAATCTCACTCACACTCTGCATGTTCTCATGTTGCTTCTGTAACTCATTACTCATTGAAGCAAGCATGTAACACTTAGCTCTCATATCATGCTCCTTCCACTTGTCCAAAGTTTCATGTTCCTCTTGTGTGGCCTCTGGAGGTAAGGGACCAGGAACATTTAAATCTAGAACATATCCTATATGTTCAAGGTTCAGGACAAGTTTCAAATTTCTTAGCCAATCAGACAGATTAGGTCCTGTCAACCTGTTGTGATCAAGTATGCTTGCAAGGATATTGGATGGTGGTGGTTGTTTTGTGCTCATTTTATCAGAAAATTAACTGCAGAAAATAACCAGATTAATTAGTAAATGTATCATGTAATTAACCAAAATGATTATGGTCTTTTAATCAAATTGGTCCTCCCACTAACTTAGCGAATCCTACACTTCCATAGTAGAAAACGGAAATCCTAGTTGGATGGATTTCTAGTGGGTGATTGAATTCTTATAATTCTATTGATCATCCTCAGGTACATCCATTATTGGAATTACAATAAACTATAAGTGAGCAACTCCTTGCCCATCACATCTCATGTGAGGTTCAATCCTTTACCTAGCCCCTAATGCTCAAAATCTCGGTACATCCATTATTGACTTATCTTGCATTAGTTAAGTTGATCCCATTGAGCCGATAATTATGCAAATAATTTTAATGTCCTCAGTACATCCAATATTGGCCACCAAACCATTTACATATTTACAACATCTCATGCTTAACAATTATTCTTAAGAAAATCTCTTAAATTAATTGCATCTCATGCAACTATTTAAAATTTCTTAAAATAATTGCCCAGTGGAGGGCTTATGTTATAATTACTTTAATTATAGCATTTCCAACTTAATCATTTGTTTGGAAGATTTTATAGCCATCCTAATTACTATTAAGGTCTCACTTTGCACATTATCCATTTAGCATGCATATATCATATAATTGCATACATTCCCATACATCTCATGCATTCATGGATAAGCAGTAAATATGGTATGATCATGGACTTTCTAAGGGATTCAATTCTGAGCCACCTAGAATTGAATCAGGGCATTCCTAGGTGCATTTCATTCATTCATTTTACAAGAGTTGCTGAAGGAGTACATAATCAACACTTGATATTGAATTCCTCCCACTGGTCCCACCAATGCTCTTGACCTCCTTGAACTTCTTGCAATCCAATATTACATAGTAATCCTTGGCATACTAAGGCGAATTTACAAGAACTTAAATAAATGAAATTACAACCCAAAAATATTACAAACTTAATAATACATGCCCAAAATAAATTAAAATAAATTAATTAATTTACAATCCCAAAGAAACATAAAAGAAATAAATCCAATCACATTGGTCTTTTATAGTCCATGATCATCCATCATGCATATCACTATTTAACAATTAAATAAAATATACATTCTTAAATTAAATTGAATATCTCATATTCAACTTAAAATTTCAGATTTGAATATGATTCAAATAAATTTAAAAATTCAGATTTGAATCTCATTCAAACAAATTTAAAAATTCAGATTTGAATCACATTCAAACAACTTCAAAAATTCAGATTTGAATCACATTCAAACATTTTTAAAAATCAGATTTGAATCACATTCAAATATTTATTAAAAAATCAGATCTGAATTTTATTGAATCAATTTTAAAAAATCAGATTTAAATATGATTCAAACAACTTTAAAAATTCAGATTTGAATCTCATTCAAACAACTTTTAAAATTCAGATTTGAATCACATTCAAACATTTTTTAAAATTCTGATTTGAATCATAATTTAATTGTGTGATTAAAACAACTAATTAAACACTTTAATTAGTCAAAGAATAGGCCTTAGATCATACAACAATTGCAGAATTAAAAGCCAAACCTTGAATCACCCATGGAACCATTGTTGCCGCCACCAATGGTGGCTTCTCCATGTGACGCCACATCTCATGATCCAACCAGCAATGAATCTCTTGATCTCATGATCAAACACACAATTAAATTATATAATCAACAATCTAAATGGCAAATATAGTGGCTCGATACCAATTGAAGGCAGGCGTGAAAAACACAAGATTATACCATTGAATTCAAAAATTTTCACCTAGGGTCACATGCACCATGCAAGATTTATTTTTATCTATTTGATTTCAATGATAAACAACATATTAAAACTCTTTTAATATGTTTTGGATCTGTATTTGCCATTTAAGATTTTAAAATTAATCAGATTAATTTTAGAACCCTAGATTAAATCAAGAACGATTACACTAACCTCTTGATGTCTTTGCAGTGTGCGCCTTTGAGATCGTCTTGAGGACACCAGATGTTGTCCCTCTAGCTTGTCCACACCAAGAACACCTATGGCAGCCCTTGAACAGCTTCTAAAGCCTTTTCTATTAATTAGAAATTCAAGTTCTGCCTTTTAAGAGATTAGAGATGCAAACAGGACACTAGAAACAATTTCTAGTGTTCTTAATTCAAGAGATTGATGGCTAATCTCTTTGAATTGATGAGAGATGAAGAGAAATAGCTGGAGAGGCTCAAAGTGGCGTGACATATGAGGAGAGGCTGCTGGTTATGTTTTCTTTTCATAACCACACTTAAATAGCTAGGTTCACACATTAAACCCTAGCCACATGTCACCTTTTGATTAGCTCTAGGTTTAAGTGACCCAATCACATTGTGCCAAGTGTCAAACCTATATTTAATCTTGATTTTAATCATCTTACATGATTAAAAACATTTGTAGCTTATGTGTTATGCCATGTGTCACCATCTCATGGTGCCACGTGTTACATCGTGAAATGACCAAAATGCCTGTGTCTTAATTTTGAGTTCTTAACCCAAAATAATTATTTTCTTCTTCTAATTAATTTATATCAAATATAAATTAATTAATTAATCTCTATTAATTAATTTCTCATCAATTAAATTCATATTTAAACACTTTAAATATAAATTTAATTTATACTACACATTCAATAATCTAGATTTGGTTTCAAGTCATGCTAGGGACTTTGCAATTTAATTGCAAACCAAATCTATTTAATTAATCAATTAAACTCTTTAATTAATTAATTAAATCATATTTAAATAGGTGATAACTTGTGTATGTGTGTGACTTACTAGGCTCATCACTAATTGGCAATGAGACATGATATCAACTCTTAATATCATCGAACTCTTTCTTACCATAAATGATTTCTCTAAATCATTTTATGAACCTCATAGACCATGGTTAACACCTAGCATAGCATGCCATGGCCACCCAATTAGTAATAAGATTTACCTTAAATAAACCTATAATCATATGTTACCATGCACTAGAATCTCTCTGTTACAAAATCCCAACTCAAGTCGAGTCATGGTTTATGTCAAACTCCATTTGCTATAAATATTATGTTCTCTTTTAATTCCAGTTCTTGATTAAAAGATTTTCTCATCGAAACTCTTTTACGAATAAATCTATCTGTCTGGCCAGGAACTTGAAACATCAAGAACAATTAAATGAACATAGGATTTTAACTCTATTTACTTAGAGGCAGATTCCATCTTGATCAACACCTACCTCCATATATAACTAGCAGGAGCCAACACATGCCCATATACCCATACATAGTACAAGTATGAAAGCAGTATCAAACTCAAACTACCTATATACAAGATAACTGTGCTATCTCAGGTCTAAAGATTATATGCACTGATATGATTTATGACAAAACATTGACAAGAGTAAACTCCATGTGCTTGTCATAAGTGTCACTGGTTCGGCCTACTTATCATTTATAAGTGCCTATCATGTTTGTTATATGGCATGAGACTCACCATTCCATCTTATTTATATCTCATATAAATAACTTGGGAACAAACATGAATACAATCTTTCTGGATAAGTCATGTCCTTATTATGAAGTATCCTCGATTGTGAACCTATTTATGATACTTTGTGCTAGAAATATTGTCACTCATATTCTTAACAACTTAAGAATAATATTTCTAACAAAATATCAATGGACCTTTTCTATTACACATAAATATATTATGTAAACGGAAAAGTGGAAATGCCTTTTATTAATAAACTATATACAAGATACATACTAAATGATATGCTCTAGGGCATACTACTAACATTGATAGGTAATGACACAGGTATGTTGACGACTATAAAGGTATGGTTGTCAAATACATTCTCCATGAAAGACTTAGGGGAGGCAACCTATATTCTTGGGATTCGCATCTATAGAGATAGAGCGAAAAGAATAATTAGTTTATCTCAAAGTCTATACTTGGAAAAGGTGTTAAAGAGGTTTAACATGCTTGATTCCAAGAGAGGATTGTTACCAGTGAGACATGGTATCCACCTTTCTAAAGAGATGTCTCCAAAGACACTTGAAGAAAGAGATAAGATGGCCAGGATTCCATATGCTTCGGCTATTGGAAGTTTAATGTATGCAATGTTGTGTACTAGGCCGGATATTGCATATGCTGTTAGTTTGACTAGCAGGTATCAATCCAATCGATTTTGGAACATCGATAATCACAAGAATATCCTTAAGTACTTGAGAAGAACTAAGAATTTATTCTTGATTTATGGAGGTGGAGACTTGCAATTGGATGGTTATACTGATTCTGATTTCCAATCAAATATCGATGATAGAAAGTCTACCTCTGGATATGTGTTCATTTGTAATGGAGGTGCAGTCAGTTGGAAGAGTTCCAAATAGAGCACGACTGCAGATTCCACTACAGAGGCTGAGTATATTCTCGCATCGATCTTTGCAAAGGAAGTCATTTGGATAAAGAAGTTCGTGACAGACATTACAGTAGTTCGTTCCATTGAGTCGTGAGTTCCACTATCTGTGACAATAATGGAGCGATCATCTGAGCTAAGGAACTAAGGTCTCACCAGAAATCCAAACACATAGAAAGGCGCTACCACATTATCAGAGAAATAGTTGGGCGAGGCGATGTAGCCATGCAGAAAACAGCATCAGGTGAAAATCCAGCTGATCCATTCACTAAGCTTATGTCACAGACCCAGTTAGACCGACATCTTGAGAAGATAGGTCTAAGATATTGTAATGAATGGCTCTAGTGCTAGTGGGAGATTGTTAGTAGTATGCCCTAGAGCATATCATTTAGTATGTATCTTGTACATATTTTTATTAATAAAAGGCATTTCCACTTTTCCGTTTACATAATATATTTATGTGTAATAGAAAAGGTCCATTGATATTTTGTTAGAAATATTATTCTTAAGTTGTTAACAATATGAGTGACAATATTTCTAGCATAAAGTATCATAAATTGGTTCACAATCGAGGATACTTCATAATAAGGACATGACTTATCTAGAAAGATTGTATTCATGTTTGTTCCCAAGTTATTTATATGAGATATAAATAAGATGGAATGGTGAGTCTCATGCCATATAACAAACATGATAGGCACTTATAAATGATAAGTAGGCCGAACTAGTGACACTTATGACAAGCACATGAAGTTTACTCTTGTCAATGTTTTGTCATAAATCATATCAGTGCATATAATCTTTAGACCTAAGATAGCATAGTTATCTTGTATATAGGTAGTTTGAGTTTGATACTGCTTTCATACTTGTACTATGTATGGGTATATGGGCATGTGTTGGCTCCTACTAGTTATATATGGAGGTAGGTGTTGATCAAGATGGAATCTGTTCCTCTAAGTAAATAGAGATAAAATCCTATGTTCAGTTAATAGTTCTTGATGTTTCAAGTTCCTGGCCAGGACAGATAGATTTATACAGAAAAGAGTTTACGATGAGAAAATCTTTTAATCAAGAACTGGAATTAAAAGAGAACATAATATTCATAGCAAATGGAGTTTGACATAAATCATGACTCCAGCTTGAGTTGGGATTTTGTAACAGAGAGATTCTAGTGCATGGTAACATATGATTATAGGTTCATTTAAGGTAAACGTTATTACTAATTGGGTGGCTATGGCATGCTATGCTAGGTGTTAACCATGGTCTATGAGGTTCATAAAATGATTTAGAGAAATCATTTATGGTAAGAAAGAGTTCTGATGATATTAAGAGTTGATATCATGTCTCATTGCCAATTAGTGATGAGCCTAGTAAGTCACACGCATACACAAGTTATCACCTATTTAAATATGATTTAATTAATTAATTAAAGAGTTTAATTGATTAATTAAATAGGTTTGGTTTGCAATTAAATTGCAAAGTCCCTAGCATGACTTGAAACCAAATCTAGATTATTGGATGTATAGTATAAGTTAAATTTATATTTAAAGTGTTTAAATATGAATTTAATTAATGAAAAATTAATTAATAGAGATTAATTAATTAATTTATATTTGATCTAAATTAATTAGAAGAAGAAAAATAATTATTTTGGGTTAAGAACTCAAAATTAAGACACAGGGGCATTTTGGTCATTTCACAGTGTGACACATGGCACCATGAGATGGTGACACATGGGATTACACATAAACTTGACAAATGTTTTTTAATCATGTAAGATGATTAAAATAAAGATTAAATATAGGTTTGACACTTGGCACAATGTGATTGGGTCACTTAAACCTAGAGCTAATAAAAGGGTGACATGTGGCAAGGGTTTAATGTGTTAACCTAGCTATTTAAGTGTGGTTATGAAAAGAAAAAATAGACAGCAGCCACTCCTCTCCTTTGTCACGCCACTTTGAGGCTTTTCATCTATTCTTCTTCATCTCTCATCAATTCAAAGAGATTAGCCATCAATCTCTTGAATTAAGAACACTAGAAATTGTTTCTAGTGTCCTGTTTACATCTCTAATCTCTTAAAAGGCAGAACTTGAATTTCTAATTAATAGAAAAGGCTTAGAAGCTGTTCAAGGGCTGCCATAGGTGTTCTTGGTGTGGACAAGCTAGAGGGACAACATCTAGTGTCCTAAAGAAGAATCTCAAAGGCGTAGACACGCTGCAGTGTATCAAGAGGTTAGTGTAATCATTCTTGATTTAATCTAGGGTTCTAAAATTAATCTGATTAGTTTTAAAATCTTAAATGGAAAATACAGACCCAAAAACATATTAAAAGAGTTTTAATATGTTCTTTGTCATTGAAATCAAATAGATAAAAATAAATCTTGCATGATGCATGTGACCCTAGGTGAAAATTTTTGAATTCATTGGTATAAACTTGTGTTTTTCACGCTTTCGTTCCTTCAATGAATTAGTGTGGTTAGGGTTTGGCACTTAGGGTTTAGTGAAAAAAAATGTGAGAAATTGATAAATGATGTCTTTGACCTAGTTTGAAGTGAGAAATGGTCATTTGTGACCAAATGAAGTGTGTTAGAAGTGTTTGAACCAAAAGCAAATTCGGATTCAATTTTGAGAGACCAAAACTAAAAATTTACAAGTCCAATTGGTATGAGACCAATTGGGAATGAAAATAGACACTAAATGACACAATTTTTATTTAGGAAGTATGCCCAAAAGGTGACCAAAACCTAGTGAACAAATTGACCAAATCCGGAAAATCTCAGTCTACCCTGTACAAAATGACCAAATAAACAGTGTTTGTTCATTTGGCCGTAACTTGAGCTAGACAGGTCTAAATGACCTGAAATTTTACCAGTGGATAGTTGAGATATAGACCTCAAACTTTTATGAATAACACAAACCCAAATTATGCCATTAACTAAGTCATTTGGCTACCCAAAGTTGGTGACCTAAAACTGCCAGAACCAAAATTTGCCCAAAAATCTGGGTTAAGTCCAATCCGGCAGCCATGGTTCAAATGGCTCTAACTTGAGCTACAAAACTCCAATTGGAGTGATTCAAAAAGGAAATAAACTTAAGACAATAGGGAACATTTCCTATGAAGGAAGTTCTGCCAAATTCTAACAGAAAAATGACCAATTGAACAATGCAACTTAAGACACCAAAACTAAAAATTTGCAAATTTGCCTAAAAGACTTAGAATTTGAGCAAACAACTAAAACCAACAAATTTAGTGATCAAAACAAATTTAGTGATCAAAATGTGGTATGTGAGTGAAGTTGGAATTTCCATACTTATTAAGCCTTAGAAAGCCAACAAATTGACTTGAATAGTAGTGAATAGTAACCTAAAACACAAAATTTAAAGAACGTCGAGTTTAGCACATTAGAGCTAGGTAAAAGTGAATTTGAATTTATTTTTGGATTTATGCTAAGTTATGGTACTGAAACACTGTGAAATTGTGTGTTTCAACTGAAAAAGGCTCGAAAAGTCTGAGAGACTGAGTCAAGGTCTAGAGGCGACTCACGTCAGGTTTCTGCACAATAAACCTTATTTGAGCATTTTGTCATTGAAAAAAAAATTGATTTAATATGATTTATGAAAATTTGGTGTTAATCATGAATTGTGTTGCCACTTTGTGAATGAAACTATGACTTTGGAAATCTATCGGATTTCTCATAAATTATTTGAATAAAATGTTTGAAATAGATTTTTTATTCACACTTAGCATGACAATGCCTTATTATTCCTCCTCCATTCATGGGGTGAGATCGATTATTTTTCCTCCCTCTCTGGTTTACCAATTGAGGTTATAGATCGGATGAGTACTCATTAGCTAGCTAACCACCTCCCTCATTGTTTTCGATTAGTGGGGTTGTAGATTACTTTGTCGTGGTGTACAACACGGCATTGATCGAAAATTTTGTGTCATGGCTTAAGTTGTATATGATTTGGCAACACTGTGTTTATTAAATTATTTGACCAAATTGTGTTATTATGAGTTTTGATAATTTGTGAAATGTGATTGAGAAATATTTAAATTGTGTTTTTTCAATGAATGATTTATGTATTATATTTTAAATTTTTATTGTGCACCACTGAGTATTTTTATACTCAGTGATAGCTTGTTTTACTGTCGTAGATAAGAGCACAGAGAAAGTAGCAGAGTGAGCTGCTATTGAAATTGAGGACCATACTGATCTTTTTGTACGGGTATTGTTTTATACCCCTGTAGTTATTTTGATGTAAATTTGTGATGTTTTATATATCAATGTAAAGTTGAGCAGTTGTATAATAAATTATAATAATATTATTTTTGGATTTTCTTTTTGTAAATTAAGATTTGTATTTATGAATTTCGTTCTATATGCACTATGAATGAAATATTTTAAGTTGATAAATTTTTAATTGAATTATGTTGACTTGAGATTATTTGGAGGTTGGGAGTTTTGGAAAATTTATTGGAAGTGTTTTTCTCAGGTATTTGAAGAACTATTTTCTCAAAATAAAGACAGCACTCTGCCAAAATTTTTACAAAATTTACCGAAAAATAAAAATGGACAAAAATTTTTACTAGTTTTTAAACTTTGAATAAATGATTTTAATTCCTACCAAAATGCTCGCCACTTCCAAAATGTAAGAAAACGGTTTCAAGATCCCTTATAGTGTACTTAATGAATTATCGGTAGGTGAAGTTCGGCAGTTCATTAGGTATTCTACGGGATCATGTTTTGCCTTACAGAGGCGGTAAGGTGTAACATGTTTTAGTGGTATCAGAGCATGGTTTTGCAATAAATTTTGACTATTTATGTGAATATTTCTTTGATAAGTACAACTGCTCAAGTGTCTTTAATTGATACATATGACATATTTACATCATGAATATGCACTAATAGAGGTCAACCTCCTTGTGTTTGATCTCAGGAAGTGGAAATTTTGGGAAAAATGGAATGGAAGAAGGAGATCATTCCGTAGAACAATCTGTTGTGGCTGAGGTTCAAGGGGAAGCCCCAGCACTTCAGAACGTGAGTGGGTCAGCTACTCCAGCTCCTACTCCAACACCGCAGTTTCCTGCTCAGTTTGCACAGCAAATGGCTTCATTTTTCTAACAAATGGCAGGAAATGTGCCACCCCAAGCTTAGATGCAAGCACCTGTAGCACAACCACAGCCCTCAGCTCGGCAATATGAAAAATTGATGAAATTTGGTGCCACCGAGTTTAAAGGCACTGTAGATCCACTGGAGGCAGAATAGTGGTTAGAGCAAATGGAATGGATTTTCAGGAAGCTGCAGTGTGCAGAAGAGCTGAAGTTCGAGTATTCTACTTCCTTGTTGCAAGGGGATGCGTGTGAATGGTAGAAGACTATCCCCCACAGCCTGGTAGAACCTCCAGTCCTTACTGGGTTAGACTTTTTGAGGGAGTTTCGACAGAAGTGGGTCCCTGATGCATATGTGGATATGATGTTTACAAGAATTCCTAAGTTTGAAACAAGGGGACAAAACCATAGCAGAATATGAGAGAGACTTCTCTCGACTGAGTCACTACACTGGAAGCTTAGTCTCCACCCCCAGAGACAGATGTAAGAGGTTTGAGTCTGGGTTAAGGCCGAATCTGAGGATGCAAGTTGTGGGATTCAGACATTAGAATTTCTCTAAGTTGATCTCACAGGCCCTGGAATTGGAAAGGATAGAATTAGAAGGGGCAGTGAAGAAGGGTACACAAGAGAAAGAGAAGACTGAAAAGACTACTGGACAAGCACCTAAGAGTGTTCTGGGAAGAGGAAACAGTTTGGGGGATCTAGCTCCCATAGATCTGGCAGAGGTAGATTCTCTGGCCAAAGACCACCCCGGTCTGGTCAGCAGACCCAGCAAGCACCCCGAGGAGCTCTATTAGTACGGCAGTGTGAAACTTGTGGTAGAACACACGGTGGGGTTTGTTTCAAGGCCACCGGTGCATGTTTTAACTGTGGAGGGAGCGGACATTTCGCTAAGGATTATACTAGTCCATGCCGATCTGGACCTTCTGCTACATCTGAAGGATCAGCCTAAGTCTTTGCACCTAGAGGGTCACAGCCAACAGGTAGAGGTAGAGGCAGAGGTAGGGGTCCTGGTAACACTCCAAGAAGTCAAAGCACTGTTAACCAACCAGTATCCAGTAGCGCACCAGTCAGAGTGTATACCATGTGTCAGAGGGAGGAGGCTGAAACATCAGACGTAGTAGCTGGTATTTTCTCCATCATTGACCAAGATGTACATGTGTTATTTGATCCTGGCTCCACACATTCGTATGTTAGTGCTAGTGTGATGTGTTCTACTGCTATTCAGTGTGTACCAATGGACTATGATGTGCTAGTAACTAGTCCATTAGGCCAGGAGTTCAGGGTAAATAAATTATATAGGGATTGTCCTTTGGTGATCCAAGGACACACTTTTCTGTCTGATTTGATTGAAATGCCCTTCAGAGATTATGACATTATCTTGGGCATGGATTGGTTAGCTAGGCATCATGCGATGATTGACTGTAGACTGAAGACAGTCACTTTTGGTCTCCCTCAGTATGGTGATGTAGTAATTCATGGGGAGAGGTAGTTATTACCTTCAAACATCATTTCAGCTGCACTGGCCAGAAGGATGATCAAAAAGGGGTGTGAAGTATATTTGGCACATGTGCTAGACACCCAAGTGGGGAGTCCAGCACTAAGGGACATTCCTACTGTATGTGACTTTCCGGATGTGTTTCCTGATGGATTGCCAGGATTACCTCCAGAAAGACAGGTGTAGTTTGAGATTGATGTTATGCCTGGTGTGGACCCAATCTCCATAACGCCATATAGAATGGCAACTGCAAAATTGAAAGAGTTCAAAGTGTAGTTACAAGAGCTGCTTGACAAGGGCTTTATCCACCCTAGTGTGTCACCTTAGGGAGTGCCAGTGTTGTTTGTAAAGAAGAAAGATGACACTCTCCGGTTATGCATTGACTATTGACAGTTGAATAAGATGACAATAAAGAATAAATATCCTTTGCCCCACATTGATGACTTATTTAATCAGTTAAGGGGTGTAGCTGTGTTCTCCAAAATTGACCTGAGATCAGGTTATTATCAGCTGAAAGTACGAAGCAGAGTAATGCTAAAACTGCCTTTAGAACTCGCTATGACCATTATGAGTTTTTGGTCATGCCATTCGGGTTAACTAATGCTCCGAATGCTTTTATAGATCTGATGAACACTATTTTCAGACCATACGTCAACCAGTTTGTTGTGGTATTCATAGATGATATATTGGTCTATTCGAGGAGAGCAGAAGAGCATGATAGACATCTGCGGATTATACTGCAGACTTTGAGGGAGAAACAACTATATGCCAAATTGTTGAAGTGTGAATTTTGGCTAAAGGAAATATCTTTCTTAGGGCATGTAGTATCAGAAAAGGGCATCAAGGTAGATCCAAGTAAGATAGAAGCTGTCCTTAATTGGAGGCCACCCAGAAATATCACAGAGATTCGTAATTTTCTGGGTTTTGCTGGATACTACCGTAGATTTGTGAAGGGATTCTCCATGTTGGCATCTCCATTGACTAAGCTACTTAGAAAAGATGTGAAATTTCAATGGACAGATAAATACCAACAGAGTTTCGATGAATTGAAGAAATGTTTGACTGAGGCTCTAGTCCTGACTTTACCTACACCGGGTAAAGAATATACAGCTTACAGCGATGCTTCTCACAATGGGTTAGGTTGTGTGTTGATGCAAGATCGGAATGTCATTGCCTATGCATCATGCTAGCTAAAACCACATGAGAGGAATTATCCGACACATGACCTGGAGCTTAAGCCATTGTGTTCACTCTTAAGATCTGGAGACATTATTTGTATGGGGAGAAGTGCTACATCTACACAGATCATAAGAGTTTGAAATATTTGGGCACCCAGAAAGAGTTGAATTTAAGATAGAGGAGATGGTTAGAGTTGATAAAAGACTATGATTGCCTGATAGACTATCAGCCAGGGAAAGCTAATGTGGTGGCTAACGCCTTAAGTCGTAAGACTTTTGTCTATGGTACATGAGTTGAGATCATTACATGCCAGCTTAGAGATTAATGATGAGGGGCAGACAGCAGTTGCATGGCATGTACAACAAGTGTTGATTGATCAGATCAGAATGGCTGCTCAGAATGATGAAAGGTATCAAAAGCTGTTGGAAGAAGTCAGGCAGGGCAAGAAACCAAAATTCTCAATAAGAGATGATGTTCTACTATTACACCAGGGCAGAATGTGTGTTCCTAATGATGTTGATTTGAGGCAGATCATTTTGAAGGAAGCACATGAGTCTCCTTTTGCCATGCACCCTGGTGGCACAAAAATGTATAGAGGGCTAAAGGAGCATTACTGGTGGATGGGTATGAAAGAGATGTGGCAGAGTTTGTTTCCAAATGCCTAACTTATCAGCAAGTGAAGGCAGAGCATCAAGTACCAACTGGGTTGTTACATCCACTACCAGTACCAGAATGGAAATGGGAGAGAATAATAATGGATTTTGTGATAGGACTTCTGAGGACACAGAAGAGTCATGATGCAGTATGGGTCATTGTTGACAGACTGACCAAGTCTGCTCATTTTCTGCCAGTTCAGATGGACTACAGCTTAGAAAGATTGGCCAAGTTGTACATTGATGAGATTGTGAGACTGCATGGAGTGCCAGTATCCATTGTATCAGACAAAGATCCTAGGTTAACTTCTAGATTCTGGGGTAGTCTTCAGAGAGCCCTAGGAACTAAATTGAACTTCAGTACGGCATTCCACCCACAGACAGATGGCCAGTCTGAGAGGGTAATTCAGATCTTGGACGACATGCTATGGGCTTGTGTGATTGAATTTGAGGGCAGTTGGGACACACACTTGCCTTTGATTGAGTTTGCTTATAACAATAGCTACCAATCAAGCATTGGGATGCCTCTATATGAAGCTTTGTATGGCAGAAAATGTAGAACCCCATTGTGTTGGGATGACGTGGGTGAAAGAAAGATGATTGGACCCGAAATTGTTCAGCAAACTGAGGAAAAGATCAGGGTGATCAGAGATCAACTTAAGACTGCATCAGACCGTCAGAAGTCCTACATTGATCTGAAGAGAAGGGTATTGAGTATACAGTGGGTGAGAAAGTATTCCTCAAGGTTTCTCCTTGGAAGAGAATTATGAGATTTGGTAGGAAGGGGAAACTGAGTCCTCGTTTTATTAGGCCATATGAGGTTCTGGAAAGAGTGGGTCCTTTGGCATATCGATTGGCACTACCTCCAGAGTTGGAGAAGATACATAATGTCTTCCATGTGTCTATGTTGAGGAGGTATCGATCAAACCCATCTCATGTACTACCACTAGAAGAAATTGAAGTGAATCCAGACCTCACATATGAAGTAGAACCCATAGAGATTCTAGATTATGAGGTGAAGCAGCTATGGAATAAGTAGATATCACTAGTAAAAGTGTTGTGGAACCATCATTCGGGCCAGGAGGCTACTTGGGAACGAGAGGAGGACATGAGGAGACAGCACCCACAGCTGTTCAGAGATTGATACCAGGTAAAATTTCGAGATGAAATTTATTTTAAGGGGGGAGAGAATTGTAACACCCCTATTTGTATAGCCTGGTACATTTCACTATTCTGGTTACCGGAGTCAGTCCGGACAATTAAGGAGATTAAAACCACACTTAAAATAACTAGATAAGCTATAAACACAAATAATTAGTAATTGTTAATTAGTTAAGTATAAATAAGAAAAATAGAACATAAGAAGTTAAACGAGCCGAGAGTCACAGCGATGGGTGACCTTCTCGAGAACGACTGCGAAGTCGATTTAAACTCAAATTTCGAACCGTAAAATGTGACGCTGCGGTCCTTAAGACTATTGTGAACACAGTGGAAAAGAGAAAATCATGGAAAAGGGTTGTTAAGCCAGTCAAATAATTAGGTCAGAGAGCCAAAAGAAATATTGAATTATTTGCGAACCGGGTTGAAACGGCGAGGGGCAATTTGGTCAATTGACCCGAGAGCTAACTCCTGACCTAATTGTCAAATAAAATCAGAGAAAAGAAAATTCAGAGTTGGGAATTAAATTAAAGAACTAATAGAAAAATAAATAAAAAAAAAAGAAAATCAAAAAGTGAAGGGAGATGACATCATGCATGATGCCATAAATACAACTCAACTCAACTTAACTAAGCCTTTATCCAAAAATTTGGGGTCGGCTATATGAATTCACTTTCTCCACTCTGAACGATTTTGGGTTAAATCCTCAGAAATGTGTAATGCTTCTAGGTCATATTGTACTACTCTCCTCCAAGTCAATTTAGGTCTACCCCTCTTTTTCTTTCTATCCTCTAACCTAATGTGCTCTACTTGTCTAACTGGAGCCTCCGTATGTCTACCCTTCACATGACCAAACCATCTCAATCTCTCTTATCTCAACTTATCTTCAATTGGCACCACTCTACCTTTTCTCTAATACTTTCATTACGGACTTTATCTAGTCTAGTATGGCCACTCATCCACCTTAACATTCTCATCTCTGCAACTCTTATCTTAGATGCATACGACTCTTTCAGTGCCCAACACTCACTACCATATAACATAGCTGGTCGTATGACTGTACAGTAAAATTTTCCTTTCAATTTATTAGGAATCTTACGATCACATAAAACTCCCATGGCACGTCTCTACTTTAACCATCCGGCTTTAATCTTGACTAACATCCTCCTCACATCCCCCATCTACTTGAAGGATTGAGCCTAGATATTTAAAGTGATTACTTTGGGGCAGTATCACTCCATTCAAACTAACTCCTTCCCTATCACCAGTTTGGCCTTCACTAAACTTGCAATGCATGTATTCTGTCTTCGTTCTACTTAACTTAAAACCCTTTGACTCTAGAGTACTTCTCCAAAGTTCTAGCTTTCTATTGACTCCTTCTCGTGTCTCATCTATCAGAACAATATCATCCGCAAACATCATGCACCAAGGAATACTCTCTTGTATATGTTTCGTCAATTCATCTAAAACTAATGTAAAAAGGTAAGGGCTTATGGTTGATCCTTGGTGTAATCCAATTGAGATCGGAAAATCTCTTGTGTCCCCTCCTACTGTGCGCACAATAGTAATTGCTCCTTCATACATATCTTTCAATACTTGTATGTACCTAATAGATACCCTCTTTTGTTCTAACACATTCCATAAGACCTCTCTTGGAACACTATCATAAGCCTTCTCCAAATCAATAAAAACTATGTGTAGATCTTTCTTCACATCTCTATATTTCTCCATCAAGCCTCTAATGAGAAAGATTGCTTCCATAGTTGAATGACCGGGCATGAAACCAAATTGATTGAGAGAGATAGAAGTATCATAACGTAGTCGATGCTCCATAACTCTCTCCCACAACTTCATAGTATGGCTTATGAGTTTAATTCCCCTATAGTTGAAGCAACTATGTATGTCTCCTTTATTTTTAAAAATAGGTACTAAAATACTCTTCCTCCATTCATCCAACATTTTCTTTGAGTTTAGAATCTTATTAAATAATTTAGTTAACCATACCACTCCCATATCTCCCAAATACTTCCACACTTCAATTGGTATTTTATCGGGTCCATAGGCTTTACCCACTTTCATTCTCTTAAGTGCTTCCTTTACTTCTAAAGATCTAATCCTTCTAATATAATTCACATTCTTTTCTATTGTTCTATAATCTATATTCACGCTATTACCAGTTTGACTATTATTAAAGAGATCATTAAAATAATTTCTCCATCTTTCTTTAATGTCCTCATCTTTCACCAACACTTTTCCTTCTTTATCCTTAATGCACCTAACTTGATTGAGATCTTGACATTTCTTTTCTCTCCTCCTTGTTAATCTATAAATATCTTTCTCCCCTTCTTTAGTTCCAAGTTTCTCATATAACTTTTCAAAGGCCTGTGCTCTTGCTTGACTAACTGCATTTTTTGCCTCTTTCTTTGCTATCTTGTACTGTTCATATGCCTCATTATTATCACATTTAGGTAATTTCTTATACCATTCCCTTTTTCTCTTCACTGCCTTTTGTACTTCCTCATTCCACCACCATCTCTCTTTTGAGGGTGGTCCCTATCCTTTAGACTCTCCAAGTACTTTTCTAGCTACTTGTCTAATCTTTGATGCCATCTGTATCCACATATCATTGGCCTCCATATCCAGCTTCCATACTTTGGACTCGATAAGCTCCTTTTTGAACTTCACTTGCTTTACTCCTTTGAACTCCCACCACTTTGTTCGAGCTACATTATTTCTTCTGACCTTACTTGAATTGTTCCTAAACTTGACATCCAAGACCACCAACCGATGTTGACTTGTTAAAGCCTCTCCTGGAATGACCTTGCAATCCTTGCATAGAGCTCTATTTGTCTTCCTAGTTAAGAGGAAGTCGATTTGGCTTCTATGTTGCCCACTTTTGAAAGTCACTAAATCTGACTCTCTTTTTATAAAGTATGTATTTGCTAGTATTAGGTCATATGCCATAGCAAAATCCAGGATGCTTTTTCCATCCTCAGTTCGACTGCCAAAACCAAAACCTCCATGAACATTCTCATAACCTTGTCTATCACTTCCTACATGCCCATTCAAATCTCCACTAATGAAAACATTCTCTTCGTTCGGTATGCTTTGCATTAAATAATCCATATCTTCCTAAAACCTTTGTTTACTCTCACTATCTAGTCCTATTTGTGGGGCATAAGCACTAACTATATTTATTGTTTCTCCTTCTAGTACTAGCTTTACTAGTATAATTCTATCCCCTACTCTTTTCACAGCTATTACTGCGTCTTTCAATGTCCTGTCTATGATTATGCCCACTCCATTCTTATTTCTCTCCTTTCCGGTAAACCACAGTTTGTACCCTGAATTACCCACTTCCTTACTTTTCTCTCCTACCCATTTAATCTCCTGAATGCAAGCAATATTCACCCTTCTCCTTTCCAAGGTATCCACAAGCTCCATTAATTTTCCTGTAAGTGATCCAACATTCCAAGTACCAATCCTGATCCTCCTCTTGTCCTGCTCCTTCCTAATTGGTCTCCTTCTATGATATCTTCTATTGTTTTCCATGTCTATCTTGTGTTCTGTTCCACTATTTATTCTACTATCTGTCCTATTGACTAACTTCTTTACCCACACCTGTCCATGATGTGGGAACCCTTGCTCACTTAACACCACACCCGAGCGCCGGCATGGCGCGTCGCTTTCGGTGAACGCTTACACCCTTGCATATTTCTCACTACACCCGAGCTCCGATGTAGCACGTCGTTAGTAGAGGACGCCCCAACATTTATATCATTTGAATCCATATCATAGGGTGTGATGAAATTTTTATGCTGGTTGTCACCTACCGCAACCCTCCTCCTTTATCCGGGCTGGGGACCAGCTAAGCGCAAACTACTTAGGCGGAGTTCATGATGCCATAAATATTATAATTAAAATTTATTTAATTTAGATAAATTTGGTCTTCCATAAGACAAAAGACATAAGAAAAAAAAAAAGAAGTAAAAAAGTCATCTTCCTCATATGTTGGTGCCCTCACTCTCTCTCCCTCTCCCTCACATCTCCATGGTTGTCCTCCATTGAAGCTTGCACTCAAGCTTGAATTCCCTCACTTAACCTTAATATTTTCCATAAACACCTCATCAAAGCTTGTTATCTCAACCTAAGAAGAAGATTGAAAGAGTAAAGAAAGGACAAAAGATAGAGAATTGAAGGATTTGAAGTTCTAAGAAAGGTTAGTAAGCAAACTTGACAATTTTAGTTTGATTTCTACATTTTTAACTTAATAAACTTGTAAATAAACTTTAAATAAAAAGAAAATTTTTGTTGAGGGACCATGAGTGAATTTCGGCCAGCAGGTGTGTGGAGGTATTATTGCATGGTTTGATTGAATTAGAAGGGGATATGAACATCTAGGAGTTAAATGATTATGGTTAAAGGCTTTGAATTAGTTAAATGCAATGAATTTGTGTGGTTAGGGTTTGGCACTTAGGGTTTAGAGACAAAAATGTGAGAAATTGGTAAATGATGTCTTTGACCTAGTTTGAAGTGAGAAACGGTCATTTGTGATCAAAGAAGTGTGTTAGAAGTGTTTGAACCAAAAGCAAATTCGGATTCAATGTGGTCATGCTGCAAGGTCCCTTTGAGGGACCAAAACTAAAAATTTACAAGTCCAATTGGTATGAGACCAATTGGGAATGAAAATAGACACTAAATGACACAATTTTCATTCAGGAAGTATGCCCAAAAAGTGACCAAAACCTAGTGAACAAATTGACCAAATCCGGAAAATCTCAATCTACCCTGTACAAAATGACTAAATAAACAATGTTTGTTCATTTGGCCATAACTTGAGCTAGGCAGGTCTAAATGACCTGAAAGTTTACCAGTGGGTAGTTGAGATATAGACCTAAAACTTTTACGAAGAACATAAACCCAAATTATGCCACTAACCAAGTCATTTGGCCACCCAAAGTTGGTGACCTAAAACTGCCAGAACCAAAATTTGCCCAGAAATCTGGGTTAAGTCTAATCCGGCAGCCATGGTTCAAATGGCTATAACTTGAGCTACAAAACTCCAATTGGAGTGATTCAAAAAGGAGAATAAACTTAAGATAATAGGGAACATTTACTATGAAGGAAGTTCTACCAAATTCTAACAGAAAAATGACCAATGGAACAGTGCAACTTAAGACACCAAAATTAAAAATTTGCAAATTTGCCTAAAAGACTTAGAATTTGAGTAAACAACCAAAACCAACAAATTTAGTGACCAAAATGTGGTATGTGGGTGAAGTTGAAATTTCCATACCTATTAAGCCTTAGAAAGTCAACAAATTGACTTGAATAGTGTAGTGAATAGTAACCCCAAAACACAAAATTTAAAGAACGTCGAGTTTAGCACATTAGAGCTAGGTAAAAGTGAATTTGAATTTATTTTTAGATTTATACTAAGTTATGGTACTGAAACACTGTGAAACTGTGTGTTTCAACTGAAAAAGGCTCGAAAAGTCTGAGAGACTGAGTCAAGGCCTAGAGGCAACTCACGTCAGGTTTGTGCACAATAAACCTTATTTGACCATTTTGTCATTGAAAAAAAAAATTGATTTGATATGATTTATGAAAATTTGGTGTTAATCATGAATTGTGTTGCCACTTTGTGAATAAAACTATGACTTTGGAAATCTATCGGATTTCTCATTAATTATTTGAATAAAATGTTTGAAATAGATTTTTTATTCACACTTAGCATGACAGTGCCTTATTATTCCTCCTCCATTCATGGGGTGAGATCGATTATTTTTCCCCCTCTCTTGTTTACCAGTTGAGGTTGTAGATCGAATGAGTACTCATTAGCTAGCTAGCCACCTCCCTCATTGATTTCGATTAGTGTGGTTATAGATTGCTTTGTCATGGTGTACAACACGGCATTGATCGAAAATTTTGTGTCATGGCTTAAGTTGTGTATGATTTGGCAACACTGCGTTTATTAAATTATTTGATCAAATTGTGTTATTATGAGTTTTGATAATTTGTGAAATGTGATTCAGAAATATTTAAATTGTGTTTTGTCAATGAATGATTTATGTATTGTATTTTAAATTTTTATTTTGCACCACTAAGTATTTTTATACTCAGCGATAGCTTGTTTTGCTGTCGCAGATAAGAGCAAGGAGAAAGCAGCAGAGTGAGCTGCTATTGAAATTGAGGACCATACTGATCTTTTTGTATGGGTATTGTTTTATACCCTTGTAGTTATTTTGATTTAAATATTGTGATATTTTATATATCAATGTAAAGTTGAGCAATTTGTATAATAAATTGTAATAATATTATTTTTGGATTTTCTTTCTGTAAATTAAGATTCGTATTTATGAATTTCGTTCTATATGCACTGTGAATAAAATATTTTAAGTTGATAAATTTTTAGTTGAATTGTGTTGACTTGAGATTATTTGGAGGTTAGGAGTTTTGGAAAATTTATTAGAAGTGTTTTTCTTAGGTATTTGAAGAACTGTTTTCTCAAAATACAGACGGCACTCTGCCGAAATTTTTATAAAATTTGCGAAAAAATAAAAATGGACAAAAATTTTTACTAGTTTTTAAACTTTGAATAAATGATTTTAATTCCTACCAAAATGCTCGCCACTTCCAAAATGTAAGAAAATGATTTAAAAATCCCTTGTAGTGTACTTAATGAATTATTGGTAGGTGAAGTTTGGTAGTTTATTACGTATTCTACTGGATCATGTTATGCCTTACAGAGGGGTAAGGTGTGACAGGCACAATGTGATTGGGTCAATTAAACCTAGAGCTAAGCAAAATGTGACATGTGACAAGGGTTTTAAGTGGTGACCTAGCTATATAAGTATAAGGATGAAAGAGCAAAATATACAAACTGCTCATTCTCTTTGTGCCGCCACCCAAGAAGCCTTCCTCTTCTCTTCTTCTTCATCTCTCATCAATTCAAAGAGATTAGCAAACAATCTCTTGAATTAAAAATACTAGAAATTATTTCTAGTGTCCTGTTTACATCTGTAATCTCTCAAAAGGCAAAACTTGACTTTCTAATTCTTAGAAAAGGCTTTAGAAGCTGTTTAAGGGCTGCCATTGGTGATCTTGGTGTGGACAACCTAGAGGGACAATATCTGGTGTCCTAAACTCATCCCAAAGGTGTCAAATACACTGCAGTACATCAAGAGGTTAGTGCACTTGTTCTTGATCTAATCTAGGGTTCTAATAATTAATATGATTAATTCTAAAATTTTAAATGGCAAATGTGGATCTAAAAACATATTAAAAAGGTTTTGATATGCTTTATATCATTGAAATCAAATAGATAAAAGTGAATCTTGCATGATGCATGTAACCCTAGATGAAAAATTTTGAATTTCAATTATCTAAACTTGTGTTTTTCATGCTTCCGCTCTTTCAATTAGTATCAGAGCCACTATATTTGCCATTTTGATTGTTGATTATATGATTTAATTGTGTGATTTGATCATGAGATGATTGTTTCATTGCTGGTTGGACTAACAAAGGTGGCAGCTTGATGAACTACACCACCATGCGCATGGCTTGATTCATTCAACCATGCGCATGGCTATTTGGGTATGTTTGTGGGCTTTGTTCCAAGGCCCATAATTAGGCCCATGACTAATTAAAGTGTTTAATTAGGTGTTTTAATTATACAATTAAATTTTGATTAAGATCTGAATTTTAAAAATTATTTGAATGTGATTCAAATCTAAATTTTAAAGTTGTTTAAAACATATTCAAATATGAATTTTTAAAGTTGTTTGAATGTGATTCAAATCTGAATTTTAAAAGTTGTTTGAATATGATTCAAATCTGAATTTTAAATGTTGTTTGAATATGATTCAAATCTGAATTTTTAAAGTTGTTTGAATGTGATTCAAATCTGAATTTTTAAATTTGTTTGAATCATATTCAAATCTGAATTTTTAAGTTGAATATGAGATATTCAATTTAATTTAAGTATGTATGCTTTATTTAATTATTAAATATGCATGATGGATGATCATGGATTATAAAAGACCAATGTGATTGAATTTATTTCTTTTATGTTTTCTTTGGGTTGTAAATTAATTAATTTATTTTAATTTATTTTTAGGCATATATTATTAAGGTTGTAATAATTTTGGGTTGTAATTTCATTTATTTAGATCTTGTAAATTCGCCTTGGTATGCCAAGAATTACTATGTAATAGGATTGCAAGAAGATTAAGGAGGTCAAGAGCATTGGTGGGACCAATGGGAGGAATTCAAGATCAAGTGTTGATTATGTACTCCTACAGTAACTCTTATAAAATGAATGAATGAAATGCATCTAAGAATGCCTTGATTCAATTCTTGGTGGCTCAAAATTGAATCCCTTAGAATGTCCATGATCATACCATATTTATTTTTATCCATGAATGCATGAGATGCATGGGAATGTATGCAACTATATGATATATGCATGCTAAATAGATAATGTGCAAAGTGAGACCATAATAGTAATTAATATGACAAAAAAATCTTTCAAACAAATGATTAAGTTGGATATGCTATAATTAAAGTAATTATAACATGGGCCCTCCATTGGGGCAATTATTTTAAGAAATTTTAAACACTTGCATAAGATGCAATTAATTTAAGAGATTTTCTTAAGAATAATTGTTAAGCATGAGATGTTGTAAATATGTAAATGGTTTGGTGGCCAATAATGGATGTGCCTGAGGACATTAAAATTATTTGTATTTTATTGGCTCAATGGGATCAACTTGACTAATGCAAGATAAGTCAATAATGGATGTGCCTGAGATTTTGAGCATTAGGGGCTAGGTAAAGGATTGAACCTCACATGAGATATGACGGGCAAGGAGTTGCTCACTTATAATTTATTGTTATTCCAATAATGGATGTGCCTGAGGATGATCAATAGAATTACAAGAATTCAATCACCCACTAGAAATCCATCCAACTAGGATTTCCGTTTTCTACTTTGGAAGTGTAGGATTCACTAAGTTAGTAGGAATACCAATTTGATTAAAAAACCATAATCATTTTGGCTAATTACATGATACATTTACTAATTATTCTGGTTATTTTCTGCAATTAATTTTCTGATAATAATGAGCACAAAACAACTACCACCATCTAATATCCTTGTAACCTTACTTGATCACAATAGGTTGACAGAACCTAATCTATCTGATTAGCTAAGAAATTTGAACTTGTCTTAAACCTTGAACATATTAGATATGTTCTAGACTCACAGGTTTCTGGTCCCTTACCTCCAAACGCCACTCAAGAGGAACATGAAATTTTGGACAAGTGGAAGGAGCATGATATGAGAGCTAAGTGTTACATGTTTGCTTCCATGAGTAATGAGTTACAGAAGCAGCATGAGAACATGCAAAGTGAGAGTGAGATCCTCCTTCACCTACAAGAGTTGTATGGTGAGCACAGTAGGAATGCTAGGTATGACATATTTAGACAACTATTTCGCATGAGGATGTCTGAGGAACAAAATGCTGGGGATCATATCCACAAGATGATTCGGCTGATTGAGCAGCTGGAACGTCTTGACTTTAACATGGATTTCCAAATGTAAACGGATTTGATCCTTTAGTCCCTTCCTGAGTCTTTTAGGAATTTTGTGACAAATTTCCATATGACTAAATAGAAATGCACCTTGGCTGGTTTACTCAACAAGCTGGTTATTGCCCAAAAGAATATGCCGGGCAATATAGGAAAAGAGGTAGCTTTGATTGCATCTTCTTCTGCTGGAAAGTCCAATAAGAAAAAGGGCAATTAGAAAAAGAAATCTCAAGTTCCAGGATCTTCCAAGGAGATAGCCAAATAGAAAAACAAAGATCACAGCTGACAAAGGCAAAGGAAAGTGTTTTCACTGCTAGTAGGAAAGTTTTCACTACCCAGAGTATAGCAATCTAAAAGAATGCAATGCCATGATGAAAATCAACTCAAGTTCAAAATATATTTGGCACTTAAGGTTTGGTCATATTGTAGAAGACAGGATTGCAAAGCTGGGGAAAATGAGGATTTTATCCTCAATGGGTTCTCCAAACTTGTCAATCTTGCCTTCAGGGAAAAATGACTAGATCACCCTTTGTTGGATAAGGACTAAGAGCTAAAAATATTTTGGAACTAATACATAGTGATGTATGTGGTCCATTTAAGGAAATGGTTAGAGATGGTTTTCATTACTTTATTAACTTTATTAAAGATAAATCAAGTTTTGGGTATTTATATTTGATGAAATACAAACATGAATCCTTTGAAAAGTTCAAAGAATTTAAATCTGAAGTAGAAAATCAAATAGGAAAATGTATTAAAGCTCTTCGATCATATCATGGAGCTGAATGCTTGAGTACTGAATTTGATGAATACTTAAGAGAGCATGGCATTGTTTCCCAGCTGACTCCTCCAGGAACACCACTGCTGAATGGTCTATCTGAAAGGAGAAATCGTACCCTATTGGATATGGTATATAGTATGATGAGCTATACTAATATGCCAATCTCCTTTTGGGGATTTGCATTAGAATCAGCTTTGTATATTCTGAATAGGATTCCATCAAAATCAGTTTCTTCCACACCTTATGAGATATGGCATGGAAGAAACCCAAGTATTAAGCATGTTAAGATTTGGGGTTGTCCAGCTTATATCAAAAAGCTAAACACTGATAAATTGGAAACCAGATCAGAAAAGGGTCGATTTGTTGGATATCCAAAAGATAGTTTTGAAAAAGGGTCGATTTGTTGGATATCCAAAAGATAGTTTTGAATATTATTTTTATTTGCCTACATCACAAAAGGTTGTGGTAAGTAGAGACGCCACATTTCTTGAACACTAGTTTGTTCAATAAGGAGGCAAAGGAAGGCAAATAGAGTTAGAATTGGAGAATTCTGACCAACCAACATATCAGATGGATATAGATCCATCTAGTCAACCTACACCTATTAATAAAACATCTACAGCTATTCCTCATAGAACAACCACAGTATTTCACCCACCAGTGAGATATGGTTTCCTTCATGAAGAAGAATAAGAGTTATCTACTCATGAAGAAGTAGATCATGGAGATGATCCACTTACCTATGAAGAAGCTATATCAAATATAGACTCTTCAAAATGGATTGATGCTATGAAATCCGAAATTGATTCCATGCATAAGAATCAAGTTTGGGATCTTGTTGACCCACCCAAAGGTATTGTTCCTATAGGGAACAAATGGGTTTTCAAGAAGAAAATTGGTTCTGATGGAAAGGTAGAGACCTATAAGGCAAGGCTAGTAGTGAACTAAAGGCAAGGAATTGACTATGAGAAGACTTTCTCGCCTGTTGCTATGCTTAAATCAATTAGGATTCTATTAGCAATAGCTGCATACTATGATTATGAGATTTGGCAGATGGATGTCAAAACAGCTTTTCTCAATGGATACATTGAAGAAAACATTTTCATGGAACAACCTAGGAGTTTTGAATCCCAAGATGGTTCCAAAGTATGCAAGCTAAAGCGATCCATTTATGGGTTGAAACAAGCTTCGAGGAGTTGGAACATCCGTTTTGATGAAGCCATTAAGTCATTTGGCTTTATAAAAAATGACGATGAGCCATGTGTATATAAGAAGGTTAGTGACAGTGCTATCACTTTCCTTGTCTTATATGTGGATGACATACTGTTGATGGGTAATGACACAGATATGTTAACAACTGTAAAGGTATGGTTGTCAAATACATTCTCCATGAAAGACTTATGGGAGGTAACCTATATTCTTGGATTCCCATCTATAGAGATAGAGCGAAATGAATAAATTGGTTTTTCCCAAAGTCTATACTTGGAAAAGGTGTTAAAGAGGTTTAATATGCTTGATTCCAAGAGAGGATTGTTAACAATGAGACATTGGATCCACTTTTCTAAAGAGATGTCTCCAAAGACACTTGAAGAAAGAGATAAAATGGCCAGGATTCCATGTACTTCGGCTATTGGAAGTTTGATGTATGCAATGTTGTGTACTAGGCTGGATATCGCATATGCTATTAGTTTGACTAGTAGGTATCAATCCAATCCAGGTTTGGAACGCTGGATAACTGTCAAGAATATCCTTAAGTACTTGAGAAGAACTAAGGATTTATTCTTGATATATGGAGGTGGTGACTTACAATTGGATGGTTATATTGATTCTGATTTCCAATCAGATATCGATGATAGAAAGTCTATCTCTAGGTTTTTGTTTATTCATAATGGAAGTGCAGTTAGTTGGAAGAGTTCCAAACAGAGTACGACTGCTGATTCCACTACAGATGCCGAGTATATTGCTATATCAGATGCTGCAAAAGAAGTTGTTTGGATATAAGGAACCCCGATCTCACTAGAAATCCAAACACATAAAAAGGCGCAACCACATTATCAGAGAGATGGTTAGGCAAGGCAATATAGCCATGCAAAAAATAGCATCAGCTGAAATAATCCAGCTGATCCATTCACTAAGCCTTTGTCACAAGCTTAGTTAGACCGACATATTGAGAACATGGGTCTAAGGTATTGTAATGAATGGCTCTAGTGCTAGTGGGAGATTGTTAGTAGTATGTCCTAGAGCATATCATTTAGTATGTATTTTATACGTGTTTTATTAATAAAAGGCATTTTCACTTTTCTATTTACATAATATATTTACCTGTAATAGAAAAGGTCCATTGATATTTTGTACATGTTCCAAATAGCTTCTTTTGCAGCATTTGATGCAGCAATATACTCGGCCTCTATAGTGAAATCTGCAGTCGCACTCTGTTTGGAACTCTTCCAACTGACTACACCTCCATTACAAATGAACATATACCCAGAGGTAGACTTTCTATCATTGATATCTAATTGGAAATTAGAATTAGTATAACCATCTAATTGCAAGTCACCACCTCCATATATTAAGAATAAATCCTTAGTTCTTCTCAAGTACTTAAGGATATTCTTGACAGCTATTCAGTGTTCCAAACCTGGATTGGATTGATACCTGCTAGTCAAACTAACAGCATATGCGATATCCGGCCTAGTACACAACATTGCATACATCAAACTTCTAATAACCGAAGCATATGGAATCCTGGTAATTTTATCTCTTTCTTCAGGTGTCTTTAGAGACATCTCTTTAGAAAGGTGGAAACTATGTCTCACTGGTAATAATCCTCTCTTGGAATCAAGCATGTTAAACCTCTTTAACACCTTTTCCAAGTATAGACTTTGGGATAAACTAATTATTCTTTTCGCTCAATCTCTATAGATGCGAATCCCAAGAATATAGGTTGCCTCCCCTAAGTCTTTCATGAAGAATGTATTTGACAACCATACCTTTAGAGTTGTCAACATACCTGTGTCATTACCCATCAATAAAATGTCATCCACATATAAAACAAGAAAGGTGATAGCACTATCACTAACCTTCTTATATACACATGGCTCATCCTCATTTTTTGATAAAACCAAATGACTTAATGGTTTCATCAAAACGAATGTTCCAACTCCTCAATGCTTGTTTTAACCCATAAATGGATCACTTTATCTTGGGCACTTTAGAACCATCTTGGGATTCAAAACCCCTAAGTTGTTCCATAAAAATGTTTTCTTCAATGTATCCATTGAGAAAAGCTATTTGACATCCATCTACCAAATCTCATAATCATAGAATACAGCTATTGCTAATAGAATCCTAATTAATTTAAGCATGGCAACAGGCGAGAAAGTCTCCTCATAGTCGATTCCTTGCCTTTGAAGAAACCCTTTCGCTACTAGCCTTGCGTTATAGGTCTCTACCTTTCCATCATAACCAATTTTCTTCTTGAAAACCCATTTGTTCTCTATAGGTAAAATACCTTCAGGTGGGTTAACAAGATCCCAAACTTGATTCTTATACATGGAATCAATCTCCACTACAAGAATTATAGTTTTTAACGACCAATTATCAACGAGAGAATTAAAATTTCCTCGTTAATGATATATAAATAATGACTAATAATATAATTGATCGTAATTATATAAAATTTTAACCACTATTATAAAATACTCTAGTTAAAGAATAAAATATTGGTCGTTATATCCAAAATTTTAAATGAATTATTTTTAAGTCTTTCACGAGGACAAAAGGTCCTTGTAAATGAATTAACTTCTTTTTTAGATTTTATTTTTCCCTCCAGTTGATATTATTAATTCCTATTTCTAAGAGGTTTCTAACTCCTAAAGCCCTAATGTGTTTCTAAACGTAACTGCCAAATAGAAACCCTTCCTAAATGACCATCCTTCTTATTACGTTTTCTTTCTTCAAATTTCAATATAAATTTAATCAAATTGATCGAAAACACCATACCCAAGGAAAACACTCTTTTACGTTGCTGCACTACTTGCAACGATACCTACGTACTGTCACCATTGGCTGCTTCTTGTGTTGCTGAAATCCTAGGTGAGGACTCATTATTAGGTTGGTAATAAGTGTAGTTTTGTGGTTGTTGATGATATTGCCATTGCTTTTGAGGTGGGTATTACTGGTAATATGAGTAATAAGAGTGGTTATAGTATTTGTTCTTGTGTTTGATGGTAACAATATTGAATTTGGTATTGTGGGTATTGTAGGGCTTGCACTTGTTTTTACAAATTTGGATTAAGGTGTTGCTATTCAGATTTTGGAAGAGAGGAAGTCCATTGATTTTTGCAAATACTCCTTCTTTATTCCTATTGATCTTGATTTGGAAGCCTACATTGCTCATAGGGTTTATTAATTTGGAATTCTCTCCTGAATCAGCAATCTTACAAGTAAGTTTTTCTTATCAATAAAGTGGTGTCATTATATTTGATTAGGAGCTATTTGCCTTTAGGTCTCTATGTGTTTGATAGATTGCTAGAATGAAATTTTATGGAGGGTTAATAACATGAAAGAATAGCTAAAAGCAAATAGAGTAGAAATTTATTAAAATTTTATTTTAGAACAACATCTGCTTAAATTCTACTGCAAATCCTATACTAATTACATTGAAATTCTGGCTCAAATTTTGCTACAAATTAATATGTAATTCCTGCTCAAATTTTACTACAAATTCCACAGTAATTCCTGCTTAAATTATGCTGCAGTTCTGCACAAATTCTACTACTTATTTTATTATAAAATTTGCAGCAATTCTGCAGTATTTCTTACTTATTCTAATGTAATTTCTGCTCAAATTCTGCAGCAATTTCTGCACAATTTATACTACTTATTCTATTGCAAAATTTACAACAATTCTGCAATAATTCTTACTTATTCTGATGTAATTTCTGCTCAAATTCTGCTGCAATTTCTACACTAATTTCATTGCAATTCCTGCTCAAATTCTGCTACAAATTAACATGTAATTCCTTCTCAAATTCTATGGCAATTTTGCATAAAATTTTTTAGCATATATTTATTGCAAAATATGTAGCAATTCTGCAGCATTTCTTATATTTGATTGGTTGTTCATATTTTGGAAGATAGGAAGTCCATTGATTTCTACAAATACCCCTTATTTATTCCTACTGACCTTGATTTGGAAGCCTACATTGCTCATAAGGTTGATTAATTTGGAAGTCTCTCCTAAATCAACAACCTTGCAAGTAAGCTTTTCTTGTCAATTAGGTGGTGTCATTCTATTTGATTGGGAGCTATTGGCCTTTAGGTCTCTATGTGTTTGATAGATTGCTAGAATGAAATTTTATGGAGAATTAATAATATGAAAGAATAGCTAAAAGCAAATATAGTAGAAATTTATTAAAATTTTATTTTAGAACAATATCTGCTTAAATTCTGCTGCAAATCCTATACTAATTACATTGAAATTCTGGCTCAAATTTCGCTACAAATTAATATGTAATTCCTGCACAATTTTTGCTGCAAATTCCACAATAATTCTTTCTTAAATTCTGCTGCAGTTCTGCACAAATTCTACTACTTATTTTATTGCAAAATTTACAGCAATTTTGCAGTAATTCTTACTTATTCTGATGTAATTTTTGCTCAAATTCTGCAGCAATTTCTGCACAAATTCTATTACTTATTTTATTGCAAAATTTGCAGCACTTCTGCAGTAATTCTTACTTATTCTAATGTAATTTCTGCTCAAATTCTGCAGCAATTTCTGCACAAATTCTACTACTTATTTTATTGCAAAATTTGAAGCAATTCTGCAGTAATTCTTACTTATTCTGATGTAATTTCTGCTCAAATTCTGCAGCAATTTCTGCACAAATTCTACTACTTAATTTATTGCAAAATTTGCAACAATTCTGCAGTAATTCTTACTTATTCTGATGTAATTTCTGCTCAAATTATGCACTAATTTCATTGCAATTCCTGCTCAAATTCTGCTACAAATTAACATGTAATTCCTTCTCAAATTCTATGGCTATTTTTGCATAAAATTCTGCAGCATATATTTATTGCAAAATATGTAGCAATTCTGCAGCATTTCTTATATTTGATTGGCTGTTCATATTTTGGAAGAGAGGAAGTCCATTGATTTCTACAAATACGCCTTGTTTATTCCTACTGACCTTGATTTGGAAGCCTACATTGCTCATAGGGTTGATTAATTTGGAAGTCTCTCCTAAATCAACAATCTTGCAAGTAAGCTTTTCTTGCCAATCAGGTGGTGTCATTCTATTTGATTGGGAGCTATTGGCCTTTAGGTCTCTATGTGTTTGATAGATTGCTAGAATGAAATTTTATGGAGAATTAATAATATGAAAGAATAGCTAAAAGCAAATAGAGTAGAAATTTATTAAAATTTTATTTTAGAACAATATCTGCTTAAATTCTACTACAAATCCTATACTAATTACATTGAAATTCTGGCTCAAATTTCGCTACAAAATAATATGTAATTCCAGCTCAAAATTTGCTGCAAATTCCACAGTAATTCTTGCTTAAATTCTGCTGCAGTTCTACACAAATTCTACTACTTATTTTATTGCAAAATTTGCAGCAATTCTGCAGCAATTCTTACTTATTCTGATGTAATTTTTGCTTAAATTCTGCAGCAATTTCTGCACAAATTCTACTACTTATTTTATTGCAAAATTTGCAGTAATTCTGCAGTAATTCTTACTTATTCTAATGTAATTTCTGCTCAAATTCTACAGCAATTTCTGCACAAATTGTACTACTTATTTTATTGCAAAATTTACAGCAATTCTGCTGTAATTCTTACTTTTTCTGATGTAATTTCTGTTCAAAATTTGTAGCAATTTCTGCACAAATTCTACTACATATTTTATTGCAAAATTTGTAGTAATTCTGCAGTAATTCTTACTTATTCTGATGTAATTTCTGCTCAAATTCTGCTGCAATTTCTGCACTAATTTCATTGCAATTCCTGCTTAAATTCTGCTACAAATTAACATATAATTCCTTCTCAAATTCTATGGCAATTTTGCATAAAATTCTGCAGCATATATTTATTGCAAAATATGTAGCAATTCTGCAGCATTTCTTATATTTGATTGGCTGTTCATATTTTGGAAGAGAGGAAGTCCATTGATTTCTACAAATGCGCCTTGTTTATTCCTACTGACCTTGATTTAGAAGCCTACATTGCTCATAGGGTTGATTAATTTGGAAGTCTCTCCTAAATCAACAATCTTGCAAGTAAGCTTTTCTTGTCAATCAGGTGGTGTCATTCTATTTGATTGGGAGCTATTAGCCTTTAGTCTCTATGTGTTTGATAGATTGCTAGAATGAAATTTTATGGAGGGGTTAATAATATGAAAGAATAGTTAAAAGCAAATAAAGCAGAAATTTATTAAATTTTTATGCTAGAACAATATCTTAGATACCCATTTGCAGAATTCAACCCTCTGCTAATTGAAAAAGGCATCATAGGTACATGGTTGTGGTCTTTAACCAAAAGTAGATTTACATGTTTATTCATTTGATAGAGATTAGTACTATATTGCCATGTGATATTGTCTTTTTTTTTTTTTTTAACTTACATTAATTATACTAAATGTTTATTTGAATGTGGAGAATCAATTATTTCCAAGATTAGAGGCACAAATTAGAGGGTGTGGGATTTAGGTGATGGATGTTTAAGAGATTGACAAGTTTGAAATTTTATACAAAAAAAAAAAAAAAGTATTGTTATAGAATTTTAGCATAAGCTGGTGCTTAGAGATGAGAGTGAAGTGCTCTGAAAGATGAAACTATCCCATGCTAAAAAGGTAGTTAACTGCAGAATTTGGTAATTAAATTCCACACCCCTAACAAATTAACATATTAACCCTTTATGACATAACTAATTAATCTTTATAGGTACAAATCCATAATTCTTGCTCATACTGATGCAATTTCTACTCAAATTTTGCTGCAAATCCTGTACTAATTATATTGTAATTCTTGCTCAAATTCTGCTGCAAATTAATATGTAATTCCTGCTCAAATTATGCTATAAATTCCACAGCTATTCCTACTCAAATTCTGCTGCAGTTTTGCACAAATTCTGCTGCTTATTTTATAGCAAAATCTGCAGCAATTCTTGCTCATTGTAATGCAATTTCTGCTCAAATTCTGCCGCAATTCTTGCACTAATTTCATTGCAATTCCTGCAGTAATTTTGCGATAAATTAATATGTAATTCTTGCTCAAATTCTCCTATAAATTTCGCAGCAATTCCTGCTCAAGCTCTGCTACAGTTCTGCACAAATTCTACTGCATATTTAATTGCAAATCTGCAGTAATTTTATAGCTAGTCATGGAGATTGCATCCTCCCTCAGTAATCTGCATATTTAATTGCAAATCTGCACAACTGATAGTTTCACAAATGTTATTTTTGCTTGGCTAGAAATAGTATCCTCCCTCAGGTTCTGTGAGATGTTTGAGTCCACTAAATCAAGTGCATTCTCCTTACTTGTCATTTTGTTGCAAACCCAGTACACTATGTCCTTGTTCTCTCCAAATTCTGGTTCTACTAGCCTTTTTCCTGTGACCAACTCCATTAGGACTACTCCAAAACTGTACACATCACTCTTCTCATTTAGCTTGCATGTGTACGCATATTCTGCATTCCATAGTGCAGAAAACAGTCAAAATATGCAGCAAGTTCCCAAAAATTATCTATAGGAAAAAATGATAATTTTGATTATGTACAGTAAATTACACCCATTTGGACTGCATAATGTAACTAGCTAGGCAAGCATTACCGAACAAGCCTTTAATCATAAAATTTTCAAATAAGTTTGAAAACTCAACCATATTAGAATTAATTTTAATATTATGAGATATTAAATTTAAATTTAATAAAGTTTAATGCTAATAATTTAAAATAAAAAAGGGTAATGTTAATTAACAAAAATGAAGAAAAGAAGAAACGAAAAATAAAGGATGAAGGAAAATGAAAAATTAAGGGAGATTGAGAGTACAGCTGATTAATTTAGGAACAAAAAGGAGTGGCTTTTATTTTACCAAGTGTCTCCTTTTCATTGATCAATGCACAATTATTCCATAGGTCCTTCTGTATTTACAAAATTCACTTTTATAGTTCTTTGTCTTTCAAATTCCTCCATTCTGACCCTACTTTTAAATTTCCACTTCAAATAATATTTTGGCACCATCCTTTTTGTGATCAATGTTATTTAATTTTTTTTAATATTTATTTATTTAATAATGTAACCTAAATTTTAAACTAAATTTTTTTTCTTGTCAAATATGTTTGCTTATTTTTATAAGTTATATTTCTAACTATCAATTTATTAGATAATGGCTCCTAGTAAAGGATGGATGGATCTTATTAGTGATCGTCTTAATGATGTATATTTACGTGGGGTTGAGGAATTTTCAGACTATGCTTTTAACAAGACTGGGAGGCGTGGGGAAATACGTTGTCCATGTGTCAAGTGTAGTAACACGTATTCCGCCACACGAGAAGTGGTACGGACACACCTCAAGGTGTATGGAATAATACGTAATTATACATTTTGGTATCACCATGGAGAAAGGGTAGGTGAATCTGAATCTAATTTAGAAAGTGTTCAACAAAGTGAAGATGAGCCTAGGAATGAGATGCATGACATGTAACACCCCTATGTTCGGTAGTGCGTTCTACTGTTCCGGTGACCAGTGTTGTCCGGACAACTAGGATGCCTAGAACTACACTTCGTTATGAGTGACGAGACATAAAATAATGAAATACAAGAAAAGAAAACACAAGAAAAACAAAGGAAAAATAATAGCAAAGAAATGTAACCAAGTTAAGCGAGCCGAGAACCCTAGCGATGGGTGACCGCACCGGGAAGTCACGGCGTGGACCGTTGACTAGCCCTGGACTGCGGGGAACCCTGAAAAATATTTTTAGGACTTAAAGAGACATCAATTGAAGTAGGAATATTATTAGAAATATCAAAGAAAAATTAAATTATTAGTACAAGGAAAAGTGAGAAATCGAAAAACAGACAAAACCCGGTGTTACCGAAAAATCGGGAATGTAACCCGAACAGGGGCATTATGGTCATTTGACATCCTGAATTGTCTTTTGACCTAAATGTCCATTAAAAATAAATAATATTACACTTAGAAAATGAAATGAAAAATTAATTTGGTGATACCTAAAGTAAATAGTGAGAATTAAGGGTTTAATGTAGAATAAGTGAAAATTTAGCTTATTATATGATTAAAATTTGTGAGTGGGTCACTAAGGGAATAAAATAAACACCTAATGGGGCAGATGTAAGTCCACTAAACCAAGCAGAAACTTCAACTTCTTCACTTGGACCTCCCATGCCGAATTGAAGAGAGGAGAAAACCTCCATGGGCGTTTTCTTCAAGCTTCATCTAACCCATTCATTTCACCTCTAAACACTTAGGTTCCTTCATGAAAAATTGTCTATATATCACAAGGAAGAGTTTGATACTAAAATCAAGAAGTTTGGTGAAGGTTTAGCAAGTTCCAACCATAAGGTAAGTTAGCATTTTTTAAGATAGCTTTGTTAAACTTTGTGTTCATGTTATGGGTGTTGGTTTTGTGAAGAAAATTTTTAAGTTTGAAGAGTTATTGAGATGTTCATTTTGGACAGCCATAAAGTCATGTATTTGATGAAATAATTGTGCATATATTTGATGAGAAATTATGTTGGTTATGGTGATTTAATATCCTAGTAAATTATTTCATATGTATAAGGTGATTTTTGCACTTGGATGAAAATTGATGATTGTAGGACACTTTGGTATTGAGGAAGATTTTCGGCAGCTTTGGGATTCTTGAATAAATGTGTGTGTTCATGAAGGTGTTGGCAGAATATTGACATAGAAGTTTGATGGATATGTATATAGATTGATTGTGTAAAGTGTATGTAAGAATTAGTGATGTTTAGGTGTGTATGTGATTGTAATTAGACTTTGTAAATGTGAGCTTTAATTGGTGTATTAAGGATGTTTGTAATCTGCCCAAAGTGATGTTAATGTAAAGTGGAATATGGTTTTGGTAATGAACCAAAACAGAATTGGTAAGGGAAGTGGACATATAGTAATGTAAGTGTGTAATTGATGTATGTTTAAGTAAGGTAGTTAAGGGCAGTATGCATTTTAGTCAATAACTTTAAATGTGTAACCTCAATTGGTATGAGACCAATTGGAGGTGAAACTAGGCACAAAATGTGCCAACTTTCATTGAGAAAGCATACCAAAATTCTGCTTGCAAGGTGACATAAGAAAATGACCAATTCGGATTAAGTGCAATTGAAACCTGAAAACTGACCAATTGGGCAGCAGTTAGTGTTTAGGCCATAACTCACTCAAAACAGGTCCAATTGACCTGAAATTTTAACCATGAATAGTTAAGACCCATACCTACAAGTCTTATGAAGACACAAAAACCCAGAAATGACCAAAAGCAAGTCAAAAAGCTTGCACAATTTCGGGTCCAAAAACTGGCCGAACCAAAGTTGACCAAATTGACCTAAAATTGACCTAATTTGATGCCATTTGACCAACAATAGTATAATGACCATAACTTGGTCTACTTAACTCGGATTGACCTAAAATTTTGCCCCGCGTTCCATAAGACAGATCTACAAGTTTGTAGTTTTGACCGAAACCCGAAAACCGAGGAAACTAGGTCGTCCAGCTAGGTCAAACTAGTGTCTCGGAATCCAGCAATTTGCAATAAAATGCAAGGAAACGCAGTATACATAGAAATGTGTTTGGTAAAACGTACCAACCCTAAAACCCTATCGAATGTGACATATTAATGACACTAAAACCTAATTTACCTAAAACGCATCGAGGGTCGGTATATTAGGTGATTGAGCAAATAATAGCCTTCAGTGAATTATTTATCGAACATTATCGTTAGAGATAGTTTAATTTAGTACTGAAACACTTCAAATTGTGTTTCTCAGTTACCAAAGACTCAGGAAAAGGGAAGGAAATCACGAGTCGGACACTGGAGACGATTATCAGAGGTTTGTGCACAACAACTATTTCTTTTGAATTATTTTCAATTGAAATAAATTATGACTATTTGCATATTATTGTTTTAAGTTGTGAAATTGTGAAAAATGGTTTGAAAGATATTTGATGGATACTTATTGATTGAAAAGCACTGTAATTGGTTTGAAACCACAGCTATCATGTACATTGATTGTATTCCTCGCTAGCTTGTCTAGTGGGATGAATTGAATTCCCTCTCTGGCTGAAGTGTTGAGGTGTGTGCCTATTGAGGACGAATAGAATGAGTACTCATATTTTTGCTAGATAGCTATGTTATTCCTCATTAGTCATTGACTTTTGGGATGAATTGAATACCTCATTAGCCATCGGCTTTTGGGATGAATTGACTTGGGAACATGATTAAAGCTGTGTGTGATTTATTGATATGTATTGTGAGATTGTGAAATGAATTTAAACTCTTATTGACATATACTGTCTTTTGAATTCAACCATGATCTGACTTATTGAAATTTATTGTGATATTGAGAAACGGAGTTTAAATTCTGGTTGACAATTATTGTCTTGAAATTAACTATGGTTTTAAGTATCCACTGTTTACATGACTTATGAATTGTGATTTAAATTGTATTTGGTTAATGTTGTGCACCACTGAGACATTGTCTCAGCGATAGCTTTTTATTGCTGTCGCAGGTAGACAGACCGACAGGGCAGCAGACTAGGCTGCTAGTACCTCCATCGAGAGACTACCGGGTATAATGAGTATACCAGTATTTTGTATTTTGTAATGTAATGTATGTTCACTGTATGTACATATTGTTGTCGGTTTTGAGCAGTTGTAAATAAAAATTGTACATTGAAGTTGTAAAATAATTATGAGTTATTTTGGCTTGTAAAAAAATTGTACTATATTTTCTTTATCTCAGTCTTTGAAAAATTACTGTGAATTTGACTTGAGAAATATGTTGTGTTGAGAAAAATGTTGAAGTTGAGACATGGAAATATATTGAAGTGCTTTTTTACAGGTTTTCTGAAGAACTGTTTTATCCAAAATACAGATGGCACTCTGCCAAAATTTTTATAGAAATTCCAAATAAGTCAAATGTGTCAGTTCTATTACTTCAGTTCAAAAAGGTTTTTAACACCTGTAAATAGTGCTCACCACTGTAAAAGAAGTAAGAAAAGTTTTTTTTAAAATCCCTCGTAGTGTATTTAATGGGTTATCAGTAGACGAAGTTGGTAATTCATTAGATATACTACGGGATCATGTTATGCCTTACAGAGGGGTAGGGTGTGACATGACATTTTAAGGGATTTGTATCCAGAGTTTTGTGGTCAAGATACAAATGATATGGACACGGATATCTTCGCTTGTGATATTCATAAAGAGGAACCGAATGAGGAAGCGAATAAATTCTATAGGTTATTAAGAGATTTTGAGCAACCATTATACCAAGGTTCTAAGAGCTCAAAGTTATCTTGCTTAGTCAAATTGCTCCATATCAAGATCCTTGGTTGATGGAGTAATGAGTCATTTACTATGTTGTTGCAACTATTGAAAGATGAATAATTACCTCAAGGATCTAATTTGCCACAATCGTATTATGATGCAAAGAAAGTAATTCAAGATCTTGGTCTCTCATACAAAAAAATTGACGCATGTGTAAATAATTGCATGTTATATTGGAAAGAGGATGAGAGGGTAGATTTTTGCAAGATTTGCGGCTATTCTAGATGGAAGACTGATAAATGTAATGGGGAAGACAAGGTTAAAACCAATGGGAAGAGAATACCAAAAAAAATTCTATGTTACTTTCCACTAAAGCCAAGACTTCAAAGATTGTTTATGTCCACAAAGACAACGTCTTTGATGAGATGGCATAAAGATAAGAGGGTAGATGATGGAGTGATGAGACACCCTGCTGATTCAATGGCTTGGATTTCCTTTGACAAACTACATCCAAATTTTGCCTCAGACTCTCGCAATGTGAGACTAGGCCTTGCTAGTGATGGATTTTAACCTTTTGCCAATTAAAAAATGCCATATAGTGTTTGGCCAGTTTTACTCATTCCATACAATTTGCCACCTTGGATGTGCATGAAACAATCAAATTTTATTTTATCAATGCTTATTCCAGGTCCTGAGGGTCCCGGAGATGCAATTGATATCTATCTTCAACCTTTAGTAGAAGAACTAAGAGAGTTATGGGAAACTGGCACTGATGCATTTGATGCATATGCACAACAGAATTTCAAGTTACATGCAGTTTTACTATGGACTATTAATGATTTCCCTGCATATACGAACTTATCAGGTTGGAGTACTAAGGGAAAGTTAGCTTGTATTTGTTGTAAAAAGGACACGTGTTGGATGAGGTTGGCCAATGGAGGCAAGCAATGTTATATGGATCATCGACGATATCTTCCTCTTAATCACAAATGGAGAAATGATAACAAATCTTTTGATGGAATAAGGGAGCGAGGGTTACCACCCAAGCCACTTTCAGGACATGATATACTTGATCAAGTGAAAAATTTTGAAGGGGTCATATTTGAAGGAACGGAAGCGTGAAAAACACAAGATTATACCATTGAATTCAAAAAAAAATTCGCCTAGGGTCACATGCATCATGCAAGATTTATTTTTATCTATTTGATTTCAATGATAAACAACATATTAAAACTCTTTTAATATGTTTTTTGATCTGTATTTTCCATTTAAGATTTTAAAATTAATCAGATTAATTTTAGAGCCCTAGATTAAATCAAGAACGATTACACTAACCTCTTGATGCACTGCAGCGTGTCTGCGCCTTTGAGATTCGTCTTCAGGACACTAAATGTTGTCCCTCTAGCTTGTCCACACCAAGAACACCTATGGCAGCCCTTGAACAGCCTCTAAAGCTTTTTCTATTAATTAGAAATTTAAGTTCTGCCTTTTAAGAGATTAGAGATGTAAACAGGACACTAGAAACAATTTCTAGTGTTCTTAATTCAAGAGATTGATGGCTAATCTCTTTGAATTGATGAGAGATGAAGAGAAATAGCTGGAGAGGCTCAAAGTGGTGTGACAAATGAGAGGAGAGGCTGCTGGTTATTTTTTCTTTTCATAACCACACTTAAATAGCTAGGTTAACACATTAAACCCTAGCCACATGTCACCTTTTGATTAGCTCTAGGTTTAAGTGACCCAATCACATTGTGCCAAGTGTCAAACCTATATTTAATCTTGATTTTAATCATCTTACATGATTAAAAAAAACATTTGGCAAGCTTATGTGTAACCCCATGTGTCACCATCTCATGGTGCCACGTGTCATACTGTGAAATGACCAAAATGCCCCTGTGTCTTAATTTTGAGTTCTTAACCCAAAACAATTATTTTCTTCTTCTCATTAATTTATATCAAATATAAATTAATTAATTAATCTCTATTAATTAATTTCTCATCAATTAAATTCATATTTAACCACTTTAAATATAAATTTAATTTGTACTACACATCCAATAATCTAGATTTGGTTTCAAGTCATGCTAGGGACTTTGCAATTTAATTGCAAACTAAACCTATTTAATTAATCAATTAAACTCTTTAATTAATTAATTAAATCATATTTAAATAGGTGATAACTTGTGTATGTGTGTGACTTACTAGGCTCATCACTAATTGGCAATGAGACATGATATCAACTCTTAATATCATCAGAACTCTTTCTTACCATAAATGATTTCTCTAAATCATTTTATGAACCTCATAGACCATGGTTAACACCTAGCATAGCATGCCATGGCCACCCAATTAGTAATAAGATTTACCTTAAATGAACCTATAATCATATGTTACCATGCACTAGAATCTCTACATTACAAAATCCCAACTCAATTTGAGTCATGGTTTATGTCAAACTCCATTTGCTATGAATATTATGTTCTCTTTTAATTCCAATTCTTGATTAAAAAGATTTTTCTCATCAGAAACTCTTTTCTGAATAAATCTATCAAGAACAATTAAATGAACATAGGATTTTATCTCTATTTACTTAGAGGAACAGATTCCATCTTGATCAACACCTATCTCTATATATAACTAGTAGGAGCCAACACATGCCCATATACCCATACATAGTACAAGTATGAAAGCAGTATCAAACTCAAACTACCTATATACAAGATAACTGTGCTATCTCAGGTCTAAAGATTATATGCACTGATATGATTTATGACAAAACATTGACAAGAGTAAACTCCATGTGCTCGTCATAAGTGTCACTGGTTCGGCCTACTTATCATTTATAAGTGCCTATCATGTTTGTTATATGGCATGAGACTCACCATTCCATCTTATTTATATCTCATATAAATAACTTGGGAACAAACATGAATACAATCTTTCTGGATAAGTCATGTCCTTATTATGAAGTATCCTTGATTGTGAACCTATTTATGATACTTTGTGCTAGAAATATTGTCACTCATATTCTTAACAACTTAAGAATAATATTTCTAACAAAATATCAATGGACCTTTTCTATTACACATAAATATATTATGTAAACGGAAAAGTGGAAATGCCTCTTATTAATAAAATTATGTACAAGATACATACTAAATGATATGCTCTAGGGCATACTACTAACAATATTAACTAAAAGCAATCTCACATGATGGTAGGGGGGACAATTGGAATAAAAAGAGTATATTCTTTGACCTTCCATATTGGAGGACCTTATTGCTACGTCACAACTTAGATGTCATGCACATTGAAAAGAATATATGCGATAATATACTAGGGACAATCATGAACATAAAGGGAAAAACTAAAGATGGCATCAAAACTCGCCTTGACTTGCAAGCATTAAATATAAGGCAAGAGTTACACCCAGTACAGTAGGGGAATAAAGTTGTGATACCTCTAACATTGTACAGTTTATCTACTACTGAAAAATATAGGCTTTGCCAATTCTTGAAGTAGTTAAAAATTCTAGATGGATTTTCATCCAATATTTCTCTTTTTGTAAACATGAAAGAGAGTAAAATCTCAGGATTAAAGAGTCATGATTGTCACGTTCTTCTATTACATATACTTCCTCTTGCAATACGTGGTTTACTTCCTAAAGTAGTATATGAACCACTTGTTGAGCTGTCATTATTCTTTACTCATTTAGGAGCAAAGTAATTAAAGGTAGATGTATTGGATCAATTAGAAAAGCAAATTCTTATAACTATTTGCAAGCTAGAAAGGATCTTTCCACCTTTATTCTTTGACATTATGGTGCATTTGCCTATGCATTTGGCTAATGAAGCTAAAATTGGTGGACCAGTACAATATCGTTGGATGTACCCAATAGAACGAGCATTATATTCATTTAAGTCATGCATTTGTAATAGAGCTTGTGTAGAGGGTTCAATTGCAGAGGCATATATTGCAAATGAGTGCATGACTCTTTGCTCAAGGTACTTGCATGGCATTGAGACAAAGTTCAATCGAATGGAGCGCAACTATGATGGTGGCAATAATAAAAATAAAGGAGGCTTATCAATTTTCTCCAAAGTAGGATGAGGATTAGGTGCTAGTAAAACTCGTGATCATGATACATAGGAGTGGGAGCAAGCTCATATTTATGCATTAAAGAATTGTGATGAAGTCCAGCCATACATCGAGTATGATATTATTTTTTGTTTATTCATATTGTATTTACTCTTTTTTTTTTAACTTATCACAATCGCCTATAATCCTCTTTTATTATTATTATTATTATTTTTACCCCTTAGAGAGTATTCACAATTGCCAGCAACCAATTTAGTAGGTATGTCAGAAGGTCAATGGAATAAAAATTTTGTTAGATGGTTTAAGACGAAAGTAAGTACACTTTAAGTTTTGTATGTATTTTGAGTAATTAATTATTTCAATTGTTTGTAACCATTAGGAATTGATTTTTCACTTTTTCAAACAAATTTTTTTTATAGGTTGCATAAAAATGACTCAAGTCCAATGATGGGAGCCCTACTCTCATTATCACGCGGTCCTGCTCGATATGTGACATCTTTTTATGGTTACATTGTCAATGGGTATAGGTTTCATACTGAATATCATGACCAAGGTTTGAGGACACAAAATAGTGGAGTTGTTGTAATTGGCGATATTGGTAATGAAGTTAACAACATAGATTACTACAGTGTCTTAACTGAGATTATTCAATTACAATATCTTAGAGGAAGACGTGTGGTGTTATTTCATTGTAATTGGTGGGATGTTTATGATCGAGTGAGGGGGGTTAAGATTGATGAATATGGGGGGGTTAGTGTTCATTGTAAACGAACTTTGAAAACAAATGAACCTTTTATTTTAGCTAACCAAGCATCACAAGTCTTTTATGTTCCAGAAAATATTCACAAAGGCTGGCATTGTGTGATAAAGGCACATCCTCGAGATTCTTATGACATCCCATTAGAAGAAGACATTGACCCCGTTGATTTGAATCAATTAGGTGAAGCATATCAAGCTGATGAATCTGTCAATCTTGAATCTGGAGAAACAACTACAGTTAATGCAAATGACCAAATTAGTTGGAAGAGGATGGATATAGAGCCACAAATAATTGATATATCTTCAACACAGAAGAAAAGAAAACATAGATCATGAAGTTTATTTAATTATTATTGTTTGAATGCTAGTGTATAATGTTTCTTTTCAAAATAAACTCTATAATATATACATAATTTATTTTGGATGTTTATGTGTAATTAAGTTATTCAATGTAGTTTACATTTCATTTTGTCTTTTTCCCATATTTTATTTATGTTGTTTCCCATATTTATTTATGTCATGATATATTTTGTTGGTTTGAAAAAAAATTCACATATATTTGATGTACTAATATTCTAGGTAAATGACGCTAGAAATGGGGTCACAAAAAAAGAAAGGACCTAGGACAAATATAGTGAAGAGTTCATTTATACCACCGGGTGCATTAAGAAGGGCAAGGGGACATGGACATCAATCAAGATCATTTTTACCTATGACATCCACACAAAGTCAAACTGCATCAATTACACATTGTTTGTTAGAGCCACATAATGACATCTCTCTTTTTCAAGATGTTGATCATAGAGAAGAAGATGGTGGAGTACAAGAACAAATACCTGAACAAGTGCATGAAGGTTCAACTCCTATTTTTCTATTTCATTCAGGATTATGAATTTAGTTTACATTAATAATTTACTTTTTATTTTTAATATTGATAGATTTTGATACTGCAGAATGTAATACAACAAGGCAACATCAAAGTAATAATAATCCAGCTCAGGAAGAAACACAAGAAGGTTCAAATAATTATTGTCATAAGTATTATTAATCATTTATATTTATTATTGATGCATTATTTCTATATCATTAATGAAGTTCTAAGGACTTTTTTATTTAGGTATTTCCACTATACAAAAGAAGAGAAAAACAAGAGGAATGAACAAGGGTAAAAAGATTGCAGCACTTAAGGATGGAGAGAAACTGGATGTGGTTTTTTATAATAATCGAGTTGTTGGAGAAAATCATGCAGAATGGTCAAGACATTTGGGCAAAATAGTGCGTGACCCAAACATTTGTCCAATAAGAGTGCACTCATGGAAGCAAATTGGAGAAGATGCAAAAGATCATATTTGGGATTCAGTCAAGGTACCTTTACTTTTAATAAAACATTGGATTAATTTAATTTGCATCTATTCATTCATTCTTTTTTTTTATAGGAGAAATTTAAAAATGTTGACATTGAGCTATATCGAGAAAAGAATTTAGAGCATATGAATCATTTGTGGAATAATTAGAGAGGGGATTTGAAACGCCACAATATAAAGCCTTGTGGTTCTTTTCCAGAGATATTGAAAAATGTTCCTCAAGGGATGCATCAAGAAGATTGGGAGTGGTTAGTTAAGAACCATTTTTGCACTAAAAAATTTAAGGTATGACATTTTATTTTACCAATATTAGAAATTATGTAAATTAAATATAAGTATTTTTATCTTTAGTTTTATTATTTTTTAGAAGGGTTAACATAATGTTTTTAAATACTTTTTTTAATGTAGGAAACAAGTGTTCGAAACTTTAAAAATAGGAAAAATTTAATTATGCTACATCGTACTGGTAGCAAACCTTACAGACAAATTATCTATGATTTGGTAATGTTAGTGAAATTTTTTCATGCTTTTGCATTTTAGAGATTAAATATATTATGCTATTGTGTAACAATATCGTATTTTGTAAAGGGAGGCAAGGATGGCAAAAGAACTATATTCTTTGAAACTCATAAGAAGGGTGCAAATTTGGTTGACTCTAATGTCCAAGAGAAATATGTATGTTATATCACTTTTTATTGCAAATCTGTTTTTTTTCATAAATTGTTTTATTTGTGTCATTGATTAATCATAATTATTATATGATCAAACACGTGATGTCATCCAATCCAACCCTTCATTGTCTCATATTGAGGTTGTAGAACAATGTTTTGAAACACGACATCGTGATCAAGTTATTAGTTATGGGGGTGGAATAAAGGCAAAAGAAGTTAAGAAATCTCATTCTAATGTTGGCCTTCAAGAGGAGAATCGATTGCTTAAGGATCGTTTGTCTGAAGTAAAAACTAGGATGAAACACCTGGAGGACTTATTATTGAGCCAATACTCTAACGCTCCATCTAGAACTCCTCTATCTACAGATCAATCTACATGATTGTGATAAGGTAAATTATCTTCTTTTTCATCTGCTATATTCTTTATATTTTTTTAATATAGGTCATATTTTAAGTTATACATTTACGAATGGAAATATAATATTCACTATTATATATTTATTGAAGATATATGTATATAATTTAATTAAAGAGCACAGAAATCGGATTGGAAGTTGATGAATATTTTTGAATTTATGTTTTATGCAAGTTGTGAATTTGAATTATTTGTTTGAAATTTTGAAAATATTCAAAATACAAATGGAACTTTGCTGAATTTTTTATTTGATATATTATACTTAAACTGTTTAGAAAAAAAATATTAATAAATTTTAAGTTAAATGTGAAACTCATTTCAAGCTATTAGTGGATTTCATAGTTGTTGTAATCTAATTATATTTTTATATTTTGGTACAGATGTGATTATGCAAATAGTGAAAGCATTGAAGTAATTTTTTTTGGGTGAAGGTGTTCAAACGTAACGTAGAAGATATTGTTGAATTTCATTTCAGCCTTCACGCATTTATAGTTTTCTTATTGACATAAACAAATTAAGTGTAAATAATTAATATTAAACCGACATTTGAGACGGTTGTTATGACATTTTTCATATTGATGTATGAATGTTATTTTACTTATGAAGCATATTATTTATTATTATTAATTGCTTATTAAATTTTTTAGTGTTTTAAAAGTTAACACAATTAAATTATCATCATTAATGATGATTTTTGTATTCATATTGATTGTTAATCACCTTTTTTTGTTATTGTTAATATGTTTTCACAATTATTTTTATGATTGTTAATCATTTTTAATGACCATTTTGCATCATTGTTATCAATTTTTAATGTTCATCCTCAATTATTTTCAACGACTACTTTTTACTATCGTTAGTAATTTTTAATGATCATCATTTGCTCTCGTTAATATTTTTTAACGAGATTTTTTTTAATTGTTAATAACCATTAACGAGCATTATTTGCTATTGTTAATATTTTTTAACGACCAATTTTTTCATTGTTAATAGTTTTTAGAGGCCATTACATTGTAAAATAACGATCTTTTAATTTAAATTTCATGACCATTTTCTCCACCGTTAATAACATTAACGACGGCTAAAATAGTCGTTAATACTATAATTTTAACAATCGCTTATTATGTCCTCGTTATTAGTATCAACGACGAGTTATATAAAGTCATCGTTAAACTTTTTAACGACAGAGCCTACAACGATGACTTAACGACCAACTTTTATGGTTGTTAATTATTATTAACGACCACTTTTTAACTTTTAATGATGATTTTTCCTCTCGTTAAATATTAATTTTCTTGTAGTGCTCGGATTTCATAACATCAATCCATTTTGAAGAGTCTATATCTGATATAGCTTCTTCATAAGTAAGTGGATCATCTCCATGATCTACTTCTTCTTGAGTAGACAACTCTTGTTCTTCTTCATGAAAAAAACCATATCTCTCTGGTGGGTGAGATATCCTGGTTAATCTGTGAGGAATTACAGTAGATGTTTCATCAACAGTGTAGGTTGACTAGATGGATCTATATCCATCTGATCTGTTGGTTGGTCAGAATTCTCCAATTCTAACTCTATTTGCCTTCCTTTGCCGCCTTCTTGAACAAACTGTTGTTCATGAAATGTGGCATCTCTACTTACCACAACCTTTTGTGATGTAGGCACATAAAAATAATATCCAAAACTATCTTTTGGATATCCAACAAATCGACCCTTTTCTGATCTGGTTTTCAATTTATCAATGTTTAGCTTTTTGATATAATCTGGATAACGCCAAATCTTAACATGCTTAAGACTTGGTTTTCTTCCATGCCATATCTCATAAGGTGTGGAAGATACTGATTTAGATGGAAACTAATTCAGAATATGTAAAGTTATTTCTAATGCAAATCCCCAAAAAGAGATTGGCATATCAGTATAGCTCATCATACTACGTACCATATCCAATAGGGTACGATTTGTCCTTTCAGATACACCATTCAGCTATGGTGTTCTTGGAAGAGTCTGTTGGAAAACAATGCCATGCTCTTTCAAGTATTCATCTGAAGGAACGGAAGCGTGAAAAACACAAGATTATACCATTGAATTCAAAAATTTTCACCTAGGGTCACATGCACCATGCAAGATTTATTTTTATCTATTTGATTTCAATGATAAACAACATATTAAAACTCTTTTAATATGTTTTTTGGATCTGTATTTGCCATTTAAGATTTTAAAATTAATCAGATTAATTTTAGAACCCTAGATTAAATCAAGAACGATTACACTAACCTCTTGATGCACTGCAGCATGTCTGCACCTTTGAGATTCGTCTTCAGGACACCAAATGTTGTCCCTCTAGCTTGTCCACACCAAGAATACCTATGGCAGCCCTTGAATAGCTTCTAAAGCTTTTTCTATTAATTAGAAAATCAAGTTCTAACTTTTTAAGAGATTAAAGATGTAAACAGGACACTAGAAACAATTTCTAGTGTTCTTAATTCAAGAGATTGATGGCTAATCTCTTTGAATTGATAAGAGATGAAGAAGAAGAGATAAAAACCCTCAAAGTGGCGTGACAAAGGAGTGTGGCTGTTGGTTGTGTTTTATTTTCTCATAACAACACTTAAATAGCTAGGTTAACACATTAAACCCTTGCCACATGTCACCCTTTGATTAGCTCTAGGTTTAAGTGACCCAATCACATTGTGCCAAGTGTCAAACCTATATTTAATCTTGATTTTAATCATCTTACATGATTAAAAAAAAAACATTTGGCAAGCTTATGTGTTATACCATGTGTCACCATCTCATGGTGCCACGTGTCACACAGCAAAATGACCAAAATGCCCCTGTGTCTTAATTTTGAGTTCTTAACCCAAAATAATTATTTTCTTCTTCTAATTAATTTATATCAAATATAAATTAATTAATTAATCTCTATTAATTAATTTCTCATCAATTAAATTCATATTTAAACACTTTAAATATAAATTTAATTTATACTACACATCCAATAATCTAGATTTGGTTTCAAGTCATGCTAGGGACTTTGCAATTTAATTGCAAACCAAACCTATTTAATAAATCAATTAAACTCTTTAATTAATTAATTAAATCATATTTAAATAGGTGATAACTTGTGTATGTGTGTGACTTACTAGGCTCATCACTAATTGGCAATGAGACATGATATCAACTCTTAATATCATCAGAACTCTTTCTTACCATAAATGATTTCTCTAAATCATTTTATGAACCTCATAAACCATGGTTAACACCTAGCATAGCATGCCATGGCCACCCAATTAGTAATAAGATTTACCTTAAATGAACCTATAATCATATGTTACCATGCACTAGAATCTCTCTCTTACAAAATCCCAACTCAAGCTGGAGTCATGGTTTATGTCAAACTCCATTTGCTATGAATATTATGTTCTCTTTTAATTCCAGTTCTTGATTAAAAAGATTTTTCTCATCGAAACTCTTTCGAATAAATCTATCTATCCTGGCCAGGAACTTGAAACATCAAGAACAATTAAATGAACATAGGATTTTATCTCTATTTACTCAGAGGAACAGATTCCATCTTGATCAACACCTACCTCCATATATAACTAGTAGGAGCCAACACATGCCCATATACCCATACATAGTACAAGTATGAAAGCAGTATCAAACTCAAACTACCTATATACAAGATAATCGTGCTATCTCATGTCTAAAGATTATATGCATCGATATGATTTATGACAAAACATTGACAAGAGTAAACTCCATGTGTTTGTCATAAGTGTCACCAGTTCGCCTACTAATCATTTATAAGTGCCTATCATTTTTGTTATATGGCATGAGACTCTAAATTCCATCTTATTTATATCTCATATAAATAACTTGGGAACAAACATGAATACAATCTTTCTGGATAAGTCATGTCCTTATTATGAAGTATCCTCGATTGTGAACCTATTTATGATACTTTGTGCTAGAAATATTATCACTCATATTCTTAACAACTTAAGAATAATATTTCTAACAAAATATCAATGGACCTTTTCTATTACACATAAATATATTATGTAAACGGAAAAGTGGAAATGCCTTTTATTAATAAATTTATGTACAAGATACATACTAAATGATATGCTCTAGGGCATACTACAAACAATCTCCCACTAGCACTAGAGCCATTCATTACAATATCTTAGACCTATCTTCTCAAGATGTCGGTCTAACTGAGTATGTGACATAGGCTTAGTGAATGGATCAGCTGGTTTTTAGCTGATGTTATATTTTCTGCATGGCTACATCGCCTCGCCCAACTATTTCTCTGATAATGTGGTAGCGCCTTTCTATGTGTTTGGATTTCTGGTGAGACCTTGGTTCCTTAGCCTGTATGACTGCTCCATTATTGTCACAGTGTAGTGGAACTGCTGACTCAATGGAAGGAACTACTGTAAGTTCTGTCACGAACTTATTTATCCAAACAGCTTCTTTTGCAAGATTCGATGCAAAGAATATACTCGACCTCGATGAGTGGAATCTGCAGTCGTGCTCTGTTTGGAACTCTTCCAACTGACTACACCTCCATTACAAATGAACACATATCCAGAGGTAGACTTTCTATCATCGATATCTGATTGGAAGTCAGAATCAGTATAACCATCTAATTGCAAGTCTCCACCTCCATAAATCAAGAATAAATCCTTAGTTCTTCTCAAGTACTTAAGAATATTCTTGTGATTATCGATGTTCCAAACCTGGATTGGATTGATACCTGCTAGTCAAACTAACAACATATGCGATATCCGGCCTAGTACACAACATTGCATACATTAAACTTCCAATAGCCGAAGCATATGGAATCCTAGCCATCTTATCTCTTTCTTCGGGTGTCTTTGGAGACATCTCTTTAGAAAGATGGATACCATGTCTCACTGGTAACAATCCTCTCTTGGAATCAAGCATGTTAAACCTCTTTAACACCCTTTCCAAGTATAGACTTTGGGATAAACCTATTATTCTTTTCGCTCTATCTCTATAGATGCGAATCCCAAGAATATAGGTTGCCTCCCCTAAGTCTTTCATGGAGAATGTATTTGACAACCATACCTTTATAGTTGTCAACATACCTATGTCATTACCTATCAACAGTATGTCATCCACATATAAGACAAGGAAAGTGATAGCTCTGTCACTAACCTTCTTATATACACATGGCTCATCCTCATTTTTGATAAAACCAAAGGATTTAATGGCTTCATCAAAACGGATGTTCCAACTCCTCGAAGCTTGTTGCAACCCATAAATGGATCGCTTTAGCTTGCATACCTTGGAACCATCTTGGGATTCAAATCCCTTAGGTTGTTCCATGAAAATGTTTTCTTTAATGTATCCATTGAGAAAAGCTGTTTTGACATCCATCTGCCAAATCTCATAATCATAGTATGCAGCTATTGCTAATAAAATCCTAATTGATTTAAGCATGGCAACAAAGCAGAAAGTCTCCTCATAGTCTATTCCTTGCCTTTGGCGAAACCCTTTCGCTACTAGCCTTGCCTTATAGGTCTCTACCTTTCCATCGAACCAATTTTCTTCTTGAAACCCCATTTGTTCCCTATAGGTACAATACCTTGGTGGGTCAACAAGATCCCAAACTTGATTCTTATACATGGAATCAATCTGATTTCATAGCATCAATCCATTTTGAAGAGTCTATATCTGATATAGCTTCTTCATAGGTAAGTGGATCATCTCCATGATCTACTTCTTCATGAGTAGACAACTCTTGTTCTTCTTCATGAAGAAAACCATATCTCACTGGTGGGTGAGATACCCTGGTTGTTCTATGAGGACCAGCTGTAGATGTTTCATCAATGGGTATAGGTTGACTAGATGGATTTATATCCATCTGATCTGTTGGTTGGTCAGAATTCTCCAATTCTAACTCTATTTGCCTTCCTTTGCCTCCTTCTTGAACAAACTGTTGTTCAAGAAATGTGGCATCTCTACTTATCACAACCTTTTGTGAAGTAGGCAAATAAAAATAATATCCAAAACTATCTTTTGGATATCCAACAAATCGACCTTTTTCTGATCTGGTCTCCAATTTTTCAGTGTTCAGCTTTTTGATATAAGCTGGACAACCCCAAATCTTAACATGCTTTAGACTTGGTTTTCTTCCATGCCATATCTCATAAGGTGTGGAAGAAATTGATTTTGATGGAATCCTATTCAGAATATACAAAGCTGATTCTAATGCAAATCCCCAAAAGAAGATTGGCATATCAGTATAGCTCATCATACTACGTACCATATCCAATAGGGTACAATTTCTCCTTTCAGATACACTATTCAACTGTGGCGTTCCTGGAGGAGTCAGCTGAGAAACAATGCCATGCTCTCTCAAGTATTCATCAAATTCAATACTCAAATATTCACCTCCACGATCTGATCGAAGAGCTTTAATATTCTTTCCTGTATGATTTTCTACTTCAGATTTAAATTCTTTGAACTTTTCAAAAGATTCATGTTTGTATTTCATCAAATACAAATACCCAAACCTTGATTTATCATCAGTAAAGGTAATAAAATAATGAAAGCCCCCTCTAGCCATTTCTTTAAATGGACCACATGCATCACTATGTATTAGCTCCAAAATATTTTCAGCTCTTAGCCCTTGTCCAACAAAGGGTGATCTAGTCATTTTGCCCTGAAGGCAAGATTCACAAGTTGGAGAAGGCTCAGAGCCCAATGAGGATAGAATCCCCATTTTCTCCAGTTTTGCAATCCTATCTTCTGCAACATGACATAACCTTAAGTGCCAAATATATTTTGAACTTGAGTTAGTTTTAACCATGGCATTGCATTCTTTTAGATTACTATACTCTGGCCAGTGGAAACACTTTCTTACTGGCAATGGAAACACTTTCCTATTGGTAATGGAAACACTTTCCTGTTGGCAGTGAAAACACTTTCCTTTGCCTTCATCAGCTTTAGTCTTCCTTTTCTGTTTAGCTATTTTCTTGGAAGGACCAGGAATCTGAGGTTTCTTTTTCTTATTGCCCTTCTTCTTGTTGGACTTTCTAGCAGAAGAAGATGCAACCAAAGCTACCTCTTTTCCTTTATTGCCTGGCATATTCTTTTGGGCAATAACCAGCATGTTGAGTAAACCAGCTAAGGTGCATTCCTGTTTAGTCATATGGAAATTTGTCACAAAATTCCCAAAAGACTCGTGAAGGATCAAGGATCAAATCCGTCTGTAATTGGAAATCCATGTTGAAGTCAAGATATTCCAACCGCTCAATCACCAATCATCTTGTGGACATGATCCCCAACATTACATTCCTCGGACATCCTCATACGGAATAACTGTCTAGATATCTCATACCTAGCATTCTGCTTGTGCTCACCATACAACTCTTGTAGGTAAAGGAGGATCTCACTCGCACTCTGCATGTTCTCATGCTGCTTCTGTAACTTATTACTCATGGAAGCAAGCATGTAACACTTAGCTCTCATATCATGCTCCTTCCACTTGTCCAAAGTTTCATGTTCCTCTTGTGTGGCCTCTGGAGGTAAGGGATAGGAACATTTGAGTCTAGAACATATCCTATATGTTCAAGGTTTAGGACAAGTTTAAAATTTCTTAACCAATTAGACAGATTAGGTCATATCAACCTATTGCGATCAAGTATGCTTGTAAAGATATTGGATGGTGGTGGTTGTTCTGTGCTCATTTTTATCGAAAATTAATCGAGAAAATAACCAGATTAATTAGTAAATGTATCATGTAATTAACCAAAATGATTATGGTCTTTTAATCAAATTGGTCCTCCCACTAACTTAGCGAATCCTACACTTCCAAAGTAGAAAACGGAAATCCTAGTTGGATGGATTTCTAGTGGGTGATTGAATTCTTATAATTCTATTGATCATCCTCAGGTACATCCGTTATTGGAATTACAATAAACTATAAGTGAGCAACTCCTTGCCCATCACATCTCATGTGAGGTTCAATCCTTTACCTAGCCCCTAATGCTCAAAATCTCAGGTATATCCATTAATGACTTATCTTGCATTAGTTAAGTTGATCCCATTGAGCCAGTAATTATGCAAATAATTTTAATGTCCTCAGGTACATCCAATATTGGCCACCAAACCATTTACATATTTACAACATCTCATGCCTAACAATTATTCTTAAGAAAATCTCTTAAATAAATTGCATCTTATGCAACTATTTAAAATTTCTTAAAATAATTGTCCCAATGGAGGGCCTCTGTTATAATTACTTTAATTATAGCATTTCCAACTTAATCATTTGTTTGGAAGATTTTATGGTCATTCTATTTACTATTAAGGTCTCACTTTGCACATTATCCATTTAGCATGCATATATCATATAATTGCATACATTCCCATACATCTCATGCATACATGGATAAGCAGTAAATATGGTATGATCATGGACTTTCTAAGGGATTCAATTCTGAGCCACCAAGAATTGAATCAGGGCATTCCTAGGTGCATTTCATTCATTCATTTTACAAGAGTTGCTGAAGGAGTACATAATCAACACTTGATATTGAATTCCTCCCACTGGTCCCACCAATGCTCTTGACCTCCTTGAACTTCTTGCAATCCAATATTACATAGTAATCCTTGGCATACCAAGGCGAATTTACAAGAACTTAAATAAATGAAATTACAACCCAAAAATATTACAAACTTAATAATACATGCCCAAAATAAATTAAAATAAATTAATTAATTTACAATCCCAAAGAAACATAAAAGAAATAAATCCAATCACATTGGTCTTTTATAGTCCATGATCATCCATCATGCATATCACTATTTAATAATTAAATAAAACATACATACTTAAATTAAATTGAATATCTCATATTCAACTTAAAAATCCAGATTTGAATATGATTCAAATAAATTTAAAAATTCAGATTTGAATCTCATTCAAACAAATTTAAAAATTCAGATTTGAATCACATTCAAACAACTTCAAAAATTCAGATTTGAATCACATTCAAACATTTTTTAAAAAATCAGATTTGAATCACATTCAAATATTTTTTAAAAAATCAGATCTGAATTTTATTGAATCAATTTTAAAAAATCAGATTTAAATATGATTCAAACAACTTTAAAAATTCAGATTTGAATCACATTCAAACAACTTTTAAAATTCAGATTTGAATCACATTCAAACAATTTTTTAAAATTCTGATTTGAATCATAATTTAATTGTGTGATTAAAACAACTAATTAAACACTTTAATTAGTCAAAGAATAGGCCTTAGATCATACAACAATTGCAGAATTAAAAGCCAAACCTTAAACCACCCATGGAAGCCAAACCATGCGCACTATTGATGGTGTTTTTTCAAGTATGCCGCCAACTTGCTTTGCAACTAGCAATGAACTTTTGATCTCATGATCAAACACACAATTAAATCATATAATCAACAATCTAAATGGCAAATATAGTGGCTCTGATACCAATTGAAGGAACGGAAATGTGAAAAACACAAGATTATACCATTGAATTAAAAAATTTTCACCTAGGGTCACATGCACCATGCAAGATTTATTTTTATCTATTTGATTTCAATGATAAACAACATATTAAAACTCTTTTAATATGTTTTTTGGATCTGTATTTGCCATTTAAGATTTTAAAATTAATCAGATTAATTTTAGAACCCTATATTAAATCAAGAATGATTACACTAACCTCTTGATACACTGCAGCGTGTCTGCGCCTTTGAGATTCGTCTTCAAGACACCAAATGTTGTCCCTCTAGCTTGTCCACACCAAGAACACCTATGGCAGCCCTTGAATAGCTTATAAAGCTTTTTCTATTAATTAGAAAATCAAGTTCTGCCTTTTTAAGAGATTAAAGATGTAAATAGGACACTAGAAACAATTTCTAGTGTTCTTAATTCAAGAGATTGATGGCTAATCTCTTTGAATTGATAAGAGATGAAGAAGAAGAGATAAAAACCCTCAAAGTGGCGTGACAAAGGAGTGTGGCTGCTGGTTGTGTTTTATTTTCTCATAACAACACTTAAATAGCTAGGTTAACACATTAAACCCTTGCCACATGTCACCCTTTGATTAGCTCTAGGTTTAAGTGACCCAATCACATTGTGCCAAGTGTCAAACCTATATTTAATCTTGATTTTAATCATCTTACATGATTAAAAAAAAACATTTGGCAAGCTTACGTGTTATGCCATGTGTCACCATCTCATGGTGCCACGTGTCACACAGCAAAATGACCAAAATGCCCCTGTGTCTTAATTTTGAGTTCTTAACCCAAAATAATTATTTTCTTCTTCTAATTAATTTATATCAAATATAAATTAATTAATTAATCTCTATTAATTAATTTCTCATCAATTAAATTCATATTTAAACACTTTAAATATAAATTTAATTTATACTACACATCCAATAATCTAGATTTGGTTTCAAGTCATGCTAGGGACTTTGCAATTTAATTGCAAACCAAACCTATTTAATTAATCAATTAAACTCTTTAATTAATTAATTAAATCATATTTAAATAGGTGATAACTTGTGTATGTGTGTGACTTACTAGGCTCATCACTAATTGGCAATGAGACATGATGTCAACTCTTAATATCATCAGAACTCTTTCTTACCATAAATGATTTCTCTAAATCATTTTATGAACCTCATAAACCATGGTTAACACCTAGCATAGCATGCCATGGCCACCCAATTAGTAATAAGATTTACCTTAAATGAACCTATAATCATATGTTACCATGCACTAGAATCTCTACATTTACAAAATCCCAACTCAAGCCGAGTCATGGTTTATGTCAAACTCCATTTGCTATGAATATTATGTTCTCTTTTAATTCCAGTTCTTGATTAAAAGATTTTTCTCATCGAAACTCTTTTCGAATAAATCTATCTATCTGGCCAGGAACTTGAAACATCAAGAACAATTAAATGAACATAGGATTTTATCTCTATTTACTTAGAGGCAGATTCCATCTTGATCAACACCTACCTCCATATATAACTAGTAGGAGCCAACACATGCCCATATACCCATACATAGTACAAGTATGAAAGCGATATCAAACTCAAACTACCTATATACAAGATAAGCTGTGCTATCTCGGTCTAAAGATTATATGCCTTGATATGATTTATGACAAAACATTGACAAGAGTAAACTCCATGTGCTTGTCATAAGTGTCACTGGTTCGGCCTACTTATCATTTATAAGTGCCTATCATGTTTGTTATATGGCATGAGACTCACCATTCCATCTTATTTATATCTCATATAAATAACTTGGGAACAAACATGAATACAATCTTTCTGGATAAATCATGTCCTTATTATGAAGTATCCTCGATTGTGAACCTATTTATGATACTTTGTGCTAGAAATATTGTCACTCATATTCTTAACAACTTTAGAATAATATTTCTAACAAAATATCAATGGACCTTTTCTATTACACATAAATATATTATGTAAACGGAAAAGTGGAAATGCCTTTTATTAATAAAATTATGTACAAGATACATACTAAATGATATGCTCTAGGGCATACTACTAACATCATCAAATTCAGTACTCAAGTATTCACCTCCACGATTTGATCGAAGTGCTTTAATACTTTTTCCTCTTTGATTTTCTACTTAAAATTTAAATTCTTTAAACTTTTCAAAGGATTCATGTTTGTATTTCATCAAATACAAATACCCAAACCTTGATTTATCATCAGTAAAGGTAATAAAATAATGAAAACTGCCTTTAGCCATTTCTTTCAATGGGCCACATACATCACTATGTATTAGCTCCAAAATATTTTCAGCTTCTAGCACTTGTCCAACAAAGGGTGATCTAGTCATTTTGCCTTGAAGGCAAGATTCACAAGTTGGAGTAAGTACAAAACCCAACGAGGATAAAATTTCCATTTTCTCTAATTTTGCAATCCTATCTTCTGTAACATGACCTAACTTTAAGTGCCAAATATATTTTGAACTTGAGTTGATTTTCACAATGGCATTGCATTCATTTAGATCACTTACATTCAATTTGTGTTTGTCATTATTGTCCAAATAATAAAGACCATAATTCATTTAACCCAAACCAATATATTTATTTCCAAAATAAATATAGCAAACATCATTTGTGAACTTGAATTCATAGCCATTTCTAGTTAAACTAGATATAGAAATGATGTTCTTAAAAGCATTAGGTACATATAAAATATTATCCAAACACAAAACATGCCCAGACATGTAAAAAGATTTAGATCCTATAGCTAAAGCTTCAACAGTTGAGCCGTCGCCAATTCGGAGTCTAACATCTTGAGAACGCAAGCTACTACTGTTTACTAGTTCCTGCATATCATAAGAAATGTGAGAACTGGCACTAGTATCTAAAACCCAAGCTGTAGATGAACTATGAGTATCATTAAAATCTAAATAACAAGATATGGACATACCTTCTGAAGGTTTATCCTTCTTGTCCTTCAGAGAAGCAAGATACCCTGGGCAGTTCCTTTTCTAGTGCCCATCCTGCTGGCAGTGGAAACACTTTCCTTTACCTCTATCAGCTTTAGTCTTCCCTTTTTGTTTAGCTATTTTCTTGGAAGGACTAGGAATTTGAGGTTTATTTTTTCTTATTGCCCTTCTTCTTGTTGGACTTTCTAGTAGATGAATATGCAATCAAAGCTACCTCTTTTCCTTTATTACCTGGCATATTCTTTTGGGTAATAACCAGCATGTTAATTAGACCAGCCAAGGCATATTCATGCTTAGTCATATGAAAATTTGTCACAAAATTCCTAAATGACTCAGGAAGGGACTGAAGGATCAAATCCGTCTGGAATTGGAAATCCATGTTAAAGTCCAGATGTTCCAGCTGCTCAATAAGGTGAATCATCTTGTGGACATGATCCCCAACATTTTATCCCTCAGACATCCTCATGCAAAATAGATGCCTAGATATCTCATACCTGGCATTCCTGCTATGTTCACCATACAACTCTTGTAGGTGAAGGAGGATCTCACTTACATATTGCATGTTCTCATGTTGCTTCTGTAACTCATTACTCATAGAAGCAAGCATGTAACACTTGGCGCTCATATCATGCTCCTTCCACTTGTCCAAAGTTTCATGTTCCTCTTGAGTGGCCTCTGGAGGTAAGGGACCAGGAACCTGTGAGTATAGATCATATCCTATATGTTCAAGGTCCAAAACAAGCTTCAAATTTCTTAGCCAATCAGAGAGATTAGGTCCTATCAACCTATTGCAATTATGTATGCTTGCAAGGATATTGGATAGTGGTGGTTGTGGTGTGCTCATTATTATTAGAAAATTAACTACAGAAAATAACAAGATTAATTAGTAAATGTATCATGTATTTAAACAAAATAATTATGGTCTTTTAATCAAATTGGTCTTCCCACTAACTTAGCGAATCCTACACTTCCATAGTAGAAAACGAAAATCCTAGTTGGATGGATTTCTGGTGGGTGATTGAATTCTTATAATCTTATTGATCATCCTCAGGCACATCCATTATTGGAATTACAATAAACTACAAGTGAGCAACTCCTTACCCATCACATCTCATGCGAGGTTCAATCCTTTACCTAGCCCCTAATGCTTAAAATCTCAAGCACATCCATTATTGACTTATCTTATGGCACCCCTTACCCATCTACAGTGTAGCCGAGTAAGATATGCTACATAGTGTGCCACAGCACCAATTCATATTTCCATTACAATTTACCCTTTTGAATTTGTTTATTTACAATTTTTAATTAATCTGAATTTTTTCATAAATTTTATAGAAAATCTGGAAGAGTGCCGGCTGTAAATTGGAAAAACAGTTCTTTTGAATCTGTTAAAAACACTTCCAATATAATCATAATTTCAATCTTAGTCAACCAGCAACATATTTTCAACAATTTCTCAAATGACTTCAATATCTCAAAATTCAATTTGTTTCTTATCATACTCAATTCAATAAGAAATGCTCAAATTCATTACTGAACATGGTTCATAGATAATTACATCAAAAGCATAATTACATGAGTTTATAATAAACATTACAAAAGTTTACAAAATATAAAATACCAAAAGTAACCTAATTTCCTACCAATGCACTGCAAATATGAGGTGACTCTAGACTCTGTGTGCAGATTTGAAAGTTCATCCAGTCTGAGGTCTGCTGGACTCCCCAGTTATGTCTCCAGTACCTGCGCGTGGCAAAAGTGACGCGCTAAGCAATTCTGCTTAGTGGTGACAATATAAAATAAAATAACTAAAATAACATAAATATGCAGAATGTATGTTTACATTTTAGGTAGACTTAATTTCTGGCATTTATTGCAGTATTATTCGACTAAAATTTAATAAGATTTAATTTCATTGCTCGAGTAACCCATACTAGTCGACTAGACTGGATAAATGGGTAAACTGACACTGGGTACCAAGTACCTCAGACCATCACACCATCAGTCACATTGTGTCTCCCTGTGTGCAACAGAATAGCTAATAAGCTGTAATAATTATCAGGGATAAAACCCAAGTATAACAACTCAATCAACATAGCCTAAGGCTATTATAACACATAATGGCACATGAGGCCATGAAACATAGAATGGCATGAAGCCATATGCAGTACTACTAACAGAACCCTATTTGCATGCCAACCTATCCAAACCAATCTTGCTAGGTGTACTAGGGTATGTTACACTTTTAGATTGTACAATTCCTAAAATTTAAGATTAGGTGTTACTATTCATTTCATTAGTCAACAAAAATATTGACTTTTGCATAGACAATAGGTACATTGGTTTTAATACTCCCAACATACCACATTTTTCATTCTAAAATTGTTGGTATTGGTTGCTAATTCCATTTCTAAGCTTAGCGTTAGTTTTTCAAAATTTTCAGATTTTAAGCCTTGTATTTACTGTTCCATTAGTTATTCTTGTAGTGGGAATTTGGCAAAGTTGTCAACATGAAAGCTATTCCTTATTGTGTCTAGTTACATTTTTTTTTTAATCACTCCATTTGGAGTTTTTAGCCTCAAGTTATGGCCTAAATACCATGACTGACTGGATCGCAAACTTCCTAAATTTTTTGGACTGACCAAATCTATAGTGTTTTGTACAGTAATTACAGGTCACCTTTTGAACAAATTATGGTCAAAATTTGGGTTAGGTTTCTTCATGAAAGTTGTAGTTCTATGTCTCAGCTATTTTCTGGTAAAATTTCAGGTCAATTGGACCTTTCTACATTGAGTTATTACCAAATGAATAAACACTATTCATTTGGTCATTTTGCCCAGGCAGAATGCAAGTCACCTAGATTAGGGTAATCTTTAAGTCAACTTGGTTTGGTGTTCTGGGCATAGCTTCTTCACCAAAGTTGTGCCACTTTGTGTCTAGTTTCATGTCCAATTGGCCTTGCACCAATTGAACCTCTACAACTTCAGTTATCACTATCCAAACCTGCTGGACTCATACCCAGTCCTACAGGTCACCAAGGGCAGCCACACTAACTTCAATTCCCACTTAACAAACCACTTCATTTCTTATTCATACATAACCAAATGGTCACTAATTGACCATTAAAACTTACTTTCACCATTACATGATCAAAGTCTCAATTTCATACACAAACCCTAACTCAACTATCTGAAATCATGCATTTAACTTTCATTTCATTATTCCACTCAAGAGACTAATACTAAGGGCAGCCATACTACCATTTTAGTTCCATGAAATCCTCAAAACCTTACCACATCCAAGGCTACTAAAAATGTAGTATGGGCATACACATGATATTTATTAAATTTCTTTGTAAATTTACACTCAATTATACTCCTTCAACATGAATTGAAAGAGAAAAGGCAAGTTAAGTCACTAACCTCTAATGGAGTAAATTTCAAATTTGCTAGAGTTCTTCCTTTACACTTCCTTTTGTTCCCAAGAGCTTCACCAAGATGAAATATCAAGGTTTTATGTTGCTAAGTTAGGGTTTTGTTGAGAGAGGACTAAGGGAAGGGAGCTTTGTTAACTTGAAAATGGAGGAGTGAGGGAGAGAGTATGGGACAGCAAGAAGAGGAAGAGAGTGGCTGCTGAAATTTTCTAGAATTTTACTTCTTTTCCTCATCTTTTAATGTATTATAATTGTCTTTCTTTAATTTGATTGGCCATAGCTTTTTAATTACCTCATGCTTACATAAGCATGAAGTAATAAATCTCATTTTTTTACAATTTCTTTTCTTTCTTTTCCTATTCATTTCTAAATAAATTTTCATCAATATTTGTTCATATTTTATGTCATATAATTCACTTACATAAATGGACAAGTTGGTCAAAAATCATCTCTGAAGACGAAATGACCAAAATGCCCTCCGTTTGACTTAACGAGCTAAAATTGTGTGTACCGATTGAAAAATTTTTTTAAGCCTTTTCTTGGCATTCTAATGCCATATAATCCTCAATAACTCTTCTTTGGAGTCCCAAAAATTATTTTATGAATTTTCTCCTGGGTTTAGGGCTCATAGTTGTGAGGACCACAACTTCTCACTGGGTTACCCATCGCTAGGGCACTAGCTCATTTAACTTGGTTCTATTTTATTCCTAAAATTTTTTCTAAACTTTTTTATTAATATTTGAGTTAATTATGGTTCCTCACTTTATTTTAAATATTTTTCTGGACATTCTAGCTGTCTGGACCGATAATGGTCACCGGAATAGTAGAATGTACGGAGTTACTACAGGAAGGGTGTTACATATCTTGCATTAGTTAAGTTGATCCCATTGAGTCAGTAAACATGGAAATAATTTTAATGTCCTCAGGCACATCCATTATGTTAGTAGTATGCCCTAGAGGATATCATTTAATATGTATCTTGTGCATGTTTTTATTAATAAATGGTATTTTCACTTTTCCATTTACATAATATATTTATATGTAATAGAAAAGGTTCATTGATATTTTATTAAAAATTCTATTCTTAAGTTGTTAAAAATATGAGTGACAGTATTTCTAGCACAAAGTATCATAAATAGGTTCACAATCAAGGATACTTCACAATAAGGACATGACTTATCCAGAAAGATTGTAATCATGTTTGTTCCCAAGTTATTTATATGAGATGTAAATAAGATGGAATGGTGATTCTCATGCCATATAACAAACATGATAGGCACTTATACATGAAAAGTAGGCCGAACCAGTGACATTTATGACAAGCACATGGAATTTACTCTTGTCAATGTACTGTCATAAATTATATCAGTGCATATAATCTTTAGACCTGAGATAGCATAGTTATCTTGTATATAGGTGGTTTGAGTTTGATACTGCTTTCATACTTGTACTATGTATGGGTATATGGGCATGTGTTGGCTCCTACTAGTTATATATGGAGGTAGGTGTTGATCAAGATGGAATCTGTTACCCTAAGCAAATAGGGATAAAATCCTATGTTCATTTAATTATTCTTGATGCTTCAAGTTCCTGGCCAGGACAGATAGATTTAATCAGAAAAGAGTTTCTGATGAGAAAATCTTTTTAATCAAGAACTGGTATTAAAAGAGAACATAATATTCATAGCAAATGAGATTTTACATAAACCATGACTCCAGCTCGAATTGGAATTTTGTAATAAAGAGATTCTAGTGCATGGTAATATATGATTATAGATTCATTTAAGGTAAACCTTATTACTGATTGGGTGGCTATGACATGCTATGCTAGGTGTTAACCATAGTCTATGAGCTACATAAAATGATTTAGAGAAATCATTTATGGTAAGAAAGAGTTCTGATAATATTAAGAGTTTATATTATGTCTCATTGCCAATTAGTGATGAGCCTAGTAAGTCACACACATACACAAGTAATCACCAAATTAAATATGATTTAATTAATTAATTAAAGAGTTTAATTGATTAATTAAATAGATTTGGTTTGCAATTAGATTGCAAAGTCCCTAACATGACTTGAAACCAAATCTAGGTTATTGGATGTATAGTATAAGTTAAATTTATATTTAAAGTGTTTAAATATGAATTTAATTAATGAGAAATTAATTAGTAGAGATTAATTAATTTATTTATATTTGATATAAATTGATTAGAAGATGAGAAATAATTATTTTTGGGTTGAGAACTCAAAATTAAGATACAGGGGTATTTTGGTCATTTCACTGGGTGACATGTGGCACCATGAGATGGTGACACATGGCACTACACATAAGCTTGCCATATGTCTTTTAATCATGTAAGATTATGAAAGTCAAGATTAAATATAGGTTTGACATTTAACACATTGTGATTGGGTCAATTAAACCTAGAGCCAATCAGAAGGTGACATGTGGCAAGGGTTTTAAGTGGTGACCTAGCTATAAAAGTGTAAAGATGAAAGAACAAAAATACAAGCTATTGTTTTCTCTTGGTGCCGCCACCCTTGGAGTGTTCTTCTTCTCTTCTTCTTCATCTCTCATCAATTCAAAGAGATTTGCCAACAATCTCTTGAATTAAAAATACTAGAAATTGTTTCTAGTGTCCTGTTTACATCTATAATCTCTCAAAAAGCAAAACCTGATTTTCTAATTGATTGGAACAGCTTTAGAAGCTGTTTAAGGGGCTGCCAATGGTGATCTTGGTGTGGACAAGCTAGAGAGACAACATCTAGTGTCCTAGGCACATCCTAAAGGTTCCAAACACACTGCAGTGCATCAAAAAGATTAGTGCACTTGTTCTTGATCTAATCTAGGGTTCTAATAAATTAATCTATTAATTCTAAAATCTTAAATGGAAAATGTAGATCCAAAAACATATTAAAAGAGTTTTAATATGCTATTTATCATTGAAATCAAATAGATGAAATTGAATCTTGCATGATGCATGTGACCCTAGATGAAAAAATTTTGAATTCAATGATCTAAACTTATGTTTTTCATGCTTCCGCTCCTTCAATTGGTATCAGAGCCACCATATTTGCCATTTAGATTGTTGATTATATGATTTAATTGTGTGATTTGATCATGAGATGATTAAATCATTGTTGGTTGCAATGACAAAGGTGGCGGCTTGATGAATAACACCATGGTGTGCATGGTTTGATTCATTCAACCATGCGCATGGTTGTTTGGGCTTGTTTGTGGGCTTGGTTTCAAAGCCCATAATTAGGTCCATGACAAAAAGTGTTTAATTAGGAGTTTTAATTGCACAATTAAATTTTAATTCATTTGTTTGAATGAGGTTTAAATATGAATTTTTAAATTGGGTTGAATGAGATTCAAGTCTGAATTTTTAAGTTTGTTTGAATGTGATTCAAATCTGAATTTTTAAATTTGTTTGAATCATATTCAAATATGGATTTTTAAGTTGGATATGAGATATTCAATTTAATTCAAGTATGTATGTTTTATTTAATTATTAAATAGTAATATGCATGATGGATGATCATGGACTATAAAAGACCAATGTGATTGGATTAAAGACCAATGTGATTGGATTTATTTCATTTATGTTTCTTTGGGTTGTAAATTAATTAATTTATTTTAATTTATTTTGGGCATGTATTATAAAGGTTGTAATAACTTTGGGTTGTAATTTCATTTATTTAGTTCTTGTAGATTTGCCTTGTTATGCCAAGGATTACTATGTAATTGGATTGCAAGAAGATCAAAGAGGTGAAGAGCATTGGTGGACTAGTGGGAGGAATTCAAGATCAAGTGTTGATTATGTACTCCTTCAGCAACTCTTGTAATATGAATTAATGAAATGCATCTAGGAATGCCCTAATTTAATTCTTGGTGGCTCAGAATTGAATCCCTTAGAAAGTCCATGATCATACCATATTTATTATCCATGAAAGCATGAGATGTATGGGAATGTATGCAAGTATATGATATATGCATGCTAATTGGATAATATGCAAAGTGAGACCTTAATAGTAATTAGGACGACCACAAAATCTTCCAAATAAATGATTAAGTTGGAAATGGTATAATTAAAGTAATTATAACATGGCACCTCCATTGAGGCAATTACTTTAAGAAATTTTAAATACTTGCATATGATACAATTAATTTAAAAGATTTTCTTAAGAATAATTGTTAAGCATGAGATGTTGTAAATATGTAAATGGTTTGGTGGCCAATATTGGATGTACCTGAGGACATTAAAATTATTTGCATAATTACTGGCTCAATGGGATCAACTTAACTAATGCAAGATAAGTCAACAATGGATGTACCTGAGATTTTGAGCATTAGGGGCTAGGTAAAGGATTGAACCTCACATGAGATGTGATGGGCAAGGAGTTGCTTACTTATAGTTTATTGTAATTCCAATAGTGGATGTGCCTGAGGATGACCAATAGGATTATAAGAATTCAATCACCCACTAGAAATCCATCCAACTAGGATTTTCGTTTTCTACTTTGGAAGTGTAGGATTCGTGAAGTTAGTGGGAGGACCAATTTGATTAAAAGACTATAATCATTTTGATTAAATACATGATACATTTACTAATTAATCTGGTTATTTTCTACAATTAATTTTCTGATAATAATGAGCATAGAACAACTACCACCATCCAATATCCTTGCAAGCATACGTGATCACAATATGTTGACAGGGCCTAATCTATCTAATTGGCTAAGAAATTTGAAACTTATCCTGAACCTTGAACATATAGGATATGTTCTAGACTCACAGGTTCCTGGTCCCTTACCTCCAGAGGCCACACAAGAGGAACATGAAACTTTGGATAAGTGGAAGGAGCATGATGTGAGAGCCAAGTGTTACATGCTTGCTTCTATGAGTAATGAGTTACAGAAGCAGCATAAGATCATGCAGAGTACGAGTGAGATCCTCCTTTACCTACAAGAGTTATATGGTGAGCACAACAGGAATGCAAGGTATGAGATATCTAGGCAGTTATTCCGCATGAGGATGTTTGAGGGACAGAATGTTGGGGATCATGTCCACAAGATAATTCAGCTGATTGAGTAGCTGGAACATCTTCACTTCAACATGGATTTCCAAATATAGACGGATTTGATCCTTTAATCCCTTTCTGAGTCATTTGGGAATTTTGTGACAAATTTTCATATGACTAAATAGGAATGCACCTTGACTGGTTTACTCAACATGCTGGTTATTGCCCAAAAGAATATGCCAGGCAATAAAGGAAAAGAGGTAGATTTAATTACATCTTCTTCTGCTGGAAAGTCCAATAAGAAGAAAGGCAATAAGAAAAAGAAACCTTAGATTCCTGGTCCTTCCAAGAAAATAGCTAAACAGAAAGGGAACACTAAAGCTGATGGAGGCAAAGGAAAGTGTTTCCACTGCCAGTAGGATGGGCACTAGAAAGGGAACTGCCCAGAGTATAGCAATCTAAAAGAATGCAATGCCATGGTGAAAATCAACACAAGTTCAAAATATATTTGGCACTTAAGGTTAGGTCATGTTGCAGAAAATAGGATTGCAAAGTTGGAGAAAATGAGGATTTTATCTTCATTAGTTTTTGGACCTACTCCAACTTGTGAATCTTGCCTTTAGGGCAAAATGACCAAATCACCCTTTGTTGGACAAGGGCTAAGAGCTGAAAATATTTTGGTGGCCCATTTAGAGAAATGGCTAGAGGTGGTTTTCTTAACTTTATTACCTTTACTGATTAAAAATCAAGGTTTGGGTATTTGTATTTGATGAAATACAAACATGAATCCTTTGAAAAAGTTCAAAGAATTTAAATCTAATGTTGAAAATCAAACAGAAAAAAGTATTAAAGCTCTTCGATCAGATCGTGGAGGTAAATACTTGAGTACTGAATTTGATGAATACTTGAGAGAGCATGGCATTGTTTCCCAGCTAACTCCTCCAGGAACACCACAGCTGAATGGTGTATTTGAAAAGAGAAATCGTACCTTATTGGATATGGTACAAAGTATGATGAGCTATACTAATATGCCAATCTCCTTTTGGGGATTTGCATTAGAATCAACGTTGTATATTCTGAATAGGATTCTATCAAAATCAGTATCTTCCACACCTTATGAGATATGGCATGTAAGAAAACCAAGTCTTAAGTATGTTAAGATTTGGGCTTATCCAACTTATGTCAAAAAGTTGAACACTGATAAATTAGAAACCATATAAAAAAAGGGTCGATTTGTTGGATATCCAAAAGATAGTTTTGGATATTATTTTTGTTTTCCTACATCACAAAAGGTTATGGTAAGAAGAGATGCCACATTTCTTAAACAATAGTTTGTTCAAGAAGAAGGCAAAAGAAGGCAAATAGAGTTAGAATTGAAGAATTCTGACCAACCAACAGATCAGATAGATATAGATCCATCTAGTCAACCTACACCTATTGATGAAACATCTACAGCTGTTCCTCGTAGAACAACTAGGGTATCTCACCCACCAGTGAGATATGGTTTCCTTCATGAAGAAGAACAAGAGTTGTCTACTCATGAAGAAGTAGATCATGGAGATGATCCACTTACCTATGAAGAAGCTATATCATATATAGACTCTTCAAAATGGATTAATGCTATAAAATTCGAGATTGATTCCATGTATAAGAATCAAATTTGGGATCTTGTTGACCCACTTAAAGGTATTGTACCTATAGGGAACAAATGAGTTTTCAAGAAGAAAATTGGTTCTGATGGAAAGGTAGACACTTATAAAGCAAGGCTAGTAGCTAAAGGGTTTCGCTAAAGGCAAGGAATCGATTATGATGAGACTTTCTCACCTGTTGCCATGTTTAAATCAATTAGGATTCTATTAGCAATAGCTGCATACTATGATTATGAGATTTGGCAGATGGATGTCAAAATAGTTTTTCTCAATGGATACATTGAAGAAAACATTTTTATGGAACAACCTAGGGGTTTTGCATTCCAAGATGGTTCCAAAGTGCAAAAGCTAAAGCGATCCATTTATGGGTTAAAATAAGCTTCGAGGAGTTGGAACATCCTCTTTGATGAAGCCATTAAGTTATTTGGTTTTATCAAAAATGAGAATGAGCCATGTGTATATAAGAAGATTAGTGATAGTGCTATCACTTTCCTTGTCTTATATGTGGATGATATTCTGTTGATGGGTAATGACACAGGTATGCTGACAACTATAAAGGTATGGTTGTCAAATACATTCTCCATGAAAGACTTTGGGGAGGCAATCTATATTCTTGGAATTCACATTTATAGAGATAGAGCGAAAACAATAATTGGTTTATCCCAAAGTCTATACTTGGAAAAGGTGTTAAAAAGGTTTAACATGCTTGATTCCAAGAGAGAGTTGTTACCAATGAGACATGGTATCGACTTTTCTAAAAAGATGTCTCCAAAGACACCTGAAGAAAGAGATAAAATGGCCAGGATTCCATATGCTTCTGCTATTGGAAGTTTGATGTATGCAATGTTGTGTACTAGGCCGGATATCGCATATGCTGTTAGTTTGACTAGCAGGTATCAATCCAATCTAGGTTTGGAATACTGGATAGCTGTCAAGAATATCCTTAAGTACTTGAGAAGAACTAAGGATTTATTCTTGATATATGAAGGTGGTGACTTGCAATTGGATGGTTATACTAATTCTGATTTCCAATCAGATATCGATGATAGAAAGTACAATGAATGTCATAAAGAATTTAAACTCCATTTCACAATATCACTATAAATATCAATAAATCACACACACAGCTTTATCATGTTCTAAAGTTCAATTCGTCCCAAAAGCTGATGGCTAGTGAGGAATTCAATTCATCCCAAAAGCCGATGGCTAATGAGGAATAACATAGCTAGCTAGTAATAATATGAGTACTCATTCTATTCGTCCTCAACAGGCACACACCTTAACACTTCAGCCAGAGAGCGAATTCAATTCATCCCACTAGACAATCTAGCGAGGAATTCAATCAATATACTTGATAGTTGTGTTTTCAAACCATTTACAATGCTTTTCAATCAATAAGTATCCATCAAATATCATTCAAATAATTTCTCACAATTTAAAACAATAATATACAAAGTCATAATTTATTTTAATTGAAAAATTCAAAAGAAATAATTGTTGTGCACAAACCTCTGATAACTATCTCTTGGCTCTGACTCAGTATTTCCTTAACTTTTTCTGAGTCTTTGCTAACTGAAACACACGATTTGAAGTGTTTCAGTACTCATTTAAACTGTCTCTAAGAATAAAACTTAATACTTAATTTATTGAATTCTATTATTTCCTTAGTTAACCTAAGATTTTGACCCTCAATGCTCTTTAGGTGAATTAGGTTTTAATGTTACCAATATGTCACATTTGTAGCCTTTTAGTATTGGTACATGTTACCAAATTCATTTCCAAGTATGTTGCATTTTATTGCAATTTGTCGGATTTCAGTATACTAATTTGACCTAGCCGGATGACCTAGTTCCCTCAGTTTTCAGGTTTCGGTCAAAAGTAAAAACTTGTAGGTCTATGTCTTATTGCACGCGAGGCAAAATTTCAGGTCATTCTAAGTTGTGTAGACCAAGTTATGGTCAATCTACCAATGCTGGACAGAATGTATCAAAATGGTTACTTTAGGTCATTTTTAGGTCACTTTTGGTTTGGCCAGTTTTTGGACCTGAACTTGTGAAAGCTATTTGGCTTCGTTCCGTCCATTTTTGGGCTTTGGTGTCTTGATAAGAATTGTAGATATATGTCTCAACTATTCATGATAAAAATTTCAGGTCAATTGGACCTGTTTTCAGTGAGTTATGGCCAAAACACCAACTGCTGCCCAAATAGTCAATTTTCAGGCTTTCAAAGCACTAATCCAGATTTGGTCATTTTTCAAGTCACCTTCTAAGTAGAATTTTGGTAAGCTTCCTTCATGAAAGTTGGCACATTTTGTGCCCAGTTTCACCTACAATTGGTTTCATACCAATTGGAGCCACACACTTAAGGTTCTAAGCCAAAACACACATTGCCCTGCAACATACTCTTCATCACATACCAAAGGACACATTCAACACTTACCAAGTCACTTCCTTCATGCCAATTCTGGTTTGTACCATAACATTAACACATTTAGCAACTCATTTTTTGTCATTTTGGCAGCTTATAACCATTCTCAATATGCACATTATAGTACAAAATTTTCCAAATCCAATTACAAATAATTTAACCACATGACATAGCTCATTTACATGTCCAAATTCAAACCTTTATACACATATACATGCTGGCATAACAAGCACCATAATTCAATAATATAATTTCATAAACCAAACCATGAAACAACATATTTTGATCTACACTTCAAGTTGTCGATTTGTACATCTCTTTCAATTAACTTCCAAGCTTCCAAAATCATACCTTACACATGGAATTCAAGTATCATACAATCAAACCTATAAATCATCATTCAAACCACTATTTACATACAAGTATAAACTGTTCTTATTGAAGTTTCATGGCTGCCAAAATGTGCCTCTCCATTAACTCATCAAATTTCAAAAATTCTTCCATAAATCAACTACCCATAACATCCATTCAAGGTTTAATGAAACAAGAATAAAAAATACATACTTACCACTTTTGAAATTCTTCAAAACCTCACCAAAACTTAATTTTCTTGCTGCCTATCTACTGCCCAAGTTGTGTAGAACAACTTTAGTAAAGAAATCAAGTGAAAAAATGGGCTTACTTCATGCTTGCATGGAGCTTGTAGAATTCGGCCATGGAGGAACTTCTTTGGGAGATTTCGACTGGTTTTGGGAGGTTGAAGAAGGTGAGTAATCTGTTGTCATATGATGTGTAATGGTCCACTTAATGGAGTGAGTGGAGCACTAAGTAAGGGTTTAATGTTTATTTATTCTAAAGTTCCCATATTTCCACATTTAACTCCTATCTTTTGTTATTTAATATATGTACCACCAATTTAATTTTTCATGACATTTTCCAAGTGTAACATCATTCATTTTTAATGGACATTTAGGTCAAAAGACAACATGGGGTGTCAAATGACCATAATGCCCCTGTTCAGGTCGCATTCCCGATTTTTCGGTAACACCAAGTTTTGTCGTTTTCTCGATTTCCCTTTTTTCTTTGTACTAATTATTTAATTTTTCTTTGATATTTCTAATGATATTTATACTTCAATAGACGTTTATTTAAGTCTTAAAAATATTTTCTAGGGTTCCCCATGGTCCAGGACTAGTTAACGGTCCACACCGCAACTTCCCGGTGCGGTCACTCATTGCTAGGGTTCTTGGCTTGTTTAACTTGGCTACATTTCATTGCTATTATTTTTCCTTTGTTTTTCTTGTATTTTCTTTTTTTGTATTTCATTATTTTATGTCTCCTCACCCATAACTAAGTGTAGCTCTAAGCATCCTAGCTGTCCGGACAACACTAGCCACAGGAACAGTAGAACGCACTACCAAATATAGGGGTGTTACAAAATTGGTTCTGATGGAAAGGTAGAGACCTATAAGGCAAGGCTAGTAGCGAAAGGGTTTCGCCAAAGGCAAGGAATCGACTCTGAGGAGACTTTCTCACCTATTGCCATGCTTAAATCAATTAGGATTCTATTAGCAATAGCTGCATATTATGATTATGAGATTTGGCAGATGGATGTCAAAACAACTTTTCTCAATGGATAGATTGATGAAAACATTTTCATGGAACAACCTAGGGGTTTTGAATTCTAAGATGGTTCTAAGGTATGCAAACTAAAGTGATCCATTTATGGGTTGGAACAAGCTTCGAGGAGTTGGATGAAGCTATTAAATCCTTTGGTTTTATCAAAAATGAGGATGAGCCATATGTATATAAGAAGGTTAGTGACAGTGCTATCACTTTCCTTGTCTTATATGTGGATGACATACTATTGATGGGTAATGACACAGGTATGTTGACAACTGTAAAGGTATGGTTGTCAAATACATTCTCAATGAAATACTTAGGGGAGGCAACCTATATTCTTGGGATTCGCATCTATAGAGATAGAGAGAAAAGAATAATTGGTTTATCCCAAAGTCTATACTTGGAAAAGGTGTTAAAGAGGTTTAACATGCTTGATTCCAAGAGAGGATTGTTACCAGTGAGACATGGTATCCATCTTTCTAAAGAGATGTCTCCAAAGACACTTGAAGAAAGAGATAAAATGGCCCGGATTCCATATGCTTCGGCTATTAGAAGTTTAATGTATGCAATGTTGTGTACTAGGCCGGATATCGCATATGCTGTTAGTTTGACCAGCAGGTATCAATCCAATCCAGGTTTGGAACACTGGATAGCTGTCAAGAATATACTTAAGTACTTGAGAAGAACTAAGGATTTATTCTTGATATATGGAAGTGGAGACTTGCAATTGGATGGTTATAATGATTTTGATTTCCAATCAGATATCGATGATAGAAAGTCTACCTCTGGATATGTGTTCATTTGTAATGGAGGTGCAGTCAGTTGGAAGAGTTCCAAACAGAGCACGATTGCAGATTCTACTATCGAGGCTGAGTATATTGCTGCATCAGATGCAATAACTTACAGTAGTTCATGAAGTTGTTTGGCTAAAGAAGGAAGCTATTTGGATAAAGAAGTTCGTGACAGAACTTACAGTAGTTCCTTCCATTGAGTCAGTAGTTCCACTACACTGCGACAACAATGGAGCAGTCATACAGGCTAAGGAACCAAGGTCTTATTAGAAATCCAAACACATAGAAAGGCGCTACCACATTATCAGAGAAATAGTTGGACGAAGCGATGTAGCCATGCACAAAATAGCATCAGCTGAAAATCCAGCTGATCCATTCACTAAGCGTATGTCACAGACTTAGCTAGACCGATGTCTTGAGAAGATGGGTCTAAGATATTATAATGAATGGCTCTAGTGCTAGTGGGAGATTGTTAGTAGTATGCCCTAGAGCATATCATTTAGTATGTATCTTGTACATGTTTTTATTAATAAAAAACATTTCAACTTTTCCATTTACATAAGATATTTATGTGTAATAGAAAAGGTCCATTGATATTTTGTTAGAAATTCTATTCTTATGTTGTTAAGAATATGAGTAACAGTATTTCTAGCACAAAGTATTATAAATAGGTTCACAATCGGGGATACTTTATAATAAGGACATGACTTATCTAGAAAGATTGTATTCATGTTTGTTCCCAAGTTATTTATATGAGATATAAATAAGATGGAATGGTGAGTCTCATGCCATATAACAAACATGATAGGCACTTATAAATGATAAGTAGGCCGAACCAGTGACACTTATAATGAGCACATGGAGTTTACTCTTATCAATGCATTGTCATAAATCATATCAGCACATATAATCTTTAGATCTGAGATAGCACAGTTATCTTGTATATAGGTAGTTTGAGTTTGATACTGCTTTCATACTTGTACTGTGTATGGGTTTTGGGCATGTGTTGGCTCCTACTAGTTATATATGGAGGTAGGTGTTGATCAAGATGGAATCTGTTCCTCTAAGTAAATAAAGATAAAATCCTATGTTCATTTAATTGTTCTTGATGTTTCAAGTTCCTGGCCAGGATAGATAGATTTAATCAGAAAAGAGTTTCTGATGAGAAAATCTTTTTAATCAATAACTAGAATTAAAAGAGAACATAATATTTATAGCAAATGGAGTTTGACATAAACCATGACCCCAGCTTGAGTTGGGATTTTATAACAGAGAGATTCTAGTGCATTGTAACATATGATTATAGGTTCATTTAAGGTAAACCTTATTACTAATTGGGTGGCCATGGCATGCTATGCTAGGTGTTAACCATGGTCTATGAGGTGCATAAAATGATTTAGAGAAATAATTTATGGTAAGAAAGAGTTCTGATGATATTAAGAGTTAATATCATGTCTCATTGCCAATTAGTGATGAACCTAGTAAGTCACACACATTCACAAGTAATCACCTAATTAAATATGATTTAATTAATTAATTAAAGAGTTTAATTGATTAATTAAATAGGTTTGTTTTGTAATTAGATTGTAAAGTCTCTAGCATGACTTAAAACCAAATCTAGGTTATTAGATGTACAGTATAAGTTAAATTTATATTTAAAGTGTTTAAATATGAATTTAATTAATGAGAAATTAATTAATAAAGATTAATTAATTAATTAATATTTGATATAAATTGATTAGAAGAAGAGAAATAATTATTTTGGATTGAGAACTCAAAATTAAGACACAGGGGCATTTTGGTCATTTCGCAGGGTGACATGTAGCACCATGAGATGGTGACACATGGAATTACACATAAGCTTGCTAAATGTCTTTTAATCATGTAAGATGATTAAAATCAAGATTAAATATAGGTTTGACACTTGGCACAATGTGATTGGGTCAATGAAACCTAGAACCAATCAAAGGGTAACATGTGGCAAGGGTTTAATGTGTTGACCTAGCTATATAAGTGTTGTTATGAAAAAAAAAATAACACAAGCAGCAGCCACTCCCTTGGTGCCGCCACCTAGAAGCTCTCATTCTTCTCTTCTTCTTCTTCTTCTTTAATCAATCCAAGAGATTAGCAAACAATCTCTTGAATTAAAAATACTAGAAATCGTTTCTAGTGTCCTGTTTACATCTTTAATCTCTTAAAAGGCAGAACTTAATTTTCTAAATAATAGAAAAAGCTTTAGAAGCTATTCAAGGGCTGCCACAGGTGTTCATGGCGTGGACAAGCTAGAGGGACAACATCTGGTGCCCTGAAGACGAATCTCAAAGGCGCAAATACACTGCAGTGCATCAAGAGGTTAGTGTGTTTCTTCTTGATTTAATCTAGGGTTCTAAAATTAATCTGATTAATTCTAAAATCTTAAATGGCAAATACAGATCCAAAAACATATTAAAAGAGTTTTGATATGTTATTTATCATTGAAATCAAATAGATAAAAATAAATCTTGCATGATACATGTGACTCTAGGTGAAAATTTTTGAATTCAATGGTATAAACTTGTGTTTTTCACGCTTTCTTTCCTTCAGACTTAAGACAGTCACTTTTGGTCTTCTCGAGTATGCAGACGTAGTGATACATGGGGAGAGGCAGTTATTGCTATCCAACATCATTTCAGCTGCACTTGCTAGAAAGATGATTAGAAAGGGATGTGAAGCTTATCTAGCTCATGTGATAGACACCCAGGTAGGGATTCCAGATCTTAAAGATATTCGTACGGTATGGGGTTTTTCGGATGTCTTTCCGAAAGAATTGCCAGGTTTGCCTTTAGAAAGAGAGGTGTAGTTTGAAATTGAGACTATGCCTGGTGTGGAGCCAATCTCTATCACTCCTTATAAGATGGCACCTACTGAGTTAAAAGAGTTAAAGGTGCAATTGCAGGAATTGTTAGATAAGAGTTTCATCTGCTCTAGCGTGTCACCTTGGGGAGCACCAATATTATTTATGAAGAAGAAGGATGGTACTCTCCACCTATGCATAGACTACAGACAATTGAATAAGGTGACCATAAAGCATAGATATCCTCTGCCATAGATCGATGATTTGTTTGATCAGTTGAAGGATGCAACTGTATTCTCCAAAATTGAATTGAGATCGAGCTACTACCAGTTGAGGGTGCAGGAGCAAAGTATTCCTAAAATTGTCTTTAGGACTCGGTATGGCCACTATGAGTTCTTGGTAATGCCATTTGGGTTGACTAATGTTCCAGTTGCTTTTATGGGCCTGATGAACACTATCTTTAGGCCATATTTGGACCAGTTTGTTGTGGTGTTCATTGATGATATTTTGGTGTACTCAAAGAATACAGAGGAACACGATAAACACTTGAGGATAGTATTGTAGACTTTGAGGAAGAAGCAGTTGTATGCCAAACTATCAAAATGTGAGTTTTGCCTAAAGGAGATTACATTTTTAGGGCATATTGTAACTGCAGAAGGTATCCAGGTGGATCCTAGCAAAGTAGAAGCCATTCTTAATTGGAAGCCACCTAGAAATGTCACGGAAGTTCAGAGTTTCCTTGGTTTAGCCGGGTATTACCAAAGCTTTGTGAAGGGATTCTCCATGCTAGCATCTCCACTGATCATGCTACTTAGGAAGGATGTAAAATTTCAGTGGACTGATCGGTGCCAGGAAAGTTTTGATGAGCTAAAAAGGCATTTAACTGAAGCTCCAATCTTAACCTTGCCCACTTTGGGTAAGGAGTATACCATATATAGTGATGCTTTTCATAATTGATTAGGCTGTGTGTTGATGCAAGATAGAAACGTCATTGCCTATGCTTCACGCTAGCTTAAACTGCATGAGAGGAATTATCCCACACATGACTTGGAGCTGGTAGCCATTGTCTTTGCATTGAAGATCTGGAGACATTACTTGTATGGGGAGAGATGTTATATATGCATAGATCATAAAAGTTTGAAGTACTTGGGCACACAAAGGGAGTTAAATTTGAGGAAGAGGAGATGGTTAGAGCTGATAAAAGATTATGATTGTTTGGTAGGCTATCAGCCTGGAAAAGCTAATGTTATAGCTCATGCTTTAAGTCGCAAGACTACGGCTGGTTTGAGGGTTTCTCCATTGTCCATGGTGTATGAGTTAAGGGCATTGCATGCTAATTTGGAAATCAATGAAGATGGGTAGATGGTAGCTACTTGGCAAGTGAAGCCAATGCAGGCAGAACAAATTAAAGCAGTTGCACAGAAGGATAATAAGTATGTCAAGTTAATGAAAGAGGCTCGGGATGGCAAGAAACTAGAATTATCAGTAAATGATGAGGGCTTGTTATTATATAAGGGCAGAATGTGCAGTCTTGAGAATGTTGAACTAAGGCAGACCATTTTAAAGGAAGCACATGATTCACCTTTTGTAATGCACCCTGGTAGAACCAAAATGTACAGAAGTGTAAAAGAGCATTATTGGTGGAGAGGAATGAAGAAAGACATTGCAGAATATGTTGCCAAATGCCGAACTTGTCAACAAGTAAAGGCAAAACACTAAGTGCCTGTAGGGTTGCTACAGCCATTGCCAATTCCCGAGTGGAAATGGGAAAGAATCACTATGGAATTCGTGACAGGACTTCCATGTACACAAAAGAATCATGATGCAGTTTGGGTTATTATTGATAGATTGACCAAGTCTGTGCACTTTTTGCTAATGAGGATGGATTACAGCCTAGAAAATTGGCCAAACTGTACATTGATGATGTGGTGAGGTTACATGGAGTGCCAGTGTCTATTGTGTCGGACCAAGACCCAAGGTTCACTTATAGATTCTGGGGTAGTCTCCAAAAAGCCATAGGAACTAGATTGAACTTCAGTACAGCATTCCATCCACAGACAAATGGCCAATCTGAAAGGATCATTCAGATTTTGGAGGATATGCTTTGGGCTTCTGTGATTGAGTTTGAAGGGAGTTGGGACACACACTTGCCTTTAATTGAATTTGTGTACAACAACAGTTATCAGTAAAGCATCAAAATGCCTCCATACAAAGCACTTTTATGGCAGAAAGTGTAGAACTCCCTTGTGTTGGGATGAAGTGGGCAAGAGGAAGTTAATTGGCCCAGAATTAGTGCAGCAGACAGAAGAAAAGGTTAAGCTCATTAGAGACAGACTCAAAGTTGTAACGGATAGACAGAAGTCTTACATTGACCTAAAGAGAAGAGATATTCTGTACAGTGTGGGTGACAAGGTGTTCTTGAAAGTTTCCCCATGGAAGAGGATTATGAGGTTTGGTAGAAAGGGGAAACTAAGTCCTCGCTTCGTTGGGCCATATGAGGTTCTAGAAAGAGTGGGTCTATTGGCATATAAACTTCCATTGCCTCCAGAGTTGGAAAAGATTCACAATGTCTTCCATGTCTCTATGTTGAGGAGGTACAGATCAGACCCCTCTCACATTTTGCCAGTAGTGGAGATCGAAGTGAATCCAGATCTGACATATGACGAAGAGCCCATAAAGATCTTGGCACATGAGGTGAAGCAGCTGAGGAACAAGCAAATACCTCTAGTCAAAGTGTTGTGGAACCATTATTCAGACCAGGAGGCTACATGAGAGCATGAGGAGGACATGAGGAGACAGCACCCACAGCTATTCAGAGACTGAGGCCAGGTAAATTTCGAGGATGAAATTTATTTTTAAGGAGGGGAGAATTGTAACACCCCAAACCTCCGAGTTATGAATAGTACCATTTTTGGTCTGTGACTAATACTATTTAAAGACACCTTAAGGACCAAAAATAAATAGAAAATTAATTGAGATAGACACAATAAAAATTCAAGTGACCCAAAAATATAAAGACTCTCCGTGTATATTGTAAAAGAGGGATTATGACCCGAATAAAGGGCATTTTGGTCAATTCACTTTAAGAGTTGATTTTTGACCAAAATTTCAATTTAATTAAATGAAAATAAAATATTGAATTATGAAGAAATATTGAGGGAAAAATTAGAGTAAAAGTGGAAAGAAAATAAAAGAGGCAAAAATCTAGAATTTAAATTCCATTTTTGACCTAATTAAACTTAATGACTTATGGGCTTTTGACAATTAAACTTAATTAATTAATTAAAAAGCAATAAATAAGAATAAAAGAAGACAAGTCTCCTTCTTTCCCTTCTTCCATGCCACCACCCATCTTCCCTCACCCTCTCTTTTCTTTTCTCTTCTTCTCCAATCTTCTTCCACTATTGTTTTTCCTTCCAAGTCTTGATTCACTTCAATTCCCTTCATAAATTTCATAGCCCACTAAAAGAAAATATCAAAGAGATCTTTGATTGAGAGATTAAAAATAAGAAGAGCAAGATTTGGAAGAGATTGAAAGTGGGAAAAATCATCAAGTGAGGTAAGCTCTCTCTTTCATGCTTGATTAACCAAATATGCTTTGAATCAAGTTTGGGTGTGATGAATTTACATGAGAAAGCATGAAATTTCAAAAGAAAATGAAAGAAAATATGTATGAAATCTAAACTAGGGTTTTGACCAAATTGGAGAAAAGTTAGGGTTTAATGTCTTTGAATGAAATTTATGATGAGATTAAGCTTAGTTGAAGTAGTATACATGATTGGGGCAAAGAAATTGCATGAAATGTGTATAAATTTAATTATAGGAGATTAGAGTTCATAGGAAAATTGGAGTTTTGGTGCTAGAGAGTGAAATTGATGTGTGTAGTATTAAATTATGGTCATTTGAGGTTTATTTAGTTTGAATTGACATTGGGTTGATGAATGGAGGTAATGAAATGGTAGGATTAGGAAAAATTGCAAACTTTGGTTGTGACACCCCTTACCCGACTACAGTGTAGCCGAGCAAGTTATGCCACTCAGTGTGCCGGAGCACTCTATTTTATCTTAATTCATTTTTATCATAGTTTTGAAAATAATTTATGAAATATAATTCATTTATTGAAATTGTAATTTATTTGAGGTTCCGAAAATTTTAAAGAAAATCCGGCAGAGTACCGGCTAAAAATGGAGAAAACAGTTCTTCGGAACCTGTGAAAAACACTTCCTATATTCATATTCAATCATCTCAACTCCATTTATCAAAATCTCAACATTTTTCACCATTCATTTCTCAATCATTCATCTCATGTGATAATCATGTACAAGTCACAGTTATGTATTCACTTTTTCATTTACAAACACAATTCTCATTATTTACATGAGCATCAAATTACATTCCATAAGTTCATTTACACATGAGAAAATAAGATCAATTACAAAATACCAAAATGACACCTAGTGTCCTACCAATGCACTGTAGCCTATGAGGTGACACGGACACTATGCAAAACTGCAGGATGGACTTACCCAATGTGTGGTCTACTGGCTCTCGATCAGTATCTTCAGTACCTACGCGTTGCAAAAGCGACGCGCTAAGCATAAAGCTTAGTGGTTCAAATAATAAAATAGAAAGAAATAATATGCAAATAAAAATCATAATTTCTTAGCCATTGTGTTCATAAGAACTGAATAATTACCAACTTAATGTTTAGTCGAGGGCTAATTACGTTTTATGATATTAACTTCTTCATGCATTTTGTTTATTTATTTTCTTCATGATCTTGAGTTTCTTTGTATTCTATCGTAATCATTTCTGATATTTAATTTTCGTATTTTCTTTAACAATCAGTTCAATTACAGTTATACTGTTTCATGCCCAAGTAACCTATACAAATTGACCGGACTGGATAAACGGGTAAACTAGCACTGGGTACCAGGTACCTCGGGCCGTCACACCATCGGTCACAATGTGTCTCCCGGTGTGCAAACAGAATGGCTAATAAGCCATATAAGCAATAAGGCATAAAGCCAAGTAAAACATCATAATTAGTATAGCCATAGGCTATCACATCACAGAATGGCAATGAAGCCATACATCATACGCAGTACTGCTATCAGAACCCTATTGGCATGCCAACCTATCCAAACCAATCACATTAGGCCTACTAGGGCATTTGATACTTTTGAATTCTTCAATTTTTGAATTTCAAGTTTTTATGTCACTATTCACTTAAATAGTCAACAAAAAGTTGACTTAAATAGTCACTTTCTCAAAGCTTAGGTCATTTTGGCAAAATTGCCAATTTTTGGTTTTGGTGTCACTATTCACCTCATTGGTCAACAAAAATGTTGACTTTTGGATAGAAAATATGTGTATTGGTTTTAACACCCCAAACATACCACATTTTGTATTTAAAACTTGTTGGTATTGGTTGCCAATACCATTTCTAAGCTTAATGCTAATTTGGTGCTTCATCTTTATTGCTCCATTTGATATTTCTACAGTGGGAATTTGAGGAAATGGTAAACATGAAAGTTGTTCCTTATTCTGTCTAGTTGAATTTCCTTTTTTGAATCACTCCATTTGGAGTTTTGTAGCTCAAGTTATGGCCAAAATAAGTTTACTGTTCACGTGCACTGTTCATGCTGAGATTTTGGGTTTTGGCAGATTTTGGTCCAACTTTGGTCAGTAATTTGATCAAGTTAAGTTCATAATTTGGTCTAACTTTCTTCATATTAAATGTTCTACCATACCTTAGGTTTCCATCGGTTCAAGAATCGCCTAAATCCGAGTTTTCTAGAGAGAGTTATAGCCATCCAAACATTACTGCTCAAATGAAAATCTGCAGAGTTGCAGGTTTGAACAGTAACTGTGACTGCCATTTGGGTTAGGTTCTGTTCATAATTTGGGATAGGTTTCTTCATGAAAGTTGTTTGTCTATGTCTTAACTTGTTGCTGTAAAAATTTCAGGTCAATTGACCAAATCTACAGTGAGTTATGGCCAAATGAAAAGTTACTGTTCATTTGGTCATTTCTGCAGGGGCTGTTGCAGGGGATCCGGATTGGGGCCAAGTTTTGGTCCTCTTGCTTTGGTCTTTTGGACATGGTTTCTTCAGCAAAAATGTGCCATTATAAGCCTAGTTTCATGTCCAATTGGCCAAACACCAATTGGATCAACACAGCCCAAGTTATTGCAGTGCAAGTGGACTGAATTTTTAGTCCCTCTGCTACTGTCCTAGGGCAGCCTGCAACTTCACTTTGCAACCCTATTTTTCAGTCCATTTTATGGTCAACTTACCTAAAATGGTCACTAATTGACCCTTATAATGTTCTTTCACAATTTCATAAGCTAAATCCAAGTTTCACTTCTCAAAACCCTAATGTCCAATTTAAATTACCCATAAACCTCAATTAGCACACTAATTTAACATCCATGCATATTCATACCTTAAACATCATTTCTATCCATTCTAAATTCATTAAAACAATCAACCACATCCTTCCTTAGGGCTGCCAAAAATTGAAGATGCCCTAACACATATAATTTACTTCAAATTCTTACAATTTCTTAACTTAAAATGATGCTCTAACAAGGATTAAAGGAGTGAGAGTGAAAGGATAGCACTAACCTCACTTTAACCTCTTTTAGGGCAGATTTCTTCAAGCTAAAACTTCACTTTCCTTCTTCTTCTTGGCTGCCAAAAGCTTCCCCAAGTGATATGGTCAAGGTTTAATGAAAGGGGTTAGGGTTTAGTAGTGAAATTTCATGGGAAATGGAAGTAATTAAAGGAAACTCTCATGGAGGGTTATGGAGGAGAAAACTCACGTTTTGGCTGAAGAAGAAGGCAGCTGTATTTTAATTCCTTTGGCCTTGTTTATCTCTTTTTATTAGTTAATTAAATAGTTGTTTAAATGGGATTGGTGGAAGCTTTTAAAATGACATCATCATATGTCATAAATGGGCATTTTTCTCATTTTCTATTCTTTTCTTCTCTACTTATTTTCAATTTAATTTTTGGCAATGTTTCTTCATATTTTATGTCATATTAATTATTTACTTAACTGGACAAGTCGGCCAAAAATCACCTCTGAAGGCGAAATGACCAAAATGCCCTCCGTTTGACTTAACGGGTCAAAATTGTCTGTACCGATTGAAAAATTTTTCTAAATATTTTCTTAGCATTCTAATGCCATAGGAACCTCAATGGCCCTTCTCTGGAGTCCCAAAAATTATTTTATGAATTTTTTTCCCGGGTCTAGGGCTCCTCGTTGCGAGAACCGCAACTTACCTCTGGTTACCCATCGCTTGGGCACCGGCTCATTTGACTTAGTTGCATTTTATTTCTAAAATTTTTACTAAATTTTTCTTGTCAATATTTGAATTATTTATGGTTTCTCACTTAAATTTAAATATTTTTCTGAACGTTCTAGCTGTCCGGACCGACACCGGTCACCGGAACAGTAGACTGTACAGAGTTGCTACAGGGAGGATGTTACAACTCTTCCCCTCTAATTTAAATTTCGTCCTCGAAATTTACCCAATGTAAATAGCCAAGGAGCTAATACCTCTTTATTTCTTCACCTTTCCGAATTATCCTACTTCACTTTCTCCTTAGTCTTAATCCTATCCTCAAACAATTATGTACTCATCCTTTTTCATCTTAAATACAGTCTCCTTCTCATTTCCATTCGCTATCTCATTGTCTCTTCACTCTCTTATTCCATACCTTAACCTAAAATAAACAGGAAATACAGATCTGCATTAGTGTCACCTCGAATCTTATGAATGCAATGCATGATATGCAATCCATCTAGGTCCAAAAACGCCTAAACCGTGCTTTGATACCACTAAATGTGACACCCCTTACCCGACTACAGTGTAGCCGAGCAAGTTATGCCACTCAGTGTGCCGGAGCACTCTATTTTATCTTAATTCATTTTTATCATAGTTTTGAAAATAATTTGTGAAATATAATTCATTTATTGAAATTGTAATTTATTTGAGGTTCCGAAAATTTTAAAGAAAATCCGGCAGAGTACCGGCTAAAAATGGAGAAAACAGTTCTTCGGAACCTGTGAAAAACACTTCCTATATTCATATTCAATCATCTCAACTCCATTTATCAAAATCTCAAGATTTTTCACCATTCATTTCTCAATCATTCATCTCATGTGATAATCATGTACAAGTCACAGTTATGTATTCACTTTTTCATTTACAAACACAATTCTCATTATTTACATGAGCATCAAATTACATTTCATAAGTTCATTTACACATGAGAAAATAAGATCAATTACAAAATACCAAAATGACACCTAGTGTCCTACCAATGCACTGTAGCCTATGAGGTGACACGGACACTATGCAGAACTGCAGGATGGACTTACCCAATGTGTGGTCTACTGGCTCTCGATCAGTATCTTCAGTACCTACGCGTTGCAAAAGCGACGCGCTAAGCATAAAGCTTAGTGGTGCAAATAATAAAATAGAAAGAAATAATATGCAAATAAAAATCATAATTTCTTAGCCATTGTGTTCATAAGAACTGAATAATTACCAACTTAATGTTTAGTCGAGGGCTAATTACGTTTTATGATATTAACTTCTTCATGCGTTTTGTTTATTTATTTTCTTCATGATCTTGAGTTTCTTTGTATTCTATCGTAATCATTTCTGATATTTAATTTTCGTATTTTCTTTAACAATCAGTTCAATTACAGTTATACTTGTCCATGCCCAAGTAACCTATACAAATTGACCAGACTGGATAAACGGGTAAACTAGCACTGGGTACCAGGTACCTCGGGCCGTCACACCATCGGTCACAATGTGTCTCCCGGTGTGCAAACAGAATGGCTAATAAGCCATATAAGCAATAAGGCATAAAGCCAAGTAAAACATCATAATCAGTATAGCCATAGGCTATCACATCACAGAATGGCAATGAAGCCATACATCATACGCAGTACTGCTATCAGAACCCTATTGGCATGCCAACCTATCCAAACCAATCACATTAGGCCTACTAGGGCATTTGATACTTTTGAATTCTTCAATTTTTGAATTTCAAGTTTTTATGTCACTATTCACTTAAATAGTCAACAAAAAGTTGACTTTTGCATAGATCATAGGTGCATTGGTTTTAACACTCCCAATGTACCACATTTTGCATTTAAAACTTGTTGGTTTTGGTCACTTTCTCAAAGCTTAGGTCATTTTGGCAAAATTGCCAATTTTTGGTTTTGGTGTCACTATTCACCTCATTGGTCAACAAAAATGTTGACTTTTGGATAGAAAATAGGTGTATTGGTTTTAACACCCCAAACATACCACATTTTGTATTTAAAACTTGTTGGTATTGGTTGCCAATACCATTTCTAAGCTTAAAGCTAATTGAACAAAATTTTCAGATTTGGTGCTTCATCTTTATTGCTCCATTTGATATTTCTACAGTGGGAATTTGAGGAAATGGTAAACATGAAAGTTGTTCCTTATTCTATCTAGTTAAATTTCCTTTTTTGAATCACTCCATTTGGAGTTTTGTAGCTCAAGTTATGGCCAAAATAAGTTTACTGTTCACGTGCACTGTTCATGCTGAGATTTTGGGTTTTGGCAGATTTTGGTCCAACTTTGGTCAGTAATTTGATCAAGTTAAGTTCATAATTTGGTCTAACTTTCTTCATATGAAATGTTCTACCATACCTTAGGTTTCCATCGGTTCAAGAATCACCTAAATCCGAGTTTTCTAGAGAGAGTTATAGCCATCCAAACATTACTGCTCAAATGAAAATCTGCAGAGTTGCAGGTTTGAACAGTAACTGTGACTGCCATTTGGGTTAGGTTCTGGTCATAATTTGGGGTAGGTTTCTTCATGAAAGTTGTTTGTCTATGTCTTAACTTGTTTCTGTAAAAATTTCAGGTCAATTGACCAAATCTACAGTGAGTTATGGCCAAATGAACAGTTACTGTTCATTTGGTCATTTCTGCAGGGGCTGTTGCAAGGGATCCGGATTGGGGCCAAGTTTTGGTCCTCTTGCTTTGGTCTTTTGGACATGGTTTCTTTAGCAAAAATGTGCCATTATAAGCCTAGTTTCATGTCCAATTGGCCAAACACCAATTGGATCAACACAGCCCAAGTTATGGCAGTGCAAGTGGACTGAATTTTCAGTCCCTCTGCTGCTGTCCTAGGGCAGCCTGCAACTTCACTTTGCAACCCTATTTTTCAGTCCATTTTATGGTCAACTTACCTAAAATGGTCACCAATTGACCCTTATAATGTTCTTTCACAATTTCATAAGCTAAATCCAAGTTTCACTTCTCAAAACCCTAATGTCCAATTTAAATTACCCATAAACCTCAATTAGTACACTAATTCAACATCCATGCATATTCATACCTTAAACATCATTTCTATCCATTCTAAATTCATTAAAACAATCAACCACATCCTTCCTTAGGGCTGCCAAAAATTGAAGATGCCCTAACACATATAATTTACTTCAAATTCTTACAATTTCTTAACTTAAAATGATGCTCTAACAAGGATTAAAGGAGTGAGAGTGAAAGGATAGCACTAACCTCACTTTAACCTCTTGTAGGGCAGATTTCTTCAAGCTAAAACTTCACTTTCCTTCTTCTTCTTGGCTGCCAAAAGCTTCCCCAAGTGATATAGTCAAGGTTTAATGAAAGGGGTTAGGGTTTAGTAGTGAAATTTCATGGGAAATGGAAGTAATTAAAGGAAACTCTCATGGAGGGTTATGGAGGAGAAAACTCACGTTTGGGCTGAAGAAGAAGGCAGCTGTATTTTAATTCCTTTGGCCTTGTTTATCTCTTTTTATTAGTTAATTAAATAGTTGTTTAAATGGGATTGGTGGAAGCTTTTAAAATGACATCATCATATGTCATAAATGGGCATTTTTCTCATTTTCTATTCTTTTCTTCTCTACTTATTTTCAATTTAATTTTTGGCAATGTTTCTTCATATTTTATGTCATATTAATTATTTACTTAACTGGACAAGTCGGCCAAAAATCACCTCTGAAGGCGAAATGACCAAAATGCCCTCCGTTTGACTTAACGGGTCAAAATTGTCTGTACCGATTGAAAAATTTTTCTAAATATTTTCTTAGCATTCTAATGCCATAGGAACCTCAATGGCCCTTCTCTGGAGTCCCAAAAATTATTTTATGAATTTTTTTCCCGGGTCTAGGGCTCCTCGTTGCGAGAATCGCAACTTACCTCTGGTTACCCATCGCTTGGGCACCGGCTCATTTGGCTTAGTTGCATTTTATTTCTAAAATTTTTACTAAATTTTTCTTGTCAATATTTGAGTTATTTATGGTTTGTCACTTAAATTTAAATATTTTTCCGAACGTTCTAATGTCCAGGATGACAGGTCCACCGATGTGGATCTGAGTTGCTCTGAGGAGGATGTTACATTGGTGTTTGAATATTGTGGGGTTTGTGCTAGGAAGTGCCATTGATGTGTCAATGCTAAATTATAGTCATTTTGGTTGAATTAAATATGAATTGAGGTTGGTTAGTAGGAATAATTGAAGAAATGAAAAAATTGAACCTAGGGCAGAATTTACACACTGAGTTCAGTGTGTTTGGTAGCCCATAAATTGAGCCACACAACTCCAATTGGTGTGAAACCAGTTGGGAATGAAACTTAAGACATAGGGCTAGAATTTTCATGAAGAGACCCAACCTAGAAACTGCCCAGAAATTGCCTAAAACTTGGCTTGAACTTGGAGACAAAAATCTGGTACCTGTAGAATTTGACCATATGAATAGTAAAATTTGGATGACCATAACACTCTCTAGAAAACTCCGATTTAGGCGATTCTTGAACCGATGGAAACTTAAGACATAGTAGAACATTTCATATGAAGAAAATGAGGCCAAATTATGGACTTAATCTAATCAAATTGCTGAGCAAATTTGAATCACCGAATCTGCAAAAATTGCAGATTTACCATATAAACAGTAAATTTTGCATGGCCATAACTCTCTCTATAAAACTCTGATTTAGGCGATTCTTGAACCGATGGAAACCTAATATATAGTAGAACATTTCGTATGAAGAACATTACACCAAATTATGGACTTAACTTGATCAAATTACTGAACGAATTTGGATTGATAAATCTGCCAGAACTGAATCTGCATGATGAATAGTAACATGAACAGTAACTGTATTTTGGTCCTAACTTGAGCTACATAGCTCCAAATTAGGCGATTCAAAAAGGAAAATAAATTTAAGACCTAAATGAACAATTTTCATGAAGAACACCTCACCAAATTATGATTAAAACTAGGTAAAAATTGGGTTCAGAGATTGGGGCACCAAGTTGTCCCAAAACCAAAATATTCTAAAATTTTCAAAGCTAACTTGGGATGCATTAGACTTGCATGTAATGAGTTCTTGGTAGCAATTGAGATTGGTATTGAGGTATTCTATTTGTATATTTTCAGTAGAAAAAGAAGTTGGAACTGACAAGGAGAAGTAGGTAACAAGGAAGGAGAATTATTGAAAGTTTGTGCACAACTAACCTTTTTTTCGTTTTTAAACTTGTAAATTGCTTGGAATGTGTTAATTGAATGAGTTTGCTTTGAACAAGTTTACTTTGACTGAAATATGGTTTTTCTCTTGCATTTAAGAAATTTGGGTGTTTCCACCTTTATATGGATATTATGATGAATTTAAATGTGTTTATTGGTTTATAAATGTGATTATTGAGTGGGAAATTTTTTGAAACTGTTTTGAAACCACAGTTAGCATGACAGTCCCTTTCGGAACTCCCCAGTAATAACGGCTACTTGGGGTTGATAATTGATGTTGATTATGTCTCCCATTAATAACGGTTAATGGGGTAAGACTACATGAGAACTCATTAGCTAGCTAGCCCTTCCCTCATTAATAACGGTTAGTGAGGTTGAGATTGCTTTGTCGTGGTGTACAACACGGCACTGATTGTGAAATTTTGTTTCATGGCCTAAACTGTGTGTTGATGTTGGCAACACTAATGCTTTGTGAATTGTGATTTATGAAATGTGATTTCTCATTTGAAATGTTATTCCAATAAATGGCCTTTATGGACTTAGAACTATTATGAAGTTTTCATACTTAAGAAAAATGTGATTTATTATGCTTTGACAAATTGTATTTTACCTTAAGTTTTAAAGTTATTAGTTGTGCACCACTGAGTGATATACTCAGCGATAGCTTCTTTATGCTATCGCGGGTAAGGGAAAGGAGAAGGCTGCCGAGTGAGAGACTTAAAAGTAGCAATTTGGTATTGTTTGTGGGTATTTACGTTAGGTATACCCTTGTGATTCTTATGGATGTATTTTGTACCTATATGTATGGATGTACGGACCTTGAGCAGTTTGTATTTAAAAGCATTGAATTGCTATCACATTTTGAGTTTGTAACTATTTTGTATTTTACTTTGAGACTTATGAAAATGTAACTTTTGCAATATTTAGTCTATCATTATTTCCAATGAATGTTTACATGGAATTTTAACTATTCTCATACTGTTTTCTGCAAAAGAATTGATAAGATAAAAAGCTATAGTTTGTTTTAAAATACTTTGTAGCATAACTAATGGGTTATCGATAAGTGGAGTTCGATGATTTATTAGGTATGCTACGGGAACATGTCATGCCTTATAAGGGATAAGGTGTGACACTTACTAGGCTCATCACTAATTGGCAACGAGACATGATATCAACTCTTAATATCATTAGAACTCTTTCTTACCATAAATGATTTCTCTAAACCATTTTATGCACCTCATAGACCGTGGTTAACACCTAGCATAGTATGCCATGGCCACCCAATCAGTAATAAGGTTTACCTTAAATGAACCGATAATCATATATTACCATGCTCTAGAATCTCTCGATTACAAAATCCCAACTCAAGCTGGAGTCATGGTTTATGTCAAACCCCATTTGCTATGAATATTATGTTCTCTTTTAATTCCAGTTCTTGATTAAAAGATTTTTCTCATCAGAAACTCTTTTCTGATTAAATCTATCTGTCCTGGCCAGGAACTTGAAACATCAAGAACAATGAAATGAATATAGGATTTTATCCCTATTTACTTAGAGGAACAGATTCCATCTTGATCAACACCTACCTCCATATATAACTAGTAGGAGCCAACACATGCTCATATACTCATACACAGTACAAGTATGAAAGCAGTATCAAACTCAAACCACCTATATACAAGATAACTATGCTATCTCAGGTCTAAAGATTATATGCACTGATATGATTCATGACAATACATTGACAAGAGTAAACTCCATGTGCTTGTCATAAATGTCACTGGTTCGACCTACTTATCTTATATAAGTGCCTATCATGTTTGTTATATGGTATGAGACTCACCATTCTATCTTATTTATAACTCATATAAATAACTTGGGAACAAACATAAATACAATCTTTCTGGATAAGTCATGTCCTTATTGTGAAATATCCTCGATTGTGAACCTATTTATGATACTTTGTACTAGAAATACTGTCACTCATATTCTTAACAACTTAATAATAGAATTTCTAACAAAATATCAATGAACATTTTCTATTACATATAAATATATTATGTAAACGGAAAATTGAAAATGCCTTTTATTAATAAAAACATGTACAAGATACATACTAAATAATATGCTCTAGGGCATACTACTAACAATCTCCCACTAGCACTAGAGCCATTCATTATAATATCCTAGACCCATCTTCTCAAGATGTCGGTCTAGCTGAGTCTGTGACATAGGCTTAGTGTGTGGATCAGCTGGATTTTCAGCTGATGCTATTTTCTGCATGGTTACATCGCCTCGTCCAACTATTTCTCTAATAATGTGATAGCGCCTTTCTATGTGTTTGGATATCTGGTGAGACCGGGGTTCCTTAGCCAACATGACTGCTCCGTTGTTCTCACAGTGAAGTGGAACTGCTGACTCAATGGAAGGAACTACTGCAAGTTCTGTCACAAACTTCTTTATCAAAATAGCTTCCTTTGCAGCATCTGATGCAGCAATATACTCAGCCTCGGTAGTGGAATCTGTAGTCATGCTCTATTTGGAACTCTTCCAACTGACTGCACCTCCATTACAAATGAACACATACCTAGAGGTAGACTTTCTATCATCGATATCTAATTGGAAATTAGAATCAGTATAACCATCTAATTGCAAGTCTCCACCTCCTTAAATCAAGAATAAATCCTTAGTTCTTCTCAAGTACTTAAGGATATTCTTGACAGCTATCCAATGTTCCAAACCTGGATTGGATTGATACCTACTAGTCAAGCTAACAGCATATGCGATATTCGGCCTAGTACACAACATTGCATACATTAAACTTCGAATAGCTGAAACATATTGAATCCTAGCCATTTTATCTCTTTCTTCAGGTGTCTTTGGAGACATCTCTTTAGAAAGGTGAATACTATGTCTCACTAGTAACAATCCTCTCTTGGAATCAAGCATGTTAAACCTCTTTAACACCTTTTCCAAGTATAGACTTTGGGATAAACCAATTATTCTTTTTGCTCTATCTCTATAGATGCGAATCCCAAGAATATAGGTTGCCTCCCCTAATTCTTTCATGGAGAATGTATTTGACAACCATACCTTTACAGTTGTCAACATACCTGTGTCATTATGCATCGACAGTATGTCATCTACATATAGAACAAGGAAAGTGATAGCACTGTCACTAACCTTCTTATATACACATGGCTTATCCTCATTTTTTATAAAACCAAATGACTTAATGGCTTTATCAAAATGGATGTTCCAACTCCTCGAAGCTTGTTTCAACCCATAAATGGATCGCTTTAACTTGCATACCATGGAACCATCTTGGGATTCAAAACCCCTAGGTTGTTCCATTAAAATGTTTTCTTCAATGTATCCATTGAGAAAAGCTGTTTTGACATCCATCTACCAAATCTCATAATCATAGTATGCAGCTATTGCTAATAGAATCATAATTGATTTAAGCATGGCAAAAGGTGAGAAAGTCTCCTCATAGTCGATTCCTTGCCTTTGGCGAAACCCTTTCGCTACTAGCCTTGCCTTATAAGTCTCTACCTTTTCATCAGAACTAATTTTTTTCTTGAAAACCCATTTGTTCCCTACAGGTACAATACCTTCAAATGGGTTAACAAGATCCCAAACTTGATTCTTATACATGGAATCAATTTTAGATTTCATAGCATCAATCCATTTTGAAGAGTCTATATCTGATATAGCTTCTTCATCGGTAAGTGGATCATCTCCATGATCTACTTCTTCATGAGTAGACAACTCTTGTTCTTCTTCATGAAGGAAACCATATCTCACTGGTGGGTGAGATACCCTGGTTGTTCTATGAGGAACAGCTATAGATGTTTCTGAAGGAATGGAAGCGTGAAAAACACAAGATTATACCATTGAATTCAAAAATTTTCACCTAGGGTCACATGCACCATGCAAGATTTATTTTTATCTATTTGATTTCAATGATAAACAACATATTAAAACTCTTTTAATATGTTTTTGGATCTGTATTTGCCATTTAAGATTTTAAAATTAATCAGATTAATTTTAGAACCCTAGATTAAATCAAGAACGATTACACTAACCTCTTGATGTCTTTGCAGTGTCTGCGCCTTTGAGATTCGTCTTCAGGACACTAGATGTTGTCCCTCTAGCTTGTCCACACCAAGAACACCTATGGCAGCCCTTGAACAGCTTCTAAAGCCTTTTCTATTAATTAGAAATTCAAGTTCTGCCTTTTAAGAGATTAGAGATGCAAACAGGACACTAGAAACAATTTCTAGTGTTCTTAATTCAAGAGATTGATGGCTAATCTCTTTGAATTGATGAGAGATGAAGAGAAATAGCTGGAGAGGCTCAAAGTGGCGTGACATATGAGAGGAGAGGCTGCTGGTTATGTTTTCTTTTCATAACCACACTTAAATAGCTAGGTTAACACATTAAACCCTAGCCACATGTCACATTTTGATTAGCTCTAGGTTTAAGTGACCCAATCACATTGTGCCAAGTGTCAAACCTATATTTAATCTTGATTTTAATCATCTTACATGATTAAAAAAACATTTGGCAAGCTTATGTGTTATGCCATGTGTCACCATCTCATGGTGCCACGTGTCACACTGCAAAATGACAAAAATGCCCATGTGTCTTAATTTTGAGTTCTTAACCCAAAATAATTATTTTCTTCTTCTAATTAATTTATATCAAATATAAATTAATTAATTAATCTCTATTAATTAATTTCTCATCAATTAAATTCATATTTAAACACTTTAAATATAAATTTAATTTATACTACACATCCAATAATCTAGATTTGGTTTCAAGTCATGCTAGGGACTTTGCAATTTTATTGCAAACCAAATCTATTTAATTAATCAATTAAACTCTTTAATTAATTAATTAAATCATATTTAAATAGGTGATAACTTGTGTATGTGTGTGACTTACTAGGCTCATCACTAATTGGCAATGAGACATGATATCAACTCTTAATATCATCAGAACTCTTTCTTACCATAAATGATTTCTCTAAATCATTTTATGAACCTCATAGACCATGGTTAACACCTAGCATAGCATGCCATGGCCACCCAATTAGTAATAAGGTTTACCTTAAATGAACCTATAATCATATGTTACCATGCACTAGAATCTCTACATTACAAAATCCCAACTCAAGTGAGTCATGGTTTATGTCAAACTCCATTTGCTATGAATATTATGTTCTCTTTTAATTCCAGTTCTTGATTAAAAGATTTTTCTCATCAGAAACTCTTTTCTGAATAAATCTATCTGTCCTGGCCAGGAACTTGAAAACATCAAGAACAATTAAATGAACATAGGATTTTATCTCTATTTACTTAGAGGAACAGATTCCATCTTGATCAACACCTACCTCCATATATAACTAGTAGGAGCCAACAGATGCCCATATACACATACATAGTACAAGTATGAAAGCAGTATCAAACTCAAACTACCTATATACAAGATAACTGCTATCTCAGGTCTAAAGATTATATGCACCGATATGATTTATGATAAAACATTGACAAGAGTAAACTCCATGTGCTTGTCATAAGTGTCACTGGTTGACCTACTTATCATTTATAAGTGCCTATCATGTTTGTTATATGGCATGAGACTCACCATTCCATCTTATTTATATCTCATATAAATAACTTGGGAACAAACATGAATACAATCTTTCGGATAAGTCATGTCCTTATTATGAAGTATCCTCGATTGTGAACCTATTTATGATACTTTGTGCTAGAAATATTGTCACTCATATTCTTAACAACTTAAGAATAATATTTCTAACAAAATATCAATGGACCTTTTCTATTACACATAAATATATTATGTAAACGGAAAAGTGGAAATGCCTTTTATTATTAAAAATATGTACAAGATACATACTAAATGATATGCTCTAGGGCATACTACTAACAATCTCCCACTAGCACTAGAGCCATTCATTACAATATCTTAGACCTATCTTCTCAAGATGTCGGTCTAAGCGAGCTTGTGACAAAGGCTTAGTGAATGGATCACCTGAATTTTTGGTGATGTTATTTCTGCATGACTATATCGCCTTGCCCAACTATATCTCACGATAATGTGGTAGTGCCTTTCTATGTGTTTGGATTTTGGTGAGACCTTAGTTCCTTAGCTTTGTATGATTGCTCCATTATTGTCACGGTGTAATGGGCTGGCGACTCAATGGAAGGAACTCTTGTAAGTTACATCACGAACTTCTTTATCCAAACGACTTCCTTTGCGACATCGATGCAACAATATACTCGACCTCGATAGTGGAATCTGCGATCGTGCTCTGTTTGGAACTCTTCCAACCGATCGCACCTCCATTACAAATGAACACATATCCAGAGGTAGACTTTCTATCATCGATATCGATTGGAAATCGAGAATCGGTATAACCATCCAATTGCAAGTCTCCACCTCCATAAATCAAGAATAAATCCTTAGTTCTTCTTAAGTACTTAAGGATATTCTTGTGACTATCGATGTTCCAAACTGGATTGGATTGATACCGCTAGTCAAACTAACGACATATGCGATATCCGGCCTAGTACACAACATTGCATACATTAAACTTCCAATAGCGAAGCATATGGAATCTGGCCATCTTATCTCTTTCTTGGTGTCTTTGGAGACATCTCTTTAGAAAGGTGGATACCATGTCTCACTGTAACAATCCTCTCTTGGAATCAAGCATGTTAAACCTCTTTAACACCTTTTCCAAGTATAGACTTTGGGATAAACCAATTATTCTTTTCGCTCTATCTCTATAGATGCGAATCCCAAGAATATAGGTTGCCTCCCTAAGTCTTTCATGGAGAATGTATTTGACAACCATACCTTTATAGTCGTCAACATACCCGTATCATTACCCATCAACAAGATGTCATCCACATATAAGACAAGGAAAGTGATAGCTTGTCACTAACCTTCTTATATACACATGGCTCATCCTCATTTTTATAAAACCAAAGGATTTAATGGCTTCATCAAAGCGGATGTTCTAACTCCTCAAGCTGTTTCAACCCATAAATAGATCGCTTTAGCTTGCATACCTTGGAACCATCTTGGGATTCAAATCCCTTAGGTTGTTCCATGAAAATGTTTTCTTCAATGTATCCATTGAGAAAATTTTGACATCCATCCGCCAAATCTCATAATCATAGTATGCACTATTGCTAATAAAATCCTAATTGATTTAAGCATGGCAACAAAGTAGAAAGTCTCCTCATAGTCTATTCCTTGCCTTTGGCGAAACCCTTTCGCTACTAGCCTTGCCTTATAGGTCTCTACCTTTCCATCGAACCAATTTTCTTCTTGAAAACCCATTTGTTCCCTATAGGTACAATACCTTTAGGTGGGTCAACAAGATCCCAAACTTGATTCTTATACATGGAATCAATCTCGATTTCATAGCATCAATCCATTTTGAAGAGTCTATATCCGATATAGCTTCTTCATAGGTAAGTGGATCATCTCCATGATCTACTTCTTCATGAGTAGACAACTCTTGTTCTTCTTCATGAAGGAAAACCATATCTCACCGGTGGGTGAGATACCTGGTTGTTCTACGAGGAACAATTTGTAGATGTTTCATCAATGGGTATAGGTTGACTAGACGGATCTATATCCATCGATGCATTGGTTGGTCGAATTCTCCAATTCTAACTCTATTTGCCTTCCTTTGCCTCCTTCTTGAACAAACATTTGTTCAAGAAATATGGCATCTCTACTTATCACAACCTTTTGTGAAGTAGGCAAATAAAAATAATATCCAAAACTATCTTTTGGATATCCAACAAATCGACCTTTTACGATCTGGTCTCCAATTTATCGGTGTTGACTTTTTGATATAATTTGGACAACCCCAAATCTTAACATGCTTAAGACTTGGTTTTCTTCCATGCCATATCTCATAAGGTGTGGAAGAAAGCGATTTTGATGGAATCCTATTCAAAATATATAAAGTGATTCTAATGCAAATCCCCAAAGGAGATTGGCATATCAAGATAGCTCATCATACTACGTACCATATCCAATAGGTACGATTTCTCCTTCAGATACACCATTCAACCGTGGCGTTCTGGAGGAGTCGGTGAGAAACAATGCCATGCTCTCTCAAGTATTCATCAAATTCGATTACTCAAATATTCACCTCCACGATCGATCGAAGAGCTTTAATACTTTTTCTGTTTGATTTTCTACTTGATTTAAATTCTTTGAACTTTTCAAAGGATTCATGTTTGTATTTCATCAAATACAAATACCCAAAACTTGATTTATCATCGATAAAGGTAATAAAATAATGAAAGCCCCTCTAGCCATTTCTTTAAATGGACCACATACATCACTATGTATTTGCTCCAAAATATTTTCACTCTTAGCCCTTGTCCAACAAAGGGTGATCTAGTCATTTTGCCTCAAGGCAAGATTCACAAGTTGAAGTAGGCTCGAGCCCAATGAGGATAAAATCCCCATTTTCTCCAGTTTTGCAATCCTATCTTATGCAACATGACATAACCTTAAGTGCCAAATATATTTTGAACTTGAGTTGGTTTTCACCATGGCATTGCATTCATTTAGATTGCTATACTCGGCGATGGAAACACTTTCTTCGGCAATGGAAACACTTTCTGTTGGTAATGGAAACACTTTCTGTTGGCGGTGGATACATTTTCCTTTGCCTTTATCGACTTTAGTCTTCCTTTTCTGTTTAGCTATTTTCTTGGAAGGACCAGAATCGAGATTTCTTTTCTTATTGCCCTTCTTCTTGTTGGACTTTCTAGCGAAGAAGATGCAACCAAAGCTACCTCTTTTCCTTTATTGCTGGCATATTCTTTTGGGCAATAACCATTATGTTGAGTAAAGCGGCTAAGGTGCATTCTGTTTAGTCATATGGAAATTTGTCACAAAATTCCCAAAAGACTCGGAAGGGATGAAGGATCAAATCCGTCTGTAGTTGGAAATCCATGTTGAAGTCAAGATGTTCCAAGCTGCTCAATCAAGAATCATCTTGTGGACATGATCCCCAACATTCTATCCTCGGACATCCTCATACGGAATAACTGTCTAGATATCTCATACCTATCATTCCTGATGTGCTCACAATACAACTCTTGAAGGTGAAGGAGGATCTCACTCGCACTCTGCATGTTCTCATGTTGCTTCTGTAACTCATTACTCATAGAAGCAAGCATGTAACACTTAGCTCTCATATCATGCTCCTTCCACTTGTCCAAAGTATCATGTTCCTCTTGTGTGGCCTCTGGAGGTAAGGGACCAGGAACATTTGAATCTAGAACATATCCTATATGTTCAAGGTTCAGGACAAGTTTCAAATTTCTTAGCCAATCGCATGATTAGGTCCTGTCAACCTGTTGTGATCAAGTATGCTTGCAAGGATATTGGATGGTGGTGGTTGTTTTGTGCTCATTTTTATCAGAAAATTAACTGCAGAAAATAACCCAATTAATTAGTAAATGTATCATGTAATTAACCAAAATGATTATGGTCTTTTAATCAAATTGGTCCTCCCACTAACTTAGCGAATCCTACACTTCCAAAGTAGAAAACGGAAATCCTAGTTGGATGGATTTCTAGTGGGTGATTGAATTCTTATAATTCTATTGATTATCCTCAGGTACATCCATTATTGGAATTACAATAAACTATAAGTGAGCAACTCCTTGCCCATCACATCTCATGTGAGGTTCAATCCTTTTGCTAGCCCCTAATGCTCAAAATCTCAGGTACATCCAATATTGACTTATCTTGCATTAGTTAAGTTGATCCCATTGAGCGATAATTATGCAAATAATTTTAATGTCCTCAGTACATCCAATATTGGCCACCAAACCATTTACATATTTACAACATCTCATGCTTAACAATTATTCTTAAGAAAATCTCTTAAATTAATTGCATCTCATGCAACTATTTAAAATTTCTTAAAATAATTGCCCCAATGGAGGGCTTATGTTATAATTACTTTAATTATAGCATTTCCAACTTAATCATTTGTTTGGAAGATTTTATAGCCATCCTAATTACTATTAAGGTCTCACTTTGCACATTATCCATTTAGCATGCATATATCATATAATTGCATACATTCCCATACATCTCATGCATTCAAGGATAACCAGTAAATATGGAATGATCATGCACTTTCAAAGGGATTCAATTCGAGCCACCAAGAATTGAATCGGGGCATTCCTAGGTGCATTTCATTCATTCATTTTACAAGAGTTGCTGAAGGAGTACATAATCAACACTTGATATTGAATTCCTCCCACTGGTCCCACCAATGCTCTTGACCTCCTTGAACTTCTTGCAATCCAATATTACATAGTAATCCTTGGCATACCAAGGCGAATTTACAAGAACTTAAATAAATGAAATTACAACCCAAAATATTACAAACTTAATAATACATGCCCAAAATAAATTAAAATAAATTAATTAATTTACAATCCCAAAGAAACATAAAAGAAATAAATCCAATCACATTGGTCTTTTATAGTCCATGATCATCCATCATGCATATCACTATTTAACAATTAAATAAAACATACATTCTTAAATTAAATTGAATATCTCATATTCAACTTAAAATTCTAGATTTGAATATGATTCAAATAAATTTAAAAATTCAGATTTGAATCTCATTCAATCAAATTTAAAAATTCAGATTTAAATCACATTCAAACAACTTCAAAAATTCAGATTTGAATCACATTCAAAGATTTTTTAAAAAATCAGATTTGAATCACATTCAACTTTTTTTTTAAAAAATCATATCTGAATTTTATTTAATCAATTTTAAAAATCAGATTTAAATATGATTCAAACAACTTTAAAAATTCAGATTTGAATCTCATTCAAACAACTTTTAAAATTCAGATTTGAATCACATTCAAACATTTTTTAAAATTCTGATTTGAATCATAATTTAATTGTGTGATTAAAATAACTAATTAAACACTTTAATTAGTCAAAGAATAGGCCTTAGATCATACAACAATTGCAGAATTAAAAGCCAAACCTTGAATCACCCATGGAACCATTGTTGCCGCCACCAATGGTGGCTTCTCCATGTGTGACGCCACATCTCATGATCCAACCAGCAATGAATCTCTTGATCTCATGATCAAACACACAATTAAATTATATAATCAACAATCTAAATGGCAAATATAGTGGCTCTGATACCAATTGAAGGAATGGAAGCGTGAAAAACACAAGATTATACCATTGAATTCAAAAATTTTCACCTAGGGTCACATGCACCATGCAAGATTTATTTTTATCTATTTGATTTCAATGATAAACAACATATTAAAACTCTTTTAATATGTTTTTGGATCTGTATTTTCCATTTAAGATTTTAAAATTAATCAGATTAATTTTAGAACCCTAGATTAAATCAAGAACGATTACACTAACCTCTTGATGTGCTGCAGCGTGTCTGCGCCTTTGAGATTCGTCTTCAGGACACCAGATGTTGTCCCTCTAGCTTGTCCACACCAAGAACACCTATGGCAGCCCTTGAACAGCTTCTACAGCCTTTTCTATTAATTAGAAATTCAAGTTCTGCCTTTTAAGAGATTAGAGATGCAAACAGGACACTAGAAACAATTTCTAGTGTTCTTAATTCAAGAGATTGATGGCTAATCTCTTTGAATTGATGAGAGATGAAGAGAAATAGCTGGAGAGGCTCAAAGTGGCGTGACATATGAGAGGAGAGGCTGCTGGTTATGTTTTCTTTTCATAACCACACTTAAATAGCTAGGTTAACACATTAAACCCTAGCCACATGTCACATTTTGATTAGCTCTAGGTTTAAGTGACCCAATCACATTGTGCCAAGTGTCAAACCTATATTTAATCTTGATTTTAATCATCTTACATGATTAAAAAAACATTTGGCAAGCTTATGTGTTATGCCATGTGTCACCATCTCATGGTGCCACGTGTCACACTGCAAAATGACCAAAATGCCCAATTGTCTTAATTTTGAGTTCTTAACCCAAAATAATTATTTTCTTCTTCTAATTAATTTATATCAAATATAAATTAATTAATTAATCTCTATTAATTAATTTCTCATCAATTAAATTCATATTTAAACACTTTAAATATAAATTTAATTTATACTACACATCCAATAATCTAGATTTGGTTTCAAGTCATGCTAGGGACTTTGCAATTTTATTGCAAACCAAATCTATTTAATTAATCAATTAAACTCTTTAATTAATTAATTAAATCATATTTAAATAGGTGATAACTTGTGTATGTGTGTGACTTACTAGGCTCATCACTAATTGGCAATGAGACATGATATCAACTCTTAATATCATCAGAACTCTTTCTTACCATAAATGATTTCTCTAAATCATTTTATGAACCTCATAGACCATGGTTAACACCTAGCATAGCATGCCATGGCCACCCAATTAGTAATAAGGTTTACCTTAAATGAACCTATAATCATATGTTACCATGCACTAGAATCTCTCTGTTACAAAATCCCAACTCAAGCTGGAGTCATGGTTTATGTCAAACTCCATTTGCTATGAATATTATGTTCTCTTTTAATTCCAGTTCTTGATTAAAAGATTTTTCTCATCAGAAACTCTTTTCTGAATAAATCTATCTGTCCTGGCCAGGAACTTGAAAACATCAAGAACAATTAAATGAACATAGGATTTTATCTCTATTTACTTAGAGGAACAGATTCCATCTTGATCAACACCTACCTCCATATATAACTAGTAGGAGCCAACAGATGCCCATATACACATACATAGTACAAGTATGAAAGCAGTATCAAACTCAAACTACCTATATACAAGATAACTGTGCTATCTCAGGTCTAAAGATTATATGCACTGATATGATTTATGATAAAACATTGACAAGAGTAAACTCCATGTGCTTGTCATAAGTGTCACTGGTTCGGCCTACTTATCATTTATAAGTGCCTATCATGTTTGTTATATGGCATGAGACTCACCATTCCATCTTATTTATATCTCATATAAATAACTTGGGAACAAACATGAATACAATCTTTCTGGATAAGTCATGTCCTTATTATGAAGTATCCTCGATTGTGAACCTATTTATGATACTTTGTGCTAGAAATATTGTCACTCATATTCTTAACAACTTAAGAATAATATTTCTAACAAAATATCAATGGACCTTTTCTATTACACATAAATATATTATGTAAACAGAAAAGTGGAAATGCCTTTTATTATTAAAAATATGTACAAGATACATACTAAATGATATGCTCTAGGGCATACTACTAACAGTTTCATCAACGGGTGTAGGTTGACTAGATTGATTTATATCCATCTGATATGTTGTTTGGTCAGAATTCTCCAATTCTAACTCTATTTATTTTCCTTTGCCTCCTTCTTGAACAAACTGTTGTTCAAGAAATGTGGCATCTCTACTTATCACAACCTTTTGTGATGTAGGCAAATAAAAATAGTATCTAAAATTATCTTTTAGATATCCAACAAATCGACCCTTTTCTAATATGATTTCCAATTTATCAGTGTTCAGCTTTTTAATAGAAGCTGGACAACCCCAAATCTTAACATGCTTAAGACTTGGTTTTCTTCCATGCCATATCTCATAAGGTGTGGAAGAAACTGATTTTGATGGAATCCTATTTAGAATGTACAAAGCTGATTCTAATGCAAATCCCCAAAAAGATATTAGCATATCAGTATAGCTCATCATACTGCGTACCATATCCAATAGGGTATGATTTCTCCTTTCAGATACACCATTCAGCTGTGTTGTTCCTAGAAGAGTCAGCTGGGAAACAATGTCATGCTCTCCCAAGTATTCATCAAATTCAGTACTCAAATATTCACCTCCACAATCTGATCAAAGAGCTTTAATACTCTTTCCTGTTTGATTTTCTACTTCAGATTTAAATTCTTTGAACTTTTCAAAGGATTCATGTTTGTATTTCACGAAATACAAATACCCAAACCTTGATTTATTATCAGTAAAGGTAATAAAGTAATGAAAACCGCCTTTAGCCATTTCTTTAAATGGACCACATACATCGATATGTATTAGCTCCAAAATATTTTCAGCCCTTAGCCCTTGTCCAACAAAGGGTGATCTAGTAATTTTGCCCTGAAGGCAAGATTCACAAGTTGGAGTAGGCTCAGAGCCCAATGAGGAATGAATCCCCATTTTCTCTAGTTTTGTAATCCTATCTTTTGCAACATGATATAACCTTAAGTGCCAAATATATTTTAAACTTGAGTTGATTTTCACCATGGCATTGCATTCATTTAGATCACTTGCATTCATTTTGTGTTTGTCATTATTATCCAAATAATAAAGACCATCATTCATATAACCCAAACCAACATATTTATTTCCAAAATAAATATTGCAAACATCATCTGTGAACTGAAATTCATAGCCATTTCTAGTCAAACTAGATATAGAAATGATGTTCTTAAAAGCATCAGGTACATATAAAATATTATCCAAACAAAAAACATGTCTAGACATGTAAAAAGATTTAGATCCTATGGCTAAAGCTTCAACAGTTGAGCCATTGCCAATTCGGACTCTAACATCTCGAGATGCAAGCTGCTACTATTCGCTAGTTCCTACATATCATAAGAAATGTGAGAACTGGCACCAGTATCTAAAACCCAAGCTATAGATGAACTATGAGTATCATCAGAATCTAAATACCAAAATATGGACATACCTTCCGAAGTTCTATCCTTCTTGTCCTTCAGAGAAGCAAGATACTCTGAGCAGTTCCTTTTCCAGTGCCCATCCTTCTGGCAGTGAAAACACTTTCCTTTGCCTCCATCAGCTTTAGTCTTCCCTTTTTGTTTAGCTATTTTCTTGGAAGGACCAGGAATCTGAGGTTTCTTTTTCTTATTGCCCTTCTTCTTGTTGGACTTTCCAGTAGAAGAAGATGAAATCAAAGCTACCTCTTTTCCTTTTATGCCTGGTATATTCTTTTGGGCAATAACCAGCATGTTGAGTAAACCAGCCAAGGTGCATTCCTGTTTAGTCATATGGAAATTTGTCACAAAATTCCCAAAAGACTCAGGAAGGGACTGAAGGATCAAATCCATCTGCAATTGGAAATCCATGTTAAAGTCAAGATGTTCCAGCTACTCAATCAGCCAAATCATCTTGTGGACATGATCCCCAAAATTCTGTCCCTCAGACATCCTCATGCGGAATAGCTGTCTAGATATCTCATACCTGGCATTTTTGCTGTGCTCACCATACAACTCTTATAGGTGAAGGAGGATCTCACTCGCACTCTGTGTGTTCTCTTGCTGCTTCTGTAACTCATTACTCATGGAAGCAAGTATGTAACACTTAGCTCTCATATCATACTCCTTCCACTTGTCCAAAGTTTTATGTTCCTCTTGTGTGGCCTCTGGAGGTAAGAGACCAAAAACATTTGAGTCTAGAATATATCCTATATGTTCAAGGTTCAGGACAAGTTTTAAATTTCTTAGCCAATCAGACAGATTAGGTTCTGTCAACCTATTGCGATCAAGTATGCTTGCAAGGATATTGGATGGTGGTGGTTGTTCTGTGCTCATTATTATCAGAAAATTAACTGTAGAAAATAACCAGATTAATTAGTAAATTTATCATGTAATTAACCAAAATAATTATAGTCTTTTAATCAAATTGGTCCTCCCACTAACTTAGCAAACCCTACACTTCCAAAGTAGAAAATGGAAATCCTAGTTGGATGGATTTCTAGTGGGTGATTGAATTCTTATAATTCTATTGATCATCCTCAGGTACATCCATTATTGGAATTACAATAAACTATAAGTGAGCAACTCCTTGCCCATCACATCTCATGTGAGGTTCAACCATTGAAAAAAAATTTTCACCCTAGGGTCATGCATCATGAAGATTTATTTTTATCTATTTGATTTCAATGATAAACAACATATTAAAATTTCTATGAATATTATGTTCTCTTTTAATTCAGTTCTTGTGTATCCTAAGCAAGAGATACATCCTTTTTTTTCCTTTTCATCCTCCTTTTGGCAAGGGAACAACTTCTCTTTCCCTTCGCGCCTTAGTCTTCCTTTTGCTTTTAGCTATTTTCTGAAGGGAAGGGAATCTGAGTTTTCTTTTTTTCTTATTCTTCTCTTGTTGGACTTTCCAGAGAAAGAAGATGCAACCAAAGCTACTAGAGTAAGGGACGGGGGGAACATTTTCTGAATCGAACATATTATATATGTTGGTAAGGAGTTTCAGTTCAAATTTTCTTAGCCAATGGGCAGTTAGGTCTTGTGTCAACTTTGTGATCAAGTATGGACTTTCTATTCAATTCTCGAGCCACCAAGAATTGAATCGGGGCATTCCTAGGTTCTTTTAAGAAGATTAGAGATGATAAAAGGACACTAGAAACAATTTCTAGCGTTCTTTTCAATCCTTTACCTAGCCCCTAATGCTTAAAATCTCAGGTACATCCATTATTGACTTATCTTGCATTAGTTAAGTTGATCCCATTGAGCCAGTAATTATGCAAATAATTTTAATGTCCTCAGGTACATCCAATATTGGCCACCAAACCATTTACATATTTACAACATCTCATGCTTAACAATTATTCTTAAGGAAATCTCTTAAATGAATTGCATCTTATACAAGTATTTAAAATTTCTTAAAATAATTGCCTCAATTGAGGGCCCATGTTATAATTACTTTAATTATAGTATTTCCAACTTAATCATTTGTTTGGAAGATTTTATGGTCATGCTAATTACTATTAAGGTCTCGCTTTGCACATTATCCATTTAGCATGCATATATTATATACTTGCATACATTCACATACATCTCATGCATTCATAGATAAACAGTAAATATGGTATGATCATGGACTTTCTAAGGGATTCAATTCTGAGCCACCAAGAATTAAATCAGGGCATTCCTAGGTGCATTTCATTCATTCATTTTACAAGCGTTGTTGAAGGAGTACATAATCAACACTTGATCTTAAATTCCTCCCACTGGTCCCACCAATGCTCTTGACCTCCTTGATTTTCATTGCAATCCAATTACATAGTAATCCTTGGCATACCAAGATGAATTTACAAGAACTAAATAAATGAAATTACAACCCAAAAATTATTACAACATTAATAATACATGCCCAAAATAAATTAAAATAAATTAATTAATTTGCAATCCTAAAGAAACACAAAAGAAATAAATCCAATCACATTGGTCTTTTATAGTTCATAATCATCCATCATGTATATCACTATTTAACAATTAAATAAAACATACATCCTTAAATTAAATTGAATATCTCATATTCAACTTAAAAATCCATATTTGAATATGATTCAAATAAATTTAAAAATTCAGATTTGAATCACATTCAAACAACTTTTTAAAAAAAAAATTAGATTTGAATTATATTCAAACAACTTTTAAAATTCAGATTTGAATCACATTCAAACAACTTTAAACATTCAGATTTGAATCACATTCAAATAACTTTTAAAATTCAGATTTGAATCACATTCAAACAATTTTTAAAATTCAGATCTGAATCAAAATTTAATTGTGTGACTAAAAATCCTAATTAAACACTTTAATTAGTCATGGGCCTAATTATGGGCCTTTGAATCCAAGCCCACAAATAAGCCCAAAGCCATGCGCATGGTTGGATGCACCAAAGCATGTGCATCAATGGAGTTCACCTCCATGCCGCCACCTTGACCTTGCAAACAACAATGAATTAATCATCTCATGATCAAATTACATAATTAAATCCTATAATCAACAATCTAAATGGCAAATATAGTGGCTCTGATACCATTTGAAGGAGCGGAAGCATGAAAAACATAAGTTTAGATCATTGAAATTCAAAATTTTTCATCTAGGGTCACATGCATCATGTAAGATTCATTTTTATCTATTTGATTTCAATGATAAACAACATATTAAAACTCTTTTAATATATTTTTGGATCTACATTTTCTATTTAAGATTTTAGAATTAATCAGATTAATTATTAGAACCCTAGATTAGAACAGGAATAAGTGCACCAACCTCTTGATGCACTGCAGTGTGTTTGGCACCTTTGGGATGCGTTTTTAGGACACCAGATGTTGTCCCTCTAGCTTGTCCACACCAAGATCACCTATGGCAGCCCTTGAACAGCTTTTAAAGCTTTTTTTATGAATTAGAAAATTAAGTTTTGCCTTTTAAGAGATTATAGATGTAAACAGGACACTAGAAACAATTTCTAGTATTTTTAATTCAAGAGATTGTTTGCTAATCTCTTTGAATTGATGAGAGAAGAAGAGAAAGGAATAGCAGCCAAGGGTGGCAGCACAAAGAGAATGAGCAGCTTGTGTGATTTGTTCTTTCATCCTTACACTTATATAACTAGGTCACCACTTAAAACCCTTGCCACATGTCACATTTTGATTAGCTCTAGATTTAATTGACCCAATCACATTATGCCAAGTGTCAGACCTATATTTAATCTTGATTTTAATCATCTTACATGATTAAAAGACATATTGTCACACCTCACCCCTCTGTAAGGCAATGATCCCGTAGAATACCTAATGAACTACCGAACTTTACCTACCGATAACTCATTAAGTATCCTACAAGGGATTTTAAAACCATTTTCTTATATTTTAGAAGTGGTGAGCATTTTGGTAGGAATTAAAACCATTTATTCAAAGTTTAAAACTACTAAAAAATTTTGTCCATTTTTATTTTTCCACAAATTTTATAAAAATTTTGGCAAAGTGCCGTCTGTAATTTGAGAAAACAGTTCTTCAAATACCTGAGAAAAACACTTCCAATAAATTTTTCACAACTCCCAACCTCTAATTAATCTCAATTCTCAAATCAAACCACTTCAAAATAATTCCACAATTTAATCCAAGTTTGTTATCTCAAAATATTTCATCATTTCATTCAACAAAGCTAATTTACATTCATAAGTTTAATTTACAGATATAAAATACAGAAATAATATTATTATAATTTATTATACAACTGCTCAACTTTATATTGATACATTAAACATTACAATATTTACATCAATTAACTACAAGGGTATAAATAAATACCCCGTACAAAAGTGATCAGTGAAGTCCACTATCTCAGTAGTAGCTCACTCTGCTGTTTTCTCCTTGTCCTTATCTGCGATAACAAAATAAGCTATCACTGAGTATAAAAATACTCAGTGGTGCACAATAAAAATTGAAAATACAATACATAAAATATTCATTGACAAAACACAATTTAAATATTGCATAATTACATTTCACAAATTATCAAAACTCATTATAGCACAATTTTGGTCAAACAATTTAATAAACATATTGTTGCCAATTCATACACAACTTAAGCCATGACACAAAATTTCTGATCAATGCTGTGTTGTACACCACGACAAAGCGATCTACAACCCCACTAATCAAAATCAATGAGGGAGGTGGCTAGCTAGCTAATGAGTACTCATCCGATCTACAACCTCAACTGGTAAACTAGAGAGGGAAGAAAATAATCGATCTCAACCCCATAAATAGGGGAATAATATGGTACTATCATGCTAAGTGTGAATCTGAAATCAATTTAAAACAATTTATTCAAATATTGCATACAAAAATCAAATCAATTTCCAACGTTACATTTTCATTCACAAAGTGACAACACATAAGTTCTTAAACTCATAATGCATACTAAATCCATTTTTCAATGATAAAATGCTTAAATAGGGTTTATTATGCACAAACCTGACTTGAGTTGCCTCTAGGCCTTGACTCAGTCTCTCAGACTTTTCGAGTCTTTTTTCAGCTGAAACACAAAATTTATAGTGTCTCAGTATCTTTACTTCATAACAATTCCAATATGTTTAAACTTATATTCTTGCAAAATTCATGTTGAGGTTACTATTCATGATACTATTCAAGTCAATTTATTGACTTTCCAAGGCTTAATAGGTATGGGAACTCCAACTTCACCCACATACCACATTTTGGTTACCAATTTTGTTGGTTTTGGTTTTTTTCTCAAAACTTAGGTTTTTTAGGCAAAATTGCAAATTTTCAGTTTTGGTGTCTTGGGTTGCACTTTCCATTAGTCATTTTGCTATTAGAATTGGGCTAAGTTTTCTTCATAGAAATTGTTCCTTAATGTCTTAACTTTATTCTCTTTTTTGAATCACTTCATTTGGAGTTTTGTAGCTCAAGATATAGCTATTTGAATCATGGCTGCCGGAAGACTTAACCCAGATTTCTGGGCACCAAACTGGTTCTGGCAGTTTTAGGTCACCAAATTTGGGTGGCCAAATGACTTGGTTAAGGGCATAATTTGGGTTTATATTCTTCATAAAAGTTTTAGGTCTATATCTCAGTTATCCACTGGTAAAATTTCAGGTCATTTGGACCTGCCTATCCCAAGTTATGGCCAAATGAACAAACACTATTCATTTGGTCATTTTTGTATAGGTCAAACTGCAAAATTCCAGATTTGGTCAATTTGTTCACTAGGTTTTCGTCACTTTTTGGGCATGATTCCCAAATGAAAATTGTGTCATTTTGTGTCTATTTTCATTCCCAATTGGTCTCATACCAATTGGACTTGTAAATTTTCAGTTTTGGTCCCTCAAAGGGACCTTGGTCTTGCTGCCTGCAGCTTGACCATTTTCAATCCGAATTTAAACTCACTTCTAACATTTCCAACACATCTCAATTGGTCACAATGACCATTTTTCATCTCAAACAAGGTCAAACACAATATTTGACCAATTCTCACATTTTTGGCTCCCAAACCCTAAGTGTCCAAAACCCTAACTCACTAAATTGTTGCATTTAACCAATTCAATGCTTATATACACGCGTCTTCAACCCAATCAAGCTCACATACACTTTTAAGTCCATCAAATTCATGCATACGCACATTAAAACCCTAGTTGAACGAAATTAATGTTTAACAAGACATGCATAATTTTGAGATTTCTAACTTTAAATCCTCATCTTCAAGTCCACTTCCATGCATACATAACTAATTTAACTTGAAAGAAAGCTTACCTCAATGAAGCTTTTCTATCTTCTCCAATTCTTAAATTTTCCCCTTTCTTTTTCCCTTCCAATCTTCAAATCAAGAGTCAAGGATAATTTTTTGTTAAGGAAAGTCTACAATTGATGGTTACTTTTAGGGTTTTGGAAAGCTTGGGTAAGTTTCCATGGAGGATTTTGAGAGAGAGAGCTTGGGAGAGAGAGGGACGGCAATTGAAAGAAGATGAGTGTTTTCTTTTTCTTTTGTTTTTCTTTTTCTTTTATTAATTTATCCCTTAGGAAGACCAAAAAATCAAATTAAATAAATTTTTAATTATAATATTTATGGCATCATGCATGATGTCATGCATGATGTCATCTCTTTTCACTTTTTCAATTTTTTTTTCCATTAGTTCTCGAATTTAATTTCCAATTCCAAAATTTTCTTTTCTTTAATTTTATTTGGCAGTTAGGTTAGAAGTCAGCTCTTAGGGTCAATTGACCAAATTGCCTCTCGCCGGCTAGACCCTGTTTGCAAATAATTCAATATTTCTTTCGACTCCCTAGCCTAATTATTTGACTAGCTTAACAATTCTTTTTTGTTGTTTTCTCTTTTCCACTGTGTTCATAATAGTCCTAAGGACCGCAGTGTCACATTTTACAGTTCGAAATTTGAGTTTAAATCAGCTTCGCAGTCCTTCCTGAGAAGGTCACCCATTATTTTGACTCTTAGCTCGTTTAACTTCTTATGTTCTATTTTTCTTATTTATACTTAACTAATTGGCAATTACTAATTATTTGTGTTCAGGGCTTATTTAGTTGTCTTAAGTATGGTTCTAATCCTCTCAATTATTCGGACCGACATCGATCATCGGAATAGTGAAATATACCAGGCTATGTAAATAGGGGTGTTACAATTCTCACCCCTTAAAATAAATTTCATCTCGAAATTTTACCTGGTATCAATCTCTGAACGACTGTGGGTGCTGTCTCCTCATGTCCTCCTCTTGTTCCCAAGTAGCCTCCTGGCCCGAATGATGGTTCCACAGCACTTTCACTAATAGGATCTACTTATTCCGTAGCTGCTTCACCTCATAAGCCAGAATCTCAATGGGTTCTTCCTCATATGTGAGGTCTGGATTCACTTCAATTTCTTCCACTGGTAGTATATGAGATGGGTCTGATCGATACCTCCTTAACATGAACACATGGAAAACATTATGTATCTTCTCCAACTCTGGAGGTAGTGCCAACCGATATGCCAAAGGACTCACTCTTTCCAGAACCTCATATGGCCCAATGAAACGAGGACTCAGTTTCCCCTTCCTGCCAATTCTCATAATCCTCTTCCAAGGGAAAACCTTGAGGAATACTTTGTCACCCACTGCATATTCAATATCCCTTCTCTTCAGATCAATATAGGACTTCTAATGGTCTGATGCAGTCTTAAGTCGATCTCTGATCACCCTGATCTTCTCTTCAGTCTGCTGAACAATTTCAGGTCCAATCATCTTTCTTTCACCCATATCATCCCAACACAATGGGATTCTACATTTTCTGCCATACAAAGCTTTATATGGAGGCATCCCAATGCTTGATTGGTAGCTATTGTTGTAAGCAAACTCAATCAAAGGCAAGTGTGTGTCCCAACTGCTCTCAAACTCAATCACACAAGCCCGTAGCATGTCCTCCAATATCTAAATTACCCTCTCAGATTGGCCATCTGTCTATGGGTGGAATGCCGTGCTGAAGTTCAATCTAGTTCCTAGGACTCTCTGAAGACTACCCTAGAATCTTGAAGTGAACCTAGGATCTCTGTCAGATACGATGGATACTGGCACTCCATGCAGTCTCACAATCTCATCAATGTACAACTTGGCCAATCTTTCTAAACTGTAGTCCATCGAAACTAGTAGAAAATGAGCAGACTTGGTCAGTCTGTCACCAATGACCCATACTGCATCATGACTCTTCTGTGTCCTCGGAAGTCCCATCACAAAATCCATTGTTATTCTCTCCTATTTCCCTGCTGGTACTGGTAATGGATGTAACAACCCAGTTAGTACTTGATGCTCTGCCTTCACTTGCTGACAAGTTAGGCATTTGGAAATAAACTTTGCCACATCTCTCTTCATACCCATCTACCAGTAATGCTCCTTTAGCCCTCTATACATTTTTGTACCACTAAGGTGCATGGCAAAAGGAGACTCATGTGCTTCCTTCAAAATGATCTGCCTCAAATCAACATCATTAGGAACACACATTCTGCCCTGGTGTAGCAATAGGCCATCATCTCTTATTGAGAATTCTAGTTTCTTGCCCTGTTGGACTTCTTCCAACAGCCTTTGATACTTCCGATCATTCTGAGCAACCATTCTGATCTGATCAATCAACACTGGCTGTACATGCCATGCAACTGTTGTCTGTCCCTCATCATTAATCTCTAAGCTGGCATGTAATGATCTCAACTCCTGTACCATAGACAAAGCAGTAACCCATAGACTTGCCATAGTCTTACGACTTAAAGCGTTAGCCACAATATCAACTTTCCCTGGCTGATAGTCTATCAAACAATCATAATCTTTTATCAATTCTAACCATCTCCTCTGTCTCAAATTCAATTCTTTCTAGGTGCCCAAATACTTCAAACTCTTATGATCTGTGTAGATGTAGCATTTCTCCCCATACAAATAGTGCCTCTAAATCTTAAGAGTAAACACAATAGCTGCAAGCTCCAAATCATGTGTCGGATAATTCCTCTCATACGGTTTTAGCTGGCGTGATGCATAGGCAATGACATTTCGATCTTGCATCAATACACAGCCTAACCCATTGTGAGAAGCATCACTATAAACTATGTATTCTTTACTCAGAGTAGGTAAAGTCAGGACTGGAGCCTCAGTCAAACACCTCTTCAATTCATCAAAACTCTGTTGGCATTTATCCGTCCACTGAAATTTCACATCTTTCCTAAGCAGCTTAGTCAATGGAGATGCCAATATGGAGAATCCCTTCACAAACCTACGGTAGTATCCAGCTAACCCCAAAAAACTGTGAATCTCTGTGATATTTTTGGGTGGCCTCCAATTAAGGACAGCTTCTATCTTGCTAGGATCTACCTTAATACCCTCTGCTGATACTATGTGCCCCAAAAAGGATATCTCCTTTAGCCAAAATTCACACTTCGATAATTTGGCGTATAGCTATTTCTCCCTCAAAGTTTGCAGTACAATGCGCAGATGTCTATCATGCTCTTCTACATTCCTCGAATAAACTAATATATCATCTATAAATACCACAACAAACTGTTCGAGGTATGGTCTGAAGATAGTGTTCATCAGATCCATAAAAGCAGCCAGAGCATTAGTTAACCCGAATGGCATGACCAAGAACTCATAATGGCCATAGTGGGTTCTAAAGGCAGTTTTAGAAATACTCTGCTCTTGTACTTTCAGCTGATAATAACCTGATCTCAGGTCAATTCTGGAGAACACAGCTCCACCCCTTAACTGATCAAATAAGTCATCAATGCGGGGCAATGGGTATCTGTTCTTTATTGTCACCTTATTCAACTTTTGATAGTCAATGCATAACCGGAGAGTGCCATCCTTCTTCTTTACAAACAACACTGGCGCTTTCTAAGGTGACACACTAGGGTGGATGAAGCCCTTGTCAAGCAGCTCTTTCAACTGCACTTTCAACTCTTTCAATTCTACAGGTGTCATTCTATATGGTGTTATAGAGATTGTGTCCACACCAGGCATAACATCAATTTCAAACTACACTTCTCTTTCTGGAGGTAATTCTAGCAATTCATCAGGAAATACATTCGGAAAGTCACATACCATAGGGATGTCCCTCAATGCTGGACTACCCACTTGGGTGTCTATCACATGTGCCAAGTACGCCTCACACCCCTTCCTAATCATTTTTCTAGCCAGTGCAGTTGAAATGATGTTTGAAGGCAATATCTGCCTCTCCCCATGTATTACTACATCACCATACTGAGGGAGACCAAAAGTTACTGTCTTCAGTCTATAGTCAATCATTGCATGATGCCTGACTAACCAATCCATGCCCAAGATAATGTCATAATCTCTGAAGGGAATTTCAATCAAATTAGATAGAAAAGTGTGTCCTTGGATCACTAAAGGACAATCCCTATATAGTCTATATACCCTGACCTCCTGGCCTAATGGACTAGTTACTAGCACATCATAGTCCATTGGTACACACTGAATAATAGTAGAACACATCACACTTGCACTAACATATAAATGTGTGGAGCCAGGATCAAATAACACATATACATCTTGGTCGATGATGGAGAAAATACCAGCTACTACGTCTGATGTTTCAGCCTCCTCCCTTTGACGCATGGTATACACTCTGACTAGTGTGCCACTGGGTACTGGCTGGTTAACAGTACTTTGACTTCCAGGAGTGTTACCAGGATCCTTACCTCTCCCTCTATCTCTACCAGCTGATTGTGACCCTCTAGGTGCAGAGACTTGAGTTGATCCCTCAGATGTACCAAAAGGTCCAAACTGGCGTGGACTAGTACAATCCTTAGCAAAATGTTCGCTCCCTCCATAGTTAGAACATGCACCTGTGGCCTTGAAACAAACCCCACTGTGTGTTCTACCATAAGTTTCACATTGCCGAACTAATAAAGATCCTCGAGAAGCTTGTTGGGTCTACTGACCAAACCGGGGTGGTCTTTGGCCAGAGAATCTGCCTCTGCCAGATCTACGAGAGCTGGATCCTCTAAACTGTTTCCTCTTCCTTGAACCACTTTCAGGTGCTTGACCAGTAGTCTTTTCAGTCTTCTCTTTCTCTTGTGTGCCCTTTTTCACTGCCCCTTCTGATTCTATCCTTTCCAGTTCCAGGGCCTATGAAATCAGCTCAAAAAAATTTTAGTGTCTGAATCCTACAACTTGCATCCTCAGATTCGGCCTTAACCTAGACTCAAACCTCTTACATCTGTCTCTGGGGGTGGAGACTAAGCTTCCAGCATAGTGGCTTAGCCTTGAAAAGTCCCGTTCATACTCTGCTATTGTTCTGTCCACTTGCTTCAAATTCAAGAATTCCTGTAACTTCATATCCACATAAGCATCGGGAATCCACTTCTATCGAAACTCCCTCAAAAAGTCTGACCAGGTTAACACAGGTGGCTCAACTAGGCTGTGGGGGATGGTCTTCCACCATTCATATGCATCCCCTTGGAGAAGAGATACTGAATATTCAAATTTTAATTCTTCAGTACACTGCAGCTTTCTAAAAACCCGTTCCATTCTTTCCAACCACTATTTTGCCTCTAGTGGATCCACAGTGCCCTTAAACTCGGTGGCCCCAAATTTCATCAATTTTTCATATTGCCGAGCCAAGGGCTGTGGTTGTGCTGTAGGTGCTAGCACCTGAACTTGGGGTGGCACATTTCCCACCATTTGTTGGAAAAATGCAGCCATCTGCTGTGCAAACTGAGTAGGAAACTACGGTGCTGGAATAGGAGCTGGAGTGCTTGACCCACTCACGTTTTGGAGTGCTAGGGCTTCCCCTTGAACCTCAACCTCAACAATTTGTTCCACGAAATAATCTCCTTCTTCCATTCCATTTTCCCAAAATTTCTATTTCTTGAGATCAAACACGAGGAGGTTGACCTCCGTTAGTATATATTCATGATCTAAATATGTCATATGTATCAATTAAAGACACTTGAGCAGTTGTACTTATCAAAGAAATATTAACATAAATAGTCAAAATTTATTACAAAACCAAACTCTGATACCACTAAAACATGTCACACCTCACCCCTCTGTAAGGCATGACACAATCCCATAGAATACCTAATGAACTACCGAACTTCACCTACCGATAACTCATTAAGTATCCTGCAAGGGATTTTAGAACCATTTTTTTACATTTTGGAAGTGGTGAGCGTTTTGGTAGGAATTAAAATCATTTATTTAAAGTTTAAAACTAGTAAAAAAAATTTTCCATTTTATTTTTTCGCAAATTTTATAAAAATTTCGGCAGAGTGCCGTCTGTATTTTGAGAAAACAGTTCTTCAAATACCTGAGAAAAACACTTCCAATAAATTTTTCCACAACTCCCAACCTCCAATTAATCTCAATTCTCAAATCAAACCACTTCAAAATAATTCCACAATTTAATCCAAGTTTGTCATCTCAAAATATTTCATCATTTCATTCAACAAAACTAATTTACATTCACAAGTTTAATTTACAGATATAAAATACAGAAATAATATTATTGCAATTTATTATACAACTGCTCAACTTTACATTGATACATAAAACATTATAATATTTATATCAATTAACTACAAGGGTATAAATAAATACCCGTACAAAAGTGATCAGTGAAGTCCACTATCTCAGTAGTAGCTCACTCTGCTGTTTTCTCTTTGCCCTTATCTGCGACAGCAAAATAAGCTATCGCTGAGTATAAAAATACTCAGTGGTGCACAATAAAAATTTGAAATACAATACATAAAATATTCATTAATAAAACACAATTTAAATATTGCACAATTACATTTCACAAATTATCAAAACTCATTATAGCACAATTTTGGTCAAACAATTTAATAAACATAGTGCTGCCAATTCATACACAACTTAAGTCATGACACAAAATTTCTGATTAATGCCGCGTTGTACACCACAACAAAGCGATCTACAATCCCACTAATCGAAATCAATGAGGGAGGTAGCTAGCTAGCTAATGAGTACTCATCCGATCTACAACCTCAACTGGTAAGCCAGGGAGGGAGGAAAATAATCGATCTCAACCCCATAAATGGGGGAATAATATGGTACTGTCATGCTAAGTATGAATCCGAAATCAATTTAAAACAATTTATTCAAATATTACATACAAAAATCAAATCAATTTCCAACGTTACATTTTCATTCACAAAGTGGCAACACAAAAGTTCTTAAACTCATAATGCATACTAAATCCATTTTTCAATGATAAAATGCTTAAATAGGGTTTATTATGCACAAACCTGACGTGAGTCGCCTCTAGGCCTTGACTCAGTCTCTCAGACTTTTCGAGTCTTTTTCAGCTGAAACACAAAATTTATAGTGTCTCAGTATCTTTACTTCATAACAATTCTAATAACTAATTCCAATATGTTTAAACTTATATTCTTGTAAATTTCATATTGAGGTTATTATTCATGGTACTATTCAAGTCAATTTATTGACTTTCTAAGGCTTAATAGATATGGGAACTCCAACTTCACCCACATACCACATTTTGGTTACCAATTTTGTTGGTTTTGGTTGTTTTCTCAAAACTTAGGTCTTTTAGGCAAAATTACAAATTTTAAGTTTTGGTGTCTTTGGTTGCACTGTTCCATTGGTCATTTTGCTGTTATAATTGAGCTAAGTTTTCTTCATAGAAATTGTTCTTTAATATCTTAAATTTATTCTCCTTTTTGAATCACTTCATTTGGAGTTTTGTAGCTCAAGTTATAACCATTTGAATCATGGCTGCCAGATTGAACTTAACCCAGATTTCTGGGCACCAAACTGGTTCTGGTAGTTTTAGGTCACCAAATTTGGGTGGTCAAATGACTTGGTTAAGGACATAATTTGGGTTTATGTTCCTCATAAAAGTTTTAGGTCTATATCTCAGCTATCCACTCGTAAAATTTCAGGTCATTTAGTCCTACCTAGCCCAAGTTATGGCCAAATGAACAGATTTGGTCATTTTTGTATAGGTTAGACTGCAAAAATCTGGATTTGTTCAATTTGTTTACTAGGTTTTGCTCACTTTTTGAGCATGATTCCTATACGAAAATTGTGTCATTTTGTGTCTATTTTCATTCCCAATTGGTCTCATACCAATTGGACTTGTAAATTTTCAGTTTTGGTCCCTCAAAGGGACCTTGGTCCTGCTGCCTGCAGCTTGACCATTTTCAATCCGAATTTAAACTCACTTCTAACATTTCCAACACATCTCAATTGGTCACAAATGACCATTTTTCATCTCAAACAAGGTCAAACACAATATTTGACCAACTCTCACATTTTTGGCTCCCAAACCCTAAGTGTCCAAAACCCTAACTCACTAAATTGTTGCATTTAACCAATTCAATGCCTATATACATGCTTCTTCAACCCAATCAAGCTCACATACACTTTTAAGTCCATCAAATTCATGCATACACACATCAAAACCCTATTTGACCGAAATTCATGTTTAACAGAACATGTATAATTTTAGAGATTTCTAACTTTAAATCCTCATCTTCATGTCCACTTCCATGCATACATTAGTAATTGAACTTAAAAGAAAGCTTACCTCAATGAAGCTTTTCTATCTTCTCCAATTCTTAAATTTTCCCCTTTCTTTTTCCCTTCCAATCTTTAAATCAAGAGTCAAGGATAATTTTTTGTTAAGGAAAGGCTACAATTGATGGTTACTTTTAGGGTTTTGGGAAGCTTGGGTAAGCTTCCATGGAGGATTTTGAGAGAGAGAGCTTGGGAGAGAGAGGGACGGCAATTCAAAGAATATGAGTGTTTTCTTTTTTTTTTTTTTCTTTTATTTATTTATCCCTTAGGAAGACCAGAAAATCAAATTAAATAAATTTTTAATTATAATATTTATGGCATCATGCATTATGTCATCTCTTTTCACTTTTTCAATTTTCTTTTTTTTTTCTATTTATTTTTTCATTAGTTCTTGAATTTAATTTCCAATTCTAAAATTTTCTTTTCTCTAATTTTATTTGATAGTTAGGTTAGGAGTCAGCTCTTGGGGTCAATTGACCAAATTGCCCCTCACCGGCTCGACCCGGTTTGTAAATAATTTAATATTTCTTCCGGCTCTCTGACCTAATTATTTGACTAGCTTAACAATTCTTTTTCGTGGTTTTCTCTTTTCCACTGAGTTTGTAATAGTCCTAAGGACTGCAGCGTCATATTTTACGGTTCAAAATTTGAGTTTAAATCGACTTCGCAGTCCTTCCCGAGAAGGTCACCTATCGTTGTGACTCTCGGCTCATTTAACTTCTTATGTTCTATTTTTCTTATTTATACTTAACTAATTGGCAATTACTAATTATTTGTGGTTAGGGCTTATCTAGTTGTCTTAAGTATGTTTCTAATCACCTCAATTATTCAGATCGACATCGGTCACCAGAATAGTGAAATATATCAGGCTATGCAAATATGGGTGTTACACACATGGCAAGCTTATGTGTAGTGCCATGACATGTCACCCTGTGAAATGACCAAAATGCTCCTGTGTCTTAATTTTGAGTTCTCAATCCAAAATAATTATTTCTCTTCTTCTAATCAATTTATATCAAATATAAATTAATTAATTAATATGTATTAATTAATTTCTCATTAATTAAATTCATATTTAAACACTTTAAATATAAACTTAACTTATACTATACATCCAATAACCTAGATTTGGTCTCAAGCCATGCTAGAGACTTTGCAATCTAATTACAGACCAAACCTATTTAATTAATCAATTAAACTTTTTAATTAATTAATTAAATCATATTTAATTTGGTGATTACTTGTGTATGTGTGTGACTTACTAGGCTCATCACTAATTTGCAATGAGACATGATATCAACTCTTAACATCATTAGAACTCTTTCTTACCATAAATGATTTCTCTAAACCATTTTATGCACCTCATAGACCATGGTTAACACCTAGCATAGCATGCCATGGCTACCCAATCAGTAATAAGGTTTACCTTAAATGAACCTATAATCATATGTTACCATGCACTAGAATCTCTCTGTTATAAAATCCCAACTCAAGCTGGAGTCATGGTTTATGTCAAACCCCATTTGCTATGAATATTATGTTCTCTTTTAATTCCAGTTCTTGATTAAAAGATTTTTCTCATCAGAAACTCTTTTCTGATTAAATCTATCTGTCCTGGCCGGGAACTTGAAACATTAAGAACAATTAAATGAACATAGGATTTTATCCCTATTTACTTAGAGGAACAGATTCCATCTTGATCAACACCTACCTCCATATATAACTAGTAGGAGCTAACACATGCCCATATACCCATACACAGTACAAGTATGAAAGCAGTATCAAACTCAAACCACCTATATGCAAGATAATTGTGCTATCTCAGGTCTAAAGATTATATGCACTGATATGATTTATGACAATACATTGACAATAGTAAACTCCATGTGCTTGTCATAAACATCATTGGTTTGACCTACTTATCATGTATAAGTGCCTATCATGTTTGTTATATGGTATGAGACTCACCATTCTATCTTATTTATATCTCTTATAAATAACTTAGGAATAAACATGAATACAATCTTTCTGGATAAGTCATGTCCATATTGTGAAGTATCCTCGATTATGAACCTATTTATGATACTTTGTACTAGAAATACTGTCACTCATATTCTTAACAACTTAAGAATAGAATTTCTAACAAAATATTAATGGACCTTTTCTATTACACATAAATATATTATGTAAACGAAAAAGTGAAAATGCCTTTTATTAATAAAAACATGTACAAGATACATACTAAATGATATGCTCTAGGGCATACTACTAACAATCTCCCACTAGCACTAGAGCCATTCATTACATTATCTTAGACCCATCTTCTCAAGATGTCAGTCTAGCTGAGTCTGTGACATAGGCTTAGTGAATGGATCAACTGGATTTTCAGCTGATGCTATTTTCTGTATGGCTACATCGCCTCATCTAACTATTTCTCTGATAATGTGGTAGCGCCCAAATTCTCAGCCAAAATTTTAAGAAAATATATAGAGACCGGGTGATAGTTCTTACCCGAATCCTCCGCTTAAATTTTAGCAGAATACATTAAGAGATCGGGAGAGACTTCTTACCTGAATTCTCAGCCAAAAGTTTAACAAAATATATATAGAGATCGAGGAAGAGTTCTTACCTGAATTCTCTGCTTAAATTTTAACAGAATACATTAAGAGATCAGGAGAGAGTTCTTACCTGAATTCTCTTAGCTTAAATTCAAAATAAAATATATTAAGAGATTAGGAGAGAGTTATTACCTGAATTATCTTAGCTAAAATCCTAATAGAACATTTTAGATCGGGAGAGAGTCCTTTCCCTTCTAACTCCATTGTTATAATTAATACTCATCATACATCCTAAATGGTGAGTCTGTGGGAGAGTTCATCCAAAGTATCCTGAATATTATGTTGAGGCCCAATGGAGAGTCCTCCTCAAGGCACTCATATTTATAGGGCAAAAATTCCCCCTAAAAATATCACAACTTTAGTATTCATATTAATCCTCAAAATACCTATTACATAACACCTATTCATTGAAGGGTCATCTCATGTACTTATGTTATTGGGCAACCCATAATAGTGAAATATCAAACATTCCTTTTATCCATACAAAGGATTAACATCATCATTCTGACCCCCAAATTATCAATTTCAATTTATAAAGAGCATAACATTAAATCTACTTACCCTTGTTTAGGGATTAGGTGGGGTGCCTAACACCTTCCCCACCCGTATATGGACCCCGAACCTTAAATCTCTATCTTCGAAGTGGTCTTTAATTTGTTCTTACAAACAGTTTTCTTTAATTTCCCTCAAAATTAAAGTGACGACTCCTAACCTTTCGCACTTCTGTGAGAATCGTCCGACGACTGCAAAGTCCTTGCGACAACTTGGCGATTCCACTGGGGATACCATCCTTAACCCTGGTTTAGAGGTCCAAAAGCATATTTAATTTTATGCTCATATAAATTAATATCGTAATTAGGGGGCTTAACTTATAAAATTCAAAAGTCTTAATATATCGATTATTGTTATTCTTTCTAACCATTTTGCTTATTTTGATTATCTTATTTATTACAGCAATCTTCATCTAAAACTCCCCCCGAATAGGGAAGAGATAAATATGTCCCTTCACACACTGATTATTTACACGATGTCCTCACACACTTCAACCCTATACCTGGGCTTTCTTACCCTTTAGGAAATAGGAGGAAGTCATGTAGCGGTACCCGTGGGTCTTACCCTGTTAGTATCCGTGAAGGCTTCTGCTCATATTGGAACTTGTTCCATCTATTGTGATAATCGTGTAATTCTCCTGTTAGTATCATGGTGGTGGAATGAGGCCTTACTGTATACAGTAGGGACAATTTGGGAACCTTTGAGCTTGTAGAACTCGAGCTAAACTATCACATTAGCTGAAACCCATAGCAAACTACCTCGTAAGGTAGAACTATCCAACTAGATAGTACTTACCTGGTATTAGGATTTTCCATATTCGTAGGACAAAAGGGACATAATTGCTCTTGCTGCACTCCCTCTTTTACTTTTTAATTTTCTTATGTGATTTAAAGGTAATTTTGAATTATGCTATTAAGATAATCTACACACCTTCCTATCTTGATAGGTGTAAAAATATCATCACCTTAATTGAAAATTACCTGAGTTTATCCTGCTGACCTACTTTCTACAAGTATTGTAAATTGGTGTCTGTAAAGGATAAAGAGAAACTTTAAAATGGCATCCTCAAGTCAGTCAACTGAAGGAGTTTCAAAGCAAAAACAGAATGCTAAACAACGGTCCAGACTAATTCATTGTTCAAAGTCCCTACATATTGATAACATAGGGGCAGACATTTGCCCACTACCTCTATTTGATCCTAGTAAGGTTGAGGTTATAATGACTGGTCTTGATGATTTATCTAGTAGTTGGAAATCACTTCCTGATTATGTCAAAGTAAAGTTTGAGAAAAAGTATGGGAGGATTGCAACTTTGATGCGGGTCAGAGTACAAGTTCCTACATTAAAAGCCATGCTATCAACTTGGAATCCTAGGTATAGGGTGTTTTCCTTCAGTGATATTAATATGATTCCCACTATAGAAGAATATCAAAAGCTGCTAGAGATCCCTTATGTGGTACAAAATCACATTTATCTACACCTTGAGCATAGGCAGACCAGAAAACGGTTCACACATATACTTGAAATCTCTGCAAAGGAAGTAAAACCAAAGGAAACTGTCAAGGGAAGCATACATGGGTGGTCTTGGACTTACATCAAAAAGCATTTAGATCTACATATTAAGGGCAAGCAATGGGAACAGGCTTCGTTGGCACTAGCTTTGGGAATTTACGTCCTAAACTTGTTTCCTGGGCCTTTGGGAGTTATAACTCATAGCGTCACGGAGTTGTTTTGGGTGGTAGAGAAGCAGAATGTCAACCCAAAACCTGCCATCCTTGCGGAGACCTTTTGACTCTAATGTATTGCCGACGACAGGGTAAGGGAACCATCAAGTGTTATTCCCAATTGCTGCATCTTTGGATCCTCAGCCATATCTGTCCTCTGGAAACTAAGGGATTAACCTTGTATCCCGACTAGCCTCTCATCGAAAAGATTGCCAAATTGGTAATAAGTCCAAAGAATGAACTACAATGGCAAGAGCAGATTCTAAGCTTCAACATTCATAACTATTGCTGGAGCAAGTTGTGGACTACAAGCCAGCCCATTTTGTTCAGTACAGGGGATAATCACTTGGTACTTTTGATAGGACTGATGGGGTGCACAAGTTACATCTTAGCTTTGGTAATAAGGCAATTCGTTTCAACCCAGTTCACACCCAATGTTAAAGGGTTCCATCAAGCTCATTTCTATCATGAACTCGGTAGAGAGGAAGAACTGAAAGCATTTCGCAAATCCTGAGAAAAGGTCACCTTGATTGAACGGTCGCCTAAAGGGGCAAGCACCACAAAAGATTATCTCAGATGATGAAAAAGCAAAGATAAGGGATATCGAGTTTCCGAACTAGCAGAGCCTAAGGTAAGCATGCCTCATCAAGAAGTTCTTTCAGAAGAAGTTAGTGCCAAATTGGTCAGCTCTCTACAGAATTCGAACACTGAGAACTAGTAATTGCAAGAACGTATAAGGCAGTTAGAAGACCAACAGCAAATCCTGAAAAAGGAGGTAAAGAGGCTCAGGGAAGAAGTAATAGTAGGAGAAGCAGAATTTGAGGGACAGGAAATATAGTGGGAGAAAGAAAAAACCTTGCTTCAAAGCGCAGTGAGAGAGGCAGGAGTCCAGAATGGCAAATTACAGGAAAAACTAGAATATCAGGAAATACTTATGGAAGAATATAAACAGGAAAGCAAAAAGAAGAAGCTTGAATTGAAGGAGCAGGCACAACTTATTAATGACATTTTGAAAGAATGTGCCAAAGAAAGGAAAGAAAAAGAAAGGCAAGCAACCCTTCATCAAAAGCTAAGAGAAAATGTTGACCAGTTAGAAAGAATGATAGCACAAGGGAAAAAAGAATTGCTGCCAGAATCCGAGTACGCCTTGAAGACATTCAATCTTGCCAGATAAGAAGAAAGACTCTATGAGTACCTCAAAAGATGTCATTGTATTTTAAAGAGTCTTCCTGAACCTAGGCAATAGCAAGAATGCTATGTATGAACAGATTGTTAATGAATTGTTTAAACCATGTCTAGCAAAATATGAATGAATAGTGTAACTCCCGTAGGAACTATCCTCATTAGGGTTATTTGAAAAGACGAATGCGTCATATGGACAAGTGTCATAGACATGCATACGATCCCGTCATTCACTGTGGACTATCGAGTGATGCCATGATAAAGTTGACACAATTCACCTTCTGCAGACTCCATTTTGGCAATTATCTGCCATCGTATCCTTTGTCTAGTTAGGATCTTTAACTATAACAAAATTTAAAACTAATAAAAACTTTCTACAGGAAATCAACATTGCTCTAAACAAAGCAAACCCGATCGAGCAAGTGGTTCAATCGAAAAGAGTTTACTTAACAAGCTCCCGAGCAAGAAAGATAATGGAATACCAATAATAAGTGCAGAACCTACAAGAAAAGTTTCAGAATTGAGAGACCAAGTCTCAGAGTTGATGAAACTAATGAAGGAGATGTCCCAGAGTAAAGAAACCATTCGACCTACACCAGAACCAAATCTACCAGTAATTTCCCCACTCACAACGACGGTTGATTCCCATAAAGCTTTAACCTCTTTCACCTTCCAGGCTCTTATTCCTGATCTGACAATCACCGTCAGTCCAACATTCCCAAATAATGACTTACCCGTTCCTTATCATCTGGCTATTTCAAATGCCGAATTTCACCCTTCCATACCAATCCCTTCAGTTTACCCTGCAATTAATTTCCTAACTAGAGGTATGGCTTATGTAGCAGGGGGTGAAAGTAAAGAAAAGGAAAATGAGAAGTTATCTGCTATAGAGGAAAGACTAAGAGCTATAGAAGGTCTGAACATGTATGGCTCAGTTGATGTATCTTCACTGAGATTAGTACCAGATGTAGCAGTACCACCTAAGTTTAAAGTCTCGGATTTTAACAAATATATCGGAAATTCAGATCCCCGCATCCATTTGGCTACTTACATAGCCAAAATGTCCGTCCTCACAGAAGATGATAGATTTCTAGTCCATTTCTTTCATGAAAGCCTCTCCAGGGTAGCCTTACAATGGTGCATACAGCTGGATAGGAGTAAACTATGCTCCTGGAAAGATTTGGCAGATGCTTTCCTCAAGCAGTACAAATTCAATTGTGATGTCGCCCCGACACGAAGAGACCTTCAAAATCTAGTGCAGAAGGAGAAGGGGAGCTTTAAGGAATATGCACAGAGATGGAGAGAGAAGGCAGCTGAGGTATATCCATTGATCACTGATAATGAGCTTTGCTCTCTATTCATCAAAACCCTGAAGGCCTCGTATTTCAATTTAATGATAAAAAAATACGTCCAATAGCTTTTTCGACATTATCCAGACCGGCAAAAGGATTGAAGCTAACCTCAGGTTAGGAAGGTTGCAAGGTTTGATTGGAGAAAACTCTGCAAAGAAAACTGCCAGTTTCGGGAAAAAGAAGGAAGGTGATGTACACTCTATCACCAGACAAGCTCACCCACCACTCCCTCAAAATAACTTTCGACCATACCCTTTAATTTAGAATCCAATGATGGCAAATGTTTCGCCCCCTTTTTTAAATTATCCTCACCCTCGCCTGAAATATCCACCTCAAGCTGCTTACCACCCCAAACCGCCTGCTCAACCTATTCAGTTAAGACCACCTGCTCCTCAAACCAACCCAAGACCACCAAGGAATCCTGATCCACCTCTCCCCCTTCCACTCAGTGAAATCTATCGATACCTATTGGGTATAAATCAGATAGTGCCCATTCCCCTTGACCCGATTCAGCCACCATATCCTAGGTCATATGACGCCAATGCCTGATGCGAATATCATGGTGGGGTAGTAAGGCATTCAACCGATAATTGTGGAGCTCTTCGGGGAAGGGTACAGGCTCTGATTAGAAATGGATGGTTAAAAATTGAGGGAAATGGCTCTCTTCCCAACGTCACTTCAAACCCATTACCTAATCATGATACAGGGAATAGCTTGAATGTTATAGAACCTTGGGATGAAAGATCAATCTTGGAGGTAAATCAGCTGATTCTACATTTCAATGAGATTATTGCAATCGCAATAAGAGAGGGATATGTATGCCCTCAGGGATCTAGGTTGGGAAGTGATCAGCATAATTTAGGATGTCCCTACCATGGAGGGATGGCCGATCATGAGTTGCAAAACTGTGCTGAATTCAGGCAGGAAGTTTTGAGAATGCTATCACTTAGAATTTTGAGATGTCTGCGGAGGTCAAGGACAAAGGATGAAGTGAACACAGCTAGATTTGGCTGAGATACCTCTACCCCCAAACCAAGAATAGTCTTTTTTGCTCTTAACACACCAACACCACTAGTACCACCAATAACGATCATCCGAACTCTGCCTTAACTCCCAGTCACTAATACCCATGCAGTGCCTTGGAACTATAATCTCCAAGTATTTACTCAGAGCGCATCCAGTAGCACTTCAATTCCTACCCTCAACCATACCTACACTCAACCCATCACCTCTCCTAAGCCATGCTTCGCCCCACACGAGCATTTCAAGATGATCTATACAGGACCCTCCAACAATACTACTCCCCAACCAGAGCCAAAACCTGTCACAACTAGTAACTCGCTCCCATAAGATCAGGAAGTAAAATTTATAGCCAGGAGTGGGAGATGTTACAAAAATGATGAAACAGAAAAGAAAAAGGGGAAAGTAAAAATGGGAGAGTCACCAAAAAATGTTGAGAAATGGGCTGTAAGGGTTGAGAAAGTGGAATCTAGTGAAAAGTAAGAAGAAGAGTAACTGCTACTACAAATCTTGAAACAAAGTGAATATGATGTCATTGAGCAAATAAGAAAGACACTTGCTCAAATTTCCTTGCTGTCCTTGATATTGAGCTCAGAAGTGCATCACCATGCCTTACAAAAAGTTCTGGATCAGGCCTTTGTAACCCCCGATATCACACTGGGGAAATTTGAGAAGATAGTTGGGCAAATTCAGGCATTCAATTTCATCACTTTCTCAGAAGATGTAGTAGACCTAGCTGGCTTAAAGCATACCAAAGCTTTGCATGTGATAGTTAAGTGTAAAGGGTGCATAATCGTTAAAGTTCTAATTGATAATGGATCTACCCTCAATGTCTTGCCTAATGCCACCTTGGCGAGACTACCTATTGATCTATCAACCGTACGCCAAAGTGCCATGGTAGTAAGAGCCTTTGACGGTACAAAGAGAGACGTATTAGGGGACATCGATTTGTAGCTTCAGATCGGGGCATGCACTTTTAACGTCACATTCCAATTAATAGATATTGAGCTAGCATACACCATGTTATTGGGGAGACCCTAGATCCATTCGGCAAATGCGGTACCTTTAACTCTGCATTAGAGGATCAAATACATCATGAGTGGCAAAATCATCACAGTAAGAGGGGAGGAAGCCATGCTAGTCACTAAACCTCAATCGGTTCCTTTTGTAGAAATAACCGAAAGATCCTTGGAAAGTTCTTTCCAAGCACTAGAGTTGCAAGGAACTACCCCAAGTGATAAAGGAGCTGCAGCAATGGTTGCAAAGGTAATATTGAAAAGTGGCTATGAAGAGAGCAAGGGATTGGGCACCGCGTTACAGGGGATTGTCGAACCTGTACCAGCTATTCAGAAGATCGGTCGCTTCGGCTTGGGAAATGAAGAAGATGCTTTAGTAGATGGAAGATTCTGGATGAGGAATATGCTCAGGGATAAAAGGTTTGACAAAACATTCAGGAAGGTGAAAGTTGTCTCGAAAATCACAGATGTTTTTACCAAACCAACCATTGAGAATCCAGAAGAAAGTAAAAAGTCTCCTTTAAAGCCATCCATCGATGTCATACAACTAGACTCCATGTCTGAGGTGCTGATTTCACCAATCGCTGAAGGGCAAGAGCTTGATAATTGGGAAGCAGAAATATCCCTATGCTTAATCTCGAGTAAAGTATATTTTATTATTAACACTTGATCATTCTGTCCATGGTGACAAGTGTAATGCTATAAATGGACCCTTTTTTTTATGATTGAAGTATTAATAAATTAATAGCGCATTTTGTGTCCAATTCTCTTTTCCTTTCGCCATTAAAATCCATTTTTTAATATACTCCACTTTCATTTCTTCAAGACTATTAACCAATCCAGACATAATAATTCAATTGACTCTGAAATTCCTTATGTTAACTTTGAAAGTCCCATAACTGCCTTTGATTTGAGTGATTCCGAAGAAGAGTCAATAGAAGAATAGGATGAAAGAGATGTGCCTTCCCTGATGCCTTGTGGGGATGAAATGATCACCATAAATTTAGGGACTGAGGAAATTAAGAGGGAACTTAAAGTCATGAATAACGGAGAATTAGATAGTATGAGTAGTTTGCTCAAGGAATTCATTGATGTATTCTCGTGGAGCTATAATGACATGCCAGGATTGGATCCTCAGATAATAAAGCATAAAATCCCTTTGATTCCTAGGATGACCCCAGTGAAATAGAAATTGAGACGAATGAACCCCGACATGTTGCTCAAAGTTAGGAATAAAGTCAAAAAATAGTATGATGCTGGATTCCTAGAAGTGGTGAAATACCCCAAGTGGATAGCTAATGTTGTCCCTATAATGAAGAAAGATGGAAGAGTAAGGGTATGTGTTGATTACAGGGATCTCAATAAGGCAAGCTTGAAAGATGATTTTCCTCTCCCACACATAGATGTGCTGGTAGACAAAGCTGCAGGGCTGGGAAGATGTTCATGTATCGACAGGGCATTCGGGCATAACCAAATTCCCATGGATGAGGGGGACAAAAACAAAACTACTTTTATCACCCAGTGGGGGGTATTTTGCTATCGGGTGATGCCCGTTGGATTAAAGAATGTCGGAGCTACCTACCAATACACCATGGTCACATTATTCCATGATATGATGCACAAGGATGTAGAAGTATATGTGGATGATTTGATCATTAAATCCAGAGGAGTAGAAAGTCACGTACAGGTGTTGAGAAAGGTCTTTGAAAGGCTGAAGAAGTATCAACTGAAGCTGAACCAAGCTAAATGTGTGTTTGGAGCCAGGTCTGGTAAGCTATTGGGATTCATAGTGAGTAAGAAAGGAATAGAAGTGGATCCAGACAAAGTTTGAGCCATTCAAGAAATGCCATCCCCAAAGACAGAAAGGGATGTGCGTAGTTTCCTGGGAAAACTGAATTACATTTCAAGATTCATCTCCAATCTCACTGCTAAAGCTAAGCCCATTTTTAAACTACTCAAGAAGAATAACACTGCCCAATGGGATCAAGTTTGTCAAGAGACTTTTGAAAAGATTAAACAGTACCTATTAAATCCGCCGATATTGGTTCCTCTAGTGACAGGAAGGCCATTGATTTTGTATATAGCAGTTCAACAAAGTTCGATGGGATGTGTGCTGGGACAACATGATGACACAGGGAGAAAGGAAAGAGCCTTTTACTATCTAAGCAAAAAATTCAACGAATACGAGTCGATATACTCATTCCTAGAGAAAACTTATTGTGCATTGGCATAGACAGCAACTTGACTCAAGCACTACATGTTGAATCATAAAATGTGGCTCATCTCCAGAATGGACCCAATCAAGTATGTATTTGAAAGCTCATTCATGCCAAGGAGAATAGCAAAATGGCAGGTCATACTTTCTCAATATGACATTGTCTACATGACCAGAAAGGCAGTGAAAGGACGAGTGATTGCTGATCTCCTAGCAGAAAACCCGATCAAGGATTACGAAGCCCTGGATTTCGAATTTCCCGATGAGTATGTTAATGAAGTTAGCAGTAATGACAAAGAACCAAATGACGTATGGGAAATGTTGTGACACCCCTTACCCGTCTACAGTGTAGTCGAGCAAGATATGCCACGCAGTGCACCGGAACACCCTATTTTAATTCAATCATTTTTTTATTCTTCTTAATTTTTTTTTCATAGTTATGAAGTACAATTTATGAAATATAATTCATTTAAATCATTTATTAAAATTATAATTTATTTGAGGTTCCAAAAATTTTAAAGAAAATCCGGCAGAGTACCGGCTAAAAATGGAGAAAACAGTTCTTCAGAACCTGTGAAAAATACTTCCATTAATCATTTCCAATCATTCTCAAACTCCAATAACCATCAACATGGTTTCAACATTAGCAATCATTTCAAGTTCTCAATATTAATCCACAATTTCATTCAAATTCAAAATCAACTAAAATTTCATGAAGATATTCTCAAATTATATTAATTAACAAAATTCTTCAAAATATATACATCAACATATGATTACATAAATTTACTATTTACATGAGTTCATAATTTACAAATCACAAACTACTACCTATTACAAAATGCAAAACATAATTTCAAAAGGGACCTAAAGGTCCTACCACTGATGCACTGTAGATGAGAGGTGACTCTGACGCTAGGCAGATCTGTGACCTCACCTAGTTTGTGGTCTGCTGGGCTCTCTGTCTGTCTCTCCAGAACCTACGCATGGTAAAAAGCGATGCGCTAAGCAATAATGCTTAGTGGTGCCAATAATAAAATAAAAAGAACTAATAAAAAAATAAATATGCAGTGAGTGTATTGATGTCTCATGCAGACAAATTTTTTATAATTAATGGTAGTCTTATTTATTTAGTACTTGTTATATTCATTATTTCATTAAATTTATCAACTTTCATTTTTGGTTGCCCAAGTAACCTATACTGGACGACTGGACTGGATAAACGAGTAAACTAGCACTAGGTATCAAGTACCTCAGGCTGTCACACCATCGGTCACATATGTGTGTCTCGGTGTGCAACAGAACAGCTAATAAGCTGTAATAACATTAGGCACAAGGCCACATCTCAATACAATGTCAAAATGGCTAAAAGCCATAAAATCACTGAATGGCATAATGCCATGTCCAGTACTACTAAGTGAACCCTATTGGCATGCCAACCTATCCAAACCAATCTTGCTAGGTGTACTAGGGCATGTTACACTTTTAAACTTTACAATTCTTGAAATTTAAGTTTAGGTGTTACTATTCATTTCATTAGTCAACTAAAATGTTGACTTTTGCATAGACCATAGGTACATTGGTTCTAATACTCTCAACATACCACATTTTGCATTCTAAAATTATTGGTATTGGTTGATAATACCATTTCTAAGCTTAGTGCTAGTTGTTCAAAATTTTCAGATTTCAAGACTTGTGTTTACTGTTCCATTAGTAATTTTTACAGTAGGAATTTGGCAAAATTATCTTCATGAAAGTGATTACTTATTTTGTCTAGTTACATTTCTTTTTTAGAATCACTCCATTTGGAGTTTTGTAGCTTAAGTTATAGCCTAAAAACCATAACTAGTCGGATTGAACAAAATCCAAAATTCTAGGCAAAACTGGTTCTGCCAGATTTGGTAACCTAAGTTTAGTTGGAAATTTGACTAGGTTATGGTCAGAATTTGGATTTGTGTTCTTCATGAAAGTTGTAGTTCTATGCCTCAGCTTTCTGCTGGAAAAATTTATGGTCAATCGGACCCTTCTACACTTAGTTATGACCAAATGAATAAACAATGTTCATTTAGTTATTTTGCCTAGGCAGAATGTAGGTCACCCGGCTTTGCACCAATTGAACCTACACAACCCAAGTTATAGCTGCCCAAATAGGCTGGACTCACATCCAGACCTGCAGGTCCCACAAGGTAGCTTAGCCAAACTCAAATCCCAAGCTACAACTCACTTCAATTCTTCATCATACACAGCCAAATGGTCATTGATTGACCATTTAAATTTTCATTCACCAACATATGAACAAGATCCAAGTTTTTGTGTCCAAACCCTAGCTCAAATTCAAGGTTCACACAACACATGTCAATTAAGCATACTAATCCATTTCAAATTTATGTCCACACATCAATACCATTTCTAAGCCATTTTAAATCCATCAAAACCATTAACTACCACTCCCATAAAGCTGGCCAAAATTCCATTCTCAATTTCACACATGATTTATCTCAATTTCTTAATTATTTGTTCATATTCAAACTAAATTTTAAGAAATAAACAAGATTAAGTAATTAAAATGCACTAACCTCTTTGGTCTCTTTATTGGCTTGTATAAACCTTGGAATTTCTTCACTTTATGATAATCAAAACCTTGCTCTTGATGTGAGGGTTAATTTTTGTGAAGGGTGTTTAGGGTTTTGGGGTGAGATTTGGTGAGTTATGAAGCTTTGGTAAGCTTTCAATGGTGGAATGGGTATTGAGTTTGAGGGAGACGACTGAATTTTTTGTGAAGGTGATGGCTGCTGATTTTTTGAGTTTTTGCTGTATTCTTATCCACTTTTTATTAGTTAATTTAAGTGTTGATTAAATATGATTGGTGGGTAAGTGTTTAATGACATCATATGATGTCATAATTGGCATTTTCTTTCATTTTCTTTTTTTCTCTTCTCCAATCATTTTCAATTTAATTTTTAGCAATATTTATTCATATTTTGTATCATAATAATTATTTACTTAACTGGAAAAGTCGACCAAAAATCACTTGTGAAGACGAAATGACCAAAATGCCCTCCATTTGGCTTAATAAACCAAAATTGTCTGTACCGATTGAAAAATTTTTCTAAGCATTTCCTTGGCATTCTAATGCCATAGAAACCTCAATAACCCTTCTCTGGAGTCTCAAAAATTATTTTATGAATTTTCCTTGGGTCGAGGGCTCCTAGTTGCAAGAACCGCAACTTCCCACTAGGTTACTCATCGCTAGGGCACTGGTTCATTTAATTTGGTTGTATTTTATTTCTAAAATTTTTCCTAAATTTTTCTTACTAATATTTGAGTTAATTATGATTCCTCACTTTAGTTTAAATATTTTTCCGGACGTTCTAGCTGTCCGAATTGACACTGGTCACCGAAACAGTAGAATGTACGGAGTTGCTACAGGGAGGGTGTTACAACTCTTCCCCTCTAATTTAAATTTCTTTCTCGAAATTTACCTGATGCAAACAGTTGAGGGAACTATTGCCTCATCGTCTCTTCACTTTCCCAAGTTGCCTCTTCGGTGTTGTGATGCCTCCAAAGCACTTTCACCAGTGGAATCTGCTTATTCCTCAACTCTTTCACTTCCTGAGCCAGGATCCGTATGGGTTCTTCTTCATATGTCAAATCTGGTTGTACTTCAATTTCTTCCATGGAGATGACATGTGAAGGATCTGAGCAATATCTTCTTAGCATAAATATGTGGAACACATTGTGGATCTTGTCCAGCTCTAGTGGTAAAGCTAGCCTATAGGCCACTGGACCCACACGTTCAATGACTTCATATGGCCAATGAACCTAGGGCTTAACTTACCTTTTCTTCCAAATCTCAGTACCTTCTTCCACGGTGACACCTTGAGAAATACTTTGTCGCCAACCATATATTCTATTTCTTTTCTCTTCAGGTTGGCATAAGATTTTTGTCTGTCTGAGGCAACCTTCGGATTGGCTTTGATTACCTTTACCTTCTCCTCAGTCTGTTTCACCATGTCTGGCCCTACCAGTTTATCTTCACCCAATTCAGTCCAGCATACTGGAGTTCTACATTTTCTCCCATACAGTGCTTCATACGGGGCCATTTGGATGCTAGCTTGGTAGCTATTGTTGTATGCAAATTCTGCCAGTGGGAGGTATCTTTCCCAACTTCCCTCAAAGTCAATGACACAATTCCTCAACATATCCTCAAGGACCTGACATATATTTCATGTTATCATTTCAGTTCAATATTTGTATTAGTTCAATTGGTTTCAATTGTTTAACTGGATTACTCTTTCTGATTGCCCATCCGTCTGAGGAAGGAAAGCTGTGCTGAAATGGAGTTGTGTACCCAAGGATTCATGCAACTTCTTCCAAAATCTCAATGTAAACCTTGGGTCTCTATCAGATGTGATGGAAAGTGGAATTCCATGCAGTCTAACTATCTCACTGATGTACAATTCTAATAACTTCTCCAGTGAGTAGTCAGTCCTAACTGGCAAAAAGTGTGCTGACTTCGTCAATCTATCTACTATCACTCATACTGCATCATGCTTCTTCTGGGTGAGAGGTAGACCACTTACAAAATCTATGGTAACCCTATCCCATTTCCATTCAGGTATGCGTATAAGCTGTAGCAAACCCGATGGAACTTGATGTTCTGCCTTGACTTGCTGACATATCAAGCATTTAGTCACATAGTCAGCTATGTCCTTCTTCATACCAGGCCACCAATACTGAAGCTTCAGATCATGATACATTTTTGTACTTCCTGGGTGCATAGCATAAACACTGGTGCGTGCCTCTTTTAGAATACTGGCCTTCCTTTGTAGTACAGACACCCATTTATTTTTACTTCATAGTCAGTTTCTTTCCCTTCTAGGATTTTTCTCATAATAGCCTTTAGCTTCTCATCTACCTTCTGCCCATCTAAAATATGTTGTAACAGGTTTGGCCTCACTTATAACTCAGCCAAAATAGCTCCATCTCGAACCAAAGATAGACGGGCATTCAATGATCTCAAAGCTGTGATGGATTTTCTACTCAATGCATCAACAACTATATTTTCCTTCCCAGGATGGTAGTCAATTACACAATCATAGTTTTTCAGGAACTCAATAAGGTTGAGATCCTTTTGGGTTGGCAAGTATTTCAGACTTTTGTGGTCTGTCCAAATGTAGCACTTTTCACCATATAAGTAGTTCCTCCATATCTTCAGTGCGAAGATAATTGTTGCAAGTTCTAGATCATGAGTAGGGTAATTCTATTCATGTGGCCTTAGCTGCCTGGAAGCATAAGTGACCACCTTTCCCTCTTGCATCAATACACGCCCTAACCCATTATGAGAGGCATCACTGTAGACCACAAAGTCCTTTCCCAACACTGGCTGTGTTAACACTGGTGCCTCTGTCAACATAGCCTTCAACTTCTCAAAACTAGTATAACACTTGTCATTCCAGTCAAATTTGACATTCTTGTGTAACAACTTGGTCATTGGAGCAGCTATTAAAGAAAATCCCTTTGCAAATCTTCTGTAATACCCAGCTAGCCCCAAGAAACTTCTGCCCTCAGTTGTATTCCTGGGAGGCTTCCATTCCATCACTGCTTCTATTTTCTTGGGATCCACTCTAATCCCATCAGCTGACACTATGTGTCCAAGGAATGCAATCTCATTCAACCATAAGTCACACTTGGACAACTTAGCATACAGCTTCTTTTCTCTCAGGGTTTGCAGAACAATCCTTAAATGCTCATCATGTTCTTCCCTGGTCTTGGAATACACCAAAATATCATCAATAAAGACCATTATGAATCGATCTAGGTATGGATGGAAGATACGGTTCATAAGGTCCATGAATGCTGCTGGTGCATTTGTTAGGCCAAAGGCCATTACCAGAAACTCATAATGCCCATACCGGGTCCTGAATGCAGTCTTTGGCACATCTGCATCCTTCACCCTCAACTGATGATACCCAGATCTGAGATCAATTTTAGAAAATACTCCTGCTCCCTTCAACTGATTAAACAGATCATCAATTCTAGGCAACAGATATTTATTCTTCACAGTTACTTCATTCAACTACCGATAATCGATGCATAACCTCAAAGTCCCATCTTTCTTCTTTACAAACAACACTGGAGCTCCCCATGGTAACACACTGGGGTGTATGAACCCCTTATCCAGTAACTCCTATAACTGGATTTTCAGTTCTTTCAATTCTGTGCGTGCCATCCTATAAGGAGCAATAGAGATTGGTGCTGTACCCGGCAGTATCTCAATAGCAAATTCAACTTTCCTTTCTGGTGGCAAGCCAGCAATTCTTCAGGGAACACATCTGGGAAGTCTCTTACTGTGGGTATGTCACACAGATCTGGCTTAGCCTGCCTAGTATCCACCACATGTGCTAGGTAGGCTTCATAGCCTTTTCTCATCAGTTTTCTTGCAACTGTGGCTGAGATGACATTGGATAAGAAATCTGTCCTTTCCCCCACAACAGTGATCTCATTACCCTCAGGAGTTTTCAAAGAAATTCTCTACAATTTACAATCAACCATTGCCTGATGACATGACAACCAGTCCATTCCCAAAATCACGTCAAAATCATGGAAAGGCAACTCAATCAGGTCTGCCAAGAATTCATACCCTTGAATCCTTAACGGGCAACCTTTGTACACTTTGTTTACCATTACACTGTAGCCCAATGGATTAGTGACCAGAATGTCTTGGTCACTCTCCCCTACTAGTATCCCCATTTCTACGGGTAGGTTGATGCAGATGTATAAATGAGTGGATCCTGGATCCACCAATGCATGCACAGATGTATTGCAGAGGGAGAATGTACCCCTAATGACGTCCGGGGCATCTTGCTCCTCCTGAGCTCTCATGGCATAGGCTCTGGCAGGTGGTCTGCCCTCAGGCCTCTCTGCTAGCTTAGATGCAGGTCTCTGTGATGGTCCCACTGCCTCAGATTTGCCAGATTTCCTACCCCTTTGTGGTGCAGGAGCAGGTCTGTCTGCTTGAGTTGGAGCAGCTGTAGTAGTTTTACGTGGACAGTTCCTCAACTGATGCTTTATCAACCCACACCTTAAGTAGGCACCAGTCACTCTCCAACACTCCCTTTTATGCCACTTCAGGCAATGCAGACATGCAGAAGATGCTGGGGCTGGTCCCCTAAACCCCGTCCCTGGAGAGTATCCACTGATGGTGTGGACTGACCTTTCCTAAGGGTGAATTGTGGCCTGGGTCCCTGAGACTGACCCTGACCTTGTGGTTGACCTGAACTCTGTGCAGGTGGACCTTTGAACTTCTTCCCAGGTGCAAGAGATGAACTAGACTGACCCTGGCCCCTCTTCTGCTGTCTCTCTCTTCTGGTCTGCTCACTTATTCTAACCTTTTCAACTTTTATAGCAGCTTCCACTAACTTGGTGAAGTCTATGATTCTCAAGGCAGTAATCATGATCTTTATGTTGTCATTTAATCCCTTTTCAAATCTTTAACACCTCTCGGCTTTATTAGGGACTATCTCCCTTCCATAGCGGCTTAGTCTGACAAATTCTTTTTCATACTCTGCCATTGTCAGCTGTCTCTGCCTCAAGTTAATGAATTCTCTTCTTCTCTCTTCTATGTATACACTAACCACGTACTTTTTCTTGAATTCTGAGAGGAAGATGTCCCAAGTTATTACTTTTGACCGTACTTTACTAGACACTGTATTCCACCATTGGTAGGCATCATCTTGCAATAGAGATACAACAGCTTCTAGATTTTGCTCTGGAGTGCAGTGGAGTTATTTTAAAACTCTGCTGTTCTGTTCTACCAGTTTTTAGCTGCGACAGAATCATCTTCTCTCTTGCCAAAGAATCCACTGCTCCAAATTTTCTCAATCTTTCCAGATGTGATTTCTGCTGTGGAGGTGGTAGTGGTGGTGGCATTACCCCAGCCATTTGTCTGAAGAATTCGGCCATTTGCTGGAACATAGCCTGTGGAGGCTGAGCAGGCTTTGCTGGAGCTGGCTCTACTGGAGCTAGTGGAGCAGGTTCTCCCCTACCCCCAGTGTCAGCTGCTGTAGGTGGAGCATGACTCTCCACTTCCTCCTCAACTGCCCTCTGAGATGTAAGGTCCATATCCTATTCGAAATAACAAAGACAAATAGATCTGCATTAGTGTCACCTCGACTCTTACAAATGCAATGCATGGTATGGACTCTATTTAGGCCCAGAAACGCTTAAACCGTGCTCTGATACCACTAAATGTGACACCCCTTACCCGTCTACAGTGTAGCCGAGCAAGAAATGCCACGCAATGTACCGGAACACCCTACTTTAATTCAATCATTTTTTTATTCTTCCTAATTTATTTTTTTTCATAGTTGTGAAGTACAATTTATGAAATATAATTCATTTAAGTCATTTATTAAAATTATAATTTATTTGAGGTTCCGAAAATTTTATAGAAAATCCGACAAAGTACCGGCCAAAAATGGAGAAAACAGTTCTTCGGAACCTATGAAAAACACTTCCATTAATCATTTCCAATCATTCTCAAACTCCAATAACCATCAACATGGTCTCAACATTAGCAATCATTTTAAGTTCTCAACATTAATCCACAATTTCATTCAAATTCAAAATCAACTAAAATTTCATGAAGATATTCTCAAATTATATTAATTAACAAAATTCTTCAAAATATGTACATTAACATACGATTACATAAATTTACTATTTACATGAGTTCATAATTTACAAATCACAAACTACTACCTAATACAAAATGCAAAAGCACAATTTCAAAAGAGACCTAAAAGTCCTACCACTGATGCACTGTAGATGAGAGGTGACTCTGACGCTAGGCAGATCTATGACCTCACCCAGTCTGTAATCTGTTGGGCTCTCTGTCTGTCTCTCCAGAACCTACGCGTGGCAAAAAGCGACGCGCTAAGCAATAATGCTTAGTGGTGCCAATAATAAAATAAAAAGAACTAATAAAAAAAATGCGATGAGTGTATTGATGTCTCATGCAGACAAATTTTTTAAAATTATTGATAATATTATTTATTTGGTACTTGTTATATTCATTATTTCATTAAATTTATCAACTTTCATTTTTAGTTGCCCAAGTAACCTATACTGGATGACTGGACTAGATAAAACGGGTAAACTGGCACTGGGTATCAAGTACCTCGTGCCATCACACCATCGGTCACATATGTGCCTCTCGGTGTGCAACAGAACAGCTAATAAGCTGTAATAACATTAGGCACAAGGCCACATCTCAACACAATGTCAGAATGGCTAAAAGCCATGAAATCACAGAATGGCATAAATGCCATGTGTAGTACTGCTAATTAAACCCTATTGGCATGCCAACCTATCCAAACCAATCTTCCTAGGTGTACTAGGGCATGTTACACTTTTAAACTTTACAATTCTTGAAATTTAAGTTTAGGTGTTACTATTCATTTCATTAGTCAACTAAAATGTTGACTTTTGTATAGACCATAGGTACATTGGTTCTAATACTCCTAACATACCACATTTTGCATTCTAAAATTATTGGTATTGGTTGCCAATACCATTTCTAAGCTTAGTGCTAGTTGTTCAAAATTTTCAGATTTCAAGCCTTATGTTTACTGCACTATTGGTCATTTTTACAGTAGGAATTTGGCAAAATTATCTTCATGAAATTTATTCCTTATTTTGTCTAGTTACATTTCTCTTTTTGAATCACTCTATTTCGAGTTTGGTAGCTTAAGTTATGGCCTAAAAACCATAACTGGCCGGATTGAACAGAATCCAAAATTCTAGGCAAAACTGGTTCTGCCAGATTTGGTAACCTAAGTTTGGTTGGCAATTTGACTAGGTTATGGTCAGAATTTGGATTTGTGTTATTCATGAAAGTTGTAGGTCTATGTCTCAGATTTCTACTGGTAAAATTTTAGGTCAATTGGACCTTTCTAAACTGCGTTATGACCAAATGAATAAACACTGTTCATTTGGTCATTTTGCCCAGGCAGAATGTAGGTCACCTGGATTAGGGTAATTTTTAGGCCAATTTTGATTGGTTTCTGGGCAAGGTTTCAATGCCAAAGTTGTGCCATTATGTGTCTAGTTTCATGTCCAATTGGCTTTGCACCAATTGAACCTGCACAACCCAAGTTATAGCTGTCCAAACAGGCTGGACTCACATCTAGACCTGTAGGTCACACAAGGCAGCTTAGCCAAACTCAAATCCCAAGCTACAACTCACTTCAATTCTTCATCATACACAGCTAAATGGTCACTAATTAACCATTTAAACTTTCATTCACTAACACATGAACAAGATCCAAGTTTTTGTGTCCAAACCCTAGCTCAAATTCAAGGTTCACACAACACATGTCAATTAGGCATACTAATCCATTTCAAATTTATATCTACACATCAACACCATTTCTAAGCCATTTTAAATCCATCAAAACCATCAACTACCACTCCCATAAAGCTGGCCAAAATTCCATTCTCAATTTCACACATGATTTATCTCAATTTCTTAATTATTTGTTCATATTCAAACTAAATTTTAAGAAATAAACAAGATTAAGTAATTAACATGCACTAACCTCTTTGGTCTCTTTATTGGCTTGTATAAACCTTGGAATTTCTTCACTTTATGATAATCAAAACCTTGCTTTTGATGTGGGGGTTAATTTTTGTGAAGGGTGTTTAGGGTTTTGGGGTGAGATTTGGTGAGTTATGAAGCTTTGGTAAGCTTTCAATGGTGGAATGGGTATTAAGTTTGAGGGAGACGGCTGAATTTTTTGTGAAGGTGATGGCTACTGAGTTTTTGAGTTTTTGCTGTATTCTTATCTGCTTTTTATTAGTTAATTTAAGTGTTGATTAAATATGATTGGTGGGTAAGTGTTTAATGACATCATATGATGTCATAATTGGCATTTTCTTTTATTTTCTTTTCTTCTCTTCTCTACTTATTTTCAATTTAATTTTTAGCAATATTTATTTATATTTTGTATCATAATAATTATTTACTTAACTTAACAAGTTGACCAAAAATCACCTGTGAAGGCGAAATGACCAAACTGCCCTCCATTTGGCTTAATAAATCGAAATTGTCTATACCGATTAAAAAAATTTTCTAAGCATTTCCTTGGTATTCTAATGCCATAGAAACCTCAATGACCCTTCTCTGGAGTTTCAAAAATTATTTTATGAATTTTCCCTCGGGTTTAGGGCTCCTAGTTGCGAGAACCGCAACTTCCGACTAGGTTACCCATCGCTAGTGCACCGGCTCATTTAACTTGATTGTATTTTATTTCTAAAATTTTTCCTAAATTTTTCTTATTAATATTTGAGTTAATTATAGTTCCTCACTTTAGTTTAAATATTTTTTCCGGACGTTCTAGCTGTCTGGACCGACACTGATCACCAGAACAATAGAATATACGGAGTTGCTACAGGGAGGGTGTTACAAATGTATTGCGACGGAGCAGTCAATTTGTCTGGTAATGGGATTGGGGTAGTTTTGATATCCCAGATGGAAAACATTTCCCAATAGCTATCAAGCTAAGGTTCGACTGCACTAATAACGTTGCTGAGTATAAAGCTTGTGTGATGGGCTTACAGACTGCCATCGAAATGAAGATCAAAAAATTAGAGGTGTACGGAGATTCGACCTTAATCATTTACCAAATCAAAGGGGAATGGCAAACTAAAGACCCGAAACTGATCCCGTATCAAAAGTATCTCCTAGAATTGATCGAGAAATTCAAAGAGATTTCCTTCACTCACCTCAACCGTGACAAGAACCAATTCGTCGATGCCTTAGCCACTCTAGCTGTTATGACTCAGATGGAAGAGGGACAGACGGCACATATGTTACAAATTAAAGCAAGGAGTGAGTCAGAGTTTTACTTCATGATCGAAGAAGAAACAGATGGTAAACCCTGGTATCATGACATCCAGGTCTATATCAAAACCAGGGAATACCCTACCGGGGCAAGCAAAAATAAAAGAAGAATAATCAGGAGGTTAGCACTAGGATACTTCCCCAGTGGCGAAATTTTGTACAAAAGAAGTTCCGATGGCGAGTTATTGAGGTGCATGGATGCAAAAGAAGCAAGGAGGATCCTTTTTAAAACTCATGAAGGGAATTGCGCTACTCACTCTAATGGGCATATGATGGCCAAGCAAATCATGAAACAGGGATATTTCTGGATTACTCTAGAAAAAGACTGCATTGAGTACTTTCGAAAGTGTCATAAATGTTAAATTTATGCTGATCCAATAAATGTCCCACCTCATCAGCTTTGTAATCTTGTCTCACCTTGGCCTTTTGCAATGTGGGGCATCGACGTAATCGGTCTTATTAATCCTGAAGCATCCAATGGGCACGGGTTCATCTTGGTGGCTATTGATTACTTTTCCAACTGGGTTGAGGCAACGTTATATGCTCATATCAACAAAATACATTACTTAAATTGTAACAATCGAGCTCCAACCACTAGAGGAATTGTCCACTTTGGACATAAGCCTCACGATTTTGTCCCATAGGTGGAATGGAGAACATCCCAGGAGGTCACCCATCCTAGGATTTCTCTCAAGTGAGCACGCTTAACCCTGGAGTTCTTCCAACTCTCCAGGCCATTCCACCAAAAGGCGCCTCTAATGATTAGTTCCCCCATTTTCTATATCATTACTTTTTGAACCTAAGACCATCTCCGTGCTTTGTCGATGTGGGATTTGCCTAAGGGACCTTTCTCCCCCCCTTTCGAGACTCAGCGTCCTCGCTAAGGTTTGCCCCACCATCGCCCAAGAGGACACGTGAGCGGCTCTGATACCAATTGTAACGATCGGGCTCCAACCACTAGAGGAATTGTCCGCTTTGGCCATAAGCCTCACGGTTTTTTCCCATAAGTGGAATGGAGAACTTCTCAGGAGGTCACCCATCCTAAGATTTCTCTCAAGCGAGCACGCTTAACCCTGGAGTTCTTCTAACTCTCTAGGCCATTCCACCAAAAGGCGCCTCTAGTGATTAGTTTCTCCATTTTCTATATCATTACTTTTTGAACCCAAGACCATCTCTGTGCTTTGCCGATGTGGGATTTGCCTAAGGGACCTTTCTCCCTCCCTTTCGGGACTCAGCGTCCTCACTGAGGTTTGCCCCACCATCGCCCAAGAGAACACGCGAGCGGCTTTGATACCAATTGTAACGATCGGACTCCAACCACTAAAGGAATTGTCCGCTTTGGCCATAAGCCTCACGGTTTTGTCCCATAGGTGGATTGGAGAACTTCCCAGGAGGTCACCCATCCTAGGATTTCTCATAAGCAAGCACGCTTAACCCTGGAGTTCTTCCAACTCTCCAGGACATTCCACCAAAAGGCGCCTCTATAACTCATCAAAACTTTCCTGGCACCGATCAGTCCACTGAAATTTTACATTCTTCCTAAGTAGCTTGGTCAGTGGAGAAGCTAGCATGGAGAATCCCTTCACAAACCTTCGGTAATACCGGCTAAATCAAGAAAACTCCAAACTTCCGTGACATTTCTAGGTGGCTTCCAATTAAGAATGGCTTTTACTTTGCTAGGATCCACCCGGATACCCTCTGCAGATACAATATGCCCCAAAAATATAATCTCCTTTAGCCAAAACTCACATTTTGACAGTTTGGCATACAACTACTTCTCCCCCAAAGTCTGCAATACTATCCTCAAGCGCTTGTCGTGTTCCTCGGCATTCTTTGAGTACACTAAAATATCATCAATGAACACCACAAAAAATGGTCCAAATATGGCCTAAAGATAGTGTTCATCAGGCCCATAAAAGCAGCTGGAGCATTAGTCAACCCAAATAGCATTACCAAGAACTCATAGTGGCCATACCGAGTCCTAAAGGCAGTTTTAGAAATACTTTGCTCCTGCACCCTCAACTGGTAGTAGCCCGATCTCAAGTTAATTTTGGAGAATACAATTGCATCCTTCAACTGATCAAACAAATCATCAATCCATGGCAGAGGATGTCTATTCTTTATGGTCACCTTTTTCAACTGTCTGTAGTCCATGCATAGGCAGAGAGTACCATCCTTCTTCTTCACAAATAATACTGGTGCTCCCCAAGATGACACGCTAGGGCGGATGAAATCCTTATCTAATAATTCCTGCAATTGCATCTTTAACTCTTTTAACTCAGTAGGTGCCATCCTATAAGGAGTGATGAAGATTGGCTCCACACCAGGCAAAGTCTCAATTTCAAACTGCACCTTTCTTTTCGAAGGCAATCCCAGCAATTCTTCCGGAAAGACATCTAAAAAGTTCCATACTGTAGGAATATCTTTAAGATCTAGACTCCCCACCTGGGTGTCTATCACATGAGCTAGATAAGCTTCACATCCCTTTCTAATCAGCTTTCTAGCAAGTGCAGCTGAAATGATGTTGGATGGCAATAATTGCCTCTCCCTGTGTATCACTATGTCTGCATACTTAGGAAGACCAAAAGTGACTGTCTTCAGTCTACAGTCGATCATGGCGTGATGCCTAGCTAACCAATCCATGCCCAAGATGATATCATAATCTCGGAAGGGCATTTCAATTAAGTCTGATAGGAATGTATCTCCTTGGATCACTGAAGGACAATCATCATACAATTTGTTTACCCTAACCTCTTGTCCCAAAGGACAAGTTAAAATGCCCTTTAGTGATTGTATGAAGATGATCCAAGGACATCCATTCCTATTAGACTTAATTGAAATGCCCTTCCGAGATTATGATATCATCTTGGGCATGGATTGGTTAGCCAGGCATCATGCCATGATCGACTGTAGACTGAAGACAGTCACTCTTGGTCTTCCCAAGTATGCAGACGTAGTGATACATGGAGAGAGGCAGTTATTGCCATCCAACATCATTTCAGCTGCACTTGCTAGAAAGCTTATTAGAAAGGGATGTGAAGCTTATCTAGCTCATGTGATAGACACCCAGGTGGGGAGTCCGAATCTTAAAGATATTCCTACGGTATGGGATTTTTCGGATGTCTTTCCGGAAGAATTACTAGGATTGGCTCCAGAAAGAGAGGTGCAGTTTGAAATTGAGACTATGCCTAGTGTGGAGCCAATCTCCATCACTCCTTATAGGATGGCACCTGCTGAGTTGAAAGAGTTGAAGATGCAATTGCAGAAATTGTTAGATAAGGGTTTCATCCACCCTAGCGTGTCACCTTAGGGAGCATCAGTATTATTTGTGAAGAAGAAGGATGGTACTCTCTGCCTATGCATAGACTATAGACAGTTGAATAAGGTGACCATAAAGAATAGATATCCTCTGCCACGGATTGATGATTTGTTTGATCAGTTGAAGGATGCAATTGTATTCTCTAAAATTGACTTGAGATCTAGCTACTACCAGTTGAGGGTGCAAGAGCAAAGTATTTCTAAAACTGCCTTTAGGACTCAGTATGGCCACTATGAGTTATTGGTAATGCCATTCGGGTTGACTAATGCTCCAGCTGCTTTTATGGGCCTGATGAACACTATCTTCAGGCCATATTTGGACTAGTTTGTTATGGTGTTCATTGATGATATTTTGGTGTACTCAAAGAATGCAGAGGAACAAGACAAACACTTGAGGATAGTATTGTAAACTTTGAGAGAGAAGCAGTTGTATGCCAAACTGTCAAAATGTGAGTTTTGGCTAAAGGAGATTACATTTTTGGGGCATATTGTATCTGCAGAGGGTATCCAGGTGGATCCTAGCAAAGTAAAAGCCATTCTTAATTGGAAGCCACCTAGAAATGTCACGAAAGTTTGGAGTTTCCTTGGTTTAGCCGGGTATTACCGAAGGTTTGTGAAGGGATTCTCCCTGCTAGCATCTCCACTGACCAAGTTACTTAGGAAGAATGTAAAATTTCAGTGGACTGATTGGCACCAGGAAAGTTTTGATGAGTTATAGAGGCGCCTTTTGGTGGAATGGCCTGGAGAGTTGGAAAAACTCCAGGGTTAAACGTGCTCGCTTGAGAGAAATCCTAGGTTGGGTGACCTCCTGGAAAGTTCTCCATTCCACCTATGGGAGAAAACCATGAGGCTTATGGCCAAAGCGGACAATTCCTCTAATAGTTGGAGTCCGATCGTTACAGTAGTTATAACTAATTAGGAAGTTTAACCCTTTAGGAGACTAGAGTTAGAATCTAATGTAAATTGTTATTAATATTTTCTTATTTTATTTATTTCTTTTATTTTCTTTAGTTTCTTTATTTTTTATTACAAACAAAATTGGTAAGTAGCCCTAATGTAAGTACCAAAGAGGGCATTTGCGTGGAGCTTACATAGAGCTAAACGGGAGTAAGCCAGGGATATCATTGACATACTAGAAGAGAAGATCCTTTTTTAAGGGTAGCTTGCTCCAATGGCAACTGCAATTACTACCAAGTAAGTAATCCTAAATTTCTAGAATAACCATTGGCATGAAATTGTAGTAATAATAGGATTTTTATTTATTAAATTAAAATTAATTTTGTTTTTAATTTAACTAATGTTTGCATATAATTAATTTAAATAAATACTTTGTAAATTAAAATTAATCTTGTTTGTAAATTAAACTAACATTAGCATGTAAAATAAATTTAATTTAATATTTTCTAATTATAAAATAAATTTTCATGTTAGAAATTTTTATTAGGTTGTGATTGTTTAGGCCTTATGTGATATTAGAATAAATTATACATGTACATAATTAATTTAGTTTACTTATCCTTAAGGTAACTTGGTAAAAAATTAATTAATTAGGTAAAATAGAAACTTAGGGTTATTTGAAATTAAATTTATTTATAAATTAAATTTTCAATAATAAATTAATTTTAGTCATCTAGTAAATATCATTTAAATAATTAGCAACCCCATAGATAGGAATTACTTGTGCATGAAAATTGTTTGTAAATAACAATCCTTTTGTGAATTACTTGTATGTGTAGGATTAGAATTGCATTTTTAGGATAAAGTTTAATAAATGAATAATAAACAAGACTTCTAGAAATATTAGTAGAGGACTGGCACTCGAATTAATGAGGTTAGACCAGGCGTAAGGGGTGCCTAACACCTTCCCCTTATGTACCCACTATCCCAAACTTAGACATTGGGTTATGGTAATGACAATTATGGAAACTCTGCAAGAAGTAAGTTTCCATCCATGACCCTCGGAAAAAACACTGAATATGTCCCGGTTATTACCCGGGTGGCGACTCCTGTCTATCTATGCCTTTGTGGCATAAATTCTTAGTACTGTGGTAGTGTTATGGGAAGACGGTACTTACCAGTGCTTTGATTCTATTAGGATTGTATGAAGTGCATGTCTAAGAAATGCTGTCTAAGGAGGTAGTACTTAAGTGAGACCATTGTGACTCCACCATCTTTCCTAGGCATTACCTGGTGCATTTTATATAATTCTAGTGAATGATATTTCGCCTCACACCCCCCTCCTACAATTACTATTCACTCAAAATGTTGACTTTTTCATAAATAATAGGAATATAAATCCTAAGTTCATGGTAGTACCACATTTTGGGTTATAAACTTATTGGCATTGGTTGCCAACCACAAATCAAGGCTTACTAGAAATATTTCAAAATTTTTAGTTTTTGTTACCTATGTTTACTATTCCATTGGATTAACCTACAGTGAGATTTTGGCTACCCTTTCTTCTTTAAATTTGTTCCTTAATGTCTCTACATTAAATTCCCTTTTGAATCTCTCCATTTGAAATTTTGTATCTCAAGTTATAGTATTTTTACCATAACTGGCCAGATTAGTCATTGTCCAGAATTTCTGGCAGTTTTAATGAGCTAATTTTGGTTAGCAATTTGAATAGGTTATGATCAAAATTTGAGTTTTTGTTCTTCATGAAAGTTGTTCTAATATGTCTAAGCTTTTCATGGGTTTAAGAATTAGGTCATTTGGACCTCTCTACACAAAGTTATGGCCATTTGAACAAATACTATTCATTTATTCATTTTTCCAGGTCTAGATTTTAGTTACCCAAAATTAGGCAAATTTTAGGTCACTCTAAGTTGGTTTTCTAGGCAGGGTCTCTTCATAAAAAATGTGACATTATATCCCTAGTTTCACCTCCAATTGGCGTTACACCAATTGAAGCTACACACTTCAAGTTATAGCTACCCAAACTCACTAGACTCAAAGTCCAGAATTTCCAGCAATTGGGCAGCACATCTCATTCCTAATTCAATGCCACAATCAATTTCATTTTATGGTCAAATCCTATCAAATGGTCACTAATTGACCATTAGAACATCAAATCACCATCAATTTAGCAAAGCCCTAATTTAGCTTAAACCCTAATTCCTAATTTCTCCATCTTGCACCACACATAGAAATTAAGGTTCTACGTCTTATATTCTCATCCAAGACCATCAATAAACAACTTTAATTCAATTTAAAATTATCATACACTTCCCTACTCATGGCTACTAATAATCAAGATTACTCATACATGTATATTTTTACTTCAATTTCATCAAATTCTAGCTTAACTTAAGTCCTTAACCATGAATAAAGTGAGAGAGAAGTGGAGAATAGCACTAACCTTGAATTGGTGAATTTTCCCCACTTATTAAATCTTCACTTCTCCTCTTCTTTTTGCTCCTAAAGTGTTAAGCAAGGCTAAAAATCAATGTTTTGTGTTTGGAGTTATGGAAATTATGGTGAAAACCTAAGGGAAATTGAGCTTAAGGAAACAAAAATGGTGGATGAGTGTAGAAAGAATGGTTCAGCCAACTTTAGAAAATGGAAGAAGATGAGTGAATTTTGGGTTTTTTTTTATCTCCTTTTGTCTTTTTTATAAGTGGTTGTCTTGTTGATTGGTTAATAGATTTTAATTGCATCATCTTTACATGTGCATGATGTCATAAGTCTAATTTAATTTCATTTTTCTTTTATGTTTCTTTCTTCTTTCTTTTACTTATTTTTAATTAAATTTTAAGCAATATTTATTCATATTTTAGGACATGGATCTTGTAGTGGCCTGGCCCACTAGTGATATTGTCTGCTCTGAGCCGAAGCCCTCACAATTTTAAAATGCGACACTAGGAGTTACGAACCACCAACTTATAAACCCAACATCTCTCCCGTGTTTTGCCGATGTGGGATTTGCCTAGGGTGTTACAATCCACCCCCCTTATGGGACTTAGCGTCCTCGCTGAGGTTTGCCCCACCATCACTCAAGGTTGCACGCGAAGCGGCTCTGATACCATAAATGTAACGGCCCAGCCCACTAGTGATATTGTCCGCTCTGGGCCAAAGCCCTCACGATTTTAAAACGCGTCACTAGGAGTTACGAACCACCAACTTATAAACCCAGCATCTCTCCCGTGTTTTGTCGATGTGGGATTTGCCTAGGGTGTTACAGATCTCACTTACTTAAATGGACAAGTTGGTCAAAAATCATCTCTAAAGATGAAATGACTAAAATGCCCTTCGTTTTGCTTAATGAACTAAAATTATCTGTACCGATTGATAAAATTTTTTTACCATTTTCTTGGCATTCTTTTGTCATCTAAGCCTCCATAACTCTTCACTAGAGTCTCAAAAATTATTTCACAGGGTTTTCCATGGGTCTAGGGTTGCTAACTGTCTTCACAATCACTTCCCATTAGGTTACTCATCGCTTGAGCTTCGGCTCATTTAACTTCTTTACATTTTTTGCTTCTTTTATTTTTCTTTAATTTTTCTTGATCTTTATTTAGGTTATTTATGACTCCTCACTATAGTTTAAATATGGTTCCAGACATTCTAACTATTTGGACAAACATTGATCACTGAAACAATAGAATATACGGACTATCTAAAGTGAGAGCGTCATAGATGTCTTCAGTGTGACCAATAGGGTCATGTGTGCAGAAGCGTCTATGACAGAATAACAGTATAGGATAAGAAGGGAAGAGATAATTATAAGTGGTAGTTATAAGTTATTAGGAAGTAGTATAAGGATTAGAAATAGTTGTAAGTAAGACTAGAGTTAGTTCTAGAAGAATCTATAAGTGAGGGGTGCCTTTCAGAACACAACATAAGTTAGAGGCATAAGACAACTGATGGTAGGTTTGGAAGGCAAAATGGAGTATAAATGAAGAAAGTTATAAGATGTTATGTCAAGCAAGACAATGGTATAACAGAGGGTTAGTACGGTTTATATCTTATAGAATAAGCACTACTGCAAAGAGAGGATGAATTTGAAGAAGAAAATCAAGTGATATAGGTGAATTTGAGGCTATCTCCTATTTGATTAAAAAAAATTTTGGGGACGAATTTTCTTAAGGGCAGAAGAATGTAACAACAATAATTTTTTTAAGAAAAAAATTTTATTATTGTTCTAATATTATTTTATTGATGTTATTATAATTTAAATACCTCATTGGAAAAATCATTTTTTTAATTAAATTAAATTTAAAATCTTGGTTTAATTATTGGATAGAACTAATTATTATTATTATTATAATAATAATAATAATAATAATTATTATTATTATTATTATTATTATTATTATTATTATTATTATTATTATTATTATTATTATTGTTGTTGTTGTTGTTGTTAAATTTATCCTTTTTTAAAGGATGAAAATACTAATTATATCATTAGTTTATTTATATTGTAAATATTTCAATGAAAATTGTAATTATATTATATTAAGATTTTTAATTAAATTTTCCTTAAATTATTATTTATGAAAGAATAAAAATTTCTATATTTATTAATAATCTTTTAATGTATTATATTTTAGATTATTTTAATGATTTTAGAACTTTTATGTTTAATAATAATAATTTAACATTATTATAAAAATATATAAAAAAAAAACAAGAAAAGAAATTTTTGAAAAAGACATTGGTTGATTCACGTGTTTCAGAATTTGAAGTTAAAAAGGAAAAAAAAAAAAAAAATTCAATGCCCAATGACATGAATGTAGGAGCATTCCCACACAACCCCACCACCCCAACCAACCCCCCCCCCCCCCCCAACCTAACCATCTTCTCTTCTGGTCCTTCAACTATAACTGACCTTCGTTCAACTTTCTGGCGAAACAACCAACATCGATGAGACCTCTAGGCAGAATTCATGAATGCCAGTGACTAAGAGGGGCCTTACAGCGATGACTATAGGCAATAGCAACCATGGTTTCATGAAGAGAGAGAGAGAGAGGAGAGAGAAAATGGGTTCCAAACTTTGGAAAGTTTTATCTGGCACTCCCGACATCCAATCAGAGTGATTCCAATGGCTATGGACTCTTGGTGGAGAGGCTCATAATATTTGATGTAACAACAAAAAGAGTATGAGGCACAAGTAGTCTAACTAAAATTGATTTATTTATCAAGTAATTTGAATTTAGTGATAGTGATAATTCATCATTTTTCATACTTAATTGGTGCAAAATATTGTGAATCAAATTTCCTAGTTTTATCAAAGATAATGAAAAAACTATTAATAGTTCTAGTATCAACCGTATTAATTGAATAAGCATTTAGTGTCAGTGGTTCCATACTAGACGCACAACATTCTAGTATGATCCCTGAATTTTTAGATACACAAACTTGTTTGGATGATTGGACAAGAGATGATAATTGTCTATAAAAACAATGTAATATTACCACTAATGAGAACTTCAAAAGTCAAAATACTAGCATATCGAGGAGCAATAACAATTCATGAAGAAAGAAGATATGTAACACTCCTATATTAAGCAGTCTATGCATTCTACTATTCCGGTGACCAGTGTCTGTCTGGACAGTTAGGATGTCTAGACATATGCTTATATCACCTAGAAAAGCCCTGAACAAAAATTAATAGTGATTACCAGAAGATCAAATACAGATAAGAAAAATAGAACATAAAAGATTAAATGAGCGGGGGGTCACAGCAATGGGTGACCACACTGGGAAGAGACTGCGAGATCAGTCAAAACCTTAATTTTATACGGGGCATTGTGACACTGCAGGCCTAAGAAAAATTGCGAAGCTAGGAAAAATGTGAAAATAATAGAAAAAGGTAGAGAACCAGATTAAATAATTAGATCAGGGTTCCGGAAGAAATGTTAAATTATTAGTAAATCGGATCAGACTGGTCAATTCACCACTAAAGGTGACTCATGGCCTAACTATCAAATAACATATGAGAAATTCAAATTTTGAATTATAGAATTAAATTAAAGAACTATAGAAAAAAGAAAGGAAAAATAAAAGAAATTAAAAAAAAAATTTAATGACATCATCCTAGTGAGGTAAGCATGACACAATAATTATAATTTTTAATTATTGAAATTTGAGGATAAATACCACTAAAAAAGGACCAATTTAAAGAAAAAAAAAATAGAATTTACTCTTCTTCCAAAAGTGGCCGTCCAACCTTCTCTCAATTCTCTCTCATTTCTTTCATCTTCCACCATTAACACTTATCTCAAGTTTTCAAAAGCTTGATTTTATTCAATAAATTCCCTAACTCCCTTAATTAAATCTTGTTGTCAGACCTTGATAAGAATAGTGGCAACAAAAAAAAGAGGAAGGGAAGAAGATTTGAAGAAGTAGAAAAGTCACAAATTAAGGTAAGTGCACTTTGAGCTACTCTTTACCTTTGAACTGTGAAATTAAGGCTAAAAATGAAGTAATTATGTTGGGAAAGATGAAAATCATGCATAATTGGTAACCTGGGAAATTCGGCCATCCAAGTAAGGAACTGAAATTGATGGATTTTGATTGAATTAAAAGAGTGAACTAGCTTAATTGAAGTTGTAGAGGTGATTGGTGTGCTTAAATTCCATGGACTATGTCAATTGAAAAATTAGGGCTCTTGAGCCATGAAAAATTGAGAAAAAATTAGCCATTTTGGGAATTTTTGTCAATTGACCTAATTGAGGCTTGAAATGGTCAATTAGAGTCAATTGTCATGTGCTTGAATGGTTGGAATTAGATTGGGAATGGAATGCGATGCTGTCGGAAATTGGGCAGTTTGGCCTTGGTCCACTTCAAGGACCAAAACTATAATTCTGCCACCCCAATCGGTATGAGGCCAATTGGATACAAAAGTATACACATAATGCCACAATTTTCGTATAGAAATCATGCCTAGAAAATGACATTAAGATAGTGAACAATTAGGTCAAACTCGGAATTGGCACACTACAACTGTACAAAAATGACCAAATAAACAGTAATTATTCATTTAGCCATAACTTGGTGTAGGAAGGACCAAATGACCTGAATTTTATACCGATGGAAAACTGAGACTACAACTTATATGAAGAACACAAACCTAAATTCTGACCATAACCCATCTAAAAAGTGAGCTGCAGTCAGCATGCCAAAACTGCCAGAACCAAGAAAGTGCCAAGAATTCTAGGTTAAAATAAATCCAGCCAGCCTTAGAAAAATAGGTATAACTTGAGCCACAAAACTCCAAATGGAGTGATTCAAAAAGGAAATTAAAGCTAAGACAATAAGAAATAACTTTGATGAAGGACACTTAGCCAAATTCCCACAGTAACAAACCAATAGAACAATAGAAAACAATGACCCAAAACTGAATTTTTGGATTTGTAACTAGGAAAATTAGAAATTGAATTGGCAATCAAAGCCAACCAAATTGACACCCAAAATGTGTTATACGAGTGCAATTAGAATTAATAAACCTATTTAGTATGAAAAAGTCAACATTTTGACTTGAATAGTGCAATGAATAGTGACCCAAAATGCAAAATTCAAAGGATACCATTTTAAGCAAATTTAAGGCTACAATTAAGTAGGCATAAAATAAATTAATGAATTAATTACGAGATATGGTACTGAAACGCTGTAAATTGTGTGTTTCAGTTGAAAAAGTGACTGAAAAGGGATCTTCGTGGAAAAACCAAAAATTGGAGTAAACTAGTTGACAAAGAGGTTTGTGCACAATTAGTTTTTAATTGATTTTATTCTGAATATTTCATATGAATAAATTAAAGGAGCGGAAGCATGAAAAACATAAGTTTAGATCATTGAATTCAAAAATTTTTCTTCTAGGGTCACATGCATCATGCAAGATTCATTTTTATCTATTTGATTTCAATAATAAACAGCATATTAAAATACTTTTAATATATTTTTGGATCTACATTCGCTATTTAAGATTTTAGAATTAACTGATTAATTCATTAGAACCCTAGATTAGATCAAGAATAAGTGCACTAACCTTTTGATGCACTGCAGTTGTGTTTGGCACCTTTGAGATGCGCTTAGGACACCAGATGTTGTCCCTTTAGCTTGTCCACACCAAGATCACCAATGGCAGAACCTTGAACAGCTTCTCAAGCCTTTCCAATTAATTAGAAAATCAAGTTTTTCCTTTTAAGAGATTACAGATGTATACAGAACACTAGAAATGATTTCTAGTATTTTTAATTCAAGAAAATGTTGGCAATTCTCTTTGAATTGATGAGAGATGAAGAAGAAGAGAGGAAGAGGACTCCTTAGGTGGCGGCACAAAAGAAATAAACAGCAGCTTGTATTTTTTCTTTTCATCCTTTCCCTTATATAGCTAGGTCACCACTTAAAACCCTTGCTACATGTCACCTTCTAATTAGCTCTTAGATTAATTGACCCAATAACAATGTGCCAAGTGTCAAACTTAGATTTAATCTTGACTTTGATCATCTTACATGATTAAAAGACAATTGGCAAGCTTATGTGTAGTGTCATGTGTCACCATCTCATGGTGCCACATGTTACCCTGTGAAATTATCAAAATACTCCTGTGTCTTAATTTTGAGTTATCAACCCAAAATAATTATTTCTTTTCTTCTAATCAATTTATATCAAATATAAATTAATTAATTAATCACTATTAATTAATTTCTCATAATTAAATTCATATTTAAACACTTTAAATATAAATTTAACTTATACTATACATCAAATAACCTAGATTTGGTTTCAAGCCATGCTAGGGACTTTGTAATCTAAATACAAACCAAACCTATTTAATTAATCAATTAAACTCTTTAATTAATTAATTAAATCATATTTAACTTGGTGATTACCTGTGTATATGTGTGACTCACTAGGCTCATCACTAATTGGCAATGAGATATGATATCAACTCTTAATATCATCAGAACTCTTTCTTACCATAAATGATTTCTCTAAATCATTTTATGCAGCTCATAGACTATGGTTAACACCTAGCATAGCATGCCATAGCTACCCAATCAGTAATAAGGTTTACCTTAAATGAACCTATAATCATATGTTACCATGTACTAGAATCTCTCTGTTACAAAATTCCAATTCGAGCTGGAGTCATGGTTTATGTCAAACTCCATTTGCTATGAATATTATGTTCTCTTTTAATTCTAGTTCTTGATTAAAAAGATTTTCTCATTAGAAACACTTTTCTGATTAAATCTATCTGTCCTGGCTAGGAACTTGAAACATAAAGAACAATTAAATGAACATAGGATTTTATCCCTACTTACTTAGGGTAACAGATTTTATTATGATCAACACCTAACTCTATATATAGCTAGTAGGAGCCAACACATGCCCATATACCCATACACAGTACAAGTATGAAAGTAGTATCAAATTCAAACCACCTATATACAAGATAACTGTGCTATCTCAAGTCTAAAGATTATATGCACTAATATGATTTATGATAATGCATTGACAAGAGTAAACTCCATGTGCTTGTCATAAATGTCACTGGTTTGGCCTACTTATCATGCATAAGTGCCTATCATGTTTGTTATATGGCATGAGACTCACCATTCCATCTTATTTATATCTCATATAAATACATTGGGAAGAAACATGAATACAATCTTTCTGGATAAGTAATGTCCTGTGTGAAGTATCCTCGATTGTGAACCTATTTATGATATTTTGTGCTAGAAATACTGTCATGAAGATGATCCACTTACCTATAAAGAAGCTATATCAGATATAAACTATTCAAAATGGATTGATGTTATGAAATCCGAGATTGATTCCATGTATAAGAATCAAGTTTAGGATCTTGTTAACCCACCTGAAGGTATTGTACCTATAGGGAACAAATGGGTTTTCAAGAAGAAAATTAGTTCTGATGGAAAGGTAGAGACCTATAAAGCAAGGCTAGTAGGGAAAGGGTTTCGCCAAAGGCAAGAAATCGACTATGAGGAGACTTTCTTGCCTGTTGCCATTCTTAAATCAATTAGGATGCTATTAGAAAAAGCTGCATACTATGATTATGAGATTTGGCAGATGGATGTCAAAACAGCTTTTCTCAATTGATACATTGAAGAAAATATTTTCATGGAACAACCTAGGAGTTTTGAATCCCAAGATGGTTCTAAAGTATGCAAGCTAAAGCGAATCATTTATTGGTTGAAACAAGCTTCGAGGAGTTGGAATCCGTTTTGATAAAGCCATTAAGCCATTTGGTTTTATAAAAAATGAGGATGAGCCATGTGTATATAAAAAGGTAAGTGATAGTGCTATCACTTTCCTTGTCTTATATGTGGATGATATTTTATTCATGGGTAATGACACAGGTATGTTGACAACTGTAAATGTATGGTTATCAAATACATTCTTCATAAAAAACTTACGGGAGGCAACCTGTATTCTTAGGATTCACATCTATAGAGATATGACGAAAAGAATAATTGGTTTATCCCAAAGTCTATACTTGGAAAAGGTGGTAAAGAGGTTTAACATGCTTGATTCCAAGAGAGGATTGTTACCAGTGAGACATGGTATCCACTTTTCTAAAGAGATGTCTCCAAAGAAACCTGAAGAAAGAGATAAAATGGCCAGGATTCCATATGCTTCGGCTATTGGAAGTTTGATGTATGCAATATTGTGTACTAGGCCAGATATTGCATATGCTGTTAGTTTGACTAGCATGTATCAATCCAATCCAAGTTTGGAACACTGGATAGCTGTCAAGAATATCCTTAAGTACTTGAGAAGAACTAAGGAGTTACTGTTGATATATGGACGTGGTGACTTGCAATTGGATGGTTATACTGATTCTAATTTCCAATCAAATATCGATGATAGAAAGTTTAACTTTGGTTATGTTTTCATTTGTAATGGAGGTGCAGTCAATTGGAAGAGTTCCAAACAGAGTATGACTGCAGATTCCACTACCGAGGCTGAGTATATTGCTGCATCAGATGTTGCAAAGGAAGTTGTTTGGATTAAAAAGTTTGTGACAGAACTTGCAATAGTTCCTTCCATTGAATCAGCAGTTTCACTTCACTGTGACAACAATGGAGCAGTCATATAGGCTAAGGAACCCTGGTCTCACTAGAAATCCAAACACATAGAAAGGCACTACCATATTATCAGAGAAATAGTTGGACAAGGTGATGTAGCCATGCAGAAAATAGTATCAGCTGAAAATCCAGCTGATTCATTCACTAAGCCTATGTCACAAACTCAGCTAAACTGGCATCTTGAGAAGATGGGTCTAAGATATTGTAATGAATGACTCTAGTGCTAGTGGGAGACTGTTAGTAGTATGCCCTAGAGCATATCATTTAGTATGTATATTGTACATGTTTTTATTAATAAAAGGCATTTTTACTTTCCTTTTACATAATATATTTATGTGTAATAGAAAAGGTCCATTGATAGTTTGTTAGAAATTCTATTCTTAAGTTGTTAAGAATATGAGTGATGGTATTTTTAGCACAAAGTATCATAAATTGGTTCACAATCGAGGATACTTTATATAGGACATGACTTATCCAGAAAGATTGTATTCATGTTAGTTCCTAATGTATTTATATGAAATATAAATAAGATGGAATGGTGAGTCTCATGCCATATAACAAACATGATAGACAGTTATACATGATAAGTAGGCCGAACCAGTGACATTTATGACAAGCACATGGAGTTTACTCTTATCAATGTATTGTCATAAATCATATCAGTGCATATAATCTTTAGACTTGAGATAGCATGGTTATCTTGTATATAGGTAGTTTGAGTTTGATACTGCTTTCATACTTGTATTGTGTATGGGTATATGGGCATGTGTTGGCTCCTACTAGTTATATATGGAGGTAGTTATTAATCAAGATGGAATCTGTTACCCTAAGTAAATAGGGATAAAATCTTATGTTCATTTAATTATTCTTAATGTTTCAAGTTCCTAGCCAGGACAGATAGATTTAATTAGAAAAGAGTTTCTGATGACAAAAACTTTTTAATCAAGAACTGAAATTAAAAGAGAACATAATATTCATAGCAAATGGGGTTTGACATAAATCATAACTCCAGTTCGAATTGGGATTTTATAACAGAGAGATTCTAATACATGGTAATATATGATTACAGGTTCATTTAAGGTAAACCTTATTACTGATTGGGTGGCTATGGCATGCTATGCTTGGTGTTAACCATAGTCTATGAGCTGCCTAAAATGATTTAGAGAAATCATTTATGGGAAAAAAGAGTTCTGATGATATTAAGAGTTGATATCATATCTCATTGCCAATTAGTAATGAGCCTAGTGAGTCACACACATACACAAGTAAACACTAAGTTAAATATGATTTAAATAATTAATTAAAGAGTTTAATTGATTAATTAAATAGGTTTGGTTTGCAATTAGATTGCAAAGTCCCTATCATGGCTTGAAACCAAGTCTAGGTTATTGGATGTATAGTATAAGTTAAATTTATATTTAAAGTGTTTAAATATAAATTTAATTATGAGAAATTAATTAATAGAGATTAATTAATTAATTTATATTTGATATAAATTGATTAGAAGAAGAGAAATAATTATTTTGGGTTGAGAACTCAAAATTAAGACACAAGGGTATTTTGGTTATTTCACATAGTGATATGTGGCACCATCAGATGGTGACACATGGGACTACACATAAGCTTCCCAATTGTCTTTAACCATGTAAGATGATCAAAGTCAAGATTAAATCTAAGTTTGACACTTGGCACAATGTGATGGGGTCAATTAAACTAAGAGCCAATCAGAAGGTGACATGTGGCAAAGATTTAAAGTGGTGACTAGCTATATAAGGGAAAGGATGAAAAGAAAAAATACAAGATGTTGTTTATTTTTTTTTTGCCGCCACCCAAAGAGTCCTCTTCCTCTCTTTTTCTTCATCTCTCATCAATTCAAAGAGAATTGCCAACATTCTCTTGAATTAAAAATACTAGAAATCGTTTCTAGTGTCCTATATACATCCGTAATCTCTCAAAAGGCAAAACCTGATTTTCTAATTAATTAGAAAGGCTTGAGAAGCTGTTCAAGGGACTGCCATTGGTGATCTTGGTGTGGACAAGCTAGAGGGACAACATCCGGTGTCCTAGGTGCATCCCAAAGGTGCCAAACACAACTGCAGTGCATCAAAAGGTTAGTGCACTTGTTCTTGATCTAATCTAGGATTCTAATGAATTAATATGTTAATTCTAAAATCTTAAATGGCAAATATAGATCCAAAAATATATTAAAAGTGTTTTAATATGCTGTATATCATTGAAATCAAATAGATAAAAATGAATCTTGCATGATCAATGTGACCCTAGAAGAAAAATTTTTGAATTCAATGATCTAAATTTATGTTTTTCATGCTTCCGCTCCTCCAATTGGTATCAGAGCCACTATATTTGCCATTTAGATTGTTTAATATATGATTTAATTGTGTAATTTGATCATGAGATGATTATTCATTGCTGGTTGCAAAAGCAAAGGTGGCGGCATGAGGATGAACACCATGGTGCGCATGGTTTTTGCACCATTGTGATGCGCAAGGTTTGATGGATTTTAAATGTGCAATTGTTGTATGATCTAAGGTCCTTTTATGTCTAATTAAACTGTTTAATTAGAGTTCTAATCACACAATTAAATTTTGATTTAAATCTGAATTTTAAAATTTGTTTGAATGTGATTCAAATCTGAATTTTTAAATTTATTTGAATCCTATTCAAATCTGGATTTTTAAGTTGAATATGAGATATTCAATTTAATTAAATATGTATGTTTTATTTAATTGTTAAATAGTGATATGCATGATAGATGATCATGGACAATAGAAGACCAATGTGATTGGATTTATTTCTTTTATGTTTCTTTGGGTTGTAAATTAATTTATTTATTTTAATTTATTTTGGGCAGGTATTATAAAGGTTATAATATTTTTTTTGGGTTGTAATTTCATTTATTTAGTTCTTGTAAATTCGCCTTGGTATGCCAAGGATTACTATGTAATTGGATTGCAAGAATATCAAGGAGGTCAAGAGCATTGGTGAGACTAGTGGGAGGAATTCAAGATCAAGTGTTGATTATGTACTCCTTCAGCAACTCTTGTAATATGAATGAATGAAATGCACCTAGGAATGCCCTGATTCAATTCTTGGTGGCTCAAAATTGAATCCCTTAGAAAGTCCATGATCATACCATAGTTATTGTTTATCCATGAATACATGAGATGTATGGGAATGTGTGCAAGTATATGATATATTCACACTAATTGGATAATGTGCAAAGTGAAACCTTAATAGTAATTAGGACGACCACAAAATCTTCCAAACAAATGATTAAGTTGGAAATGGTATAATTAAAGTAATTATAACATGGGCCCTCTATTGAGGCAATTATTTTAAGAAATTTTAAATACTTGCATAAGATGTAATTAATTTAAGAGATTTTCTTAAGAATAATTGTTAAGCATGAGATGTTGTAAATATGTAAATGGTTTTGTGACCAATATTAGATGTACCTGAGGACATTAAAATTATTTGCATGTTTACTAGCTCAATGGGATCAACTTGACTAATGCAAGATAAGTCAATAATGGATGTACCTGAGATTTTGAGCATTAGGGGCTAGGTAAAGGATTGAACCTCACATGAGATATGATGGGTAAGGAGTTGCTCACTTATAGTTTATTATAATTCCAATAATGGATGTACTTAAGGATGATCAATAGGATTATAAGAATTCAATCACCCACTAGAAATCCATCCAACTAGGATTTCCATTTTCTACTTTGGAAGTGTAGGATTCGCTAAGTTAGTGGCAGGACCAATTTGATTAAAAGACCATAATCATTTTGGTTAATTACATAATATATTTACTAATTAATCTGATTATTTTTTACAGTTAATTTTCTGATAATAATGAGCACACCACAACCACCACCATCCAATATCCTTGCAAGCATATTTGATCGCAATAGGTTGACAAGACCTAATCTCTCTGATTGGCTAAGAAATTTGAAACTTGTCCTGAACCTTGAACATATAGGATATGTTCTAGACTCAAATGTTCCTGGTCCCTTACCTCCAGAGGCCACTTAAGAGGAACATGAAACTTTGGACAAGTGGAAAAAGCACGATATGAGAGCTAAGTGTTACATGCTTGCTTCTATGAGTAATGAGTTACAAAAGCAACATGAGAACATGAAGAGTGCGAGTGAGATTCTTCACCTACAAGAGTTGTATGGTGAGCATAGCAGGAATGCTAGGTATGAGATATCTAGATAGCTATTCCGCATGAGGATGTCTGAGGGACAGAATGTTGGGGATCATGTCCATAAGATGATTCGACAGATTGAGCAGCTGGAACATCTTTACTTTAACATGGATTTCCAACTGCAAACAGATTTGATCCTTCAGTCCCTTCCTGAGTCTTTTGGGAATTTTGTGACAAATTTCCATATGACTAAATAGGAATGCACCTTGGCTGGTTTACTCAACATGCTGGTTATTGCCCAAAAGAATATGCAGGACAATAAAGAAAAAGAGGTAGCTTTAATTGCATCTTCTTCTGCTGGAAAGTCCAACAAGAAGAAGGGCAATAAGAAAAAGAAACCTCATATTCCTGGTCCTTCCAAGAAAATAGCTAAACAGAAAGGGAATATTAAAGCTGATGGAGGCAAAGGAAAGTGTTTCCACTGCCAGCAGGATGGGCACTGGAAAAGGAACTGCCCAGTGTAACATCCTGACTTTATGTAGTCCGTATGTTCCACTGTTTCGATGGCTAATGTCTGCCCCGGAAAGTCAGAATGTCTAGAATTATACTTAATTGACAATGAGGAAGCATAAAATAATTAAATATGTGATGAAAAAAAATTAAGGAAACATAAAAGAGATAAAACGTAACTAAGTTAAACGAGTCAAACCTGTAGCGATGGGTAGTTGCACTGGGAAGTTGCGGCGAAAGCAATTGTTGACCCCAGAACAGCGAGGAACCCTCAGAATTAAATTTTAAGACATAATTAAAAGCCTAATGAAGTGAAATTGAAATGAGAAATGTCCAAAAAAAATTAATGAATTAGTACAAAAAAAAATAAAAAATCGATAAACCGATAAAAGTCGGTGTTATTGAAAAATCGAGAATACAAACCGAATAGGGGCATTTTGGTCATTTGACACCTAGAGTTGACTTTTGACCTAAATGTCCATTAAAAATAAGTGATATTAGACATTGAAAATATCATGAAAATAAGAAATTGGTTATAAAATATAAATAGTGAAAGATTAGTGGCAAAATTGCAAATTAAGGAAGCTTAGATTAATTAATTCATTAAGTCAACTTAGTGCTCCACTAACTTGATTTAAAGGGACTTATACAAACCCATAGTAGACAGATTTCTCCACTAAATCATCTCATTTCCTTCAATTCTCTCCCATGGCCGAATGTGTTTTTTTCCAAGCTTCCTCCATGGCCATTCATGCATAAGCTCAAATCTACCATGATTCAAGCCATATTTCTTCAAACTCCCTTCATTAAAAGTGGTCCTCACACCATGGGCAGTATGTGGGCGGCAAAAAGGAGGAGAAATTTCAAGGATTTTTTAAGCTCAAGTTGAGGTTAGTGCTAGTTTTTCTTCCCTTGCTTAATTAAAATTTGTATTAAGGTTATAGTGACTAGTTTGGTTGAAAAATTTAAGGAATTGAGTGAGTATTTAGTGTGTATAATTCTTGGCAGCCATGAAAAGGGAAGGTAAGTGAATTATTCTTACATGTAATTGATTGTATTTGATGGGAATTAGTGCGGATTAAAGTAATTTGTGATGTTAATAAGTTAATCTCATGTGTAACTTGTGATTAAGCTTTTGAATTGGGGATTTGTATTGCTGCTTCATTTTGGGTAGCCATGAGAACATGGGAGATTAATTATCTCATGAATTTAATTGATGTTTTGGGATGTTGATAAGTAAGCAAATGAGGGTTACATTTGGATTGATGAAAATAATTGTACTAAAATTTGATGGAATGTGTACATTATGTTAATTTTGACTTTGTGAAGTAGGGATGTATATTGTGTAGTGAGGACTTGTATAAACTATCCAAAATGACCATAATGAGATGTGGTGAATGATTAATTAATGTGATGAATCTAGAATTTAGGTATGGGAATTAAAGGATTAGGGAATTGAATGTGTATGGTTTGTGTATTTGAAGAATTTTATAAGGATAGTATGCTTGTGGAGCTATAACCCTAATTGTGTGGCCCCAATTGGTATGAGGCCAATTGGAGGTAAAATTAGACATATAATGAACTAACTTTCATGCAAAAGCCTTACCAAAAATCTATCCAGAAAGTGACTCAAAAAGTGACCTAATCCAGAATAGGTAACTTCACAAATCTAGAATTTGACCATATGAATAGTAGCCATTCAATTGGCCATAACTCACTCAAAACAGGTCTAAATGACCTGAAATTTATATCATTTGAAAGCTTAGACATAGGGCTACAACTTTGGTAGAGACCACGAAGCCCAAAAATGCCATTAAGCAAGTTAACTTGATTGCCCAAGTTGGGCTACAAAAACTGGACAAATTGACATTGACTTAAAAATGACCTAATAATGCAATATAAGTGCAACTTGACCAGCTATAGTAAAATGACCATATCTTGGTCTACACAACTCCAAATGACCGGAAGTTTATACCAATGGAAAGCTTAGACATAGGGCTACAACTTTGGTAAGGATCATAGAATCCAGAAATGCCATTTACTAAGTCAAACTGCTTGTAAAATTAGAGGTATCAAAATTGTCCAGAACCATTGCAACCCAAAATTTGACCATATAAATAGTAGTCACTCATTTGACCATTACTCACTCAAAACAGGTCCAAATGACCTGAAATTTATATCAATAGAAAGATTAGACATAGATCTATAACTCTTATGAAGACACCAAAGCCCAAAAATGACCAGAACTAAGTTAATTTGCTTGCCCAAGTTACGGTACCAAATCTGCTAGAATTGGAATTGACCAAAACAATGACCTAAAATTTGCTAACTTAATCAATCTGTTTAGCATTAGTAAAATGACCATAATTTGGTCTAGGAAAATCCAAATGACCTAAAATTAGTGCCAAAAGTTCAATAAGACATTAACCTACAATATTGAAATTTTGACCAGAACCTATAAATTAAGAGAACTAAGCCAATTAAGTTGATTAATTTGACACACTAAATCTGGAATTGGTACAATTGACCATTAAGTCCAGAAAATTTCAAATAGGCATATCTCCCATAAGAAGTCTCCAAATGTAATGAGCCATACCAATCTGGAAAGCTAATAAAGAGAACTAAAGCTTTGTTTTAGGCAACTTCCTCAAATTATATATGTATAAGGCCAAAATTTAAGGTTAAAGCCATTGAACTAATTGAGGACCATGCCAATATAGGACCTTTGAGTCCTAGTCAACAATTTGACTATAAATAATTCCATAAAACTTGATAAATCACAAGTAAAATTTCTGATTGACCCTAAGATATAGGGTAACAATACTTATGAAGAATACTAGACCTCAATATTATTACAAACAATCCAAATAAATTAGTAAAGTCAGAACCGAAAATACCTAATAAGGAAGTTGAAATTTAGATTTGACCTAGTTATGGTTAAATGACCATAACTTGAGTTATACAACTCAAAAGGGAATTAAAGAAGATACAATAAGAAACAATTTGATGAAGAGAATTTTGCTAATTTCACCCTATAGCCTGACCCAATGGAATAGTAACCATTGGCCATGAAATCTAAAAATTTGAAATCATATATAATTAGCCTTGAATTAAGTTTGGAATTCAATGCCAACGAATATAAACTCAAAATGAGGAATCCTAGTATAATTAGAACCAACATATTTGTTCAGTGTGGAAAAGTCAACGTTTTTGTTTGACTAGTAATGTGAATAAGAAACATAATGACTTAATAAATCACATGAGTGTATGAATGGGACATTAGTCCTTATTATCAGAGACAGGAAAAATACTTTGAGCACAATGGTACTTTAGAACAATTGATATGAAATATGATATGTCTGATGATCTACTGAATAATTGTGACATATTGATACTAGAATCAACCTATCCATGATGTATAAAAAGGGTCAACATTTTTATTGACAAGTGAAAGGCATAATGACTTATAAATCCTAAGAATAAAGAATTAAATATTTAAGCTTGTAAATGCCCTAATATTGCCTAGTTGACTAGTTTGGATAGGTTGGCATGCCAATAGGTTCTGATAGCTGTTCTGTAAATGGCTTTACGTCATTTTTTGTTTTATGGCTTATTATGTCACACTGTGATTTTAATAGCCTATGGCTATACGGATTATGTTATTATATTCGGCTTTATGCCTGATTGATTACATGGCTTTTTAGCCATACTGTTTGCACACCGGGAGACACTTTGTGACCGATGGTGTGATGGCTCGAGGTACAAGGTACTCAGTGCTATTTTAACTATTTATCCAGTCTGGTCAGTGTATAGGCTACACGGGCAGTCAATTAAAACATTATTCAATTCAGACAGTTAAGTTAAGTTAAGTATAATGAAATTTCAGTATAATAAAATTAAGTATTGAATGAAATGAGTAAAAGAGATTAGCAATAGAAATATAACAAAAATATAATTTGCAGAACTGTAGAGACTTAAAATACAATACAGTTAGAATAATTTGTATACTGAGTAGTATTACTGAAAGGTTATAAATTTAGCACTTTCAAAGAGGAACAAACTAGTATATAAGATAGTTAATATTAGAAACATTCTAGTAAATCAAATTGATTATTCAATATTTAAATTATGCTCTATCCTTTCTTTCTTTGTATATATTTTTTCTTGTTATACTATTGCACCACTAAGCAGAAATGTTTAGTGCGATGGAATTGCTTCCTCGGGCAGGTACTGAAGGTAAAACCAGTAGATTGTTGACTGAGATTTTTGGAGTCCAGATCTGCAGAAGTGTCAGAAGAGTACAAGGTTGTCACCTCCTTAGCAATGCATATAGATAGGGCTCATATTACACATGTTATGTATATTATTCATTCTTAGCATATAGTAAATTATATGTATATCCTGTACAAAAGAAACTTTTGTAACTAATTTATAAGTTATGTAAATTTATCAAATTGAGAAATTCTGATATATGAGTTGATGAGATGATTATCTGATCTTGATGATTCTGATCTAAATTAAGTTTGAGAAATTTTGAGATTGATTCTGAGTTTGAGAAACTGATGAGATATTATTGAGATAAATTGAGCTATGAATTTGAATATGTTGTGAACTATTTTTGGCAGGTTTAGAACAACAGTTAGTCCAAATTACAGTCAGCACTCTGGCAGATTGTCGTTAAAATTTTTGAAATTTCCAAATTAGTCAGATTTTGATAAACAATAAAAATAGCCTAAACCTTAGATAAAGTTTTTAAACAAGTAATCAAGAACTGTAATGAAATCAGATAAGATCAGGTGCTCCTGCACTCCGTATGACATGCCTTGGTCGGCTATACTATAAACGGGTAAGGGGTGTTACCAGTGAGACATGATATCCACCTTTCTAAAGAGATGTCTCCAAAGACACCTGAAGAAAGAGATAAAATGGCCAGGATTCCATATGCTTCGGCTATTGGAAGTTTGATGTATGCAATATTGTGTACTAGGCCGGATATCGTATATGTTGTTAGTTTGACTAGTAGGTATCAATCCAATCCAGGTTTGGAACACTGGATAGCTGTCAAGAATATCCTTAAGTACTTGAAAAAAACTAAAGATTTATTCTTGATATATGGAGGTGGTGACTTGCAATTGGATGGTTATACTGATTCTGATTTCCAATCAGATATCAATGATAGAAAGTCTACCTCTGGGTATGTGTTCATTTGTAATGGAGGTGCAGTCAGTTGGAAGAGTTCCAAACAGAGCACAACTGTAGATTCCACTACCGAGGCTGAGTATATTGCTGCATCAAATACTACAAAGGAAGCTGTTTGGATAAAAAAGTTTATGACAGAACTTGCAGTAGTTCCTTCCATTGAATCAGCAGTTCCACTTCACTGTGACAACAATAGAGCAGTCATACAAGCTAAGGAACCTCGGTCTCACCAAAAATCCAAACGCATAGAAACGCGCTACCACATTATCAGAGAAATAGTTGGACGAGGCGATGTAGCCATGCAGAAAATAGCATCAGCTGAAAATCCAGCTGATCCATTCACTAAGCCTATGTCACAAACTCAGCTAGACCAACATCTTGAGAAGATGGGTCTAAGATATTGTAATGAATGGCTCTAATGCTAGTGGGAGATTATTAGTAGTATGCCCTAGAGCATATCATTTAGTATGTATCTTGTACATGTTTTTATTAATAAAAGCCATTTTCACTTTTCCGTTTACATAATATATTTATGTGTAATAGAAAAGGTCCATTGATATTTTGTTAGAAATTCTATTCTTAAGCTGTTAAGAATATAAGTGATAGTATTTCTAGTACAAAGTATCATAAATAGGTTCATAATCGAGGATACTTCATAATAAGGACATGACTTATCCAGAAAGATTGTATTCATGTTTGTTCCCAAGTTATTTATATGAGATATAAATAAGATGGAATGGTGAGTCTCATGCCATATAACAAACATGATAGGCACTTATACATGATAAGTAGGCCGAACCAGTGACACTTATGACAAGCACATGGAGTTTACTCTTGTCAATGCATTGTCATAAATCATATCAGTGCATATAATCTTTAGACCTGAGATAGCACAGTTATATAGTATATAGGTGGTTTGAGTTTAATACTGCTTTCATACTTGTACTGTGTATGGGTATATGTACATGTGTTGGCTCCTACTAGTTATATATAGAGGTAGGTGTTGATCAAGATGGAATCTGTTCCTCTAAGTAAATAGAGATAAAATCCTATGTTCATTTAATTGTTCTTGATGTTTCAAGTTCCTAGCTAGGACAGGTAAATTTAATCAGAAAAGAATTTCTGATGAGAAAATCTTTTAATCAAGAACTGGAAACATAATATTCACAGTAAATGGGGTTTGACATAAACCATGACTCCAGCTTGAGTTGGGATTTTGTAGCAGAGAGATTCTAGTGCATGGTAACATATGATTATAGGTTCATTTAAGGTAAACCTTATTACTGATTGGGTGGCCATGGCATGCTATGCTAGATATTAACCATGGTCTATGAGGTGCAAAAAATGGTTTAGAGAAATCATTTATGGTGAGAAAGAGTTCTAATGATATTAAGAGTTGATATCATATCTCATTGCCAATTAGTGATGAGCCTAGTAAGTCACACACATATATAAGTAATCACTAAATTAAATATGATTTAATTAATTAATTAAAAAGTTTAATTAATTAATTAAATAAGTTTGGTTTGCAATTAGATTGCAAAGTCTCTAGCATGACTTGAAACCAAATCTAGGTTATTGGATGTACAGTATAAGTTATATTTATATTTAAAGTGCTTAAATATGAATTTAATTAATGAGAAATTATTCAATAAAGATTAATTAATTAATTTATATTTGATATAAATTGATTAGAAGAAGAGAAATAATTATTTTGGATTGAGAACGCAAAATTAAGACACAGGGGCATTTTGGTCATTTCACTGGGTGACATGTGGCACCATGAGATGGTGACACATGGCATTACACACAAGCTTGATAAATGTTTTTAATCATGTAAGATAATTAAAATTAAGATTAAATATAGGTTTGACACTTGGCACAATGTGATTAGGTCAATTAAACCTAGAACCAATCAGAGGGTGACATGTGGCAAGAGTTTTGTGTGTTGACCTAGCTATATAAGTATTGTTATGAAAAGAAAAATAACACAAGTTGCTGCCTCCTCCTTTGTGCTGCCACCTTGAATCTCTCATTCTCTCTTTTTCTTCATCTCTCATCAATTCCAAGAGATTAGCAAAACAGTCTTTTGAATTAAAAGTACTAGAAATTGTTTCTAGTGTCCTGTTTACATCTTTAATCTCTTAAAAGGCAAAACTTGATTTTCTAATTAATAGAAAAAGCTTTAGAAGCTGTTCAAGGGCTGCCATAGGTGAACTTGGTGTGGACAAGCTAGAGGGACAATATCTGGTGTCCTGAAGACACATCCGAAAGTCACAAATACACTGCAGTGCATCAAGAGGTTAGTGTATTTATTCTTGATCTAATCTAGGGTTCTAAAATTAATCTAATTAATTTTAAAATGTTAAATGGCAAATAAACATCCAAAACATATTAAAAGAGTTTTAATATGTTGTTTATCATTGAAATCAAATAGATAAAAATAAATCTTGCATGATGCATGTGACCCCAGGTGAACATTTTTTAATTCAATGGTATAAACTTGTGTTTTTCACACTTCTGCTCCTTCAGTTGGTATTAGAGCCACTATATTTGCCATTTAGATTGTTTATTATATGATTTAATTGTGCGTTTTGATCATGAGATGATTTATCCATTGCTGGTTGCAATGGATGGTGGCGGCATGCTTGATGAACTCCAACATGGTGCGCATGGTTTGGGTTTCATGGGTGGTGCATGGTTTGGCTTTCTAATTCTGCAATTGTTGTATGATCTAAGGCCTATCCTATGACTGATTAAAGTGTTTAATTCGTAATTTTAATCACACAATTAAATTTTGATTCAAATCAGATTTTTAAAAATTGTTTGAATGTGATTCAAATTTGAATTTTAAAAGTTGTTTGAATGTGATTGAAATCTGAATTTTTAAAGTTGTTTGAATCATATTTAAATCTGATTTTTTAAAGTTATTTGAATAATATTCAAATATAAATTTTTAAAAATTTTTTGAATGTGATTCAAATCTGATTTTTAAAAATTGTTTGAATGTGATTCAAATCTGAATTTTTTAAGGTTGTTTGAATGTGATTCAAATCTGAATTTTTAAATTTGTTTGAATGAGATTCAAATATGAATTTTTAAATTTGTTTGAATCATATTCAAATCTGGATTTTTAAGTTGAATATGAGATATTCAATTTAATTTAAGTATTTATGTTTTATTTAATTATTAAATAGTGATATACATAATGGATGATTATGGATTATAAAAGACCAATGTGAATGGATTTATTTCTTTTATGATTCTTTGGGATTGTAAATTAATTAATTTATTTTAATTTATTTTGGGCATGTATTATTAAGTTTGTAATAATTTTTGGGTTGTAATTTCATTTATTTAAGTTCTTGTAAATTCGCCTTGGTATGCCAAGGATTACTATGTAATTGGATTGCAAGAAGTTCAAGGAGGTCAAAAGCATTGATGGGACCAGTGGAAGGAATTCAAGATCAAGTGTTGATTATGTACTCCTTCAGCAACTCTTATAAAATGAATGAATGAAATGCACCTAGGAATGCTCTGATTCAATTCTTGGTAGCTCAGAATTGAATCCCTTAGAAAGTCCATGATTATACCATATTTACTGCTTATCCATGAATGCATGAGATGTATATGAATGTATGTAGTATGTGATATATACATGCTAAATGGATAATGTGCAAAGTGAGACCTTAATAGTAATTAGGATGACCATAAAATCTTCCAAACAAATGATTAAGTTGGAAATGCTATAATTAAAGTAATTATAACATGGGCCCTCCATTGAGGTAATTATTTTAAGAAATTTTAAATACTTGCATAAGATGCAATTAATTTAAGAGATTTTCTTAAGAATAATTAGCATTAGGGGCTAGGTAAAGGATTGAACCTCACATGAGATGTGATGGGCAAGGAGTTGCTTACTTATAGTTTATTGTAATTCCAATAATGGATGTACCTGAGGATGATCAATAGAATTATAAGAATTCAATCACCCACTAGAAATCCATCCAACTAGGATTTCCGTTTTCTACTTTGAAAGTGTAGGATTCGCTAAGTTAGTGGGAGGACCAATTTAATTAAAAGACCATAATCATTTTGGTTAATTGCATGATATATTTACTAATTAATCTAGTTATTTTCTGCAGTTAATTTTCTGATAATAATGAGCACAGAACAACTACCACCATCCAATATCCTTACAAGCATACTTGATGGCAATAGGTTGACAGGACCTAATCTATCTGATTGGCTAAGAAATTTGAAACTTGTCCTGAACCTTAAACATATAGGATATGTTCTAGATTCAAATGTTCCTGATCCCTTACCTCCAGAGGCCACTCAAGAGGAATATGAAACTTTGGACAAGTGGAAGGAGCATGATATGAGAGCTAACTCCCTATGGTCGGGAAGGTCGAATCATCGTGCACAGTACACATCACAATAATGAATCTTCTGCAAGGGCCATAACGATAAAAAACTTAGATCTAACCTCAAATCAAAGGAAAATCTAAGCCTTTGCACGTACCATGGTAATCAAAACACAACTAACTCCATTGTCTTCTCAACAAATGAGAGAGACGGGTAATAACCTAGTCAAGCATCTATAGTGAGATATAAAATAATATCACAATCCTTTTAGTGAGCATAAATCACAATATAATTCGATTCAAATTCAATTCCAATATCCAATAATTTTTATGCTCATCACAATTCAAATCATAAATTTGCATTTTTCCATGAAAATTACCATTACAATTCAAAATATGTTCTATCACAATTTTCCAAAACATAATTTATTCAATCCATAAAAATGCTTAATACTTGTGGAAATACCATTTCACAAAGCTAAAATCATACATACTATAACAATTTCAATAATCATTGAATTAAATCCAATGCTTGTTAAACATAATACATAAGAAAAATATGTCATTTAATCATATGATATATTCAAAACAAAATCAGTTAAAAACTAGTTGTGCACAAACCTCTAATAACTGTCTCTTGGCTCTGACTCAGTGTTTCCTTCCCCTTCCCTGAGTCTTTGCTAACTGAGAAACACAATTTGAAGTGTTTCAGTACTCATTTAAACTGTCTCTAAGAATAAAGCTTAATAATTAACTTATTGAATTCTATTATTTCCTTAATCAACCTAAGATGTTGACCCTCGATGCAATCTAGGTGAATTAGGTTTTAATGTTACCAATATGTCATATTTGTAGCCTTTTAGTATTGGTATATGTTACCGAATTCATTTCCATGTGTATTGCGTTTTATTGTAATTTGTCGTATCCCGGTGTACTAATTTGACCTAGCCAGATGACCTAGTTTCCTCGGCTTTTGGGTTTCGGTCAAAACTACAAACCTGTAGATCTATGTCTTATTGTACGCAGGGCAAAATTTCAGGTCATTCTGAGTTTACTAGACCAAGTTATGGTCATTTTACTATTGTTGGTCAGAATGTACCAAAATTAGTCACTTTAGGTTATTTTAGGTCAATTTTGGTTCGGCCAGTTTTTGGACCCGAACTTGTGCAAGCTGTTTGACTTGCTTATGATCATTTATGGGCTTTGGAATCTTCATAAGACTTGTAGATATATGTCTTAACTATTCATGGTAAAAATTTCAGGCCAATTGGACCTGTTTTGAGTGAGTTATGGCCAAAATACTAACTGCTGCCCAAATGGTCAATTTTTAGGCCTTAAATGCACTAATCCGGATTTGGTCACTTTTCAAGTTACCATACAAGCAGAATTTTGGTAAGCTTCCTTCATGAAAGTTGGCACATTTTGTGCCTAGTTTCACCTTGGTCTCATACCAATTGGAGCCCCACACTTTAGATTCTAGGCCCATAACATAAACTACCCTATTGCATTTTATTCGTTACTCATCAAAGGACACTTTTAACATTTACCAAACTAAACATTCATGCCAATTCTGGTTTGTACCATAACCTAAACACAATTCACAATATATTGTTGGTCATTTTGGCAGCTTATAATCACACTCAACATGTACCATAATGTACAGAATTTTTCAAGCTCAAATTAAAACAATTCAATCATCTAACCTAGCTCATTTACATGTCCAACCTCACACCATCATACATATACACAAGCTGCCATAACAAGTACTATAATTCAACATTAATATTCCATAAACCAAACATGAAATATCATTTTTATGGTTCACCAAATCAAGCTGCCGATTCATATATCACACTCCATTAATTTCCAAGCTTCCAAATTCAAGTACACATTTACATATACTTAATATACATCACCCAAATAAATTCCTACACACATAAACACTTAATCAACCCTTTAATCTACCATTTACAAGCAAGAATAAACTGCCCTCAAGGAGTTTCCATGGCTGCCAAAAATACACATCTCCCTTTAAACATTAAACCTCAAAAATCTCTCGATAATTCAAGTACCCATAACATCCTTACAAACTTTAATGAAGCAATAATCAAAAACACAAACTTACCACTTTGGAAACTCTTCAAAATCTCTCCAAAACTTGATCTTCTTGTTGCCTATCTACTGCCCAAGGTGTATGGACAATCTTTAATGAAGAAAAGTGCCATGAAAGGAGCTTGAATCTCACATGCATGGAGCTTCAAACCATGCGTCAATGGAGTTTTTTTTGGAAGCAAATTTCTGCTGGTTCTAAGGTTGAAGATGAAGATGTGTATTCTGCCCAAGATGATGAGTTGGTGGACCACTTTGATGGGTGAGTGGAGCACTAAGCTTAAATTAAATATTAGTTTAATATAAGATTTCATTTTTGCTATTTACATTAGGTACCACTAATTTAATTTTTCATGACATTTTCCAAGTGTAATATCATTTATTTTTAATGGACATTTAGGTCAAAAGAAAACTCGGGGTGTCAAATGACAACAATGCCCCTGTTCGGGTTGCATTCCCAATATTTCGGTAACACCGAGTTTTATCCGTTTTTCGATTTCTCACTTTTTTTGTACTAATTAATTAATTTTTCTTAAATATTTATAATGGTATTTATACTTCAATAGGTGCCTATCTAAATCCTAAAAATATTTTTCAGGGTTTCCGGCGGTCCAGGGCTAGTCAACGGTCCATGCCGTGACTTCCCGGTGCGGTCACCCATCGTTAGGGTTCTCGGCTCGCTTAACTTGGTTACATTTCTTTGCTATTATTTTTCCTTTGTTTTTCTTGTATTTTCTTTTCTTGTATTTCATTATTTTATGTCTCCTCATTAATATGTAAGTGTAGTTATAGGCATTCTAGCTGTCCAGACAACAATGGTCACTAGAACAGTAGAACGCACTACCGAACTTAGAGGTGTTACAATTCTCCCCCCCTAAAAAAAATTTCGTCTCAAGATTTTACCTGGCATTAGTCTCTAAACAGTTGTGGGTGCTGTCTCCTCATATCCTCTTCACGTTCCCAAGTAGCTTCCTGGCCTGAATGATGATTCCACAGCACTTTAACCAGGTGTATCTGTTTGTTCCTCAGCTGTTCCACCTCATATGCTAGAATTTCTATGGGTTCTTCCTCATAGGAGAGGTCTGGATTTACCTCAATCTCTTCAACTGATAGTACATGAGATGGGCCTGATCTGTACCTCCTTAACATGGACACATGGAAGACACTGTGTATCCTTGCTAACTCTGGAGGTAATGCCAATGGATATGCTAAAGGACCCACACTTTCCAGAACCTCATATGGTCTGATGAAATGAGGACTCAGTTTCCCCTTTCGACCAAATCTCATAATCCTCTTCCAAGGAGAAACTTTGAGGAATACCTTATCACCCACTGCATATTCAATATCTCTTCTCATCAGACCAACATAGGACTTCTGATGGTCTGATGCAGCCTTGAGTCTATCTCTGATCAATGTGATCTTTTTCTCTGTCTGCTGAACAATTTCTAGCCCAATCATCTTCCTTTCACCTACTTCATCCCAACATAGGGGAGTTATGTACTTCCTACCATACAAAGCTTCATATGGAGGCATTCCAATGCTTGATTGGTAGCTGTTGTTATAAGCAAACTCAATCAAAGGCAAGTGTGTATCCCAACTACCTTCAAACTCAATCACACAAGCCCATAGCATATTCTCCAATATCTGAATTACCCTCTCAGACTGGCCATCTATCTGTGGGTGGAATGCTGTGCTGAATTTCAATCTAGTTCCTAAGGCTCTCTGAAGACTACCCCAGAATCTAGAAGTGAACCTAGGATCTCTGCCTGATACAATCAATACTGGCACTCCATGCAGTTTTACAATCTCATTTATGTACAATCTGGCCAATCTTCCCAGGCTATAGTCCATCCGGACTGGCAAAAAGTGAGCAGACTTGGTTAGTCTATTAATTATAACCCATACTGCATCATGACTATTTTGTGTCCTCAGAAGTCTCATCACAAAATCCATAGTTATCTGTTCCCTTATAATGTTTCATAGGGTGCCACTTGTATGCTAGCTTGACACTTATTAATGTATACAAATTCTGTTAGTGGGATGTATCTGTCCCATCTCCCCTCGGATTCAATGACACAAGTTCTCAGTATATTCTTGAGGGCTTATCACATATTACAGGTTATTATTATCATTTCATTTCATTATTTATAGAAACTCAATGAGTTTCAAAATTTACCTGAATCACTTGTTTCGACTGTCCATCCGTCTGAGGATGATAAGTCGTACTGATATCTCTAAGCTTATAGCAATTACTATGGTACAGGTAATTCACAATAATGTAACCGAGTCACTGACTCTAGCTACCTTACAAGTGTAGTTATTTGATAGGCTAGTTCTAAAGTTTTAAATTTCTGACTAAAATTTTCACATTTATTTCCAGTAATAGTACTTGATTCGGGCGCAACTGTATCAATTTATAGATTACTTACAAATATTCTTAATTTATTGTATCACGAGGAAGCACGTAGCTCTACACAATAATCCCGTGTCGGTACTGTAATCTGCAGCTTACAATACAAACATCGAGAACATTATATAGTCACTACGTTATAACTTCATGGCTAGGTTTTCTAACATCTTATCTTTCTCGAATCCACTAATATCCTAAATCGATTCTGATTACAATTTCCTTTGACAATTACTAACAGTAACATCTTTACCCTCATCTAGAGCAATTATATTACTGTAACTTACTTTTAGGTCCTCTTGCCATACATTAAGTAGGCTCACCAATTAGCTTTATAATTTATGGTGTTTTAGAAAATACTTTTATCTAACAATTCTTCCAAAATTAATGTCAATTATACTTGTTATTATAGTTTTTATCCTAAAAAAAACTAGTCACTAACGCATCAAAATATATTCCCCTGTAAAGGAATATCAACAAAACATAGAATTCTAACACTAACATATAAATAAGTAGTGCTGGGATTAAATAATAACTCATCGTTTCTTTTAAAAATTAAGAACTTACCAGCAGCTACATCCGAAGTTTCTGCTCTTTCTCCCTGGCGTATAGTGGACGCTTTGACTGGTGCGCTACTATATTCAGGTTGATTCACAGTGTTATAGTGGTGAGGAGTACCAACTCTATTTCTAGCTCGACTCTAACTGACGGTCTATGAACTCCGGAGAGCAGATCGAGGTGGTCTAGTATAATCTCTAACAAAGTGTCCAAGCTTTCCACAATTGTAGTAGGCTCCAGAGGCCCTTCGACAAATATCTCCATGTAGCTTACCACAAACATGGCAGAAATGGGCAGAATAGGAACTTCTGGTTGTTCGACGACTAGATCTTGGTGTTCTCTGCCCTAATGATCCGCCTCTATCATATCTCTGAGCTCGGGGTTCCTCAAACTCTTTTCTCTTCCCCAAATTACTGCTCGATTTCTGACCTGTAGATTTCTCCCTCTTCTCTATTTCACACTGCCCTTGTGGGGGTTGGGTCTATACTTGGGCTTGGGCTGACAGATTATCAACCATTTGTTGGAAGAAAGTGGCTATTTGCTGGGCCATTTGTGCAGTAATTTGTACTGGTAAAACTGGTACAGTCGGGCCTTCAACACTTTGTAGAGTTGGGACCTCAACTTGTACTTCGGCCATCATGGACTGTTCTATTGTCTCATTCTTCTCTTCCATATCTTTTCACAAGATTTTCTATTCCTGTACAACCAACATAAGGAGATTCCTCTCCATTAGTTCATATTTATGATGTAAATGTACAATATGTATCAAACATTTGAGCTATTGTAGTTACCGACAAAAAGATTTCAAATTCACAGTTTGAAATTTACTTTAAAACCATTGCTCTGATACCACTAAACATGTCACACCCTACTCCCCTGTAAGATGTAACATGATCCCGTAGTACATCTAATGAATTACCGTACTCCGCCTACCGATAATCCATTAAATATACTACAAGGGATTTTAAAAACAATTTTCATGAAATTTAAGTCATCGATTAAAATCTGGTGTTATAAATTTTTTTTTTTTCAAAATTTCGGCAAAGTGCCGGTTGTATTTTGAGAAAACAGTTCTTCAAAACCTGCAAAGAACACACTCCCAATGTTTTCTCAAATACAACTTCAATAACTTCATTTGAACCCATAATTCAAATCTCAATAATCAAATCAATCTCCTCATAAAAGAAACATTTCATTGATTACAATACTCAAAATTAATATTACAAAACTATTCAGATAAATGAAATCCCAAATTTACATTTACAATAATTTACATTTAATTACATACCAAAATATTTTACAAGAGTTTTTATACAACTACTCAAATAATTTACATACATATTATTACATGCATACATCAAAACCTATGTACATGGGTATACCTATGATATACCTGGAGCTGATCTGAATGTGTCTTCAAAGAAACTTACTCACTGCTCTATGCTCTTCTTACCTACGACAGCATACAAAGCTATCGCTGAGTGGTGAACTCAGTGGTGCACAACTATAATTTAAAACATAGTACAATATACATCGACAAAATTTACAGCAAATAATTTGTAAATCTGAATACTCATCAATTTCCAAAACTCAAAATATTCATTGCCAATAGTGTAAATTATTTGTATGAAATGACTTTGATCACGAAATTCAATTTATCAAATCATGACTAACCATTTAAGGTAGTTCCAACAAAATCAATTATACATAAATCATAACTGAAATCACAATTCTTTACTATTCAAAAACATTCTGTATCTCAAAAACCATGTTGTATCTCAAAAACCATGTTGTATCTCAAAAACCATGCTGTATCTCAAAAATCATTCTTTATCTCAAAAATCATGATGTATCTCAAAAATCATTCTTTATCTCACTAACTATGCAAGACTAATCCGAAAGGGCCATATTTGAAGTGATTCTAACTCCCTATGGTCGGAGAGGTCGAATCATCGTGCACAGTACACATCACAATAATGAATCTTTCGCAAGGGCCATAACGATAAAAAACTTAGATCTAATGTCACACCCTACTCCCTTATAAGATGTAACATGATCCCGCAGTATACTTAATGAATTACCGTACTTCTCCTACCGATAATCCATTAAATATACTACAAGGGATTTTAAAACAAATTTTGGGAAATTTAAGTCATAGATTAAAATCTGGTGTTATAAAATTTTTTCAAAATTTCGGCAAAGTGCCGGCTGTTTTTTGAGAAAACAGTTCTTCAATCCTGCAAAAGAAAATGCTCCCAATATGTTTTCTCAAATACATCTCCAATAAACTTTATTTCAATTCACAATTCAATTCTCAATAAACAATCAATTCATTTTCAAACAAATCTCATCATAAAGAAACATTTCATTGATTACAAGACTCAAAATTTATAATACAAAACTATTCAAGTAAATGAAATCTCAAATTTACATTTACAATAATTTACATTTAATTACATACCAAAATGTTTTACAATAGTTTTTATACAACTGCTCAAATAATTTACATACATATTATTACATGCATACATCAAAACCTATGTACATGGGTATACCTATAATATACCTGGAGCTGATCTGAAAGTGTCTTCAAAGAAACTTACTCACTGCTCTATGCTCTTCTTACCTGCGACAGCATACAAAGCTATCGCTGAGTGGTGAACTCAGTGGTGCACAACTATAATTTAAAACATAGTACAATATACATTGACAAAATTTACAGTAAATAATTAAGAAATCTGAATACTCAACAAATTTCAAAACTCAAAATATTCATTGCCAATAATGTGAATCATTTGTATAAAATGACTTCGATCATGAAATTCAATTTATCAAATCATAACTAACCATTTAGGTAATTCCAACAAAATCAATTATACATAAATCATAATTCCAACATAAATCAATTATACACAGTACCATCACAATAATGAATCTTCCGCAAGGGCCATAACGATAAAATAAACTTAGATCTAACCTCAAATCAAAGGAAAATCTAAGCCTGTGCACGTACCATGGTAATCAAAACACAACTAACTCCATTGTCTTCTCAACAAATGAGAGAGACGGGTAATAACCTAGTCAAGCATCTATAGTGAGATATAAAACAATATCACAATCCTTTTAGTGAGCATAAATCACAATATAATTCGATTCAAAGTCAATTCCAATATCCAATAATTTTTATGCTCATCACAATTCAAATCATAAGTTTGCATTTTTCATGAAAATTACCATCACAATTCAAAACATGTTCTATCACAATTTTCCAAAACATAATTTATTCAATCCATAACATTGCTTAATACTTGTGGAAATATCATTTCACAAAGCTAAATTCATACATAGTATAACAATTTCCAATAATCATTGAATTAAATCCAATGCTTGCTGAACATAATACATAAGAAAAATATGTCATTTAATCATATGAAATATTCAAAACAAAATCAGTTAAAAACTAGTTGTGCACAAACCTCTGATAACTGTCTCTTGGTCTTGACTCAGTGTTTCCTTCCCTCTCCCTGAGTCTTTGCTAACTGAGAAACACAATTTGAAGTGTTTCAGTACTTAATTAAACTGTCTCTAATGATAATGTTTGATAAATAATTTACTGAATGCTATTATTTGCTTAATCAACTTAATATATCAACCCTCGATGCGTTTTAGGTAATTTAGGTTTTAACGTTACTAATATGTCACATTCGATAGTCTTTTAGGGTTGGTACATGTTACCAAGTTCATTTCTGTGTATACTGCATTTTTTTGCAATTTGCTGGATTCCGGGATACTAGTTTGTCTAGCCGGACGACCTAGTTCCCTCAATTTTTGGGTTTCGGTCAAAACTACAAACTTTTAGATCTATGTCTTATGGAACGCAGGGCAAAATTCCAGGTCATGCTGAGTTATGTAGACCAAGTTATGGCCATTTTACTATTGCTTGTCAAATTGCACCAAAATTGGTCATTTTAGGTCACTTTAGGTCATTTTAGGTTCGGCCAGTTTTTGGACCCGAACTTGTGCAAGCTTTTTGACTTGCTTATGGTCATTTCTGGGCTTTGGTGTCTTCATAAGACTTGTATATATGGGTCTTAACCATTCATGGTTAAAATTTCAGGTCAGTTGGACCTGTTTTGAGTGAGTTATGGCCTAAACACTAACTGCTGCCCAAATGGTCAATTTTCAGGCCTTACTTGCACTTAATCTGGATTTGGTCATTTTTCAAGCTACCTTGCAAGCAGAATTTTGTTATGTTTCCTTCATGAAAGTTGGCACATTTTGTGCCTAGTTTCACCTCCAATTGGTCTCATACCAATTGGAGTCACACACTTAAAGTTATAGGCCTAAAACTCAAACTGCCTTATTGAAATTCTTGCATACACATCAAGCATCACTTTTAACACTCACCAAACTTAACCTTCAAACCAATTTTGGTTGTACCACAACCTAAACATAATTTATAACATATTATAGGTCATTTTGGCAGCTTACAATTACATTCAATATGCACCAACAAGTGCAGAATTTCTCCAACTCAATTTAGAATAATTCAATCACCAATTCATGCCCATTTACATGTCCCACTTTACACCACCATACATACACTCAAACTGCCATAACAACCAACACATTTCAACACCATTATTTCATAAACCAAGCATGAATTCCAGCATTCTTCAAGAGTTAACAAACTGCCACAATGGTACACTTACATTCCATTACTTTCCAAGCTTTAAATCTCATTCTACATTTACATATACTAAGTATACATTACCTAAACAATTTCCTACACAATATACATTTAATCAATCATTTAATTCACCATTTGCAAGCACAATTAAACTGCCTTCAAGGTGTTTCCATGGCTGCCAAAAGTGCACATTCCCATTCAACATCAAAACTCAAAAATTTCTCCATAAATCAAACACCCATAACACCCTTACAAACTTTAACAAAGCAACAATCAAAAACTCGAACTTACCTATGGATGAGACTTCTTAAATCTTCACCAAAACTTGGTCTTCTTACTGCCAATCTACTGCCCAAGTGGTGTAGACTAACTTTGATGAAGGAAGGTAGAAGGAAAGAAGCTTGAATCTCATATGCATGGAGCTTCAACCATGCGTCAATGGAGTTTTTTGGGAGCAAATTTTCTGCTGGTTCAAAGGTTGAAGATGAAGATATATATTCTACCCAAATGAAGCTTTAGTGGTCCACTTAAATGAGTTAGTGGACCACTATGTAAGAATTAAATAATTGTTTATTCTAAGGTTCCATTTTTCCACATTTAACTCCCAATTTTTGCTATTTACATTAGGTACCACCAATTTAATTTTTCATGACATTTTCCAAGTGTAATATTATTTATTTTTAATGGAAATTTAGGTCAAAGGACAACTCGGGGAGTCAAATGACCACAATGCCCCTGTTCGGGTTGCATTCCTGATTTTTCGGTAACACCGGGTTTTGTCCGTTTTTCGATTTCTCACTTTTCTTTGTACTAATTATTTAATTTTTCTTTGATATTTCTAATGATATTTCTACTTCAATTGATGTCTCTTTAACTCCTAAAAATATTTTTCAGGGTTCCCCGCGGTCCAGAGCTAGTCAACGGTCCACGCCGTGACTTCCCGGTGCGGTCACCCATCGCTAGGGTTCTCGGCTCGCTTAACTTGGTTGCATTTCTTTACTATTATTTTTCCTTTATTTTTCTTGTATTTTCTTTTCTTGTATTTCATTATTTTATGTCTCCTCACTCATTTCGAAGTGTAGTTCTAGGCATCCTAGCTGTCCGGACAACACTGGTCACAGGAACAGTAGAACGCACTACCGAACTTAGGGGTGTTACAATTCTCCCCCCCCCCCTTAAAATAAATTTCGTCCACGAAATTTTACCCAATAGTCATCTTACAATAGTCATACGTTTATTTTTTTCCTTTTTATACGATCGTATAATCTTCTTTTCCTCAAATTTGTATAAGACTTTTAACAATCTAATACAACGTTTAATTTGTTTGTATATCACTAATCTTCTCTTGTTATTGTCCTGTCTAATATTTCGATTCATGTTCCTTCTTGAATGACCGTTGAGGTCATGTTAGAATCATTTATCTAGTCGTTGGTCCTTTGACCATTCTAGTCCATAGTCTTTCTCACATTCGTAACATTTCTTTGTTATATCTGAACCAACTGTTCGAATTTTTACTTCCATAACTCTTTTTATCTGTCAATATTCTATAACTTACTTCCTTTTGTACTGAACTATAACCTTTCGATATTCTAACTTTTGAGTTTTAGATCCCTAAGTAGGATTTTCAAACTTATTTCTAACAATTAAATTATGTCCTGGCATAGCTATACCAAAACAGATGCCGTTGGTAACTATTCTTATCTAGGTATACTATCGGGTAGTACGTAGCTCTACACAATAATCTCAAGTCGATCAGAATCTGACTACAAAGATAAACATCAAGAACATTGCATAGTTACTACGATACATCCCAATAGATTAAACTTTCCTATCATTTATCCTTTTCGAATTCACTGATATCCGAAACTTATTCTGATTACAATATCCATTAGCAATTACTAATAGTAACATCCTTGCCCTCATCTAGAGCAATTCCATTACTGTATCTTACTTTTACGTCCTCTTGCCTTACATTAAGTAGGCTCACCAATTAGCTTTATAATTTATGGTGTGTCAGAAAATACTTTTCGCCGATAAACTCTTCCAAAACTAATTTCACTTATTATCACAATCCTTATCTTAAGGACTAATCACTAATGCATCAAAATTTATTCCCCTGTAAAGGAATAACAACAGAACATATAGTTCTAACTCTAACATAAAATTATGCAGACCCTAGGTCAAACAATACATAAACAAAGAGTGCCATTCTATATGGTGTTATGGAGATTGGATCCACACCAGGCATAACATTAATTTCAAACTACACCTCTCTTTCTGGAGGTAATCCTGGCAATTCATCAGGAAACACGTTTGGAAAGTCATATACTGTAGGGATGTCCCTCAATGCTAGACTCCCCACTTGGGTGTCTACCACATGTGCTAAGTATGCTTAACACCCCTTTCTGATCATTTTCTGGCTAGTGTAGCCGAAATAATGTTTGATGGCAATAGCTGCCTCTTCCCATGTATTACCACATCACTGTACTGAGGGAGACCGAAAGTGACTATCTTCAGCCTACAGTCAATCATGGCATGATGCCTAGCTAACCAATCCATGCCCAAGATGATATCATAATCTCTAAAGGGCATTTCAATGAAATCAGATAGAAAAGTGTGTCCTTCGATCACCAAAGGACAATCTCTATACATTCTATTAACCTCGACCTCCTGTCCTAGCAGACTCGTTACTAGCACCTCAAAGTCCATTTTTGTACATGGAACAGCAATGCAATCAATGATGCTAGCACTCACATAAGAATGGGTAGAACCCAGATCAAATAACACAAACGCATCTTAGTTAAAAGCTGAGAAGGTACCAACCACAACATCAGATGTCTCGACTTCTTCCCTCTGTCTCGTTGCGTAGACTCTAACCGGAGCACTGTCTTGCTCTGATTGTTTCACTGTGCCTTGGCTGCCTGTTGGGCTACCTCTACCCCTGCCTCTACCTCTGCTAGGTGGTTGTGAACTTCTAGTGACAGGGCTCTGAACTGACCCTTCTGCAGTAGTAGGAGGTGGTCCAACTCTATGACTACTGGTGCAGTCCTTGGCAAAGTGTCCTGTGCCTCCACAGTTATAACAGGCTCCAATAGCCTTATAGCATATCCCACCATGATATCTTCCACAAGCTTCACATTGACGAGAAGGGTAGGAACTTCTAGTTGTTCGACGACTGGACCTTGGTGGTCTCTACCTTGATGATCCACCTCTATTATATCCCTGAGCTCGGGGCTCCTCAATTTCTTTTCTCTTTCTCAAATTACTGCTTGAGCTCTGACCCATAGGTTTCTCCCTCTTCTCTATTTCATGTTGCCCTTGTGGGGGTTGGGTCTGTACTTGGGCTTGGGCTGATAGATTATCAGCCATTTGTTGAAAGAAAGTGGCCATTTGTTGGGCCATTTGTTGGGCCATTTGTGCAGCAATTTGTACCAGCAAAACTGGTACAGTCAGGCCTTCGACATTTTGTGGAGCTGGGGCCTCAACTTGTTCTTCTGCCATCACAGACTGTTCTATTGTCTCATTCTTCTCTTCCATATCTTTTCATAAGATTTTTTATTCCTGTACAACCAACATAAGGAGATTCCTCTCCATTAGTTTATATTTATGATGTAAATGTACTATATGTATCAAACAATTGAGCAGTTGTAGTTACCGACAAAAAGATTTCAAATTCACAGTTCGAAATTCACTTTAAAACTATTGCTCTGATACCACAAAACATGTCACATCCTACTCCTCTATAAGATGTAACATGATCCCGTAGTATACCTAACGAATTACCGTACTTCTCCTACTGATAATCTATTAAATATACTACAAGAGATTTTAAAACAATTTTCGGGAAATTTAAGTCATAGATTAAAATCTGATGTTATAAAATTTTTTTCAAAATTTCGGCAAAGTGCCGGCTGTATTTTGAGAAAACAGTTCTTTAATCCTGCAAAAGAAAATGCTCCCAATATGTTTTCTCAAATACATCTCCAATAAACTTTATTTCAATTCACAATTCAATTCTCAATAAACAATCAATTCATTTTCAAACAAATCTCATCATAAAGAAACATTTCATTGATTATATTCAAGTAAATGAAATCTCAAATTTATATTTACAATAATTTACATTTAATTACATACCAAAATGTTTTACAAGAGTTTTTATACAACTGCTCAAATAATTTACATACATATTATTACATGCATACATCAAAACCTATGTACATGGGTATACCTATAATATACCTGGAGCTGATCTGAAAGTGTCTTCAAAGAAACTTACTCACTACTCTATGCTCTTCTTACCTGCGACAGCATACAAAGCTATCGCTGAGAGGTGAACTCAGTGGTGCACAACTATAATTTAAAACATAGTACAATATACATTGACAAATTTTACAGTAAATAATTAGGAAATCTGAATCCTCATCAAATTCCAAAACTCAAAATATTCATTGCCAATAATGTGAATCATTTGTATAAAATGACTTCGATCATGAAATTCAATTTATCAAATCATAACTAACCATTTAGGTAATTCCAACAAAATCAATTATACATAAATCATAATTGAAATCACAATTCCTTACCATTCAAAAGCCATTCTGTATCTCAAAAACCATGCTGTATCTCAAAAATCAATCTTTATCTCAAAAATCATTCTTTATCTCACTAACTATGCAAGACGAATCCGAAAGGGCCATATTCGATGTGATTCTAACTCCCTAAGGTCGGGGAGGTCGAATCATATTCTAACTCCCTATGGTCGGGGAGGTCGAATCATCGTGCACAGTACCATCAAAATAATGAATCTTCCGCAAGGGCCATAACGATAAAATAAACTTAGATCTAACCTCAAATCAGAGGAAAATCTAAGCCTGTGCACGTACCATGGTAATCAAAACACAACTAACTCCATTGTCTTCTTAACAAATGAGAGAGACGGGTAATAACCTAGTCAAGCATCTATAATGAGATATAAAACAATATCACAATCCTTTTAGTGAGCATAAATCACAATATAATTCAATTCAAAGTCAATTCCAATATCCAATAATTTTTATGCTCATCACAATTCAAATCATAAATTTGCATTTTTCCATGAAAATTACCATCACAATTCAAAACATGTTCTATCACAATTTTCCAAAACATAATTTATTCAATCCATAACAATGCTTAATACTTGTGGAAATACCATTTCACAAAGCTAAATTCATACATATTATAACAATTTTCAATAATCATTGAATTAAATCCAATGCTTGCTGAACATAATACATAAGAAAAATATGTCATTTAATCATATGAAATATTCAAAACAAAATCAGTTAAAAACTAGTTGTGCACAAACCTCTGATAACTATCTCTTGGTCTTGAATCAGTGTTTCCTTCCCTCTCCCTGAGTCTTTGCTAACTAAGAAACACAATTTGAAGTGTTTTAGTACTTAATTAAACTGTCTCTAACGATAATGTTTGATAAATAATTCACTAAATGCTATTATTTGCTTAATCAACTTAATATATCGACCCTCGATGCGTTTTAGGTAATTTAGGTTTTAACATTACTAATATGTCACATTCGATAGTCTTTTAGGGTTGGTACATGTTACCAAGTTCATTTCTGTGTATACTGCATTTTCTTGCAATTTGCTGGATTTCGGGATACTAGGTTGACCTAGCCAGACGACCTAGTTCCCTCGGTTTTCAGGTTTCGGTCAAAACTACAAACTTTTACATCTATGCCTTATGGAAGGCGGGGCAAAATTTCAGGTCATTCTGAGTTATGTAGACCAAGTTATGGTCATTTTACTATTGCTTGTCAAATTGCACCAAAATTGGTCATTTTAGGTCATTTTAGGTTCGGCCAGTTTTTGGATCCGAACTTGTGCAAGCTATTTGACTTGCTAATGGTCATTTCTGGGCTTTGGTGTGTTCATAAGACTTGTAGATATGGGTTGTAACTATTCATGGTTAAAATTTCAGGTCAATTGGACCTATTTTGAGTGAGTTATGGCCTAAACACTAACTGCTGCCCAAATGATCAATTTTCAGGCCTTACTTGCACTTAATCCGGATTTGGTCATTTTTCAAGCTACCTTGCAAGCAGAATTTTGGTATGTTTCCTTCATGAAAGTTGGCACATTTTGTGCCTAGTTTCACCTCCAATTGGTCTCATACCAATTGGAGTCACACACTTAAAGTTATAGGCCTAAAACTCAAACTGCCTTATTGAAATTCTTGCATACACATCAAGCATCACTTTTAACACTCACTAAACTTAACCTTCAAACCAATTCTGGTTGTACCACAACCTAAACATAATTTATAACATATTATAGGTCATTTTGGCAGCTTACAATTACATTCAATGTGCACCAACAAGTGCAGAATTTCTCCAACTCAATTTACAATAATTCAATCACCAATTCATGCCCTTTTACATGTCCCACTTTACACCACCATACATCCACTCAAACTGCCATAACAACCAACACATTTCAACACCATTATTTCATAAACCAAGCATGAATTCCAGAATTCTTCAAGAGTTAACAAACTGCTACAATGGTACACTTACATTCCATTACTTTCCAAGCTTTAAATCTCATTTTATATTTACATATACTAAGTATACATTACCCAAATAATTTCCTACACAATATATATTTAATCAATCATTTAATTCACCATTTACAAGCACAATTAAACTTCCTTCAAGGTGTTTCCATGGCTGCCAAAAGTGCACATTCCCATTCAACATCAAAACTCAAAAATTTCTCCATAAATCAAACACCTATAACACCCTTACAAACTTTAACAAAGCAACAATCAAAAACTCAAACATACCTATGGATGAGACTTCTTAAATCTTTACCAAAACCTGGTCTTCTTGCTGCCAATCTACTGCCTAAGTGGTGTAGACTAACTTTGATGAAGGAAGGTAGAAGGAAAGAAGCTTGAATCTCATATGCATGGAGCTTCAACCATGCGTCAATGGAGTTTTTTGGGAGCAAATTTTCTGCTGGTACTAAGGTTGAAGATGAAGATGTATATTTTGCTCAAATGAAGCTTTAGTGGTCCACTTAAATGAGTTAGTGGACCACTATGTAAGAATTAAATCATTGTTTATTCTAAGGTTCTATTTTTCCACATTTAACTCCCAATTTTTGCTATTTACATTAGGTACCACCAATTTAATTTTTCATGACATTTTCCAAGTGTAATATTATTTATTTTTAATGGAAATTTAGGTCAAAAGACAACTCGGGCTGTCAAATGACCACAATGCCCCTGTTCGGGTTGCATTCCCGATTTTTCGGTAACACCGAGTTTTATCCGTTTTTCGATTTCTCGCTTTTCTTTGTACTAATTATTTAATTTTTCTTTGATATTTCTAATGATATTTCTACTTCAATTGATGTCTCTTTAACTCCTAAAAATATTTTTCAGGGTTCCCCGCGGTCCAGGGCTAGTCAACGGTCCACGCCGTGACTTCCCGGTGCGGTCACCCATCGCTAAGGTTCTCGGCTCGCTTAACTTGGTTGTATTTCTTTACTATTATTTTTCCTTTGTTTTTCTTGTATTTTCTTTTCTTGCATTTCATTATTTTATGTCTCCTCACTCATCTCGAAGTGTAGTTCTAGGCATCTTAGCTGTTTGGATAACACTGGTCACAGGAACAGTAGAACGCACTAACGAACTTAGGGGTGTTACAATAATCCTCTTCCAAGGAGAAACTTTGAGGAATACTTTATCACCCACTGCTTATTTAATATCTCTTCTCTTCAAATCAACATAAGACTTCTGACGGTCTGACGCAGCCTTGAGTCTATCTCTGATCAATTTGATCTTTTTCTGTGTCTGCTGAATAATTTATGGCCCAATCATCTTTCTTTCACCAACTTCATCCCAACATAGGGGAGTTCTCCACTTTCTGCCGTACAAAGCTTCATATGGAGGCATCCCAATGCTTGATTGGTAGCTGTTGTTATAAGCAAACTCAATCAAAGGCAAGTGTGTATCCCAACTACCTTCAAACTCAATCACACAAGCCCGTAGCATATCCTCCAATATCTGAATAACCCTTTCAGGTTGGCCATCTGTCTGTGGGTGGAATGTTGTGCTGAAATCTAGTTCTTAGGGTTCTCTGAAGACTACCCCATAATCTAGAAGTGAACCTAGGATCTCTGTCAGATACAATTGATACTGGCACTCCATGAAATTTTACAATTTCATTTATGTACAATCTAGCCAATCTTTCCAGGGTATAGTCCATCCGAACTGGCAAAAAGTGAGCAGACTTGGTTAATCTATCAACTATAACCTATACTGCATCATGACTATTCTGTGTCCTCGGAAATCTCATCACAAAATCCATAGTTATCTGTTCCCTTACAATGTTTCATAGGGTGCCACTTGTATACTAGCTTGACACTTATTAATGTATACAAATTCTGTTAGTGGGATGTATCTGTCCCATCTCCCCTCGGATTCAAGGACAGAAGTTCTCAGTATATTCTCGAGGGTTTATTACATTTTACAGGTTATTATTATCATTTCATTTCATTATTTATAGAAACTCAACAAGTTTCAAAATTTACCTGAATCACTTGTTTCGACTGTCCATCTGTCTGAGGATGATAAGTCATACTGATATCTCTAAGCTTATAGCAATTACTGTGGTACAGGTAATTCACATTAATATAACAAAGTCACTGACTCTAGCTACCTTACAAGTGCAGTCGTTTGATAGGCTAGTTCTGAAGTTTTAAATTTCTGACTAAATTTTTCACATTTATTTCCAGTAATAGTACTCTATTCGGGTGCAACTGTATCAATTTATAGATTACTTACAAATATTCTTAATTTATTATACCACGAGGAAGCACGTAGCTCTACACAATAATCCCGTGTTGATACTATAATATGCAGCTTACAATACAAACATCGAGAACATTATATAGTCACTACGTTATAACCTCATGGGCTAGGTTTTCTAACATCTTATCTTTCTCGAATCCACTAATATCCTAAACCGATTCTGATTACCATATCCATTAATAATTACTAACAGTAACATCTTTGCCCTCATCTAGAGCAATTCTATTACTGTAACTTACTTTTAGGTCCTCTTGCCTTACATTAAGTAGGCTTGCCAATTAGCTTTATAATTTATGGTATATTAGAAAATACTTTTAGCTAACAATTCTTCCAAAATTAATGTCAATCATACTTGTTATTATAGTTATTATCCTAAAGGACTAGTGTAACGGCCCGGCCCACTAGTGATATTGTCCGCTCTAGGCTGAAGCCCTCACGGTTTTAAAACGCGTCAATAGGGGTTAGGAACCTCCATCTTATAAACCCAGCATCTCTCCCGTGTTTTGTCGATGTGGGATTTGCCTAAGGTGTTACAATCCACCCCCCTTATGGGACTCAGCGTCCTCGCTGAGGTTTGCCCCACCATCGTTCAAGGTTGCACGCGGAGTGGCTCTGATACCACAAATGTAACGGCCCGGCCCACTAGTGATATAGTCCGCTCTAGGCTGAAGACCTCACGGTTTTAAAACGCGTCAATAGGGGTTAGGAACCTCCATCTTATAAACCCAGCATCTCTCCCGTGTTTTGTCGATGTGGGATTTGCCTAAGGTATTACAACTAGTCACTAATACATCAAAATTCAATCCCATGTAAAGGAATAACAACAGAACATATAGTTCTGACACTAACACACAACTAAGTAGTGCTGGGATCAAATAATAATTAATTGTTTCTTTCAAAAATTAAGAACTTACCAGCAACTACATCTGAAGTTTTTGCTCTTTCTCCTTGGCGCATAGTGGATGCTCTGATTAGTGCGCTACTATATTCGGGTTGATTCACTGTGTTATAGTGGTGAGGAGTACCAACTCTATTTCTATCTCGACTCTGACTGACGGTCTGTGAACTCCGAAAAGCAGATCGAGGTGCTCTAGTACAATCTTTAGCAAAGTGTCCAAGTGTTCCACAATTGTAGCAAGCTCCAGAGGCCCTTCGACAAATACCTCCATGTAGCTTACCACAAACATGGCAGAAACGGGTAGAATAGGAACTTTTGGTTGTTCGACGACTAGATCTCGGTGTTTTCTGCCCTGATGATCTGCCTCCATCGTATCACTGAGCTCGGGGTTCCTCAAATTCTTTTCTCTTCCCCAAATTACTGCTCGAGTTCTGACCCATAGATTTCCCCCTCTTCTCTATTTCACACTGCCCTTGTGGGGTTGGAGTGCAGATTGGGCTTGGGGTGTGATTATCAGCCATTTGTTGGAAGAAAGTGGTTATATGCTGGGCCATTTGTTAGAAGAAAGTGGTTATATGCTGGGCCATTTGTGCAGTAATTTGTACTGGTAAAACTGGTACAGTTGGGCCTTCGACACTTTGTGGAGTTGGGACCATTTAGGTAATTCCAACAAAATCAATTATACATAAATCATAATTGAAATCACAATTCTTTACCATTCAAAAACATTTTGTGTCTCAAAAACCATGTTGTATCTCAAAAATTATTCTTATCTCACTAACTATTCTTTATCTCAAAAACCATTCTTTATCTCAAAAACCATTCTTTATCTCACTAACTATGCAAGACTAATCCGAAAGGGCCATCTTCGGGGTGATTCTAACTCCCTATGGTCGGGGAGTTCAAATCATCGTGCATAGTACACACCACAATAATGAATCTTCCGTAAGGGCCATAATGATAAAAAACTTAGATCTAACCTCAAATCAGAGGAAAATCTAAGCCTGTGCATGTACCATGGTAATCAAAACACAACTAACTCCATTGTCTTCTCAACAAATGAGAGAGACGGGTAATAACCTAGTCAAGCATCTATAGTGAGATATAAAATAATATCACAATCCTTTTAGTGAGCATAAATCACAATATAATTCGATTCAAATTTAATTCCAATATCCAATAATTTTTATGCTCATCACAATTTAAATCATAAATTTACATTTTCCATGAAAATTACCATCACAATTCAAAACATGTTCTATCAAAATTTTCTAAAACATAATTTATTCAATCCATAACAATGCTTAATACTTGTGGAAATACCATTTCACAAAGCTAAATTCATACATACTATAACAATTTTCAATAATCATTGAATTAAATCCAATGCTTGTTAAACATAATACATAAGAAAAATATGTCATTTAATCATATGAAATATTCAAACAAAATTAGTTAAAAACTAGTTGTGCACAAACCTCTGATAACTGTCTCTTGGCTCTGATTCAGTGTTTCCTTCCCCTTCCCTGAGTCTTTGCTAACTGAGAAACACAATTTGAAGTGTTTCAGTACTCATTTAAACTGTCTCTAAGAATAAGGTTCAATAATTAATTTATCGAATTCTATTATTTCCTTAGTCAACCTAATATGTTGACCCTCGATGCTTTCTAGGTAAATTAGGTTTTAATGTTACTAATATGTCACATTCAATAGTCTTTTAGGATTGGTACATGTTACCAAATTCATTTCCATGTATCTTGCATTTTCTTGCAATTTGCTGGATTCGGGATACTAGTTTGACCTAGCCCGACGACCTAGTTCCCTCGGTTTTCGGGTTTTGGTCAAAACTACAAACTTGTAGATCGATGTCTTATTGCACACGGGGCAAAATTTCAGGTCATTCTGAGTTATGTAGACCAAGTTATGGTCATTTTACTATTGCTGGTCAAATTGCATCAAAATTGGTCACTTTAGGTCACTTTAGGTCAATTTTGGTTCGGCCAGTTTTTGGACCCGAATTTGTGCAAGTTGTTTGACTTGCTTATGGTCATTCTGTGCTTTGGTGTCTTCATAAGACTTGTAGATATGGGTGTTAACTATTCATGGTTAAAATTTCAGGTCAATTGGACCTGTTTTGAGTGAGTTATGGCCTAAATACTAACTGCTGCCCAAATGGTCAATTTTCAGGCCTTATTTGCACTTAATCCGGATTTGGTCATTTTTCAAGCTACCTTGCAAGCAGAATTTTGGCAAGCTTCCTTCATGAAAGTTGGCACATTTTGTGCTTAGTTTTACCTCCAATTGGTCTCATACCAATTGGAGCCACACACTTAAAGTTCTAGGCCTAAAACTCAAACTGCCTTATTGCATTTCCTTTATACACATCAAAGACCACTTTTAACACTTACCAAACTCAATATTCAAGCCAATTCTGGTTTATACCATAACCTAAACATAGTTCACAACATATTATAGGTCATTTTGGCAGCTTACAATTACATTTAACATACACCATAACATGCAGAATTTATCAAACTTATTTACAACAATTCAATCACCTAACCATAACACTTTTACATGTCCAATTTCACACCATCACACACATACCCTAACTGCCATAAAAACCAACATAATTCAACATTAATATTCCATAATCCAAACATGAAATAACATCCTTATGGTTCACCAAACCAGGCTGCCATTTCATGCATTACATTCCCATAATTTCCAAGCATTCAAATTTCAATACACATTCACATATACTAAGTATACATCACCCTAATGATTTCCTACACACATAAACATTTAATCAATGCTTTAATCCACCATTTACAAGCAAAAATAAACTGTCTTCAAGGTGTTTCCATGGCTGCCAAAAGTACACATCCCCATTCAGCATCAAACCTTAAAAATTTCTCCATAAATCAAACACCCATAACACCCTTGCAAACTTTAATGAAGCAATAACCCAAAAATACAAACTTACCACTTTGGAAATTCTTCAAAACCTCTCCAAAACTTGGTCTTCTTGCTGCCTATCTACTGCCCAAGGTATGGTGATCACTTTTAATGAAGAAACCATAACCATTAGAAGCTTGGATCATGGATGCATGGAGGACTTTAAGGTGTGGCCATGGAGTCCCATGGAGGATAAATTCGGCTGGTTTGAGAGGAGGTTGAAGATGAACTCATTTCTGCCCATTTTAGCTCTTAAGTGTCCCACAATTCTAAGTTAGTGGAGCACTAACCATTATTTAATATTAGTTTAACCTTAACTTTCCTTATTCCCACAATTAACTCCCCATTTTTGCTATTTACATTATGTACCACTAATTTAATTTTTTATTATATTTTCCAAGTGTAATATCATGTATTTTTAATGGGAATTTAGGTCAAAAGACAACTCAGGATGTCAAATGACTACAATGCCCCTGTTCGGGTTGCATTCCCGATTTTTCGGTAACACCGAGTTTTGTCCGTTTTCTCGATTTCTCACTTTTCTTTGTACTAATTAATTAATTTTTCTTTGATATTTCTAATGGTATTTATACTTCAATAGGTGTCTATTTAAGTTCTAAAAATATTTTCTAGGGTTCCCTGCGCTCCAGGGCTAGTCAACAGTCCACGCCGTGACTTCCCGGTGCGATCACCCATCGCTAGGGTTCTTGGCTCGCTTAACTTGGTTACATTTCTTTGCTATTATTTTTCCTTTATTTTTCTTGTATTTTCTTTTCTTGTATTTCATTATTTTATGTCTCCTCACTCATATCGAAGTGTAGTTCTAGGCATCCTAGCTGTCCGGACAACACTGGTCACTGGAACAATAGAACGCACTACCGAACATAGGGGTGTTACATCTAACCTCAAATCAGAGGAAAATCTAAGCCTGTGCACGTACCATGGTAATCAAAACACAACTAACTCCATTATCTTCTCAATAAATGAGAGAGACGGGTAATAACCTAGTCAAGCATCTATAGTGAGATATAAAACAATATCACAATCCTTTTAGTGAGCATAAATCACAATATAATTCGATTCAAATTCAATTCCAATATCCAATAATTTTTATGCTCATCACAATTCAAATCATAAATTTTTATTTTTCCATGAAAATTACCATCACAATTCAAAATATGTTCTATCACAATTTTCCAAAACATAATTTATTCAATCCATAACAATGCTTAATACTTGTGGAAATACCATTTCACAAAGCTAAAGTCATACATACTATAACAATTTCAATAATCATTGAATTAAATCCAATGCTTGTTAAACATAATACATAAGAAAAATATGTCATTTAATCATATGAAATATTCAAAAGAAAATCAGTTAAAAACTAGTTATGCGCAAACCTCTGATAACTGTCTCTTGGCTCTGACTCAGTGTTTCCTTCCCCTTCCCTGAGTCTTTGCTAACTGAGAAACACAATTTGAAGTGTTTCAGTACTCATTTAAACTGTCTCTAAGAATAATGCTTAATAATTAACTTATTGAATTCTATTATTTCCTTAGTCAACCTAAGATGTTGACCCTCGATGCAGTTTAGGTGAATTAGGTTTTAATGTTACCAATATGTCACATTTGTAGCCTTTTAGTATTGGTACATGTTACCGAATTCATTTCCATGTATATTGCGTTTTGTTGCAATTTGTCGGATCCCAGTGTACTAATTTGACCTAGCCGGATGACCTAGTTCCCTCGGCTTTCGGGTTTTGGTCAAAACTACAAAATTGTAGATCTATGTCTTATTGCACACGGCGCAAAATTTTAGGTCATTCTGAGCTTACTAGACCAAGTTATGGTCATTTTACTATTGCTGGTCATAATGTACCAAAATTGGTCACTTTAGGTTATTTTAGGTCAATTTTGGTTCGGCCAGTTTCTGGACCCGAACTTGTGCAAGCTGTTTGATTTGCTTACGGTCATTTTTGGGCTTTGGTGTCTTAATAAGACTTGTAGATATATGTCTTAACTATTCATGGTCAAAATTTCAGGTCAATTGGACCTGTTTTGAGTGAGTTATGGCCAAAATACTAACTGCTGTCCAAATGGTCAATTTTTAGGCCTTAAATGCACTAATCCTGATTTGGTCACTTTTCAAGTTAACTTACAAGCAGAATTTTGGTAAGCTTCCTTCATGAAAGTTGGCACATTTTGTGCCTAGTTTCACCTCCAATTGGTCTCATACCAATTGGAGCCACACACTTAAGGTTCTAGGCCCATAACATAAACTGCCCTATTGCATTTTATTCATTACTCATCAAAGGACACTTTTAACATTTACCAAACTAAACATTCATGCCAATTCTGGTTTGTACCATAACCTAAATACAATTCACAACATATTTTTGGTCATTTTGGCAGCTTATAATCACACTCAATATGTACCATAATGTACACAATTTTTCAAGCTCAAATTACAACAATTCAATCACCTAACCTAGCTCATTTACATGTCCAACCTCACACCATCATACATATACACAAGCCGCCATAACAAGTACTACAATTCAACATTAATATTCCATAAACCAAACATGAAATAACATTTTTATGGTTCACCAAATCAAGCTGCCGATTCATATATCACACTCCATTAATTTCCAAGCTTCCAAATTCAAGTACACATTTACATATACTTAATATACATCACCCAAATAAATTCCTACACACATAAACACTTAATCAACCCTTTAATCTACCATTTACAAGCAATAATAAATTGCCCTCAAGAAGTTTCCATGGCTGCCAAAAATACATATCTCCCTTTAAACATTAAACCTCAAAAATCTCTCCACAATTCAAGTACCCATAACATTCTTACAAACTTTAATGAAGCAATAATCAAAAACACAAACTTACCACTTTGGAAACTCTTCAAAATCTCTCCAAAATTTGGTCTTCTTGTTGCCTATCTACTGCCCAAGGTGTATGGACAATCTTTAATGAAGGAAAGTGCCAAGAAAGGAGCTTGAATCTCACATGCATGGAGCTTCAAACCATGTGTCAATGGAGTTTTTTTTGGGAGCAAATTTCTGATGGTTCTAAGGTTGAAGATGAAGATTTGTATTCTGCCCAAGATGATGAGTTAGTGGTCCACTTTGATGGGTGAGTGGAGCACTAAGCTTAAATTAAATATTAGTTTAATATAAGATTTCATTTTCCCACATTAAGCTTCCCATTTTTGCTATTTACATTAGGTACCACTAATTTAATTTTTCATGACATTTTCCAAGTGTAATATCATTTATTTTTAATGGACATTTAGGTCAAAAGAAAACTCGGGGTGTCAAATGACCACAATGCCCCTGTTCGGGTTGCATTCCCGATTTTTCGGTAACACCGGGTTTTGTCCATTTTTCAATTTCTCACTTTTCTATGAACTAATTAATTAATTTTTCTTCGATATTTATAATGGTATTTATACTTCAATAGGTGTCTATCTAAGTCCTAAAAATATTTTTCAGGGTTCCTCGCGGTCCAGGGCTAGTCAACGTGTTAGTAGTATGCCCTAGAGCATATCATTTAGTATGTATCTTGTACATATTTTTATTAATAAAAGGCATTTCAACTTTTCCGTTTACATAATATATTTATGTGTAATAGAAAAGGTCCATTGATATTTTGTTAGAAATATTATTCTTAAGTTGTTAAGAATATGAGTGACAATATTTCTAGCACAAAGTATCATAAATAGGTTCACAATCGAGGATACTTCATAATAAGGACATGACTTATCCAGAAAGATTGTATTCATGTTTGTTCCCAAGTTATTTATATGAGATATAAATAAGATGGAATGGTGAGTCTCATGCCATATAACAAACATGATAGGCACTTATAAATGATAAGTAGGCCGAACCAGTGACACTTATGACAAGCACATGGAGTTTACTCTTGTCAATGTTTTGTCATAAATCATATCAGTGCATATAATCTTTAGACTTGAGATAGCACAGTTATCTTGTATATAGGTAGTTTGAGTTTGATACTGCTTTCATACTTGTACTGTGTATGGGTATATGGGCATGTGTTGGCTCCTACTAGTTATATATGGAGGTAGGTGTTGATCAAGATGGAATCTGTTCCTCTAAGTAAATAGAGATAAAATCCTATGTTCATTTAATTGTTCTTGATGTTTCAAGTTCCTGGCCAGGACAGATAGATTTATTCATAAAAGAGTTTCGATGAGAAAATCTTTTAATCAAGAACTGGAATTAAAAGAGAACATAATATTCATAGCAAATGGAGTTTGACATAAACCATGACTCCAAATTTGAGATGGGATTTTGTAACAGAGAGATTCTAGTGCATGGTAACATATGATTATAGGTTCATTTAAGGTAAACCTTATTACTAATTGGGTGGCCATGGCATGCTATGCTAGGTATTAACCATGGTCTATGAGGTTCATAAAATGATTTAGAGAAATCATTTATGGTAAGAAAGAGTTCTGATGATATTAAGAGTTGATATCATGTCTCATTGCCAATTAGTGATGAGCCTAGTAAGTCACACACATACACAAGTTATCACCTAATTAAATATGATTTAATTAATTAATTAAAGAGTTTAAATTGATTAATTAAATAGGTTTGGTTTGCAATTAGATTGCAAAGTCCCTAGCATGACTTGAAACCAAATATAGATTATTGGATGTATAATATAAGTTAAATTTATATTTAAAGTGTTTAAATATGAATTTAATTAATGAGAAATTAATTAATAGAGATTAATTAATTAATTTATATTTGATATAAATTAATTAGAAGAAGAAAATAATTATTTTGGGTTAAGAACTCAAAATTAAGACACAGGGGCATTTTGGTCATTTTGCAGTGTGACACGTGGCACCATGAGATGGTGACACATGGCATAACACATAAGCTTGCCAAATGTTTTTTAATTATGTAAGATAATTAAAATCAAGATTAAATATAGGTTTGACACTTGGCACAATGTGATTGGGTCACTTAAACCTAGAGCTAATCAAAGGGTGACATGTGGCAAGGGTTTAATGTGTTAACCTAGCTATTTAAGTGTTGTTATGAGAAAATAAAACACAACCAGCAGCCACACTCCTTTGTCACGCCACTTTGAGGGTTTTTATCTCTTCTTCTTCATCTCTCATCAATTCAAAGAGATTAGCCATCAATCTCTTGAATTAAGAACACTAGAAATTGTTTCTAGTGTCCTGTTTACATCTCTAATCTCTTAAAAGGCAGAACTTGAATTTCTAATTAATAGGAAAAAGCTTTAGAGGCTGTTCAAGGGCTTCCATAGGTGTTCTTGGTGTGGACAAGCTAGAGGAACAACATTTGGTGTCCTGAAGACGAATCTCAAAGGCGCAGACACGCTGCAGTGCATCAAGAGGTTAGTGTAATCATTCTTGATTTAATCTAGGGTTCTAAAATTAATCTGATTAATTTTAAAATCTTAAATGGCAAATACAGATCCAAAAACATATTAAAAGAGTTTTAATATGTTGTTTATCATTGAAATCAAATAGATAAAAATAAATCTTGCATGATGCATGTGACCCTAGGTGAAAATTTTTGAATTCAATGGTATAAACTTGTGTTTTTCACGCTTCCGTTCCTTCAATTGGTATCAGAGCCACTATATTTGCCATTTAGATTGTTGATTATATGATTTAATTGTGTGTTTGATCATGAGATCAAGAGTTCATTGCTGGTTGCAAAGCAAGTTGGCGGCATGCTTGAAAAAACACCATCAATGGTGCGCATGGTTTGGCTTGCATGGGTGGTTTAAGGTTTGGCTTTTAATTCTGCAATTGTTGTATGATCTAAGGCCTATTCTTTGACTAATTAAAGTGTTTAATTAGTAGTTTTTATCACACAATTAAATTATGATTCAAATCAGAATTTTAAAAAATTGTTTGAATGTGATTCAAATCTGAATTTTAAAAGTTGTTTGAATGTGATTCAAATCTGAATTTTTAAAGTTGTTTGAATCATATTTAAATCTGATTTTTAAAAATTGATTGAATAAAATTCAGATCTGATTTTTTAAAAAATGTTTGAATGTGATTCAAATCTGATTTTTTAAAAAATGTTTGAATGTGATTCAAATCTGAATTATTGAAGTTGTTTGAATGTGATTCTAATCTGAATTTTTAAATTTGTTTGAATGAGATTCAAATCTGAATTTTTAAATTTATTTGAATCATATTCAAATCTGGATTTTTAAATTGAATATGAGATATTCAATTTAATTTAAGTATGTATGTTTTATTTAATTGTTAAATAGTGATATGCATGATGGATGATCATGGACTATAAAAGACCAATGTGATTGGATTTATTTCTTTTATGTTTCTTTGGGATTGTAAATTAATTAATTTATTTTAATTTATTTTGGGCATGTATTATTAAGTTTGTAATAATTTTTGGGTTGTAATTTCATTTATTTAAGTTCTTGTAAATTCGCCTTGGTATGCCAAGGATTACTATGTAATATTGGATTGCAAGAAGTTCAAGGAGGTCAAGAGCATTGGTGGGACCAGTGGGAGGAATTCAAGATCAAGTGTTGATTATGTACTCCTTCAGCAACTCTTGTAAAATGAATGAATGAAATGCACCTAGGAATGCCCTGATTCAATTCTTGGTAGCTCAGAATTGAATCCCTTAGAAAGTCCATGATCATACCATATTTACTGCTTATCCATGAATGCATGAGATGTATGGGAATGTATGCAATTATATGATATATGCATGCTAAATGGAAAATGTGCAAAGTGAGACCTTAATAGTAAATAGAATGACCATAAAATCTTCCAAACAAATGATTAAGTTGGAAATGCTATAATTAAAGTAATTATAACATAGGCCCTCCATTGGGGCAATTATTTTAAGAAATTTTAAATAGTTGCATAAGATACAATTTATTTAAGAGATTTTCTTAAGAATAATTGTTAAGCATGAGATGTTGTAAATATGTAAATGGTTTAGTGGCCAATATTGGATGTACCTGAGGACATTAAAATTATTTGCATAATTACTGGCTCAATGGGATCAACTTAACTAATGCAAGATAAGTCAATAATGGATGTACCTGAGATTTTGAGCATTAGGGACTAGGTAAAGGATTGAACCTCACATGAGATGTGATGGGCAAAGAGTTGCTCACTTATAGTTTATTGTAATTCCAATAATGGATGTACCTGAGGATGATCAATAGAATTATAAGAATTCAATCACCCACTAGAAATCCATCCAACTAGGATTTCCGTTTTCTACTTTGGAAGTGTAGGATTCGCTAAGTTAATGGGAGGACCAATTTGATTAAAAGACCATAATCATTTTGGTTAATTACATGATACATTTACTAATTAATCTGGTTATTTTCTGCAGCTAATTTTCTGATAAAAATGAGCACAAAACAATCACCACCATCCAATATCCTTGCAAGCATACTTGATCACAATAGGTTGACAGGACCTAATCATGCGATTGGCTAAGAAATTTGAAACTTGTCCTGAACCTTGAACATATAGGATATGTTCTAGATTCAAATGTTCCAGGTCCCTTACCTCCAGAGGCCACACAAGAGGAACATGAAACTTTGGACAAGTGGAAGGAGCATGATATGAGAGCTAAGTGTTACATGCTTGCTTCCATGAGTAATGAGTTACAGAAGCAACATGAGAACATGCAGAGTGCGAGTGAGATCCTCCTTCACCTACAAGAGTTGTATGGTGAGCACAGCAGGAATGCTAGGTATGAGATATCTAGACAGCTATTCCGTATGAGGATGTCTGAGGGACAGAATGTTGGGGATCATGTCCACAAGATGATTCGGATGATTGAGCAGTTGGAACATCTTGACTTCAACATGGATTTCCAACTACAGACGGATTTGATCCTTCAGTCCCTTCCTGAGTCTTTTGGAAATTTTGTGACAAATTTCCATATGACTAAACAAGAATGCACCTTAGCTGGTTTACTCAACATGCTGGTTTTTGCCCAAAAGAATATGCCAGGCAATAAAGGAAAAGAGGTAGCTTTGGTTGCATCTTCTTTTGCTGGAAAGTCCAACAAGAAGAAGGGCAATAAGAAAAAGAAACTTCAGATTCCTGGTCCTTCCAAGAAAATAGCTAAACAGAAAGGGAAGACCAAAGCTGACAAAGGCGAAGGAAAGTGTTTCCACTGCCAATAGGAAAGTGTTTCCATTGCCAGTAAGAAAGTGTTTCCACTGGCTAGAGTATAGCAATCTAAAAGAATGCAATGCCATGGTGAAAACCAACTCAAGTTCAAAATATATTTGGCACTTAAGGTTATGTCATGTTGCAGAAGATAGGATTGCAAAACTGGAGAAAATGGGGATTCTATCCTCATTGGGCTCTGAGCCTACTCCAACTTGTGAATCTTGCCTTCAGGGCAAAATGACTAGATCACCCTTTGATGGACAGGGGCTAAGAGCTGAAAATATTTTAGAGCTAATACATAGTGATGTATGTGGTCCATTTAAAGAAATGGCTAGAGGGGGTTTTCATTATTTTATTACCTTTACTGATGATAAATCAAGGTTTGGGTATTTGTATTTGATGAAATACAAACATGAATTTTTTGAAAAGTTCAAAGAATTTAAATCTGAAGTAGAAAATCAAACAGGAAAGAATATTAAAGCTCTTCGATCATATCGTGGAGGTAAATATTTGAGTACTGAATTTGATGAATACTTGAGAGAGCATGGCATTGTTTCTCAGCTGACTCCTCCAGGAACGCCACAGCTGAATGGTGTATCTGAAAGGAGAAATCGTACCCTATTGGATATGGTACGTAGTATGATGAGCTATACTGATATGTCAATCTTCTTTTGGGGATTTGCATTAGAATCAGCTTTGTATATTCTGAATAGGATTCCATCAAAATCAGTTTCTTCCACACCTTATGAGATATGACATAGAAGAAAACCAAGTCTTAAGCATGTTAAGATTTGGGGTTGTCCAGCTTATATCAAAAAGCTGAACACTGATAAATTGGAGACCAGATCAGAAAAAGGTCAATTTGTTGGATATCCAAAAGATAGTTTTGGATATTATTTTATTTGCCTACTTCACAAAAGGTTGTTATAAGTAGAGATGCCACATTTCTTGAACAATAGTTTGTTCAAGAAGGAGGCAAAGGAAGGCAAATAGAGTTAGAATTGGAGAATTCTGACCAACCAACAGATCAGATGGATATAGATCCATCTAGTCAACCAATACCCGTTGATGAAACATCTACAGCTGTTCCTCATAGAACAACCAGGGTATCTCACCCACCAGTGAGATATGGTTTTCTTCATGAAGAAGAACAAGAGTTGTCTACTCATGAAGAAGTAGATCATGGAGATGATCCACTTACCTATGAAGAAGCTATATCAAATATAGACTCTTCAAAATGGATTGATGCTATGAAATCTGAGATTGATTCCATGTATAAGAATCAAGTTTGGGATCTTGTTGACCCACCTGAAGGTATTATACCTATAGGGAACAAATGGGTTTTCAAGAAGAAAATTGGTTTTGATGGAAAGGTAGAGACCTATAAGGCAAGGAATCGACTATGAGGAGACTTTCTCGCCTGTTGCCATGCTTAAATCAATTAGGATTTTATTAGCAATAGCTGCGTACTATGATTATGAGATTTGGCAGATGGATGTCAAAACAGCTTTTCTCAATGGATACATTGAAGAAAACATTTTCATGGAACAACCTAGGGGATTTGAATCCCAAGATGGTTCCAAGGTATGCAAGCTAAAGCGATCCATTTATGGGTTGAAACAAGCTTCGAGGAGTTGGAACATCCGTTTTGATGAAGCCATTAAATCTTTTGGTTTTATCAAAAATGAGGATGAGCCATGTGTATATAAGAAGGTTAGTGACAGAGCTATCACTTTCCTTGTCTTATATGTGGATGACATACTGTTGATAGGTAATGACACAGGTCTGTTGACAACTATAAAGGTATGGTTGTCAAATACATTCTCCATGAAAGACTTAGGGGAGGCAACCTATATTCTTGGGATTCGCATCTATAGAGATAGAGCGAAAAGAATAATAGGTTTATCCCAAAGTCTATACTTTGAAAAGGTGTTAAAGAGGTTTAACATGCTTGATTCCAAGAGAGGATTGTTACCAGTGAGACATGGTATCCATCTTTCTAAAGAGATGTCTCCAAAGACACCCGAAGAAAGAGATAAGATGGCCAGGATTCCATATGCTTCGGCTATTGGAAGTTTAATGTATGCAATGTTGTGTACTAGGCTAGATATCGCATATCTTTGTTAGTTTAACTAGCAGTATCAATCCAATCCGTGTTTAGAACATCTGGATAATCACAAGAATATTCTTAAGTACTTGAGAAGAACTAAGGATTTATTCTTGATTTATGGAGGTGGAGACTTGCAACTAGATGGTTATACCGATTCGATTTCCAATCGATATCGATGATAGAAAGTCTACCTCTGGATATGTGTTCATTTGTAATGGAGGTGCGATCGGTTGGAAGAGTTCCAAGCAGAGCACGCATTGCAGATTCCACTACTGAGTCGAGTATATTCTCGCATCGATGTCGCAAAGGAAGTCGCTTGGATAAAGAAGTTCGTGATGTAACTTACAAGAGTTCCTTCCATTGAGTCAGTAGTTCCACTACACTGTGACAACAATAGAGCAGTCATACAGGCTAAGGAACTAAGGTCTCACCTAAAATCCAAACACATAGAAAGGCACTACCACATTATCAGAGATATAGTTGGGCAACGCGATATAGCCATGCAGAAAAAATAACATCAGCTGAAAAAATCCAGCTGATCCATTCACTAAGCCTATGTCACAGACTCAGTTAGACCGACATCTTGAGAAGATAGGTCTAAGATATTGTAATGAATGGCTCTAGTGCTAGTGGGAGATTGTTAGTAGTATGCCCTAGAGCATATCATTTAGCATGTATCTTGTACATATTTTTATTAATAAAAGGGATTTCCACTTTTCCATTTACATAATATATTTATGTGTAATAGAAAAGGTCCATTGATATTTTGTTATAAATATTATTCTTAAGTTGTTAAGAATATGAGTGACAATATTTCTAGCACAAAGTATCATAAATAGGTTCACAATCGAGGATACTTCATAATAAGGACATGACTTATCCAGAAAGATTGTATTCATGTTTGTTCCCAAGTTATTTATATGAGATATAAATAAGATGGAATGGTGAGTCTCATGCCATATAACAAACATGATAGGCACTTATAAATGATAAGTAGGCCGAACCAGTGACACTTATGACAAGCACATGCAGTTTACTCTTGTCAATGTTTTGTCATAAATCATATCAGTGCATATAATCTTTAGACTTGAGATAGCACAGTTATCTTGTATATAGGTAGTTTGAGTTTGATACTGCTTTCATACTTGTACTGTGTATGGGTATATGGGCATGTGTTGGCTCCTACTAGTTATATATGGAGGTAGGTGTTGATCAAGATGGCATCTGTTCCTCTAAGTAAATAGAGATAAAATCCTATGTTTATTTAATTGTTCTTGATGTTTCAATTTCCTGGCCAGGATAGATAGATTTATTCAGAAAAGAGTTTCTGATGAGAAAATCTTTTTAATCAAGAACTGGAATTAAAAGAGAACATAATATTCATAGCAAATGGAGTTTGACATAAACCATGACTCCAGCTTGAGATGGGATTTTGTAACAGAGAGATTCTAGTGCATGGTAACATATGATTATAGGTTCATTTAAGGTAAACCTTATTACTAATTGGGTGGCCATGGCATGCTATGCTAGGTATTAACCATGGTCTATGAGGTTCATAAAATGATTTAGAGAAATCATTTATGGTAAGAAAGAGTTCTGATGATATTAAGAGTTGATATCATGTCTCATTGCCAATTAGTGATGAGCCTAGTAAGTCACACACATACACAAGTTATCACCTAATTAAATATGATTTAATTAATTAATTAAAGAGTTTAAATTGATTAATTAAATAGGTTTGGTTTGCAATTAGATTGCAAAGTCCCTAGCATGACTTGAAACCAAATCTAGATTATTGGATGTATAATATAAGTTAAATTTATATTTAAAGTGTTTAAATATGAATTTAATTAATGAGAAATTAATTAATAGAGATTAATTAATTAATTTATATTTGATATAAATTAATTAGAAGAAGAAAATAATTATTTTGGGTTAAGAACTCAAAATTAAGACACAGGGGCATTTTGGTCATTTTGCAGTGCGACACGTGGCACCATGAGATGGTGACACATGGCATAACACATAAGCTTGCCAAATGTTTTTTAATCATGTAAGATGATTAAAATCAAGATTAAATATAGGTTTGACACTTGGCACAATGTGATTGGGTCACTTAAACCTAGAGCTAATCAAAGGGTGACATGTGGCAAGGGTTTAATGTGTTAACCTAGCTATTTAAGTGTTGTTATGAGAAAATAAAACACAACCAGCAGCCACACTCCTTTGTCACGCCACTTTGAGGGTTTTTATCTCTTCTTCTTTATCTCTCATCAATTCAAAGAGATTAGCCATCAATCTCTTGAATTAAGAACACTAGAAATTGTTTCTAGTGTCCTGTTTACATCTCTAATCTCTTAAAAGGCAAAACTTGAATTTCTAATTAATAGGAAAAAGCTTTAGAGGCTGTTCAAGGGCTGCCATAGGTGTTCTTGGTGTGGACAAGCTAGAGGGACAACATTTGGTGTCCTGAAGACGAATCTCAAAGGCGCAGACACGTTGCAGTGCATCAAGAGGTTAGTGTAATCGTTCTTGATTTAATCTAGGGTTCTAAAATTAATCTGATTAATTTTAAAATCTTAAATGGCAAATACAGATCCAAAAACATATTAAAAGAGTTTTAATATGTTGTTTATCATTGAAATCAAATAGATAAAAATAAATCTTGCATGATGCATGTGACCCTAGGTGAAAATTTTTGAATTCAATGGTATAAACTTATGTTTTTCACGCTTTCGTTCCTTCACAACGGTCCACGCCGTGACTTCCCGGTGTGGTCATCCATCGCTAGGGTTCTCGGCCCGCTTAACTTGGTTACATTTCTTTGCTATTATTTTTCCTTTGTTTTTCTTGCATTTTCTTTTCTTGTATTTCATTATTTTATGTCTCCTCATTAATATGTAAGTGTAGCTCTAGGCATTCTAGCTGTCTGGACAACAAAGGTCACTGGAACAGTAGAACGCACTACCGAACTTAGGGGTGTTACAGCGGTATGAGGATGAATACCATGGTGCGCATGGTTTTTGCACCATTGTGATGCGTAAGGTTTGATGGATTTTAAATGTGCAATTGTTGTATGATCTAAGATCCTTTTTATGTCTAATTAAATTGTTTAATTAGAGTTCTAATCACACAATTAAATTTTGATTTAAATCTAAATTTTTAAATTTATTTGAATGTGATTCAAATCTGAATTTTTAAATTTGTTTGAATCCTATTCAAATCTGGATTTTTAAGTTGAATATGAGATATTCAATTTATTTTAAATATGTATATTTTATTTAATTGTTAAGTAGTGATATGCATGATAGATGATCATGGACAATAGAAGACCAATGTAATTGGATTTATTTCTTTATGTTTCTTTGGGTTGTAAATTAATTAATTTATTTTAATTTATTTTGGGCAGGTATTATAAAGGTTGTAATATTTTTTTTGGGTTGTAATTTCATTTATTTAGTTCTTGTAAATTCGCCTTGGTATGCCAAGGATTACTATGTAATTGGATTGCAAGAATATCAAGGAGGTCAAGAGCATTGATGAGACCAGTGGGAGCAATTCAAGATCAAGTGTTGATTATGTACTCCTTCAGCAACTCTTGTAATATGAATGAATGAAATGCACCTAGGAATGCCCTGATTCAATTCTTGGTGGCTCAAAATTGAATCCCTTAGAAAGTCTATGATCATACCATATTTATTGTTTATCCATGAATACATGAGATGTATAGGAATGTGTGCAAGTATATGATATATTCACACTAATTGGATAATGTGCAAAGTGAGACCTTAATAGTAATTAGGACGACCACAAAATCTTCCAAACAAATGATTAAGTTGAAAATGGTATAATTAAAGTAATTATAACATGGGCCCTCTATTGAGGCAATTATTTTAAGAAATTTTAAATACTTGCATAAGATGTAATTAATTTAAGAGATTTTCTTAAGAATAATTGTTAAGCATGAGATGTTGTAAATATGTAAATGGTTTTGTGACCAATATTGGATATACCTGAGGACATTAAAATTATTTGCATGTTTACTAGCTCAATGAGATCAACTTAACTAATGCAAGATAAGTCAATAATGGATGTACCTGAGATTTTGAGCATTAGGGGCTAGGTAAAAGATTGAACCTCACATGAGATGTGATGGGCAAGGAGTGGCTCACTTATAGTTTATTATAATTCCAATAATGGATGTACTTGAGGATGATCAATAGGATTATAAGAATTCAATCACCCACTAGAAATCCATCCAACTAGGATTTCCATTTTCTACTTTGGAAGTGTAGGATTCGCTAAGTTAGTGGCAGGACCAATTTGATTAAAAGACCATAATCATTTTAGTTAATTACATAATATATTGACTAATTAATCTGGTTATTTTTTGCAGTTAATTTTCTGATAATAATGAGCACACCACAACCACCACCATCCAATATCCTTGCAAGCATATTTGATCGCAATAGGTTGACAAGACCTAATCTCTCTGATTGGCTAAGAAATTTGAAACTTTTCCTGAACTTTGAACATATAGGATATGTTCTAGACTCAAATGTTCCTGGTCCCTTACCTCCAGAGGCCACTCAAGAGGAACATGAAACTTTGGACAAGTGGAAGAAGCACGATATTAGAGCCAAGTGTTACATGCTTGCTTCTATGAGTTATGAGTTACAGAAGCAACATGAGAACATGAAGAGTGCGAGTGAGATTCTTCTTCACCTACAAGAGTTGTATGGTGAGCATAGCAGGAATGCTAGGTATGAGATATCTAGATAGCTATTCCGCATGAGGATGTCTGAGGGACAGAATGTTGGGGATCATGTCCACAAGATGATTCGACTGATTGAGCAGCTGGAACATCTTGACTTTAACATGGATTTCCAACTGCAAACAGATTTGATCCTTCAGTCCCTTCCTGAGTCTTTTGGGAATTTTGTGACAAATTTCCATATGACTAAATAGGAATGCACCTTGGCTGGTTTACTCAACATGCTGGTTATTGCCCAAAAGAATATGCCGGACAATAAAGAAAAAGAGGTAGCTTTGATTGCATCTTCTTCTGTTGGAAAGTCCAATAAGAAGAAGGGCAATAAGAAAAAGAAACCTCATATTCCTGGTCCTTCCAAGAAAATAGCTAAATAGAAAGGGAATATTAAAGCTGATGGAGAAAAAGGAAAGTGTTTCCACTGCCAGCAGGATGGGCACTGGAAAAGGAATTGCCCAGTGTAACATTCTCACTTTATGTAGTCCGTATGTTCCACTGTTCCGACGGCTAATGTCTACCCCGGAAGTCATAATGTCTAGAACTACACTTAATTGACAATGAGGAAGCATAAAATAATGAAATATGTGATGAAAAAAAAATTAAGGAAACATAAAAGAGATAAAACGTGACTAAGTTAAACGTGTTAAACCTGTAGCGATGGGTAGTTGCACTGGGAAGTTGCGGCGAAACCAATTTTTAACCCCAGAACAGCTGGGAACCCTCGGAATTAAATTTTAAGACATAATTAAAAGCCTAATGAAGTGAAATTGACATGAGAAATGTCCAAGAAAAATTAATGAATTAGTATAAAAAAAAAAAAAACAAAAAATCGATAAACCGACAAAAATTGGTGTTATCGAAAAATCGAGAATACAAATCGAATAGGGGCATTTTAGTCATTTGACACCTAGAGTTGACTTTTGACCTAAATGTCCATTAAAAATAAGTGATATTAGACATTGAAAATATCATGAAAATAAGAAATTGGTTATAAAATATAAATAGTGAAAGATTAGTGGCAAAATTGCAAATTAAGGAAGCTTAGATTAATTAATTCATTAAGTCAACTTAATGCTCCACTAACTTGATTTAAAGGGACTTATACAAACCCATAGTGGACAGATTTCTCCACTAAATCATCTCATTTCCTTCAATTCTCTCCCATGGCCGAATGTGTTTTTTTCCAAGCTTCCTCCATGGCCATTCATGCATAAGCTCAAATCTACCATGATTCAAGCCATATTTCTTCAAACTCCCTTCATTAAAAGTGGTCCTTACACCATGGGCAGTATGTGGGCAGCAAAAAGGAGGAGAAATTTCAAGGATTTGTCAAGCTTAAGTTGTGGTTAGTGCTAGTTTTTCTTCCCTTGGTTAATTAAAATTTGTATTGAGGTTATGGTGACTAGTTTGGTTGAAAAATTTAAGGAATTGAGTGAGTATTTACTGTGTATAATTCTTGGCAGCCATGAAAAGGGAAGGTAAGTGAATTATTCTTACATGTAATTGATGGTATTTCATGGGAATTAGTGCGGATTAAAGTAATTTGTGATGTTAATAAGTTAATCTCATGTGTAACTTGTGATTAAGCTTTTGAATTGGGGATTTGTATTGCTGCTTCATTTTGGGTAGCCATGAGAACATGGGAGATTAATTATCTCATGAATTTAATTAATGTTTGGGGATGTTGATAAGTAAGCAAATGAGGGTTACATTTGGATTGATGAAAATAATTGTACTAGAATTTGATGGAATGTGTACATTATGTTAATTTTGACTTTGTGAAGTAGGGATGTATATTGTGTAGTGAGGACTTGTATAAACTACACAAAATGACCATAATGAGATGTGATGAACGATTAATTAATGTGATGAATCCAGAATTTAGGTATGGGAATTAAAGGATTAGGGAATTGAATGTGTATGGTTTGTGTATTTGAAGAATTTTATAAGGATAGTATGCTTGTGGAGCTATAACCCTAATTGTGTGGCCCCAATTGGTATGAGGACAATTGGAGGTAAAATTAGACATATAATGAACTAACTTTCATGCAGCAGCCTTACCAAAAATCTATCCAGAAAGTGACTCAAAAAGTGACCTAATCCGGAATAGGTAACTTCACAAATCTTGAATTTGACCATATGAATAGTAGTTATTCAATTGGCCATAACTCACTCAAAACAGGTCTAAATGACCTGAAATTTATATCATTTGAAAGCTTAGACATAGGGCTACAACTTTGGTAGAGACAACCAAGCCCAAAAATGCCATTAAGCAAGTCAACTTGATTGCCCAAGTTGGGCTACAAAAACTGGCCAAATTGACATTGACTTAAAAATGACCTAATAATGCAATACAAGTGCAACTTGACCAGCCATAGTAAAATGACCATATCTTGGTCTACACAACTCCAAATGACCTGAAATTTATACCAATGGAAAGCTTAGACATAGGGCTACAACTTTGGTAATGATCATAGAATCCAGAAATGCCATTTACTAAGTCAAACTGCTTGCAAAATTTGAGGTATCAAAATTATCCATAACCATTGCAACCCAAAATTTGACCATATAAACAGTAGTCACTTATTTGACCATAACTCACTCAAAACAGGTCCAAATGACCTGAAATTTATATCAATAGAAAGATTACACATAGAGCTATAACTCTTATGAAGACACCAAAGCTCAAAAATGACCAGAACTAAGTTAATTTGCTTACCCAAGTTACGGTACCAAATCTGCCAGAATTGGAATTGACCAAAACAATGACCTAAAATTTGCTAACTTAATCAATCTGTTTAGCATTAGTAAAATGACCATAACTTGGTTTAGGAAAATCCAAATGACCTAAAATTAGTGCCAAAATTTCAATAAGACATTAACCTACAATATTAAAATTTTGACCAGAACCTAGAAATTAAGAGAACTAAGCCAATTAAGTTGATTAATTTGACACACTAAATCTAGAATTGGTACAATTGACCATTAAGTCCAGAAAATTTCAAATAGGCATATCTCCCATAAGAAGTCTCCAAATGTAATGAGCCATACCAATTTGGAAAGCTAAGAAAGAGACCTAAAGCTTTGTTTTAGGCAACTTCCTCAAATTATAAATGTATGAGGCCAGAATTTAAGGTTAAAGCCATTGTCCTAATTGAGGACCATGCCAATATAGGACCTTTGAGTCCAAGTCAACAATTTGACTATAAATAATTCCATAAAACTTGATAAATCACAAGTAAAATTTCGGATTGACCCTAAGATATAGGGCAACAATACTTATGAAGAATACTAGACCTAAATGTTATTACAAACAGTCTAAATAAATTAGTAAAGTCAGAACCGAAAATACCTAATAAAGAAGTTGAAATTTAGATTTAACCTAGTTATGGTTAAATGACCATAACTTGAGTTATACAACTCAAAAGGGAATTAAAGAAGATACAATAAGAAATAATTTGATGAAGAGAATTTTGCTAATTTCACCCTATAGCCTGACCCAATGGAATAGTAACTATTGGCCATGAAATCTGAAAATTTGAAATCATATATAATTAGCCTTGAATTAAGTTTGGAATTCAATGCCAACGAGTATAAACTCAAAATGAGGAATCCTAGTATAACTAGAACCAACATATCTGTTTAGTGTGGAACAGTCAACGTTTATGTTTGACTAGTAATGTGAATAAGAAACATAATGACTTAATAAATCACATGAGTGTATGAATGGGACATTAGTCCTTATTATCAGAGACAGGAAAAATACTTTGAGCAAAATGGTACTTTAGAACAATTGATATGAAATATGATATGTCTGATGATCTACTGAATAATTGTGACATATTGATACTAAAATCAACCTATCCATGATATATAAAAAGGGTCAACATTTTTGTTGACCAGTGAAAGGCATAATGACTTATAAACCATAAGAATAAAGAATTAAATATTTAAGCTTGTAAATGCCCTAATATTGCCTAGTTGACTAGTTTGGATAGGTTGGCATGCCAATAGGTTCTGATAGCTGTTCTGTAAATGGCTTTATGTCATATTTTGTTTTATGGCTTATTATGCCACACTATGATTTTAATAGCCTATGGCTATACGGATTATGTTAATATATTCGACTTTATGCCTGATTGATTACATGGCTTTTTAGCCATACTGTTTGCACACCGGGAGACACTTTGTGACCGATGGTGTGATGGCTCGAGGTACTAGGTACCCAGTGCTATTTTAACTATTTATCCAGTCTGGTCAGTGTATAGGCTACACGGGCAGTCAATTAAAACATTATTCAATTCAGACAGTTAAGTTAAGTTAAGTATAATGAAATTTCAGTATAATAAAATTAAGTATTGAATGAAATGAGTAAAAGAGATTAGCAATAGAAATATAACAAAAATATAATTTGCAGAACTGTAGAGACTTAAAATACAATACAGTTAGAATAATTTGTATACTGAGTAGTATTACTGAAAGGTTATAAATTTAGCACTTTCAAAGAGGAACAAACTAGTATATAAGATGGTTAATATTAGAAACATTCTAGTAAATCAAATTGATTATTCAATATTTAAATTATGCTCTATCCTTTCTTTATTTGTATATATTTTTTCTTGTTATACTATTGCACCACTAAGCAGAAATGTTTAGCGCGATGGAATTGCTTCCTCGTGTGCATCTGAAGGTAAAACCAGAGATCGTTGGATCGAGATTTTGGGAGTCGGATCTGAAGTACTGTAAGAGTACAAGGTTGTCACCTCCTTAGCAATGCATGTAGATAGGGCTCATATTACACATGTTATGTATAGTGTTCATTCTTAGCATATTGTAAATTATATGTATATCATGTACAAAAGAAACTTTTGTAACTAATTTATAAGTTATGTAAATTTATCAAATTAAGAAATTCTGATATATGAGTTGATGAGATGATTATCTGATCTTGATGATTCTAATCTAAATTAAGTTTGAGAAATTTTGAGATTGATTCTGAGTTTGAGAAACTGATGAGATATTATTGAGATAAATTGAGCTATGAATTTGAATATGTTGTGAACTATTTTTGGCAGGTATAGAAGAACAGTTAGTCCAAATTACAGTCAGCACTCTGCCGGATTGTCGTTAAAATTTTTGAAATTTCCAAATTAGTCAGATTTTGATAAACAATAAAAATAGCCTAAACCTTAGATAAAGTTTTTAAACAAGTAATCAAGAACTGTAATGAAATCAGATAAGATCAGGTGCTCCAGCACTCCGTGTGACATGCCTTGGTCTGCTATACTATAAACGGGTAAGGGGTGTTACCAGTGAGACATGATATCCACCTTTCTAAAGAGATGTCTCCAAAGACACCTGAAGAAAGAGATAAAATAGCCAGGATTCCATATGCTTCGACTATTGGAAGTTTGATGTATGCAATATTGTGTACTAGGCCAGATATCATATAAGTTGTTAGTTTGACTAGTAGGTATCAATCCAATCCAGGTTTGGAACACAGGATAGCTGTCAAGAATATCCTTAAGTACTTGAAAAGAACTAAAGATTTATTCTTGATATATGGAGGTGGTGACTTGCAATTGGATGCTTATACTGATTTTGATTTCCAATCAGATATCAATGATAGAAAGTCTACCTCTGGGTATGTGTTCATTTGTAATGGAGGTGCAATCAGTTGGAAGAGTTCCAAACAGAGCACGACTGCAGATTCCACTACCGAAGCTGAGTATATTGCTGCATCAAATGCTACAAAGGAAGCTATTTGGATAAAAAAGTTCGTGACAGAACTTGCAGTAGTTCCTTTCATTGAATCAGCAGTTCCACTTCACTGTGACAACAATAGAGCAGTCATACAAGCTAAGGAACCCCGGTCTCACCAGAAATCCAAACACGTAGAAATGCGCTACCACATTATTAGAGAAATAGTTGGACGAGGTGATGTAGCCATACAGAAAATAGCATCAGCTGAAAATCCAGCTGATCCATTCACTAAGCCTATGTCACAAACTCAGCTAGACCGACATCTTGAGAAGATGGGTCTAAGATATTGTAATGAATGGCTCTAGTGCTAGTGGGAGATTATTAGTAGTATGCCCTAGAGCATATCATTTAGTATGTATCTTGTACATGTTTTTATTAATAAAAGACATTTTCACTTTTCTGTTTACATAATATATTTATGTGTAATAGAAAAGGTTCATTGATATTTTGTTAGAAATTCTATTGTTAAGCTGTTAAGAATATAAGTGACAGTATTTCTAGTACAAAGTATCATAAATAGGTTCATAATCGAGGATACTTCATAATAAGGATATGACTTATCCAGAAAGATTGTATTCATGTTTGTTCCCAAGTTATTTATATGAGATATAAATAACATGGAATGGTGAGTCTCATGCCATATAACAAACATGATAGGCACTTATACATGATAAGTAGGCTGAACCAATGACACTTATGACAAGCACATGGAGTTTACTCTTGTCAATGCATTGTCATAAATCATATCAGTGCATGTAATCTTTAGACCTGAGATAGCACAGTTATATAGTATATAGGTGGTTTGAGTTTAATACTGCTTTCATACTTGTACTGTGTATGGATATATGGGCATGTGTTGGCTCCTACTAGTTATATATGGAGATAGGTGTTGATCAAGATGGAATCTATACCTCTAAGTAAATAGAGATAAAATCTTATGTTCATTTAATTGTTCTTAATGTTTCAAGTTCCTAGCCAGGACAGGTAGATTTAATCAAAAAAAGAATTTTTGATGAGAAAATCTTTTAATCAAGAACTGGAATTAAAAGAGAACATAATATTCATAGCAAATGGGGTTTGACATAAACCATGACTCCAGCTTGAGTTGGGATTTTGTAACAGAGAGATTCTAGTGCATGGTAACATATGATTATAGGTTCATTTAAGGTAAACCTTATTACTGATTGGGTAGCCATGGCATGCTATGCTAGATATTAACCATGGTCTATGAGGTGCATAAAATGGTTTAGAGAAATCATTTATCGTAAGAAAGAATTCTGATGATATTAAGAGTTGATATCATATCTCATTGCCAATTAGTGATGAGCCTAGTAAGTTACACACATATAGAAGTAATCACTAAATTAAATATGATTTAATTAATTAATTAAAAAGCTTAATTAATTAATTAAATAGGTTTGGTTTGCAAATAGATTGCAAAGTCCCTAGCATGACTTGAAACCAAATCTAGGTTATTGGATGTACAGTATAAGTTATATTTATATTTAAAGTGCTTAAATATGAATTTAATTAATGAGAAATTATTCAATAAAGATTAATTAATTAATGCACCTAGGAATGCCCTGATTCAATTCTTGGTAGCTCAAATTGAATCCCTTAGAAAGTCCATGATTATACCATATTTACTGCTTATCCATGATTGCATGAGATGTATGTGAATGTATGTAGTATATGATATATACATGCTAAATGGATAATGTGCAAAGTGAGACCTTAATAGTAATTAGGATAACCATAAAATCTTCCAAACAAATGATTAAGTTGGAAATGCTATAATTAAAGTAATTATAACATGGGCCCTCCATTGAGGCAATTATTTTAAGAAATTTTAAATACTTGCATAAGATGCAATTAATTTAAGAGATTTTCTTAAGAATAATTGTTAAGCATGAGATGTTGTAAATATGTAAATGGTTTGGTGGCCAATATTGGATGTACCTGAGGACATTAAAATTATTTGCATAATTACTGGCTCAATGGGATCAACTTAACTAATGCAAGATAAGTCAATAATGGATGTACCTGAGATTTCGAGCATTAGGGGCTAGGTAAAGGATTGAACCTCACATGAGATGTGATGGGCAAGAAGTTGCTCACTTATAGTTTATTGGAATTCCAATAATGGATGTACCTGAGGATAATCAATAGAATTATAAGAATTCAATCACCCACTAGAAATCCATCCAACTAGGATTTCCGTTTTCTACTTTGGAAGTGTAGGATTCGCTAAGTTAGTGGGAAGACCAATTTGATTAAAAGACCATAATCATTTTGGTTAATTACATGATACATTTACTAATTAATCTGGTTATTTTCTGCAGTTAATTTTCTGATAAAAATGAGCACAAAACAATCACCACCATCCAATATCCTTGCAAGCATACTTGATCACAATAGGTTGACAGGACCCAATCTGTCTGATTGGCTAAGAAATTTTGAAACTTGTCCTGAACCTTGAACATATAGGATATGTTCTAGATTCAAATGTTCCTGGTCCCTTACCTCCAGAGGCCACACAAGAGGAACATGAAACTTTGGACAAGTGGAAGGAGCATGATATAAGAGCTAAGTGTTACATGCCTGCTTCCATGAGTAATGAGTTACAGAAGCAACATGAGAACATGCAGAGTGCGAGTGAGATCCTCCTTCACCTACAAGAGTTGTATGGTGAGCACAGCAGGAATGCTAGGTATGAGATATCTAGATAGCTATTCCGTATGAGGATGTCTGAGGGACAGAATGTTGGGGATCATGTCCACAAGATGATTCGGCTGATTGAGTAGTTGGAACATCTTGACTTCAACATGGATGTCCAACTACAGACGGATTTGATCCTTCAGTGCCTTCCTGAGTCTTTTGGGAATTTTGTGACAAATTTCCATTTGACTAAACAGGAATGCACCTTAGCTGGTTTACTCAACATGCTGGTTATAGCCCAAAAGAATATGCCGGGCAATAAAGGAAAAAAGGTAGCTTTGATTGCATCTTCTTCTGCTGGAAAGTCCAACAAGAAGAAAGGCACTAAGAAAAAGAAATCTCAGATTCCTGGTCCTTCCAAGAAAATAGCTAAACAGAAAAGGAAGACTAAAGCTGATGGAGGCAAAGGAAAGTGTTTCCACTGCCAGAAGGATGGGCATTGGAAAAGGAACTGCCCAGAGTATCTTACTTCTCTGAAGGACAAGAATGATAAACCTTCGGAAGTTATGTCCATATCTTGTTATTTAGATTCTGATGATACTCATAGTTTATCTACAGTTTGGGTTTTAGATACTGGTGCCAGTTCTCACATTTCTAATGATATGCAGGAACTAGCAAATAATAGTAGCTTACATTCTCAAGATGTTAGAGTCCGGACTGGCAAACTGTTGAAGCTTTAGCCATAGGATCTAAATCTTTTTACATGTTTGGACATGTTTTGTGTTTGAATAATATTTTATATGTACCTGATGCTTTTAAGAACATCATTTCTATATCTAGTTTGACTTGAAATGGCTGTGAATTTCAGTTCACAGATGATGTTTGCAATATTTATTTTGGAAGTAAATATGTTGGTTCAGATTATATGAATGATGGTGTTTATTATTTAGATAATAATAATAAACACAAAATGAATGCAAATGATCTAAATGAATGCAATGCCATGGTGAAAACCAGCTCAAGTTCAAAATATATTTGGCACTTAAGGTTATGTCATGTTGTAGAAGATAGGATTGCAAAATTGGAGAAAATGGGGATTCTATCCTCATTGGGCTCGAGCCTACTCCAACTTGTGAATCTTGCTTTCAGGACAAAATGACTAGATCACCCTTTGTTGGACAAGGGCTAAGAGCTAAAAATATTTTGGAGCTAATACATAGTGATGTATGTGGTCCATTCAAGGAAATGGCTAGAGGATGTTTTCATTACTTTATTACATTTACTAATGATAAATCAAGGTTTGGGTATTTGTATTTGATGAAATACAAATATGAATCCTTTGAAAAGTTCAAAGAATTTAAATCTGAAGTAGAAAATCAAACAGGAAAGAGTATTAAAGCTCTTCGATCAGATCGTGGAGGTGAATATTTGAGTACTGAATTTGATGAATACTTGAGAGAGCATGGCATTGTTTCCCAGCTGACTCATCCAGGAACACCACAGCTGAATGGTGTATCTGAAAGGAGAAATCGTACCCTATTGGATATGGTATGTAGTATGATGAGCTATACTGATATGCCAATCTCCTTTTGGGGATTTACAGTAGAATTAGCTTTCTATATTCTGAATAGGATTCCATCAAAATCAGTTTCTTCCACACCTTATGAGAAATGGCATGGAAGAAAACCAAGTCTTAAGCATGTTAAGATTTGGGGTTGTCCAGCTTATATCAAAAAGCTGAACACTGATAAATTGAAAACCAGATCAGAAAAGGGTCGATTTGTTGGATATCCAAAAGATAGTTTTGGATATTATTTTTATTTTCCTACTTCACAAAAGGTTGTGGTAAGTAGAGATGCCACATTTCTTGAACAACAGTTTGTTCAAGAAGGAGACAAAGGAAGGCAAATAGAGTTAGAATTAGAGAATTCTGACTAACCAATAGATCATATGGATATAGATCTATCTAGTCAACCTACACCCATTGATGAAACATCTACAGCTATTCCTCGTAGAACAACTAGGGTATCTCACCCACCAGTGAGATATGGTTTCCTTCATGAAGAAGAATAAGAGTTATCTACTCATGAAGAAGTAGATCATAGAGATGATTCACTTACCTATAAAGAAGCTATATCAAATATAGACTCTTCAAAATGGAATGATGCTATGAAATCCGAAATTGATTCCATGTATAAGAATCAAGTTTGGGATCTTATTCACCCATCTGAAGGTATTGTACCTATAGGAAACAAATGGGTTTTTAAGAAGAAATTTAGTTCTGATGGAAAGGTAGAGACCTATAAGGCAAGGCTAGTAGCGAAAGGGTTTCGCCAAAGGCAAGGAATCGACTATGAGGAGACTTTCTCGCCTGTTGCCATGCTTAAATCAATTAGGATTCTATTAGCAATAGCTGCATACTATGATTATGAGTTTAGCAGATGGATGTCAAAACAGCTTTTCTCAATGGATACATTGAAGAAAACATTTTTATGGAACAACCTAGGGGTTTTGAATCCCAAGATGGTTCCAAGGTATGCAAGCTAAAGCGATCCATTTATGGGTTGAAGCAAGCTTCGAGGAGTTGGAACATCCATTTTGATGAAGCCATTAAATCATTTGGTTTTATCAAAAATGAGGATGAGCCATGCGTATACAAGAAGGTTAGTGACAGTGCTATCACTTTCCTTATCTTATATGTGGATGATATACTGTTGATGGGTAATGGCACAGATATGTTGACAACTGTAAAGGTATGGTTGTCAAATACATTCTCCATGAAAGACTTAGGGGAGGCAACCTATATTCTTGGGATTCGCATCTATAGAGATAGAGCGAAAAGAATAATTGGTTTGTCCCAAAGTCTATACTTGGAAAAGGTGTTAAAGAGTTTTAACATGCTTGATTCCAAGAGAGGATTATTACCAATGAGACATGGTATCCACCTTTCTAAAGAGATATCTCCAAAGACACCTGAAGAAAGAGATCAAATGACCAGGATTCCATATGCTTCGGCTATTGGAAGTTTAATGTATGCAATGTTGTGTACTAGGCCTGATATCACATATGCTGTTAGTTTGACTAGCAGGTATCAATCCAATCCAGGTTTGAAACACTGGATAGCTGTCAGGAATATCCTTAAGTACTTGAGAAGAACTAAGGATTTATTCTTGATCTATGGAGGTGGAGACTTGCAATTGGATGGTTATACTGATTCTGATTTCCAATCAAATATCGATGATAGAAAGTCTACCTCTTGATATGTATTCATTTGTAATGGAGGTGCAGTCAGTTGGAAGAGTTCCAAACAGAGCACGACTGTAGATTCCACTACGGAGGCTGAGTCTATTACTGCATCAGATGCTGCAAAGGAAGCTGTTTGGATAAAGAAGTTCGTGACAGAACTTACAGTAGTTCCTTCTATTGAGTCAGCAGTTTCACTACACTGTAACAACAATGGAGCAGTCATACAGACTAAGAAACCAAGGTCTCACCAAAAATCCAAACACATAGAAAGGCACTACCACATTATCAGAGAAATAGTTGGGCGAGGCAATGTAGCCATGCAGAAAATAGCATCAGCTGAAAATCCAGCTGATCCATTCACTAAGCCTATGTCACAAACTCAGTTAGACTGACATCTTGAGAAAATGGGTCTAAAATATTATAATGAATAGCTCTAGTGCTAGTGGGAGATTGTTAGTAGTATGCCCTAGAGCATATCATTTAGTATGTATCTTGTACATTTTTTATTAATAAAAGGCATTTCCACTTTTCCGTTTACATAATATATTTATGTGTAATAGAAAAGGTCCATTGATATTTTATTAGAAATTCTATTCTTAAGTTGTTAAGAATATGAGTGGTAGTATTTCTAATACAAAGTATCATAAATAGGTTCACAGTCGAGGATACTTCATAATAAGGACATGACTTATCCAGAAAGATTGTATTAATGTTTGTTCCCAAGTTATTTATATGAGATATAAATAAGATGGAATGGTGAGTCTCATGCCATATAACAAACATGATAGGCACTTATACATGATAAGTAGGCCAAACCAGTGACACTCATGACAAGCATATGGAGTTTACTCTTGTCAATGCATTGTCATAAATCATATGTAATACCCCGAACCTCCGAGTTATGAATAGTATCATTTTTGGTCCGTGACTAATACTATTCAAAGACACCTTGAGTACAAAAAATAAATAGAAAATTAATTGAGATAGACACAATAAAAATTCTAGTGAACAAAAAAGCTAAGGACTCATCGAGTATTATAAAAAGAAGGATTATGACCCGATGAGGGGCATTTTGGTCAATTCACCTCAAGAGTTGACTTTTGACCAAAATGTCAATTAAATTAAATGAAATTAATAAATTGAATTATGGGGTAAAAATTGAAGAAAAATTCAAATAAAAATATGTAAGGAAAAATTTATGAAATGAAAACTTTAACTTTCATTTCCATTATGACAAAATTAAAATGAAAGACTTATAGACTTTTGATAGTTAAATTTAATTATTTAATTAAAAGGAAAAATTAAGTGTAAATGTAAAAAAAAAAAAGGAATAAAAATTTAAGTTTAATTATCCTTATGATACAATTAAAATTTATAATTTTAATAAGCTAATTTTGGGGATAAATAAATAAATAAATATATATATATATATATATATATAAGAAGAGAAATGTCTTCTTCATTTCTTTTTGTTCATAAGATGCCACCACCCTCTCCTCTCTCTTCCTCTCTCTCTCTCTTTTTATCTTCTTCTTCCACTTCTTCCCCTCATTGATTTCCTCTTCCAAGTTTTAATTCCTTTAAATTCCCTTCATAAATTCCATAGCCCACTAAAAGAAAACATCAAAGAGATCTTTGATTGAGAGATTAAAAGCAAGGAGACAAGAATTGAAAGAAAAGTGAAGTTGGAAAGAAATCAACAAGAGGTAAGTTTCTTTTTATGTTAGATTAGTTGTATAAACTTGGAATAAAGTTAATTTATGATCAAATTTCATAGAAAATGAAAGAAAACATGTATGAAACCTAAACTAGGGTTTTGGCCAAATGAGAGAAAAATTAGGGTTTCATGTATTTTTAGTTAAATTGATGATAAATCTAAGTTAAAGTGAAGTAATATGCATGATTGAAAGTAGTAAGATTTCATGTGTGACACCCCCTTAGCCAACTACAGTGTAGCCGAGCAAGTTATGCCACTCAGTGTGCCGAGCACTCTATTTTATCTTAATTAATTTATATCATGCTTTTGAATATAATTTGTGAAATATAATTTATTTAAGCCATTTATCGAAATTATAATTTATTTGAGGTTCCGAGAATTTTATAGAAAATCCGGCAGAGTACCAGCTAAAAATAGAGAAAACAGTTCTTCGGAACCTATGAAAAACACTTCCTATGATCATATTCAATCATCTCATCACTCTCAAACTTCAATATCAAAATCTCAACATTTTTCACCATTCATTTCTCAATCATTCATCTCATATGATAATCATGTACAAGTCACAGTTATGTATTCACTTTTCCTTTCACAAACACAATTTTCTTAACAATTCCTCTATTTGTCATTCACTCATTTCACATCATCATTAGACTCAAATCATAAATAAATTCTCACATGTGATTTATAATCAAAATTTACAAGTACTTACATTAATACAAAATTATATTACATTTGTTTCAAATACACATGATAAAATAAGAGTTTAATTATAAAATTTACAAAAAACCTCAAAATACAAAATGGGACCTAGTGTCCTACCAATGCACTGTGGATGGTGAGGTGACACGGACACTATGCAGAACTGTGAACTGCCTTACCGAATCTGTGGTCTACTGGGCCCTCTGTCCAAATCTTCAGTACCTACGCGTTGCAAAAGCGACGCACTAAGCATAAAGCTTAGTGGTGCCAATAATACAAGAAAATATAATATGCAAATAAAAATAATAATTTCCTTGCTATTGTGTTCATAAGAATTGACTAATTACTAACTTATTGTTTAGTCGAGGGCTAATCATGTTTTATGATATTAACTTCTTCATGCATTTCGTTAATTATTTTCTTCATGATCTTGAGCTTCTTTGTATTTTTGTAATCATTCCTGATACTTAATTTTCGTATTTTCTTTAATAATCAGTGCAACCACAGTTATACTTTTCTATGCCCAAGTAACCTATACTCGACGACTGGACTGGATAACGGGTCGTTGGCACTGGACACCGCGGTGCCTCGGGTCGTCATACCATGGGACGCCAAACGTCTACCACGTATGCAGTCAGTATGGCTAAAAAGCCATGATATCACATAATCGGGCATAAAAGCCATGAATACGGGCATAAAAGCCATGAATACGGGCATAAAGCCATGAATACAGGCATAAAGCCTTTCGCAGTACTGCTAAAACAATACCCTATTGGCATGCCAAACTATCCAAACCAATCTTGTTAGGAATACTAGGGCATTTAATACTTTAAAATGTTAATATATTGTGCTTTATGACTTCATTATTTCATGATAAATTTCAATCATAATTCATACATTCATTTGATCATTTATATGATCACAATTCACATCAATTATTCTTTTATACCATTGTACTCAAAATACTTCTCCTCTTTACAATAATAAGAACTAATGTCTCATTCATACATTAATATGGTTTATTTATCCATTCATTATGTTATTCATATTGATCACAATTCTAAACAATGGTTCACATGTACCATTGTATTCAAAACATTTTTCCTTTCTCATTTATACATTCAAGAATCTACTTATGTAATTACAAATTTTATATTTCAAGTTGAGTTACTAATATTTTATGAATTCCATTTGTGATGGGTATATATGCCCTAACTATCTATTCACATCAATTAGGTGACTTATTTTTCATGTTTCAAGTAATCCATGAATATTTCATGGATTTCAAATTTATGGCCTAATTTCTTTTTAACAATTTTGACTAGGATGCATAGTCCATATTTGTCATACAATTCTAAGCATTTAAGCTTAGAATTGGTTCTAGGTCTTCATCTTAATTCACTAATCATTTTGATTACTATTCACCATACTAGTCAACCAAAATGTTGACCTTTTTATACTTAATGGATATATTAATTCTAATTACACCAAGATCCCATATTTTGAGTTTTACATTTACTAGTATTAATTGCCAATTGCAATTTAAAGTCCCCTAGATGCATTTCTAATTTCAAATTTTGAATTTCAAGTTTTGGTGTCACTATTCACCTCATTGGTCAACAAAAAAGTTGACTTTTGCATAGACAATAGGTACATTGGTTTTAACACTCTCGATGTACCACATTTTGTATTTAAAACTTGTTGGAATCAATTACTAAATCCATTTCCAAGCTTATTTCAAGTTTTCATGTCACTATTCACTTCATTAGTCAACTAAAATGTTGACTTTTGCATAGAAAATATGTACATTGACTTTGGCACTTCCAACATAATACATTTTTCATTTAAAACTTGTTGGTTTTGGTCACTTTCTCAAAGCTTAGGTCATTTTGGCAAAATTGCCAATTTTCGATTTTGGTGCTTCGAAGTTGCACTGTTTCATTGGTCGATTTACTATTGGAATTTGACAAAACTTCCTTCATAGAAAATGTTCCTTATTTTGTCTAGTTGAATTTCTTTTTTTGAATCACTCCATTTGGAGTTTTGTAGCTCAAGTTATGGCCAAAATAAGTTTACTGTTCACGTGTACTGTTCCTGCTGAAATTTTGGGTTTTGGCAGATTTTGGTTCAACTTTGGTTAGTAATTTGACCAAGTTAAGTTCATAATTTGGTCTAACTTTCTTCATATGAAATGTTCTACCATGCCTTAGGTTTCCATCGGTTCAAGAATCGCCTAAATCCGAGTTTTCTAGAGAGAGTTATAGCCATCCAAACATTACTGCTCAAATGAAAATTCTGGAAATCTCAGTACAGTAAACTTTACTTTGCTCAATGATTTGATTAGGTTCTGGTCATAATTTGGGGTAGTTTTCTTCATGAAAGTTGTTTGTCTATATCTTAACTTGTTGCTGTAAAAATTTCAGGTCAATTGACCATATCTACAGTGAGTTATGGCCAAATGAATAGTTACTGTTCATTTGGTCATTTCTGCAGGGGCTGTTTGCAGGGTATCTGGATTGGGGCCAAGTTTTGGTCCTCTTACTTTGGTCTTTTGGGCATGGTTTCTTCAGAAAAAATGTGCCATTATAAGCCTAGTTTCATCTCCAATTGGCCAAACACCAATTGGACTAACACAGCCCAAGTTATGGCAGTCCAAGTGGACTGAATTTTGATCACTCACTTTGCACTAACAAGGCAGCCTACACATTCACTTGGCTATACTATTTTTCAGTCCAATTCATGGTCAACATACCTAAAATGGTCACTAATTGACCATTAAGATGTTCTCTAACAATTTCCTAAGCCAAGTCAATTTTTCACTTCTCAAAACCCTAGTTTTCCCTTATGATTCACACATACACCTAATTAAGCACTTCCATTCATTATTTATGTGTATATACACCTTAAACATAATCTCTAATTCATTCTAAGTCCATTAAAACCATCAAAAACACTCCACCTTTGTTCCTTCCTTAGGGCAGCCGAAATTCATAGGGTCCATATACATAGATTCCATTCATTTAATTTACAAAACCTTACTCACTTTAAGTCTTTAACATGAATTAAAAGAGATTTAAGTGTAAATAGGCACTAACCTTTAGGTGGCAGATTTTTCAAGCTACCCAAACTCCTTCTTTCTTCTTCTTTTGGCTGCCAAGAGGTTGCTTAGGATGTGGGGACAAGTTTTAGTGAAGATAACTTAGGGTTTTGAGGTGAGAAAGGGTGTGGATTCAAGCTTTGTAAGCATGAAAATGGAGAAGGGAAAAGAGAAGCATGAAACGTTTTATTGGGGAAGAAGAGTAGCTGCAAAAAATTCTCTAAAATGGTCTTCTTTTTCTGCCCATTTATGTATTATAAATGTCTTCCTTTAATTTGATTGGCTAAGGGGTTCTAATTACATCAAGCTTATGTCATTAATGCCTTTTTATTTGATTTTTCTTTCTTCTTTCTTTAACTCATTTCTAATTAAATCTTTACTAATATTTATTCATATTTTAGATCATAATAATTATTTACTTAGCTGGATAAGTCGGCCAAAAATCACCTCTGAAGGCGAAATGACCAAAATGCCCTCTGTTTGGCTTAACGGGTCAAAATTGTCTGTACCGATTGAAAAATTTTTCTAAATATTTTCTTGGCATTCTAATGCCATAGGAACCTTAATGACCCTTCTCTGGAGTCCCAAAAATTATTTTATAATTTTTCCCCCGGGTCTAGGGCTCCTCGTTGCGAGAACCGCAACTTCCCTCTGGTTACCCATCACTTGGGCACCGGCTCATTTAACTTGGTTGTATTTTATTTCTAAAATTTTTACTAAATTTTTCTTATTAATATTTGAGTTAATTATGGTTTCTGACTTTAGTTTAAATATTTTTCCGGATGTTCTAGCTGTCCAGACCGACACCGGTCACCGAAACAGTAGAATGTACGGAGTAGTTACCGGGAGGGTGTTACATCATGGAATTGCATAAATTGAATTATGGAAGATTAGGGTTCATGGGGAAATTGGGTTTTGGTGCTAGAGAGTGAAGTTGGTGTGTGTAGTGTTAAATTATGACCATTTGAGGTTTATTTAGTTTGAATTGACATTGGGTTGATGAATGGAAGTAATGAAATGGCAGGATTAGGGAAAATTACAAACTTTGGTGATTGAAAATTGTGGGGTTTGTGCTAGGAAGTGCCATTGATGTGTCAATGCTAAATTAAAGTCATTTTGGGTGAATTAAATATGAATTGAGGTTGGTTAATGGAAATAATTGAAGAAATGAAAATTTTAAACCTAGGGCAAAATTTGCACGCTGAGTTCAGTGCGTTTGACAGCCCATAAATTGAGCTACACAACTCCAATTGGTGTGAAACCAATTGGAAATGAAACTTAAGACATATGGCTAGAATTTTCATGAAGAGACCCACCCCAGAAACTGCCCAGAAATTGCATAAACCTTGGCTTGAACTTAGAGACGCAATTCTGGAATCTGTAGAATTTGATCATATGAATAGTAAATTTTTCATGGCCATAACTCTCTCTAGAAAACTTCGATTTAGGCGATTCTTGAACCAATGGAAACCTAAGACATAGTAGAACATTTCATATGAAGAACTTGAGGCCAAATTATGGACTTAACCCAATCAAATTGCTGAGCAAGTTGAATCATCGAATCTATAGAACTGCAGATTTACTATATGAACAGTAAACTTTGCATGGCCATAACTCTCTTTAGAAAACTTCGATTTAGGCGATTCTTGAACCAATGGAAACCTAAGACATAGTAGAACATTTCATATGAAGAACTTGAGGCCAAATTATGGACTTAACCCAATCAAATTGCTGAACGAAATTGGATTGATAAATCTGGCAGAGTTGATTCTGCAGCATGAACAGTGACGTAAACAGTAACCGTATTTTGGTCATAACTTGAGCTACACAGCTCCGAATTAGGTGATTAAAAAAGGAAAATAAAGTTAAGATCTAAATGAACAATTTTCATGAAGAACACCTCACCAAATTATGATCGAAACTAGGCAAAAATTGGGTTCAAAATTTGGGGGACCAAGCTGTCCCAAAACCAAAATATTTTAAAATTTTCAAAGCTAACTTGGGATGCATTAGACATGCATGTAATGAGTTCTTGGCAGCAGTTGAGATTGGTATTGAGGTATTCTGTTTGTGTATTTTCAGTAGAAAAAGAAGTTGGAATGGATAAGGAGAAGTAGGTAACAAGAAAGGAGAGCATTGAAGGTTTGTGCACAACTAACCTTTTTCTTTGTTTTAGCTTCGTAAATTGATTTGAATGAGTTTGATTTGAAATGAGTTTATTTTGAATGAGGTATATTTTTCTCTTGTATTTGAGAAATTTGTGTGTTGCCACCCCTTTTATGAATTTTATGATGATTTGAATATGTTATTATTTTGCAAACGTGATTATTGATTTAGAAACTCTTGAAAGTTGTTTTGAAAACACAGTTAGCATGACAGTCCCTTCGGAACTCCCCAGTAGTAACGGCTACTTGGGGTTTTTTAATTGATATTGATTATGTCTCCTATTAATAATGGTTAGTGGGGTAAGACTACATGAGTACTCATTAGCTAGCTAGCCCTTACCTTATTAATAACGGTTAGTGAGGTTGAGATTGCTTTGTCGTGGTGTACAACACGGCACTGATCGTGAAATTTTGTGTCATGGCCTGAACTGTGTGTTGATGTTGGCAACACTAATGCTTTGTGAATTATGATTTATGAAGTATGATTTCTCATTTGAAATGTTATTCCAATAAATGGCTATTATGAACTTAGAACTATTGTGAAGTTTTCATGCTTAAGAAAAATGTGATTTTATTATGCTTTGATTAAGTTTTAAAGTTATTAGTTGTGCACCACTGAGTGATATACTCAGCGATAGCTTCTTTATGCTGTCACAGGTAAGGGAAAGGAGAAGGCTGCCGAGTGAGAGACTTGGAAGCAGCATTTTGGTATTGTTTATGGGTATATATTGTAGTTATACCCCTATAATTTCCTTTTAATGTATTTTGCACCTATATGCATGGATGTACGGACATTGAGTAGTTTGTATTTAAAAGCATTGCATTGCTATCACATTTTGAGTTTGTAACTATTTCGTATTTTACTTTAAGACTTATGAAAATGTAACTTTTGCAATATTTAGTCTATCATTATTTCCAATGAATGTTTACATGGAATTTTAACTATTCTCATACAGTTTTCCGCAAAAGAATTGATAAGATAAAAAGCTATGGTTTGTTTTAAAATCCTTTGTAGCATAACTAATGGGTTATCGGTAGGTGGAGTTCAGTGATTCATTAGGTATGCTACAGGAACATGTCATGCCTTATAAGGGATAAGGTGTGACATGTTTTAGTTAATGGGCGAGCCAGAAATTAGTCAGATCGGATCCGACCATCTGGGCTACAGCAATGTCCCATCACCTTAAAGCCCCCGCTTGGGTCACAAGCCCGCGCTCCCTTAGGCAAATCCCACATCGGCAAAGCACGGAGTTGGTCTTGGGTTCAAAAAGTAATAATATATAAAATGGGGGAATTAATCACTAGAGGCGCCTTTTGGTGGAATGGCCTGGAGAGTTGGAAGAACTCCAAGGTTAAACGTGCTTGCTTGAGAGAAATCCTAGGATGGGTGACCTCCTGGGAAGTTCTCCATTCCACCTATGGGACAAAACCGTGAGGCCTATGGCCAAAGCGGACAATTCCTCTAGTGATTGGAGCTCGATCATTACAATTGGTATCAGAGCCGCTCACGTGTCCTCTTGGGCGATGGTGGGGCAAACCTCAGCGAGGACACTGAGTCCCAAAAGGGGGGGATAAAGGTCCCTTAGGCAAACCCCACATCGGCAAAGCACGGAGTTGGTCTTGGGTTCAAAAAGTAATGATATATAAAATGGGGGAACTAATCACTAGAGGCGCCTTTTGGTGGAATTGCCTGGAGAGTTGGAAGAACTCCAGGGTTAAGCGTGCTCACTTGAGAGAGATCCTAGGATGGGTGACCTCCTAGGAAGTTCTCCATTCCACCTATGGGACAAAACCGTGAGGCCTATGGCAAAAGCGGACAATTCCTCTAGTGGTTAGAGCTCGATCATTACATCATATCAGTGCATATAATCTTTAGACCTAAGATAGCACAGTTATCTTGTATATAGGTGCTTTGAGTTTGATACTGCTTTCATACTTGTACTGTGTATGGGTATATGGGCATGTGTTAGCTCCTACTAGTTATATATGGAGGTAGGTGTTGATCAAGATGGAATCTGTTCCTCTAAGTAAATAGAGATAAAATCCTATATTCATTTAATTGTTCTTGATGTTTCAAGTTCCTGGCCAGGACAGATAGATTTAATCAGAAAAGAGTTTTTGATGAGAAAATCTTTTAATCAAGAACTGGAATTAAAAGAGAACATAATTTTCATAGCAAATGGGGTTTGACATAAACCATGACTCCAGCTTGAGTTGGGATTTTGTAACAGAGAGATTCTAGTGCATGGTAACATATGATTGTAGGTTCATTTAAGGTAAACCTTATTACTGATTGGGTGGCCATGACATGCTATGCTAGGTGTTAACCACGGTCTATGAGGTGCATAAAATGGTTTAGAGAAATCATTTATAGTAAGAAAGAGTTCTGATGATATTAAGAGTTGATATCATATCTCATTGCCAATTAGTGATGAGCCTAGTAAGTCACACACATATACAAGTAATCACCAAATTAAATATGATTTAATTAATTAATTAATAAAAGAGTTTAATTAATTAATTAAATAGGTTTGGTTTGCAATTAGATTGCAAAGTCCCTAGCATGACTTGAAACCAAATCTAGGTTATTGGATGTATAGTATAAGTTAAATTTATATTTAAAGTGTTTAAATATGAATTTAATTAATGAGAAATTATTCAATAAAGATTAATTAATTAATTTATATTTGATATAAATTGATTAGAAGAAGAGAAATAATTATTTTGGGTTGAGAACTCAAAATTAAGACACAGGGGCATTTTGATCATTTCACAGGATGACATGTGGCACCATGAGATGGTGACACATTGCATTACACATAAGCTTGCCAAATGTTTTTAATCATGTAAGATGATTAAAATTAAGATTAAATATAGGTTTGACACTTGGCACAATATGATTAGTTCAATTAAACTTAGAGCCAATCAAAGGGTGACATGTGGCAAGGGTTTTATATGTTGACCTAGCTATATAAGTGTTGTTATGAAAAGAAAAATAACACAAGCTGCTGCCTCCTCCTTTGTGCCGCCACCTTGAAGCTCTCATTCTCTCTTTTTCTTCATCTCTCATCAATTCCAAGAGATTAGCAAAACAATCTCTTGAATTAAAAATACTAGAAATTATTTCTAGTGTCATGTTTACATCTTTAATCTCTTAAAAGGCAAAACTTGATTTTCTAATTAATAGAAAAAGCTTTAGAAGCTGTTCAAGGGCTGCCATAGGTGAACTTGGTGTGGACAAGCTAGAGGGACAACATCTGGTGTCCTGAAGACGCATCCGAAAGGCACAAATACACTGCAGTGCATCAAGAGGTTAGTGTATTTGTTCTTGATCTAATCTAGGGTTCTAAAATTAATCTGATTAATTTTAAAATCTTAAATGGCAAATAAAGATCCAAAAACATATTAAAAGAGTTTTAATATGTTTTTTATCATTGAAATCAAATAGATAAAAATAAATTTTGCATGATGCATGTGACCATAGGTGAAAATTTTTGAATTCAATGGTATAAACTTGTGTTTTTCACGCTTCTACTCCTTCATTTGTAACAGAGAGATTCTAGTGCATGGTAACATATGATTATAGGTTCATTTAAGGTAAACCTTATTACTGATTGGGTGGCTATAGCATGCTATGCTAAGTGTTAACCATAGTCTATGAGCTGCCTAAAATGATTTAGAGAAATCATTTATAGTAAGAAAGAGTTCTGATGATATGAAGAGTTGATATCATATCTCATTGCTAATTAGTAATGAGCCTAGTGAGTCACACACATACACAAGTAATCACCAAGTTAAATATGATTTAATTAATTAATTAAAGAGTTTAATTGATTAATTAGATAGGTTTGGTTTGCAATTAGATTGTAAAGTCCCTAGCATGGCTTAAAACCAAATCTAGGTTATTGGATGTATAGTATAAGTTAAATTTATATTTAAAGTGTTTAAATATGAATTTAATTATGAGAAATTAATTAATAGACATTAATTAATTAATTAATATTAGATATAAATTGATTAAAAGAAGAGAAATAATTATTTTGGGTTGAGAACTCAAAATTAAAACACAAGGGTATTTTGGTCATTTCACAGAGTGACATGTGGCATCATGAGATGGTGACACATGGGACTACACAAAATCTTGCCAATTGTCTTTCAATCATGTAAGATGATCAAAGTCAAGATTAAATCTAAGTTTGACACTTGGCACAATGTGATTGGGTCAATTAAACTAAGAGCCAATCAGGAGGTGACATGTGGCAAGGATTTAAAGTGGTGACTAGCTATATAAGGGAAAGGATGAAAAGAAAAAATACAAGCTGCTGTTTATTTCTTTTGTGCCACCACCCAAGGAGTCCTCTTCCTCTCTTCTTCTTCATCTCTCACCAATTCAAAGAGAATTGCCAACATTTTCTTAAATTAAAAATACTAGAAATCATTTCTAATGTTCTGTACATATCTGTAATCTCTCAAAAGGTAAAACCTAATTTTCTAATTAATAAGATAGACTTGAGAAGCTGTTTAAGGGGCTGCTATTGGTGATCTTGGTGTGGACAAGATAGAGGGACAACATCTGGTATCCTAGGCGCATTCCAAAGGTGCCAAACACAATTGCAGTGCATCAAAAGGTTAGTGCACTTATTCTTGATCTAATCTAGGGTTCTAATGAATTAATCTGTTAATTCTAAAATCTTAAATGGCAAATGTAGATCCAAAAATATATTAAAAGTGCTTTAATATGTTGTTTATCATTGAAATCAAATAGATAAAAATGAATCTTGCATGATGCATGTGACCCTAGAAGAAAAATTTTTGAATTCAATGATCTAAACTTATGTTTTCATGCTTCCGCTCCTTCCGATGATTCAACCTCCCTGACCATAGGGAGTTAGAATCCCAATTCGATCTCCTAGACCATAGGGAGTTAGAATCACCCCGAAGATAGCCCTTATGGATTAGTCTTGCATAGTTAGTGAGATAAAGAATGGTTTTTGAATAGTAAGGAATTGTGATTTTAAATGAGATTTGTGCATAATTGATATTATTGAAATTAAGATTTATTTCTATAAATTGCTGGAATTACTTTATATGTTTAGTTGTGATTTGATAAATTGAATTTGTTGATCAAGATCATTTAAACAAATGATTTATATTATTGGCAACAAATATTTTGATATTTTGGAATTTTGACGAATTTCAAGGTTTCCAAATTATTTGTTATAATTTTGTCAATGTGTATTGTATTACATTTTAAATTATAGTTGTGCACCACTGAATTCACTACTCAGCGATAACTTTGTATACTATCGCAGGTAAAAGTAAAGATAGAGCAGCCGAGTAGGATTTCCTGTAGCTGCGCCTGGAAGACACATTCGGATTTGCTACGGGTATATTATAGGTATACCCTTGTACATAGATTTTGATGTATACATGTAATTATATATATAAAATTTACTTGAGCAGTTGTATAAGAACTTTTGTAATATTATTTTGGGTATGTTATTAAAATGCAAATTATTGTAATATTCAAATTTATTTCTGAGTTTTGTAATTAATGTAAATAATTAAATTTTTGTATTTTGTGAATAATAAATTATTTCCTTTTCTGAAATGAGATATTCAGTGTTGGTTTAAAAATGTGCTGAGTTGATTGCTGCAAATGATTTATTCATTGTTGGGATTGAATTGTGTGGAGGAATGAATTTTATTAAAGTTATGGTCGAGTAAAAATATTAGGAGTGTGTTTCTTTTCAGGTTTTGAAAAACTGTTTTCTCAAAATACAACTGGTACTCTACCGAAATTTTAAAAAAAATTCATAACACTAGATTTTAATCGAGAATTTGATCCTTGACCAACATTTCAATTAAAAGCTTTCAATAAATATTCAACGTTCCCACCACTATAAAAAATGATCGAAAATTGTTTTAAAATCTCTTGTAGTATATTTAATGGGTTACTAGTAGGGGAAATACGGTAATTCATTAGGTGTACTATGGGAACATGTTATGCCTTACGAGGAGTAGGGTGTGACATGTTTAGTGGTATCAGAGCAATGGTTTTAAAGTAAATTTTGAACTGTGAATTTTAAATATTTTATCAGTAAATACAACTACTCAAATGTTTGATACATATAGTACATTTACATCATAAATATGAACTAATGGAGAGAAATCTCCTTGTGTTTGTTATCCCGGGAAAAGAAGATTTTGTGAATAAAAATGGAAAAGGGAGATAAAACAGTAGAACAACCAGTTACAATTGAGGCACAAGGGGAGGCCTCAGCTTCTCAGAGTGTTAAAGGCTTGACTATACTAGTTCCACTGGTACAAATTACTACACAAATGGCTCAGCAAATGGCCACTTTCTTTCAACAAATGGCTGATAGTCTGCCAGCTTAAGCCCAAGTATAGACCTAACCCCTACAAAGGCAACATGAAATAGAGAAGAGGGAGAAACCTATGGGTCAGAGCTCGAATAGTAATTTGGGAAAAATAAAAGAATTTGAGGAACCCCGAGCTTAGGGATATGACAGAGGCAGATCATCATAACAGAAGCCAGGTCTAGCCATCGAACAATCAGAAGTTCCTATCCTCCTGGTATCTGCGACTCTTGTGGCAAACTACATGGGGGCATTTGTCGTAAGACCACTAAGCCTGCTACAATTGTGGAAAGCTTGGACATTTTGCTTTTAATGATTGGGCTCCAACCACTAAAGGAATTGTCTGCTTTGGCCATAAGCCTCACGGTTTTGTCTCATAGGTGGAATGGAGAACTTCATAGGAGGTCACCCATCCTAGAATTTCTCTTATAACACCCTTATGTTCGGTAGTGCATTCTACACTTAAATATTAGTAAGGAGACATAAAATAATGAAATACAAGAAAATAAAATACAAGAAAAAACAAAGGAAAAATAATAGCAATGAAATGTAACCAAGTTGAACGAGCCGAAAACTATAGCGATGGATGACCGCACCGGAAAGTTGCAGCGTGGACCATTGACTAGCCCTGGACCGCGGGGAACCCTAGAAAATATTTTTAAGACTTAAATAAACATCTATTGAAGTATAAATGTCATTAGAAATATCAAATAAAAATTAATTAATTAGTACAAAGAAAAACGAGAAATCGAGAAAATGACAAAATCGGTATTACTAAAAAATCCAGAATACAGCCCGAATAGGGGCATTTTGGTAAATTGACACCCCGAGTTGTCTTTTGACCTAAATTTCCATTAAAAATAAATGATATTAAACCTTGAAAATCTCATGAAAATTAAAATGGTGGTACATAGATTAAATAGTAAAAGAAATGAGGTAAAATGTGGAAATTTAGAAACTTTGGATTATTAAATCCTTAACCAAACTTAGTGCTCCACTAAGTTAAGTTAGTGGACAGTAAAATATCACAAAGAGGGGCAGAAACTTCATCTTCAACCTTGCCTTGCAAACCAGCTGAAATTCTCTCAAATGAAGCTCCCATGGCCGCCCACCTTTCAAACAACCATGCACTCCTCATTTAGCCACCATTTCCTTAAGAGTTCTTCATTAAAGTTATAGTATACACCTTAGGCAAAATACTAGGAACAAGAAAGTTAAGTTTTGGTGAGGTTTTGAAGAACTTCAAAAGTGGTAAGTGAGTATTTTCAATTCTTGTTTCATTAAAAGTGTAACCAAGGTTGTGGGTAGTTGATTTATGGAAGAATTTTTGAAGTTTGATGCTTTAATGGAGATGTACATTTTGGCAGCCATGGAAATTCAGTATATGTAGCTTGTTTTTACTTATTTATGGTTATTTAAGATGTTGTTATTGATGGCAGCATGGATATGTGTATAATGGTTTGGAATTGGGTATGTAAATGGGGTATGTTCATGTGGTTAAATGATGTAAATGGACTTTGAAAAATTCTGTATTATAGTGTGCATATTGAGAATAATTAAACGTTGTCCAAAATGACCAAAAATGTGTTGTTAAAGGTGTTAATGGTAAGGTACAAACCAGAATTGGCATGAAGGAAGTAAGTTGGTAAGTGATAAAGAGTGTGTAGTAGGGCAGTGTATGTTTTGGCTTAGAACCGTAAGTGTGTGACTCTAATTGGTATGAGACCAATTGGAGGTGAAACTAGGCACAAAATGTGCCAACTTTCATGGAGGAAGCTTACCTAAATTCTGCCTAGAAGATAACTTAAAAAATGACCAAATCCGGATTAGTGACTTAAAAGCCTGAAAATTGACCATTTGGGCAGTAGTTAGTGTTTTGGCCATAACTCACTCAAAACAGGTCCAAATGACCTGAAATTTTTACCATGAATAGTTTAGACATATATCTACAATTCTTATGAAGACCTAAGCCCAGAAATGGCCAGAACCAATCCAAATAGCTTACACAAGTTTAGGTACCAAAACTGGCCGAACCAAAAGTGACCTAAAAATGACCTAAAGTTACCATTTTGGTGCATTCTGTCCAGCATTGGTAAATTGACCATAACTTGGTCTACACAACTCAGAATAACCTGAAATTTTTCCCCGCGTGCAATAAGACATAGACCTATAAGTTTGTAGTTTGGACCGAAACCTGAAAAACCGAGGGAACTAGGTCGTCCGGCTAGGTCAAAATAATACACCAAAATTCGGTAACTTGCAATAAAATGCAATACACTTGAAAATAAAATTAGTAACATATACCAACACTAAAGGGCTCTAAAATGTGACATATTGGTAACATTGGAATTGACTCACTTAGAGTGCATCAAGGGTCAACATTATAAGTTGACTAATGAAATAAATTGAAGGGAATAGTACCAAGAAAATTTAGATATTGGATTTAATGGTTGGAAACAAATTCATTGAGTACTGAAGCACTTTAAATTGTGTATTTCAGTTGATAAGGATATTGAGAAGCATAAAGAACATCGAGTCGAGGGCTAAGAGCGACTCAAATCAGGTTTGTGCACAACTAGTTTTTAACTAATTTTATTCTGAATATTTCATATGATTAAATGACATATTTTTCTTATGTATTATGCTTAACAAGCATTGGATTTAATTCAATGATTATTGAAATTGTTATAGTATGTATGAATTTAGCTTTGTGAAATGGTATTTCCACAAGTATTAAGCATTGTTGTGAATTGAATAAATTATATTTTGGAAAATTGTGATAGAACATGTTTTGAATTATGATGGGCAATTTGCATGGAAAAATACAAATTTATGATTTGAATTATGATGAGCATAAAAATTATTGGATATTAGAATTGACTTGAATCAAATTATATTGTGATTTATGCTCACTAAAAGGATTGTGATATTGTTTTATATCTCACTATAGATGCTTAACTAGGTTATTATCCGTCTCTCTCATTTGTTGAGAAGACAATGGAGTTAGTTGTGTTTTAATTACCATGGTACGTGCACAGGCTTAGATTCTCCTCTTATTAGGGGTTAGATCTAAGTTTTTTTTATGTTATGGCTCTTTTGGAAGATTCATTTTGTGATGTGTATTGTGCACGATGATTCGACCTCCCCGACCATAGGGAGTTAGAATCCGATTCGACCTCCCCTACTATAAGGAGTTAGAATCACCTCGAAGATGGCCCTTTCGGAATAGTCTTGCATAATTAGTGAGATAAAGAATGGTTTTCGAGATAAAGAATGTTTTTGAATAGTAAAGAATTGTGATTTCAATTATGATTTATGTATAATTGATTTTGTTGGAATTACCTTAAATGGTTAGTAATGATTTGATAAATTGAATTTTATGATCAAAGTCATTTTATACAAATGATTTATATTACTGGCAATGAATATTTTGAGTTTTGGAATTTGATGAGTATCCTGATTTCCAAATTATTTACTGTAATTTTGCTAAGGTATATTGAACTATGTTTTAAGTTATAGTTGTGTACCACTGAGTTCACCACTCCGCGATACCTTTGTATGTTGTTGCAGATGAAAAGAGCATAGAGCAATTGAGTAAGCTTCTTTGAAGAGACATTCAGATCAGCTCCAGGTATACCCATGTACATAGGTTTTGATGTATGCATGTAATAATATGTAAATTATTTGAGCAGTTGTATAAAAACTCTTGTAAAATATTTTGGTATGTAATTAAATATAAATTATTGTAATATAAATTTGAGATTTCATTTACCTATATAGTTTTGTAATATTAAATTTTGAGTTTTGTAATCAATGAAATATTTCTTTTATGATGAGGTTGGTTTGAAAATAAATTGATTTGATTATTGAGATTGAATTGTGAGATGAAATGAAGTTTATTGGAGTTATATTTGAGAAATCATATTGGAAGTGTTTTCCTTTTCAGGTTTGAAGAACTGTTTTCTCAAAACACAGCCGGCACTTTGCTGAAATTTTGAAAAAAATTTTATAACACCAGATTTTAATCAATGATTTAAGTTTCACGAAAATTGTTTAAAATCCCTTGTAGTATATCTAATGGGTTATCGGTAGGCAAAGTACGGTAATTCATTAGGTGTACTACGGGATCATGTTACATCTTACAAAGGAGTAGGGTATGACATCTCTCAAGTGAGCACGCTTAACTCTAGAATTCTTCCAACTCTTCAGGCCATTCTACCAAAAGGCGCATCTAGTGATTAGTTTCACCATTTTATATATCATTTCTTTTTGAACCCAAGACCATCTTCGTGCTTTGCCGATGTGGGATTTGCCTAAGGGACCTTACCATCTCCGTGCTTTGCCGATGTGGGATTTGCCTAAGGGACCTTAGATGGTCTTGGGTTCAAAAAGTAATGATATATAAAATGGTGGAACTAATCACTAGAGGCGTCTTTTAGTGGAATGGCCTGGATAGTTGGAAGAACTCTAGGGTTAAGCGTGCTCGCTTGAGAGAAATCCTAGGATGGGTGACCTCCTAGGAAGTTCTCCATTCTACCTATGGGACAAAATCGTGAGGCTTATGGCCAAAGCAGACAATTTCTCTAGTGGTTGGAGCCCGATCGTTACAATTGGTATCAGAGCTGCTCGCGTGTCCTCTTAGGCGATGGTGGGGCAAAACTCAGCGAGGACGCTGAGTCTCAAAAGGGGGGGAGAAAGGTCCCTTAGGCAAATCCCACATCGGCAAAGCACGAAGATGGTCTTGGCTTCAAAAAGTAATGATATATAAAATGGTGAAACTAATCACTAGAGGCACCTTTTGGTGGAATGGCTTGGAGAGTTGGAAGAACTTCAGGGTTAAGCATGCTCGCTTGAGAGAAATCCTAGGATGTGTGACCTCCTGGGAAGTTCTCCATTCCACCTATGAGACAAAACCGCGAGGCTTATGGCCAAAACAGATAATTCCTCTAGTGGTTGGAGCCCGATTGTTACATTGCTAGAGATTGTACCAGAGCACATCATTCCGCTCTCTGGAGTTCACAGACAGTCGGTCAAAGTCAAGATAGAAATAGAGTTGGTACTCCTCACAACCATAACACAGCAAATCAACTCAGATGTAGCTGCTGGTAAGTTTTTAATTTTTAGAGGAAATAATTAGTTATTATTTGATCCCAGCACTACTTATTTGTATGTTAGTGCTAGAATTATATGTTCTGTTGCTATTCCTTTACATGGGAATAAATTTTTATACATCAGTGATTAGTCCTTTAAGATAAGGATTACAATAATAAGTATAATTGAAATTAGTTTTGGAAGAGTTTGTCAGCAAAAAGTATTGGCTAACACACAAGAATTTATAAAGCTCATTGGTGAGCCTATTTAATATAAGGCAAGAGGACCTAAAAGCAAGTTACAGTAATATAATTGCTCTAGATGAGGGCAAAGATGTTACTACTAGTAATTGTCAATGGATATGATAATTAGAATAAGTTTTGGATATTAGTGAATTCGAAAAGAATAAAATGTAGGAAAGTTAGATCTATTGGAATGTATCGTAGTAACTATGCAATGTTCTTAATATTTATACTAGAAGCTACAGATTATAGTACTAACTCGAGATTATTGTGTAGAGCTACATACTACCCAATAGTACACCAAGATGAGAATAGTTGCCACGACATCTGTTTTGGTACAATAATGCCAAGACAGAATTTTATTATTGGAAATGAGTTTGAAAATCCTAATTTGGGATTTAAAACTCTAAAGTTAGAATATCTAAAGGTTATAGTTATAAGATAGTTAGAGTCATTGACTCAGTTATCTAACCTCAACTATGATACGTCAGGAATTGCTATAAGACTAAAGATTCGGTATAGTCATAAAATAAAGATAACATTGATAGTGCAAGGTCATCCGGTCTCGGATATGGGATTTACAATTATTTTGGTATTGTTTTGGATTTTTCACCTAAAGTCTAGTGAAAAATCGTATTATAATAGTATAACAGCAATGCACAAAGAAAAATTTTGTTCCCCTAAATGGGGCAGGATGCTATGGATGATCATCATAGCTTATAAAATGATGGTCTAATTAAGATAAGGATAAGATAAGAATAATTTGCCAGGGATTTCTTAGAAAGAGCACAATTCTATTGTGCGAACCATAATGAATAGATTATGATTAGTATAAGACAAAAGAAAAAGGACAGATCGATAGGCTCCCTTCTTAAGGTATTAAAGGATAGGTTATAGTTCAGTACAAAGGGAACTAATGATTGTAAATCAGTGAAAAATAAGCTATAGAATATTGATAGATAAAAGAAATGTGTAAATGATAATTGGAATAATTGGCTTAAATGTAACAAAGAAATGTTACGAAGATTAGTAAAAGTGTTGACTAGACTGGTCAGAGGACCAAATCAAAGTAATATTAAAGTATAGCGGATTTATTAAGGATGATAAGAGGTGCTAAATCATGACTCAACAGTCAAGTTAAGGAAGAAGATAAGATTGAGGAATAAAATAATTAAAGTTAAATTGTGGAATGGAAAAAGAAACAAATAGAACAGTAAGAAATGAGTTAAACAAAAGCAAACAAGATGGTGTAAAATGGCACATAAGCCTAGGTCATAAATAAAGATGAAAGATAATGGTTATAGACCTATGGCCAATTATGAGATAAGCATTTCTCATATGATCGATGGAATTTCCTTATAAGGAAACATGAATCAAAATATTTAATAGAACAATAGTAAGAGAAGATTAGTGTTATACAAATAAATTAAATGTTGTATTAGATTTTTACAAGTCTTATATAAATTTAAAGAAAAGAAGATTATAAGATTATATAAAAAGGAGAAAGACTAAGTTCTCACTTCATAAGATCACACAGGATCCTAGAAGGAGTGGATCCGTTAGCACACAGATCTACTTACCTCTAGAATTAAAATGAATTCAAATTTAACTTATGACAAAAGCTCATAAGGAACTTGACACATGAGGTTAGCAAGTGATATGTAAATATTATTGGCTAAAGTGCTACGGACCATCATTCAGACTATGAGGCTACATGGAAATGTGAGAGAGACATGAGAAAACAATACGCATAACTATTTAAAGACTAACAGTGAGTAAATTTTCGGGACGAAATTTGTTTTAAGGGGGGGAGAATTGTAACACCCCTATATTAAGCAGTCTATGCATTCTACTTTTCCGGTGACCGATGTCTGTCCGAACAGTTAGGATGTCTAGACATATGCTTATATCACCTAGAAAAGCTCTGAACAAAAATTAATAGTGATTACCAGAATGTTAAATACAGATAAAAAAAAATAGAACATAAAAGGTTAAATGAGCCGGGGGTCACAGTGATGGGTGACCGCACCGGGAAGAGACTGCGAGATCAGTCAAAATCTTAATTTTGTATGGAGCATTGTGACACCGCAGGCCTAAGAAAAATTGCGAAGTTAGGGGAAATGTGAAAATCACATAAAAAGGAAGGGAACCAGATCAAATAATTAGATCAAGGTTCCGGAAGAAATACTGAATTATTACTAAACCGAATCAGACCGGTGAGAGACAAATTGCTCAATTCACCCCTAGAGGTGACTCATAGCCTAACTGTCCAATAACATGTGAGAAATTAAAATTTTGAATTATAGAATTAAATTAAAGAACTATGAAAAAAAGAAAGGAAAAAGAAAAGAAATTAAAAGAAATTTTTAATGACATCATCCTAGTGAGGTAAGCATGACACAATAATTATAATTTTTAATTATTGAAATTTATGGATAAATACCACTAAAAAAGGACCAATTTAAAGAAAAAAAAATAGAATTCACTCTTCTTCCAAAAGTGGTCGTCCAACCTTCTCTCAATTTTCTCTCATTTCTTTCATCTTCCACCATTAACACCCATCTCAAGCTTTCAAAAGCTTGATTTTATTCTATAAATTCCCTAACTCCCTTAATTAAATCTTGTTCTTAGACCTTGGCAAGAATAGTGGCAACAAAAAAAAAAAAAAAAAAAAAAAAAAGAGGAAAGGAAGAAGATTTGAAGAAGTAGAAAAGTCACAAATTAAGGTAAGTGCACTTTCAGCTACTCTTTACATTTAGACTTTGAAATTAAGGCTAAAAATGAAGTAATTATGTTGGGAAAGATGAAAATCATGCATGATTGGTAACCTAGAAAATTCGGCCAGCCAAGTAAGGAATTGAAATTGATGGATTTTGATTGAATTAAAAGAGTGAACTTGCTTTATTGAAGTTGTAGAGGTGATTGGTGAGCTTAAATTCCATGGATTATGTCAATTAAAGAATTAGGGTTCTTGAGCTATGAGAAATTGAGAAAAAATTAGGGATTTTGGGAATTATTGTCAATTGACCTAATTAAGGCTTGAAATGGTCAATTGGAGTCAATTGGCATGTGTTCGAATGGTTGGAATTGGATTGGGAACGGAATGTGATGCTGTCCCAAATTAGGCAGTTTGACCTTGATCCACTTCAATGACCAAAACTGTAATTCGGCCATCCCAATTGGTATAAGACCAATTGGATATAAAAGTATACACATAATTCCACAATTTTCATATAGAAACCATGTGCAGAAAATGACATTAAGATAGTGAACAATTAGGTCAAACACGGAATTGGCACACTGCCACTGTACAAAAATGATAAAAAGAACAGTATTTGTTTATTTGGCCATAACTTGGCGTAGGAAGGTCCAAATGACCTGAATTTTATACCGATGGAAAGCTTAGACATAGCACTACAACTTTTATGAAGAACACAAACCAATATTCTGACCATAACCCATCTAAAAAGTAAGCTGCAGTCAGCACACCAAAACTGCTAGAACCAAGAAAGTGCCCAGAATTTTGGGTTAAAACAAATCCAGTCAGCTTTAGAAAAATAGGTGTAACTTGAGTTACAAAACTCCAAATGGAGTGATTCAAAAAGAGAATTAAAGCTAAGATAATAAGGAACAACTGTGATGAAGGACACTTAGCCAAATTCCCAAAGTAATCAGACCAATGGAATAGTAGAAAATAGTGACCTAAAACTGAATTTTTGGATTTGTACCTAGGGAAATTAGAAATTGAATTGGCAATCAATGCCAACAAAATTGACACCCAAAATGTGATATATGAGTGCAATTAGAATTAATAAACCTATTTAGTAGGAAAAAGTCAATATTTTGACTTGAATAGTGTAATGAATAGTGACCCAAAATGCAAAATTCAAATAATACCATTTTAAGCAAATTTAAGGCTACAATTAAGTAGGAATGAAATAAATTAATAGATTAGTTATGAGATATAATACTAAAACACTATAAATTATGTGTTTCAGTCGAAAAAGAGACTGAAAATGGATCTTTGAGGAAAAACCGAAAATTGTAATAAATTAGTCGACAAAGAGGTTTGTGCATAATTAGTTTTTAATTGATTTTATTCTGAATATTTCATATGATTAAATGATGTTATTTTCCTTATGTATTATGTTTATCAAGTATTGGATTTATTTCAATAATTATTGAAATTGTTATAGTATGCATGAATTTAGCTTTATAAAATGGTATTTCAACAATTATTGAGTATTATTGTGGATTGAATAAATTAGTTTTGGAAAAATTGTGATAAAATATGTTTTGAATTGTGATGAGCATAAAAATTATTGGATATTAGAATTGACATTAAGTTGAATTGTGTTGTGATTTATGCTCACAAAAAGAACAAAGAGATTCATGATATTGTTTTATATCTCACTATAGATGCTTAACTAAGTTATTACCCGTCTCTCTCATTTATTGAGGAGATAATGGAGTTAACTTTATTTTGATTACCATGGTACGTGCATAGGCTTAGATTATCCTCTTATTAGAGGTTAGATCTAAGTTTTTCATTGGCCCTTTAAGAAGTTTCATTATTGTGATGTGTACTATGCACGATGATTCGACCTCCCCGACCATAGGGAGTTAGAATTCCGATTCGATCTCCCCGACCATAGGGAGTTAGAATCGCCCCAAAGATGACCCTTATGGATTAGTCTTGCATAATTAGTGAGATAAATAATAGTTTTTGAATAGTGAGGAATTGTGATTTTAAATGAGATTTGTGTATAATTGATATTATTAAAATTAAGATTTATTTCCATAAATTGTTGAAATTACTTTAAATGTTTAGTTGTGATTTGATAAATTGAATTTCTTGATTAAGATCATTTAAAAAAATGATTTATATTATTAGCAATGAATATTTTGATATTTTGGAATTTTGACGAATTTCAATATTTCCAAATTATTTGTTATAATTTTGTCAATGTATATTGTATTACATTTTAAATTATAGTTTTATACCACTGAGTTTATCACTCAGCGATAGTTTTTTATGCTGTCGCAGGTGAAAGTAAAGATAGAGCAGCCGAGTAGGATTTCTTGTAGCTGCGCCTTGAAGGCACATTCAGATTAGCTCCGAGTATATCATAGGTATACCCTTGTACATAAATTTTGATGTATGCATGTAATTATATGTATGTAATTTATTTGAGCAGTTGTATAAGAATTTTTGTAATATTATTTTGGGTATGTAATTAAAATGCAAATTATTGTAATATTCAAATTTATTTCTGAGTTTTGTAATTAATGTAAATAATTAAATTTTTGTATTTTGTTAATAATAAATTATTTCATTTTCTGAAATAAATGTTCAGTGTTGGTTTAAAAATGTACTGAGTTGATTGCTGCAAATGATTTATTCATTGTTGGGATTGAATTGTGTGGAGGAATGAATTTTATTGAAGTTGTGGTCAAGTAAAAATATTGAGAGTGTGTTTCTTTTCAGGTTTTGAAGAACTGTTTTCTCAAAAATACAGCCGGCACTCTGCTAAAATTTTGAAAAAAATTCGTAAGATCAGATTTTAATTGAGAATTTGATCCATGACCAACATTTCAATTAAAAGCTTTTGAGAAATATTCAACGTTCCCACCAGTATAAAAAATGATCGGAAATTATTTTAAAATTTCTTGTAGTATATTAAATGGGTTACTGGTAGGCGAAGTACTATAATTTATTAAATATACTATGGGAACACATTATGCCTTACGAGGAGTAGTGTGTGAAAAGATAAATAATGTGATTTATAATTTTTAATGTAAGTGAACTATGAGGGTTTTAATTCTTTTAACTCTAAGACGATATATAGACAACTTAATTATCAAATAATTAAGTTCAAGCCTTTTTTTTCCTTTAAGAAATAAAAATATATATTTATTCTTTTTTCCTTAATTTGTAACAACATTAGTTATTTTTAATATTGATTAATTAGTTATTTTTTATATTTTCTTCATTTACTTGACTCTTTGTATTAAATTTATATATCTATAATTTTCATTATTCATTTTTTATTTCTGTAAAATTTATTGATTTATTTTGTTGTAATTTATTATTTTCTATTTCTATTAAAAGTTTCCAATTATTCACAAATAAATTATTAATGTTGTATTACATTTTTAAAAAATTTGAGCCAAACTAAAAATAGACTTAAATTGAAAAGAATTTTGTTAAATTGAGGCCTAACTAGAACCATACCATAAAAATGGTATCTGAAACTGTTTTAGAATTGAACTGAAATAGAACATACTTAAACAAAAAATTTGGTTAGGGTTTTAGGTGTTTGTTATTTTGGATTTTATGATTTAGGGTTGAATTGGAGGCGACAATTTTTTGTTTTTTTTTTGGGTGTTTACTAGGTGGAGATATGGAAATACTGAAAGGGATTTCGGATTGCCCAATTAGAATGTGTATTGACCCGCTGCATATGCTGATTGTGGAGATGGTTTCGGATGGACCCCCTTATGTAAATTGGTGTTTTATAGCACATTTTAAGCCAATGGGGTTGTAAAATTTGAAATTTTATGAAGGGGTTTATATTAATTATTGAAATGACTGGTTATCTGACTTCTCCTTGTGCATCTGTTGTTTTCAGATTTGTATGAGGGATTGACAATAACCAGTCAAAAGGTTTGAAGGAAATTCTTATCTGCATGGGCAGTAAAACTGTCGGGAGGAAAGGGCATGAGGGAGAGAAAATGAACAATGGAGTGCATTCCTCGAAGGATGTAAATGCTTGTGCAAATTAATCAGTTGTGAGTACAGGGGAAAGTTTGACTTTGAGTAATGAGCATAAGAAAAAGAAGACTAAGAGGCATGAGGCTAATGGTGATGACGTTGAGCTAAGTGCTACTGATACTGGGGCTGTTGGCCTAGATGGTGACATGGATCTAAGTAATCATGAGATAGAGAAGAATAGGAAGAAGAAGAAGAAAAGGAAATCAAAGAAGATTAATGCTGAATCTGATGTAGTATCTCAGAAAGTTAGGAAGCGAGACAAGGCATGTGATGCTGGTTGGGAAATTGATGCAAGTAAAGAAAATTTGAAGGAGGGTCGCACTGGAGTAGGGGAGAATGTGAGCTTGCAGAAGGATGGCAAGAAGTATATGGAGCGCAATTTTGAGTCCGGAGTACTAAAATATAGAAAAAAGAAGCACAAGGAGAAAAAGAGCAAAGATAAAAATGAAAATGGAAGAAATCACCTGGATGAAAATATCATGGACCATGATAAGTCTGCAAGGATGGAGAGGAAGCAAAAGAAGCAGCAGCTTATTGTTAATTTGGAGGCTAAATCACTGAAACTCATGGCTGAAACACCTGGTAATTTTAGCAATGCAATAAAGGAAAATGGAGGTAATATAGATTCAGGTGAAGATGAAAACCTAGGTGCTCATGCTTTTAATGCAGAAGACGGAAGAAAAGATGAAAAGAAGAGCAAAGAAACGAAAAAGAGATAAGGATGTTAGTGATACAGAGACAATGATTAATGAAATTAATCAAAAAGATGTTGGAAATATTATGGAAAAGGTTCAGCATTCAAGGAAGAAGAGTAAAAAAAGGGAAAAACATAATGTTGATTTGGCAGCTGCATTGCAGGAGAAAATGAATGGGAAATTAGGTAATAAAAGTAATCCAATGGGAGAAAATGAAGGTAATGAATATTCAATTGAAAATAAAGTGGGAGGTGGAAAAATAGAAGACCATACTGTTAAGAAAGTCAAGAAGAAACCAGTTGTAAATGGTTCAGAAGGAAAAGGTAGTGATAGAGAACAGAGAATGGGCAAAGGTGTCGAGGGTACCAATCCATTGGAAAAGTCTACACTGAAAGGGACATCTAAGAGAGTAAGTTTTTCTGAAGAGGTGGAGGTTTTCCCTTTATCTGATGATGGTCCAAGCAGTAATACTGTTCAGAAAGAGGAAATGGTGCGAGGGAAGCGATTCTCACATGAGGAAGATGTGATGGTTAAAGAGGCTGTTTTGAACTACATGGATGCTCATGGATTAGGTGAAGAAGGCCTACAGATGGTTCTGAACTGTAAAAAGTACCCTGAACTTAAAAATTGTTGGAAGGAAATAGGGGCAGCCTTACCTTGGAGGCCTTATTTGAGTGTCTATAATCGAGCCCATATCTTGTTTGAAAGGGATGAAAAAGGATCTTGGACCCCAGAAGAGTATGAACTCGTGCATAAGTTTCATGAGAAACATGGTTCTGATTGGAAAACTTTGGCTGAAGCACTTGGCAAACACAGGATTCATGTGAAGGATACATGACGTAGAATAAAAGTTATCAATAGGAGAAGGGGAAAGTGGTCCCAAGATGAGTACGAGAATTTATTTGATTTGGTGAACGTGGATTTGCGCATGAAAGCTTGTGAGGAAATGAAATCATCCAAACATGGAATGTTGGGAGATAATATCTATTGGACAGCAATCAGTGAGAAGTTGGGGACTAGAGCTACTCCCATGTGCTGCATGAAATGGCATCACCAGTTAACTTCACCTATGGTAGCTGAAGGTAAATGGCTTGACGTAGATGACTACCATCTTGTGATTGCACTTTAGGCTGAACTACCGATTTTAGCCTGAAACCATATTGTGCTCAAATCTAGGCATAGAGATGATAATTAATCAAATATTTTCAAATGCTTAATCTGACTTAACTTTATTAGGACGATTTCAAATAGTCATTTTTTGGAAGAGTTTGGATTTATTAAATAATATCTGCTTTGGGTTCAAGTTAGATACGAGTTTTATATATTGGATATTCGATACTCGAATTTATTTATATAAACAAGTAATTAAATATAAAATATATTTAACATTATTAATTTTTTATAATTTCATTTTAAATAAATAAATTTTAAAGAATTTATATAATTATTAAATTTTAAAATGTAAATTGTTACTAAAAAAATTATATTTTATGTGTATCATTAATGAAAATATATAAAATTAAATAAGTTTGAGTATTATTTAATTGATAATAATTGAGTTTGAGATGTATTCAGATAATAAAATATAAATTTTAGTCATAAATGAGTTTTAACTTAATAATATTAAAATTATTTTTAGAATTGTCAAGTTTTGAATTTGAATTCTAATTAAAATCAATAACATCAAAAAAAAAATTTTAATGAGTTCAAATATTGAAATACGCAAATTTTACAAAACATTTGGAGCACATGCTCCTTCACTCACATAAATATAAATTTTATTTTTCTTTTTCCTTTTGAAATTACAATTTTATTAATAAAATTTAGGAAAAACTTAACATATCAAATTCAAACTAAACTCTAGCCAGTAGGCATTCCAAATACACCCAACCTAACTAGCATGAAATGTTATTACCCAAGCCAAAGAATAAGTCGTTACATTAGCTTGTCTTGGAATCTAAGCTAAGGTTCCTTGAGATGATAGGTGCTTACAATTGACTAGGATGAATAGCATCCACCACAATCTTAGCATCTATATTGGTGTCAATAATATTTTTTCAACCAAAGAAGTGCTTCTCTAAGGGCAAGAAGTTTAACTACACAAGGAAGATAAACAATACCTTAATAACTTGATAAACCTGAAATGAAATAGCTATTGAAGTCCCAAAAGACCCCAACATAAGATGTTCACCTATCCTCCCTGTGAATCCCAACATCAATGTTGCATTTTACACATCCCTCTAATGGCTTGCTCTGTGACATGCGTTGCACATTCACGGGAATAGTGGATGCAACCACATCAACGCTTGCCATCTGCCATTCATCTAACAATTTCAAAACATCGTGCACAATATTAATAGCTGCCAAAGACCTACCTTGCTAGATTAACAAATTCCTTTGGTTCCACATGCTCTATAAAATGGAACAAAACTTTTTCATAATACCATTCAATAGTTTTCAACAAATAAACAATAAACTTAGTAAAACAAGAGAAAGAATGGGTACCCAAATCCAAACCAAAAGACCTCCAACAATCATTAGCAAGAGGACAAGATAAAAATACATGAATATCAATTTCAACACCACCACAAATAGAGCAATTAACATCTACATCAATAAATTTATTACCCAAATTTGTCCTACTAGTGAAAATACCACTTAAAGCCCTCCAAAGAAAATTTTTAACTTTAGGTGGTACATGGAGTTTCCAAATCCTTTTCGAGTTGTGACACCCCTTACCCATCTACAGTGTAGCCGAGCAAGATGTACCACGCAGTGTACCGGAACACCCTATTTTAATTTAATTTTTTTTTTATTCTTCCTAATTTTTTTTATAGCTATGAAGTACAATTTATGAAATATAATTCATTTAAGTCATTTATTGAAATTATAATTTATTTGAGGTTCCGAAAATTTTATAGAAAATCCGGCAGAGTACCGGCTAAAAATGGAGATAACAGTTCTTCAGAACCTCTGAAAAACACTTCCAATAATCATTTCTAATCATTCTCAAACTCCAATAACCATCAACATGGTCTCAACATTAGCAATCATTTCAAGTTCTCAACATTAATCCACAATTTCTTTCAAATTCAAAATCAACTAAAATTTCATGAAGATATTCTCAAATTATATTAATTAACAAAATTCTTCAAAATATATACATTAACATATGATTACATAAATTTACTATTTACATGAGTTCATAATTTACAAATCACAAACTACTACCTAATACAAAATGCAAAAACATAATTTCAAAAGAGACCTAAAGGTCTCTACCACTGATGCACTGTAGATGAGAGGTGACTCTGACGCTAGGCAGATCTGTGACCTCACCCAGTCTGTGATCTGCTGGGCTCTCTGTCTGTCTCTCCAGAACCTATGCGTGACAAAAAGCGACGCGCTAAGCAATAATGCTTAGTGGTGCCAATAATAAAATAAAAAGAACTAATAAAAAAAAATAAATATGCAGTGAGTGTATTGATGTCTCATGCAGACAAAATTTTTATAATTATTGGTAATCTTATTTATTTGGTACTTGTTATATTCATTATTTCATTAAATTTATCAACTTTCATTTTTGGTTGCCCAAGTAATCTATAATGGATTATTGGATTGGTTAAACGGGTAAACTGGCACTAGGTATCAAGTACCTCGGGCCGTCACACCATCGGTCACATTTGTGTCTTCCGGTGTGCAATAGAACAGCTAATAAGCTGTAATAACATTAGGCACAAAGGCCACATCTCAACACAATGTCAGAATGGCTAAAAGCAATGAAATCACAGAATGGCATAATACCATGTACAGTACTGCTAACTGAACCCTATTGGCATGCCAGCCTATCCAAACTAATTTTGCTAGGTGTACTAGAGCATGTTACACTTTTAAACTTTACAATTCTTGAAATTTAAGTTTAGGTGTTACTATTCATTTCATTAGTCAACTAAAATATTGACTTTTGCATAGACCATAGGTACATTGGTTCTAATACTCCCAACATACCACATTTTGCATTCTAAAATTATTGGTATTGGTTGCCAATATCATTTCTAAGCTTAGTGCTAGTTGTTCAAAATTTTCAGATTTCAAGCCTTGTGTTTACTGTTCTATTGGTCATTTTTACAGTAGAAATTTGGCAAAATCGTCTTCATGAAAGTTGTTCCTTATTTTGTCTAGTTACATTTTCTTTTTTGAATCACTCCATTTGGAGTTTTGTAGCTCAAGTTATGGCCTAAACACCATAACTGGCTGGATTGGACAGAATCCAAAATTCTGGGCAAAACTGGTTCTGCCAGATTTGCTAACCTAAGTTTGGTTGGCAATTTGACTAGGTTATGGTCAGAATTTGGATTTGTGTTCTTCATGAAAGTTGTAGGTCTATGTCTCAGCTTTCTTCTGGTAAAATGTCAGGTCAATTAGACCTTTATACACTGAGTTATGACCAAATAAATAAGTACTGTTCATTTGGTCATTTTGCCGAGGCAGAATGCAAGTCACCCGGATTAGGGCAATTTTTAGGTCAACTTGGTTTGGTTTTCTAGGCAAGGTTTCTTCACCAAAATTGTGCTATTATGTGTCTAGTTTCATGTCCAATTAGCCTTGCACCAATTGAACCTCGAGAACTCCAGTTATTGCTGCCCAAACCTGCTGGACTCATACTTAGTCCTGCAGGTCAGCCAGGGCAACTCACCTAAACTCAAATCCAACATCCTTACTCACTTCAATTCATTCTCACACACATTCAAATGGTCACTAATTGACCATTACATGGTTAATAAACCATTCCATGAGCAAACCCTAGCTAACCCTAGCTGTCAAAATTTTTAGAGTGCACACACACATATTTTTATCTTGTTTTCTTACATTTCCTACTTACTTGATGCCATTAAACATGAATTTTATCCAAATAGCAAAAGTTTGGACACTAACCTTGATTTAGCTAATTCCCAAAGCTTGAAAACTCTTCTTTTTCTCTTTCTTTTTGCTGCCCAAGACTTGCTCTAGGTGTAAGGGTAAATATTTGTGAAGGGAAGTTAGGGTTTTGGGGTGATTTGGGTGGTGAACTCAAGCTTGGTGAAGCTTTAATGGAGTTTTCCTTCCTCTCTCTCTCTCTCTCTCCACGTTTTTGGCTGCTCCAAAGGTTGAAGATAGCTGTTTAGTTCTTAATTTTTATCTCCTTTTATTCATTTTTAAGTAGTTTATAATGATGTGTCAAAATTTGGTTGGGTAGGAGGATGTTTAATGACATCATAATGATGTCATAATTCAAATTTCTTTTATTTTCTTTCCTTTTTTTGTCTACTTAATTTCAATTTAATTTTTAGCAATATTTATTCATATTTTGGGTCATAATAATTATTTACTTAACTGGACAAGTAGGCCAAAAATCACCTCTGAGGGCGAAATGACCAAAATGCCTTCCATTTGGCTTAACAGACCAAAATTGTTTGTACCGATTGAAAAATTTTTCTAAGCATTTTCTTGGCATTCTAATGCCATAGAAACCTCAATGACCCTTCTCTGGAGTCCCAAAAATTATTTTGTGAATTTTCCCCCGGGTCTAGGTCTCCTAGTTGCGAGAACCGCAACTTCCCACTAAGTTACCCATCGCTAGGGCACTGGCTTATTTAACTTAGTTGTATTTTATTTCTAAAATTTTTCCTAAATTTTTCTTGTTAATATTTGAGTTAATTATGCTTCCTCACTTTAGTCTAAATATTTTTCCGGATGTTCTAGCTGTCCGGACCGACACTGGTCACCGGAACAGTAGAATGTACGGAGTTGCTACAAGGAGGGTATTACAACTCTTCCCCTCTAATTTAAATTTCGCCGTCGAAATTTACCTGATGCAAACAGTTGAGGGAACTGTTGCCTCATTGTCTCTTCACTTTCCCAAGTTGCCTCCTCGGTGTTGTGGTGCCTCCAAAGCACTTTCACTAGTGGAATCTGCTTATTCCTCAACTCTTTCACTTCCCGAGCCAGGATCCGTATGGGTTTTCTTCATATGTCAAATCCGATTGTACTTCAATTTCTTCCATGGAGATGACATGTGAAGGATCTGAGTGGTATCTTCTTAGCATAGATACGTGGAACACATTGTGGATCTTGTCCAGCTCTGGTGGTAAAGCTAGCCTGTAGGCCACTGGACCCACACGTTCAATGACTTCATATGGGCCAATGAACCAAGGGCTTAACTTACCTTTTCTTCTAAACCTTAGTACCTTCTTCCATGGTGAACCTTGAGGAACACTTTATCGCTAACCGCATATTCTACTTCTTTCATCTTTAGGTCGGCATAGGATTTTTGTCTGTCTGAGGCAACCTTCAGATTGGCTTTGATTAGTTTTACCTTCTCCTCAGTCTGTTTCACCATATCTGGCCCTACCAGTTTATCATCACCCAATTCAGTCCAGCACACTGGAGTTCTACATTTCCTCCCATACAGTGCTTCATACGGGGCCATTTGGATGCTAGATTGGTAGCTATTGTTGTATGCAAATTCTGCCAGTGGAAGGTATCTATCCCAACTTCCCTCAAACTTAATGACAGAACTCCTCAGCATGTCCTCAAGGACCTAACATATATTTCATGTTATTATTATCATTTCAGTTCAATATTTGTATTAATTCAATTGGTTTTAATTGTTTACTTGGATTACTCTTTCTGATTGTCCATCCGTTTGAGGATGGAAAGCTGTGCTAAAGTGGAGTTGTGTACCTAAGGATTCATGCAACTTCTTCCAAAATCTTGATATAAACCTTGGGTCTCGATTAGATATGATGGAAAGTGGAATTCCATGCAGTCTAATTATCTCACTGATATACAATTTTGCTAACTTCTCCAGTGAGTAGTCAGTCCTAACTGGCAGAAAGTGTGCTGACTTCGTCAATCTATCTACTATCACCCATACTGCATCATGCTTCTTCTGGGTGAGAGGTAGACCACTTACAAAATCCATGGTGACCCTATCCCATTTCCATTCAGGTATGCGTATAGGCTGTAGCAAACCCGATGAACTTGATGTCCTACCTTGACTTGCTGACATGTCAAGCATTTAGTCACATAGTCAGCTATGTCCTTCTTCATACTAAGCCACCAATACTAAAGCTTCAGATCATGATACATTTTTGTACTTCCTGGGTGCATAGCATAAACACTGATGTGTGCCTCTTTTAGAATACTGGCCTTCAATTTCTCATCATTTGGTACACATAGTCTTCCTTTGTAGTACAGACACCCATCTGCTTTCACCTCATAGTCAGTTGCTTTCCCTTCTGAGATTTTACTCATAGTAGTCATTAATTTCTCATCTACCTTTTGCTCATCTAAAATCTACTGTAGTAGGTTTGGCCTCACTTGTAACTCAGCCAAAATAGCTCCATCTCGAGCCAAGGATAGACGGGCATTCAATGATCTCAAAGCTGTGATGGATTTTCTACTCAAAGCATCAGCAACTACATTTGCCTTCCCTGGATGATAGTCAATCACACAATTATAGTCCTTCAGGAACTCAATCCATCGCCTTTGTCTGAGGTTGAGTTCCTTCTGGATTGGCAAGTATTTTAGACTTTTATAGTCTGTATAAATGTAGCACTTTTCACCATACAAGTAGTGCCTCCATATCTTCAGTGCGAAGATAATTGCTGCAAGTTCTAGATCATGGGTAGGGTAATTCTGTTCATGTGGCCTTAGCTGCCTGGAAGCATAGGCGACCACCTTCCCCTCTTACATCAATACACACCCTAACCCATTATGAGAGGCATCACTGTAGACCACAAAGTCCTTTTCTGACACTGGCTATGTTAACACTGGTGCCTCTGTCAACATAGCCTTCAACTTCTCAAAACTAGCCTGACACTTGTCATTCCAATCAAATCTGACATTCTTGTGTAACAACTTGGTCCTTGGAGCAGCTATTAAGGAAAATCCTTTCACAAATCTTCTGTAATACCCAGCTAGCCCCAAGAAACTTCTGACCTCAGTAATATTCCTAGGAGGCTTCCATTCCATCACTGCTTCTATTTTCTTGGGATCCATTCTAATCCCATCAGCTGATACTATGTGTCCAAGGAATGCAATCTCATTCAACCAGAAGTCACACTTGGACAACTTAGCATACAACTTCTTTTCTCTTAAGGTTTGCAGAATAATCCTCAAATGCTCATCATGTTCTTCACTGGTCTTGGAATACACCAAAATATCATTAATAAAGACCACTACGAACCGATCTAGGTATGGATGGAAGATACGGTTCATAATGTCCATGAATGCTGCTGGTGCATTTGTTAGGCCAAAGGGCATCACCAAAAACTCAAAATGCCCATACCGAGTCCTGAATGCAGTCTTTGAAACATCTGCATCCTTCACCCTCAACTAATGATACCCTAATCTGAGATCAATTTTGGAAAATACTGCTACTCCCTTCAACTGCTCAAACAGATCGTCAATTCTAGGCAACGGATATTTGTTCTTCACTGTCACTTTATTCAACTGCCGGTAATCGATGCACAACCTCAAAGTCCCATCCTTCTTTTTTACAAACAACACTGGAGCTCCCCATGGTGACACACTGGGGCGTATGAACCCCTTATCCAGTAACTCCTATAATTGGATTTTCAATTCCTTCAATTCTGTGGGTGCTATCCTATAAGGAGCAATAGAGATTGGTGCTGTACCCGGCAGTATCTCAATAGCAAATTCAACTTCCCTTTCTGGTGGCAAGCCAGGCAATTCTTCAGGGAACACATTTGGGAAGTCTTTTACTGTGGGTATGTCACACAGATCTGGCTTAGCCTACCTAGTATCCACCACATGTGCTAGGTATGCTTCACAGCCTTTTCTCATCAATTTTCTTGTAACTGTGGCTGAGATGACATTGGACAAGAAATTTGTCCTTTCCCCCACAACTGTGATCTCATTACCCTCAGGAGTTTTTAAAGAAATCCTCTTCAATTTACAATCAACCATTGCCTGATGATGTGACAACCAGTCCATTCCCAAAATCACGTCAAACTTATGAAAAGGCAACTCAATCAGGTCTGCCAAGAATTCATACCCCTGAATCCTGAACGGGCAACCTTTGTACACTTTGTTCACCACTACACTGTGGCCCAATGGATTAGTGACCAGGATGTCTTAGCCACTCTCCCCTACTAGTATCCCCCTTTCTACGGGTAAGTTGATGCAGATGTATGAATGAGTGGATCCTAGATCCACCAATGCATGCACAGATGTATTGTAGAGGGAGAACGTACCCCTGATGACATCCGAGGCATCTTGCTCCTCCTGAGCTCTTATGGCATAGGCTCTAGCAGGTGGTCTACTCTCAGGCCTCTCTGTTGGCTCAGATGTAGGCCTCTTTGATGGTCCCATTGCCTCAGATTTGCCAGATTTCCTAGGGGTGAACTATGGCCTGGGCCCCTGGGACTGACCCTGACCTTGTGGTTGACCTGAACTCTGTGTAGGTGGACCTTTGAACTTCTTCCCAGGTGCAGGAAATGAACCAAACTAACCCGGGCCCCTCTTCTACTGTCTTTCGCTTCTAGTCTGCTCACTTATTCTAACCTTTTCAACTTTTATTGCAGCTTCCACTAACTTGGTGAAGTCTGTGATTCCCAAGGCAGTGATCATGATCTTTATATTGTCATTTAATCCCTCTTCAAATCTCTTACACCTTTCGGCCTCATTAAGGACTATCTCCCTTCCGTAGTGGGTCAGTATGACAAATTCCTTTTCATACTCAACCACAGTCAGCTGTCTCTGCCTCAAGTTAATGAACTCTCTTCTTCTCTCTTCCATGTATACACTACCCACATATTTCTTCTTGAATTCTGAGAGGAAGAAGTCCCAAGTTATTACTTCTAGCTGTGTAACACCCCTATGTTCGGTAGTGCGTTCTACTGTTCCGGTGACCAGTGTTGTCCGGACAGCTAGAATGCCTAGAACTACACTTCGATATGAGTGAGGATACATTAAATAATGAAATACAAGAAAAGAAAATACAAGAAAAATAAAGAAAAAATAATAGTAAAGAAATGCAACTAAGTTAAGCGAGCCGAGAAAGCGATGGGTGACCGCACCGGGAGTCACGGTGTGGACCGTTGACTAGCCCTGGACCTCGGGGAACCCTGGAAAATATTTTTTAAGACTTAAAGAGAAACCTATTGAAGTATAACCCGGTGTTACCGAAAAATCAAAAAGTGAGAAATCGGGAATGCAAAACCCGGTGTTACCGAAAAATCGGGAATGCAACCCGAATAGGGGCATTGTGGTCATTTGACACCCCGAGTTGTCTTTTGACCTAAATTTCCATTGAAAACACATGATATTATATTTGGAAAATGTCATGAAAAATTAAATTACTGGTACTTAATGTAAATAGCAAAAATGGGAAGCTTAATGTGGGAAAATAAAATCTTTGATTAAACTAATGTTATTTCTACATTAGTGGACCACTAACACCTTGTAAATCAATTAAAAACCTGTCATCTTCCACTAACTTCTGCACAGCCATCTTCTTCCTCAAACTTTCCCATGGCCAAGCCAAAAAGCTCCCAAATTCTCCCATGGCCGTCCAAGCTCCAACCTCCATGCGTCCATGATCCAAGCTCCCAATGGTTAAGGTTTCTTCATTAAATTTGACCACCACACCATGGGCAGTAGATAGGCAGCAAGAAGACCAAGTTTTGGAGAGGTTTTGAAGAGTTTCCAAAGTAGTAAGTTTGAGTTTTTGGTTAGTGCTCCATTAAAGTTAGTAAGGAGGTTATGGGTACTTGAATTGTGAGAAGAATTTTGGAGTTTAATGTTCTAATGGTGATGTTTATTTTTGGTAGCTATGAAAACTCTTTAAGGGCAGTTTATTTTTGCTTGTAAATGGTGAATTAAATGATTGATTAAATGTATATTGTGTAGGAAATTGTTTGGGTAATGTATACTTAGTATATGTAAATGTAAAATGAGATTTAAAGCTTGGAAAGTAATGGAATGTAAGTGTACCATTGTGGCAGTTTGCTAACTCTTGAGGAATGCTGGAATTCATGCTTGGTTTATGGAATAATGATGTTAATTTGTGATAGGAGTTATGATAGTTTGAGTGCATGTATGATGATGTGAATTTGGGCATGTAAATGGGCATGAATTGGTGATTGAATTATTGTAAATTGAGTTGGACAAATTCTGCACTTGTTGGTGCACATTGAATGTAATTGTAAGCTGCCAAAATGACCTATAATATGTTATAAATTATGTTTAGGTTGTGGTACAACTAGAATTGGTTTGAAGGTTAAGTTTGGTGAGTGTTAAAAGTGATGCTTGATGTGTATACAAGAATTTCAATAAGGCAGTTTGAGTTTTAGGTGAAACTTTAATTGTGTGGCTCCAATTGGTATGAGACCAATTGGAGGTGAAACTAGGCACAAAATGTGCCAACTTTCATGAAGGAAGCTTACCAAAATTCTGCTTGCAAGGTAGCTTGAAAAATGACCAAATCCGGATTAAGTGCAATTGAGGCCTGAAAATTGACCATTTGAGCAGCAGTTAGTGTTTAGGCCATAACTCACTCAAAACAGGTCCAATTGACCTGAAATTTTAACCATGAATAGTTAAGACTCATATCTACAAGTCTTATGAAGACACCAAAGCCCAGAAATGACCATAAGTAAGTCAAAAAGCTTGCACAAGTTCGGGTTCAAAAACTGGCCGAACCTAAAGTGACCTAAAGTGACCAATTTTGGTGCAATTTGACCAACAATAGTAAAATGACCATAACTTGGTCTACATAACCCGGAATGACCTGAAATTTTGCCCCGCGTGCAATAAGACATAGATCTACAAGTTTGTAGTTTTGACCAAAACCCGAAAATCGAGGGAACTAGGTCGTCCAGCTAGGTCAAACTAGTATCCCAGAATCCAGCAAAATGCAAGATACATGGAAATGAACTTGGTAACATGTACCAACCCTAAAAGACTATCGAATGTGACATGTTAGTAACATTAAAACCTAAATTACCTAGAATGCACCGAGGGTCGACATCTTAGGTTGACTAAGGAAATAATAGAACTCAATGAATTAATTATTAAGCATTATCGTTAGAGACAGTTTAAATGAGTACTGAAACACTTCAAATTGTGTTTCTCGATTAGTGACTTCGAGAAAGGGAAGGAAACACTGAGTCAGAGCCAAGAGGCATATATTAGAGGTTTGTGCACAATAATTAATTCTTTTGAATTTTTCAATTGGAATAAATTATGATTATTTGTATTGTTTTAAATTGTGTTTGTGCACAATAAGTATTTCTTTTGAATTTTTCAATTGAAATAAATTATGATTATTTATATGTTATTGTTTTAAATTGTGTTGGTGCATAATAAGTATTTCTTTTGAATTTTTCAATTGAAATAAATTATGATTATTTCTATGTTATTATTTTAAATTGTGTTTGTGCACAACGGCTATTTCTTTTGAATTTTTCAATTGAAATGAATTATGACTATTGTACATTATTGTTTTAAATTATGTTTGTGCACAATAGCTATTTCTTCTGAATTTTTCAATTGAAATAATTATGATTATTTGTATAATATTATTTTAAATTGTGTCCGTGCACAATACGTTTATATTCACTGCTTTTACTAGCAAATTTGTTTAGAGAAATGAGTTATGAATAATTTTTTATTGCTTTGGTTTTGGGAATATTATTTGGAACTTATTGTATTGCCAACTTTGCAAATGGAAATTTTGACATAAAATATGGTTTATGGTTTGTATGAAATATTGTGATTTGAAATTGTTTTGATTCACACTTGGCATGACACTGTTACTATGTTCCTCCTCCATTTATGGGGTGAGTGTGATATATTCCTCCCTCTTTGACTTATCAGTCTGGGGTGAGTGTGATTATGTTCCTCCCTCATTGACTTCCCAGTCTGAGGTGAGTGTGGATGAGTGCTCATTATTCAGCTAGCTTCCTCCCTCATTGATTTCGATTATTGGGGCGAGTGTGTCTTATCGTGGTGTACAACACAGCATGTGTGGAAAAATTGTGTCATGGCCTAAATTGTGTTATCGATTGGCAAAATTGTATTATTCAGTTATTTGATCGAATTGTGTTATTGATTTGCAAAACGGTATTATTCAGTTATTTGATCGAATTGTGTTATTGATTTGCAAAACGGTATTATTCAATTACTTGATCAAATTTGTGTTAGGTGAATTTTGTAAATTGTGAAATAGAATTGTGAATCATTTGATTTGTGAATTGTCAATAAAAGATTTATATATCGTATTTCAAATGGTTATTGTGCACCACTGAGTAAATTTTACTCAGCGATAGCTTTTCATTGCTATCGCAGTGAAATGATCGACAGAGCGTGAGACTAGGCTACTAGTACTATATTGAGAGATCATTGGGTATATTGAGTATACCATATTTTGTATTTTGTACTGTAATGTATGTTCACTATATGTATATATTGTTCTTGGTTTTGAGCAGTTGTAAATTAAAATTGTACATTGAAGTTGTAAAGTAAATTATGAGTATTTTGGCTTGAAAAATTTGTACTGTATTTCTTTTATCTCAGTCTTTGAAAAATTATTGTGGATTTGAGTTGAAAAACATATTGTGTTGAATTATGTTGGAGTTTGAGATTGAGAAAAATATTGAAGTGCTTTTTGAGTTTTGAAGAATTGTTTTGTCCAAAATACGGATGGTACTCTGCCAAAATTTTACAGAAATTATTAATAGTCCAAATGTGTTATTTGTTTCACTTGATTCAAAAGTTTTTAACACCTGTAAATAGTGCTCACCACTATATAAAGAAGTAAGAAAAGTTTTAAAATCCCTTGTAGTGTATTTAATGGGTTATCAGTAGACGAAGTTGGTAATTCATTAGGTATACTACGGGATCATGTTATGCATTACAGAGGGGTAGGGTGTGACAGGCTGCACTTCACTAGACACTGTATCCCACCATTGGTAGGCATCATCTTGCAACAGGGATATAACAGCTTATAGATTTTGTTCAGGAGTGCAGTGGAATTATTTTAAAACTCTGCACATTACATTCAGCAGTTTCAATTGCTGCAGAATCATCTTCTCTCTTGCCAAAGAAATCCACTGCTCTAAATTTTATCAGTCTTTCCAGATGTGATTTCTGCTGTGGAGGTGGTGGTGGTGGTGGCATTACCCCAGCCATTTGTCTGAAGAATTCGGCCATTTGCTGGAACATGGCCTGTGGAGGCTGAGCAGCCTCTGCTGGAGCTGGCAGAGCAGGTTCTCCCCTACCCCCAGTGTCAGCTACTGCAGGTGGAGCATGACTCTCCACTTCCTCCTCAACTGCCCTCTGAATGCAGTCTTTGGCACATCTGCATCCTTCACCCTCAACTGATGATACCCTGATCTAAGATCAATTTTAGAAAATACTCCTGCTCCCTTCAACTGATTAAACAGATCATCAATTCTAGGCAACAGATATTTATTCTTCACAGTTACTTCATTCAACTGCCGATAATCGATGCATAACCTCAAAGTCCCATCTTTCTTCTTTACAAACAACACTGGAGCTCCCCATGGTAACACATTGGGGTGTATGAACCCTTTATCCAGTAACTCCTACAACTGGATTTTCAGTTCTTTCAATTCTGTGGGTGCCATCCTATAAGGAGCAATAGAGATTGGTGCTATACCCGGCAGTATCTCAATAGCAAATTCAACTTTCCTTTCTGGTGGCAAGCCAGCAATTCTTCAGGGAACACATCTGGGAAGTCTCTTACTGTGGGTATATCACACAGATCTGGCTTAGCCTGCCTAGTATCCACCACATGTGCTTGGTAGGCTTCATAGCCTTTTCTCATCAGTTTTCTTGCAACTGTGGCTGAGATGACATTGGATAAGAAATCTGTCCTTTCCCCCACAACTGTGATCTCATTACCCTCAGGAGTTTTCAAAGAAATTCTCTACAATTTACAATCAACCATTGCCTGATGACATGACAACCAGTCCATTCCCAAAATCACGTCAAAATCATGGAAAGGCAACTCAATTAGGTCTGCCAAGAATTCATACCCCTGAATCCTTAACGGGCAACCTTTGTACACTTTGTTTACCATTACACTGTGGCCCAATGGATTAGTGACCAGAATGTCTTGGTCACTCTCCCCTACTAGTATCCCCATTTCTATGGGTAGGTTGATGCAGATGTATAAATGAGTGGATCCTGGATCCACCAATGCATGCACAGATGTATTACAGAGGGAGAACGTACCCCTAATGACGTCCGGGGCATTTTGCTCCTCCTGAGCTCTCATGGCATAGGCTCTGGCAGGTGGTCTGCCCTCAGGCCTCTGTGCTAGCTTAGATGTAGGTCTCTGTGATGGTCCCACTGCCTCAGATTTGCCAGATTTCCTACCCCTTTGTGGTGTAGGAGCAGGTCTGTCTACTTGAGTTGGAGCAGCTGTAGTAGTTTTGCGTGGACAGTTCCTCAACTGATGCTTTATCAACCCACACCTTAAGTAGGCACCAGTCACTCTCCAACACTCCCCCTTATGCCACTTCAGGCAATGCGGACATGCAGAAGATGCTGGGGCTGGTCCCCTAAACCCCGTCCCTGGAGAGTACCCACTGATGGTGTGGACTGACCTCTCCTAGGGGTGAATTGTGGCACAGGCCCCGAGGTGACCACGACCTTGTGGTTGACCTGAACTCTGTGCAGGTGGACCTTTGAACTTCTTCCCAGGTGCAAGAGATGAACTAGACTGACCCTGGCCCCTCTTCTGCTGTCTCTCTCTTCTGGTCTGCTCACTTATTCTAACCTTTTCAACTTTTATAGCAGCTTCCACTAACTTGGTGAAGTCTGTGATTCCCAAGGCAGTAATCATGATCTTTATGTTGTCATTTAATCCCTCTTCAAATCTTTAATACCTCTCGGCTTTATTAGGGACTATCTCCCTTCCATAGCGGCTTAGTCTGACAAATTCTTTTTCATACTCTGCCATTGTCAGCTGTCTCTGCCTCAAGTTAATAAATTCTCTTCTTCTTTCTTCTATGTATACACTACCCACGTACTTTTTCTTAAATTCTGAGAGGAAGAAGTCCCAAGTTATCACTTTTGGCTGTATTTTACTAGACATTGTATCCCACCCTTAGTAGGCATCATCTTGCAATAGAGATACAACTGCTTCTAGATTTTGCTCTGGAGTGCAGTGGAGTTGTTTTAAAACTCTGCTGTTCTGTTCTACCAGTTTTCGGCTGCAACAGAATCATCTTCTCTCTTGCCAAAGAAATCCACTGCTCCAAATTTCTCAATCTTTCCAGATGTGATTTCTGCTGTGGAGGTGGTAGTGGTGGTGGCATTACCCCAGCCATTTGTCTGAAGAATTCGGCCATTTGCTGGAACATAGCCTGTGGAGGCTGAGCAAGCTTTACTGGAGCTGGCTCTACTGGAGCTGGTGGAGCAGGTTCTCCCCTACCCCCAGTGTCAGCTGCTGCAGGTGGAGCATGACTCTCCACTTCCTCCTCAACTGCCCTCTGAGATGTAAGGTCCATATCCTATTCAAAATAACAAAGACAAACAGATCTGCATTAGTGTCACCTCGACTCTTGCAAATACAATGCATGGTATGGACTCGATCTAGGCCCAAAAACGCCTAAACCGTGCTCTGATACCACTAAATGTGACACCCCTTACCCATCTACAGTGTAGCTGAGCAAGATATACCACGCAGTGAACCGGAATACCCTATTTTAATTTAATCATTTTTTTTATTCTTTCTAATTTTTTTTATAGCTATGAAGTACAATTTATGAAATATAATTCATTTAAGTCATTTATTGAAATTATAATTTATTTGAGGTTCCGAAAATTTTATAGAAGATCCGGCAGAGTACCGGCTAAAAATGGAGAAAACAGTTCTTCGGAACCTGTGAAAAACACTTCCAATGATCATTTCCAATCATTCTCAAACTCCAATAACCATCAACATGGTCTCAACATTAGCAATCATTTCAAGTTCTCAACATTAATCCACAATTTCATTCAAATTCAAAATCAACTAAAATTTCGTGAAGATATTCTCAAATTATATTAATTAACAAAATTCTTCAAAATATATACATTAACATATGATTACATAAATTTACTATTTACATGAGTTCATAATTTACAAATCACAAACTACTACCTAATACAAAATGCAAAAACAAAATTTCAAAAGAGACCTAAAGGTCCTACCACTGATGCACTGTAGATGAGAGGGGACTCTGATGCTAGGCAGATCTGTGACCTCACCCAGTCTGTGATCTGCTGGGCTCTCTGTCTGTCTCTCCAGAACCTACGCATGACAAAAAGCGACGCGTTAAGCAATAATGCTTAGTGGTGCCAATAATAAAATAAAAAGAACTAATAAAAAAAATAAATATGCAGTGAGTGTATTGATGTCTCATGCAGACAAATTTTTTATAATTATTGGTAATCTTATTTATTTGGTAATTGTTATATTCATTATTTCATTAAATTTATCAACTTTTATTTTTGGTTGCACAAGTAACCTATACTGGATTATTTGTCACACCCTACCCCTCTGTAAGGCATAACATGATCCCGTAGTATACCTAATGAATTACTAACTCCGTCTACTGATAACCCATTAAATACACTATGTCACACCCTACCCCTCTGTAAGGCATAACATGATCCCGTAGTATACCTAATGAATTACCAACTCCGTCTACTGATAATCCATTAAATACACTACAAGGGATTTTAAAAACTTTTCTTACTTCTTTTACAGTGGTGAGCACTATTTACAGTGTGAAAGACTTTGGTGAATCAAGTGAAACAACTAACTCATTTGATTTATTTGGAATATCTGTAAAAATTTTGGCAAGGTGCCATTTGTATTTTGGACAAAACAGTTCTTCAGAAAACCTGTAAAAAGCACTTCAATATATTTTCAAATCTCAACTCCAACATTTTTATCAACACAACACATTTCTCAAGTCAAATCCACAGTGATTTTCAAAGACTAAGATACAAAGATATAACACAATTTTTACAAGCCAAATAACTCATAATTATTTTACAACTTTACTGTACAACTTAAATTTACAACTGCTCAAAACCAAGAACAAAATATACATACAGTGAATATACATTCTGATACAAAATGCCACATGTGGTATACTCACTATACCCAAAAATCTCTCATTGGCGATACTAGCAGCCTAGCTCACATACTGTCTGTCTCTCTACTGCGACAAGAATAAAGCTATCATTTGAGACAATGTCTCAGTGGTGCACAACATTAACCAAATACAAATTTTAAATCACAATTCATAAATCATATCAATAGTGGATACTTAAAACCATAGTTAAATTCAAGACAATAAATGTCAACAAGAATTTAAACTCCATTTGTTAATATCACAATAATTTTCAATAAGTCAGATCATGGTTGAATTCAATAGACAAGATATGTCAATAAGAGTTTAAATCAATTTCACAATCTCACAATACATAATAACACAATTCGATCAAATAATCAAGAATACTGATGTTGCCAATCTATAACACAATTTAGGCCATGACACAATTTTTCCATATATGCCGTGTTGTACACCACGACAAGACATACTCACCCCAATAATCAAAATCAATGAGGGAGGGAGCTAGCTATATAACGAGAACTCATCCATACTCACCTCAGACTGGGAAGTCAAAGAGGGAGGAACATAATCATACTCACCCCAGACTGATAAGTCAAAGAGGGAGGAATAATCACACTCACCCCATTAATGGAGGAGGAACATAGTATCAGTGTCATGCCAATTGTGAGTCAAAACAATTCCAAACATTTTATTCAATGATCCGTAAGAATCCAATAAATTTCCAAAGTTACAATTTCATTCACAAAATGGCAACACAATTCGTAATTCACTTCAATTTCCACAAAAACCATTTACTGATGCTTTTCAATCAATAAGTATCCATCAATATCATTCAAACAATTTTTCACAGTTTCAAACCATTCACAATGTTTTTCAATCAATAAGTGTCCACCAAACACATTTCCACAATTTAAAACAATGATATGCAAATAGTCAATATTTATTTCCATTGAAAATAATTCAAAAGAAACAGTTGTTGTGCACAAACATAATTTAAAACAATAATATACAAATATTCAATATTTATTTAAATTTATTAATTCAAAAGCTATAGCCGTTGTGCACAAACCTCTGATATTTGTCTCCTGGTCTTGACTCAGATTTCTTTCCCTTTTCTTTGAGTCCTTGTTAATCGAGAAACACAATTCAAGTGTTTCAGCATCAAATTAAATTCACTCTAACGATGGTGATTGGTAAATAATTCAATGAACTCAATTATTCACATAATCAACTAATATACCGACCCTCATTGCTTTTAGGTAAATTAGGTTTTAGTGTCGTTAATATGTCACATTTGATAGGGTTTTAGGTTTGGTATGTTTTACCAAAGTCATTTCCTTGCTTAGTGCATTTTAATGCAATTTGCTGGATTCCGGGACACTGGTTTGACCTAACCGGACGATCTAGTTCCTCGGTTTTCGGTCTCGGTCGAAACTACAAACTTGTAGATCTAGGTCTTATTGCACGCGGTGCAAAATTTCAGGTCAATCCGAGTTAAGTAGACCAAGTTATGGTCATTACACTATTGCTGGTCAAGTGGTACCATTTTAGGTCAATTTTAGGTCAAATTGGTCAATTCTGGTTCGGCCAGTTTTTGGACCCGAACTTGTGCAAGTTGTTTGACTTGCTTATGGTCATTTCTGGGCTTTGGTGTCTTCATAAGACTTGTAGGTATGGGTCTTAACTATTCTTGGTTAAAATTTCAGGTCAATTGGACCTGGTTTGAGTGAGTTATGGCCTAAACACTCACTGATGCCCAATTGGTCATTTTTCAGGTCCTAATTGCACCTAATCCGAATTGGTCAAATTTTTAGGTCACCTTGCAAGCAGAATTTTGGCATGGTTTCTCAATGAAAGTTGGCACATTTTGTGCCTAGTTTCACCCCAAATTGGTCTCATACCAATTGAGGTTACACATTCAAGGTTATAGGCTAAAATATACACTGCCCTCAATATGCATTTCACACCCCAACTTCAAACACATACTCACCTTGCAAGGTTTACTTCCATACCCTACCAAATCAGTTTTGGTACATTACCAAAAGCACTTTCTACTTTACATTAACATTATTTTGGGCAGATTCCAATCAGCCTCAACACACCAATATCATTAACAATTACAATTTCTAAGTACTATTACAAACACACCTAACCATTACAAATTTTACACACACTTTACAAGATCAATCTACATACATATCATCAATCCTTCTAGGTTAATATTCTGCATACATTTCCTTCAATATATACCATTACTCAAGTGTCCCCAAGCTGCCACAAACCATTCTTCAACATCAAAGTGCCGTCCATTTTACAATTTCCCATCCAAGTGCATAAATCACCACATAAACATGAAATAATTCACTAGGTTACTAATTCATCATGATCAACACCATTTCTCATCAATTATATGCACAAATATCTCATAAAAAACGTGACTCATGGCTGTCCAAAATGAAAACAACAATAACCCTTCAAACTCAAAATTTTCTTTCACCAAACTAACACCCATAACATGAACATAAACTTTAACAAAGAAATTCTCAAAAATGCAAACTTACCTTTAATTGTAACTTGCTAAACCTTCATCAAACTTCTCAAAATTAGTATCAATATCTTCCTTGTGATGTGTAGACAAAGTTTAATGAAGAACACTAAGAGGTTGGAGTTGAAAATGGAGACTTAAGAAAGCTTGCATGAAAAATGGCTATAGAGTTTCCTTCACTCTTCAATTCGGCAATTTGAATGCAAATGAGGAAGATGACTTATTCAGCTGCATTTTAAGTGTACACATGTCCCACTATGTATTTAATTAATCCTTAGTGGTCCACTTATTCAATTAATCATATAATAATTTAAATATTCATGTATTAAACATTAAACCCATAATTTACCATATGTATTTTATGTAACAACAATTTAATTTTTTATTTTATTTTATAAGTGTAATAATATTTATTTTTAATGGAAATTTAGGTCAAAAGACACTACGGGACGTCAAATGACCATAATGCCCTGCTCGTGGCATTCACGATTTTTCGGTATTCTGGGTTTTGTCTGCTTTTCGATTTCTCACTTTTCTTTGTACTAATTATTTAATTTTTCTTTGATATTTCTAATGATATTTATTCTTAAACAAGGATCTATTTATTTCCCAAAATGTTTTTCGTGGTTCCTCAGCCTGTACGATCAACGGTCCATGCCGTGACTTCCCAAAGGTCACCCATCGTGAGGTTTCCTACTGCTTAACTTGATCACATTTCTTTGCAATCATTTTTCCTTTGTTTTTCTTGTACTTTCTTTTCTTTTATTTCATTATTTTATGTCTCCTCACTCTCATTGAAGTGTGGTTCTAGGCATCCTAGTGTCCGACAACATCGGTCACCGGAGCAGCAGAACGCACTACCGAACTTAGGGGTGTTACAATTCTCCCCCCCTTAAATAAATTTCGTCCACGAAATTTTACCCAGTAATCATCTTACAATAGTCATACGTTTATTTTCTCCTTTCTATATGATCGTAAGACTTTTAACAATCTAATACAATGTTTACTTTGTTTGGATAACACCAATCTCCTCTTACTATTATGTTGTCTAATATTTCAGATCACGTTCCTTCTTGAATGACCATTGATTTCATATTAGAATAATTAATCGTGCATTGGTCCTCCGACCATTCTAGTCCATAGTCTTCCTCACATTCGAATATTTCTTTGTTACATATGAATCAACTGCTCAAGTCTCTACTTCCATAACTCTTTTTATCTCACAATGTTCTATAACTTACTTCCTTTTGTCTTGAACTATAACCTTTCGATATTTTAACTTTTGAGTTTTAGATCCCTAAGTAGGATTTTCAAACTTATTTCTAACAATTAAATTCTGTCCTGGCATAACTATGCCAAAACAGATGCCGTTGGCAACTATTCTCATCTAGGTGTACTATCGGTTAGTACGTAGCTCTACACAATAATCTCAAGTTATTACTGTAATCTGCAGCTTACAGTATAAACATCAAGAACATTGCATAGTTACTACGATACATCCCAATAGATCAAACTTTGTTATCTTTTATTCTTTTTGAATTCACTGATATTCGAATCTTATTCTGATTACAATATCCATTAGCAATTTCTAACAGTAACCTCCTTGCCCTTATCAAGAGCAATTCCATTCCGGCTTCTTACTTTTACGTCCTCTTGCCTTACATTAAGTAGGCTCACTAATTAGCTTTATAATTTATGGTGTGTTAGAAAATACTTTTCGCCGATAAACTCTTTCAAAACTAATTTCACTTATTATCACAATCCTTATCTTAAGGGCTAATCACTAATGCGTCAAAATTTATTCCTCTGTAAACGAATAACAACAGAACATATAGTTCTAACACTAATGTAAAAATATGAAAATTCCAGGTCAAACAATACATATATATATCTCAGTTGCTAATTGAGAAAGTACCAGCAATGATGTCAAAAGTCTCAGTCTCTTTCTCGTCAGATAGCGTATACTCTCGTTGAAGCATCACCCTGTTTTGGCTGATTCACAGTAGTCTGACTTCTAGGTGTACTACACCTACCTCTACCTTTGCCTCTACTAACTGATGGTGAACTCTTTGGGGTAGAAACTTGGGTTGATCCCTTTGGTGTAGTAAATGATCCAGTAACGACTGGATTTACACAATCCTTAGCAAAATGACCGTCTCTCCACAATTAAAGCATGCTCCTACTCTCTATAACATACCCCACTATGTGGTTTACCACAAGTTTCACAAAGTCGATCCGACAGCGCATTTACGGGTTTCATTGAGTTGGTGATCGGATCGAGGTGGTTTCATTCCAAAAGATCTATCTCTACCTGACTTCTTACTATCTCCGTCAGTATCCCCAAAGTTTTTCCTCTTCCAAGAGGGACCACTAGAACTCTGTCACTGACTTTCTCTCTTTTTCTCGCTTTCTCCGATTTTTTTCTCAAGAGCCGCTTGATTCAATTCTTTCTAATTCTAGTGCTTGAGAAATAAGTTCGAAGAAGTTATGTTTGAATCCGACCACTTGTAACTGATACTAGGCTTCAAGCGGTTTCAAACCTCTTACATCTCTCCTCTTTGGTAGAAAGTAGACTTCTTGCATAATGGCTTAGGCGGGAGAATTCCTTTCATACTCACCACCGATCCGCCCCTATTTCAGACTTAGTAAATCTTGCAGATTCTGGTCTACATAAGCATCAAGGACATATTTTTGTCTGAAATCACTGAGTAAGACATTCAATGTTAGCAATGCAGGTTCTATCGATCGTGGGGATGGTTTTCCACTACCATAAGCATCCCCAGTAGCAAAGATACCGAGTACTCAAATCTAAGCTCCTCTGCAATGCGGTTTCTTGAATACCCTATCCATCCTCTCTAACCATTGTTCTCGCTCTAGAGGATCTATCGCCCCTTGAACTCTGTAGCCCCATACTTCATCAATTTGTCATATTGTCTAGCAGAAGACTGTGGTTGTACCACCGGTGTCTGTATTGGGACTTGAGTAGGCACATTACCATCCATTTGTTGGAACATTGCAGCCGTCTGCTGAGCGAACTGAGCAGAGAACTGCAGTACTGCAGGGGCTGGTGCTACTGAACCACTGACATTATGTAGGCATGGGGCATCCCCTTGCACCTCAGCCTCAATAGATTGATCGACTGAACGATCACCCTCTTCCATAGTCAATGCGAGGATTTTAGATCTCCTAAACCAATAACACAAGGAGATTTCCTCCCGTTAGTGCATATTTATAATGTAATGTACTGTATGTATCAAACAATGATATTGAGCAGTTGTACTGTGAAGAAAGAATATTCAAATGACAGGTGAAAACATAATTTAAAAACTTTGCTCTGATACCACTAAAACATGTCACACCCTTGCCCTATGTAAGGCATAACATGATGCCGTAGTATACATAATGAATTACCAACTCCGCTTCATCGATAATCCATTAAATACACTACAAGGGATTTTAAAACTTTTCTTACTTCTTTTACAAAGGGTGAGCACTATTTACAGTGTGAAAGACTTTGGTGAATCAAGTGAAACAACTAACTCATTTGATTTATTTGGAATATCTCAGAAAATTTTGGCAAGGTGCCATTTGTATTTTGGACAAAATAGCTTCTTGTAAGACTCAGAAAAGCACTTCAATATATTTTCAACTCTCAACTCCAACATTTTTATCAACACAACACATTTCTCAAGTCAAATCCACAGTGATTTTCAAAGACTAAGATACAAAGATATAACACAATTTTTACAAGCCAAATAACTCATAATTATTTTACAACTTTATCAGACAACTTAAATTTACAATCGCTCAAAACCAAGAACAAAATATACATACAGTGAATATACATTACAAGACAAAATGCCACATGTGGTATACTCACTATACCCAAAAATCTCTCATTGGCGATACTAGCGACCTAGCTCACTGCCTGTCTGTCTCTCTACTGCGACAAAGAATAAAGCTATCATTTGAGACAATGTCTCGATGGTGCACAACATTAACCAAATACAAATTTTAAATCACAATTCATAAATCATATCAATAGTGGATACTTAAAACCATAGTTAAATTCAAGACAATAAATGTCAACAAGAATTTAAACTCCATTTGTTAATATCACAATAATTTTCAATAAGTTAGATCATGGTTGAATTCAATAGACAGTATATGTCAATAAGAGTTTAAATCAATTTCACAATCTAACAATACATAATAACACAATTCGATCAAATAATCAAGAATACGTGTTGCCAATCTATAACACAATTTAGGCCATGACACAATTTTTCCATATATGCCGTGTTGTACACCACGACAAGACATACTCACCCCAATAATCAAAATCAATGAGGAGGAGCTAGCTATATAACGAGAACTCATCCATACTCACCTCGGTGGGAAGTCAAAGAGGGAGGAACATAATCATACTCACCCTGCATGATAAGTCAAAGAGGGAGGAATAATCACACTCACCCCATTAATGGAGGAGGAACATAGTATCAGTGTCATGCCAATTGTGAGTCAAAACAATTCCAAACATTTTATTCAATGATCCGTAAGAATCCAATAAATTTCCAAAGTTACAATTTCATTCACAAAATGGCAACACAATTCGTAATTCACTTCAATTTCCACAAAAACCATTTACAGTGCTTTTCAATCAATAAGTATCCATCAATATCATTCAAACAATTTTTCACAGTTTCAAACCATTCACAATGTTTTTCAATCAATAAGTGTCCACCAAACACATTTCCACAATTTAAAACAATGATATGCAAATAGTCAATATTTATTTCCATTGAAAATAATTCAAAAGAAACGATTGTTGTGCACAAACATAATTTAAAACAATAATATACAAATATTAAATATTTAATTCAATTCAAAAATTCAAAAGAAATAGCCGTTGTGCACAAACCTCGATATTTGTCTCTGGTCTTGACTCGTATTTCTTTCCCTTTTCTTTGAGTCCTTGTTAACTGAGAAACACAATTCGAAGTGTTTCAGTACCAAATTAAATTGTCTCTATCGATGGTGTTTGGTAAATAATGCACTGAACTCAATTATTCACTTAATCACCTAATATACCGACCCTCATTGCGTTTTAGGTAAATTAGGTTTTAGTGTCGTTAATATGTCACATTTGATAGGGTTTTAGGTTTGGTATGTTTTACCAAAGTCATTTCCTTGCTTAGTGCATTTTAATGCAATTTGCTGGATTCCGGGACACTGGTTTGACCTAACCGGACGATCTAGTTCCCTCGGTTTTCGGGTCTCGGTCGAAACTACAAACTTGTAGATCTAGGTCTTATTGCACGCGGTGCAAAATTTCAGGTCAATCCGAGTTAAGTAGACCAAGTTATGGTCATTACACTATTGCTGGTCAAGTGGTACCATTTTAGGTCAATTTTAGGTCAAATTGGTCAATTCTGGTTCGGCCAGTTTTTGGACCCGAACTTGTGCAAGTTGTTTGACTTGCTTATGGTCATTTCTGGGCTTTGGTGTCTTCATAAGACTTGTAGGTATGGGTCTTAACTATTCTTGGTTAAAATTTCAGGTCAATTGGACCTGGTTTGAGTGAGTTATGGCCTAAACACTCACTGATGCCCAATTGGTCATTTTTCAGGTCCTAATTGCACCTAATCCGAATTGGTCAAATTTTTAGGTCACCTTGCAAGCAGAATTTTGGCATGGTTTCTCAATGAAAGTTGGCACATTTTGTGCCTAGTTTCACCCCAAATTGGTCTCATACCAATTGAGGTTACACATTCAAGGTTATAGGCTAAAATATACACTGCCCTCAATATGCATTTCACACCCCAACTTCAAACACATACTCACCTTGCAAGGTTTACTTCCATACCCTACCAAATCAGTTTTGGTACATTACCAAAAGCACTTTCTACTTTACATTAACATTATTTTGGGCAGATTCCAATCAGCCTCAACACACCAATATCATTAACAATTACAATTTCTAAGTACTATTACAAACACACCTAACCATTACAAATTTTACACACACTTTACAAGATCAATCTACATACATATCATCAATCCTTCTAGGTTAATATTCTGCATACATTTCCTTCAATATATACCATTACTCAAGTGTCCCCAAGCTGCCACAAACCATTCTTCAACATCAAAGTGCCGTCCATTTTACAATTTCCCATCCAAGTGCATAAATCACCACATAAACATGAAATAATTCACTAGGTTACTAATTCATCATGATCAACACCATTTCTCATCAATTATATGCACAAATATCTCATCAAAAACGTGACTCATGGCTGTCCAAAATGAAAACAATAATAACCCTTCAAACTCAAAATTTTCTTTCACCAAACTAACACCCATAACATGAACATAAACTTTAACAAAGAAATTCTCAAAAATGCAAACTTACCTTTAATTGTAACTTGCTAAACCTTCATCAAACTTCTCAAAATTAGTATCAATATCTTCCTTGTGATGTGTAGACAAAGTTTAATGAAGAACACTAAGAGGTTGGAGTTGAAAATGGAGACTTAAGAAAGCTTGCATGAAAAATGGCTATAGAGTTTCCTTCACTCTTCAATTCGCAATTTGAATGCAAATGAGGAAGATGACTTATTCAGCTGCATTTTAAGTGTACACATGTCCCACTATGTATTTAATTAATCCCTTTAGTGGTCCACTTAGTCACTTAATCATATAATAAAGTAATTATTCATTTATTCCACATTTAACCCATAATTTCCACTATTTATTTTAGGTACCACCAATTTAATTTTTCATTTTATTTTCTAAGTGTAATACTATTTATTTTTAATGGACATTTAGGTCAAAAGACACTTCGGATGTCAAATGACCATAATGCCCTGCTCGGGTGGCATTCTGATTTTTCAGTACACGGTTTTGTCTGTTTTTCGATTTCTCACTTTTCTTTGTACTAATTATTTAATTTTTCTTTGATATTTCTAATGATATTTATTCTTCAACAAGGGTCTATTTATGTCCCAAAAATGTTTTCCAGGTGGTTCCTCAGCGAGTCCACCAACGGTCCATGCCGTGACTTCCCAGTGCGGTCACCCATCGTGAGGTTTCCCGGCTCGTTTAACTTGATCACATTTCTTTGCAATCATTTTTCCTTTGTTTTTCTTGTACTTTCTTTTCTTTTATTTCATTATTTTATGTCTCCTCACTCTCATTGAAGTGTGGTTCTAGGCATCCTAGCTGTCCGGACAACACTGGTCACTGGAGCAGCAGAACGCACTACCGAACTTAGGAGTGTTACACACTACAAGGGATTTTCAAAACTTTTCTTACTTCTTTTACAGTGGTGAGCACTATTTACAGGTGTTAAAAACCTTTTTGAACTGAAGTGATAAAACTGACACATTTGACTTAATTGGAGTTTCTGTAAAAATTTTGGCAGAGTGCCATCTGTATTTTGGATAAAACAGTTCTTCAGAAAACCTGTAAAAAGCACTTCAATATGTATTTGCAAATCTCAACTCCAACATATTTTTCAACACAACATATTTCTCAACTCAAATCCATAGTGATTTTTTCAAAGACTGAGATAAAGGAAATATAATACAAAACTATTCAAGTAAATGAAATCTCAAATTTACATTTACAATAATTTACATTTAATTACATACCAAAATGTTTTACAAGAGTTTTTATACAACTGCTCAAATAATTTACATACATATTATTACATGCTTACATCAAAACCTATGTACATGGGTATATCTATGATATACCTGGAGCTGATCTGAATGTATCTTCAAAGAAATTTACTCACTGCTCTATGCTCTTCTTACCTGCGACAGCATGCAAAGCTATCGCTGAGTGGTGAACTCAGTGGTGCACAACTATAATTTAAAACATAGTACAATATACATTGACAAATTTTACAGTAAATAATTTGAGAATCTGAATACTGATCAAATTTCACAACTCAAAATATTCATTGCCAATAATGTAAATCATTTGTATAAATAACTTGGAGCACAAAATTCAATTTACAAATCTTGACTATCCATTTAAGTAATTCCAACAAAATCAATTACACACAAACCATAATTGAAATCACCATTCCTTACCATTCAAAAGCCATTCTGTATCTCAAAATCATTTTGTATCTCAAAAATCATATCAGATCTCAAAAGTCATTATGCATCTCAAAAACCATGTTGTATCTCAAAAATCAATCTTTATCTCACTAACTATGCAAGACTAATCCGAAAGGGCCATATTCGATGTGATTCTAACTCCCTATGGTCGGGGAGGTCGAATCAGATTCTAACTCCCTATGGTCGGGGAGGTCAAATCATCGTGCACAGTACCATCATAATAATGAATCTTCCGTAAGGGCCATAACGATAAAATAAACTTAGATCTAACCTCAAATCAGAGGAAAATCTAAGCCTGTGCACGTACTATGATAATCAAAACACAACTCACTCCATTGTCTTCTCAATAAATGAGAGAGACGGGTAATAACCTAGTCAAGCATCTATAGTGAGATATAAAACAATATCACAATCCTTTTAGCGAGCATAAATCACTATATAATTCGATTCAAAGTCAATTCCAATATCCAATAATTTTTATGCTCATCACAATTCAAATAATAAAGTTTTCATTTTTTCCATGAATATTACCATCACAATTCAAAACATATTCTATCACAATTTTCCAAAACATAATTTACTTAATCCATAACAATGCTTAATACTTATGGAAATACCATTTCACAAAGCCAAATTCATACATACAATAACAATTTTCAATAATCATGGAATTAAATCCAATGCTTGTTAAACATAATTCATAAGAAAAATATATCATTTAATCATATGAAATATTCAAAACAAAATCAGTTAAAAACTAGTTGTGCACAAACCTCTGATAATTGTCTCTTGATCTGGACTCAGTGTTTCCTTCCCTTTTGCTGAGTCCTTGTTAACTGAGAAACACAATTTGAAGTGTTTCAGTACTAAATTAAACTGTCTCTATCGATGGTGTTTGGTAAATAATGCACTGAACTCAATTATTCACTTAATCACCTAATATACCGACCCTCATTGCGTTTTAGGTAAATTAGGTTTTAGTGTCGTTAATATGTCACATTCGATAGGGTTTTAGGTTTGGTACGTTTTACCAAAGTCATTTCCTTGTTTAGTGCATTTTAATGCAAATTGCTGGATTCCGGAACACTGGTTTGACCTAACCGGACGATCTAGTTCCCTCGGTTTTCGGGTCTCGATCGATACAACCTTGTAGATCTAGGTCTTATTGCACGCAGTGCAAAATTTCAGGTCAATCCGAGTTAAGTAGACCAAGTTATGGTCATTACACTATTGCTGGTCAAGTGGTACCATTTTAGGTCAATTTTAGGTCAAATTGGTCAATTCTGGTTCGGCCAGTTTTTGGACCCGAACTTGTGCAAGTTTTTTGACTTGCTTATGGTCATTTCTGGGCTTTGGTGTCTTCATAAGACTTGTAGGTATGGGTCTTAACTATTCTTGGTCAAAATTTCAGGTCAATTGGACCTGGTTTGAGTGAGTTATGGCCTAAACACTCACTGCTGCCCAATTGGTCATTTTTCAGGTCCTAATTGCACCTAATCCGAATTGGTCATTTTTTTAGGTCACCTTGCAAGCAGAATTTTGGCATGGTTTCTCAATGAAAGTTGGCACATTTTGTGCCTAGTTTCACCTCAAATTGGTCTCATACCAATTGAGGTTACACATTTAAGGTTATAGGCTAAAATGTACACTGCCCTCACTATGCCTTTCACACCCCACTTCAAACACACATTTAACTTGCAAAGTTTACTTCCATACCCTACCAATCTGTTTTGGTACATTACCAAAAGCATTATCTACTTTACATTAACATTATTTTGGGCATATTACCATTACCCTCAACACACCAAATATCATTCATAATTACAATTTCTAATTACCATTACAAACACACCTAACCATTACAAATTTTACATACACTTTACAATATCAATCTACATACATCTCATCAACCTTCTAGGTCAATATTCTGCCCACACTTCCTTCAATATATACCATTACTCAAGTGTCCCCAAGCTGCCGCAAACCATTCTTCAACATCAAAGTGCCATCCAATTTACCAATTCCCATCCAAGTGCATAATTCACCATATAAACATGAAATAATTCACTAGGTTACTAATTCATCATGATCAACACCATTTCTCATCAATTATATGCACAAATATCTCATCAAAAAAGTGGCTCATGGCTGTCCAAAATGAAAACAAGAATAACCCTTCAAACTCAAAATTTTCCTTCACCAAACTAACACCCATAACATGAACATAAACTTTAACAAAGAAATTCTCAAAAATGCAAACTTACCTTTAATTGTAACTTGCTAAACCTTCACCAAACTTCTCAAAATTGGTATCAATATCTTCCTTGTGATGTGTAGACAAAGTTTAATGAAGAACCCTAGGTGATTTGGGGTTGAAATGAGGGATTAGGTGAGCTTGGAGAAAACGTTAATGGTGTTTCCTCTCACTTTCATTCACGGCTAGTTTTATGGAAATGGCGAAGATGAAGTATCCAGCTGCATATTAAGTGTACACATGTCCCACTATGTGTTTAATTAATTCTCTTAGTGGTCCACTTAGTCACTTAATCATATAATAAGCTAAATTCCCACTTATTCCACATTTAACCTTTAATTTCTACTATTTACTTTAGGTACCACCAATTTAATTTTTCATTTTATTTTCTAAGTGTAATATTATTTATTTTTAGTGGAAATTTAGGTCAAAAGACAATTCGGGGTGTCAAATGACCATAATGCCCTGCTCAAGTTACGTTCGATTTTTCAGATACTGGTTTTGTCTGTTTTTTGATTTCTCACTTTTCTTTGTACTAATTATTTAATTTTTCTTTAATCTTTCTAATGAGATTTATACTCCAATAAGGTTCTATTTAAGTCCTAAAAATATTTTCCAGGGTTCCCCGCAGTCCAGGGCTAGTCAACGGTCCACGCCGTGACTTCCTGGCATGTCACCCATCGCTAGGTTTCCGCCGCTTAACTTGATCACATTTCTTTGCTATTATTTTTCCTTTGTTTTTCTTGTATTTTCTTTTCTTGTATTTCATTATTTTATGTCTCTCCTCCCTAGTGTCAAAGTGTAGTTCTAGGCATCCTAGCTGTCCGGACAGCTCTGGTCACCGGAACAGCAAAACACACTACCGAACTTTGGGTTGTTACAATTCTCCCCCCCTTAAATAAATTTCGTCTCGAAATTTTACTCGCATCAGGCTCCGAACAGCTGTGGGTGTCTCCTCATATCCTATTCACGTTCCCAAGTAGCTTCTGGCCCGAATGATGGTTCCACAAAGACTTTAACCAGGGTATCTGCTTGTTCCTCACCGCTTCACCTCATAAGCCGTAATTTTTATGGGTTCTTCCTCATATGAGAGGTCGGATTTACTTCAATCTCTTCAACTGATAGTACATGAGATGGGTCTGATCTGTACCTCCTTAATATGGACACATGGAAGACATTGTGTATCCTTGCTAACTCTGGAGGTAATGCCAACCGATATGCTAAAGGACCCACTCTTTCCAAAACCTCATATGATCCGATGAAACGAGGACTCAGTTTCCCCTTTTTGCCAAATCTCACATTCCTCTTCCAAGGAAAAACTTTGAGGAATACTTTATCACCCACTGCATATCCAATATCTCTTTTCTTCAGATCAACATAAGACTTCTGACGGTCTGACGCAGCCTTGAGTCTATCTCTGATCAATTTGATCTTTTCCTATGTCTGCTGAACAATTTCTGGCCCAATCACCTTTCTTTCACCAATTTCATCCCAACATAAGGGAGTTCTGCACTTTCTGCCATACAAAGCTTCATATGGAGGCATTCCTATGCTTGATTGGTAGCTGTTGTTATAAGTAAACTCAATCAAAGGCAAGTGTGTATCCCAACTACCTTCAAATTCAATCACACAAGCCCGTAGCATATCCTCCAATATCTGAATAACCCTCTCGGGTGGCCATGCATGCGTGGGTGGAATGTCTTGAAGTTCAATCTAGTTCTTAGGGCTCTCTGAAGACTACCCCAGAATCTAGAAGTGAACAAAGGATCTCTATAAGATATAATCAATACTGGCACTCCATGCAATTTTACAATTTCATATATGTAAAAATCTGGCCAATCTCTCCAACTATAGTCCATTTAGAATGGCAAAAAGTGAGTAGACTTGGTTAGTCTATCAATTATAACCCATACTGCATCATGACTATTCTGTGTCCTCGGAAGTCTCATCACAAAATCCATAGTTATCCATTCCCTTACAATGTTTCATAGGGTGCCGTTTGTATGCTAGCTTGACACTTATTACTGTATACAAATTCCGTTAGTGGGATGTATCTGTCCCATCTCCCTCGGATTCAAGGACAGAAGTTCTCAATATATTCTTGAGGGCTTATCACATAGTACAGGTTATTATTATCATTTTATTTCATTATTTACAGGAACTCAATGAGTTTTAAAATTTACCTGAATCACTTGTTTCAATTGTCCATCTGTCTGAAGATGATACGTTGTACTGATATCTCTAAGCTTATAGCAATTACTGTGGTACAGGTAATTCACACTAATGTAACTGAGTCACTGACTCTAGCTACCTTACAAGTGTAGTCGTTTGATAGGCTAGTTCTGAAGTCTTAAATTTCTGACTAAAATTTTCACATTTATTTCCAGTACTAGTACTCTATTCAGGTGCAACTATATCAATTTATAGATTACTTACAAATATTCTTAATTTATTGTACCACGAGGAAGCACGTAGCTCTACACAATAATCCCGTGTCAGATCAGTGTCATGACTTACAATACAAACATTGAGAGCATTATATAGTCACTACGTTATAACCTCATGGACTAGGTTTCCTAACATCTTATCTTTCTCGAATCCACTAATATCCTAAACCGATTCTGATTACAATATCCCAATTCTTTTAGTTAACAATTCTTCCAAAATTAGTGTCAATCATACTTGTTATTGTAGTTTTGATCCTAAAAGACTAGTCACTAACGCATCAAATTTATTCCCCTGTAAAGGAATAGCAACAAAACATATAGTTCTAATACTAACACACAACTAAGTAGTGCTGGGATCAAATAATAACTAATTGTTTCCTTCAAAAATTAAAAACTTACCAGCAGCTACATCCGAAGCTTCTGCTCTTTCTCCTTGGCGCATAGTGGACGCTCTGACTGGTGCGCTACTATATTCGGGTTGATTCACTGTGTTATAGTGGTGAGGAGTACCAACTCTATTTCTATCTTGACTCTGACTGACGGTCTGTGAAATCCGGAGAGCAGATCGAGGTGGTTTAGTACAATCTTTAGCAAAGTGTCCAAGTTTTCCACAATTGTAGCAGGCTCCAGACGCCTTATAGCATATCCCACCATGATATCTTCTACAAGTTTCACATTGGCGGGAAGGGTAGGAACTTCTAGTTGTTCGACGACTGGACCTTGATGGTCTCTGTCTTACTGATCCACCTCTATCATATCCCTGAGCTCGGGGCTCCTCAAATTCTTTTCTCTTTCTCAAATTACTGCTCGAGCTCTGACCCATAGGTTTCTCCCTCTTTTCCATTTCACACTGCCCTTGTGGGGTTGGAGTGCAGATTGGGCTTGGGTGTGATTATCACCATTTGTTGGAAGAAAGTGGCCATTTCTTTGGGCCATTTGTGCAGTAATTTGTACCGGTAAAACTGGTACAGTCAGGCCTTCGACATTTTGTGGAGCTGGGGCCTCAACTTGTTCTCCTGCCATCACAGACTGTTCTATTGTCTCATTCTTCTCTTCCATATCTTTTCTCACAGAATTTTCTATCCTGTACAACCAACACAAGGAGATTCCTCTCCATTAGTTCACATTTATGATGTAAATGTACTATATGTATCAAACATTTGAGCGATTGTAGTTCTGACAAAAAGATTTCAAATTCACGATTGAAATTCACTTTAAAACCATTGCTCGATACCACTAAAACATGTCACACCCTACCCCTCTGTAGGCATAACATGATCCGTAGTATACCTAATGAATTACCAACTCCGTCTCATCGATAACCCATTAAATACACTACAAGGGATTTTCAAAACTTTTCTTACTTCTTTTACAGTGGTGAGCACTATTTACAGGTGTTAAAAACCTTTTTGAACCGAAGTGATAAAACTAACACATTTGACTTAATTGGAGTTTCTGTAAAAATTTTGGCAGAGTGCCATCTGTATTTTGGATAAAACAGTTCTTCAGAAAACCTGTAAAAAGGCACTTCAATATGTATTTGCAAATCTCAACTCCAACATATTTTTCAACACAACATATTTCTCAACTCAAATCCATAGTGATTTTTTCAAAGACTGAGATAAAGGAAATATAATAAAAAACTATTCAAGTAAATGAAATCTCAAATTTACATTTACAATAATTTACATTTAATTTCATACCAAAATGTTTTACAAGAGTTTTTATACAACTGCTCAAATAATTTACATACATATTATTACATGCATACATCAAAACCTATGTACATGGGTATATCTATGATATACCTGGAGCTGATCTGAATGTATCTTCAAAGAAATTTACTCACTGCTCTATGCTCTTCTTACCTGCGACAGCATGCAAAGCTATCGCTGAGTGGTGAACTCAGTGGTGCACAACTATAATTTAAAACATAGTACAATATACATTGACAAATTTCTGATAAATAATTTGAGAATCGAATCGATCAAATTTCACAACTCAAAATATTCATTGCCAATAATGTAAATCATTTGTATAAATAACTTGGAGCACAAAATTCAATTTATCAAATCTTGACTATCCATTTAAGTAATTCCAACAAAATCAATTACACACAAACCATAATTGAAATCACCATTCCTTACCATTCAAAAGCCATTCTGTATCTCAAAATCATTTTGTATCTCAAAAATCATACTGTATCTCAAAAGTCATTATGCATCTCAAAAACCATGTTGTATCTCAAAAATCGATCTTTATCTCACTAACTATGCAAGACTAATCCGAAAGGGCCATATTCGATGTGATTCTAACTCCCTATGGTCGGGGAGGTCGAATCAGATTCTAACTCCCTATGGTCGGGGAGGTCGAATCATCGTGCACAGTACCATCACAATAATGAATCTTCCGTAAGGGCCATAACGATAAAATAAACTTAGATCTAACCTCAAATCAGAGGAAAATCTAAGCCTGTGCACGTACCATGGTAATCAAAACACAACTCACTCCAATGTCTTCTCAACAAATGAGAGAGACGGGTAATAACCTAGTCAAGCATCTATAGTGAGATATAAAACAATATCACAATCCTTTTAGCGAGCATAAATCACAATATAATTCGATTCAAAGTCAATTCCAATATCCAATAATTTTTATGCTCATCACAATTCAAATAATAAAGTTTTCATTTTTTTCATGAATATTACCATCACAATTCAAAACATATTCTATCACAATTTTCCAAAACATAATTTACTTAATCCATAACAATGCTTAATACTTATGGAAATACCATTTCACAAAGCCAAATTCATACATACAATAACAATTTTCAATAATCATGGAATTAAATCCAATGCTTGTTAAACATAATTCATAAGAAAAATATATCATTTAATCATATGAAATATTCAAAACAAAATCAGTTAAAAACTAGTTGTGCACAAACCTCTGATAATTGTCTCTTGATCTGGACTCAGTGTTTCCTTCCCTTTTGCTGAGTTCTTGTTAACTGAGAAACACAATTTGAAGTGTTTCAGTACTAAATTAAACTGTCTCTATCGATGGTGTTTGGTAAATAATGCACTGAACTCAATTATTCACTTAATCACCTAATATACCGACCCTCATTGCGTTTTAGGTAAATTAGGTTTTAGTGTCGTTAATATGTCACATTCGATAGGGTTTTAGGTTTGGTACGTTTTACCAAAGTCATTTCCTTGTTTAGTGCATTTTAATGCAAATTGCTGGATTCCGGAACACTGGTTTGACCTAACCGGACGATCTAGTTTCCTCGGTTTTCGGGTCTCGATCGAAACTACAAACTTGTAGATCTAGGTCTTATTGCACGCGGTGCAAAATTTCAGGTCAATCCGAGTTAAGTAGACCAAGTTATGGTCATTACACTATTGCTGGTCAAGTGGTACCATTTTAGGTCAATTTTAGGTCAAATTGGTCAATTCTAGTTCGGCCAGTTTTTGGACCCGAACTTGTGCAAGTTTTTTGACTTGCTTATGGTCATTTCTGGGCTTTGGTGTCTTCATAAGACTTGTAGGTATGGGTCTTAACTATTCTTGGTCAAAATTTCAGGTCAATTGGACCTGGTTTGAGTGAGTTATGGCCTAAACACTCACTGCTGCCCAATTGGTCATTTTTCAGGTCCTAATTGCACCTAATCCGAATTGGTCATTTTTTTTAGGTCACCTTACAAGCAGAATTTTGGCATGGTTTCTCAATGAAAGTTGGCACATTTTGTGCCTAGTTTCACCTCAAATTGGTCTCATACCAATTGAGGTTACACATTTAAGGTTATAGGCTAAAATGTACACTGCCCTCACTATGCCTTTCACACCCCACTTCAAACACACATTTAACTTGCAAAGTTTACTTCCATACCCTACCAATCTGTTTTGGTACATTACCAAAAGCATTATCTACTTTACATTAACATTATTTTGGGCAGATTACCATTACCCTCAATACACCAAATATCATTCATAATTACAATTTCTAATTACCATTACAAACACACCTAACCATTATAAATTTTACATACACTTTACAATATCAATCTACATACATCTCATCAACCTTCTAGGTCAATATTCTGCCCACACTTCCTTCAATATATACCATTACTCAAGTGTCCCCAAGCTGCCGCAAACCATTCTTCAACATCAAAGTGCCATCCAATTTACCAATTCCCATCCAAGTGCATAATTCACCATATAAACATGAAATAATTCACTAGGTTACTAATTCATCATGATCAACACCATTTCTCATCAATTATATGCACAAATATCTCATCAAAAACGTGGCTCATGGCTGTCCAAAATGAAAACAAGAATAACCCTTCAAACTCAAAATTTTCCTTCACCAAACTAACACCCATAACATGAACATAAACTTTAACAAAGAAATTCTCAAAAATGCAAACTTACCTTTAATTGTAACTTGCTAAACCTTCACCAAACTTCTCAAAATTGGTATCAATATCTTCCTTGTGATGTGTAGACAAAGTTTAATGAAGAACCCTAGGTGATTTGGGGTTGAAATGAGGGATTAGGTGAGCTTGGAGAAAACGTTAATGGTGTTTCCTCTCACTTTCATTCACGGCTAGTTTTATGGAAATGGAGAAGATGAAGTATCCAGCTGCATATTAAGTGTACACATGTCCCACTATGTGTTTAATTAATTCCCTTAGTGGTCCACTTAGTCACTTAATCATATAATAAGCTAAATTCCCACTTATTCCACATTTAACCTTTAATTTCTACTATTTACTTTAGGTACCACCAATTTAATTTTTCATTTTATTTTCTAAGTGTAATATTATTTATTTTTAGTGGAAATTTAGGTCAAAAGACAATTCGGGTGTCAAATGACCATAATGCCCTGCTCGATTACGTTCGATTTTTCAGTATACTGGTTTTGTCTGTTTTTCGATTTCTCACTTTTCTTTGTACTAATTATTTAATTTTTCTTTAATCTTTCTAATGAGATTTATACTCCAATAAGGTTCTATTTAAGTCCTAAAAATATTTTTCGTGGTTCCTCGCATCCGTAGCTAGTCAACGGTCCACGCCGTGACTTCCTGGCGATCACCCATCGCTAGGTTTCCCGGCTCGCTTAACTTGATCACATTTCTTTGCTATTATTTTTCCTTTGTTTTTCTTGTATTTTCTTTTCTTGTATTTCATTATTTTATGTCTCCTCCCTCGTGTCAAAGTGTAGTTCTAGGCATCCTAGCTGTCCGGACAGCACTGGTCACCGGAACAGCAGAACGCATTACCGAACTTTGGGGTGTTACATTATTGGATTGGTTAAACGGGTAAATTGGCACTAGGTATCAAGTGCCTAGGGCCGTCACACTATCGGTCACATGTGTGTCTCCCGGTGTATAACAGAACAGCTAATAAGCTGTAATAACATTAGACACAAGGCCACATCTCAACACAATGTCAGAATGGCTAAAAGCCATGAAATCATAGAATGGCATAATGCCATGTGCAGTACTGCTAATTGAACCCTATTGGCATGCCAACCTATCCAAACCAATCTTGTTAGGTGTACTAGGGCATGTTACACTTTTAAACTTTACAATTCTTGAAATTTAAGTTTAGGTGTTACTATTCATTTCATTAGTCAACTAAAATGTTGACTTTTGCATAAACCATAGGTACATGGGTTCTAATACTCCCAACATACCACATTTTGCATTCTAAAATTGTTGGTATTGGTTGCCAATACCATTTCTAAGCTTAGAACTAGTTGTTCAAAATTTTCAGATTTCAAGCCTTGTGTTTACTGTTCCATTGGTCATTTTTACAGTAGGAATTTGGCAAAACTGTCTGCATGAAAGTTGTTCCTTATTTTGTCTAGTTACATTTCCTTTTTTGAATCACTCCATTTGGAGTTTTGTAGCTCAAGTTATGGCCTAAACACCATAACTGGCTTTGGATAGAATCCAAAATTCTGGGCAAAACTAGTTCTGCCAGATTTACTAACCTAAGTTTGGTTGGCAATTTGACTAGGTTATGATCAGAATTTGAATTTGTATTCCTCATGAAAGTTGTAGGTCTATGTCTCAGCTTTCTTCTGGTAAAATTTCAGATCAATTAGACCTTTGTACACTGAGTTATGACCAAATGAATAAGTATTGTTCATTTGGTCATTTTGCCCAGGCAGAATGCAAGTTACCCAGATTAGGGCAATTTTTAGGTCAACTTGGTTTGGTTTTCTGGGCAAGGTTTCTTCAATAAAATTGTGCCATTATGTGTCTAGTTTCATGTTCAATTGGCCTTGCACCAATTGAACCTCTACAACCCCAGTTATTGCTGCCCAAACCTACTGGACTCATACTCAGTTCTGCAGGTCAGCCAAGGCAGCTCACCTAAACTCAAATCCAACATCCTTACTCACTTCAATTCCTTCTCACACACATTCAAATGGTCACTAATTGACCATTACACGGTTAATAAACCATTACATGAGCAAACCCTAGCTGCCAAAATTTTTAGAGTGCACACACACACATTTTTATCTTGTTTTCTTACATTTCCTACTTACTTGATGCCATTAAACATGAATTTAATCCAAATAGCAAAAGTTTGGACACTAACCTTGATTTAGCTAATTCCCAAGGCTTGAAAACTCCTCTTTTCTCTTTCTTTTTGCTGCCCAAGACTTGCTCTAGGTGTAAGGGTAAATATTTGTGAAGGGAAGTTAGGGTTTTGGGGTGATTTGGGTGGTGAACTCAAGCTTGGTGAAGCTTTAATGGAGTTTTCCTTCCTCTCTCTCTCTCTCCACGTTTTTGGTTGCCCCAAAGGTTGAAGATAGCTATTTAGTTCTTTAATTTTTATCTCCTTTTATTCATTTTTAAGTAGTTTATAATAATGTGTCAAAATTTGGTTGGGTGGGAGGATGTTTAATGACATCATAATGATGTCATAATTCAAATTTCTTTCATTTTCTTTCTTTTTCTTGTCTACTTAATTTCAATTTAATTTTTAACAATATTTATTTATATTTTGTAATTATTTACTTAACTAGACAAGTCGGCCAAAAATCACCTCTGAGGGCGAAATGACCAAAATGCCTTCCGTTTGGCTTAACAGACCAAAATTGTCTGTACCGATTGAAAAATTTTTCTAAGCATTTTCTTGGCATTCTAATGCTATAGGAACCTCAATGACCCTTCTCTGGAGTCCTAAAAATTATTTTATGAATTTTTCCTCAGGTCTAGGGCTCCTAGTTGCGAGAACCACAACTTCCCACTAGGTTACCCATCGCTAGGGCACTAGCTCATTTAACTTGGTTGTATTTTATTTCTAAAATTTTTCCTAAATTTTTCTTATTAATATTTGAGTTAATTATGGTTCCTCACTTTAGTTTAAATATTTTTTCGGATATTCTAGCTGTCCGGACCAACACTAGTCACTGAAACAGTAGAATGTACGGAGTTGCTACAAGGAGGGTATTACACTAGTCACCAAGATTAACATAATTAAACAATTCTTCTTTAGAGTTAACAACAACATAGTACCCAGATTTGGAACTATATTTACCCGACTTGGTGAAGTGTCATGTGTGCATATCCACAAGTCTAGACAAACTAACAGGAATGCAAATAATATTACATCTACATTCTAATTTAACCCATCCTCATTACTTATTTCTGAAACCTTAAAATCCTCTAAACCATCAATAAGAGGGGTGTTAATGAAAAAATTATTGACCCATAGATCAACCCAAATATTAATACTAGAACCATCCACAATTCTCCACCTAACATCATTAGAATGCAAATCCTTGACCTGTAATAAACTTTTCCGCACATATCTAAGAAAATCCCTTTGGGAAATATTGAGCTTTTAGAACCCAAATAAAAACAGCATTTGGGTCAAAAATAATTCTCTAACCCTGCCAACCATGCATAACTAAATTAAAACATTGAAGGTTTTGAAAAACCTATATCTCGAAAATCTTTCCAAGACACATTCTATAACATCCTCACTGTAGTAATTCCGTACATTCTACTGTTCCAGTGACCGGTGTTGGTGCGGACAGCTAGAACATCTGGAAAAATATTTAGACTAGAGTGAAGAGTTATAAATAATTCAAATACTAATAAGAAAAATTAAGAAAAAATTTTAGAAATAAAATATAACCAAGTTAAACGAACCGGTGCCCTAGCGATGGGTAACCCAGCGGGAAGTTGCTGTTTTCACAGTTAGAAGCCCTAAACCCAGGGAAAATTTATGAAATAATTTTTGGGACTCCAGAGAAGAGTCATTTAGGTTTTTATGGCATTAGAATGCTAAGAAAAGGCTTAAAAAAAATTTTCAATCGGTACAAACGATTTTGGCTCAATAAGCCAAACGGAGGGCATTTTGGTCATTTCGTCTTCAGAGATTATTTTTGGCTGACTTGTCCAGTTAAGTAAATAATTATTATGACATAAAATATGAATTAATATTTGTGAGAAAATAATTAAAAATGAGGAAAAAAATGAGAAAAGAAAATAAAATGTAAATTTAATTATTACATAAGCAATTATGTCATAATGCATAAAAGAAAATTTCCCACAAATTATAAATTCTAACCAATGGGAAATTGACAAGACAATTAAAAAGAGATAAACACAAATGAAATGAGGTAAAAATGAAAACAAATTCTGTTATCTATCTTCCTCATTCAGCCGGCCTCTTCCTCTCACTCCTCTCACCATTGTTGATCAAACTTCTCACTAGAAATTCTTAATAAACCACCATAAAATTTTAAGCTTGCTTCATAAAACCTCTTCCTCACCCCTTAAACTCTCTATAGCCACCAAAAAGAATAAGGAAAGGGAAGTTTTTGCAAGCTTGGGAGTTAGCTCCAACAAGGTTAGTGCTAATCCCTTCTAGAAATGTTGTGTATACCTTATTTAGAGTAGGAATTGAGTGAGAAAATTAAGTGGAATTAAAAAAAACTTTGCATGATGAATTTTTACAAATTTTGGCAACCATGGACTTATTAGGGTCTTGATGATTTTTTTGGATTAAATGAATATATAAGCTGCCCTTGATATAAATTTAATACTTAGCACATTGAATTGTAAGTTAATGGAAGAGTAGAGAAATTGAGAGCTTAGGGTTTTGAGCAAATTGGAGTTTTGCTCCTATAATGGTGTAGGAATATTTGTATGGTCAATTAGTGACCATTTGGTAAGTTTTAAATACAATATGAAGCAAATTGAGTCATTAAATGTTGGACAGGGTAGGCTGCTTTATGTGCTACATTCTGGACTCTTGGAGTCCAGTATGTTTGGAGAGCCTTAACTGAACTTGTGTAGCTCCAATTAGTACAAGGCCAGTTAGAGGTGAAACTAGATATATAATACCACAATTTTGGTGAAGGAACCCTGCTCAAAAACCCAACCTAAGTGGCCTTAAAAATTGACTTAATCCGGGTGACCAATATGTTGTCCCTAGAAAATGACCAAATGAACAGTGCTCATTTATTTGGTCATAACTTAGTGTAGAAAGGTCCAATTAACTTGAATTTTATACCGATAGAAAGCTGAGACATAAACCTACAACTTTCATGAAGAAAACAAACCCAAATTTTAACCATAACTTGTCCAAAAACTCACCTGCAATCAGTGTATAAAAATTGCCAATATCCAAAAAAATTTCTTAAAAATTCGGGGTAAAGACAATCCAACCAGTTATGGTGCAATAGCCATAACTTGAGTTGGAAAACTCCAAATGGGGTGATTCAAAAAGTGAAATGTAACTAGACACAATAAAGAACAACTTTGATTGAGAATACTTAGCCAAATTCTCGCTGTAGAATGACCTAATGGAACAGTGAACTCTAACACCCAAAAATTGAAATTTTGATTCATTCTCCATTGGTTGGAAGTATGGATTGGCAACTAATTCCAACACTTTTGGGAACCAAAATGTAGTAAATTTATGTGATTAGGACTCATGTAACTATTATGCATTGGAAAGTCAATAATTTGACCTAAATAGTAAAATGAATAGTAACTTCGCATGTAAAACATGAAAATTCCATCAATAACTTTATAATGTACCTTAGTACACCTAGGAAGATTGGTTTAGATAGGTTGGCATACCAATAGGGTTCAGTTAGTAGTACTGCACATGGCATTATGCCATTCTATGATTTTATGGCTTTTAGCCATTCTGATATTATTGTGATACTTGGCCTTGTGCCTAATAATTATTACAGCTCATTAGCTGTTTTATTGCACACCGGGAGATACATACGTGACCGATGGTGTGACTACCCGAGGTACATGGTACCCAGTGCCAGTTTATCCATTTATCTAGTCCAGTCATCCAGTATAGGTTACTTGGGCAACCAAAAATGGAAGTTGATAAATTTAATGAAATAATTGATAAAACAAGTACTAAATAAATAAACTACTATTAATTACCAAAAATTTGTCTGCATGAGACATCGATATATACACTGCATATTTATTTTCTTTTAGTTCTTTTTATTTTATTATTGGCACCACTAAGCATTATTGCTTAGTGCGTTACTTTTTGCCATGTGTAGGTTCTGGAGAGACTGACAGAGAGCCCAGCAGACTACAGAATGGGTGAGGCTTGTTCACATATCTGCATAGTATCTGTATCACCTCACAAACTTCAGTGTATTGGTAGGACACTAGGTCCCATTTTGGTATTTTGTACTATTTGTATTTTGTAATTAAACTTTTATTTTCTCATGTATAGTTGAAACTCATGTAATATATTTTGGTATTAATGCAAATATTTGTAAATTGTGTTTATAAATGAAAATTAAGTGTTTATGTATGATTTGTACATGATTATCATGTGAAATGAATGAATGACAAATAGAAGAATTTTTGGGAAATGGTTGAGAAATATTGAGATTATGTTGATATAATGGAGTTTGAGAATGACTGAAAATGTATTAGAAGTGTTTTTCACAGGTTCCGAAGAACTGTTTTCTCTATTTTTAGCCGGTACTCTGCCGAATTTTGCTATAAAACTTTTAGAACCTCAAATGAATTTATAATTTCAATAAATGACTTAAATGAGTCAAATTTCATAAATTTCATTTCATAACATAAAGAAATAAATTAAGGAAGGATAAAAATAATTGAGATAAAATATAGTGTTCCGATACACTGTGTGGCATATCTTACTCGGCTACACAGTAGACGGGTAAGGGGTGTCACATTTAATGGTATCAGAGCCGCTCGTATGTCCTCTTGAGCGATGATGGGGCAAACCTCAGTGAAGACGCTGAGTCCCGAAAGGGGGGGAGAAAGATCCCTTAGGCAAATCTCACATCGGCAAAGCACGGAGATGGTCTTGGGTTCAAAAAGTAATGATATATAAGATGGGGGAACTAATCACTAGAGGCACTTTTTGGTGGAATAACCTGGAGAGTTAGAAGAACTCCAGGGTTAAGCGTGCTCACTTGAGAGAAATCCTAGGATGGGTGACCTCCTAGAAAGTTCTCCATTTCACCTATGGGACAAAACCATGAGGCTTATGGCTAAAGCGGATAATTCCTCTAGTGGTTGAAGCCTGATCGTTACAATTGGTATCAAAGCACAATTTAGGCATTTCTGGGTCTAGATCGAGTCCATACCATTCATTGCATTTGTAAGAGTCGAGGTGACACTAATGCAGATCTATTTGGTTTTCTTATTTTGATTAGGATATGGACCCCACATCACAGAGGGCAATTGAGGAGGAAGTGGAGAGTTATGCTCCACCTGCAGCAGCTGGAACTGGGGGTAGGGGAGAACCTACTCCACCAGCTCCAGCAGAGCTTGCTCAGCCTCCACAGGCCATGTTCTAGCAAATGACCGAGTTTTTTAGACAAATGGCCGGGGTAATGCCACCACCACCACCTCCACAGTAAAAGTCCCATTTTGAGAAACTGAGAAAATTTGGAGCAATGGATTTTTTTGGTAAGAGAGAAGATGATTCTGTTGCAGCAGAGAACTGGTTGGACAGAACAGGGAGAGTTTTAAAACACTCTACTGCACCCTAGAGCAAAATCTAGAAGCTATTGTATCTCTACTACAAAATGATGCATAACAATGGTAGGATACAGTGTCTAGTGAAGTGCAGCCAGAACAAATAACTTGGGAGTTTTTCCTTGCTCAATTAAGAAAGAAGTATGTGGGAAGTGCATACCTGGAAGACAGGAGGAGAGAATTTATTAACCTGAGATAGAGACAGCTGACAGTAGTTGAGTAAAAAAGAGAATTTGTCAGATTGAGCCGTTATGGAAGGGAGATAGTCCCTAATGAGGTCAAAAAGTGTAAAAGATTTAAAGAGGGGCTGAGTGACAACATCAAGATAATGATCACTGCCTTGGGAATCACAGACTTCACCAAGTTAGTCGAAGCTGCAGTAAAAGTTGAGAAAGTCATAATAAGTGAGTAGACTAGAAGAGAGAGACAGCAGAAGAGGGGTCTAGGTCAATCTTGCTCATCTCCTACACTTGGGAAGAAGTTCAGAGGTCCACCTGCTCAGAGTTTAGGTCAGCCTCAAGGTCAGGGTTAGTCCCAGGGGCCCAGGCCACAGTTCACACTAGGAGAGGTTAGTCCACACCATCAATGGTAGCTCTTCAGGGACGGTGTTCAGGGGACCAGCCCCAGCATCTTCTGCTTGACCACACTGCCTGAAGTGGCATAAGGTAGAGTGTTGGAGAGTGACGGGTGCCTGCTTAAGGTATGGGTCTACAGAGCATCAATTAAGGAATTGTCCACACAAAATTGCTACAGCTGCTCCAGCACAAGTAGACAGACCTGCCCCTGCACCTCAAAGGGGTAGGAAGTCTGATAAATTTGAGGCAGCTGGTCATCACAGAGACCTGCATCTGAGCCAGCCGAGAGGCCAGAGGCTAGAGCACCTACCGGAACTTATGCCATGAGAACTCAGGAGGAGCAAGATGCCCCGGACGTCATCAGGGGTATGTTCTTCCTCTACAACACATCTGTGCATGTATTGGTGGATCCAGAATCCACTCATTCATACATTTGCATCAACCTACTCGTAGAAAGGGGGATACTAGTAAGGGAGAGTGACCAAGACATTCTGGTCACTAATCCATTAGGCCACAGTGTGATTGTAAACAAGGTGTACAAAGGTTGCCCATTAAGGATTCAGGGGTATGAATTCTTGGCAGACCTGATTGAATTGCCTTTCCATGAATTTGACGTGATTTTGGGAATGGACTAGTTGTCACGTCATCAGGCAATGGTTGATTGTAAATTGAAGACAATTTCCTTGAAAACTCCTGCGGGTAATGAGATCACAGTTGTGGAGGAAAGGACAGATTTCTTATCCAATGTCATCTCAGCCACAGTTGCAAGAAAACTGATGAGAAAAGGCAGTGAAGCCTACCTAGCACATGTGGCGGATACTAGACAGGCTAAGCCAGATCTGTGTGACATACCCACAGTAAGAGACTTCTCAGATGTGTTTCCTGAAGAATTTCCTGGCTTACCACCAGAAAGGGAAGTTAAATTTGCTATTGAGATACTGCCGAGTACAACACCAATCTCTATTGCTCCTTATAGGATGGCACCTACTGAGTTAAAGGAGATAAAAATACAGTTGCAGGAGTTACTGGATAAGGGATTCATACTCCCCAGTGTGTCACCATGGGGAGCTCCAGTGCTGTTTGTAAAGAAGAATGATGGGACTTTGAGGTTATGCAACGATTACCGGCAGTTGAATAAAGTGACTGTGAAGAACAAGTATCCGTTACTTAGAATTGATGATCTGTTTGATCAGTTGAAGGGAGTAAGAGTATTTTCAAAAATTGATCTCAGATCAGGGTATCATCAGTTGAGGGTGAAGGATGCAGATGTGCCGAAGACTGCATTCAGGACCCGGTATGGGCATTATGAGTTCCTGGCGATGCCCTTTGGCCTAACAAATGCACCAGCAACATTCATGGACCTTACGAACCGTATCTTCCATCCATAACTAGATTATTTCATAGTGGTCTTTACTAATGATATTTTGGTGTATTCTAAGACCAGGGAAGAACATGATGAACATTTGAGGATTGTTCTGCAAACCCTGAGAGAAAAGAAGCTATATGCTAAGTTGTCCAAGTGTGATTTCTGGTTGAGTGAGATTGCATTTCTTAGACACATAGTGTTAGCTAATGGGATTAGGGTGGATCCCAAGAAGATAGAAGCAGTGATGGAATGGAAGCCTCCCAGAAATACAACTGAGGTCAGAAGTTTCTTGGGGCTAGCAGGGTATTACAGAAGATTTGTGAAGGGATTCTCTTTAATAGCTGCTCCAATGACCAAGTTATTACACAAGAATGTCATATTTGACTGGAATGATAAATGTCAGGCCAATTTTGAGAAGTTGAAGGCTATATTGACAAAGGCACCAGTGTTAACACAACTAGTATCGGGAAAGGATTTTGTGGTCTACAGTGATGCTTGACATAATGGGTTCGGGTGTGTATTGATGCAAGAGGGGAAGGTGGTCGCCTATGCTTCCAGGTGTTTTGCTATTTTGCAATTACCGCAAGTGCACGTATCACTAACAAGTAATAAAGTGATAAGTAGAGTACCGTTCCCATGAGGAATTTTATTTAGCAAGTACCAATCTACACAAAAATCGTGACTGTCTAGGCTATCGAATACTTAGGGAATGAAGTTTGTTAACTTTAAACACTAAAATGGTAAACTTAAAACGAAATGATTTATTTGAAGCAATTCTGGAATTAAGATTTCACACTTGAATCTTGAAGGAACGGAAGCGTGAAAAACACAAGATTATACCATTGAATTCAAAAATTTTCACCTAGGGTCACAAGCACCATGCAAGATTTATTTTTATCTATTTGATTTCAATGATAAACAACATATTAAAACTCTTTTAATATGTTTTTGGATCTGTATTTGCCATTTAAGATTTTAAAATTAATCAGATTAATTTTAGAACCCTAGATTAAATCAAGAACGATTACACTAACCTCTTGATGTGCTGCAGCGTGTCTGCGCCTTTGAGATTCGTCTTAAGGACACCAGATGTTGTCCCTCTAGCTTGTCCACACCAAGAACACCTATGGCAGCCCTTGAACAGCTTCTAAAGCCTTTTCTATTAATTAGAAATTCAAGTTCTGCATTTTAAGAGATTAGAGATGTAAACAGGACACTAGAAACAATTTCTAGTGTTCTTAATTCAAGAGATTGATGGCTAATCTCTTTGAATTGATGAGAGATGAAGAGAAATAGCTGGAGAGGCTCAAAGTGGCGTGACATATGAGAGGAGAGGCTGCTGGTTGTGTTTTCTTTTCATAACCCCACTTAAATAGCTAGGTTAACACATTAAACCCTAGCCACATGTCACCTTTTGATTAGCTCTAGGTTTAAGTGACCCAATCACATTGTGCCAAGTGTCAAACCTATATTTAATCTTGATTTTAATCATCTTACATGATTAAAAATATTTGGCAAGCTTATGTGTTATGCCATGTGTCACCATCTCATGGTGCCACGTGTCACACTGCAAAATGACCAAAATGCCTCGTGTCTTAATTTTGAGTTCTTAACCCAAAATAATTATTTTCTTCTTCTAATTAATTTATATCAAATATAAATTAATTAATTAATCTCTATTAATTAATTTCTCATCAATTAAATTCATATTTAAACACTTTAAATATAAATTTAATTTATACTACACATCCAATAATCTAGATTTGGTTTCAAGTCATGCTAGGGACTTTGCAATTTTATTGCAAACCAAATCTATTTAATTAATCAATTAAACTCTTTAATTAATTAATTAAATCATATTTAAATAGGTGATAACTTGTGTATGTGTGTGACTTACTAGGCTCATCACTAATTGGCAATGAGACATGATATCAACTCTTAATATCATCGAACTCTTTCTTACCATAAATGATTTCCTAAATCATTTTATGAACCTCATAGACCATGGTTAACACCTAGCATAGCATGCCATGGCCACCCAATTAGTAATAAGATTTACCTTAAATGAACCTATAATCATATGTTACCATGCACTAGAATCTCTCTGTTACAAAATCCCAACTCAAGCCGAGTCATGGTTTATGTCAAACTCCATTTGCTATGAATATTATGTTCTCTTTTAATTCCAGTTCTTGATTAAAAGATTTTCTCATCGAAACTCTTTTACGAATAAATCTATCTGTCTGGCAGAAACTTGAAACATCAAGAACAATTAAATGAACATAGGATTTTATCTCTATTTACTTAGAGGCAGATTCCTTCTTGATCAACACCTACCTCCATATATAACTAGCAGAGCCAACACATGCCCATATACCCATACATAGTACAAGTATGAAAGCGATTATCAAACTCAAACTACCTATATACAAGATAACTGTGCTATCTTAGGTCTAAAGATTATATGCCTTGATATGATTTATGACAAAACATTGACAAGAGTAAACTCCATGTGCTTGTCATAAGTGTCACCGGTTCGACCTACTTATCATTTATAAGTGCCTATCATATTTGTTATATGGCATGAGACTCACCATTCCATCTTATTTATATCTCATATAAATAACTTGGGAACAAACATGAATACAATCTTTCTGGATAAGTCATGTCCTTATTATGAAGTATCCTCGATTGTGAACCTATTTATGATACTTTGTGCTAGAAATATTGTCACTCATATTCTTAACAACTTAAGAATAATATTTCTAACAAAATATCAATGGACCTTTTCTATTACACATAAATATATTATGTAAACGGAAAAGTGGAAATGCCTTTTATTAATAAAAATATGTACAAGATACATACTAAATGATATGCTCTAGGGCATACTACTAACAATCTCCCACTAGCACTAGAGCCATTCATTACAATACCTTAGACCCATCTTCTCAAGATGCCGGTCTAACTGAACTTGTGACAAAAGCTTAGTGAATGGATTAGCTGGATTTTTCAGCTGATGTTATTTTTCTGCATGGCTATATCGCCTTGCCCAACTATATCTCTGATAATGTGGTAGTGCCTTTCTATGTGTTTGGATTTTGGGTGAGACCTTAGTTCCTTAACTCAGTATGATTGCTCCATTATTGTCACGGTGTAGTGGGCTGGCGACTCAATGGAAGGAACTACGATGAAGTTACATCACGAACTTCTTTATCCAACGACTTCTTTTGCAACATCGATGCAACAATATACTCGACCTCGAGAGTGGAATCTGCAATGCGTGCTCTGTTTGGAACTCTTCCAACTGACTGCACCTCCATTACAAATGAACACATATCTAGAGGTAGACTTTCTATCATCGATATCTGATTGGAAATCAGAATCAGTATAACCATCCAATTGCAAGTCTCCACCTCCATAAATCAAGAATAAATCCTTAGTTCTTCTTAAGTACTTAAGAATATTCTTGTGACTATCCGATGTTCCAAACTCGGATTGGATTGATACCTGCTAGTCAAACTAACAACATATGCGATATCCGGCCTAGTACACAACATTGCATACATTAAACTTCCAATAGCCGAAGCATATGGAATCCTGGCCATCTTATCTCTTTCTTCAGGTGTCTTTGGAGACATCTCTTTAGAAAGGTGGATACCATGTCTCACTGGTAACAATCCTCTCTTGGAATCAAGCATGTTAAACCTCTTTAACACCTTTTTCAAGTATAGACTTTGGGATAAACCAATTATTTTTTTTCGCTCTATCTCTATAGATGCGAATCCCAAGAATATAGGTTGCCTCCCCTAAGTCTTTCATGGAGAATGTATTTGACAACCATACCTTTATAGTCGTCAACATACCTGTATCATTACCCATCAACAGTATGTCATCCACATATAAGACAAGGAAAGTGATAGCACTGTCACTAACCTTCTTATATACACATGGCTCATCCTCATTTTTGATAAAACCAAAAGATTTAATGGCTTCATCAAAACAGATGTTTCAACTCCTCGAAGCTTGTTTCAACCCATAAATGGATCGCTTTAGCTTGCATACCTTGGAACCATCTTGGGATTCAAATCCCTTAGGTTGTTCCATGAAAATGTTTTCTTCAATGTATCCATTAAGAAAAGCTGTTTTGACATCCATCTGCCAAATCTCATAATCATAGTATGCAGCTATTGCTAATAAAATCCTAATTGATTTAAGCATGGCAACAAAGTGAGAAAGTCTCCTCATAGTCTATTCCTTGCCTTTGGCGAAACCCTTTCGCTACTAGCCTTGCCTTATAGGTCTCTACCTTTCCATCAGAACCAATTTTCTTCTTGAAAACCCATTTGTTCCCTATAGGTACAATACCTTTAGGTGGGTCAACAAGATCCCAAACTTGATTCTTATACATGGAATCAATCTCGGATTTCATAGCATCAATCCATTTTGAAGAGTCTATATCTGATATAGCTTCTTCATAGGTAAGTGGATCATCTCCATGATCTACTTCTTCATGAGTAGACAACTCTTGTTCTTCTTCATGAAGAAAACCATATCTCACCGGTGGGTGAGATACCCCAGTTGTTCTACGAGGAACAGTGTAGATGTTTCATCAATGGGTATAGGTTGACTAGATGGATCTATATCCATCGATCTGCTGGTTGGTCGAATTCTCCAATTCTAACTCTATTTGCCTTCCTTTGCCTCCTTCTTGAACAAAGTTGTTCAAGAAATGTGGCATCTCTACTTATCACAACCTTTGTGAAGTAGGCAAATAAAAATAATATCCAAAACTATCTTTTGGATATCCAACAAATCGACCTTTTACGATCTGGTCTCCAATTTATCGGTGTTGACTTTTTGATATAAGTGGACAACCCCAAATCTTAACATGCTTAAGACTTGGTTTTCTTCCATGCCATATCTCATAAGGTGTGGAAGAAAGCGATTTTGATGGAATCCTATTCAGAATATACAAAGTGATTCTAATGCAAATCCCCAAAAGGAGATTGGCATATCGGTATAGCTCATCATACTACGTACCATATCCAATAGGGTACGATTTCTCCTTTAGATACACCATTCGGTTGTGGCGTTCTGGAGGAGTCGGTGAGAAACAATGCCATGCTCTCTCAAGTATTCATCAAATTCAAGACTCAAATATTCACCTCCACGATCGATCGAAGAGCTTTAATATTTTTTCTGTTTGATTTTCTACTTGATTTAAATTCTTTGAACTTTTCAAAGGAATCATGTTTGTATTTCATCAAAAAAAAATAACCAAACAATGATTTATCATCAGAAAATCTAATAAAATAAAGAAAGCACCCTCTAGCCATTTCTTTAAACGGACCACATACATCACTATGTATTAGTTCCAAAATATTTTCAGCTCTTAGCCCTTGTCCAACAAAGGGTGATCTAGTCATTTTGCCTTGAAGGCAAGATTCACAAGTTGGAGTAGGCTCAGAGCCCAATGAGGATAGAATCCCCATTTCCTCCAATTTTGCAATCCTATCTTCTGCAACATGACATAACCTTAAGTGCCAAATATATTTTGAACTTGAGTTGGTTTTCACCATGGCATTGCATTCATTTAGATTACTATACTCTGGCCAGTGGAAACACTTTCTTACTGGCAATGGAAACACTTTCCTGTTGGCAGTGGAGACACTTTCCTTTGCCTTTATCAGCTTTAGTCTTCCTTTTCTGTTTAGCTATTTTCTTGGAAGGACCAGGAATCTGAGGTTTCTTTTTCCTATTGCCCTTCTTCTTGTTGGACTATCCAGCAGAAGAAGATGCAACCAAAGCTACCTCTTTTCCTTTATTGCCTGGCATATTCTTTTGGGCAATAACCAGCATGTTGAGTAAACCAGCTAAGGTGCATCCCTGTTTAGTCATATGGAAATTTGTCACAAAATTCCCAAAAGACTCAGGAAGGGACTGAAGGATCATATCCGTCTGTAGTTGGAAATCCATGTTGAAGTCAAGATGTTCCAACTGCTCAATCAGCCGAATCATCTTGTGGACATGATCCCCAACATTCTGTCCCTCAGACATCCTCATACGGAATAGGCATCTAGATATCTCATACCTAGCATTCTGCTTTGTGCTCACCATACAACTCTTGTAGGTGAAGGAGGATCTCACTCGCACTCTGCATGTTCTCATGTTGCTTCTGTAACTCATTACTCATGGAAGCAAGCATGTAACACTTAGCTCTCATATCATGCTCCTTCCACTTGTCCTAAGTATCATGTTCCTCTTGTGTGGCCTCTGGAGGTAAGGGACCAGGAACATTTGAATATAGAACATATCCTATATGTTCAAGGTTCAGGACAAGTTTCAAATTTCTTAGCCAATCAGACATTAGGTCTGTCAACTGTTGTGATCAAGTATGCTTGCAAGGATATTGGATGGTGGTGGTTGTTTTGTGCTCATTTTTATCGAGAAAATTAACTGCAGAAAATAACCAGATTAATTAGTAAATGTATCATGTAATTAACCAAAATGATTATGGTCTTTTAATCAAATTGGTCCTCCCACTAACTTAGCGAATCCTACACTTCCAAAGTAGAAAACGGAAATCCTAGTTGGATGGATTTCTAGTGGGTGATTGAATTCTTATAATTCTATTGATCATCCTCAGGTACATCCATTATTGGAATTACAATAAACTATAAGTGAGCAACTCCTTGCCCATCACATCTCATGTGAGGTTCAATCCTTTTACTAGCCCCTAATTCTCAAAATCTCGGTACATCCAATATTGACTTATCTTGCATTAGTTAAGTTGATCCCATTGAGCGATAATTATGCAAATAATTTTAATGTCCTCAGGTACATCCAATATTGGCCACCAAACCATTTACATATTTACAACATCTCATGCTTAACAATTATTCTTAAGAAAATCTCTTAAATTAATTGCATCTCATGGAACTATTTAAAATTTCTTAAAATAATTGCCCCAATGGAGGGCTTATGTTATAATTACTTTAATTATAGCATTTCCAACTTAATCATTTGTTTGGAAGATTTTATAGCCATCCTAATTACTATTAAGGTCTCACTTTGCACATTATCCATTTAGCATGCATATATCATATAATTGCATACATTCCCATACATCTCATGCATTCATGGATAAGCGATAAATATGGTATGATCATGGACTTTCTAAGGGATTCAATCGAGCCACCAAGAATTGAATCGGGCATTCCTAGGTGCATTTCATTCATTCATTTTACAAGAGTTGCTGAAGGAGTACATAATCAACACTTGATATTGAATTCCTCCCACTGGTCCCACCAATGCTCTTGACCTCCTTGAACTTCTTGCAATCCAATATTACATAGTAATCCTTGGCATACCAAGGCGAATTTACAAGAACTTAAATAAATGAAATTACAACCCAAAATATTACAAACTTAATAAAACATGCCCAAAATAAATTAAAATAAATTAATTAATTTACAATCCCAAAGAAACATAAAAGAAATAAATCCAATCACATTGGTCTTTTATAGTCCATGATCATCCATCATGCATATCACTATTTAACAATTAAATAAAACATACATTCTTAAATTAAATTGAATATCTCATATTCAACTTAAAATTCAGATTTGAATATGATTCAAATAAATTTAAAAATTCAGATTTGAATCTCATTCAAACAAATTTAAAAATTCAGATTTGAATCACATTCAAACAACTTCAAAAATTCAGATTTGAATCACATTCAAACATTTTTAAAAAATCAGATTTGAATCACATTCAAATATTTTTAAAAAATCAGATCTGAATTTTATTGAATCAATTTTAAAAATCAGATTTAAATATGATTCAAACAACTTTAAAAATTCAGATTTGAATCTCATTCAAACAACTTTTAAAAATCAGATTTGAATCACATTCAATCATTATTTAAAATTCTGATTTGAATCATAATTTAATTTTGTGATTAAAACAACTAATTAAACACTTTAATTAGTCAAAGAATAGGCCTTAGATCATACAACAATTGCAGAATTAAAAGCCAAACCTTGAATCACCCATGGAACCATTGTTGCCGCCACCAATGGTGGCTTCTCCATGTGTGACGCCACATCTCATGATCCAACCAGCAATGAATCTCTTGATCTCATGATCAAACACACAATTAAATTATATAATCAACAATCTAAATGGCAAATATAGTGGCTCGATACCAATTGAAGGCAGGCGTGAAAAACACAAGATTATACCATTGAATTCAAAAATTTTCACCTAGGGTCACAAGCACCATGCAAGATTTATTTTTATCTATTTGATTTCAATGATAAACAACATATTAAAACTCTTTTAATATGTTTTTGGATCTATATTTGCCATTTAAGATTTTAAAATTAATCAGATTAATTTTAGAACCCTAGATTAAATCAAGAACGATTACACTAACCTCTTGATGTCTGCAGCGTGTCTGCGCCTTTGAGATCGTCTTGAGGACACGGATGTTGTCCCTCTAGCTTGTCCACACCAAGAACACCTATGGCAGCCCTTGAACAGCTTCTAAAGCCTTTTCTATTAATTAGAAATTCAAGTTCTGCATTTTAAGAGATTAGAGATGTAAACAGGACACTAGAAACAATTTCTAGTGTTCTTAATTCAAGAGATTGATGGCTAATCTCTTTGAATTGATGAGAGATGAAGAGAAATAGCTGGAGAGGCTCAAAGTGGCGTGACATATGAGAGGAGAGGCTGCTGGTTGTGTTTTCTTTTCATAACCCCACTTAAATAGCTAGGTTAACACATTAAACCCTAGCCACATGTCACCTTTTGATTAGCTCTAGGTTTAAGTGACCCAATCACATTGTGCCAAGTGTCAAACCTATATTTAATCTTGATTTTAATCATCTTACATGATTAAAAATATTTGTAAGCTTATGTGTTATGCCATGTGTCACCATCTCATGGTGCCACGTGTCACACGCAAAATGACCAAAATGCCCTGTGTCTTAATTTTGAGTTCTTAACCCAAAATAATTATTTTCTTCTTCTAATTAATTTATATCAAATATAAATTAATTAATTAATCTCTATTAATTAATTTCTCATCAATTAAATTCATATTTAAACACTTTAAATATAAATTTAATTTATACTACACATCCAATAATCTAGATTTGGTTTCAAGTCATGCTAGGGACTTTGCAATTTTATTGCAAACCAAATCTATTTAATTAATCAATTAAACTCTTTAATTAATTAATTAAATCATATTTAAATAGGTGATAACTTGTGTATGTGTGTGACTTACTAGGCTCATCACTAATTGGCAATGAGACATGATATCAACTCTTAATATCATCGAACTCTTTCTTACCATAAATGATTTCCTAAATCATTTTATGAACCTCATAGACCATGGTTAACACCTAGCATAGCATGCCATGGCCACCCAATTAGTAATAAGATTTACCTTAAATGAACCTATAATCATATGTTACCATGCACTAGAATCTCTCATTACAAAATCCCAACTCAAGCCGAGTCATGGTTTATGTCAAACTCCATTTGCTATGAATATTATGTTCTCTTTTAATTCCAGTTCTTGATTAAAAGATTTTCTCATCGAAACTCTTTTACGAATAAATCTATCTGTCTGGCAGGAACTTGAAACATCAAGAACAATTAAATGAACATAGGATTTTATCTCTATTTACTTAGAGGCAGATTCCTTCTTGATCAACACCTACCTCCATATATAACTAGCAGAGCCAACACATGCCCATATACCCATACATAGTACAAGTATGAAAGCAGTATCAAACTCAAACTACCTATATACAAGATAACTGTGCTATCTCAGGTCTAAAGATTATATGCACTGATATGATTTATGACAAAACATTGACAAGAGTAAACTCCATGTGCTTGTCATAAGTGTCACTGGTTCGGCCTACTTATCATTTATAAGTGCCTATCATATTTGTTATATGGCATGAGACTCACCATTCCATCTTATTTATATCTCATATAAATAACTTGGGAACAAACATGAATACAATCTTTCTGGATAAGTCATGTCCTTATTATGAAGTATCCTCGATTGTGAACCTATTTATGATACTTTGTGCTAGAAATATTGTCACTCATATTCTTAACAACTTAAGAATAATATTTCTAACAAAATATCAATGGACCTTTTCTATTACACATAAATATATTATGTAAACGGAAAAGTGGAAATGCCTTTTATTAATAAAAATATGTACAAGATACATACTAAATGATATGCTCTAGGGCATACTACTAACAAATCTTACTAGGGATGTTATCTCATTTATTTACTGAATTGAGGATCATTTTCCTTGATGGAAATCAGTCCTAAGCTATCCTAAATCCTCTCTCAAGGCATCTAGGGTGTATTCTAATTAACTCGAACCCCACTTTCGTGGTGATCAAATTAATTAAAATCCTTTAAGACCTTTGACCAATTTTTAGGTTCCACAAAGGTATCAGCCTATGTCTAGGTCAGAATTCCTAGGTTCAAGATCTTGATTTTCTAATGTTAATCTTCACCTTTCAGTCCTTCAATTAACATCTACAATCATAACTAAGTAGGTACCAACACATAGCATGCATTAAGTTCGCAAGAAATTAAATCAAGAAACAAATCTCAAATCCAATAAATAAAACTCAGTGTTCATCCATAATAATAATTACAAGAGCTACTCTCCCAAATCCAGAATAAGAAAACTACTAACTCATGGTGAGTTCAGCAAATGTCATGATAAAAAGTAAAAACAATAAAAAGAGAGTTATGCAGAAGAAATAAAATAATAAAAATCTATCTAAGGAGATGAATCGAAGGAACCAAAGAGAGTTTGCAGCTTTGATCTTGTAGAGCTTTAGCTAGAAAACTTCTTTTGGTACTGATGTAGAGCCCGACAACAGCAACCTTCAGCAGCAGTCCCGATGATAGTGACCGACCCCTCTTCCTGATGTTTTCTTTTCTATTTATATTAGTTGCTCTAGGGTTAGGTCATTTTGAGTCCAAAAGGCTTTAGGAGTCTCGTTTGAATCAGAAAATAGGAGGGGAATTCGAGTTACAAAACTGGCTCTAGCATAGTACACGGCCTGCGTGTCACTACACGGGTCTCGTAATGTAGGGTCGTGTAACTTACTGAAGGAGAATTGCGAAATCTTATTTTGGCACAAAAATTTACACAGGTCTGTGCCAACTACACCGGCCTGGTTACACGGGCCGTGTACAATTGTTCCCATAAGGTTCTTCAAGCTTGAGCCCGGCAGAGACTTACACGAGTCCCTGTGGATTACATGGGTCTACTTACACGACCCGTGTACTTGTGTTTCTCATCGATTCTCTTGGCTTTCTTCTGGCAGAGAGTTACACGGGTCTGGGGTTTGGTTTACATGACCTGTGTACTTTGTATCTACAGCGATTCTTTGTCTTTTTACCTCTCCAAGCTTTCCTTTGCACTCCCATTCTTTGGGGCTTCACCCAAACACCTGAAATAATACAGAAAATATGGAATTAAGGGCTTTATAATAGAAATTATGAAAACTAATGAAATCAACTATTATGCATGAAAATACTTGCCTAAATGTTATGAAATATAATGTAAATGTGCTTAAAAACATTTATACAATTCAATTGTATCAAATACCCCCAAACTCAAACTTTTGCTTATCCTCAAGCAAAAAAAAACTCTATTTTAAAGCACATTTCAGGGGATACTTAGGAATAAAACCATCAATTTAATAAGCATAGAATTGAACTCCTCTAACCTTTATACCAACTTCCCTCTTTCAAGGCATAAGGGTTCTAATAGCTGCCTATTTGGAACTTCACCTCGTTTCATGGTGTTTTGACTAATTATTCCTCTATACAAGACCATTAATAAGCCACAAACAACCTGTTTTATCAGGATAGAATTAAAAAACACTAACTCTCCCAAATCTGCCTCTTTCGTGAGTAATTGAGATGAAGTATTTTAATTCCAACTCCATAGGCATATCTCAATTCTCTATCTCCACTAATATAGCATGTACTTTTCAAAAGATCAAAAGGTCTTCAAAAGGGTTGTAATGGGGCTAAGGGATAATAACTTGGTTGCCAATGAAAGGTCTTTAGGGAATGCAAATGTGAGGATAGCGTGTATGCATAAAATACTAACTTTGTATGGAGAGGAAGGGCTTTTGGCTTTTTACAGTGCTAAGCATGCTTCCATGATACTTATCTTCGGACTTCTTTTCTTTTCTCTTTTCCTTTCTTTTTTTTTTTTATGTTCCTTTTGTCCTCTCCCCCAAACTTATTGCTTTTGCTGGTTTAGAAAGGCAAGTTTTTCTTTGATTTTAATTGCACACTTGCACTCTTTTTTTAGTATTACATCCTCTCTTCATTTTGTTTATGCATATTGCTTCCTCAAAAGGGTGTGGTAGGTGTTTAGGCTAGGGGCTAGGTAAATGACATGGGTAATCAATAAATTCTAAGGGATAAACATAGGCTTCAAGTTGGCTACAAAGGATATATATTTTAATTAGGGATGGCTAAGGCTTAGTGAGGCTATATCAAAGAATGCCTTAATCATTTCTTCATCAAGCATATGCTAGGATTTCACCTTGATAAGTCCAAGAGATATGTTCTAGAGCTAGTGAGGCAGTTTTTAGGTTTGCTTATTTTTCGAAAATTGTTCTCCTAATTTTACAAGTTCAATGTGATAAATTAATAGTTATGAAGAGGTTTAACTAGTCTAGTTCCATTAAAGAGATTAGTTTCTTTACAAACAACATGTTAGAATCCCTTTTTGCCTATCTAGATACGTTCATTCCTCTATCCCATGGAGTCCAATTATTAGCTTACTAAAATTTGGTTATAGTGTTAAGTTTCATAATTTAAAATCCAAAATTTTTCAAAAATTCTCAAAAAATTTTTAATACACAAGAATAATGTAGCTGAATTTAAACAATGCAATGATGCATGTGCATGTAATGATATGCAAATGCAATTGTATCCCCCCCAAACTCAAACCAGACTTTGTCCTCAATGTTATCATAATGTGCAAAATTAGAGCAATCGTACAAAAATTTAAAGAATCATATTTTTTTATTAAGCATGGAAAATTTTTGAACATAAAGCAAATAAAAGAGACCTATGGTTGCAAGTTAGGACTAGGGCATGTAATATATTACAATAAAGATCATATCCTATAGTCCTAGCTCTAAAAGGCCTCTGATGATGATAATGGTGATGCTGGTGCTCTTGGCTCCTCTTCTTCCCATCCTCCTTATCTAGTTTGTCCATTAGCATGTCCAGCTTGTTGTGTGCTTCCTGGAGGCTGTCCTCGATAGCTCGCATCCTACCATATATTGTGGTCTCCATGCGCTGCAGGTATGCAAGGATCGGGTCTGTCGGTGGTGGTGTGAATGGAGGCACTCCGACAGGGGACTCTTCGAACATACGCTATTGCCTTTCTTTTTAAAGTTGCGAAGTTTCACCGGGTCCTTCTCTTCCTTCGACTCTCCGAGGAATGGTGTTTCCTTCGGCATCCACCAAGTAGCATGTGTTGCCCACTTTCCTACATATCCCCATGGATATGCAAATAGTTTGATCAATTCGCAACATTCCAGTGACAAAGCGTAGCCTGTTATGTCTTGGAACGAAGCCAAAGTGCAAGGCAATGGTGGTGACAAGGCCACCAAGTATAATGTGGCCGATAGATTAATGGCAAAGGCATCGGAGATGGTTGCACAAGAAAAAGCCAGTGCTGCACCACTGTCCGGTGACCATACTGTTAGTAGTATGCCCTATAGCATATCATTTAGTATGTATCTTGTACATATTTTTATTAATAAAAGGCATTTCCACTTTTCCGTTTACATAATATATTTATGTGTAATAGAAAAGGTCCATTGATATTTTGTTAGAAATATTATTCTTAAGTTGTTAAGAATATGAGTGACAATATTGCTAGCACAAAGTATCATAAATAGGTTCACAATCAAGGATACTTCATAATAAGGACATGACTTATCCAGAAATATTGTATTCATGTTTGTTCCCAAGTTATTTATATAAGATATAAATAAGATGGAATGGTGATTCTCATGCCATATAACAAACATGATAGGCACTTATAAATGATAAGTAGGCCGAACCAGTGACACTTATGACAAGCACATGGAGTTTACTCTTGTCAATGTTTTGTCATAAATCATATCAGTGCATATAATCTTTAGACCTGAGATAGCACAGTTATCTTGTATATAGGTAGTTTGAGTTTGATACTGCTTTCATACTTGTACTATGTATGGGTATATGGGCATGTGTTGGCTCCTACTAGTTATATATGGAGGTAGGTGTTGATCAAGATGGAATCTGTTCCTCTAAGTAAATAGAGATAAAATCCTATGTTCATTTAATTGTTCTTTATGTTTCAAGTTCCTGGCCAGGACAGATAGATTTATTAAGAAAAGAGTTTCTGATGAGAAAATCTTTTTAATCAAGAACTGGGATTAAAAGAGAATATAATATTCATAGCAAATGGAGTTTGACATAAACCATGACTTCAGCTTGAGTTGGGATTTTGTAACAGAGAGATTCTAGTGCATGGTAACATATGATTATAGGTTCATTTAAGGTAAACCTTATTACTAATTGGGTGGCCTTGGCATGCTATGCTAGGTGTTAACCATGGTCTATGAGGTTCATAAAATGATTTAGAGAAATCATTTATGGTAAGAAAGAGTTCTGATGATATTAAGAGTTGATATCATGTCTCATTGCCAATTAGTGATGAGCCTAGTAAGTCACACACATACACAAGTTATCACCTATTTAAATATGATTTAATTAATTAATTAATTAAAGAGTTTAATTGATTAATTAAATAGGTTTGGTTTGCAATTAAATTGCAAAGTCCCTAGCATGACTTGAAACCAAATCTAGATTATTGGATGTGTAGTATAGATTAAATTTATATTTAAAGTGTTTAAATATGAATTTAATTAATGAGAAATTAATTAATAGAGATTAATTAATTAATTTATATTTGATATAAATTAATTAGAAGAAGAGAAATAATTATTTTGGGTTGAGAACTCAAAATTAAGACACAGGGGCATTTTGGTCATTTCACAGTGTGACACGTGGCACCATGAGATGGTCACACATGGGATTACACATAAGCTTGCCAAATGTTTTTTAATCATGTAAGATGATTAAATCAAGATTAAATATAGGTTTGACACTTGGCACAATGTGATTGGGTCACTTAAACCTAGAGCTAATCAAAGGGTGACATGTGGCAAGGGTTTAATGTGTTAACCTAGCTATTTAAGTGTGGTTATGAAAAGAAAAAAAAAATAACCAGCAGCCACTCCTCTCCTTTGTCACGACACCTTGAGGCTTTTCATCTATTCTTCTTCATCTCTCATCAATTCAAAGGGATTAGCCATCAATCTCTTGAATTAAGAACACTAGAAATTGTTTCTAGTGTCCTGTTTACATCTCTAATCTCTTAAAAGGCAGAACTTGAATTTCTAATTAATAGAAAAAGCTTTAGAAGCTGTTCAAGGGCTACCATAGGTGTTCTTGGTGTGAACAAGCTAGAGGGACAACATCTGGTGTCCTGAAGACGAATCTTAAAGGCGCAGACACGCTGCAGTGCATCAAGAGGTTAGTGTAATCGTTCTTGATTTAATCTAGGGTTCTAAAATTAATCTGATTAATTTTAAAATCTTAAATGGCAAATACAGATCTAAAAACATATTAAAAGAGTTTTAATATGTTGTTTATCATTGAAATCAAATAGATAAAAATAAATCTTGCATGGTGCATGTGACCCTAGGTGAAAATTTTTGAATTCAATGGTATAAACTTGTGTTTTTCACGCTTCCGTTCCTACAATTGGTATCAGAGCCACTATATTTGCCATTTAGATTGTTGATTATATGATTTAATTGTGTGATTTGATCATGAGATGATTGATCCATTGTTGGTTGCAATGGATGTGTGGCGGCTCACATGGTGAAGCCACCATTAGTGGCGGCAACAAAGGTCATTCAAGGTGGCGCAAGGTTTGATTTTTAATTTACAATTGTTGTATGATCTAAAAGCTCATCCTATGTCTAATTAAATTGTTTAATTAGAATTTTAATCACACAATTAAATTATGATTCAAATCAGAATTTTAAAAATTGTTTGAATGTGATTCAAATCTGAATTTTAAAAGTTGTTTGAATGTGATTCAAATCTGAATTTTTAAATTTGTTTGAATGAGATTCAAATATGAATTTTTAAATTTATTTGAATCATATTCAAATCTGGATTTTTAAGCTAAATATGAGATATTCAATTTAATTTAAGTATGTATGTTTTATTTAATTGTTAAATAGTAATATGCATGATGGATGATCATGGACTATAAAAGACCAATGTGATTGGATTTATTTCTTTTATGTTTCTTTGGGATTGTAAATTAATTAATTTATTTTAATTTATTTTGGGCATCTATTATTAAGTTTGTAATAATTTTTGGATGTAATTTCATTTATTTAAGTTCTTGTAAATTCGCCTTGATATGCCAAGGATTACCATGTAATATTGGATTGCAAGAAGTTCAAGGAGGTCAAGAGCATTGGTGGGACCAGTGGGAGGAATTCAAGATCAAGTGTTGATTATGTACTCCTTCAGCAACTCTTGTAAAATGAATGAATGAATGAAATGCACCTAGGAATGCCCTGATTCAATTCTTGGTGGCTCAGAATTGAATCCCTTAGAAAGTCCATGATCATACCATATTTATTGCTTATCCATGAATGCATGAGATGTATGGGAATGTATGCTATTATATGATATATGCATGCTAATTGGATAATGTGCAAAGTGAAACCTTAATAGTAATTAGAATGACCATAAAATCTTCCAAACAAATGATTAAGTTGGAAATGCTATAATTAAAGTAATTATAATATAGGCCCTTCATTGGGGCAATTATTTTAAGAAATTTTAAATAGTTGCATAAGATGCAATTAATTTAAGAGATTTTCTTAAGAATAATTGTTAAGCATGAGATGTTGTAAATATGTAAATGGTTTGGTGGCCAATATTGGATGTACCTAAGGACATTAAAATTATTTGCATAATTACTGGCTCAATGGGATCAACTTAACTAATGCAAGATAAGTCAATAATGGATCTACCTGATATTTTAAGCATTAGGGACTAGTAAAGGATTAAACCTCACATGAGATGTGATGGGCAAGGAGATGCTCACTTATAGTTTATTGTAATTCCAATAATGGATGTACCTGAGGATGATCAATAGAATTATAAGAATTCAATCACCCACTAGAAATCCATCCAACTAGGATTTCCATTTTCTACTTTGGAAGTGTAGGATTCGCTAAGTTAGTGGGAGGACCAATTTGATTAAAAAACCATAATCATTTTGGTTAATTACATGATACATTTACTAATTAATCTAGTTATTTTCTGCAGTTAATTTTCTGATAAAAATGAGCACAAAACAACCACTACCATCCAATATCCTTGCAAGCATACTTGATCACAATAGGTTGACAGGACCTAATCTGTCTGATTGGCTAAGAAATTTGAAACTAGTCCTGAACCTTGAACATATAGGATATGTTCTAGATTCAAATGTTCCTGGTCCCTTACCTCCAGAGGCCACACAAGAGGAACATGAAACTTTGGACAAGTGGAAGGAGCATGATATGAGAGCTAAGTGTTACATGCTTGCTTCCATGAGTAATAAGTTACAAAAGCAACATGAGAATATGCAGAGTGCGAGTGAGATCCTCCTTCACCTACAAGAGTTGTATGGTGAGCACAGCAGGAATGCTAGGTATGAGATATCTAGACAGCTATTCCGTATGAGGATGTGTGAGGGATAGAATGTTGGGAATCATGTCCACAAAATGATTCGGCTGATTGAGCAGTTGGAACATCTTGACTTCAACATGGATTTCCAACTACAGACGGATTTGATCCTTCAGTCCCTTCTAGAGTCTTTTGGGAATTTTGTGACAAATTTTCATATGACTAAACAGGAATGCACCTTAGCTGGTTTACTCAACATGCTGGTTATTGCCCAAAAGAATATGCCGGGCAATAAAGGAAAAGAGGTAGCTTTGGTTGCATCTTCTTCTGCTGGAAAGTCCAACAAGAAGAAGGGCAATAAAAAAAAGAAACCTCAGATTCCTGGTCCTTCCAAGAAAATAGCTAAACAGAAAAGGAAGACTAAAGCTAATGGAGGCAAAGGAAAGTGTTTCCACTGCCAAAAGGATGCGCACTGGAAAAGGAACTGCCCAGAGTATCTTGCTTCTCTGAAGGACAAGAAGGATACACCTTCGGAAGGTATGTCCATATCTTGTTATTTAGATTCTAATGATACTCATAGTTCATCTACAGCTTGGGTTTTAGATATCGGTGCGCTTCTCACATTTCTAATGATATGTAGGAACGCAAACAAGAGTGCTCATGCTCTCAAGATATTAGAGTCCGGATTGGCAATGGCTCAACTGTTGAAGCTTTAGCCATAGGATCTAAATCTTTTTACATGTTTGGACATGTTTTGTGTTTGGATAATATTTTATATGTACCTAATGCTTTTAAGAACATCATTTCTACATCTAGTTTGACTAGAAATGGCTATGAATTTCAGTTTCCAGATGATGTTTGCAATATTTATTTTGGAAATAAATATGTTGGTTCGGGTTATATGAATGATGGTCTTTATTATTTGGATAATAATGACAAACACAAATTGAATGCAAGTGATCTAAAAGAATGCAATGCCATGGTGAAAACCAACTCAAGTTCAAAATATATTTGGCACTTAAGGTTATGTCATGTTGCAGAAGATAGGATTGCAAAACTGGAGAAAATAGGGATTCTATCCTCATTGGGCTCTGAGCCTACTCCAACTTGTGAATCTTGCCTTCAGAGTAAAATGACTAGATCACCCTTTGTTGGACAAGGGCTAAGAGCTGAAAATATTTTGGAGCTAATACATAGTGATGTATGTGGTCCATTTAAAGAAATGGCTAGAGGGGGCTTTCATTATTTTATTACCTTTACTGATGATAAATCAAGGTTTGGGTATTTGTATTTGATGAAATACAAACATGAATCTTTTGAAAAGTTCAAAGAATTTAAATCTAAAGTAGAAAATCAAACAGGAAAGAGTATTAAAGCTCTTCGATCAGATCGTGGAGGTGAATATTTGAGTACTAAATTTGATGAATACTTGAGAGAGCATGGCATTATTTCTCAGCTGACTCCTCTAGGAACGTCACAACTGAATGGTGTATCTGAAAGGAGAAATCGTACCCTATTGGATATGGTCCGTAGTATGATGAGCTATACTAATATGCAAATCTTCTTTTGGGGATTTGCATTAGAATCAGCTTTGTATATTCTGAATAGCATTCCATCAAAATCAGTTTCTTCCACACCTTATGAGATATGGCATGGAAGAAAACCAAGTCTTAAGCATGTTAAGATTTGGGGTTGTCCAGCTTATATCAAAAAGCTGAACACTGATAAATTGGAGACCAGATCAGAAAAAGGTCGATTTGTTGGATATCCAAAAGATAGTTTTGGATATTATTTTTATTTGCCTACTTCACAAAAGGTTGTGATAAGTAGAGATGCCACATTTCTTGAACAACAGTTTGTTCAAGAAGGAGGCAAAGGAAGGCAAATAGAGTTAGAATTGGAGAATTCTGACCAACCAATGCATCGATGGATATAGATCCATCTAGTCAACCTATACCCGTTGATGAAACATCTACAGCTGTTCCTCGTAGAACAACCAGGGTATCTCACCCACCAGTGAGATATGGTTTTCTTCATGAAGAAGAACAAGAGTTGTCTACTCATGAAGAAGTAGATCATGGAGATGATCCACTTACTTATGAAGAAGCTAAATCAGATATAGACTCTTCAAAATGGATTAATGCTATGAAATCCGAGATTGATTCCATGTATAAGAATCAAGTTTGGGATCTTGTTGACCCACCTGAAGGTATTGTACTTATAGGGAACAAATGGGTTTTCAAGAAGAAAATTGGTTCTGATGAAAAGGTAGAGACCTATAAGGCAAGGCTAGTAGCGAAAGGGTTTCGGCAAAGGCAAGGAATCGACTATGAGGAGACTTTCTCGCCTATTGCCATGCTTAAATCAATTAGGATTTTATTAGCAATAGCTGCATACTATGATTATGAGATTTGGTAGATGGATGTCAAAACAGCTTTTCTCAATGGATACATTGAAGAAAACATTTTCATGGAACAACCTAGGGGTTTTGAATCCCAAGATGGTTCCAAGGTATGCAAGCTAAAGCGATCCATTTATGGGTTGAAATAAGTTTCGAGGAGTTGGAACATCCGTTTTGATGAAGCCATTAAATCCTTTGGTTTTATCAAAAATGAGGATGAGCCATGTGTATATAAGAAGGTTAGTGACAGTGCTATCACTTTCCTTGTCTTATATGTGGATAACATACTGTTGATGGGTAATGACACAGGTATGTTGACGACTATAAAGGTATGGTTGTCAAATACATTCTCCATGAAAGACTTAGGGGAGGCAACCTATATTCTTGGAATTCGCATCTATAGAGATAGAGCGAAAAGAATAATTGGTTTATCCCAAAGTCTATACCTTGAAAAGGTGTTAAAGAGGTTTAACATGCTTGATTCCAAGAGAGGATTGTTACCAGTGAGACATGGTATCCACCTTTCTAAAGAGATGTCTCCAAAGACACCTGAAGAAAGAGATAAGATGGCCAGGATTCCATATGCTTCGGCTATTGGAAGTTTAATGTATGCAATGTTGTGTACTAGGCCGGATATCGCATATCTTTATTAGTTTGACTAGCGGTATCAATCCAATCCAGTTTGGAACATCGATAGTGTCAAGAATATCCTTAAGTACTTGAGAAGAACTAAGGATTTATTCTTGATTTATGGAGTGGAGACTTGCAATTGGATGGTTATACCGATTACGATTTCCAATCGAGATATCGATGATAGAAAGTCTACTCGGATATGTGTTCATTTGTAATGGAGGTGCGATCGGTTGGAAGAGTTCCAAGCAGAGCATTGCAGATTCCACTACGAGGTCGAGTATATTCTTTGCATCGGATCTCGCAAAGGAAGCTATTTGGATAAAGAAGTTCGTGACAGAACTTACAGTAGTTCCTTCCATTGAGTCAGCAGTTCTACTACACTGTGAAAACAATGGAGCGGTCATAGAGGCTAAGGAACCAAGGTCTCACCAGAAATCCAAACACATAGAAAGGCGCTATCACATTATCAGAGAAATAGTTGGGCGAGGCGATGTAGCCATGCAGAAAATAGCATTAGCTGAAAATCCAGCTGATCCATTCACTAAGCCTATGTCACAGACTCAGTTAGACTGACATCTTGAGAAGATAGGTCTAAGATATTGTAATGAATGGCTCTAGTGCTAGTGGAAGATTGTTAGTAGTATGCCCTAGAGCATATCATTTAGTATGTACCTTGTACATATTTTTATTAATAAAAGGCATTTCCACTTTTCCGTTTACATAATATATTTATGTGTAATAGAAAAGGTCCATTGATATTTTGTTAGAAATATTATTCTTAAGTTGTTAAGAATATGAGTGACAATATTTCTAGCTCAAAGTATCATAAATAGGTTCACAATCAAGGATACTTCATAATAAGGACATGACTTATCCAGAAATATTGTATTCATATTTGTTCCCAAGTTATTTATATGAGATATAAATAAAATGGAATGGTGAGTCTCATGCAATATAACAAACATGATAGGCACTTATAAATGATAAGTAGGCCGAACCAGTGACACTTATGACAAGCACATGGAGTTTACTCTTGTCAATGTTTTGTCATAAATCATATCAGTGCATATAATCTTTAGACCTGAGATAGCACAGTTATCTTGTATATAGGTAGTTTGAGTTTGATACTGCTTTCATACTTGTACTATGTATGGGTATATGGGCATGTGCTGGCTCCTACTTATTATATATGGAGGTAGGTGTTGATCAAGATGGAATCTGTTCCTCTAAGTAAATAGAGATAAAATCCTATGTTCATTTAATTGTTCTTGATGTTTCAAGTTCCTGGCCAGGACAGATAGATTTATTAAGAAAAGAGTTTCTGATGAGAAAATCTTTTTAATCAAGAACTGGAATTAAAAGAGAACATAATATTCATAGCAAATGGAGTTTGACATAAACCATGACTTCAGCTTGAGTTGAGATTTTGTAACAGAGAGATTCTAGTGCATGGTAACATATGATTATAGGTTCATTTAAGGTAAACCTTATTACTAATTGGGTGGCCATGGCATGCTATGCTAGGTGTTAACCATGGTCTATGAGGTTCATAAAATGATTTAGAGAAATCATTTATAGTAAGAAAGAGTTCTGATGATATTAAGAGTTGATATCATGTCTCATTGCCAATTAGTGATGAGCCTAGTAAGTCACACACATACACAAATTATCACCTATTTAAATATGATTTAATTAATTAATTAATTAAAGAGTTTAATTGATTAATTAAATTGCAAAGTCCCTAGCATGACTTGAAACCAAATCTAGATTATTGGATGTGTAGTATAGATTAAATTTATATTTAAAGTGTTTAAATATGAATTTAATTAATGAGAAATTAATTAATAGAGATTAATTAATTAATTTATATTTGATATAAATTAATTAGAAGAAGAGAAATAATTATTTTGGGTTGAGAACTCAAAATTAAGACACAGGGGCATTTTGGTCATTTCACAGTGTGACACGTGGCACCATGAGATGGTCACACATGGGATTACACATAAGCTTGCCAAATATTTTTTAATCATGTAAGATGATTAAATCAAGATTAAATATAGGTTTGACACTTGGCACAATGTGATTGGGTCACTTAAACCTAGAGCTAATCAAAGGGTGACATGTGGCAAGGGTTTAATGTGTTAACCTAGCTATTTAAGTGTGGTTATGAAAAGAAAAAAAAAATAACCAGCAGCCACTCCTCTCCTTTGTCACGCCACCTTGAGGCTTTTCATCTATTCTTCTTCATCTCTCATCAATTCAAAGAGATTAGCCATCAATCTCTTGAATTAAGAACACTAAAAATTGTTTCTAGTGTCCTGTTTACATCTCTAATCTCTTAAAAGGCAGAACTTGAATTTCTAATTAATAGAAAAAGCTTTAGAAGCTGTTCAAGGGCTGCCATAGGTTTTCTTGGTGTGGACAAGCTAGAGGGACAACATCTGGTGTCCTGAAGACGAATCTCAAAGGCGCAGACACGCTGCAGTGCATCAAGAGGTTAGTGTAATCGTTCTTGATTTAATCTAGGGTTCTAAAATTAATCTAATTAATTTTAAAATCTTAAATGGCAAATACAGATATAAAAACATATTAAAAGAGTTTTAATATGTTGTTTATCATTGAAATCAAATAGATAAAAATAAATCTTGCATGGTGCATGTGACCCTAGGTGAAAATTTTTGAATTCAATGGTATAAACTTGTGTTTTTCACTCTTCCGTTCCTATACATACACCACAAAAAGAAGAGCTCATTGGCGTTAACAATGCCAAGGCTATCGCCATGACCCATGATTGTGTGGGAGACAAACCGATGCATGTATCGCAGTGCTGGACTAGTGATGCCCATTGATTTGGATTTGCTAGAGTTGTACGGCTCTAAGTTCGGGGCAATGGAACTCCAGAAGTTGATGTTGTTGTACAGCATGCTGTTCCTTGGAATCTCGTAGTGATTGGCGCTGTCAAAACCAAAAATGTCATTGAACTCGTCCATGTTCATTACCCGGTCAACACCAAGGAGGCAAAATTCAATCCTGCCCCTGTCTTCCCTATCGGTAGGCCATAAGTTGGCCTTGAAGCTACCCAAAAATTCTAGTGTGGTGTCCTTTTACATTGGGAACTGGAGTTGGGTGAACCTTGTCCACCCAATGCTATTAAGTAGCCCATTGATTTCATCCCGCAACCCTATTTGCTCCAAAAGCGGAAAATCTATGTACTTGGTGGAGGATATTTTTCGAGCGTGAAGTCTAGTGCACATTGCTTTATGGGCATCATCACAAAATCCCAAGGAATAGAGATTTCAGGTTGTGGAGCGAGTTGTGGCTGTGGTTGCTATGGAGGAGGGGCTTGTTGAGATGGTTGGGGAGTGGTTACCCTCAATCTTGGATGTTGGGTTAGAGGCTAGGGTGGAGAAGGTGAGGATTCTCCTCTTTGCCTTGAAAATGAGCTGATCCTTCTTGCAGATCTCTTTGCAGAATCCATGGATGGTTTTTTTTTTTGGGAAGGAGAAGAGTAGGATTTTGATGAAGGGAGATGAGATTTGAGAGCTTTTTATAGGCTAGGAAGGGAGGAGATGAAGGGTTTTGTGTTTATGAAGGGTTTTAATGCTAGGGGTGCATTTAAAGAGCTGTTAGGACTCTTCGTTTCACTCGTTTTGCACCCCAGGAGTCGCATCTGCGATGAAATACACGGGTCGTGTATCACTACACGGGTCCTGACATGTAGGGCCGTGTAAATTTCTGCCCAAAATTTACAAAATCTGTCGAAGTACACGGCCCGTGTAAATGAGCTCTAGTACCCATGTAACTTTCTGTCTATTGAGTTTCTTTACTGTATATGTTACATGGCCCGTGTAAAATACAAGGAGCCTCATGTAACCTTCTGTCTCTTAGTTATTCTGCTAGAGACATTACACGGTCTGTGTAAATTGGGCTATGGACCCGTGTAATTTTCTTTCTCTCGAAGAGTTGAAATTGCATGAAATTTATGGACTTCCAGAAAGTTACACGGGGCATGTAAAACTAGTACACGACCCGTGTAATTTTCTGATTTTTCAAATCTTTGGCAAATGAAAAATTTTATTATCATAACACATGAAATGGATGCAAAGACTAAAAATAGAGTTACTTCCCTGGTTTTGTTCAATTTTCCCTTTTATGGTTTTGACTTGGTGATTCCCTTCCTCTATTGATCTCTATTCCCCTTTTTAGAAATCCTACAAAATGAAATGCTAATGAGTACGAAACAAAAATTCAATATTAAAGAAAAAAGGAAAGAAGAAAAGTTCAAAAAAATTTTGGGTTGCCTCCCAAAAAGCACTCGTTTATAATCTTTAGCTAGACTTTGCTTGTTTATGGACTATCAGTAGGAGGATTGAGAGTATAATTGACTCCCATTTCTATGGGTTCTCCCTAAAAGTAAGGCTTCAGCCTCTCCCCATTGACCTTGAATGCGCCTGAGGTTTCGCTCCATGCCTCTACTATTCCATGTGGGAAGACTTGGGTAACCTTGAAAGGTCCGGACCATCTTGATTTCAGCTTCTCTGGAAAGAGTTTCAATCTAGAGTTGAATAAGAGGACAAGATCTCCTTCTTTTATCTCTTTCCTTGCTATGCGCCTGTCATGCCATCTTTGGCATTGATCACAAGCTAGCACAAAAGATCTTACATCCTAAAATAAATGTGGCCAGTAAAACCCTGCTTGTAAAATCTTGGCTACGGTTTTTGAAGTGCCGAAATGTCCTCCATATAGTGATGAATGGCAGTGATAAATGATACTTTTCATATCTTCCTCTGGTATGCACCTTCTTATCAGCCCATCATTACATCTCTTGTACAGTAATGGTTCTTCCCATAAGTAATATCTCACATCATGTCGGAATTTCTTCCTTTACTGATAAGTCATGTTTTGAGGTAGCATCCTGCATATAAGAAAATTAACAAAGTCAGTGTACCATGGTGCTTTGGATAATGCAAGTAATTGCTCATCAGGAAATGAATCATCAATTGGCAAATCTTCAAAGTCCTCTGTGTACTCCAATTTTAGTATGAAAAGATGGTCAGCTACTACATTTTCGGATCCCTTTTTGCCCTTGATTTCAAGGTCAAATTCTTGCAGGAGTAGAATCCATCAAATCAGTCTTAGTTTTGCTTCCTTTTTGTTCATAAGGTACCAGATTGCAGCATGATCTGTGAACACAATGACTTTTGACCCGATGAGGTAAGATCTAAATTTGTCTATTGCAAATACCACTGTTAGGAATTCCTTCTCTGTGGTAGCATAATTAATTTGTGCATCATCGAGTGTCTTGCTAGCATAATAAATAGCATGGAGCTTTTTATCTTTTCTTTGCCTGAGCACTGCTTCAACTGCAAAGTCACTCGTGTCGCACATCACCTCGAATGGTAGCTCCCAATTCAGTGACTGCATTATTGGTGCTGATATCAGGGCCTCTTTGATTTTGTTAAAGGAGACAAGGCAATTTTCATCAAAATCAAAGAGAACATCTTGACTTAACAAGTTAGTAAGTGACTTAGCTATTTTGGAAAAGTCTTTGATGAATCTTCCATAGAATCTTGTATGTCCCAAAAAGCTTCGCACTCCCTTGACTGATGTTAGGGGTTGCATGTTTTCAATGATATTAATTTTTTCCTTATCAACTTCAATTCCTCTTTTTGACATCAAATGTCCTAGAACTATGCCTTCCCTTACCATGAAATGGCATTTTTCCCAATTTAAGACCAGGTTTGATTCTTCACATCTTTGCAACACCTTAGATAAATTAGCTAGGCAATCATCAAAAGTAGTTCCATGGACAGAAAAATCATCCATGAAAACTTCCATGATATCTTCAATATAATTAGAAAAGATAGCCATCATGCATCTTTGAAAGGTAGCAGGGGCATTACAAAGACCAAAAGGCATTCTTCTATATGCAAATGTTCCATAGGGACAAGTGAATGTTGTCTTTTCTTGGTCTTTTGGGTGAATAGGAATTTGAAAAAATCCTGAATACCCATCTAGATAACAAAAACAATAGTGTTTTGCTAACCTTTCTAACATTTGGTCAATGAAAGGAAGAGGGAAATGATCTTTTCTGGTGGCACTGTTCAATTTCCTATAATCTATGCACATTCGCCAACCAGTGACTACTTTAGTAGGGATTAGTTCATTGCTTACATTTTGGATAACAGTTGTCCCACCTTTCTTAGGAACTACATGTACGGGACTAACCCATTTACTATCAGAAATAGGGTATATGATACCTGCATCTAATAGTTTTAAATTCTTTCTTGACTACTTCTTTCATGTTTGGGTTAAGTCTTCTTTGATGTTCGATTGTGGGTTTACTGTTTTCTTCCATGGGTATCCTATGCACGCAAATCGAAGGGTTGATCCCCTTCAGGTCATCTATTTTATACCCTAATGCTTTGCTATGGATCCTAAGTTCTCTTAACAATTTTTCCTCTTCTAACTTAGACAGGCTAGCATTGATTATAACAGGATAATTAGACTTTGAGTCCAGGAATGCATACCTTAGTGAATAAGGGAGAAGTTTAAGCTCTACCTGTTTATAGTTTTCCTAGAGCTTACCTTCGATTTGTTCCTCCTTCAACTTCTCTATCTCGGAAGCCTTAGCTAAGGGTAGGGGTGGAGGAGCTGCCAATTATTGTGCACATGCTGCTATTTCTGTATTTTCATCATCCACTGTGTGGCTGTGCACAATACATGCTTCAAGAGGATTTTTAGGATGTGTCTTATAAAATTCTTCTTTAACTTGTTTGTCAATTATGTCAATCTTGAAGCATTCATTAGGTTCAAATTTGTGTTTCATTGTGTCAAACAAGATGAACTCCACTTTTTCTTCTCCTACCTTGAGGGTTAATCGTCCATTTTTTACGTCTATGATGGCGCTAGTGATTACTAAGAATGGTCTTTCCAAGATGATAGGAATTTAGACATCTTCTTCCATCTCAAGGACAACAAAGTCCACTGGAATGAAGAATTTGCCCACTTTGATAGGGATGTTCTTAAGTATTCCTACAGGATATTTAATGGATCGATTAGCCGATTGCAATGAGATTGTTGTGGGTTTTAGTTCCTCAATCTCTAGCTTTTTGCATATTGATAGAGGCATTAAACTGACGCTTGCCCCAAGATCGCAGAGGGCCTTATCAATTTTCTTGTTACCAATGATATAGGGTATGGAGAAGCTTCCTAGATCCTTCAACTTAGGAGGCAATTTGTTTTACAGAATGGCATTACATTCCTCTGTTAGAGCTACTATTCCATAGTCTTCTAGCTTCCTTTTCTTTGACAGAATTTCTTTAAGAAATTTGGCATAAGATGGCATCTGAGAAAGTGCTTCAGTGAAGGGGTTGTTAATGTAAAGTTTCTATAAAACTTCCAAAAATTTCCCAAACTACTTGTCCAGTTTGGCTTTCTGAAATCTCTGAGGAAAAGGTAGGGCAGGCTGGTATGGTTCTGGTAATTTCTTTGTCTTCCTTGCTTCCTCTTCCTGCTCTTTCTTAGCTTCTTCCTCCTTTTTCTCTACTTAGTCTTTAGATTTTTCTATGGTTTCCTCTGTCGATTCTACTTTTGGTTGTACTAGAATTCTCCCACTCCTTAGTGCAACTGCCTTGCAATGCTTAATTGGGTTCATTTCTGGTTGACTGGGCAGTTTGCCAGCAGCCTTGCTTGAGGAACTTGCTTGCTGAGCGATTTGATTCTCTAGCATCTTGTTATGGGTAGCAAGTTAGTCCATTCTGGAAGTCAGTTGTTTAATCAATTCAGTTTGTTGTTGTTGAGCTACTAGGAATCCTTCCATCATCGTTTCCATGGTCATTTTCAGTTCAGGTTATTGAGGTTGGAGAGGTAGTGATGGTTGTGCAAAGTTTTGACCTCTGTTCTGAAATCCAGGGGGTGCTGGAGGTTTGTACCCTTATTACTTGTTTATCGGCTAGTTTTGCTGATTAAACCATGAGAAATTTGGGTGGTTTCTCCATCCAGGGTTGTAAGTATTTGAATATGGATTGTTTGGCTGCCTCTGGTTGAAGTTTCCTCCATTATTCACATAGTTCATTTGTTCTGTAGGTTCATTGAAACTGCTGTATGCTGAACTCATGTGTCCTCCTTCATAACTGTCCTTATGTTGACTATTTGTTCCAACTGTGTTGGCTTGCATTCTTTCAAGTTTCTTTGTAAGCTGATCAAACTGGGCATTTATCATGCTTAGGGCATCTACTTCCAAGACCCCTGCAATTCTTCTTGCATTTTCTCTTTCATTTGACCACTCATAATTATGGTATACAACCCTTTCTAGAAGTTCAAGTGCTTGTGGCACTGTTTTCTCCATTAGATCACCCTCTATAGCTGAATCAACTGTGCTCCTTGTAGAGGGTAGTAATCCATTATAGAAATTTTGCACCAATAGCCAATCTTCTATGCCATGGTGTGGACATTCCCTCTGTAGGTCTTTATATCTTTTCCCATGCGTCATAGAGTGACTCTTCTTCCTTTTATCTGAAGGTGTTGAGCTCAAGCCTCAGCTTTACAGTCATTGCAAGTGGGAAATACCTTACTAGAAAAGCTTGAGAGAGGTTTTCCCAGGTAGTGAATGTTCCAGCTGGTTGAGGAAGTAACCACTTCCTTGCTCTGTCCCGAAGGGAGAATGGGAATGCTCTGAGTCTTATTGCTTGATCAGACACTCCATTCATCTTAAATGTATCACATAGGGTAAGAAAGCACTGGTGGTGATAGTGTGGGTCCTCAATTGGTGAACCTGCAAACTGGGTTTGTTAAATCATTTGGAGCCATGCTGGTTTTAATTCAAAGTTATTGGCTTCCACTGTGGGTCTAGTGACACTGGGCTGAAATTCTTGGACAGATGGCACTTCGTAATCTCTCAAGAGTCTTGGTCTGTCATTATTATTGGCCATGGTTGGGATTTCAGGATCTCCTTGACTGTGCTCTTGATGTTTCCTTTACCTCCTGATGGCTTTCAGAGTTCAGTCTATTTCTGGATCACAGTCCAAAATTTCTTCTGGCTTTGTTCTGGTTGTTAGTAGTTTGCCCTAGAGCATATCATTTAGTATGTATCTTGTACATATTTTTATTAATAAAAGGCATTTCCACTTTTTCGTTTACATAATATATTTATGTGTAATAGAAAAGATCCATTGATATTTTGTTAGAAATTCTATTATTAAGTTGTTAAGAATATGAGTGACAGTATTTCTAGTACAAAGTATCATAAATAGGTTCACAATCGAGGATACTTCATAATAAGGACATGACTTATCCAGAAAGATTATATTCATGTTTGTTACCAAGTTATTTATATGAGATATAAATAAGATGGAATGGTGAGTCTCATGCCATATAGCAAACATGATAGGCACTTATAAATGATAAGTAGGCCGAACCAGTGACACTTATGACAAGCACATGGAGTTTACTCTTGTCAATGTGTTGTCATAAATCATATCAGTGCATATAATCTTTAGACCTGAGATAACACAGTAATCTTGTATATAGGTAGTTTAAGTTTGATACTACTTTCATACTTGTACTGTGTATGGGTATATGGGCATGTGTTGGCTCCTACTAGTTATATATGGAGGTAGGTGTTGATCAAGATAGAATCTGTTCCTCTAAGTAAATAGAGATAAAATCCTATGTTCATTTAATTGTTCTTGATGTTTCAAGTTCCTGGCCAGGACATATAGTTTTATTCAAAAAAGAGTTTCTGATGAGAAAATCTTTTTAATCAAGAACTGGAATTAAAAGAGAACATAATATTCATAGCAAATGGAGTTTGACATAAACCATGACTCCAGCTTGAGTTGGGATTTTATAACAGAGAGATTCCAGTGCATGGTAACATATGATTATAGGTTCATTTAAGGCAAACCTTATTACTAATTGGGTGGCCATGGCATGCTATGCTAGGTGTTAACCATGGTCTATGTGGTGCATAAAATGATTTAGAGAAATCATTTATGGTAAGAAAGAGTTCTGATGATATTAAGAGTTGATATCATATCTCATTGCCAATTAGTGATGAGCCTAGTAAGTCACACACATACACAAGTTATCACCTAATTAAATATAATTTAATTAATTATTTATTTAAAGAGTTTAATTGATTAATTAAATAGGTTTGGTTTGCAATTAGATTGCAAAGTCCCTAGCATGACTTGAAACCAAATCTAGATTATTGAATGTATAGTATAAGTTAAATTTATATTTAAAATGTTTAATATGAATTTAATTAATTAGAAATTAATTAATAAAGATTAGTTAATTAATTTATATTTGATATAAATTGATTAGAAGAAGAGAAATAATTATTTTGGATTAAGAACTCAAAATTAAGACACAGGGGCATTTTGGTCATTTCACAGGGTGACATGTGGCACCATGAAATGGTGACACATGGCATTACACATAAGCTTGCCAAATGTCTTTTAATCATGTAAGATGATTAAAATGAAGATTAAATATAGGTTTGACACTTGGCACAATGTGATTGGGTCAATTAAACCTAGAACCAATCAGAGGGTGACATGTGGCAAGGGTTTAATGTGTTGACCTAGCTATATAAGTGTTGTTATGAATTAAAAATAAGATAACCAGCAGCCACTCCTCCTTTGTCATGCCATTTGGAGGCTCTCCATCTCTTCTTCTTCATCTCTCATCAATTCAAAGAGATTAGCCATCAATCTCTTGAATTAAAAATACTAGAAATTATTTCTAGTGTTCTGTTTACATCTTTAATCTCTTAAAAGGAAGAACTTGATTTTCTAAATAATAGAAAAAGTTTTAGAAGCTGTTCAAGGGCTGCCATAGGTGTTCTTGGTGTGGACAAGCTAGAGGGACAATATCTGGTATCCTGAAGACGCATCTCAAAGGCCCAAATACACTGCAGTGCATCAAGAGGTTAATGTGTTTGTTCTTGATTTAATCTAGGGTTCTAAAATTAATCTGATTAATTTTAAAATCTTAAATGGCAAATATAGATCCAAAAACATATTAAAAGAGTTTTAATATATTGTTTATCATTGAAATCAAATAGATAAAAATAAATCTTGCATGATGCATGTGACCCTAGGTGAAAATTTTGAATTCATTGGCATAAACTTGTGTTTTTCACGCTTCCGTTCCTTCAATTGGTATCAGAGCCACTATATTTGCCATTTAGATTGTTGATTATATGATTTAATTGTGTGTTTGATCATGAGATGATTTATCCATTGCTGGTTGCAATGGATATGTGGCAGTATGCTTGAAGAACACCATCAATGGTGCACATGGTTTGGCTTCATGGGTGGTGCAAAGGTTTGGCTTTATAATTTGCAATTGTTGTATGATCTAAAAGCTCATCCTATGTCTAATTAAATTGTTTAGTTAGAATTCTAATCACACAATTAAATTTTGATTCAAATCAGAATTTTAAAAAAATTGTTTGAAAGTGATTCAAAACTGAATTTTAAAAGTTGTTTGAATATGATTCAAATCTGAATTTTTAAAGTTGTTTGAATCATATTTAAATCTGATTTTTTAAAGTTGTTTGAATAATATTTAGATCTAAATTTTTAAAAATTGTTTGAATGTGATTCAAATCTGATTTTTTAAAAATTATTTGAATGTGATTCAAATATGAATTTTTAAGGTTGTTTGAATGTGATTCAAATCTGAATTTTTAAATTTGTTTGAATGAGATTCAAATCTGAATTTTTAAATTTATTTGAATCATATTCAAATCTGGATTTTTAAGTTGAATATGAGATATTCAATTTAATTTAAATATGTATATTTTATTTAATTGTTAAATAGTGATATGCATGATGGATGATCATGAACTATAAAAGATCAATGTGATTGGATTTATTTCTTTTATGTTTCTTTGGGATTGTAAATTAATTAATTTATTTTAATTTATTTGGGCATGTATTATTAAGTTTGTAATAATTTTTTGTTGTAATTTCATTTATTTAAGTTCTTGTAAATTCGCCTTGGTATGCCAAGGATTACTATGTAATATTGGATTGCAAGAAGTTCAAGGAGGTCAAGAGCATTAGTGGGACTAGTGGGAGGAATTCAAGATCAAGTGTTGATTATATACTCCTTCAGCAACTCTTGTAAAATGAATGAATAAAATGAACCTAGGAATGCCCTGATTCAATTCTTGGTGGCTCAGAATTGAATCCCTTAGAAAGTCCATGATCATACCATATTTACTACTTATCCATGAATGCATGAGATGTATGAGAATGTATGCAATTATATGATATATGCATGCTAAATGGATAATGTGCAAAGTGAGACCTTAATAGTAATTAGGATGACTATAAAATCTTCCAAACAAATGATTAAGTTGGAAATGCTATAATTAAAGTAATTATAACATGGGCCCTCCATTAGGGCAATTATTTTAAGAAATTTTAAATAGTTGCATAAGATGCAATTAATTTAAGAGATTTTCTTAAGAATAATTGTTAAGCATGAGATGTTGTAAATATGTAAATGGTTTGGTGGCCAATATTGGATGTACATGAGGACATTAAAATTATTTGCATAATTACTGGCTCAATGGGATCAACTTAACTAATGCAAGATAAGTCAATAATGGATGCACCTGAGATTTTGAGCATTAGGGGCTAGGTAAAGGATTGAACCTCACATAAGATGTGATGGACAAGGAGTTGCTCATTTATAGTTTATTGTAATTCCAATAATGGATGTACCTGAGGATGATCAATAGAATTATAAGAACTCAATCACCCACTAGAATTCCATCCAACTAAGATTTCCGTTTTCTACTTTGGAAGTGTAGGATTCGCTAAGTTAGAGGGAGGAACAATTTGATTAAAAGACCATAATCATTTTGGTTAATTACTTGATACATTTACTAATTAATTTGGTTATTTTCTGCAATTAATTTTCTGATAATAATGAGCACAGAACAACCACCACCATCCAATATCCTTGCAAGCATACTTGATCGCAATAGGTTGACAGGACATAATCTCTCTGATTGGCTAAGAATTTGAAACTTGTCCTGAACCTTGAACATATAGGATATGTTCTAGATTGAAATGTTCCTGGTCCCTGACCTCCAGAGGCCACTCAAGAGGAACATGAAACTTTGGACAAGTGGAAGGAGCATGATATGAGAGCTAAGTATTACATGCTTGCTTCTATGAGTAATGAGTTACAGAAGCAGTATGAGAACATGCAGAGTGCGAGTGAGATCCTCCTTCACCTACAAGAGTTGTATGGTGAGCACAGTAGGAATGCTAGGTATGAGATATCTAGGCAGCTGTTCCGCATGAAGATGTCTGTGGGACAGAATTTTAGGGGATCATGTCCACAAGATGATTCAGCTGATTGAGCAGTTAGAACATCTTGACTTCAACATGGATTTCCAACTACATATGGATTTGATCCTTCAGTCCCTTCCTGAGTATTTTGGAAATTTTATGACAAATTTTTATATGACTAAAAAGGAATGCACCTTAGCTGGTTTACTCAACATGCTGGTTATTGCCCAAAAGAATATGTCGGGCAATAAAGGAAAAGAGATAGCTTTGATTGCATCTTCTTCTACTAGAAAGTCCAATAAGAAGAAGGGCAATAAGAAAAAGAAATCTCAGATTCCTGGTCCTTCCAAGAAGATAGCCAAACAGAAAAACAAAGATCAAAGTTGACAAAGGTAAAGGAAAGTGTTTCCACTACCAGAAGGAAAGTGTTTCCACTGCCAGCAGGAAAGTGTTTCCACTGTCCAGAGTATAGCAATCTAAAAGAATGCAATGCCATGATGAAAATTAACTCAAAATTCAAAATATATTTGGCACTTAAGATTATGTCATGTTGCAGAAGATAGGATTGCAGAATTAGAGAAAATGGGGATTCTATCCTCTTTGGGCTCTGAGCCTACTCCAACTTATGAATCTTGCCTTCAGGGCAAAATGACTAGATCACCCTTTGTTGGACAAGGACTAAGAACTGAAAATATTTTAGAGCTAACACATAGTGATGTATGTGGTCCATTTAAAGAAATGGTTAGAGGGGGCTTTCATTATTTTATTACCTTTACTGATGATAGATCAAGGTTTGGGTATTTGTATTTGATGAAATACAAACATGAATCCTTTGAAAAGTTCAAAGAATTTAAATTTGAAGTAGAAAATCAAGCAGGAAAGAGTATTAAAGCTCTTCGATCAGATCGTAGAGGTGAATATTTGAGTATTGAATTTGATGAATACTTGAGAGAGCACGGGATTGTTTCCCAGCTGACTCCTCCAGGAACGCCATAGCTGAATGGTGTATCTGAAAGGAGAAATCGTACCCTATTGGATATGGTACGTAGTATGATGAGCTATACTGATATGCCAATCTCCTTTTGGGGATTTTCATTAGAATCAGCTTTGTATATTCTGAATAGCATTCCATCAAAATCAGTTTCTTCCACACCTTATGAGATATGGCATGGAAGAAAACCAAGTATTAAGCATGTTAAGATTTGGGGCTGTCCAGCTTATATCAAAAAGCTAAACACTGATAAATTGGAAACCAGGTCAGAAAAGGGTCGATTTGTTGGATATCCAAAAGATAGTTTTGGATATTATTTTTATCTGCCTATATCACAAAAGGTTGTGGTGAGTAAAGATGCCATATTTCTTGAACAACAGTTTGTCCAAGAAAGAGGCAAAGGAAGGCAAATAGAGTTGGAATTAGAGAATTCTAACCAATCAACAGATCAGATGGATATAGATCCATCTAGTCAACCTATACCCGTTGATGAAACATCTACAGCTGTTCCTCGTAGAACAACCAGGGTATCTCACCCACCAGTGAGAAATGGTTTCCTTCATGAAGAAGAACAAGAGTTATCTACTCATGAAGAAGTAGATCATAGAGATGATTCACTTACCTATGAAGAAGCTATATCAGATAAAGATTCTTCAAAATGGATTGATGCTATGAAATCTGAAATTGATTCCATATATAAGAATCAAGTTTGGGATCTTGTTGACCCACCTGAAGGTATTGTACCTATAGGGAACAAATGGTTTTTCAAGAAGAAAATTGGTTCTGATGGAAAGGTAGAGACCTATGAGGCAAGGCTAGTAGCGAAAGGGTTTTGCCAAAGGCAAGGAATCGACTATGAGGAGACTTTCTCGCCTGTTGCCATGCTTAAATCAATTAGGATTCTATTAGCAATAGCTGCATTCTATGATTATGAGATTTGGCAGATGGATGTTAAAATAGCTTTTCTCAATGGATAAATTACAGAAAACATTTTCATGGAACAACCTAGGGGTTTTGAATCCCAAGATGATTCCAAGGTATGCAAGCTAAAGCGATCCATTTATGGGTTAAAGCAAGCTTTGAGGAGTTGGAACATCCGTTTTGATGAAGCCATTAAATCCTTTGGTTTTAGCAAAAATGAGGATGAGCCATGTGTATATAAGAAGGTTAGTGACAGTGCTATCACTTTCCTTGTCTCATATGTGGATGACATACTATTGATAGGTAATGACACAGGTATGTTGACAATTGTAAAGGTATGGTTGTCAAATACATTCTCCATGAAAGACTTAGGGGATGCAACCTATATTCTTGGGATTCGCATCTATAGAGATAGAGTGAAAAGAATAATTGGTTTATCCCAAAGTCTATACTTGGAAAAGGTGTTAAAGAGGTTTAACATGCTTGATTCCAAGAGAGGATTGTTACCAGTGAGACATGGTATCCATCTTTCTATAGATATATCTCCAAAGACACCTGAAGAAAGAGATAAGATGGTCAGGATTCCATATGCTTCGACTATTGGAAGTTTAATGTATGCAATGTTGTGTACTAGGCCGGATATTGCATATGCTGTTAGTTTGACTAACAGGTATCAATCCAATCCAGGTTTGGAACACTGGATAGCTGTCAAGAATATCCTTAAATTGTTGAGAAGAACTAAGGATTTATTCTTGATCTATGGAGGTGGAGACTTGCAATTCATTAGTTATACTAATTCTAATTTCCAATCAGATATCAATGATAGAAAGTCTACCTCTGGATATGTGTTCATTTGTAATGGAGGTGCAGTCAGTTGGAAGAGTTCTAAACAGAGCACGACTGCAGATTTTACTACCGAGGCTGAGTATATTGCTGCATCAGATGCTGCAAAGGAAGCTGTTTGGATAAAGAAGTTCGTGACAAAACTTATAATAGTTCCTTCCATTGAGTTAGCAGTTCCACAACACTGTGACAATAATGGAGCAGTCATACAGGCTAAGGAACCAAGGTCTCACCAAAAATCCAAACACATAGAAAGGCGCTACCACATTATCAGAGAAATAGTTGGGCAAGGCGATGTAGCCATGCAGAAAATAGCATTAGCTGAAAATCCAGCTGATCCATTCACTAAGCCTATGTCACATACTCAGCTAGACCGTCATCTTGAGAAGATGGGTCTAAGATATTGTAATGAATGGCTCTAGTGCTAGTGGGAGATTATTAGTAGTATGCCCTAGAGCATATCATTTAGTATGTATCTTGTACATATTTTTATTAATAAAGGCATTTCCACTTTTCCATTTACATAATATATTTATGCGTAATACAAAAGGTCCATTGATATTTTGTTAAAAATTCTATTCTTAAGTTGTTAAGAATATGAGTGACAGTATTTCTAGTACAAAGTATCATAAATAGGTTCACAATCGAGGATACTTCATAATAAGGACATGACTTATCCAAAAAGATTGTATTCATGTTTGTTACCAAGTTATTTATATGAGATATAAATAATATGAAATGGTGAGTCTCATGCCATATAGCAAACATGATAAGCACTTATAAATGATAAGTAGGCCGAACCAGTGACACTTATGACAAGCACATGGAGTTTACTCTTGTCAATGTTTTGTCATAAATCATATCAATGTATATAATTTTTAGACCTGAGATAGCACAGTTATCTTGTATATAAGTAGTTTGAGTTTGATACTACTTTCATACTTGTACTGTGTATGGGTATATGAGCATGTGTTGGCTCCTATTAGTTATATATGGAGGTAGGTGTTAATCAAGATGGAATCTGTTCCTCTAAGCAAATAGAGATAAAATCCTATGTTCATTTAATTGTTCTTGATGTTTCAAGTTCCTGGCCATGACAGATAGATTTATTTAGAAAAGAGTTTATGATGAGAAAATCTTTTTAATCAAGAACTGGAATTAAAAGAGAACATAATATTCATAGCAAATGGAGTTTGACATAAACCATGACTCCAGCTTGAGTTGGGATTTTGTAACAGTGAGATTCCAGTGCATGGTAACATATAATTATAGGTTCATTTAACGTAAACCTTATTACTAATTGGGTGGCCATGGCATGCTATGCTAGGTGTTAACCATGGTCTATGAGGTATATAAAATGATTTAGAGAAATTATTTATGGTAAGAAAGAGTTCTGATGATATTAAAAGTTGATATCATATCTCATTGCCAATTAATGATGAGCCTAGTAAGTCACACACATACACAAGTTATCACCTAATTAAATATGATTTAATTAATTAATTAAAGAGTTTAATTGATTAATTAAATAGGTTTGGTTTGCAATTAGATTGTAAAGTCCCTAGCATAACTTGAAACCAAATCTAAATTATTGGATGTATAGTATAAGTTAAATTTATATTTAAAGAGTTTAATTATGAATTTAATTAATGAGAAATTAATTAATAGAGATTAATTAATTAATTTATATTTGATATAAATTGATTAGAAGAAGAGAAATAATTATTTTGGATTAAGAACTCAAAATTAAGACATAAGGGCATTTAGTCATTTCACAGGGTGACATGTGGCACCATGAGATGGTGATACATGGCATTACACATAAGCTTGCCAAATATCTTTTAATCATGTAAGATGATTAAAATGAAGATTAAATATAGGTTTGACACTTGGCACAATGTGATTGGGTCAATTAAACCTAGAACCAATTAGAGGGTGACATGTGGCAAGGGTTTAATGTGTTGACCTAGCTATTTAAGTATTGTTATGAATTAAAAATAAGATAACCAGCAGCCACTCCTCCTTTGTCACGCCATTTTGAGGCTCTCCATCTCTTCTTCTTCATCTCTCATCAATTCAAAGAGATTAGCCATCAATCTCTTGAATTAAAAATACTAGAAATCGTTTCTAGTGTCCTATTTACATCTTTAATCTCTTACAAGGCAGAACTTGATTTTCTAAATAATAGAAAAAGCTTTAGAAGCTGTTCAAGGGCTGCCATAGGTATTCTTGGTGTGGACAAGCTAGAGGGACAACATCTGGTATCCTGAAGACGCATCTCAAAGGAGCAAATACACTGCAGTGCATCAATAGGTTAGTATGTTTGTTCTTGATTTAATCTAGGGTTCTAAAATTAATCTGATTAATTTTAAAATCTTAAATGACAAATACATATCCAAAAATATATTAAAAGAGTTTTAATATGTTGTTTATCATTGAAATCAAATAGATAAAAATAAATCTTGCATGATGCATGTGACCCTAGGTGAAAATTTTAAATTCAATGGCATAAACTTGTGTTTTTCACGCTTCCGTTCCTTCACTGGTCATATACTAGATTGGGCACCTGAGAGAAAAGAAAAGAAATACAACCAGTAAAATAAAATTAAATAATAAATATAATTGAATAAATCAGCTAAATCGCCTATCGCTTGATATTACTAAAACCAAAAATCCCTAGCAACGGCGCTAAAAACTTATTTTGCTATTTTGCAATCACCGCAAGTGCACGAATCGCTAATAAGTAATAAAGTGATAAGTAGAGTATCATTCCCACGAGGAATTTTATTTAGCAAGTACCAATCTACACAAAAATCTTGACTGTCTAGGCTATCGAATACTTAGGGAATGAAGTTTGTTAACTTTAAACACTAAAATGGTAAACTTAAAATGAAATGATTTATTTGAAGCAATTCTGGAATTAAGATTTCACACTTGAATCTTACTAGGGATGTTATCTCGTTTATTTACTGAATTGAGGATTGTTTTCCTTAATGGAAATCAGTCCTAAGCTATCCTAAATCCTCTCTCAAGGTATCTAGGTGGTATTCTAATTAACTCGAACCCTACTTTCGTGGTGATCAAATTAATTAAAATCCTTTAAGAACTTTGACCAATTTTTAGGTTCCACAAAGGTATCAGCCTATGTCTAGGTAAGAATTTCTAGGTTCAAGATCTTGATTTTCTAATGTTAATCTTGTCACACCCTATCCCTTTGTAAGGCATAACATGATCCCGTAGTATACCTAATGAATTACCAACTTCGTCTACTGATAACCCATTAAATACACTACAAGGGATTTTAAAAACTTTTCTTACTTCTTTTGCAGTGGTGAGCACTATTTACAGGTGTTAAAGACTTTGGTGAACTGAAGTGAAATAACTAACTCATTTGGTTTATTTGGAATTTCTGTAAAAATTTTGGCAGAGTGCCATCTGTATTTTGGATAAAACAGTTCTTCAGAAAACCTGTAAAAAAAAGCACTTCAATAATTTTCCAAATCTCAACTCCACATTTTTCTCAACACAATATATTTCTCAACACAACAATTTATCAACTCAATTTCATAGAAATTTTTCAAAGTCTGAGATAAGGAAATATAATACAGCTTTTACAAGTCAAAACAGCTCATAATTATTTTACAACTTCAAGGTACAATTTGAATTTACAACTGCTCAAAACCAAAAACAAAATGTACATACAGTGTCATACATTACAGTACAAAATGCAAAATATTGGTATACTCATTATACCAGGAAATCCTCATTTGGATGTATATGCGGCCTAGTCTGTATACATCTGTCTCTCTACTGCGGCGGCAATAAAAGCTATCATTTGAGACAATGTCTCAGTGGTACACAACATTAACCAAATACAATTTCAAATCACAATTCATAAGTCATGTAAATAGTGGATACTTAAAATCATAGTTAAATTCAAGACAATAAATGTCAACAAGAATTTAAACTCCATTTGTCAATATCACAATAATTTTCAATAAGTCAGATCATGGTTGAATTCAATAGACAGTATATGTCAACAAGAGTTTAAATCAATTTCACAATCTCACAATACATAATAACGCAATTTAGTCGAATAATTTAAGAATACAGTGTTGCCAATTCATTCACAACTTAAGCCATGACACAATTTTCCGATCAATGCCGCGTTGTACACCACGACAAAGCAATCACAACCTCACTAATCGAAATCAATGAGGAAGGGGAGCTAGCTATATAATGAGTACTCATCCGATCACCTCAACTGGTAAACCAGAGAGGGAAAAATAAACGATCACGACTCCATAAATGGAGAAGGAAATAAACGATCACAACTCCATAAATGGAGAAGGAATGATATGATACTGTCATGCTAAGTGTGAACACAAAATCAATTCCAAACATTTTATTCAAATGATTCGTGAGAATCCAATAATTTCCCAAGTCATAATTTCATTCACAAAATGGCAACACAATTCATAATTAACTTCGATTTTCACAAATCACACTAAACCAATTTTTCCACAATTTCAAACCATTTACAATGCTTTTTAAGCAATGAGTATCCATCAATATCATTCAAACAATTTCTCACAGTTTCAAATCATTTACAATGCTTTTCAAGCAATAAATATCCATTCAAACACATTTCCACGATTTAAAACAATAATGTACAAATAGTCAATATTTATTTCAATTGAAAAATTCAAAAGAAATAGTTGTTGTGCACAAACCTCTGATGACTGTCTCCCTGGTCTGGACTCAGTGTTTCCTTCCCTTTCCCTGAGTCTTTAGTAACTGAGAAACACAATTTGAAGTGTTTCAGTGCTAAATTAAACTGTCTCTATCGATGGTGTTTGGTAAATAATGCACTGAACTCAATTATTCATTTAATCACCTAACATACCGACCCTCGTTGCGTTTTAGGTAAATTAGGTTTTAGTGTCGTTAATATATCACATTCGATAGGGTTTTAGGTTTGGTATGTTTTACCAAAGTCATTTCCTTGCTTAGTGCACTTTAATGCAAATTGCTGGATTCCGAGACACTGGTTTGACCTAACCGGACGATCTAGTTCCCTCGGTTTTCGGGTCTTGGTCGAAACTACAAACTTGTAGATCTAGGTCTTATTGCACGCGGGGCAAAATTTCAGGTCAATCCGAGTTAAGTAGACCGAGTTATGGTCATTATACTATTGCTGGTCAATTGGTACCATTTTAGGTCAATTTTAGGTCAAATTGGTCAATTCTGGTTCGGCCAGTTTTTGGACCCGAACTTGTGCAAGCTTTTTGACTTGCTTATGGTCATTTCTGGGCTTTGGTGTCTTCATAAGACTTTTAGGTATGGGTCTTAACTATTCATGGTTAAAATTTCAGGTCAATTGGACCTGGTTTGAGTGAGTTATGGCCTAAACACTCACTGCTGCCCAATTGGTCATTTTTCAGGTCCTAATTGCACCTAATCCGAATTGGTCATTTTCTTAGGTCACCTTGCAAGCAGAATTTTGGTATGGTTTCTCAATGAAAGTTGGCACATTTTGTGCCTAGTTTCACCTCAAATTGGTCTCATACCAATTGAGGTTACACATTTAAGGTTATAGGTTAAAATGTACACTGCCCTCAATATGCCTTTCACACCCCACTTCAAACACATATTTACTTTGCAAAGTTTACTTCCATACCCTACCAATCTGTTTTGGTACATTACCAAAAGCATTATCTACTTTACATTAACATTATTTTGGGCAGATTACCATTACCCTCAACACACCAAATATCATTCACAATTACAATTTCTAATTACCATTACAAACACACCTAACCATTACAAGTTTTACATACACTTTACAATATCAATCTACATACATCTCATCAACCTTCTAGGTCAATATTCTGCCCACACTTCCTTCAATATATACCATTACTCAAGTGTCCCCAAGCTGCATAAACCATTCTTCAACATCAAAGTGCCATCCAATTTACCAATTCCCATCCAAGTGCATAAATCACCATATAAACATGAAGTAAATCACTAGGTTACTAAATCACCATGATCAATATTATTTCCCATCAATTATATGCACAAATATCTCAACAAAAACGTGACTCATGGCTGTCCAAAATGAAAACAACAATAACCCTTCAAACTCAAAATTTTCCTTCACCAAACCAACACCCATAACATGAACATAAACTTTAACAAAGAAATTCTCAAAAATGCAAACTTACCTTTAATTGTAACTTGCTAAACCTTCACCAAACTTCTCAAAATTGGTATCAATATCTTCCTTGTGATGTGTAGACCATTTTTCATAAAGCTACTTAAGGGATTGGAGTTGAAATGGAGGGAGGAAATCAAGCTCAAAACCAAACGGCAATGGAGGTTTCAAGGTTCTTCATTTCGGCAATTTTGAGAGGACTTGAGGAAGATGAGATTTCAGGTGGTTAGTGGACCTACATCAGCCATATTTCATGTTTAATTAATCCTATAGTGGTCCACTAACTAAAATTAAATCATATTATAAGTTAACTTTCACTTATTCCACATTTAACCTTTAATTTCTACTATTTACTTTAGGTACCACCAATTTAATTTTTCATTTCATTTTCTAAGTGTAATATTATTTATTTTTAATGGACATTTAGGTCAAAAGACACTTTGGGATGTCAAATGACCATAATGCCCCTGTTCGGGTTGCATTCCTGATTTTTCGGTAACACCGTATTTTGTCTGTTTTTCGATTTCTCACTTTTCTTTGTACTAATTATTTAATTTTTCTTTAATCTTTCTAATGAGATTTATACTTCAATAAGGGTCTATTTATGTCCTAAAAATATTTTCCAGGGTTCCCCGCAGTCCAGGGCCAGTCAACGGTCCACGCCGTGACTTCCCGGTGCGGTCACCCATCGCTAGGTTTCCTGGCTCACTTACTCGGTTACATTTCTTTGCTATGATTTTTCCTTTGTTTTTCTTGTATTTTCTTTTCTTGTATTTCATTATTTATGTCTCCTCTCTCATATCAAGGTACGGTTCTAGGCATCCTAGCTGTCCGGACAACACTGGTCACTGGAGCAGTAGAACGCACTACCGAACTTAGGGGTGTTACAAATCTTCACCTTTCAGTCCTTCAATTAACATCTACAATCATAACTAAGTGAGTACCAACACATAGCATGCATTAAGTTTGCAAGAAATTAAATCAAGAAACAAATCTCAAATCCAATAAATAAAACTCAGTGTTCATCCATAATAATAATTACAAGAGCTACTCTCCCAAGTCCAGAATAAGAAAACTACTCACTCATGGTGAGTTCAGCAAATGTCTTGATAAAAAGTAAAAACAATAAAAAGAGAGTTATACAAAAGAAATGAAATAATAAAAATCTGTCTAAGGAGATGAAACGAAGGAACCAAAGAGAATTTGCAACTTTGATCTTGTGGAGCTTCAGCTGAAAACTTCTTTTAGTACTAATGTAGAGCCTGACAATAGCAACCTTCAGCAGCAATCCCAATGGCAGTGACCGACCCCTCTTCTTGATGTTTTCTTTTCTATTTATATTGGTTGCTCTAGGGTTAGGTCATTTTGAGTCCAAAAAGCTTTATGAGTCTCATTTGAATCAGAAAATAGGAGGGGAATTCGAGTTACAAAACTGGCTGCAGCATAATACACGGCCCATGTCTCACTACACGGGTTCCGTAATGCAGGGCCATGTAACTTGCTGGAGGAGAATTGCGAAATCTTGTTTTGGCACAGAAATTTACATGGGTCTATGCCAACTACACGAGCCTAGTTACACTGGCTGTGTACAATTGTTCCCTTAAGGTTCTTCAAGCTTACACCCGACAGAGACTTACACGACCCGTGTACTTGTGTTTCTCATCGATTCTCTTGGCTTTCTTCTGGCAGAGAGTTACATGGGTCTGGGGCTTGGTTTACATGACCCGTGTACTTTGTATCTACAGCGATTCTTTGTCTTTTTATCTCTCCAAGCTTTCCTTTGCACTCCCATTCTTTGGGGCTTCATCCAAACACCTTAAATAATGCAGAAAATATGGAATTAAGGGCTTTACAATAGAAATTATGAAAACTAATGAAATCAACTATTATGCATGAAAATACTTGCCTAAAAGCTATGAAATAGAATGTAAATGTGCTTAAAAACATCTATACAATTCAAGTGTATCACTAGGCAGCTAAGGCCATATGAACAGAACTACCCCACCCATGATCTAGAACTTACAGCAATTATCTTTGCACTGAAGATATGGAGGCACTACTTGTATGGGGAAAAGTGTTATATTTACATAGACCACAGAAGTCTGAAATATTTGCCAACCCAGAAGGAGCTCAACCTTAGATAAAGGCGATGGATTGAGTTCCTAAAGGACTACGACTGTGCGATAGACTACCACTCTAGAAAGGCAAATGTAGTTGCTGATGCTTTGAGCAGAAAATCCATCACAGCTTTGAGATCATTGAATGCCCGTCTATCCTTAGTTCGAGATGGAGCTATTTTGGCTGAGTTGCAAGTGAGGCCAAACCTGCTACAGCAGATTTTAGACGGGCAGAAGGTAGATGAGAAATTAATGGCTATTAGGACCAAAATCTCAGAAGGGAAGGTAACTGATTATGAGGTGAAAGTATATGGGTGTCTATACTACAAAGGAAGAGTATGTGTACCAGATGATGAGGAATTGAAAGCCAGTATTCTAAAAAAGGCACACACCAGTGTTTATGCTATGCACCCAGGAAGTACAAAAATGTATCATGACCTGAAGCTTCAGTATTAGTGGCCTGGTATGAAGAAGGATATAACTGACTATATGACTAAATGCTTTACATGTCAGCAAGTCAAGGCAGAACATCAAGTTCCATTGGGTTTGCTACAGCCCATATGCATACCTGAATGGAAATGGGATCAGGTCACCATGGATTTTGTAAGTGGTCTGCCTCTCACCCAGAAGAAGCATGATGCAGTGTGGGTGATAGTAGATAGATTGACGAAGTCAGCACACTTTCTGCCAATTAGGACTGACTACTCACTGGATAGACTGCATGGAATTCCACTTTCCATCATACTGATTGAGACCCAAGGTTTACATCGAGATTTTGGAAGAAGTTGCATGAATCCTTGGGTACACAACTCCACTTTAGCACAACTTTCCATCCTCAAATGAATGGGCAATCAGAAAGAGCAATTCAGGTAAACATTGAAACTAATTGAATTAATACAAATATTGAACTAAAATGATAATAATAACATGAAATATATATTAGGTCCTTGAGGATATGCTAAGGATTTGTGTCATCTAGTTTGAAGGAAGTTGGGATAGATACCTCCGACTGGCAGAATTTACATATAACAACAGCTATCAAGCTAGCATCCAAATGGCCCCATATGAAGCATTATATGGGAGGAAATGTAGAACCCCAGTGTGTTGGACTGAATTAGGCAAAGACAAACTAGTAGGGCCAGACCTGGTAAAACAGACTAAGAAGAAAGTAAAATTAATCAAAGCCAACATGAAGATTGCCTCTGACAGACAGAAATCCTATGCTAACCTGAAGAGAAAAGAAATAAAATATGTGGTTGGCGATAAGGTGTTCCTCAAGGTGTCACCATGGAAAAAAGTACTGAGGTTTGGAAGAAAAGGTAAGTTAAGCCCTAGGTTCATTGGCCCATATGAAATTATTGGACGTGTGGGACCAGTGGTCTATAGGCTAGCTTTACCACCAAAGCTGAACAAGATCCACAATGTGTTTCATGTATCCATGCTGAGAAGATACCGCTCAGATCCTTCACATGTCATCTCTATGGAAGAAATTGAAGTACAACCGGACTTGACATATGAAGAAGAACCTATACGGATCCTAGCTCGGGAAGTGAAAGAATTGAGAAACAAGCAGATTCCACGAGTGAAAGTGCTTTGGAGGCACCACAACACTGAAGAGGCAACGTGGAAAAGTGAAGAGATGATGAGGCAACAGTTCCCTTAACTTTTTGCATCAGGTAAATTTCGAGGACGAAATTTAAATTAAAGGTGAAGAGTTATAACATTCTCACTATAGAAATTCCGTACATTCTACTATTCTGGTGACCGGTGTTAGTGCAGACAGCTAGAACATCTGGAAAAATATTTAGACTAGAGTGAGGAGTCATAAATAATTTAAATACTAATAAGAAAAATTAAGAAAAAATTTTAGAAATAAAATAAAACCAATTTAAACGAGCCGGTGCCTTAGCGATAGGTAACCCAGTGGGAAGTTGTTGTTTTCACAGCTAGAAGCCCTAAACCCAACGAAAATTTATAAAATAATTTTTGAAACTCCAGAGAAGAGTCATTTAGGTTTTTATGGCATTAGAATGCCAAGAAAAGGCTTAGAAAAATTTTTCGATCGGTACAGACGATTTTGGCTCAATAAGCCAAACGGAGGGCATTTTGGTCATTTCGTCTTTAGAAATGATTTTTGGCCGACTTATCCTGTTAAGTAAATAATTATTATGACATAAAATATGAATTAATATTTGTGAGAAAATAATTAAAAATGAGTAAAAGAAATGAAAAAAGAAAATAAAATGTAAATTTAATTGTTACATAAGCAATTATGTCATAATGCATAAAAGAAAATTTCTCACAAATTATAAATTCTAACCAATGGGAAATTGACAAGACAATTAGAAAGAGATAAACACAAATGAAATGAGGTAAAAATGAAAACAAAATTCTGCTATCTATCTTCCTCATTCAGCCGACCTCTTCCTCTCACTCCTCTCACCATAGTTGATCAAACTTCTCACTAGAAATTCTTGATAAACCACCATAAAATTTTAAGCTTGCTTCACAAAACCTCTTCCTCACCCCTTAAACTCTCTCTAGCCAGCAAAAAGAAGAAGGAAAAGGAAGTTTTTGCAAGCTTGGGAGTTAACTCCAACAAGGTTAGTGCCAATCCCTTCTAGAAATGTTGTGTATACCTTATTTCGAGTAGGAATTGAGTGAGAAATTAATGTTGACACCATATTTTAGCCAAACCCCAAAATCAATAGACTTTGAAATCAAACCAACACCAAGTCTCCATGTGCTCACTTCATTACCGATCTCTCTTCAAAGAGATCAAACCAATGCCAAGTCTCCATATCGTTCAATTCAATACCGATCTCTCAAACCAATTATCAAGTCTCCTTGCCAGTCAATCACATTTTCGATCTCTCGTCAAGCGAAATCAAACCAACATTAGGTCTTCGTGCCATCCATTTTTATTTTCGATCTCCCTTTTATAAATATTATGGATAATTGTTTAATAAAGTTAAGGTTTCGATCCGGCTTAATGGTGTTTCCGATCTTAAGTGTTCAAATCAGGTTTCCAATTTTAATAATCTTAAGTTCCATTCGGTGTTTGTTCCCGGCCGATCTCATGCTTACAATGTTTTTTCGACCTCTCATACATAGATTAATAACCGCTTTCAAGTTTGGTGTTCTAATATGTTCAAACAATCAGGAGCTTGTACAACTTAGATACTTTCCGATCTCATCAAGTCATTGAACAAACCAGACAATTTCAATTCATTTCAAAGTAAAAAAGTACAAGTCATTCGGCTGGAGGATCACCCCCAGCCTGTTCAACATTTCGCTCACCCTCTCTGTCTCCCTCAGCCTCCTCCTCGCTCTCCTCTTCGTCTTGGGGAGCCAGGTCCACCATCCAGGAAAAGTCCTCCTCAGGATAACGGTTCTTGAGCTCAGCCAAAAGGTCCCTATGGGCGTTCACGTAAGCACCGGCCTCCCTCATCACTGCCTCTTCTTCTTTGGCTCTAAGTTCTTCAGTGAGGCGAGCGACATCAACAGCTCGGAGCGCCCGAGCTTCTTCAAGATCATGAGCCTGCTCGGCCAATTTATCCTCATAGAATTTCATTCGCTCCTCAATTTCAGCTATATATTCCTGGGCAGATGAAAGTTGGGCTCGGGCGGAAGCTGCATCCTAGCCCGCCTTCTGGATCTGCTGCCTTAAATGATGAGCCTTTTCCCTGATGATGTGGTGGTTCACCAAGCTCTCCACACTCAAGCTCATCGTCTGGGCCAAGAGATCATCGATGTTACCCTGGGTCAGCCTGTGCTGATCCTCCTGGAGGCATATGGAAGCTCCCAGAACCTTTGCCAAGCCCAGATTCTCCTGTACAGATCGGTTCTTCTCTAAGGAATGAATGAGGACCTAGGCACCGTGGGAAAGGTTCCTTGTAGTAGGTTAGGAAGGACCACCTTCTGCACTCGAAGGAGCAGGTGGGGGCGGTGGCTCTTCTTGTCGAGGAGGAGACCAGACTACTTCTATTTCAGGGATCGGTGGTCCCGAGGGTTAGGATGAGCCTCCCCGCACCTCTTTTGAATGATGCCTTGGCGTCTGTGAGGCCTCGGTGCGCTTCATCTCCCGCACCTTCTTAGAGACCTCCCTCTTACGCTTTTGGCTCTTTTTGGAAGCCTCGCTCCCCGCCATACTTGCACAAAGAAAAGTCAGTGAGTTCGCTAAGGCCCAGAGATCAGAGATATAGAAAGTACCGAGGCCGAGGTCAGAGAGCTGAAGCCCGAGTTCTTCTCCGGTAACCAGCCGCATCATCCAATGGTGCAGTTCGGCCATCACCGCATCTAAACAGGAGAACTTCTGAGTGGCTGCTTGATCCTTTAGCTCTATTACCATTGTGTCCTCTTCCCTACTCAGGGCGATATGCTTCGGAAGTGATGGGTCCAGATGCAGCCCACTACGTGGGAAACCCTCAAAACCGTTCGGAATCTTGCTCCTCAGAATAAAGAAGCGATTCTTCCAATTCTTCAGTGAGGAGGGTAGATCGGTAAAGAGCCCACAATGCGGTTTTGCCTGAAAGAACCAGTACTCATCGTCCTTTCGACCAGTGAGCCTATGTAGCTCAGCGAACACCTTCATAGTAGGATTGAGTCCTTTAGCTCGATAGAGGCCTCTGAAGGCTATCAGGATCCGCCATGAGTTTGGATGTACTTGGGCTATACATACTTGGTGGAATTTCAGAATGTCCTTGAAGAAGTCATCAAGAGGAAACCGCAGCCTGGCTTTTAATTGCTCTTCGTATATCATGATCGCATCATTTTCTTCAAAGAAGTGATCGGCTCGGAGATCGCCATGGCATCTGATAAGCTTGTATGAGTCGGTCCGAAGGTTTTATTCTTGGCTAATCGACTGCAGATCGGTTTCTTGAAGGATTGACGGCAGCTCATCCACGGGAAGGTTTTCTCTCTCTAAGGAATGCGTTCGTCTTGAGGGTGCCACTTGACCATGGGCTGAGATGGAGGTCGTAGGAGGTTTAGATCGCCCGCTTGGTCCAACCACTTCAACTTCATCTGACAACCACGAGACATGGATGAAAGGGGGGCTCGCTGCTCTCTGACACTCGGTGCCACTCATTTTCAAAGAAAAGAGAGAAATTTAACTAAGAGAAAGATCAAAACCCTTACCGGAGTGTGATCGGTGTTGGAAGAACTTGAAGAAACGAGAGAATTTTGGAATCGCTCGTGAGGTGCTGAAAATGACATAAGGGAGCAACTGGCTGACCCTTCCCCTATTTATACCCGTCTAAGCATTCAATGCTCATAGTGTCCCAAGCGACGCATCGGTTAGCGGAATTCCCCAGCTTTTCTGACACGTCGCAAGAACATTCCAGAAACTCCATAAATAAATAAGGGGAGATCGGCTAGTTAAAGATCGGCTAATTAAGGTAGATGTTCAGAATTACAGATTGGCTAAGGGCTATTTAATTAAGAATCAGATCGGATATGCACATTAGAGATCGGAAAATAACCAATGCAATAATAGTAAAATGATAATTGTCAAAATAAAATTTCATTTCCAAAAGAGCAGATTACACCATTTGGGCGATATCAAGAGATCAGATTACATCCTTTAAAGGTCAGATTACATTATTTGGGCAATCTCAAGAGATCGTATTACATCCTTTAAAGATCAGATTACATCATTTGGGCGATCTCTAGAGATCGATAGTACATTCTACCCAGTAAGGACCTATGTCAAAGCCTAGTCTCGTGACTGAATCAAAAGATGTGTCTGATTAGAAAGCCAACCCTAGGCATCGGATAGATGTACAACTCAGAGGGAGTGACTATGACTCTCATGATGATGAGGAGTCATCGTCGATGTCATCGACCAGAACCGAGCTGCAGTCGGGACGCCCGATGTAGTGAGGAGCCAAATGAACTTCAAGAGGCAGTCACCTATGTTAAGAGGGAAATTAGCAGTCTTCTCGCTCGGAGTTGATTCACCGATTATATCGGTATTTCGACTCGAGATCGGTGCGATCGATGTTTTCGATCTTGAGCTGTAAATTAGTCTGGTTCTTTCACTGTCATCAGATGTGGTTATCATGATTTTCTGATCACCGGGGTCATAAATTTTTAGTCAGGGAGCAAAGAGAATAGTCGAAAAAAGATCAAAAGCAGTCACCATGGCCATAATGTTATCGGAAAACTAGAACAGAAGAAAAAAGAAATGGAAATAGGAAGGAATGAAATGTGGGAGAAATTCCCCATTGAAGGCATATATATAGAGGGTCTGAGCATTTATTACTAGCGGAAATCGAAGAGGATGCCTCGGTAATATAAGGAATAAATGCTTTGACTGAATAAGCCCGGATAAAGGGGAAGGTTCAGGAATAGGAGAGATCAGGAGAGGGGCTCGGCATGAGAGATCGAAAAAGGATCGTAATAGAAAGATCAGAAGGGATGGGAGATCAAAAAGCAAAGAGAGAATGAGACAACTTCCAATAACCATCGTCATAATCAAAGCCGAGGTAGTTAAAGCGTTGCAGACAAGATTAAATCTTCACCGCACACCTCTTTTGCAGAATCGCCCACATTGCTGACAGGTGCCATGACATGTCATGACAGTCCTATACATCTCAATCTCCACCATTGATCTTACTTGTAAGGACAAGCCCGGGACCCTTGGATCAAAGAGAAGACGACAAAACCGGCGTCATTTATTCCCGGCCCTCAGATCTCCCTCGACAAAAGGATTTTGAGCCATTGGATTAAAAAGAGTAAGGACAGATATTCTGAATAGGATCTCAGCCGTCCATTTTGATTCTCTTCAATTCTCAGGCATCAGATTATGTCCTTTAAAATCCAAACCTTCCATCTCCCTTAGAGGAAATCCTGACCCTTCATTAGGAGCACCCATTCCCTATAAATACCTGCATGCGATACTGTTGAAAAAAAGGGTGGTGATTATAGTGGAAAGGCTCTGAAACTTGATTCAGTCTTGCTACTCTGCTATTTTTAAGCTTTCAAAATAGGGAAACTTCAGAAACCAGTTTTCTAAAGTATTCACGTTGAAGGAGTGTTGGACACTGAAACTCTTTATTTTCAGTTTGTTCATTACTCTACGATCCCATCTCTCAGTTTCAGTTTTGTCTTCATCATCTTTATATCCACTTTTATTTTCCAAGCTCAATCTCATTCAAACCCGGTTACTGTCATTTCGGTTCGACTGCATTTTAACTTGGTATTCTTTATTTCAAGGCAAGCATTAGTCCCCAGACTATTTGCGCGCAGCTCTACTATATTTGTGACTCCATAGTTAGCTCAATAGATTCAACTCCCCACAGGTGAGCATCTAGACTGTTGCTTTATCAAGTGCTCATTTTTTCATTTTCTTTCTTTTCATGCTCTTAATTTTCGTCAAGTTTATGTTATGTTAAAGAGCCCCACGAAGGTGGTTATTCTCTTGAGTTTACCTTTTTGTTCATCAGTTCATGTTATTTATTTTTAGCCTTTATTAACTTCAAATGTAGGTGCTCTGGTCACGGGTAAAGTATAGGTAGTTTGATAAAATATTGGTAGTTGTATCCTAACACGAGAGTTCCTTTAAAATAATAAAAGTTTGGGTAATAAATCAGAGGACAATTATGAAGTCGAACCACTAGACTAGCTCAGAAGATTACTTGGTATAGTGGAGAATCGAGGTAAGATCGGATCCCAGACTAGTAAATGAAAGAGATCGAATATTGCCTGTCAAAAGGTACCGGTAAGGCGATCACATAGGAGATCGGTAAAATTCAGTCTGGTATCCCCTTCCTAGTTATAAGGTATCAATGGGTTAAGAGAAGCCCCGTTCGAGTTCTCAGCATCTTCGGATGCCAGTATAAGGTTCTTATGATGTACGATCGTGATTAAATTTTAAGAGTTTGGGGGAGAGTTCTTACCCGATCCTCATTCAAACAAAAGAGATCGGAGAAGAGTTCTTATCCGATTCTCAATCAAAATTTTAAATACTCAAAGAGATCAGAGGAGAGTTCTTATCCGATTCTCAATCAAAATTTTAAATACTCAAAGAGATCAGAGCAGAGTTCTTATTTGATTCTCAATCAAAATTTTAAATACTCAAAGAGATCGGAGAAGAGTCCTTATCCGACTCTCAATCAAAATTTTAATAAATATGCAGAGATCGGAGGAGAGTTCTTATCCGATTCTCAATCAAAATTTTAATAAATATTTAAAGAAATCGGAGGAGAGTTCTTATCCGATTCTTAATCAAAATTTTAATAAATATGTAGAGATCGGAGGAGAGTTCTTATCCGAGATTCCTCACTCAAACTTTAAACAGATTATCCCTAGAGATCGAGAGAGGCTTTTACCCGGATTCTCTCAAGTTCAAACTAAAATAACACAACATGCAAAGTAACCCTCTAAACCAAAATCGCTACGCAACTCCAACTCACTAAAGGTCGTCTCATGTACTTATGTATCTAGGTAACCTGAAATAGTGAAAAATCAAATATTCCCTTTTATCAAAGGAATTAACACCATCATTCTAATCCCCCTAACTTCCGATTTTAATTCGTAAAGAGCATAATGTTAAATCTGTTTACCCTCGTAGAGGGACGAGGCGGGGTGCCTTAACACCTTCCTCGCCCGTATATGGACCCCGAACCTAGAATCTCTGTTTTCAAAGTAGTTTCTTTTAATTTATCCTTTTTGTACAAATGGTTTCCTTTAATTTCCCTCAAAATTAAAGTGGCGACTCCTCACTCTTTCCCACTTCGGTGAGTGTTCGTCCAGGCGACCGCAAAATACCATGCGACAATTAAGTGGAATTAAACAAAAATTTACATGATGAATTTTTACAAATTTCGGCAACCATGCACTTATTAGGGTCTTGATGATTTTTTTGGATTAAATGAATATATAAGATGCCCTTGATATGAATTTAACACTTAGCACATTGAATTGTAAGTTAATGGAAGAGTATAGAAATTGAGAACTTAGGGTTTTGAGCAAATTGGAGTTTTGCTCCTATAATGGTATAGGAATATTTTAATGGTCAATTAGTGACCATTTGGTAAGTTTTAAACTTAATATGAAGTGAATTAAGTCATTGAATGTTGGAGAGGGTAGGCTGCTTTGTGTGTTACATTCTAGACTCTTAGAGTCCAGTATGTTTGGAGAGCCTTAACTGAACTTGTGTAGCTTTAATTGGAGTGTAAGGTCAATTAGAGGTGAAACTAGATACATAATGCCGCAATTTTAGTAAAGGAACCCTGCCCAGAAAACTAACCTAAGTAGCCTTAAAAATTGACCTAATTCGGGTGACCAATATGCTGTCCCTGGAAAATAACCAAATGAACAGTGTTCATTCATTTAGTCATAACTCAGTGTAGAAAGGTCCAATTGACCTGAATTTTATACCGATAGAAAGCTGAGACATAAAAATACAACTTTCATGAAGAAAACAAACCCAAATTTTGGCCATAGTCTATCAAAAAACTCACCTGTAGTCAGTATACAAAAATTGCCAATATCCAAAAAAATTTCCCATAAATTTTGGGTAAAGACAATCCGACCAGTTATGGTGCAATAGCCATAACTTGAGCTAGAAAACTCCAAATGGGGTGATTCAAAACATGAAATGTAACTAGACACAATAAAGAACAACTTTGATTTAGAACACTTGGCCAAATTCTCACTGTATAATAGCCTAATAGAACAGTGAACTCTAGTACCCAAAAACTGAAATTTTGGTTCATTCTCCATTGGTTAGAAGTATAGATTGGCAACTAATGCCAACACTTTTGGGAACCAAAATATGGTAAATTTATGTGATTAGGACTCATGTAACTATTATGCATTGGAAAGTTAATAATTTGACCTAAATAGTAAAATGAATAGTAACTTCACATGTAAAACATGAAAATTCCATCAATAACTTTGTAATGTGCCCTAGTACACCTAGTAAGATTGGTTTGGACAGGTTGGCATGCCAATAGGGTTCAGTTAGTAGTACTGCACATGGCATTATGCCATTCTGTGATTTTATAGCTTTTAGCCATTCTGATATTATGGTGATACTTGGCCTTGTGCCTAATAATTATTACAGCTCATTAGCTATTCTGTAGCACACCGGGAGATATATACATGACCGATAGTGTGACGGCCCGAGGTACTTGGTACCCAGTACCAGTTTACCCGTTTATCTAGTCCAGTCATCAGTATAGGTTACTTGGGCAACCAAAAATGGAAGTTGATAAATTTAATGAAATAATTGATATAATAAGTACTAAATAAATAAACTACTATTAATTACCAAAAATTTGTCTACATGAGACATCGATATATACACTGCATATTTATTTTCTTTTAGTTCTTTTGATTTTATTATTGGCACCACTAAGCATTATTGCTTAGCGCGTTACTTTTTGCCAAGCGTAGGCTCTGGAGAGACTGACAGAGTGCCCAGCAGACCACAGACTGGGTGAGGCTTGTTCACATATCTGCATAATGTCTGTATCACCTCACATACTTCAGTGTATTGATAGGACACTAAGTCCCATTTTCGTATTTTGTATTGTTTGTATTTTATAATTAAACTTTTATTTTCTCATGTGTAGTTAAAACCCATGTAATATATTTTGGTATTAATGCAAATATTTATAAATTGTGTTTATAAATAAAAATTAAGTGTTTATGTATGATTTGTATATGATTATCATGTGAAATGAATGAATGAAAAATAGAAGAATTTTTGAGAAATGGTTGAGAAATATTGAGATTATGTTGATATAATGGAGTTTGAGAATGATTGAAAATATATTAGAAGTGTTTTTCACATGTCCCGAAGAACTATTTTCTCCTTTTTTAGCCGGTACTTTGCCGAATTTTCTATAAAACTTTCGGAACCTCAAATGAATTTATAATTTTAATAAATGACTTAAATGAGTCAAATTTCATAAATTGCATTTAATAACATAAAGAAATAAATTAAGGAAGGATAAAAATAATTGAGATAAAATATGGTATTCCGGTACACTGTGTGGCATATCTTACTCGGCTACACTGTGGACGGGTAAGGGGTGTCACACATTCTATCCTATGACAACTAATGAATCTTCTTATGACCATTTCTATTGGAACCACCAGAAAGAGTTCATCATCATTTGAAACTCTTCATAAAAAGAAAGGACACAAGGATGGAGAACACACTCATACAATAAGATGGAGTTGCTTGGGCTACTAATTTCAATAGGATCTCCTTCCTTGCACAAGATAAAAACTTCCCTTCCAACTACAAATCCTTTTCCAAACCCTCTCAATCTTAGTATCATGTGTAGAGTTGGCATTGAAAAAAGAATAATTTTTTGTAAATTGATCAGTTACTTTGAAGCACTCTCATAAACTAGGAGAATATTCCTTTTTTTTTTAAAAGCTGGAGAATATTCTTAACAGCCCTAAAAGATTTATTTTTCATAATTTACAAAAAAACTTATGAGTTATGTTAAGTTAAAGGTTGAAACAATGCGTATGGGTATGTATGGAAACGTTGTGTATGGGTGCACATCGACTTCTTATCTGCTCAATTAAGTGAATCTGCTCAATTAAGTGAAACGGTGTGCATCATGGGGATAGCTACTTATGTTTCTTAGATTAGTTAAGTAGCTTGTTCTAGTTTGTTCTTTAACTAATCCACTTGGCATTCAATTTTATTTAGTTATAACAAAATCTTTTCTTTCTTTTCTTGTATACGTTGCTCAATGATCAATGAGAAATATTATCTCAATTTCTCTACTTTTACTTTCTGAGTAAAATTATTCATGGTATTAGAGTAGGTTGTAATTGCTTTCTTCCAAATCTAGATCTAGAACTACTATTGAAATTTCAATTTTATTCTTGTTTTTTTCTTGAATCTTGTTTTGTAATATAAAAAGCTTGATTGAAGTGAACGAAAATGGGCAAATGTGACTGAGGAGGTTGTGAATTAAGTTATGAATTAGAGATCTGCTGAAGATTATTACGATCTACAAAACTCTTATCATCTCAGAATGGTACTTGTGATTGCTCTCCTAACTAGTAATAACTACTTGATTTGGAGCAGAGCAATGCTATTAACTTTAAAGGCAAAAGATAAATTGGTTTTTTATTGATGGAAAGCATGAAAAACCTAGTGTGAACTCTGCATATTTTGATAAATGGTTGAGAGTTAATAGTATGGTTATTACCTGGATCTTGAATTCAATGTCTAAAGAATCAAGTAAGGCTTTCTTATATGTTGACTCTGTTAAAACATTCTAGGAAGAAGTTAACAAAAAATTTGGTGAAAGCAATGGTTCATTGCTTTACCAGATCTTAAGGGAAATAAATACTTTCAAATAATCTAATATGAACTTCTTAAAAATGTATTTCACTAAGTTGAAGAAGTTATTGGATGAATTAGGCTATTTGAAACCTATTCTTATGTGTGAAAGTCACACCTTACCCCTCTGTAAGGCATAACATGATCCCGTAGAATACCTAATAAACTACCAAACTTCACCTACCGATAACTCATTAAGTACACTACAACGGATTTTAAAACCATTTTCTTACATTTTGGAAGTGGTGAGCATTTTGGTAAGAATAAAAAACATTTAATTAAAATTTCAAAACTAGTAAAAATTTTTGTCCATTTTTATTTTTTCCCAAATTTTGTAAAAATTTTGGCAGAGTGCCGTCTGTATTTTGAAAAAATAGTTCTTCAAAAACCTGTACAAACACTTCTAATAATTATTACACAACTCCCAACCCAAAACAACTCAATGTCAACACAATTCAATCAAAGTTTATCATCTCAAAATACTTCATAAATTCATTCACATTGTATATAGTACTTAATTTATAAATACAGATCTTAATTTATAAAAAGAAAATCCAAAATAACATTATTACAATTCACTGTACAACTGCTCAACTTTTCATTTATACATAAGACATTACAATATTTACATCAAATAACTACAAGGGTATAAATAAATACCCATACAAAAAGATCAACAAAGTCCTTGCCAATCAGCAACTCACCCTGCTGCTTTTTCCTTGCCCTTATCTACGACAGCAAATAAGCTATCATTGAGAAGAAAAATACTCAGTGGTGCACAATAAAAATTCAAAATGCAGTGTATAAAACATTCATTGATAAATCACAATTTAAATGTTTCACAATTTAAATATTTCACAATCACATTTCACAAATTATCAAAACTCATTATAACACAATTTTGATCAAATAATTTAATAAAAAAAGTATTGCCAATTCATACACAACTTAAGCCAAGATACAAAATTTTCAATCAATGCCTTATTGTACACCACGAAAAAGCGATCTACAACCTCACAAATCGAAATCAATGAGGATGGTGGCTAGCTAGCTAATGAGTACTCATCCGATTTACAACCTCAACTGGTAAACCAGAGAAGGAGGAAAATAATCGATCTCAACCCTATAAATGGAGGAAGAATAATAAGGCACTGTCATGCTAAGTGTGAATCCGAAATCAATTTAAAGTAATTTGTTCAAATATTTCATGCAAATCACAATAAATTTCCAAAGTCACATTTTCATTCACAAAGTGGCAACACAAAGATTCTTAAACTCATAATTAACACAGAAATTTCGTAATGCGTACTAAATTAATTTTTTTTCAATGATAAAATGCTTAAATAAGGTTTATTGTGCACAAACCTAACGTGAGTCGCCTGTAGGCCTAGACTCAGTCCTTTAGACCTTATGGGTCTTTTTCAGTTAAACACAAAATTTATAGTGTCTCAATATCTTTGCCTCGCAATAATTCCAATAGTTAATTCATATATGTTCAATTCTAGCCCCAATATGCTTAAACTTATATTCTTGAAAATTTTCATATTGAGGTTACGATTCATGGTACAATTCAAGTCAAAATATTGACATTCTTATGCTTAATAGGTATGGGAAATCCAACCACACTCACATATCACATTTTGGTTACCAAACTTATTGGTTTTGGTCATTTTCTCAAAACTTAAATCTTTTAGGCAAACTTTCAAATTTTCAGTTTTGGTGACCTATTTTACATTGTTTCATTGGTTATGTTACTGTTAGAATTTGGCTAAGTTTTCTTCATAGAAATTGTTTCTTATTGTCTTAACTTTATTTTCCTTTTTCATTCACTCCATTTGGAGTTTTGTAGCTCATGTTATAGCCATTTAAACATGGCTGGCTAGATTGGCCTAACCCAGATTTTCTGGGCACCAAAACTAGTTATGGCAGTTGTAGGTCACTAATTTTGGGTGGCTAAATGACTTGGTTAAGGGTATAATTTGGGTTTATGTTCTTCATGAAAGTTGTAAATCTATATCTCAACTTTCTACTAGTAAAATTTTAGGTCATTTAGATTTGCCTAACCCAAGTTATGGCCAAATGAACAAATACTATTCATTTGGTCATTTTTGTACAAGGTAGAACACTCAATTCCGGATTTGGCCAATTTGTTTACTATGCTATTGTCACTTTTTGGGCATGATTTCAAAATGAAAAATGTGTCATTTTGTGTCTAGTTTCATCTCCAATTGGCCTTACACTGATTGGATTGGTAAATTTTCAGTTTTGGTCCCTGAAAGGGACCTTGGTCATGTTGCCTGCAGAATGTCCCTATCCAATCCGAATCTCCATTTGGTTCCAACCCTTCCAACACACCACAATTGGTTATATATGACCATTTTTCAGCTCAAACAAGGTCAAACACACCATTTGACCAATTCTCCAAATTTTGTCTCCCAAACCCTAGGTCCAAAACCCTAACTCACTAATTTTGTTACATTTTACCAATTCAAAGCATATAAACATACTTTCTCAACTCATTCAAGCTTTCTAACATGTTGAATTCAATCAAAATCATACAAATTATTCCCCTACATAGGCTGGCCGAATTTTCCTTTGGTCCCCCAAAGATGTTTTCTTTTCATTTTAAATTAAAATCTAAGATAAAGTAACTCAAAACATATATTTTTAAACATTAAATTTCAATCTAATGCTTACATCAACTTAGAGTTTCCTCTTCCTCAATTCCTTCCTATTTCTCTTTTCTTTTCTTGCTCAAACTCCTTTTCAAGTTGCTCAAACAAGGTTTAACTAAGGAATTTGCAATTTCTATGGCTAAATTTTGGTTTCTTCACGCTCAAAAATGAGCTTTCATGGAGGTTTTGAGAGGGAGAGGGTGAGAGAGAGTGAGCCAGCAATATGGGTGAGGAAGACACCTTTTTTTTCTTTTCTTTTATAAATTTTAACTTAATTACTACATAATTATCCCACATTTTTTTTTAATATTTAATGATTAAGTTTATTGCATCATGCATGATGTCATGCATGATGTAATAACTTTTTCACTTTTTCTTTTTCTTTCTTTTTTATTTTTTCATTAGTTCTTTAATTTAATTCTCAATTCTGAAATTTTTTTTTCTCCGATTTTATTTGACAGTTAGGTCAAGAGTCAGCTCTAGGGGTCAATTGACCAAAATGCCCCTCGCCGGTTTGACCCAGTTTGCAAATAATTCAATATTTCTTCTGAATCCCTGACCTAATTATTTAACCGGCTTAACAATTCTTTTTCGTGATTTTCTCTTTTCCACTGTGTTCGCAATAGTCCTAAGGACCACAGCGTCACATTTTATGATTTGAAATTTGAGTTTAAATCAACCTCGCAATCCTTCTCGAGAAGGTCACTCATCGTTGTGACTCTCGGCTCATTTAACCTCTCATGTTCTGTTTTTCTTATTTATACTTAACTAATTGACAATTACTGATTATTTGTATTCAGAGCTTATCTAGTTGTCTTAGACATGGTTCTAATCTCCTTAATTATCCGGACCGACATCGGTCACCGGAATAGTGAAATATGCCAGGCTATACAAATAGGGGTGTTACAATTCTCTCCCCCTTAAAATAAATTTAGTCTCGAAATTTTACCTGGTATCAATTTCTGAACAGCTGTGGGTGCTGTCTCCTCATGTCCTCCTTTCATTCCCAAGTAGCCTCCTGGCCCGAATGATGGTTCCACAGCACTTTCACCAACAGTATCTGCTTGTTCCGTAGCTGCTTCACCTCATAAGTCAGAATGTTTATGGGTTTTTCCTCATATGTGAGGTCTGGATTTACTTCAATTTCTTCCACTAGTAGTACATGAGATGGGTCTGATCGATACCTCCTCAACATGGACACATGGAAGACATTATGTATCTTCTCTAACTCTGGGGGTAGTGCCAAATGATATGCCAAAGGACCCACTCTCTCCAGAACCTCATATGGCCCAATAAAACGAGGGCTCAGTTTCCCCTTTCTACCGAATCTCATAATCTTCTTCTAAGGGGAAACCTTGAGGAATACTTTGTCACCCACTGCATACTCAATATCCCTTCTCTTCATATCAATGTAGGACTTCTGACGGTCTAATGCAGTCTTAAGTTAATCTCTGATCAATCTGATTTTCTCTTCAGTTTGCTGAACAATTTCTGGCCCAATCATCTTTCTTTCGCCTACCTCATGAAGGAGCGGAGGCATGAAAAACACAAGTTTATATCATTGAATTCAAAAATTTTTACCTAGGGTCACATGCATCATGCAAGATTTATTTTTATCTATTTGATTTCAATGATAAACAACATATTAAAACTCTTTTAATATGTTTTTGGATCTGTATTTGCCATTCAAGATTTTAGAATTAATCAGATTAATTTTAGAATCCTAGATTAGATTAAGAACAAGTGCATTAACCTCTTGATGCACTGCAGTGTGTTTGGCACCTTTGGGGTGCGTCTTTAGGACACCAGATGTTATCCCTCTAGCTTGTCCACACCAAGATCACCTATGGCAGCCCTTGAAAAGCTTCTAAAGCTTTTTCTATTAATTAGAAAATTAAGTTTTACCTTTTAAGAGATTAAAGATGTAAACAGGACACTAGAAATAATTTCTAGTATTTTTTAATTCAAGAGATTGTTTGTTAATCTCTTGGAATTGATGAGAGATGAAGAACAAGTGAGAATGGGAGCCTCAAGGGTGGCAGCACAAAGGGAGGCAGTAGCTGGTTATTATTTTTCTTTTTCATAACAACACTTATATAGCTATGTCACCACTTAAAACTCTTGCCACATGTCACCTTCTGATTGGTTCTAGGTTTAATTAACCCAATCACATTGTGCCAAGTGTCAAACATATATTTAATCTTAATTTTAATCATCTTACATGACTAAAAGACATTTGGCAAGCTTATGTGTAATACCATGTGTCACCATCTCATGGTGCTACATGTCACCCTGTGAAATGACCAAAATGCCCCTGTGTCTTAATTTTGAGTTTTCAAATCAAAATAATTATTTCTCTTCTTCTAATTCATTTATATCAAATATAAATTAATTAATTAATCTCTATTAATTAATTTCTCATTAATTAAATTCATATTTAAGCACTTTAAATATAAATTTAACTTATACTATACATCCAATAACCTAGATTTGATTTCAAGTCATGCTAGAGACTTCGTAATCTAATTGCAAACCAAACATATTTAATTAATCAATTAAACTCTTTAATTAATTAATTAAATCATGTTTAATTTGGTGATTACTTGTGTATCTGTGTGACTTACTAGGCTCATCACTAATTGGCAATGAGACATGATATCAACTCTTAATATCATCATAACTCTTTCTTACCATAAATGATTTCTCTAAATCATTTTATGCACCTTATAGACCATGGTTAACACCTAGCATAGCATGCCATGGCCACCCAATCAGTAATAAGGTTTACCTTAAATGAACCTATAATCATATGTTACCATGCATGTCACACCCTATCCCTCTGAAAGGCATAACATGATCCCGTAGTATACCTAATGAATTACCAAACTTCGTCTACTGATAACCCATTAAATACACTACAAGGGATTTTAAAACTTTTCTTACTTCTTTTTATAGTGGTGAGCACTTTTGACAGGTATTAAAAATTTTTAACTGAAGTGAAATAAAATAACAAATTTGAAGTATTAATAATTTCTGTAAAAATTTTGGCAGAGTGCCATCTGTATTTTGAATAAAATAGTTCTTCAAAAACCTGTAAAAAGCACTTCTAATATATCTCTCAACATTACCAATTCAGTTCAACAATCAATTTTTCAGTGTTTCCAAAAGCTGAGATAAGATAAATTTATCACAATACTTTTACAGACCAAAATAGTTTACAATTTTAGTTTGCAACTGCTCAAGACCAAGTACAATTTATACATACAGTGCACATACATTACAACAAAAACTACACAATATGGTATACTCGATATACCCGGCGAAATCTCAAAATATGGTACAAGCAGCCTACTCACGCTTCCGTCTGTCTCACCGCGACAAAGAATGAAAAAGCTATCGCTGAAATTTATTCAGTGGTGCACAATAGTAATTTAAAATGTTGTATATAAAACTTTATTGACAATTTACAATTCAAACAATTCACAATTTTTTTCAAAGCTCATATAACACAAATTTGATCAAACAATTGAATAACACAGTGTTACCAATCAATAACACAATTTAGGTCTTGACACAAAATTTTTCGAACATGCCGTGTGTACATCACGACAAGGCACACTCACCCCAATAATCGAAATCAATGAGGGAGGAAGCTAGCTAGATAATGAAAACTCATCCACACTCACCTCAGACCGGCAAGTCAAAGAGGGAGGAATATAATCACACTTACTCCATAAATGGAGGAGGAACAAAGTAATATTGTCATGCCAAGTGTAAATCAAAATAATTCCAAAACACAATATTCAAATACTTCATGCAAACCACAAATCATATTTTATCTCAAAATTTCTATTTGCAAAGTAGGCAACACAATAATTTCCAAATAAAATTCCCAAGTCAAAACAATAAAAAATTATTCATAACTCAATTCTCTAAATAAATTTTCGAATAAAAGCAGTGAATATAAAAAGTATTGTGCACAGACCTTTGATATATGCCTCTTGGCCCTGACTCAGTGTTCCTTACGCTTCTCAATATCCTTTTCAACTGAAACACACAATTTAAAGTGTTTCATCACTCAATGAATTTGTTTTTAACAATAAAATCCAATATTTAAATTTTCTTGGACTATTCCCTTCAATTCATTTCATTAGTCAACCTATAATGTTGACCCTTGATGCATTCTAATTGAGTCAATTCTAATGTTACCATTATGTCACATTTTATAGCCCTTTAGTGTTGGTATATGTTTCCAATTTCATTTTCAAGTGTATTGCATTTTATTGTATTTTATCAGATTTCGGTGTACTATTTTGACCTAGCCGGACGACCTAGTTCCCTCAGTTTTCGGGTTTCGGTCCAAACTACAAACTTGTAGGCCTATGTCTTATTGCACGCGGAGCAAAATTTCAGATCATTCTGAGTTGTGTAGACCAAGTTATAGCCAATTTACCAATGCTGAACAGAATACACTAAAATGGTAACTTTAGGTCATTTTTAGGTCACTTTTGGTTTGGCCAGTTTTGGCACCTGAACTTGTGCAAGCTATTTGGCTTGGTTCTGACCATTTTTGGGCTTTGGTTTCTTCATAAGAATTGTAGATCTATGTCTAAACTATTCATGGTAAAAAATTTCAGGTCATTTGAACCTGTTTTGAGCAAGTTATGGTCAAAACACTAAGTACTGCCCAAATTGTCAATTTCTAGGCTTTTAAGTCACTAATCCGGATTTGGTCATTTTTAAGGTTACTTTATGGACAGAATTTAGGTAGGCTTTCTTCATGAAAGTTGGCACATTTTTTGCCTAGTTTCACCTCCAATTGGTCTCATACCAATTGGAGTCACACACTTAAGGTTCTAAGCTAAATATACACTACCCTACTACACACTCCTCATCACTTACCAAATTACTTTCTTCATGCCAATTCTAGTTTGTACCTTACCATTAACACATTTTGGTCATTTTGGATAACTTGTAACCATTCTCAGTATGCACACTATAACACACAATTTTCCAAAGTCCATTTACACCATTTAACCACATGAACATACCCCATTTACATACCCAATTCTAAACCATTATACACATATACATGTTGCCATCAATAACAACATAATTCAATAAACCAAACCATGAAACAACACATTTTAAACTACACTTTAAAGTTGTCGATTTGCATATCTCCTTCAAATAGCTTCAAAGCTTCTAAAACCAAGTGCACTATCACACATACACTTAGTATACATTATCCAAATTATTTCTATATACATAAATACTTATACCAACATCTTAAACAATCATAAACAAGTAAAAACAAACTAAATATGTTGAGTTCTTATGGTTGCCGAAATGGTGTACCACCATTAAAACATCAAACTTCAAAAATTCTCCCATAAATCAACTACCCACAACATCCACTCAAAGTTTAATGAAGCAAGATTGGAAAATACTCACTTACCACTTTTGAACTTTTTCAAAACTCCACCAAAACTTATCTTTCTTGCTCCTAGTATGCTGCCCAAGGTATGGTGGTCAAGTTTAATGAAGAAAGTTAGTGTAAAGGATGGCTAAATCATGGTGAACTTGAGCTTGGAGTGTGGACGGCCATGGAGGTTTCCATGGAAGAAAGGATTCGGCTGGTTTTCTATGTGAGGTTGAAGATGGATTTTCAACATTCCAAGTGTCCCTTAAGGTGTCCCAAAGTTAAGGTTAGTGGAGCACTAAGGAGATATAATGGTTATTTATTCCAAGTTTCCAATTTTTACAATTTGGCCACCACACTTCCACTATTTACATAATGTATCTCCTTTTAATTTTTCATGACATTTTCAAAGTATAATATCATTTATTTTTAATGGACATTTAGGTCGAAAGGCAACTCAAGGTGTCAAATGACCACAATGCCCCTATTTAGGTTGCATTCCCAATTTTTCGGTAATATCGAGTTTTATCGTTTTCTCGATTTCTTGTTCTTCTTTGTACTAATTAATTAATTTTTCTTTTATTTCTAATTATATTTATACTTCAATAGATGTTCATTTAAGTCTTAAAAATATTTTCCAGGGTTTCCCGTGGTCCAAGGCTAGTCAACGGTCCACGCCGCAACTTCCTGGTGCGTCACCCATCGCTATGGTTTTCGGCTCATTTAACTTGGTTACATTTCATTGCTATTATTTTTCCTTTATTTTTCTTGTATTTTCTTTTCTTCTATTTCATTATTTATGTCTTCTCACTAACTTTTAAATGTAGTTCTAGGCATTCTAGCTGTCCGGATTGACACTGGTCACCGGAATAGTAGAACGCACTACCGAACATAGGGGTGTTACAATGCACTAGAATCTCTCTGTTACAAAATCTCAATTCGAGCTGGAGTCATGGTTTATGTCAAACCCCATTTGCTATGAATATTATGTTCTCCTTTAATTCTAGTTCTTGATTAAAAGATTTTTCTCATCAGAAACTCTTTTCTGATTAAATCTATCTGTCCTGGCCAGGAACTTGAAACATCAAGAACAATTAAATGAACATAGGATTTTATCCCCATTTACTTAGAGGAATAGATTCCATCTTGATCAACACCTACCTCCTTATATAACTAGTAGGAGCCAACACGTGCCCATATACCCATACACAGTACAAATATGAAAGTAGTATCAAACTCAAACCACCTATATACAAGATAACTATGCTGTCTCAGGTCTAAAGATTATATGCACTAATATGATTTATGACAATGCATTGACAAGAGTAAACTCCATGTGCTTGTCATAAGTGTCACTGGTTTGACCTACTTATCATTTATAAGTGACTATCGTGTTTGTCATATGACATGAGACTTACCATTCCATCTTATTTATATCTCATATAAATAACTTGGGAACAAACATGAATACAATCTTTTCTGGATAAGTCATGTCCTTATTGTGAAGTATCCTCGATTGTGAACCTATTTATGATACTTTGTACTAGAAATATTGTCACTCATATTCTTAACAACTTAATAATAGAATTTCTAATAAAATATCAATGGACCTTTTCTATTACACATAAATATATTATATAAACAAAAAAGTGGAAATGCCTTTTATTAATAAAAACATATACAAGATACATACTAAATGATATGTTTTAGGGCATACTGCTAACACGTCATCCCAACACAACGGGATTCTACATTTCCTGCCATACAAAGCTTCATATGAAGGCATTCCAATTCTTGATTGGTAGCTGTTGTTGTAAGCAAACTCAATCAAAGGCAAGTGTGTGTCCTAGCTGCCCTCAAATTCAATCACATAAGCCCGTAGCATGTCCTCCAATATTTGAATTACCCTCTTAGACTGGCCATCTGTCTGTGGGTGGAATGCCGTACTGAAGTTTAATCTAGTTCCTAGGGCTCTCTGAAAACTATCACAGAATCTAGAAGTGAACCTAGGATCTCTGTCAGATACGATGGATACTAGCACTTCATGGAGTCTTACTATCTCATCAATGTATAACTTGGCCAATCTTTCTAAACTGTAGTCCATCCGGACTGGTAGAAAATGAGAAAACTTGGTTAGTCTGTCAACTATGACCCATACTGCATCATGACTCTTCTGTGTTCTTAGAAGTCCCATCACAAAATCCATCGTTATTCGTTCCCATTTCCATTCTGGTACTGGTAGTGGATGTAATAACCTAGTGGTTACTTAATGCTCTGCCTTTACTTGCTGACAAGTTAGGCATTTAAAAACAAATTCTGCCACACCTCTTTTCATACCCATCCACTAGTAATGCTCCTTTAGCCCTCTATATATTTTTGTACCACCAGGATGCATAGCAAAAGGAGACTCATGTACTTTCTTCAAAATGATCTGCCTCAAATCAACATCATTAGGAACACACATTCTGCCCTAGTGTCGTAGTAGACCATCATCTCTTTTTGAGAATTCTGGTTTCTTGCCCATTCTAACTACTTCTAATAGCTTTTGATACTTTTGATCATTCTGAGCAGCCATTCTGATCTGATCAATCAACACTGGCTGTACATGCCATGCAACTGCTGTCTGCCCCTCATCATTAATCTCTAAGCTGGCATGTAATGATCTCAACTCATGTACCATAGACAAAGGAGTAACTCATAGACTTGCCATAATCTTGTGACTTAAGGCGTTAGCCATAACATTAGCTTTCCCTGGCTGATAGTCTATCAGACAATCATAGTCTTTTATCAACTCTAACCATCTCCTCTGTCTCAAATTCAACTCTTTCTTGGTGCCCAAATACTTCAAACCCTTATGATCTGTATAGATGTAGCACTTCTCCTCATATACATAGTGTCTCCAGATCTTAAGAGCAAACACTATAGTTGCAAGCTCCAAGTCATGTGTTGGATAATTCCTCTCATGCGGTTTCAGCTGGCGTGATGCATAGGCAATGACATTTCGATCTTACATCAATACACAGCCTAACCCATTGTGAGAAGCATCACTATAAACTGTATATTCCTTACCCGGTGTAGGTAAAGTCAGGACTGGAGCCTCAATCAAATACGTCTTTAATTCATCAAAACTCAATTGGCATTTATCCATCCACTGAAATTTCACATCTTTCCTAAGCAGCTTGGTCAATGGAGATGCCAACATGGAGAACCCTTTCACAAAACGGCAGTAGTATCCAGCTAACCCCAGAAAACTGTGAATCTCAGTGATATTTTAGGGTGACTTCCAATTAAGGACAACTTTTATCTTGCTAGAATCTACCTTAATACCTTCAGCTAATATTATGTGCCCCAAAAAGGATATCTCCTTCAGCCAAAATTCACACTTCAATAATTTGGCGTATAGCTGTTTCTCCCTCAAAGTTTGCAGTACAATTCGCAGATGTCTATCATGTTCTTCTGCACTCCTCGAATAGACCAATATATCATCTATGAATACCACAACAAACTGATTGAGGTATGGTTTGAAGATAGTGTTCATCAGATCCATAAAAGTAGTCAGAGCATTAGTTAACCCGAATGGCATAACCAAGAACTCATAATGGCCATAACGGGTTCTAAAGGCAGTTTTGGGAATACTCTGCTCTTGTACTTTCAGCTGATAATAACCTGCTCTCAAGTCAATTTTGGAGAACACAGCTGCACCCCTCAACTGATCAAACAAATCATCAATGCAGGGCAATGGGTATCTATTCTTTATTGTCACCTTACTCAACTGCCTGTAGTCAATACATAAACGGAGAGTGCCATCCTTCTTCTTTACAAACAACACTGGCGCTCTCCAAGGTGACACACTAGGGCAGATGAAGCCCTTGTCAAACAGCTCTTACAACTACACTTTCAATTCTTTTAGTTCTACTGGTGCCATTCTATATGGTGTTATGGAGATTGGGTCCACACCAAGCATAACCTCAATCTCAAACTGCACTTTTCTTTCTGGAGGTAATCTTGGCAATTCATCAAGAAATACATCCGGAAAGTCACATACTGTGGGGATGTCCCTCAATGCTGGACTACCCACTTGGGTGTCTATCACATGTGCCAAGTACACTTCACACTGCTTCCTAATCATTTTTCTGGCTAGTACAGCTGAAATGATGTTTGACGGCAATAATTGCCTCTCTCCATGTATTACTGCATCACCATACTGAGGGAGACCAAAAGTGACTGTCTTCAGTTTACAATCAATCTTTGCATGATGCCTGGCTAACCAATCCATGCCCAAGATAATATTATAATCTCTGAAGGGCATTTCAATCAAATCTGATAGAAAAACATGTCCTTGGATCACCAAATGACAGTCTTTATAGATTCTATTGACCCTAGCCTCCTGACCTAATGGACTAGTTACTAGCACATCATAGTCCATTTGTACACACTGGATAGCAGTAGAACACATGTGACACCCCTTACCCGTCTACAGTGTAGCCGAGCAAGATATGCCACTTAGTGTGCCGGAGCACCAATTCATATTTCAATTATAATTTATCCCTTTTTATTCATTTATTTACAATTTTTGATAAATCTGAATTTTTCCACAATTTTTATAGAAAATCCGGCAGAGTGCCGGCTATAAATTGGAAAAACGGTTCTTCTGAACCTGTTTAAAAGACACTTCTAATATAATTTCCAAATCCAGAACTCCATTATACACACATCTCAACTCAATCTCAAAATCACAACACTATTTTCAGAATTTTTCTGTTCACTTCATCACTTGAAGCACATTTATAAATATTTCTCAACATTTCATTTTTCCACATAATATACAGAAAATTTCAATAACATGAAATTTCATATATTTACATTATCAAATAATTTCAAGAGTTTATAGTTACAATCCAAAACTAATACAAAATGCAAAATACAAAATACCACCCAAAGTCCTAATGTCCTGCCAAGTGCACTGCAGATGTGAGGTGACTCTGGACTCAGTATGTAGCTCTGAAGGTTCACCCGGTCTGATGCCTACTAGGTTCCCCAGCTATGTCTCCAGTACCTGCGCGTGGCAAAAGCAACGCGCTAAGCAATTCTGCTTAGTGGTGACAATATAAAATAAAATAAAATAAAATAACTAAAATAAAATAAATATGAAGAATGTGTGTTTACATTTTTGGTAGACTTAATTCCTGATATTTATTGCAGTATTATTCTATTAAAGTTTGGTAAGATTTATTATCATTGCCCGAGTAACCCATACTAGTCGACTGAACTGGATAAATGGGTAAACTGGCACTGGGTACTAAGTACCTCGGACCATCACACCATTGGTCACATTGTGTGTCCCGGTGTGCAACAGAATAACTAATAAGCTGTAATAATTATCAGGGATAAAACCCGAGTATAACAACTCAAATAACATAGCCAAAGACTATTATATCACAGAATGGCATAGGAGGCCATGAAACACAGAATGGCATGAAGCCATATGCAGTACTGCTAACAGAACCCTATTGGTATGCCAACCTATTCAAACCAATCTTGCTAGGTATACTAGGGCATATTACACTTTTAAGTCTCATAATTCTTGAAATTCAAGTTTTGGTGTTACTATTCAATTCATTAGTCAACCAAAATGTTGACTTTTACATGGACAATAGGTACATCGGTTTTAATACTCCCAACATACCACATTTTGCATTCTAAAATTGTTGGTATTGGTTGCTAATACCATTTCTAAGCTTAATGTTAATTGTTCAAAATTTTTAGTTTTCAAGCTTTGTTTTTACAGTTCCATTAGTCGTTTTTACAGTTCCATTAGTCATTTTTACAGTGGGAATTTGGCAAAATGATCAACACTAAAGTTGTTCCTTATTTTGTCTAGTTATATTTTCTTTTTTGAATCACTCCATTTAGAGTTTTGTAGCTCAAGTTATGGCCCAAAAACCACAACTGGCCGAATTACAAATTTTCCAGATTTTCTGGACTGACCAAATCTATAGTAATTTGAGCAGTGATTTCAGGTCACTTTTTGAATATGTTATGGTCATAATTTGGGTTAGATTTCCTCATAAAAGTTATAGGTCTATATCTCAGCTTGTTGCTGGTAAAATTTCAGGTCAATTGGACCTTTCTACACTGAGTTATGTCTAAATGACTAAACACTATTTATTTGGTCATTTTGCCCATGTAGAATGCAGGTCACTCAGATTAGGGCAATCTTTAGGTCAACTTGATTTGGTTTTCTGGGCATGGCGTCTTTACCAAAGTTGTGCCATTATGTGTCTAGTTTCATGTCCAATTAGCCTTGCACCAATTGAACTTCTACAACTCTAGTTATTGCTGCCCAAACCTGCTAGACTCATGCCCAGTTTTGCAGGTCACCAAGGGCAGCCACACCAAACTCAAATCCCACTGCACAACCCACTTTATTTTTTATTCAAACAAAACCAAATGGTCACTAATTGACCATTAACACCTACTTTCATCATCGCATGATCAAAGTCTCATTTTTATCCCAAACCCTAACTCAAACATCACAAACCATGCATTATCATTTGCATTTCATCACTCCACTTAAGAGATGCATATTAAGGGCAGCCATACTACCATTTTAGCTCCATAAAAATCATCACAATCTTACCCCAACCAAGGCTGCCAAAATTATGGGATGGCATACAAATGGTATTTAATAAATTTCTTTGTAATTTGCACTCATTCATAGTCCTTAAACATGAATTTAAAGTGAAAACCAAGGTTAGGTCACAAACCTCTAATGGAGTGAGATTTCTAACTTACTAGGGTTCTTCTTTTTCTTTTCCTTTTGCTCTTAAAAGACTCACCAAGATGTAAGAACACTTTTTTGTGTTAGGAATATAAGGTTTAATCGGGTAAAAGCTAGGGAAATCAAACTTTAAAAAGCTTGCTCATGGTGGCCATGGAAGGAAGGGTGACGGCAAGGAAGAAGGTAAGAGAGAGTTCTGATTTTTTTTCTTCATTTTTTGTAATACCCTCCCGGTAGCAACTCCGTACATTCTACTGTTCCGGTGACCAGTGTCGGTCTGGACAGCTAGAACGTCCGGAAAAATATTTAAACTAAAGTGAGGAACCATAATTAACTTAAATATTAAAAAGAAAAATTTAGGAAAAATTTTAGAAATAAAATACAATCAAGTTAAACGAGCCGGTGCCCTAGCGATGGGTAACCCAGAGGGAAGTTGCGGTTCTCGCAACTAGGAGCCCTAGACCCGGGGGAAAAATCATAAAATAATTTTTGAGACTCCGGAGAAGGGTCATTGAGGTCCCTATGGCATTAGAATGCCAAGAAAATATTTAGAAAAATTTTTCAATCGGTACAGACAATTTTGACCCGTTAAGCCAAACGGAGGGCATTTTGGTCATTTCGCCTTCAGAGGTGATTTTTGGCCGACTTGTCCAGTTAAGTAAATAATTATTATGACATAAAATATGAATAAAAAATTACTAAAAATTAAATTGAAAATGAGTAGTAATGAAAAGAAAAGAAAAATCGAAAAAAAAAAAAAGCTCATTTATGACATATGATGATGTCATTTAAAGGTTACCACCAATCAAATTTAAACAACCAATTAACTAACTAATAAAAGAGATAAATAAAGACCAAAGAATTAAAAAAAATTTCAGCCATCTTCTTCCTCATTCAGCCGCACCACCATAACCAAGAACCCTCTATTTTTCTTCTTAAATCAAGCTTAAAAATCTCTTAAACCTCTCCCCAAAACCCTAAGTCATCTTCACTAAAATTAATCCACACACCCTAAGGAAGCTCTAGGCAGACACAAAGAGGAGAAATTTAAGATTTTTCACAAGTTCAATAAGTTGAGCCAAGAGGTTAGTGCTTACCTATGTTAATATTCCTTTATTTCCATGTTAAAGACTTGAATTTAGTATGAAATTGTAAGTTAAATGAACTAAAACTCATGTGTATGTGTACCATAAATTTCGGCAGCCCTAAGGAAGGAATGAGTCTGATGGTTTAAATGGACTTAAAATGAATTAGAGATTATGTTTAAGGTGTATATACACATATATGATGAATGAAAGTGTTTAACTAGGTGTATGGGTGAATTGAAATGGGAAATTAGGGTTTTGGGAGTGAAAAATTGGACTTGGCTTATGAAATGATTAATGGACATTCTAATGGTCAATTAGTGACCATTTGAGGCAAGTTAATCATAATTTGAAGTGAACTAAAGTGTTACAAACCCAATTGGTAGGTTTGCTAGTGACAATGACAATGAGGCTGTGAGTCCAGCCTGTTTGGACTGCCATATCTTTGGCTGTGTAGGTCCAATTGGTATTTGGCCAATTGGACATGAAACTAGACTTATAATGGCACAATTTTGCTGAAGAAACCATGTCCACAAGACCAAAGCAAGTGGACCAAAAATTGGCCCCAATCCGGATACCCTGCAAACAAGTTCTGCAGAATGACCAAATGAACAGTAACTGTTCATTTGGCAATAACTCACTGTAGATATGGTCAATTGACCTGAAATTTTTACAACAATAAGTTAAGACATAGAAAAACAACTTTCATAAAGAAACCTACCCCAAATTATGACCAAAACCTATCCAACAAGGTAGTGGCAGTCACTGTTCATTGTACTATAAATTTGGTAAATTCTGCAGTTTTGCAATCCGGCCAGCTGTGGTTTTTGGACCATATCTGGAGCTACAAAACTCCAAATGGAGTGATTCAAAAAAAGAAATTCAACTAGACAAAACAAGGAACAACTTTCATGTTTACTATTTCCTCAAATTTTCACTGTAACAGTCACCAATAGAACAGAAAAGTTGGGTTACAAAAACTGAAAATTCTGCTTCCCTTGGTTTAAACTTAGAAATGGTATTAATGCTTAATGCCAACAAGTTTTAAATGCAAAATGTGGTATGTTGGGAGTGTCAAAACCTATGTACCTATTTTCTATCAAAAAGTCAACATTTTTGTTGACCAATGAGGTGAATAGTGACACCAAAACTTGAAATTCAAAATTTGAAGAATTCAAAAGTATCAAATGCCCTAGTATACCTAACAAGATTGGTTTGGATAGTTTGGCATGCCAATAGGGTTCGGTTAGCAGTACTGCACATGGCATTATGCCATTCTGTGATTTTATGGCTTTTAGCCATTTTGATATTGTGTTGAGACTTGGCCTGGTGCCTAATATTATTTACAGCTTGTTAGCTGTTTTGTTGCACACCGGGAGATACATATGTGACCGATGGTGTGACGACCCGAGGTACTTGATACTCAGTGCCAGTTTACCCGTTTATCCAGTCCAGTCGTCCAGTATAAGTTACTTGGGCAACCAAATGAATGAAAGTGGACAAAGTAATGATGTACAAATTCAAAACGAATAAAACATATATATTCACTACATATTTGTTTTCTTGCTATTTCTTTTATTTTATTTTTGCACCACTAAGCATTATTGCTTAGCGCGTTGCTTTTGCCACGCGTAGGTTCTGGAGATACAGATCGTGAGCCCAGTAGACCGCAGACTGGGTGAGTCCATCCTGCAGCTCTGCACAGTGTCCGGGTCACCTCAACTTCTACAGTGCATTGGTAGGACACTAGGTGTCATTTTGGTCTTTTGTAATTAAATTTTCATTTTCTCATGTGTAGTTGAACTTATGAAATGTATTTTGATGATCATGTAAATAATGAGAATTGTGTTTATGAATGGTAAAGAGAATGTTTATTTGTGATTTATACTTGATTATTACATGAGATGAATGATTGAAAAATGTTGAGATTTTGATATTGGAGTTTGAGAGTGATGAGATATGAATATTGGAAGTGTTTTTAACAAGTTCCGAAGAACTGTTTTCTCCATTTTTAGCTGGTACTCTGCCGGATTTTCTTTAAAATTTTCGAAACCTCAAATAATTTATAATTTCGATCAATGGCTCAAATATATTATATTTCACAAGTTATATTCAAGAGCATGATAAAAATTAATTAAGGTATATTAGAGTGCGCCGATACACCGTGTGACATTGCTTACTCGGGTATACTGTACACGGCTATGGGGTGTCACATTTAGTGGTATCAGAGCACGGTTTAGGCGTTTCTGGGCCTAGATTGAGTCCATACCATGCATTACATTTGTAAGAGTCGAGGTGACACTAGTGCAGATCTGTTTGTCTTTCTTATTTTGAATAGGATATGGACCCTACATCTCAGAGGGCAATTGAGGAGGAAGTGGAGTGTCATGCTCCACCTGCAGCAGCTGAGACTGGGGGTATGAGAGAACCTGCTCCGCCAGCTCAAGCAGAGCCTGCCCAGCCTCCACAGGCCATGTTCCAGCAAATGGCCGAATTTTTCAGACAAATAGCTGGGGTAATACAAGCACCGCCACCACCACCACCACCTCCACAACCAAAATCACTCCTGGAAAAATTGAGAAAATTTGGACCAGTGGACTTCTTCGGCAAGAGAGAAGATGATTCTCACAGTAGAAAATTGGTTGAATGTAATGTGCAGAGTTCTAAAACAACTCCACTGCACCCCAGAGCAAAACTTAGAAGCTGCCATATCTCTATTGCAAGATGATGCATATTAGTGGTGGGATACGGTGTCCAGTGAAATACAGCCAGAAGCTATAACTTGGGACTTCTTCCTCTCTTAATTTAAGAAGAAATATGTGGGTACTGTATACCTGGAAGAGAGAAGAAGAGAGTTTATTAATCTGAGGCAGAGACAGTTGTCAGTGGCTGAGTATGAGAAGGAATTCGTCCGATTGAGCGGCTACGGAAGGGAGATAGTCCCTAATGAAGCTGAAAGGTGTAAGAGATTTGAAGAGGGACTAAATGACAACATAAAGATCCAGCTCACTGCCTTGGGAATCATAGAATTTACCAAGTTAGTGGAAGCTGCAATAAAGGTTGAAAAAGTAAGAATCAGTGAGCAGACCAGAAGGGATAGACAGCAGAAGAGGCCCGGTCGCCTAGTTCACCGTGATCCGGGAAGAGGTTCAAGGGTCCACCGCACAGAGTTCGGTCGCCCACACGGTCGTGGTCACCTCAAGGGCCCAGCCACGCTTTACCCCTAGGAGAGGTCACCCACACCATCGGTGGGCAGCTCTCGTGGATGGGGTTCAGGGACCAGCCCAGATTCTTCTCGCATGTCCATACCGCTTGAAATGGCATAAGGGGAGTGTTGGAGAGTGACTGTGCTCGCTAAGGTGTGGGTCAACAGAGCATCAGTTGAAGAACTGTCCACGCAGAACTACTACAATGCTCCAACACAAGCGGACAAACCTACTCCTACACCACGAGGGGTAGAAAATGCAGTAAACTGAGGTCGTGGGACCATCACAGAGGCTGCGTCGAGCTGCCAGAGAGGCCCGACAGACCACCCGCAAGAGCTTATGCTATTAGAGCTCAGAGGAGCAAGATGCCGGGACGTCATCAGGGGTACGTTCTCCCTCTACAATACACCTGTGCATGCATTGGTGGATCCAGGATCCACTCATTCATACATCTGCATCAACCTACCCGTAGAAAGGGGGATACTAGTAGGGGAGAGTGACCAAGACATTCTGGTCACTAATCCATTGGGCCATAGTGTAGTGGTGAACAAAGTATACAAGGGTTGCCCATTAAGGATTCAGGGGTATGAATTCTTGGCAGACCTGATTGAGTTGCCCTTCCACGAGTTTGACGTGATTTTGGGAATGGACTGGTTGTCACGTCATCAGGCAATGGTTGATTGTAAACTGAAGGGGATTTCTTTGAAAACTCCTGGGGGTAATGAAATCATAGTTGTGGGGGAAAGGACTGATTTCCTGTCCAATGTTATCTCAGCCACAGTTGTAAGAAGAATGATGAGAAAAGGCTGTGAAGCCTACCTAGCACATGTGGTGGATACTAGGCAGGCTAAGCCAAACCTGAGTGATATATCCACAGTAAGAGACTTCTGCAGGTATTTCTGAAGAGTTGCACGGTTTACCACCGTAAAGGGAAGTTGAATTTGCTATTAAGACAACGCCGGTACAACAACACCCATTTCCATTGCTCCTTATAGGATGGCACCCACTGAATTGAAGGAGTTGAAAACTCAGTTGCAAGAGTTGCTTGATAAGGGGTTCATACGCCCCAGTGTGTCACCATGGGGAGCTCCAGTGCTATTTGTAAAGAAGAAGGATGGGACTTTGAGGCTTTGCATCGACACGGCAGCTTGAAAAAGTGACGTGAAGAATAAATATCTATTGCCTAGAATTGATGATCTGCTTGATCGCTTGAAGGGAGCAGGAGTATTTTCCAAAATTGATCTCGACGGTATCATCGATTGAGGGTGAAGGATGTAGATGTGCCCAAGACTGCATTCAGGACCCGGTATGGGCATTATGAGTTTCTGGTAATGCCCTTTGGCCTAACAAATGCACCAGCGGCATTCATGGACCTTATGAACCGTATCTTCCATCCATACTTAGATCGGTTCGTAGTGGTCTTTATTGATGATATTTTGGTGTATTCCAAGACCAGGGAAGAACATGATGAGCATTTGAGGATTGTTCTGCAAACCCTGAGAGAAAAGAAGTCAGACGCTAAGTTGTCCAAGTGTGACTTTTGGTTGAATGAGATTGCATTCCTTGGACACATAGTGTCAACTGATGGGATTAGGGTGGATCCCAAGAAAATAGAAGCAGTGATGGAATGGAAGCCTCCCAGAAACACAACTGAGGTCAGAAGCTTCTTGGGGCTAGCTGGGTATTACAGAAGATTTGTGAAAGGATTTTCCTTAATAGCTGCTCCAATGACCAAGCTGTTACACAAGAATGTCAAATTTGACTGGAACGACAAGTGTCAGACCAGTTTTGAGAAGTTGAAGGCTATGTTGACAGAGGCACCAGCACAAAGTGTCAGGAAAGGACGTTGTAGTCTACAGTGATGCCTCACATAATGGGTTAGGGTGTGTATTGATGCAAGAGGGGAAGGTGGTCGCTTATGCTTCCAGGCAGCTAAGGCCACATGAACAGAACTACCCTACCCATGATCTAGAGCTCGCAGCAATTATCTTCACACTGAAGATATGGAGGCATTACTTGTATGGTGTAAAGTGTTACATTTACACAGACCACAAAAGCCTGAAATATTTGCCAACCCAGAAGGAGCTCAACCTTAGACAGAGGCGATGGATTGAGTTCCTGAAGGACTATGATTGTGTAATTGACTACCATCCTAGGAAGGCAAATGTAGTTGCTGATGCTTTGAGCAGAAAATCCATGACAACTTTGAGATCATTGAATACCCGTCTAACTTTGATTCGAGATGGAGCTATTTTGGCTGAGTTGCAAGTGAGGCCAACCTCACATACAGATTTTAGATGGGCGTAAGGTAGATGAGAAGCTAATGGCTATTATGAGCAAAATCTCGAGGGAAAAGCAATCGACTATGAGATGAAAGCGGATGGGTGTCTCAGACATACAAAGGAAGACTGTGTGTACCAGATAATGGGGAATTAAAGGCCAGTATTCTAAAAGAGGCACACACCAGTGTATATGCTATGCACCCAGGAAGTACAAAGATGTATCATGATCTGAAGCTTCAGTATTGGTGGCCTGGTATGATGAAAGACATAGCTGACTACGTGACTAAATGCTTGACATGTCAGCAAGTCAAGGCAGAACATCAAGTTCCATCAGGGTTGCTACAGCCTATACGCATACCTGAATGGAAATGGGATCGGGTCACCATGGATTTTGTAAGTGGTCTACCTCTCACCCGGAAGAAACATTATGCAACATGGGTGATAGTGGATAGATTGACGAAGTCAGCACACTTTCTGCCAGTTAGGACTGACTACTCACTGGAGAAGTTAGCAGAATTGTATATCAGTGAGATAGTTAGACTGCATGGAATTCCACTTTCCATCATATCTGATCGAGACCCAAGGTTTACATCGAGATTTTGGAAGAAGTTGTATGAGTCCTTGGGTACACAACTCCACTTCAGCACAGCTTTCCATCCATAGACGGATGGGCAATTCGAAAGAGTAATCCAGGCCCTTGAGGATATGCTGAGGAGTTGTGTCATTGAGTTTGAGGGAAGTTGGGATAGATACCTCCCACTGGCAGAATTTGCATACAACAATAGCTACCAAGCTAGCATCCAAATGGCCCCATATGAAGCACTGTATGGGAGAAAATGTAGAACTCCAGTGTGCTGAACTGAATTGGGCGAAGACAAACTGGTGGGGCCAAACCTGGTGAAACAGACTGAGGAGAAAGTAAAACTAATCAAAGCCAATCTGAAGGTTGCCTCAGACAGACAGAAATCTTATGCCGACCTGAAAAGAAAAGAAATAGAATATGCGGTTAGTGATAAAGTGTTCCTTAAGGTGTCACCGTGGAAGAAAGTATTGAGGTTTGGAAGAAAAGGTAAGTTGAGCCCTAGGTTCATTGGCCCATATGAAATCATTGAACGTGTGGGACCAGTGGCCTATAGGCTAGCTTTACCACCAGAGCTGGACAAGATCCACAATGTGTTCCACGTGTCCATGCTTAGAAGATACCACTCAGATCCTTCACATGTCATCTCCAGGGAAGAAATTGAAATACAACCAGATTTGACATATGAAGAAGAACCTCTACGGATCCTAGCTCGGGAAGTGAAAGAGTTGAGGAATAAGCAGATTCCATTGGTGAAAGTGCTTTGGAGGCACCACAACACCGAGGAGGCAACTTGGGAAAGTGAAGAGACGATGAGGCAATAGTTCCCTCAACTGTTTGCATCAGGTAAATTTCGAGGACGAAATTTAAATTAGAGGGGAAGAGTTGTAACACCCTCCCGGTAGTAACTCCGTACGTTCTACTGTTCCGGTGACCAGTGTCGGTCCGGACAGCTAGAACGTCCGGAAAAATATTTAAACTAAAGTGAGGAACCATAATTAACTTAAATATTAATAAGAAAAATTTAGGAAAAATTTTAGAAATAAAATACAACCAAGTTAAACGAGCCGGTACCCTAGCGATGGGTAACCCAGAGGGAAGTTGCGGTTCTCGCAACTAGGAGCCCTAGACCCGGGGGAAAAATCATAAAATAATTTTTGAGACTCCGGAGAAGGGTCATTGAGGTCCCTATGGCATTAGAATGCCTAGAAAATATTTAGAAAAATTTTTCAATCGGTACAGGCAATTTTGACCCGTTAAGCCAAACGGAAGGCATTTTGGTCATTTCGCCTTCAGAGGTGATTTTTGGCCGACTTGTCCAGTTAAGTAAATAATTATTATGACATAAAATATGAATAAAAATTACTAAAAATTAAATTGAAAATGAGTAGTGATGAAAAGAAAAGAAAAATCGAAAAAAAAAAAAAACTCATTTATTACATATGATAATGTCATTTAAAGGCTACCACCAATCAAATTTAAACAACCAATTAACTAACTAATAAAAGAGATAAATAAAGACCAAAGAATTAAAAAAAATTTCAGCCATCTTCTTCCTCATTCAGCCGCACCACCATAACCAAGAACCCTCCATTTTTCTTCTTAAATCAAGCTTAAAAATCTCTTAAACCTCTCCCCAAAACCCTAAGTCATCTTCACTAAAATTAATCCACACATCCTAAGGAAGCTCTAGGCAGCCACAAAGAGGAGAAATTTTAGAGTTTTCACAAGTTCAATAAGTTGAGCCAAGAGGTTAGTGCTTACTTATGTTAATATTCCTTTATTTCCATGTTAAGGACTTGAATTTAGTATGAAATTGTAAGTTAAATGAACTAAAACTCATGTGTATGTGTACCATAAATTTCGGCAGCCCTAAGGAAGGAATGAGTCTGATGGTTTAAATGGACTTAGAATGAATTAGAGATTATGTTTAAGGTGTATATACACATATATGATGAATGAAAGTGTTTAACTAGGTGTATGGGTGAATTGAAATGGGAAATTAGGGTTTTGGGAGTGAAAAATTGGACTTGGCTTATGAAATGATTAATGGACATTCTAATGGTCAATTAGTGACCATTTGAGGCAAGTTAATCATAATTTGAAGTGAACTAAAGTGTTACAAACCCAATTGGTAGGCTGCCTAGTGACAGCAGCAATGAGGCTGTGAGTCCAGCCTGTTTGGACTGCCATATCTTTGGCTGTGTAGGTCCAATTGGTATTTGGCCAATTGGACATGAAACTAGACTTATAATGGAACAATTTTGCTGAAGAAATCATGTCCACAAGACCAAAGCAAGTGGACCAAAAATTGGCCCCAATCCGGATACCCTGTAAATAGGTTCTGAAGAATGACCAAATGAACAATAACTGTTCATTTGGCCATAACTCACTGTAGATATGGTCAATTGACCTGAAATTTTTACAGCAACAAGTTAAGACATAGAAAAACAACTTTCATGAAGAAACCTACCCCAAATTATGACCAGAACCTATCCAACATGGCAATGGCAGTCACTGTTCATTGTACTGTAGATTTGGTAAACTCTGCAGTTTTGCAATCCGGCCAGCTGTGGTTTTTGGACCATATCTAGAGCTACAAAACTCCAAATGGAGTGATTCAAAAAAATAAATTCAACTAGACAAAATAAGGAATAACTTTCATGTTTACCATTTCCTCAAATTTTCACTGTAACAGTCACCAATGGAACAGTAAAGTTGGGTTACAAAAACTGAAAATTCTGCTTCCCTTGGTTTAAACTTAGAAATGGTATTAATGCTTAATGCCAACAAGTTTTGAATGCAAAATGTGGTATGTTGGGAGTGTCAAAACCAATGTACCTATTTTCTATCAAAAAGTCAACATTTTTATTGACCAATGAGGTGAATAGTGACACCAAAACTTGAAATTCAAAATTTGAAGAATTCAAAAGTATCAAATGCCCTAGTATATCTAACAAGATTGGTTTGGATAGTTTGGCATGCCAATAGGGTTCGGTTAGCGATCGCACATGGCATTATGCCATTCTCAGGATTTTATGGCTTTTAGCCATTTTGATATTGTGTTGAGACTTGGCCTCGTGCCTAATATTATTTACAGCTTGTTAGCTGTTCTGTTGCACACCGGGAGATACATATGTGACCGATGGTGTGACGGCCCGAGATACTTGATACCCAGTGCGGTTACTGCTTATCGATCCGATGCCCAAAGATAGGTTACTTGGGCAACCAAATGAATGAAAGTGGACAAAGTAATGATGTACAAATTCAAAACGAATAAAACATATACATTCACTACATATTTGTTTTCTTGCTATTTCTTTTATTTTATTATTGCACCACTAAGCATTATTGCTTAGCGCGTTGCTTTTGCCACGCGTAGGTTCTGGAGATACAGATCGTGAGCCCAGTAGACCGCAGACTGGGTGAGTCCATCCTGCAGCTCTGCACAGTGTCCGGGTCACCTTAACTTCTACAGTGCATTGGTAGGACACTAGGTGTCATTTTGGTCTTTTGTAATTAAATTTTCATTTTCTCATATGTAGTTGAACTTATGAAATGTATTTTGATGATCATGTAAATAATGAGAATTGTGGTTATGAATGGAAAAGAGAATGTTTATTTGTGATTTATACTTGATTATTACATGAGATGAATGATTGAAAAATGTTGAGATTTTGATATTGGAGTTTGAGAGTGATGAGATATGAATATTGGAAGTGTTTTTAACAGGTTCCGAAGAACTGTTTTCTCCATTTTTAGCCGGTACTCTGCCGGATTTTCGTTAAAATTTTTGGAACCTCAAATAATTTATAATTTCGATCAATGGCTCAAATATATTATATTTCACAAGTTATATTCAAAAGCATGATAAAAATTAATTAAGGTATATTAGAGTGTGCCGATACACCGTGTGACATTGCTTACTCGGGTATACTGTACACGGGTATGGGGTGTCATATTTTTTCTGCCAATTTAGTCTTTTTAAATAAACTTATGCCATGTGTCAACATTGGATTGGGTGGGAGAATTTTAATGACATCATTATGATATCAAAATTCCATTTTCTCATTTTCTATCCTTTTCTTGTCTATTTAATTTCAATTAAATTTTTAACAATATTTATTCACATTTTATGTCATATAAATTATTTATTTAACTGGACAAGTTGGCCAAAAATCATCTCTGAAGACGAAATGATCAAAATGCCCTCCGTTTGGCTTAGCGAGCCAAAATTGTGTGTACCGATAGAAAAAATTTTCTAAGCATTTTCTTGGCATTCTAATGCCATAAGAACCTCAATGACCCTTCTTTGGAGTCCTAAAAATTATTTTATAATTTTTCCCCAGGTCTAGGGTTGCTAACGGCCTTCACAGTCACTTCCCTTTCGGTTTACTCATCCCTGGTGTTTTGGCTCGTTTAACCTTAGTTTATTTCGTTTCTAAAAATTTTCCTTGATTTTTATGAGCATTATTTAGTTTCATTATAACTCCTCACTCTAGTCTATTTATAATTTCAAACATTCTAGCTGCCCGGACCAACATTGGTCACTAGAATAGTAGACTGTACGGACTAGCTAAAGTGAGGATGTTACAACACATCACACTAGCACTGACATATGAATGTGTGGAGCCAGGATCAAACAACACATATACATGTTGGTCAAGGATAGAGAAAATACCAGCTACTACATCTGATGTTTCAGCCTCCTCTCTCTATTTCATGGTATAGACTCTAGCTGGTGCACCACTTGGTTCTGGCTGGTTAACAGTACTCTGACTTCCATGAGTGCTACCAGGACCCCTACCTCTGCCTCTACCTCGACCAGCTGGCTATGACCCTCTAGGTGCAGAGACTTGGGTTGATCCCTCAGATATAGCATAAGGTCCAGATCAGCGTGGACTAGTACAATCTTTAGCAAAATGTCCGCTTCCTCCACAGTTAAAACATGCACCTGTGGCCTTGAAACACACCCCATCGTGTGTTCCACCACAAGTCTCACACAGCCGAATTGATAAAGCTCCTCGAGATGCTTGTTGGGTCTGCTGACTAGACCGAGGTGGTCTTTGGCCAGAGAATCTGCCTCTACCAGATCTACGAGAGCTGGATCCCCCAAACTGTTTCCTCTTCCCAGAACCACTCTCAGTAGCTTGACCCGTAGCCTTTTCAATCTTTTCTTTCTCTTGAGTGCCCTTCTTCACTGCCCCTTCTGATTTTGTCTTTTCTGGTTCCAGGGCTTGTGAAATCAGCTCAGAAAAACTCTGGTGTCTGAATCCCACAACTTGCATTCTTAAGCTATTCCTTAACCTAGCCTCAAACCTCTTACATTTGTCTCTGGGGGTGGAGACTAAGCTTCCAGCATAATGACTTAGCCTTGAAAAGTCCCGCTCATACTCTGCTATTATTTTGTCTCCTTGCTTCAAGCTCAAGAATTCTTGTAACTTCATATCCACATAAGCATCAGGGACCCACTTCTGCCTGAATTCCCTCAGGAAGTCTATCTATGTCAACACAGGTGGCTCAACCAGGCTATGGGGGATGGTCTCCCACCATTCATATGCATCCCCTTGCAATAAAGAAACAGAGTACTTGAACTTCAGCTCTTCTACACACTGCAACTTTCTGAAAACCCATTCCATTCTTTCGAGCCACTTTTCTGCCTCCAGTGGATCCACAGTGCCCTTAAACTCGGTGGCTCCAAATTTCATTAATTTTTTATATTGCTAAGCCGAGGGCCGTGGTTGTGCTGCAGGTGCTTGCATATGAGCTTGAGGTGGCATATTTCCCGCCATTTGTTGGAAAAATGCAGCCATCTGCTGTGCAAACTGAGCAGGAAACTGCGGTGCTGGAGTAGGAGCTAGAGTGGCTGACCCACTCGTGTTCTAGAGTGCTGGGGCTTCCCCTTGAACCTCAGCCTTGACAGATTGCTCCACGGACTGATCTCCCTCTTCCATTCCGTTTTCTAAAAATTTCTACTTCTTGAGATCAATCACAAGGAGGTTGACCTCCGTTAGTGCATATTCATGATGTAAATATGTCATATGTATCAATTAAAGACACTTGAGCAGTTGTACTTATCACAGAAATATTCACATACATAGTCAAAATTCATTGCAAAACCATGCTCTGATACCACTAAAACATGTCACACCTTACCCCTCTGTAAGGCATATAATGATCCCGTAGAATACCTAATGAACTACCAAACTTCACCTACCGATAACTCATTAAGTATACTACAAGGGATTTTAAAACCATTTTCTAACATTTTGGAAGTGGTGAGCATTTTGGTAGGAATCAAAAATATTTAATTGAAGTTTCAAAACTAGTAAAAATTTTTGTCTATTTTTATTTTTCAGCAAAGTTTATAAAAATTTCGATAGAGTGCCGTCTGTATTTTGAGAAAACAGTTCTTCAAAAACCTGTAAAAACACTTCCAATAATTGTTCCACAACTCCCAACCCAAAACAACTCAATGTCAACACAATTCAATCAAAGTTTATCATCTCAAAATACTTCATAAATTCATTCACATTGCATATAATACTTAATTTATAAATACAGATCTTAATTTACAAAAAGAAAATCTAAAATAACATTATTACAATTTACTGTACAACTGCTCAACTTTTCATTAATACATAAGACATTACAATATTTACATCAAATAACTACAAGAGTATAAACAAATACCAGTACAAAAAGATCAGCGAAGTCCTTGCCAATTCAACAACTCACCCTGCTGCTTTTTTCTTGCCCTTATCTGCGATAGCAAAATAAGCTATCGCTGAATATAAAAATACTCAGTGGTCCACAATAAAAATTAAAAATGCAGTACATAAAATATTCATTGATAAATCACAATTCAAATATTTCACAATCACATTTCACAAATTATCAAAACTCATTATAGCATAATTTTGGTCAAATAATTTAATAAACACAGTGTTGCCAATTTATACACAACTTAAGCTATGACACAAAATTTTCGATCAATGCTGTGTTGTACACTACGACAAAGAGATCTACAACCTCACTAATCGAAATCAATGAGGGAGGTGGCTAGCTAGCTAATGAGTACTCATCCGATCTACAACCTCAACTGGTAAACCAGAGAGGGAGGAAAATAATCGATCTCAACCCCATAAATGTAGGAAGAATAATAAGGCACTGTTATGCTAAGGGTAAATCCAAAATCAATTTAAAGCAATTTGTTTAAATATTTCATGCAAATCATAATAAATTTTCAAAGTCACATTTTCATTCACAAAGTGGCAACACAAAGATTCTTAAACTCATAATTAACACAGAAATTTCGTAATGTGTACTAAATTAATTTTTTTTAAAATGATAAAATGCTTAAATAAGGTTTATTGTGCACAAACCTGATGTGAGTAGCTTCTAGGCCATGATTCAGTCCTTTAGACCTTCCGGGTCTTTTTCAGCTGAAACACGAAATTTATAGTGTCTCAGTATCTTTGCCTCACAATAATTCTAATAATTAATTCATATATGTTCAATTCTAGCCCCAATATGCTTAAACTTATATTCTTAAAAATTTTCATATTGAGGTTACTATTCATGCTACTATTTAAGTTAAAATATTGACTTTCTTATGCTTAATAGGTATGGGAAATCCAACTATACTCACATACCACATTTTGGTTATTAAACTTATTGGTTTTGGTCATTTTCTCAAAACTTAAACTTTTAGGCAAACTTTCAAATTTTCAGTTTTGGTAACCTATTTTGCACTGTTCCATTGGTTATGTTGCTGTTAGAATTTGACTAAGTTTTTTCATATAAATTGTTCCTTATTGTCTTAAATTTATTTCCCTTTTTGAATCACTCCATTTGGAGTTTTGTAGCTCAAGTTATAGCCATTTATACATAGCTGGCCGGATTGGCCTAACCCAGATTTTTTGGGCACCAAAACTGGTTCTGGCAGTTTTAGGTTACTAACTTTGAATGGCTAAATGACTTGGTAAAGGGCAAAATTTGGGTTTGTGTTCTTCATGAAAGTTGTAGGTCTATATCTCAGCTTTCTACTGGTAAAATTTCAAGTCATTTAGACCTACCTAACTATTCATTTGGTCATTTTAATACAGGGTAGAACACTAAATTCCGGATTTGGCCAATTTGTTTACTATGCTATGGTCACTTTTTGGGCATGATTTCTAAATAAAAAATGTGTCATTTTGTGTCTAGTTTCATCTCCAATTAGCCTCACACCAATTGGATTGGTAAATTTTTAGTTTTGGTCCTTAAAAGGGACCTTGGTCATACTGCCTGCAGAATGTCCCTATCCAATCCGAATCTCCATTTGGTTCCAACCCTTCCAACACACCACAATTGGTTATATATGACCATTTTTCAGCTCAAACAATGTCAAACACACCATTTGACCAATTCTCTAAATTTTGTCTCTCAAACCCTAGGTCCAAAACCCTAACTCACTAATTTTGTTACATTTTACCAATTCAAAGCATATAAACATACTTTCTCAACTCATTCAAGCTTTCTAACATATTTAATTCAATCAAACTCATGCAAATCATTCCCCTACATAGGTTGGCCGAATTTTCCTTTGGTCCTCCAAAGATGTTTTCTTTTCATTTTAAATTAAAATCTAAGCTAAAGTAACTCAAAACATATATTTTTAAACATTAAATTTCAATCTAATGCTTACCTCAACTTGGAGTTTCCTCTTCCTCAATTCCTTCCTTTTCCTCTTTTCTTTTCTTGCTCAAACTCCTTTTCAAGTTGCCCAAACAAGGTTTAACTAAGGAATTTGCAATTTCTATGGCTAATTTTAGTTTCTTCAAGCTCAAAAATGAGCTTTCATGGAGGTTTTGAGAAGGAAAGGGTGAAAGAGAGTGAACCGGCAATATGGGTGAGGAAGACAACTTTTTTTTTTCTTTTCTTTTATAAATTTTAACTTAATTACTACATAATTACCCCACATTTTTTTTAATATTTAATGATTAAGTTTATTGCATTATGCATGATGTCATGCATGATGTAATAACTTTTTCACTTTTTCTTTTTCTTTCTTTTTTATTTTTTATTAGTTCTTTAATTTAATTCTCAATTCTGAAATTTTCTTTTCTTCAATTTTATTTGATAGTCAGGTCAGGAGTCAGCTTTAGGGGTCAATTGACCAAATTACCCCTCGTCGGTTCGACCTGATTTACAAATAATTTAATATTTCTTTTGGATCTCTGACCTAATTATTTGACCGGCTTAACAATTCTTTTTCGTGATTTTCTCTTTTCCATTGTGTTCGCAATAGTCCTAAGGATCGCGGCGTCACATTTTACGATTCGAAATTTGAGTTTAAATCAACTTCGCAATCCTTCCCGAGAAGGTCACCCATCGCTGTGACTCTCGCCTCATTTAACCTCTTATATTATGTTTTATTTATTTATGTCACACCTTACCCCTCTGTAAGGCATAACATGATCTCGTAGAATATCTAATGAACTACCGAACTTCACCTACCGATAACTCATTAAGTACCCTACAAGGGATTTTAAAATAATTTTCTTATTTTTTATAAGTGGTGAGAATTTCTAATAAGTATTTAAAACATGTAATTAAGTGGAAGGCTAGTTGGAAATTTTGGCCCATTTTATTTTTCTGCAAATTTTATAAAAATTTTGACAGAGTTCTGTCTGTATTTTGAGAAACCAGTTCTTCAAATACCTGTAAAAAGCACTTCTAAAAATTTTTCTCAACTACTACTTCAATTTCACAATCAAACTCAATCAATTTCACAATCATTTCAACAAATTTCTCAAGTTCAAAATTCAATAATCCTCAGCATACTAGCAAAACATTTCATTTAAATTAAATAAAATAGTTGTACTCATATTTCATTAGAGACAAAACAATTTATATACATTCTTACAAAATTTACATTAAGAGAGTTTCAAACTACAATATATATTACAACTTTATACAAATTTTATACAAACTGCTCAAGACCCATTTTTACATGTCCATACATTTATGTGCAATATATATACATCAAAAGAAATATTTACAGTTAGGGTATAAATTATACCCGAAGACTTCAAGCTGAATGATCCTCAATCTTCAAGACTCGATCTCTTTGCTCCTCTAGTCTCTAAATCTGTGACAGCAATAAAAGCTATCGCTGAGTACTAGGACTCAGTGGAGCACAACATACTAAAATAATCTTTATACAGAATATAAATCACATTTATTCAAAAATTTAACTAAACATGAGCATTAAACACAAAACACGAATTATGAAATTTTAATGCAAACTAAGTTCATTTCGAAGAATCAAAACACATTTCATAAAATCCACAGTTAGATCATGCCATTCGAAACAAATAGAATCTCAATAGCCAGAGGCTAAAGAGAAATCACATCACAAGGCTAGCTAGCTCAAATAAATGGATATCCATTCACATCCTCTTCTACTAGCACACCTCAACACTTCTCCAGAGAAGGAATCAAAATTCGAAACTAATTATCCCCACTAGTCGTGCTAGTGAGGTGTCCAAATATATGGTCATGACACTGTGGTTTCAAAACTTATCTTAACAATTTACTAAATATTTTCATTTCAAATATACACAATAACTTTCACAATTTAAATCAAACATCATAAGAATGCCATAATTCAATATTTCACATTATTCAAAACAGTATGAAGAAGATAATTATAAAAAGTATACATTGTGCACAAACCTCAAACGAGTCGCCTGTTGGCCTTGACTTGACTCCTCGGGTTCTGTCCCAGTATTCTTTTCCACTGAAACACACAATTTCACAGTGTTTCAGTACCATAACTTAGCATAAATCCAATAATAAATTTAACTTCACTTTTACCTAGCTCTAACGTGCTAAATTCGACGTTCTTGAAATTTTGTGTTTCAGGTTATTATTCACTGTACTATTCAAGTCAAATTATTGACTTTCTAAGGTTTAATAGGTATGGAAATTCCAACTTCACCCACATACCACATTTTGGTCACTAAACTTGTTGGTTTTGGTCATTTTCTCAAAACTTAGGTCTTTTAGGCAAATTTGCCAATTTTCAGTTTTGGTGTCCCTAATTGTACTGTTTCATTGGTCAGTTTACTATTGGAATTTGGCAAAACTTTCTTCATAGAAAATGTTCCTTATTTTCTTAAGTTTATTCTCCTTTTTGAATCACCCCAATTGGAATTTTGTAGCTCAAGTTATAAGCAAATAATGTTTACTGTTCATGCTGTAGAATTTTATTCTGGCAGATTATTGATTCTAACTTCGTTTAGCAATTTGATCAAGTTAGGTCCATAATTTGGTCTAATTTTCTTCATATGAAATGTTCTACTATGTCTTAGGTTTCCATCGATTTAAGAATCGCCTAAATCGGAGTTTTCTAGAGAGAGTTATAGCCATTGAAACTTTACTATTCATATGGCAATCTGCAGTTCTGCAGATTCAGGTCACCAACTTTGCTCAGTAATTTGATTGGGTTAATGGCATAATTTGGGTTAGTGTTCTTCATGAAAGTTTTAGATCTATATCTCATCTAACCCCTGGTAAAATTTCAGGTCATTTTAACCTGCCTAGCTCGAGTTATGACCAAATGAACAAACAATGTTCATTTGGTCAGTTTGTGCAGAGGCAGCCTGCGATTTTCCGACTTCGGCTACTTTGTTCACTAGGTTTTAGTCACTTTTTGGGCAGGCTTCCTAAATGCAAATTGTGTCATTTAGTGCCTATTTTCATCCCAAATTGGTCCCATATCCATTGGACTTGTAAAATTTCATTTTTGATCCCCCCAAAGGAGGTTTTTGGTCATGCTTCATAGCCAATCCGAATTGGCTTTTGATTCCAACACTTCTAACACATTTAATTAGGTCACAAATGACCATTTCTCACTTTACATTAGGTCAAAAACACCATTTACAAGTTTCTCATATTTTTGGTCTCCAAACCCTAATGTCCAAAACCCTAAATTTGTCCAATCTTCACAATTCATGTAATCTAATTATACAATTCACATATCTAACATCTACTCACCAAGATTTCATGTTTAATCTAACTAAATACCATCAAAACCTTAAGGTTCCATGGCTGCCTCATTCTCTCTTCCCTTATTTAAGCATGATTTCCTTTATTTCTATTGCAATTTCATCACACATAAACTTAAATTCATGAATTCAATAAAAATCTAAACTTGAAATTGCACTTACCTCAATTTGTAGATTTCCTAATTCTTCAATTCTCCAAGTTTTCTTTTCCTTGTTGCTCCCAAATTGTTTATCTAGGTCTAGGGGTAAGATTTACTTAAGGACTTTAGGGGAATTTATGGTAAAATTGTGGTGTATGAAGCTTGAGAATAAGCTTCCATGGAGTTTTAACTGTCACACCTTACCCCTCTGTAAGGCATAACATGATCCCGTAGAATACCTGATGAACTACCGAACTTCACCTACCGATAACTCATTAGGTACCCTACAAGGGATTTTAAAATAATTTTCTTATTTTTGATAAGTGATGAGCATTTTCTAGTAAGTACTTAAAACATTTAGTTAAAATTAAAACTAGTTAATATTTTTGGTCCATTTTAGTTTTCCTCAAATTCTATAAAAATTTTGACAGAGTTTCCTCTGTATTTTGAGAAAACCGTTCTTCAAATCCCTGTAAAAAGCACTTCTAAAAATTTTCTCAACAACTACTTCAATTTCAAACTCAATCTCAAACAATTTCTCAACATATTTATCAACTTTCAATTTCAAATCCAGTATCCAATGATCATCAAAATACTAACAATCCATTTCATTCAAATTAAATAAAATAGTTCCATTCATATTTCATTAGAAACAAAACAATTTAAATAGATCATTACAAAATTTACATTAAGAGAATTTCAAACTACAATATATATATTACAACTTTATACAATTTTTATACAACTGCTCAAGACCCATTTTTACATGTCCATACATTTATGTGCAATATATACATCAAAAGAAATATTTACAATTAGGGTATAAATTATACCCGAAGACTTTAGGCTGAATGATCCTCAATCTTTAGCAGCTCAGTCTGCTGCTCCTCTAGTCTCTGTATCTGCGACAGCAATAAAAGCTATCGCTGAGTACTAGGACTCAGTGGTGCACAACATACTAAAATAATTTTTATGCAAAAATAAAATCATATTTATTCAAAAATTTGACTAAACATGAGCATTAAACACAAAACATGAATTATGAGGTTTTAATGCAAACCAAGTTCATTTCGAAGTATCAAAACACGTTTCATAAATCCCATAGTTAAATCATGCCATTCGAAACAAATAGAATCTCAATAGCCAGAGGCTAAAGAGAAATCACATCACAAGGCTAGCTAGCTCAAATATATGGATATCCATTCACATCCTCTTCTACTGGCACACCTCAACACTTCTCCAGAGAAGGAATCAAAATTCGAAACTAATTACCCCCACTAGTCGTGCTAGTGAGGTGTTCAAATATATAGTCATGACACTGTGGTTTCAAAACTTATCTTAACAATTTGCTAAACATTGTCATTTCAAATATACACAATAACTTTCACAGTTTAAATCAAAACATCATAAATAATGTCACAATTAAACTTTCAACAATTCCAAAGCACAAGTAAAATACATATTTCGTTCACTTTATCAATGAATTTTAAAGCATGGAGATGTTGTGCACAAACCTCAAGCGAGTCGTCCCTTAGCCTCGACTCGGTTCTTCGGGTTCCTTCCCGATATTCTTTTCAACTGAAACACACAATTTTACAATGTTTCAGTACTAGAACTTAACACAAATCCAAAATAAATTTAACTTCACTTTTACATAGCTCTAACGTATTAAATTCGACGTTCTTGAAATTTTTGTGTTTCGGGTTACTATTCACTGCACTATTCAAGTCAAATAGTTGACTTTTTAAGGCTTAATAGGTATGGGAACTCCAACTTCACCCACATACCACAATTTGGCCATTAAACTTGTTGGTTTTGGTCATTTTCTCAAAGTTTAAGTCATTTTGGCAAAATTGCCAATTTTCAGTTTTGGTGCTCCGAAGTTGCACTGTTCCATTGGTCAATCTACTGTTAGAATTTGGCAAAACTTCCTTCATAGAAAATGTTCCTTATTGTCTTAAGTGTATTCTCATTTTTGGATCACCCCAATCGGAGTTTTGTAGCTCAAGTTATAGCCAAAATACAATTACTGTTCAAGTGCACTGTTCATACTGGTATCTTGGGTTCTGGCAGATTTTGATCCAAATTTTGTCAGTAAATTGATCAAGTTAAGTTCATAATTTGGTCTAACTTTCTTCATATGAAATGTTCTACTATGTCTTAGGTTTCCATCGGTTCAAGAATCGCCTAAATCCGAGTTTCCTAGAGAGAGTTATAGCCATCCAAACATTACTGCTCAAATGAAAATCTGCAGAGTTGCAGGTTTGGTAACTTAACTTTGCTCAATAATTTGAATTGGTTAATGGCATAATTTGGGGTGATGTTCTTCATGAAAGTTTTAGATCTATATCTCCTCTAACCCCTGGCCAAATTTCATGTCAATTTGACCTGTCTAACTCGAGTTATGACCAAATGAACAGTTACTATTCATTTAGTCAGTTTGGTGCAGTGGCAGCCTGCTCTCATTTCACTTTGGTCAATTGTTTCACCCAGTTTTGGTCAGTTTTTGGGCATGGTTCCTTAATGAAAATTGTGCTCTTTTATGTCTATTTTCATCCCCAATTTGTGGCATATCAATTGGACTTGTAAAATTTGAGTTTTGGTCCTTCAAAGTGGGTTTGGTCATGCTGCCAGCAGCATAACCATTTGACCTACGAATTTGGTTTTCATTCCAACAATTCCCACACATCTCTTTTGGTCATTATTGACCATTTTTCAGTCCACAATTGGTCAAAGATATCATTTATGCATTTCTCCAAAATTTGGTTCACAACCCTAACATTCAAACCCTAAACTCACAATTTTGTTACCATTAATAATTTCAAAGTTCTAAACTATCATCATTCAACTAATTAAGGTTTTTATACTCATTCAAACCCTTTAAATTCATGCAATTCATACTCCCTTCAAGCTGGCCAAAAATTTAGTTTGTCCTTCCCCCATATTTTTATTTCATTTCCTTAATTCTAAGTTCATTTCAACCATTAATCATGCATTTAAGTGAAGAAATAAGAAGTTTAACATACTAACCTTAACTTAAATGCCAATTCTTCACTTTCTCTCTTCCTTTCCTCTTTCTTTCTTGTTCTTAGGTTGAGATTGCAAGGTCTAATGAAGTTTTTAGGGGAGTTATGTTGATTGGGTGAAGAAAATCAAGCTTAAAAGTAAGCTTAGATGAAGAGAATTCATGGAGGTTTTTGGGAAGAAAATGGGGCGGCACAATGGAAGAAGGAAATGAGGTTTTTAATTTTTTTTTTTTTCTTTTCTTATCTTTATCTTATGGAAGACCACAAATTCCCAATTTAATAAAATAATTTAATTAATCTTTTATGACATCATTCATGATGTCATCACCTTTGACTTTTCTAACTTCTTTCTTTTTTTTTTCGATTTATTTTTTTTCTATTAGTTCTTTAATTTAATTCTCGATTCTGAAATTTTCTTTTCTCTGATTTTATTTGATAGTTAGGTCAGGAGTTAGCTCTCAGGGTCAATTGACCAAATTGCCCCTCGCCAGTTCATCCCGGTTTGCAAATAATCTAATATTTCTTCTGGCTCCCTGACCTAATTATTTGACTAGCTTAACAGTTCTTTTTCGTGATTTTCTCTTTTCCACTGTGTTTATAAGGGTCCTAAGGACCGCAGCGTCACTTTTTACAGTTCGAAATTTGAGTTTAAAATGACTTCGTAGTCGTTCCCGAGGAGGTCACTCATCGCTGTGACTCTCGGCCCGTTTAACCTCTTATGTTCTGTTTTTCTTATTTATATTCAACTAAATGAACATTACTAATTATTTGTGTTTATGGCTTCTCTAGTTGTCTTAAGTGTGGTTCTAATCTCCTTAATTGTCCGGACCGACACTGGTCACCGGAACAGTGAAATCTAACAGGCTATGCAAACGGGGTGTTATAATTCTCTCCCCCTTAAAATAAATTTTGTCTCGAAATTTTACCTGGTACTAATCTCTGAACAGCTGTGGGTGTTGTCTCCTCATGTCCTCCTCTCGTTCCCAAGTAGCCTCCTGGCCCGAATGATGGTTCCACAGCACTTTTACCAACGGTATCTGCTTGTTTCGTAGTTGCTTCACCTCATAAGCCAGAATCTCTATGGGTTCTTCTTCATATGTGAGGTCTGTATTCACTTCAATTTCCTCTACTGGTAGTACATGAGATGGGTCTGATTGGTACCTCCTCAACATAGACACATGGAAAACATTATGTATTTTCTCCAACTCTGGAGGTAGTGCCAATCGATATGCCAAAGGACCCACTCTTTCCAGAACCTCATATGGCCCGATAAAACGAGGACTTAGTTTCCCCTTTCTGCCGAATCTCATAATCCTCTTCCAAGGAGAAACCTTGAGGAAAACCTTCTCACCCACTGCATACTGAATATCCCGTCTTTTCAAATCAATGTAGGACTTCTGACGGTCTGATGCAGTCTTAAGTCGACCTCTAATCACCCTGATTTTCTCTTCAGTTTGCTGAACGATTTCGGGTCCAATCATCTTTCTTTCACCCATGTCATCCCAACATAGCAGGGTTCTACATTTCCTGCCATACAAAGCTTCATATGGAGGCATCCCAATGCTTGATTGGTAGCTGTTGTTGTAAGCAAACTCAATCAAAGGCAAGTGTGTACCCCAACTGCCCTCAAACTCAATCACACAAGCCCGTAGCATTTCCTCCAAGATCTGAATTACCCTCTCAGATTGGCCATGCATGCGTGGATGGAATGCGATCGAAGTTCAATCTAGTTCCTAGGGCTCTCTGAAGACTACCCCAGATTCTAGAAGTGAACCTAAGATCTTTGTCTGACACGATGGATACTGGCACTCCATGCAGTCTCACAATCTCATCAATGTATAACTTGGCCAATCTGTCTAGACTGTAGTCCATTCGGACTGGCAGAAAATGAGCAGACTTAGTTAGTCTGTCGACAATGACCCATACTGCATCATGACTCTTCTGTGTCCTCGGAAGTCCCATCACAAAATCCATCGTTATTCTTTCCCATTTCCATTCTGGCACTGATAGTGGATATAACAACCCAGCGGGTACTTGATGCTCTGCCTTTACTTGCTGATAAGTTAGGCATTTAGAAATAAACTCTGCCACATCTCTTTTCATACCCATCCACCAGTAATGCTCCTTTAGCCCTCTATACATTTTTGTACCACCAGGGTGCATGGCAAAAGGAGACTCATGTGCTTCCTTCAAAATGATCTTTCTCAATTCAACATCATTAGGAACACATATTCTGCTCTGGTGTAGCAGTAGACCATCATCTTTAATTGAGAATTCTGGTTTCTTGCCCTGTCGGACTTCTTCCAGCGACACGATACTTCGATCATTACGAGCGACCATTCTAATCTGATCAATCAACACTGGCTGTACATGCCATGCAACTGCTGTCTGCCCATCATCATTAATCTCTAAGCTGGCATGTAATGATCTCAACTCATGTACTAAAGACAAAGGAGTAACCTATAGACTTGCCATAGTCTTGCGACTTAAGGCGTCAGCCACAACATTAGCTTTCCCTGGCTGATAGTCTATCAGACAATCATAGTCTTTTATCAACTCTAACCATCTCCTCTGTCTCAAATTCAGCTCTTTCTGGGTGCCCAAATACTTCAAACTCTTATGATCTGTGTAGATATAACATTTTTCCCCATACAAATAGTGTCTCCAGATCTTAGGAGCAAACACAATAGCTGCAAGCTCCAAATCATGTGTTGGATAATTCCTCTCATGCGGTTTTAGCTGGCGTAATGCATAGGCAATGACATTTCGATCTTGCATCAATACACAGCCTAACCCATTGTGAGAAGCATCACTATATACTGTATATTCTTTACCCGGAGTAGGTAAAGTAAGGGTGAGCTTGATCAAACATTTCTTCAATTCATCAAAACTCTGTTGGCATTTATCCGTCCACTGAAATTTCACATCTTTTCGAAGTAGCTTGGTCAATGGAGATGCCAACATGGAGAATCCCTTCACAAATCTACGGTAGTACCTAGCTAAACCCAGAAAACTACGAATTTCTATGACATTTCTGGGTGGCCTCCAATTAAGGACAGCTTCAATCTTACTTGGATCTACCTTAATGCCCTCTTCTGATACTACACGCCCCAAGAAAGATATCTTCTTCAGCCAAAATTCACATTTCGACAATTTGGCATATAGTTGTTTCTCCCTCAAAGTCTGCAGTACAATCCGCAGATGTCTATCATGCTCTTCTGCATTCCTCGAATAGACCAATATATCATCTATGAATACCACAACAAACTGGTCGAGGTATGGTCTGAAGATAGTGTTCATTAGATCCATAAAAGCAGCCGGAGCATTAGTTAACTCGAATGGCATAACCAAAAACTCATAATGGCCATAACGGGTTCTGAAGGCAATTTTAGCAATACTCTGCTCTTGTACTTTCAGCTGATAATAACCTGATCTCAGGTCAATTTTCGAGAACACAGCTGCACCCCTCAACTGATCAAACAAGTCATCAATACGGGGCAATGGATATCTATTCTTTATTGTCACCTTATTCAACTGTCGATAATCAATACACAAACAGAGAGTGCCATCTTTCTTCTTTACAAACAACATTGGCGCTCCTCAAGGTGACACACTAGGGAGGATAAAGCCCTTGTCAAGCAACTCTTGCAACTGCACTTTCAACTCTTTCAATTCTGCAGGTGCCATTCTATATGGCGTTATAGAGATTGGGTCCACACCAGGCATAACATTAATCTAAAACTGCACCTCTCTTTCTAGAGGTAATCCTGGTAATTCATCAGGAAATACATCCGGAAAATCACATACAATAGGGATGTCCCTTAGTGTTGGACTCCCCACTTGGGTGTCTATCACATGTGCCAAGTATGCTTCACACCCCTTTCTGATCATCCTTCTGGCTAATGCAGCCGAAATGATGTTTGAAGGCAGTAAATGCCTCTCCCCGTGTATTACCACATCACCGCATGAGGAGACCAAAAGTAGTATCTTGATCTCTGATCCAATCATAGCGTGATGCCTGGCTAACCAATCCATGCCCAAGATGATATCAAACTCTCTGAAGGGCATTTCAATCAAGTCTGACAGAAAAACATGTTCTTGGATCACCAAAGGACAGTCTCTATAGATTCTGTTGACCCAGACCTCTTGTCCTAACGGACTAGTTACTAGCACTTCAAAACCCATTTGCACACATGGAACAGCAAGTGAATAGACTATGCTAGCACTAACATATAAATGGGTTGAACCCGGATCAAAAAATACAAATACTTCTTGATCAGAGATAGAGAATATACCGGCTACAACATCAGAAGTCTCAGCCTCTTCTCGCTGTCTCATTGAATAAACCCTGACTGAAGCACTCCCTTGTGCCGATCGACCAATCGTGCTCGTGCAGCAGTACCTCTACCTCTGCCTCTTCCTCTGCCAATAGACTGTGAGCCTCTGGGAGCAGGACTCAGAATAGATCCCTCGACAGTAGTAGGAGCTGGACCATATCTCGGAGCACTAGTACAGTCTTTAGCCATATGGCCCTTGCCTCCGCAGTTAAAGCAGGCTCTAGTAGCCCAATAACACTCCCCCCCATGAATCTTGCCACAAGTCTCACAGGGGCGGGCAGAATGTGAACCCCTGCTCGACTGCTAACCAGACCTAGGGGGTCTCTGTCCATAAAATCTGCCTCTACCAAATCTTCCACCTCGACCCCTGCTGGGTCCACTAAATTTCTTTCTCTTTCCAGAGGTAGCACCAGAACTCTGTTCAACTGATTTTTCCCCCTTGTCTTTTTCTGATTTCTCAGCTTTTTCTGATTTTTCTTTCACTAGGATTGCTTCTGATTCAATTCTCTCCAGTTCAAGTGCTTGAGACATAAGCTCTGAGAAGTTGCTGTGTCGGAATCTCACAACTTGCATCCTTATGCTGGGCTTCAAACCCGTCTCAAATCTCTTGCATCTTGCCTTGCTGGTAGTAAGGAGACTCCCTGCATAGTGACTTAGGCAGAAGAACTCCCTCTCATACTCTGCCACTGATCGGTTCCCTTGTTTTAGACTCAAAAACTCTTGTAACTTATGATCAACATATGCATCTGGGATGTATTTCTGTCTGAATTCTCTGATGAAGTCATCCCAGGTCAGTACTGGTGGTTCAGCCAAGCTGTGGGGGATGGTTTTCCACCAATCATATGCATCTCCTTGCAGTAGCGACACAGAATACTCAAACTTCAACTCATCTTGGTAGTGCAGCTTCTTAAATACTCTATCCATTCTTTCAAGCCATTGCTCTGCCTCTAAAGGGTCCACTGTACCCTTGAATTCTGCAGCCCCATACTTCAATAATTTATCATACTGTCTGGCTGGAGGCAGTGGTTGTGCCACTGGTGGTTGGGGTGGAGCTTGAACAGGCATACCCCCAGCTATTTGTTGAAACATCGTAGCCATCTGTTGTGCGAACTGTGTAGGGAACTGCGGCATTTGTGGGGCTGGTGCTGCTGACCCACTAACATTCGGTAAAGCTAGGGCTTCTCCTTGTGCCTCAGCTTCAACAGACTGCTCAACTGAGCGATCCCCTTCTTCCATTTCAGGCTGAAGTTAGGGTATCTCCTAAACAAGTAACACATGGAGATCTCCCTCTATTAGTTCATATTCATAATGTAATGCACTGTATGTAACAAAAATGGACATTGAGAAGTTGTACTTAACAAAGAAAAACATAAATTCACAAGTTAAAACATACTTCAAAAATTTGCTCTGATACCACTAAAACGTGTCACACCTTACCCCTCTGTAAGGCATAACATGATCCCGTAGAATACCTAATAAACTACCGAACTTCACCTACCGATAACTCATTAAGTACCCTACAAGGGATTTTAAAATAATTTTCTTATTTTTGATAAATGGTGAGCATTTCTAATAAGTATTTAAAATATGTAATTAAGTGGAAGGCTAGTTGGAAATTTTGGCCCATTTTATTTTTTCGCAAATTTATAAAAATTTTGACAGAGTTCTGTCTGTATTTTGAGAAACCAGTTCTTCAAATACCTGTAAAAAGCACTTCTAAAAATTTTTCTCAACTACTACTTCAATTTCACAATCAAACTCAATCAATTTCACAATCATTTCAATAAATTTCTCAAGTTCAAAATTCAATAATCCTCAGCATACTAGTAACACATTTCATTTAAATTAAATAAAATAGTTGTACTCATATTTCATTAGAGACAAAACAATTTATATACATTCTTATAAAATTTACATTAAGAGAGTTTCAAACTACAATATATATTACAACTTTATACAAATTTTATACAAACTGCTCAAGACCCATTTTTACATGTCCATACATTTATGTGCAATATATATACATCAAAAGAAATATTCTGATTAGGGTATAAATTATACCCAAAGACTTCAAGTGAATGATCCTCAATCTTGACTCGATCTCTTTGCTCCTCTAGTCTCTAAATCTGTGACAGCAATAAAAGCTATCGCTGAGTACTAGGACTCAGTGGTGCACAACATACTAAAATAATCTTTATGTAGAATATAAATCACATTTATTCAAAAATTTAACTAAACATGAGCATTAAACACAAAACACGAATTATGAAATTTTAATGCAAACTAAGTTCATTTCGAAGAATCAAAACACATTTCATAAAATCCACAGTTAGATCATGCCATTCGAAACAAATAGAATCTCAATAGCCAGAGGCTAAAGAGAAATCACATCACAAGGCTAGCTAGCTTAAATATATAGATATCCATTCACATTCTCTTCTACTGGCACACCTCAACACTTCTCCAGAGAAGGAATCAAAATTCGAAACTAATTACCCCCACTAGTCGTGCTAGTGAGGTGTCCAAATATATGGTCATGACACTGTGGTTTCAAAACCTATCTTAACAATTTACTAAACATTTTCATTTTAAATATACACAATAACTTTCACAATTTAAATCAAACATCATAAGAATGCCATAATTCAATATTTCACATTATTCAAAACAGTATGCAGAAGATAATTATAAAAAGTATATGTTGTGCACAAACCTCAAACGAGTCGCTTGTTGGCCTTGACTCGACTCCTCGGGTTCTGTCCCGGTATTCTTTTCCACTGAAACATACAATTTCATAGTATTTCAGTACCATAACTTAGCATAAATCCAATAATAAATTTAACTTCACTTTTACCTAGCTCTAACGTGCTAAATTTGATGTTCTTGAAATTTTGTGTTTCGGGTTACTATTCACTGCACTATTCAAGTCAAATTATTGACTTTCTAAGGCTTAATAGGTATGGGAATTCCAACTTCACTCACATACCACATTTTGGTCACTAAACTTGTTAGTTTTGGTCATTTTCTCAAAACTTAGGTCTTTTAGGCAAATTTGCCAATTTTCAGTTTTGGTGTCCCTAATTTTCCTATTTCATTGGTCAGTTTACTGTTGGAATTTGGCAAAACTTTCTTCATAGAAAATGTTCCTTATTGTCTTAAGTTTATTCTCATTTTTGAATCACCCCAATTGGAGTTTTGTAGCTCAAGTTATAAGCAAATAATGTTTACTATTCATGCTGCAGAATTTTATTCTGGCAGATTATTGATTCCAACTTCGTTCAGTAATTTGATCAAGTTAGGTCCATAATTTTGTCTAATTTTCTTCATATGAAATGTTCTACTATGTCTTAGGTTTCCATCGGTTCAAGAATCGCCTAAATCGGAGTTTTCTAGAGAGAGTTATAGCTATTGAAACTTTACTGTTCATATAGCAATCTACAGTTCTGCAGATTCAGGTCACCAACTTTGCTCAGTAATTTGATTGGTTAATGACATAATTTGGATTGGTGTTCTTCATGAAAGTTTTAGATTTATATCTCAACTAACCCCTGGTAAAATTTCAGATCATTTTGAAATGCCTAGCTCGAGTTATGACCAAATGAACAAACATTGTTCATTTGGTCAGTTTGTGCAGAGGCAGCCTGCGATTTTCCGACTTCGGCCACTTTGTTCACTAGGTTTTAGTCACTTTTTGGGCAGGCTTCCTAAATGAAAATTGTGTCATTTAGTGCCTATTTTCATCCCCAATTGGTCCCATATCCATTGGACTTGTAAAATTTCATTTTTGATCCCTCAAAGGAGGTTTTTGGTCATGCTTCATAGCCAATCCGAATTGGCTTTTGATTCCAACACTTCTAACACATTTAATTAGGTCACAAATGACCATTTCTCACTTTACATTAGGTCAAAAACACCATTTATAAGTTTCTCACATTTTTGGTCTTCAAACCTTAATTCCAAAACCCTAAGTTTGTCCAATCTTCACAATTCATGTAATCTAATTATACAATTCACATATCTAACATCTACTCACCAAGATTTCATGTTTAACCTAACTAAATACCATCAAAACCTTAAGGTTCCATGGCTGCCTCATTCTCTCTTCCCTTATTTAAGCATGATTTCCTTTATTTCTAATGCAATTTCATCACACATAAACTTAAATTCATGAATTCAATAAAAATCTAAACTTGAAATTGCACTTACCTCAATTTGTAGATTTCCTAATTCTTTAATTCTCCAAGTTTTCTTTTCCTTCTTGCTCCCAAATTGTTTATCTAGGTCTAGGGGTAAGATTTACTTAAGGACTTTAGGAAATTTATGGTTAAATTGTGGTGTATGAAGCTTGAGAATAAGCTTCCATGGAGTTTTAACAATGGAGAGGGAGAGAGAAATGGGAGACGTGCTTTGAGAAGAAGAAGGACTTTTGATTTTTTTTTTTTTTCTTTTCTTTTATTTATTCTTATGGAAGACTCAAAAATCCCAATTAAATAAATATTTTAAGTATTTTTTTATGGCATCATGCATGAGGTCATGCATGATGTCATCACCTTTTGAATTTTTCAATTTCTTTTTTTTTTCTATATCTTCTTTAATTTAATTCTCGACTCTGAAATTTTCTTTTCTTCGATTTTATTTGACAGTTAAGTCAGGAGTCAGCTCTCGGGGTCAATTGACTAAATTGTCCCTCGCCGGTTCATCCCGGTTTGCAATTAATTCCATATTTCTTTTGGCTCCCTGACCTAATTATTTGACTGGATTAACAGTTCTTTTTCATAATTTTCTCTTTTCCACTGTGTTCATAAGGGTCCTAAGGACCGCAGCATCACTTTTTACGGTTCGAAATTTGAGTTTAAAATGACTTCGCAGTTATTCCCGAGAAGGTCACCCATCACTGTGACTCTCGGCTCGTTTAACTTCTTCTGTTCTGTTTTTCTTATTTATACTCAACTAATTGAACATTACTAATTATTTGTGTTTATGGCTTCCCTAGTTGTCTTAAGTGTGGTTCTAATCTCCTTAATTGTCCGGACTGACACCGGTCACCGGAACAGTGAAATCTACCAGCCTATGCAAACGGGGGTGTTACAATTTATACTTAACTAGTTGACAATTACTAATTATTTGTGTTCAGGGCTTATCTAGTTGTCTTAGACATGGTTCTAATCCCCTTAATTATCCGGACAGACACCAGTCACCGAAATATTGAAATATACCAGGCTATACAAATAGGGGTTTTACAGTGAATGTGGTGTTGCAAAAGAATTTATGGATAATATAGTGAAGAGAAACTGATCTAATTTTTGATGGGCCTCAATGAGAACTATGATCATGTGATAAATCAGATAGAGATACTTGCTTATAACTTGAGATCATGATCATGATCATGTGATTATGATCATGTGATAAAACCTTTACTTACTATAATGTAAATGGCCATAATAGAGATACTTGCTTCAAATAAAATGGGTTTCCTGATTGGTTTCATGAATATAAACTCAAGAAAGGCAAAGAAAGGGCATATTCTGTCAATAATATTGCAGCATAGATTTTTGATACTTCATTAGATTTTGACAATGAAGCTAGAAAAAAGGAAGATAGCTGGAATGCAGGAATGAACAATATATTACAACTCCAGCAAGAGATACTCAAATCCATGAAAAATTAGAATCCAATAATTAATGAAGCAAGATGTGTGGGATACTCTAAATTTACAGGTAAAAACTTTACTTACTACTCTGATAGTACTATTAACAATGATTTTGGTCAATGGATTGTGTATAATGGAGCTAACTCACGCATGTAACACCCTCCCCGTAGCAACTCTGTACATTCTACTGTTCCGGTGACCAGTGTTGGTCCGGACAGCTAGAACGTCCGGAAAAATATTTAAACTAAAGTGAGGAACCATAATTAACTCAAATATTAATAAGAAAAATTTAGAAAAAATTTTAAAAATAAAATACAACCAAGTTAAATGAGCCGGTGCCCAAGCGATGGGTAACCCAGAGGGAAGTTGCGGTTCTCGCAACTAGGAGCCCTAGACCCAGGTAAAAATTCATAAAATAATTTTTGGGACTCCAGAGAAGGGTCATTGAGGTTCCTATGGCATTAGAATGCCAAGAAAATATTTAGAAAATTTTTTCAATCAGTACAGACAATTTTGACCCGTTAAGCCAAACGGAGGGCATTTTGGTCATTTGGCCTTCAGAGGCGATTTTTGACCGACTTGTCCAGTTAAGTAAATAATTATTATGATCTAAAATAAGAATAAATATTGCTAAAAATTAAATTAAAAATGAATAGAAAAGAAAGAAAAAGAAAATGACTTAAATCCTTAATTATGACATCACTATGATGTCATTTAAATGCCCTCCACTAATCACCATTCAACAACACAAAAAAAATTATTTAAAAAGGGAAAAATGACAAATTAAGAAACCATTTTCTGGTTTCTTCTTCTTCCAAAGCCGTGACCCTCTCTTCCACTCCCTCCATGAAAATTTTCTTTCACTACTTCCATTTCTCATGAATTTCCACTACTAAACCCTAGAGACCTTTCATTAAAGCTTGTCCATACCTCTTGGGAAAGTGTTTGGCAGCCTAGAAAAGGAAAGAAAGTGAAGTTTAAGTTTGGAAAATTCTGCCCTACAAGAGGTTAGTGCTTACTTATGCAAATATTTCTTTATTTCCATGTTAGGGACTTGAATTTGGTATGAAATTGTAAATTAAATGGACTAAAACTCATGTGTATGTATACCATGAATCTTGGTAGCCCTAAGGAAGGAATGAATTTGATTGTTTTAATGGACTTAGAATGAATTAGAGATTATGTTTAAAGTGTATATATATATATATATATATATATATATATATATATATATAAGGAATGAAAGAGTTAACTAAGGTGTGTGGTGTGAACCTTGAATTTGAGCTAGGGTTTGGGAGTGAAATTTGGATTTGGCTTATGAAGTGGTAAGTGAACATTATAATGGTCAATTAGTGACCATTTGAGGTAAGTTGACTATAATTTGAAGAGATTTAGAGTAATACAAACTGAATTGGTGGGCTGCCTAGTGAGTGCAGCAGGGAGGCTAGGAGTCCAGCCTGTTTGGACTACCATATATTTGGCTGTGTAGGTTCAATTGGTGTTTGGCCAATTGGACATGAAACTAGACATATAATGGCACAATTTTGCTGAAGAAACCATGCCCAAAAGACCAAAGCAAGTGGACCAAAAGTTGGCCCCCAATCCGGATACCCTACAAGCAGATTCTGCAGAATGACCAAATGAACAGTAAGCCATAACTCACTGTAAAATGGTCCATTTGACCTGAAATGTTTACAGCAACAAGATAAGATATAGAAAAACAACTTTCATGAAAAAACCTACCCTAAATTATGACCAGAACCTGTCCAACAAGGCACTCACAGTCACTATTCATTATACTGTAGATTTGGTAAATTCTGCAGTTTTCCAATCCGGCCAGCTGTGGCTTTTGGACCATTTCTAGAGCTACAAAACTCCAAATGGAGTGATTCAAAAAAAGAAATTCAACTAGACAAAATAAGGAACAACTTTCATGTTTACCATTTCCTCAAATTTCTACTGTAACAGTCCCTAATGGAACAGTAAATTTATGGTACAAAAACTGAAAATTCTGCCCCTTAGTGCTAAGTTTGGAAATGGATTTGGTGATTAATTCCAACAAGTTTTAAATGCAAAATGTAGTACATTGGGAGTGTTAAAACTAATACACCTATTTTCTATCCAAAAGTCAACATTTTTGTTGACTAAGGAAGTGAATAGTAACACCAAAACTTGAAATTCACAAATTGAAGAATTTTAAAGTATCAAATGCCCTAGTATACCTAACAAGATTGGTTTGGATAGTTTGGAATGCCAATAGGGTTCAGTTAGCAGTACTGCACATGGCATTATGCCATTCTGTGATTTTATGGCTTTTAGCCATTTTGATATTGTGTTGAGACTTGGCCTCGTGCCTAATATTATTCTGACTTGTTAGGCATTACATTGCCTGCCGGGAGATACATATGTGACCGATGGTGTGACGGCCCGAGGTACTTGATACTCAGTGCTAGTTTACCCGTTTATCCAGTCCAGTCGTCTAGTATAGGTTACTTGGGCAACCAAATGAATGAAAATGGACAAAGTTAAAGAAATAAATGAATATAACAAATACAAAACAAATAAGACATATACATTCAATACATATTTATTTTCTGCTATTTTCTTTTATTTTATTATTGCACCACTAAGCATCATTGCTTAGCGCGTTGCTTTTGCCACGCGTAGGTTCTGGAGATACTGATCGTGAACCCAGTAGACCGTAGACTGGGTGAGTCCATCCTGCAGCTCTGCATAGTGTCCGTGTCACCTCACCCTCCACAGTGCATTGGTAGGACACTAGGTTCATTTTGGTATTTTGTAACTAAATTTTTATTTTCTCATATGTAATTGAACTTATGTAATATATTTTGATGTTCATTTAAATAATGAGAATTGGGTTTGTGAATGGAAAAGTGAATGTTTATCTGTGATTTATACATGATCATCACATGAGATGCATGACCGAGAAATGAGATTGAAAAATATTGAGATTTTGATATTGGAGTTTGAGGTGATTGAATATGATTATTGGAAGTGTTTTTCACAGGTTCCGAAGAACTGTTTTCTCCATGTATAGCCTGATCACGGATTTTCTTTAAAATTTTCGGAACCTCAAATAAATTATAATTTCGATAAATGGCTAAAATATATTATATTTCACAAGTTATATTCAAAACCATGATAAAAATTAATTAAGGTATAATAGAGTGTGCCGATACACCGTGTGATATTGCTGACTCGGGTATACTGTACACGGGTAAGGGTTGTCACAACGCATGTATTCTGACTTACCCCTTTTCACTCACATATAACCTATAATCACAAAAAATGTAGTCAATTTTCTTGATGGTACACAAAAACTAGTTACACACATTGGAACAATAAAAATAAACCCTAAACTTGTGTTATAAAATGTTCTTTACATCCTTAGTTTCAAGATTAACTTTTTGTCTATTAGCAAATTAACCTAACATTCACCTATTTTGCCCAATTCTTTTCTAATGATTGTATTCTGTAGGACCAAGTAACTTATGACATGGTAGTTGTTGGGAGATTGCACAAAAGATTATGCATATTAGATACCACTACAAACTTTATTACTTCTGTAATACCTATACCTAGATATATTGACCAACAAAATAGAGCCTTTCATACATCAACTCTCAAGGATTTTGTTTCATATGAGATATGCATTCTATTCTAACACATGTATCCAAAAACAAAATTTCTCATGTAATTGGAATGCATGACAAAGATGTTCTTCAAACTTGTGAAATTTGTCCACTTGCAAAACAATAAAGGCTTTCCTTCAATAAAAGTCATATTACTACAAATTTAATTTTTGAATTTAATCATATTGATTTGCAGGGACCATATGTTGTTCCATCATTATTAAGAGCTAAGTATGTGCTCACATTAGTTGATGATTTTTTTAGGGTCACTTGGAGTTATTTGCTTATTGACAAAATTAAAGTTTACGCTATTCTTACTGACTTTCTAGCAATGGTTTCTACTTAGTTTGCTAAATCAGTTAAGATAATAAGGTCTAATAATGGTACCAATTTGTTAATCAAGCTTGCATTGGTTTATTCAAATCCAAAGGTATCCTTTATTAAAGGGATTACCCATACTCAACACAGTAGAATGGTGCAGTTGAAAGAAAGCATAAACACCTTCTATAGGTGGCCAGGGCACTCATGTTTCATGCACATTTGCTAAAAATATTTTTGCCAAACTCCATTTTGACTATACACATATTATAAATCAACTACCAACTTCTATTTTACAGTGGAATAGTCCCTTTAAGGTCATGTACAATAAAATACTAAATTATAGTCACCTTAAAGTATTTAGTTGCTTATGTTTTGCAACTAATACCAAACCTCACAATTCTAAAATTGATCAAAAAGCTTTCAAATGCATATTTCTTGGTTATATCCCTGGTTTTAAAGCATATAAACTCTATGATTAGCAAAATAAATGTGTCCTCATCTCTAGAGATGTCATATTTCATGAATTTATTTTCCTTTATTCCAATTCTCGATAAAATCCCATAAGTAGCAACCAACTAGTGCCTCTTCCAATTATATGATTTGAACCTGACCCTCCTTTAAACTCATAATCATTAGTTTCTATCTTACCAACACTCCCTACATCTCCTACACCACCTACATCTCCTTTAAATTCATAATCACAATTTCCTCAATCACTTTTTCCTTCTTTTCCTACTACTACTACATCCCCTATTACCATTTTCCTAATACCACCTAGAAGAAATAATTAAACAACTACAAAACCATCACGATTAAATGATTTCATTGCTAATATATTCTTTTATGCAGGTCTTTTTACACTTATCGATAACTCTACTTCATCATTTTCACAAGGTATTGCACCCTCTATCCATACTTTTCCCACTCCTTATTTTTTTCACTCTCCTATCTCTCACCCCACATATACTCATTTGTAGCCAATATTCATGATTCTTTTGAGCCAAGAACAAATAAACAGGTTAAAAAGGACTGTAGGTGGGTTCAAGCCATGCATGCAGAATTGGATGCTCTAGAGTTAAACAATACTTGGATTCTAACTTCTTTACCTACTGGAAAGAGACCTATAGCCTATAAATGGGTTTATAAGATAAAGTACAAGGCTGATGGGTCTGTGGATATAAAGCCAAATTTGTGGCCAAAGGCTTTAATCAACTACTAGGAATTGATTATCATAATAGCTTTAGTCATGTAGCTAAGATGGTTACTGTGAAGGTTTTTTTATGTCTTGCTACATCTTTTACTGGCCAATTCACTATTTAGACATCAATAATGCCTACTTACATGGGCATATTGATGAGGTTTTATACATACTACCACCTGAGGGATATGATAAAGTAGCTTGAGGATAGGTTTGCAAACTGGTTAAAAGTCTTTATGGACTTAAATAGGTAGGTAGACAGTGGAATAGGGAATTGACATAGATTTTACTTTCCTATGGGTTTCTTCAATCTATCTTAAACAATTGTCTCTTTACAAAGCAATCTAATGATGTTTTTTTGGCCCTACTGGTATATATTGACAATGTTTTAATTATTAAGACAGATGAAGATGCTATCATTCATGTCAGACAATACCTATATTGTCCCTTATAGCAACCCAAGAGAGAGGGGTGAATTGGGTGTTAATTAAAAAATTTAAAGGGTAAGTGAAAATTTTTAAGTGAAATGCACAAGGAAAAGGAAGAAAAGAAAAAACATGAGATTTTATAGAGGTTCAACTATCCTAAACCTACATCCTCTCCTCAATGCCCTCCTTGAGAGTTAACTCCACCAAAATTCTTCTTTGGGTGAAGAATAAACTTCTTACAATCACCACAAGAGAAAACCCTTACTCTTTTACAAATCCCTTTATACTCAAAAGCAACTTAATGCTCTATTACACTTAAGTTACAATAAATGCTCATAACAACCTTGAATAAATGCTCAAAACTAAGAAATTACAGCTCAAACTATCGAGCTCTCAACAATCAATTATGGTAGTTCAAGTTCTAGATAGAGAGAAGAAAAAAAATCTTTTGAATACAATAAATTCTCAAAGAAATAGTTATTGTCTCTTCCATCTAGTCATAAATGTCTCTATTTATAGTTTTGGCAAGAAAATGACTGGGTTTCTTCAAGTTGCAGAAACTCAGGTTTAGCTGCACTTCAACTGCCAAATGTTAGAGAGCCAAAAAACATCATTTAAAAAGTGAACTTGCTATCAAAGTTCCCAGCTTGGATTACTGAAGTGCTCTCTAGACAAAAATGACGCTTAGGTTTTAAAAACTCATAACTTTTTAACCTGAATTCAGATTTTCGATTCGTTTAAACTGTTAGAAAGCTAATTTGATAAACTTTTTAATGAAAATACTTTCAAAAACAAATTTACATTTCTAGAAAGTGAAAATTTTTCCCAAAAATGAAAATTTCATTTTACTCCTCCTTGGTCAAGAAAAGTTAAAAATAGAGACGCTGAAAAATTTAGAGAATCCTAGACTTAAGCCAACATAACCAACAAATTAAGATTCATAAGATAAAAGAAAAATTCACATTGTATTGTCTCCTCAACCTTTGCTTCAAGTTCTTGTTTTCTCTCAATCATGATTAGCAATTTCTCAATTTTGAACTTGAGATCTACAATCTTAACACAAACACTTTCAAGGTAGATTAGTAGTATACTAATTGTTTATTATCATCAAAACATTGATTAAGACCCCTAGGTTCAATAACCTAGACAAAGCCTGCACAATTAAAGACCTAGGTTATGTCAAGTACTTTTATGGGATTGGAGATTGCTAAATCAAAATCATGAATGTTACTAAATCAAAATAAGTATATTCATGATATTCAAACAGACACAGGTCTTACTCATGCTAAGCTTGTACTGTTTCCCCTCTCTCAAGGATTGAAGCTAGACAATTTTGGTAAACCTTTATCTAATCCTGATCAATATAGATGACTTGTTGGCTATCTACTCTATCTAGAACTCACTCAACTAGACATCACATATGCAACTCAACAATTGAGTAGGTTCATGCAAACACCAATAAAACTACATTGGGGATGCAATGATGCATGTACTTAAATACTTGAATGGCAGTCCAGTGAAGGATATTTTTTTCCTACCCAGAATGATCTCCAAGTTTGAGCCTTTTGTGATGCCAATTGGGCTGCATATCTAATTTCTCGCAAATCAATTATAGGATTTTGCATTCTTCTGGGTTCATCTTTAATTTCCTGAAAAGCAAAGAAACAAAACCCGATCAGTAAATCTTAGTCGAGGCTGAATACTAAAGCATGGCAACCAACGTATGTGAACTTAAGTAAATTCATTGCCTGCTTCAAGGTTTTCAACTCAAACTGTACTGGCCATTTCTTTTACACTGTGATAATCGCATTGCTCAACATATTGTAGCTAATCCTGTATTCCATGAATGGACAAAACATCTGGACATCAATTGTCATATTGTCATTGAGCAAGTTGCCAAAGGCTTTATCAAAACTATTCACGTCCCCTCGAAAGACCAATTAGCATATTTTTTTACCAAAGCTCTTGATGCTTTCTCATTTCACAGCTTGTTATCCAAGATAGGACTGCGTGAACTTACTCAATCTCCTTCTTTAGGGGGGCTAACGAGTTATGTTAAATAGGTTGAAATGCTGCGTTTGGGTACGTATGAAAACGCTTCATATGGGTATGTACTAAAATGCTGTGAATGGGTACACATGGGCTTCTTATCTGCTTAATTAAGTGAACAGTGTGCATCATGGGGCTAGATACTTATGTTTCTTAGATTAGTTAAGTAGATTGTTCTAGTTTGTTCTTTAACTAATCTAGATAGCACTAAATTGTATTTAGTTACAATAAGCTCTTTTTTTTAAAAAAATTTTATAAATAGCTCAAGGATCAATGAGAAATATCATCTCAATTTCTCTAATTATTCTTTTTGAGTAAATTGTTCAAAAACTTATATTTATTTAAGGACTTGACTAGGTGTATAAAAATCTATGTACAAAAATGTACAAATGTGATAATTTAGTAAATTCTTGGCAGTTTTCTGATGTATAATGCCTATTTAGCCCTTTATGATTTAAATTTCAAAATTTACAATTTCTCTATCTTCTATTATTGATCATCTAATCAAATACTGCCAACTCTCTAACCTATTATGTTCCACCAACTATTCAAACCAATAAGAGACCATCCCACCATTTATTTAACCTATCAAAACCCACCATCTTTTTAACCTATCAGAGTCCACTATTACTCTGACCAATAATGACACATCTCAACCTCTAATTCCATAACTTATTCTCAAGTAAAAGACTCTATACCCATCTGAAGTATCTTCTTCATGTATCTATTTTTTATTTTTTTCGGAACTAAATTTATATTTTCCAACTCATACACCATTCAAGTTCTATAATAATGGGAGATGATTCGATTTTCAGAAGATGAAGAAAAAAAGAAAATATTATGTTGTCTCCAAAATCAAACTAAATAATCTGAAAAAATCAAAAATAAAAATTGAATCGAACTAAATTTCTACAAAAATTAAACTGAATTTACGAATTAAATCTGTCTGATTGATTATTTCAGTCTAAACTGAATAGTGTAAAATTGATTATGATGTACTTGATTATAGTTACTTGATTAATTAATCTAATTGTTAATAATTACTTGATTAATTGATCTAATTAATTATGATCCACTTTATCCTAATTACTTGATCTATGATCTAATTAATAGGTGGTTCAATTTTTACAAGAGGGAGGAAAAAAGGAAAATATTATGTTATCTCTAAAATCGAACCGTATAAACCAAAGAATTCAAAAATAAAAACTGAATCGAACTAAATTTATACAAAAACTAAACTAAATTTCCAAATTAATTATATTCGATTAATTAGTTATTTCAATCTGAACCAAATAATACTCACCCTATCTAATTAATCATGTTATAATTGATCATGGCTGATTTATGCACTAATTGAATATAATCTATTTGATTAATTTATAAAATATTTGATAGTACTTGATCTAATTGTTAATAGTTATTTGATTAATCAATTTAATTGATTGTGATGAAATTGATTATATTTACTTGATTTACGATCTAATTAATTGTAATACACTTGATTAATTGATAAAATATTCGATAATACTTAATCATAATATAATTGATCATAATTAATTGATTTAGATCTAATTGATCATAATTAATCGATTTAAAATTTAATTGATTAACCATTACTTAATTAATCGTTCTAATTGATTATAGTGTAATTAATCATAATTACTTGATTTATAATCTAATAGCTTAATGGTTACTTACTTAATTGATCTAATTGTTAACAGTTGCTTAGCTAATTGATTATGATCTAATTTAGCATAGTTACTTAATTAATGATCTAATTAATTAGGTAGTTCGATTTTCACAAAAATGAAGGAAAAAAGGAAAAAATATTATGTTATCTTCAAAATTGAACTGAATAAACTAAAAAATTCAAAACTAAAAATTGAACTGAACTGAATTTCAACAAAAATAGAATCAAATTTTCAAATTAATTCGGTTCGATCAGTCGATTATTTCAATCTGAATCAAATAATGTTCATCCTTATTAATTGTTTATGATGTAATTGATCATAATTACTTAATTTATGATCTAATTAATTACTATCTATTTAATTAATTAATAAAATATTCATTAATACTTGATTATGTCTAGTAGTTAATAGTTATTTGATTAATTGATCTAATTAATTATAATATAATTGATTAGAGTTATTTGATTTATGATCTACTTGATTAATTGATAAAATACCCGATAGTACTTAATTATAATGTAATTGATCATAATAAATTGATTTATGATGTAATTGATTAATTGATAAAATATCGATAGTACTTGATTATAATTTGCTTGATCATAGTTACTTGATTTATGATTTAATTGATTAGGCGATTTGAATTTCACAAGAGGAAAAAAAATAAAATATTATGTTGCTTCCAAAACCAAACAAAATATATTGAAAAATTCATAAAAAAAAAAACCGAACCAAGTTTCTATAAAAACCTAATTGAATTTCTAAATTAACTTGGTTCAATCGGTTATTTCGATTTGAACCAAAGAATGCTTACTCTTATCTAATTGATTAATTGATTATGACGTAATTAATCATGATTTGATTTATAATCTAATTGATCATAGTTACTTGATTTGTAATCAAATTAATTATGATCTACTTGATTAATTGATAAAATACACTATAGTACTTCATGATAATGTAATTGATTATAGTTACTTGATTTATGAGGTAATTAAATATGATATACTTTATTAATTGATAAATACTCAATAGTATTTGATGATGATATAATTGATAATGGTTACTTGATTTATGATTTAATTAATTGTGATATACTTGATTAATTGATAAAATAACTAATAATACTTGATTATGATTATGATGTAATTTGTTATAATATCTTGATTTATAATATAGTTGATTAATTGATAGAATATCCAATTGTACTTAATTATGATCTAATTAATTATAGTACTTAATTTATGATCTACTTAATTAATTAATAAAATACTTAATAATACTTGATTATGATCTAATTGATCATAGGTACTTGTTTAATATCTAATTAATTAATTGATCTAATTGTAACACCCTCACTGTAGCAACTCCTTACATTCTACTGTTCCGGTGACCGGTGTCGGTCCGGACAGCTAGAACGTCCGGAAAAATATTTAAACTAAAGTCAAGAACCATAATTAACTCAAATATTAATAAGAAAAATTTAGTAAAAATTTTAGAAATAAAATACAACCAAGTCAAATGAGCCTGTGCCCAAGCGATGGGTAACCGGAGGGAAGTTGTGGTTCTCGCAACGAGGAGCCCTAGACCCGGGGAAAAATTCATAAAATAATTCTTGGGACTCCAGAGAAGGGTCATTGAGGTTCCTATGGCATTAGAATGCCAAGAAAATATTTAGAAAAATTTTTCAATCGGTACAGACAATTTTGACCCGTTAAGCCAAACGGAGGGCATTTTGGTCATTTCGCCTTCAAAGGTGATTTTTGGCCGACTTGTCCAGTTGAGTAAATAATTATTATGGTCTAAAATATGAATAAATATTGCTAAAAATTAAATTGGAAATGAGTAAAGAAGAAAAGAAAAGAAAATGAATTAAAATTACAATTTTGACCTCATGCTTATGTCACTAAGCACTCCCACCCAATCACCACTTGACAAAATAAATAAATGGGATAAAAATGAAGCAAAAATGAGATAAAAACAAAAGAAATCAGCAGTTTCCCTTCTTCATACGGGCTGAATCAAGAGAGAAAGAGAGAAAAGGAAAAGAAAGAAAGAAAGGAAGAAGGAGAAGGAGAAGGAGAAGGAGATGAACAGTAGCAGAAAAAGGGGTTCAGCAGGGCAGCAAGTTTCTCTTCCGTCCAGGTGAGTTTGGCTCGACATCTATGGCTGATTTTTGGATATGTTTGAGGTATGTATGTGTGGAAGTTATGGTTAAAATTTGGTGATTGTTCAACGGTTGGATTTGGAGAAATATATTGTTGAACACAGGCTGTCTGTAGGTTGAATTCTGAATTTTGGCTACTGAAATTTGAGAAAAATAAATAGTTAGGATGCTTATAAAATTATGAAATTTGGTACAAATGATATTTGGGGTGTTGAGGCTGCTGGGTTAAAATTTGGTGAATTTTAGACTTGTGGTTTATGAGATATAAATTGTTTTGCATGAGCTGTCTGAGTAAGATTGATTTTTGCAAAAATTCAGATTTTGAAGGGTTGAATGAATGTTTTGATATCTCATGATATAGAGGTTATTTGATGCTAAAATTTTTACTAATATTGTATAGGGATGTCTTGAATATATGGTTAAAATTTGGGATTTATCTAACGGTTAGATCATTATATATAAATTTGAATACACAAGCTGCCAGATTGGGTATTAATGGGTGGTTGTGGATTTAAGATTTATGATAGGAGTTTAGTCCAATTTAAGGGGAAATGCTGTTGAATTTTTATTGGATATTTAATTTAGGAAAGTGAAGTTATAATTGATTATGATTATTATGGTTCTAGGAGAAATCTTGAAGAATAACAAGCTCAAGGTTGGTTTTAAAAAGGTTAGTGCTAATTCATCCTTAAAACTTTGTATATATATATATATATATATATATATATATATATATATATATATATATATATCATGTGGAGTATGAAATGAGGGTGAAATTAAGAGAATTGAAACAAGTTTGCATGAATAAATTCCACCAATTTTGGCAGCCTTAGGATACATTAGGGTTTCATTGATTAGATTGAGTTATAGTTGTACATGGCTGCCATTGAACATAAATTAGATACTTTGATTCATTGATTGCATGTATATGGAAAATTGAAATGGTAGAGCTAGGGTTTGGGAGTGAAATTTAGACTTGGCTTATGAAGTGGTAAGTGAACATTATAATGGTCAATTAGTAACCATTTGAGGTAAGTTGACCATAATTTGAAGAGATTTAGAGTAATACAAACTGAATTGGTGGGCTGCCTAATGAGTGCAGCAGGGAGGCTGTGAGTCCAGCCTGTTTGGACTGCCATATCTTTGGCTGTGTAGGTTCAATTGGTGTTTGGCCAATTGAACATGAAACTAGACTTATAATGGCACATTTTTTCTGAAGAAACCATGCCCAAAAGACCAAAGCAAGAGGACCAAAAGTTGGTCCCAATCCGGATACCCTGCAACAGCACCTGCAGAAATGACCAAATGAACAGTAACTGTTCATTTGGCCATAACTCACTGTAGATATGGTCAATTGACCTGAAATTTTTACAGCAACAAGATAAGATATAAACAAACAACTTTCATGAAGAAACCTACCCCAAATTATGCCATTAACCCATTCAAAGTATTGAGCAAAGTTAAGTTATCAAACCTGCAACTCTGCAGATTTTCATTTGAGCAGTAATGTTTGGATGACTATAACTCTCTCTAGAAAACTCGGATTTAGGCGATTCTTGAACCAATGGAAACCTAAGGCATGGTAGAACATTTCATATGAAGAAAGTTAGACCAAATTATGAACTTAACTTGGTCAAATTACTGACCAAAGTTGGACCAAAATCTGCCAAAACTCAAAATTTCAGCATGAACAGTACACGTGAACAATAAACTTATTTTGGCCATAACTTGAGCTACAAAACTCCAAATAGAGTGATTCAAAAAAAGAAATTCAACTAGACAAAATAAGGAACAACTTTCATGTTTACCATTTCCTCAAATTCCCAATCAGATTAGCTTAATGGAACAAAGAAATTAAACTTTAAAGCGAAAATTTTGTTTCCCTTGGCTTAAGCCTAGAAATGGTAATGATGATCACTTCCAACAAGTTTTAAATGAAAAATGTGGTATGTTTGAAGTGCCAAAGTCAAGGTACCTACTTTCTATGCAAAAGTCAACTTTCTTGTTGACCAATGAAATGAATAGTGACACCAAAAGTTAAAATTCAAAGATTGAAGAATTTTAAAGTATCAAATGCCCTAGTATACCTAACAAGATTGGTTTGGATAATTTGGCATGCCAATAGGGTATTGTTTTAGCAGTACTGCGAAAGGCTTTATGCCTGTATTCATGGCTTTATGCCCGTATTCATGGCTTTTACGCCCGTATTCATGGCTTTTATGCCCGATTATGTGATATCATGGCTTTTTAGCCATACTGATTGCATACGTGGTAGACGTTCTGCGTCCCATGGTATGACGACCCGAGGCACCGCGGTGTCGGTTAACGACCCGTTATCGATCCGATCGTGCCCAAAGATAGGTTACTTGGGCATGGAAAAGTATAACTGTGGTTGCACTGATTATTAAAGAAAATACAAAAATTAAGTATCAGAAATGATTACAAAAATACAAAGAAGCTCAAGATCATGAAGAAAATAATTAACGAAATGCATGAAGAAGTTAATATCATAAAACATGATTAGTCCTCGACTAAACAATAAGTTAGTAATTAGTCAATTCTTATGAACAAAATAGCAAGGAAATTATTATTTTTATTTGCATATATTATATTTTCTTGTATTATTGGCACCACTAAGCTTTATGCTTAGCGCGTCGCTTTTGCAACGCGTAGGTACTGAAGATTTGGACAGAGGGCCCGGTAGACCACAAATTGGGTAAGGCCATTCACAGTTCTGCATAGCGTCCGTGTCACCTCACAGACTACAGTGCATTGGTAGGACACTAGGTCCCATTTTGTATTTTGAGATTTTTGTAAATTTGGTAATTAAACTCTTATTTTATCATATGTATTTGAACAAATATAATATAATTTTGTATTAATGTAAGTACTTGTAACTTGTGATTATAAATCACATGTGAGAATTTATTTATGATTTGAGTCTAATGATGATGTGAAATGACAAATAGAGGAATCGTTAAGAAATTGCTGTAACTTGATGTGATACAAAATGCGAATTGTATATGAATACCATGAGATGAATGATTGAGAAATAAATGAAATTGATGAAATTATTCTGAGACTTTGTTGATAATTGGAGTTGGGATTGATTGAATATGATCATAGGAAGTGTTTTTCTGAGTTAGAAAAGCTATTTTCTCCATTTTTAGCCGGTACTCCGCCGGATTTTCTATAAAATTTTCGGAACCTCAAATAAATTACAATTTCAATAAATGAATTATATTTCACAAGTTATATTCAAAACTATGATAAAAATGAATTAAGATAAAATAGAGTGCTCCGGCACACTGAGTGGCATAACTTGCTCGGCTACACTGTAGTCGGGTAAGGGGTGTCACATTTATACAGCTCAATTGGTAAGAGGCGAAGCAAATCCGTGAGGTGATATGGGTTCGAATCCTAGCTCTGCAGGGCGAAGGGATTGAACTCAACCAAAGCGGACAGTACCGATTTGAGTTGCATCGCCGGCCTCTAGAGGGGTACGCTGGCAAGATGGCCACCCATAGAGGGGCTTGAGCTAGGGCCCACTAAGTCAGGGTGTGCGCCTTTTTTATTGTCACACCCCGGCTTAGTGAGCCCCAGCTCAAACCCCTCTATGGGTGGCCATCTTGCTGCACTCTAGAGGCGGCGATGCAACTTAAATCGATCTTGTCGCTTTGGTTGAGTTCAATCCTTCGCCTGCAGCCAGGATTCGAACCCATATCACCTCACGGATTAGCTCAATTGGTAAGAGGCGAAGCAAATCCATGAGGTGATATGGGTTCGAATCCAAGCTCTGCAGGGCGAAGGGATTGAACTCCACCAAAGCGGATAGTACCGATTTGAGTTGCATCGCCGGCCTCTAGAGGGGTACGCTGGCAAGATGGCCACCCATAGAGGGGCTTGAGCTGGGGCCCACTAAGCCGGGGTGTGACACTAATTGTTATTAGTTACTTGATTTTTTATCCAAGTGATTATATTGTAATTGAACATAGTTACTTGATTCATGATCTAATTATTAATAGTTACTTGATTAATTAATCTAATTGATTATAGCTACTTGATTTTATGTTGTAATTGGTTTACCGGTTACTCGCTCGATTTAAATGGGCCAACTCTAATTTGCTAAATAAAATAGATTAAAGGTTGAACCGAACTAGTCATTGACCCGGTTTTCATTTAAATTGATTCGACTAATCCGATTCGGTTCGATTTTAACACACTATATAAATCAATTGTAATTGATTGAATTTTTAGTGTGGTTAGACATAATTGATTAAATTATTAGTGGGCTATAATTAGTTGAAAGATTAATAGGAGCGATTGATTGATTAAAAAATTGATGGGATATAATTGATTAAAAGATTGATAAGAGCTAATTAGTCAAAAAATAAAAAAATTATGATTGGTTGAATTTTAGAAGGCAATGATTTTAGCTGAAAACTAAATTAATTTGGAACTTAAATGACTTAAGGATAAAGTGGACATTTTATTTTGTGCAACTTTTATAAATATTTTTTTTGTATACCAAATATTTTCCTTTATTTAAATATGAAAGTGTTAAAATTTAGCACTTCGGGAGCACATTATAATTTTCTTGAAAATACGAATTCAATGTGAAATTGAGAGTGGGTGATTTTCAAGGTATGGTAGCACTTCCCTAACCACGCACGGCTGAAAACTGAACCAAACGGGCATTAATTTTCTGGGGTTTTATATAGGCGCAGCTGAAGAGCCTTTCAATTTCTATTAAAAAAAGGCCCTTCGATTCGTCCAATTTTTTATCTGAGGATCCCAGCAGATGTCACTGCACAACATGCAGGCAATAGTCATTCACAAGCTTTCATATTAATCAATGGCAAAAACAATGCAGGGCACCCATTCTATCTCTGATACTGAGAACTCAAACGACAACCACAAGCGCGAGGGCGATTTCGAGGAATCAGAGTTGGGATTAAAGAAGCAGAGAACAGAAGAAAATGCATTGGAGGAGAAAGCGATAAAGATAGATTCAGATATGGATGAAGTGAGTGAAGAAGAAACCAACCAAAAAGTTTGTATGAAAGAAGCGAAGCAGAGTATGGAGGTGAAGAAGGGATTCAACATCGAAGCTGACGCTGCAGAAGATAAAGGTTCCAGGCATTCCATGGAGGATGCTTGGGTATTGCTTCCGGAGGCGAGCTTGGATTCTCCAGGCACATTGAGGTCATTTTTCTTCTTTTTGTTTTCCCCAATTAAGGAAGCAAACGGAAAACCTAATTTTATGGTTGCTGTTCTGCTACTTTTGAAACAGGTGTGCTCATTTTGCAGTCTATGATGGGCATGGAGGGCGGTTCGCTGCTGAGTATGCTAAGAAGCATTTACACAGAAATGTTCTTTCAGCTGGCTTACCACGTGAGTTGGTGTGTTTGCTTGGTCTAATTTCTTGTGTTCTTTTATCCCTGCTTTTGTTGGATTAAGTTTGTGTTATGTATATTCACATGAAAATGCAATTTGGTTGCAGTAACTGACTCATTGAATCATTTAGGGGGAGCCAAATGAAAATTATATGATTGAGATTCTGGTTGTTAATTAGTGCTTGAACCCAGGATGATTTGTGATGTCTTAACTGTGCTCCCCTCTTCAGGGAAAGAAGAAATCATACTTTTCGTTTCCTAATGACTGTGATCACGTATTAAGTCCGCCTTTGCTTCATTCCTCTCTCTTTCTCTGTCATCTTATTGATCTCCATGAATTCTTTTTGCTATCATGAAGTTTTTTTGCTGCTTTATTTGGTCATGGTGGGTTTGCTGCCTTAGTTTGGAACGATGTTGCTCCAAAACATTTAGTAACCTGTGTTTCTCTATATGGCCATATAAACTAAATATTATGATACATGCATTGCAAGAGAAACTTTGGCCTAAATGTGAAATTTGAGCTCAATGTGTTACAGTTGCGTATACAAATTATTGTCAATCAGGCCATAATCTTCACACTGGTTTTCAAGACTCCTTGTAAATATGGCATTCTGTTGTATTTGTCGCTGTTAGGTATGCTTGGTTGCTAATGGTACACACAAACTGAATGGTTTTATTACTGGGTTACTTTTGCTCTTGTGGAAAAGGTATTAGCTTTTGATGTTAGCGACTCTGCTTTTTATTAGCTGCTGATGTAGTCAGGCAATGGATTTCCATCAATTCCTTTTACTATTAAAGCCTTATATCAGTTTCTCTTTGAGTATCATAGAAAGGTGCAAAAGTGAAAGGAAGGACTGACGTCTTAACAAAATTGAATGTTAGGGATCATCTAATCTGGTTTTAAAAATGCAGGGATTGACTAATGAATATTGACAAACCTAAATGACTAAATAGTAATTTACCCAAATAAAATTACTAAAACGACTTTTTATTGTTTGAATAATGATTTGGTGTGTTATTAATTCCATTGGGGATTACTTGTTATGCTCAAATATGTTCATTTGCAAGTGTATGGTATTGATCACAAGACTTCATGTTTGTGAACAAATTGAATGAATGAAAGCTAACTGACTATTAGCATCTCTTAGACCAGTGTGGCTTGGTCCTGTGACTGAAGGCATGACACTTGACTTGGCAAATAATGATAAGAGTTAGGAACAGTCAATAAAAGTAACAGAGAATGAGAAGAATACTGAGTTTGTATTGAAGAAGAAATGGTAGCAGCCTTTACACAATAATCTCTCAATAACTTCTCAATGCTCTCCAAAGTTAAAATAAATAAATAAATAAATAAATAAATAAATAAATAAAAGATGACAGAGAAGATAACCAGGAGAATACTCCCGAACTAGCACAAGCAATCCCCAGCTATGGCTGAATAAAAAGAAAACTCTGAATGCTTTCTCTGCTACAGTATGCTTTATTTACAAGCTGGATTCTTCCCTTATGGACCATGTGAACCTTCTTCCGTAAATTCCTCTAACTGTATAACCTCCACAGTATTCTCTTCCAGCTGTCACTTTCTGGATGCTTCTTTCTTCTTCACATTTTTCCTATAATAGACCCTCAAAGGCTTTGGATCTAGGCCCATATTTCTTGGATCCTTAACAGGACCTGTAACACAATGTTAGGTTCGAGTTCCCAATCTCCCTATCTAATGAAAAAGGTAGCATCTCTTAGTTTTTTGATGATATTAAAGTGTTATACTTAATTAAAAAGGAAATCAAAGTGACCAAGGATAATAAAGAGATCTTGAAAAAATAATGTGGAAACAACCCTGTTAAGGTTTTTGGATAAAAAAGAGATTAGAAATAGAGAAAGTTCTTCTAATTTACCATAAGCTTGAACTGTTTGTTTATTAGTTAGTTATTAACTCTAACAATATCTTATTTTTTTAATGATCAAATAGTTATTTGTATGGAGTAGAAAAATTATAATTTTTTTAAAAGTTTATCTGTATGGAGTTATTTTTGGAAGAGCACTGGAATTTCTGCCTTCATGTAGACAAACTTTAGCACATCCCTGATGGCGCACAGGTTGAAGAATCTCTTCTTCCTCTAATAAGTCTATATAATATTTACAGGCGCTCTGGATTTTTTACTAGAAGCATTAGAACTCTCATTTTCTCGAGAAGAACGGCTACTAAGGAGTATGTTCAGACTTCACGTCTGGATCAGTGTGCTCTTAAATCTACAACTGCAGAACAGTATGTGACTCTTGAAATTCCCCCAGCCCTTATCCCTTCATGGAGAAGACAAGGATATTCTCATCTCCATTATGGAGCTGTTCGCCTTGTGCTCACCCTCCATGGCAGATGAGGCCTCTCAGTAACAGCCAGATTGTCCTTATTGGATATCAGGTTCCCCAATTATGAACATGCTATGATTGGCACCTGTATAACCACTCTCCACATTGGAAGTGGGGTCCTTACTTTCTTTTCCAACTATAACATGTCTCTTTTAGACCCTAATATTTCCACGGCACTAAAAGTCCAAGTTCAGTTTATTGAGGTAGAACAGACTATCGCCTCTATGGCAGCTACCTTACACCATCAGATAATCTATAGGCTTCAAGATTATGCCATAGATTTATTTTAGCTAGGAGTGTCCTTTGATGCTCTATTCATCCTTGCAGACACAGAAACCACACCCATTATTATTCAGATTCCTCGATAACTGTTTACAGAAGATTTGGTAAAGATCATTCCGCGGGAATGGTTTACCAACGATGAAAAGCTGCACCATAATTCTTGACCTATCTAAGTGACAGAGCCCACGTTTCACAGGCAAGCAGATGGCACTGTTAAGACCATTTTTAAGGAACCAGGAAGTACTTCACAAGCTCCTGCAATCTTTCAAACCATGATGATCTCTCCAGTGCGAGGAAAAAGAGAAAAAAGTTCCTGTTCACTCCTTTTGGGTAGATGGACAACCAGTCTACACAGATAAAATTCATGGACATTTTATTTGGGATGTTCCAGGTTCAGGAATGTGCGATGAAGGATGTGACTGTGACCTAGAAAACTGGGATGATGATGATGACAGTTATCCCAGTCGCAGGAAAGGGAAAAAGAAGCAAGATTCTCCCTGTAAGACCCTGAAAGGTAGAAGGGATTCCTCTCCAAATTCAGGACCCTGGATTGGTGTTCATAAAGATGTTCAAAGGAAAATTCCTTTACCAATCTATGAACTTGCCTTAGAAATCTTGAGAAAAGAAAGGGAGAAAGAAAAAAGGGTTCCTGTTCCATCACCTCTGGTACTTCCTCTTGTACAGCTTTGTATGATGTTCTCACAAGAACATGTATGAATTAGATTTTGCGCCACTCAGGCACCGAATTGATCCAGCACAACAACTTACATCCAGGCTATTTATTCGAACATTTGCTGTTAGCCCAGACGGATAGCCTAAGCCATTAACTCATGCTGAAGAAGTCCTCAACTGGCAGACTTTAAATACTAAGGCTTAAAATGCTTTCCTAGAAAAAATTGAATAAAAAATGGACCTGATAGTCGGACAAGCTAAATTGACTGAAACAAAGGTTGATAATTTATCAGCTCAAGTCAATAAACTTTATGTTGATCTTCAGTCCAGGGTCAATTAACTTGATAAAGACCTCAGAGCCTTACTTTAGCAGAAAAGGTTTGGCTATGAATTTGAGCAAAAGGAGTCAAAAATAAAAAAAATTAAAGGCTCAGATTGCTCAGATAGAAGCTGACTTAGCCAAAAGGAAACCATCACCATTTGACCATGATCATCATAATCTATTTCGTCCCCTTCTTATTATAATCCTTTTTCTTCATTTTATCCACCCTTTATCTATAAGCCATTCTATCAGATAAACTCTTATCCTCAATCACCATTCCGTGATCGTTTTCAAGAAAAGCCTAAACCAAAAGCTCAGCCTTTCTCATCTACTGCTCAACCCTCTAAAAGTATTTCATCTTCAGAATCGATGGAGGAAGATAAAGTCAAACCCAAAAAAGACAAATAGCAAATGGCTGGTGATCCTCCTTTCCAACAATTGTCAATTTCAGTTGGGCCCCTAACAAATGAGCCAGACTCCTTATCAGGAACTGATTCTGAAGAAGAATTGGCAGATATCTCAAACCTACTGATGGCAACTTCAACAGGCTCTAATGATTGGATCACAGAACCTCATGTAGAGCAATCAACTGATACTCTTATGGAGAAAATCCAGATAAAGCTCTCCCCAGGCCAACTTCTGGTCCTTTGTTCACTTTTGATGATATTCCTCTAGTCAAATGGAGAGATAGAATGACGGAATTCCATGCTTGGCTTGATCTCTAAATGTCTAAACTGGATGCGGTATTATTGAGTATTTTGAAAAAACTCTCCGGTAGATTCATTAGATCATTAAGAGAATGGTTCGAGAGTCTTGGAGATTACAAGCGGCTCTTGTCTTACCAAGCATCGATCGTAAGAGTTATGAATGCTCTCTATGAGGAATTCATTGATGACTACACACTTCTCAACAGACAGGTGCAACAAGAATACTTTGAGATGAAATGCTGCTCTTTAAAATAGAAAGATATTGAGTTTCATTGACAAAGGATGTCTTAGAGATATTATCTGTTGAATGGATACAATGATGTCAATTTGAGACACACTTATATTGCTTCTTTGCCAGAACAATTGCAGCCTGAATTACAGTGAGCAATTTTGGCAACCCGCAAAGACATGACCCAGATAACTCTGGGAGAAATTCATCAAATGACGCTAACCACTCTTGAAAAATGTGTGATCAGCAGCGCTTTCTGAGTGACATGTTAGACAATAACAAATCCCTGCGAAAAATGTGCAAAAAATCTTATCTCGCAATCAAATGTAAAGAAAAGAATTGCACTTGCAAATCCAAAAAGAAGAAGCATCTGAAGCATTGCAGAATCAATAGTGGCAAAAACAGGAAGAAAGGAAGATCTGTTCGATTTTTCAAGAAAAAATAGCCAAAGGAAAAAAGTTCAAAAAAGACAGATGCTTTATCTGTGGAAAAAAGGGACACTTCTCCAAAGAATGCCCTCAAAAGCCCAAACAAGCAGCAAAATTGATTCAACAAATTCACCAAAGACGCATTTTGACCTGGACAATGCTGACATTAAGTCTCTATTTTCAGAACAAGAAGAAGCTAATGAAGAAACTGTCTTCATCCTGAAAGAGATCTTTTCAGACGAAGAAAAATCTTCATTAGAAGATGATTTCGAGTACCTCAGTATCAATACTCTTCAGTCTTGCCATCCAGTATAGCTCCTGATCTCAATTCCGTTGGTGCACATTCATGTCCTACCTTCCAAATATGAAAGACCAATTCCTATCATTGGTTTTTTTGATATTGATGCCTATAAAAACATGATGAATCCTTCAGTATTGCCTGATGAAGCATGGATGTCTTATTCAGAATATTTTAAAGCCGCAGATGGGAAAGTATTTCGCACCAACCTCATTACCAAAGAGCCCATTGAAATACAGTTCTTTCCAAACTGTATCATATGGACAAAAAGTCAGTGGATCAACTTTGCTTGATAAAGATTTATTGATAGGATTTGATGTGTATTAGCAAGCTCAACATCTTCAAATCCTTCCTATAGGCTTGAAACACAAAAGGTCTTTTAAAACCTTCACCACTGTTCCAAAAATGTTCTCCTTGTTTGAAGTTCCAGAAGAATTTATCAAATACAAGGAGCTGCTCATGCCATCCTATGCAGAGTCCCATGCAGACTTTTCTTATTCAACACCTCTATGGAAAAACAGAGATTTCTTTATTAAGCGTCCTTTTAAGCTTAATGAAGATGTCAACCCCACAAAGACAACTTATCCAGGAATGACTCTAACAGACCTCCTGCTAGCTTAACAGGAATGCCAACAGCTGCTTCTACAGGTCCATCCTGAACTGGTGAGCTCAATAAGGTCTTATTGAGCTCACCAGTTCAAGTTGGACCTGTCAAGCATTTTATGTTGAAAAAATATTAGAAAAAATTCGAGGGAAGAAAAAGCTGGTCATTGACTATAAGCCCTTAAATCATTTCTTAATGGATGACAAATTTTCACTTCCCAGGATCAGTTCTCTGTTCACTCATTTACAAGAAGTGCATATCTTCTCAAAGTTTAATCTTAAAACAGGATTTTGGCAGTTAGGAATTGATCTAGCAGAAAGATGCAATACAACATTCTGCATTCCTAATACTCAATATCAGTGGACCGTAATGCCTTTTGGGCTCAAAGTTGCTCCCTCACTATTTCAAAATGCCATGGTTCGAATCTTTGAGCCTATTCTTCATAGTGCCCTGATCTACATTGATAATATTCTGTTATTTTCAAAAGATAGTTCGACCCATAAACAACTCTTGGCTCAATTTTACTCTTTAGTCCAACAATACGGGATTATGCTATCTGAAAGAAAGAGCTACTTGGCCCAAACTGATATTGAATTTCTTGGAATAAAATTTGAAAATGGGATGTACCACCCTGAACGTCATATTGCCCAAGAATTGCTCAAATTCCCAGATGCAAATCTCACTGTCAAACAAATTCAGCAATTTCTTAGAATTATCAACTATCTCAAAGACTTTATCCCTTATGTGTCCAAATAAACTAGTTAGCTTTCCAAGATGCTAAAAAAGAAGGCCCCCACTTGGGGTAATGAACAGACCACAGCCGTAAAGGTTTCAAAGAAAATAGCTTAAAACCCCCCTCCTCTAAAAATTCTAAGAACAGGAAAAAGAAATTCTCCAGACTGATGCCAGTTATGAATATTGGGGTGCTATTTTACTTGAAGAACTTGATGAAAAGCGACAAATTTGTGGTCATGCAAGTGGACAATTCAAAGAATCTGAAAAACACTATCACATGATCTACAAGGAGATCTTGGCCATTAAGAATAGAATCAAGAAATTTGAGTTTCATCTTATCGGCCATTGTTTTCTGATAGTGATGGACAATTCTTCTTTTCCAAAGGTCCTTCATTTCAAAAATAAGACTCTTCTAGAACCACAATTATTGAGGCTCAAAAGCTGATTTGATAAATATGACTACACTGTCCAACATATAAAAGGGCATCTCAACCTCATCCCAAATCTCCTCACCAGACCACCGAATATTTCTTTACTCACTTCTCTTTAGACAATTTCTCTCATCTTTATGGCAGACTCCTCCAGCTCCTCTAAAGCTCCGATACCACAGTTCCTCATTCCAGCAATAGAAACATTTCCACCCGGATGCACATCAACAATGACCCTGTTCCAAATTATTGAATTTGCAAAAAATCATTTATTCCATTTTCAAAACCTATCCAATGTCCTCAGATAATATAAAGACAACCACACTCAGTTTCGTCCAGACGCTTCATTCCTCACGGTTTTCTGTTTTAGTCCTTCAGAGGACCTGCTCTTTGAAGAAAAATGGTTCTTATGGTGTATGACTACTCTCTATGCCATTGGTTTTGAAGTTCCCACTATACTCATGTACTATTTCCTTAATGACAGGAGCAACCAGAAAAAAAATCATCTGAAACTTTCTTGACTAGTTCCTGCCAATTCCTCAATGGTGCAATGATCTAAAAAAGATCATCAATCATTATGGTCTATGGCATAGATCATCATACGATCGTAAGGAATTTTGCTCACTGTTCATCATGTATTGACCTTTCTTTAGAAATCCTGAAGGGATACTCTGGACTCAAAATTCAGTCTATGAATACCTGACTTATTTCAAGTTTATCACCACAAGAGATACGTCCGCCATCCTCAAAAAAAAAAAAAAAAAAAAAATACAGACTATTTACATGAACTCAACCACTTCAGGCCTAAAGCTCAAATTTTGGAATCAACCTCTATAGGTCCGAAAGCAAAACCTGAAGCGGTTCTGGACTACAGTTCAGAGATTTGACAAGATTCATAGGATCCAACAGATATGAACACCGACACCAAACCCTTTGATGAACCTGGAAGCTCATGGAAAAGAGATTTTTATGGCAAGGACATCGATTTTGATGACTCAGATTATTACAATAATAATTTGGGTCCCAGTCAGAATTCCTTCTAGAAAAGAACTCTTCAAAATAGAACCAAAATACACCCGGAAAATCCAAAATGAAGCCTGTAGACTATTCTGGCAAAAGCTTCGCAGTATGCAACCCGTGATAGATGCCCTCAGTAGACTGTCTCTCTGAAGCTGAAAAAATATGTATCTGTGTAATTAATTTTAGTCAGATAAGTTCTCTGTATAATTAATCTTAGTCAAATGAGTCATTTGTCTTTATGCATGACTTAGTTAGGCATAAGTCATGTACCTACCTAACTAGTTCTTATCTTGTTAGATGTCTCCACCTAACTATTAGGTAGACATGTGTCTGTATAAAAAGTTTTTGTAATAGTTTCAGCTCTCCTCTCATAAAAAGGGAGCTTAGGTTTCATTTGGAGCAAGAGTTACCAAGCAATAACATTTCAACTTTCTTATCTTATCTTATGGCTTTTTAAATTTCTCTCCCTCTCCTGAAAGTCAAGAATTCTATCTTATTTATATCATCCTCTACTAAGGCATGAGTATGCTCTACACTTGCCACTCTTAGTGGATCCTGTGTATTAAAAAATACTAGTCCATTGATCCATTGCTACGATCCTCTAAATCTAGTTCTGTATAATAATACAAAAGGACAAAGCCTTGAGATTTGTTTGGCCATGGTGGCTTGTGGTATCTTGGCACTACATGAATATTATTATGCTTAACTCAAGTTTAGGGGCTCCGGGCCAGTGATGGCATCATCAGTAATAAATTCCACTTAATATAGTTTTTGTCATGCCTAAATGGTGTCTTCTATGCAAATTTTGTTTGCTTTTTTGCTCTCAATGTTTAGTTTCGGTTTTAATAATTCTTTAAGAGCTTGTACCATGTAATGTTGCTCTTGTCCATTAACATATCCTAGCTTATTAATGCATATACACGATAATTGTTTTAGAGAGATTATTCTACTACCTATATATTTTCTAATTATTTTGTTTTCAATTAATATCTTTGATCTTTTATTTTTTTTTTCAGCAGTTATGTGGCATTTTATATATTTTTTATTTACTTATTTTTTTCTTCTAGTCTGATTATGTTGAATTCATGTTTAGCTCATATTATTTACCTTTCAAGTTTGAAACGTGATTATATTTCTTGTTTCCTGACTGAATGCTGTAACAATCAACTCTTGTTATTTAGTATTTTAACATTTTAATTAATGTTCTGTGTTGCAGTTGGATGTGAAAGCTGCGAAAAAGGCCATACTTGATGGTATAAATTTATTGTACATGTCAATTGCTGGTTAGTTTCTGTATTATCATATTTTCTAGGCATATATATTAACTCTGTGTTTTAGGTTTTCGAAAGACCGATGAATCTCTCCTTCATGAAAGTGCTTCAGGTAAATGCTAGAATCAAGTCTTAGACATCTGGATGCTCTTTTTCTTGAAGCAATCTATTCTCCTTTTTGTCATTTGTTGTCTGCAGTTCAATTTTTGAGAGCTTGGAAACTTAGATTAGGTACCAGCACAATGTATTAGAAGGTCGAATACATCATATTCTGAAGACATAAGGCCATTCAATTGTAATAAACATAATTAGAGTCTGCATCAGGAACATTTGCTTTTAAGTCTAGTTGACTGTATTATTCTATTTTTAATTAATCAACTCTTTGGTTTTGGTTTTCTTCTCTTTGGGCATCTAGTCTTGACTTAATGTTCTTTCTAGATTCCCCTCCTTTCCTTTTCTTTTTCTTCCAATTAAAATTTCAGAAAGCGGTAAAAATATTGGGAAATTTCAAGTTTCACCTAACAATTCACTCGGTGTTCTTATTAGGGGGATGGCAGGATGGTGCTACAGCTGTATGTGTTTGGGTATTGGGGCAAACTGTAAGTTTGATGTTACTTTTCTAAGATTTTTTTATTTATTTTATTTAATGTCAAACCATTGGTTGAATGTGTGCAGAGACAGTATTTGTTATTTGTTTTACCTGGTTGTCATAGAGCAGAATTGTAGATTTTTTTGGGGTTTACCTTCAAGTCCTTATGGATAGTTATTGTGAATGGGACCAACAGGGTTGATTATGCCATCAGCTTTTCTAATAGGAAAATTACCTTGTTATTGTATCAACTACCACCATTTGAAAGATTTTCCATTGTTGGACCAAGTGGATTGTCCTCTCTTTTATCTCCATTTCTTGTATGTGCAAACTCTTTCCCTAGCTTTATTAAATCTATCATCACTCAAACCCTTGAACTATGAAAGATCAAATCTAACCAATATGGTATTCTTTGCTAAGAATGGTAAATCATGTGATTTCATAATCTTTCTTCTCTCTTTTAACTTCTCCAAACCAAGAATGTAGACTTCTTTTAAAGTCACTTCAGTGCATGGTGGGTTGAAGAATTTGCCATTTTTGCCTTGATTGTTCACTAGATTGGTACAATTACTTAAAGAGTTAAGAATGACAGAAATCATAATCTTTCTTCTCTCTTTTAACTTCTCCAGACCAAGAACGTAGACTTCCTTAAAGTTACTTCAGTGCATGGTGGGTTGAAGAATTTGCCACTGTTGCCTTGGTTGTTCACTGGATTGGTGACATTACTTAAAGAGTTAAAAATGATAGAAATTAAGCCTTCCACACTCTTTGGTTTTCAGGGTTGATGAAAATGCATGAGAACAGTTGTTGCACTTGAGGTTTTCTATGAGATGTCTTAGAGGATCATGATCTCATTAGCCTTATATATGTTGGAAGTGTCAAGGTCATTTGATCGAAGTAAAGAGTGTGTTTGAAAAAAATAATAAGACAAGCATTATGAAATAGAATGATTGATAGGTTCCATTTAGTGATTTAGGGAGTGCTAATAAAATATTTGTTGATACAATAGAAATATCTGTGCAGTTTTATTAATTCTCCCCATCGCTGCAAATAGAAATCAAGTAATTGTTTTGATGCTAACGTAATCAATGGATGATACTTTTGATGCTCTTGAAGTTGGTTAACATTTATCTGTTGACTTTAAGTACTTTATTATTAGGAATGCTTGCAATTTGTAGGACTGCAAGCTCCATAATATTATCTAGGATTAGTATAAAGATTGAGAATATTTCTGTGGAGATGATGTGATAGGGCAAGGAGGTCACGGAAGCAAACAACCAGTGGACAAGGGATTAGTTGCGCCCTCAATTAGGAAGCAAAACCCTCAATTAGAAAGCAAAAACTATCTCAAAATTTTGATTTAATGTTTTTTTATGATATCCACTCCTTAGTAGAGCTAGCAATTTTTTACACGACCGGATTATGCGACATGACTCGACATATAGTTAAACGGGTTTGGATTTAGTATAAACAGGTTCGAGTCATAAACGGGTCAACTCATTTATGACATGCTAAAAATAAGGGTTTAATAGGGTTGACTTGTTTAACCCGATAAGACACGCAATAACTGGTTTATTTAATTAGGTTAATAGGTTAACCTGTTTCATTTTGATCCATTTAAACCTATTATGACCCTTTTATTTATAATTAAAAATATAATTTTACTCTTAGTATCTTATAATTTATATTTTTTATTATTTTTATGAAACATTTGATATTAAAAGAAAATTTGAATTCTTGATTAATATCATCTATATTAAACAAGTTAGATAGTGAACAAAAAAAAAAAAAAATTAGACTCAAATTATAATTGATTTCATTATAACTGCTCATTTTATAAATAAATAAATTATATGAGGTTAAGAAAATAAAACTACATAGTGACTATAAATTTCTTTTGAAGATTGTTAATATTTAAAAATAAAATTTTATTTATTTTAAGAATAAAAATAAAGGATTAAATTTAACAAAATTTTAGTATTGATTGAAAAATAATTTCTACGAATACATTGATAAAATAAATTAGTGATATTATTAATTATTTATTTATTCTAATATAACTTTAATTTAATTTATATATGAAGAAGATCATATTTACTGAATAGACCCAGATTCAAATCCTATCCCCTCCCTTGCAAGCATCTCAAAATTTTTAAGTAAACAAGTAATACGAGTCATTAAACGGGTTACACGGATCATGTTGTATAACCTTTTTAGATGACTTATTTGATAAGCGGGTCATTAAACAGGTTACACGAGTCATGTCGTGTGACCTGTTTAATAAATTGGCTGTGTTTGGATTGGAAGTTTATGACAAGATTAATAATCGTGTCGTGTTCGGGTCAAGTATAATCGTGTCGTGTCAAAATTAGACACGACCCGTTTAGACATGACGCGACACAAATTGCCACTTCTACTCCTTAGAAATGGAAGTGTTGTTTATTGCAATAGGAGGAGGCAGTACAATTAAAGGTAAGGGCATGAATGTAATTTAACCTTTTTTAATATTAAATTTTAAAAGCATTAAAGGAACACAGCCTAATAGTTAGGTGCTAAAAAAAAAGAAGGTAAGCAGATTGTTGGAAAATTGAGCTTTTTTGGTAAGCAGATAGTTGGAAAATTAAGCTTTTTTGGTAAGCAGATTGTTGGAAAATTAAGCTTTTTTTTTTTTAAAGGAAAATATTTCCTTGGAAAATATTTTTGTATCTTTTAGTGTTTGGGGCACTTAGAAAAACTGGTCAACATAAAATTTTTTCTTAGGAGGGAAAACTAAGTCATCTACTCATCTTCAAGGAAAATGATTTTGGCAAACATTTGAAAAGAGGAATTCATTTTTAAATTGTCAAACTCGTTAAAAGGAAAGGAACTTATAATTAAAAAAAAGGCTGGCAGAAAAGTGCTCTTTAGTGGAATTTATTTATTCAATTTTTATTAGGGTATTAGGGTCTTTTTGTCATGGGTCATTGGTTAAATTGATATTGCAGGTTTTTATTGCTAACATTGGGGATGCTAAAGCAATTTTAGCTCGATCATCTGAAGCTGGTGGATCACTAAATCATACTGATGGTGGGAATCTGTTGAAGGCCATTGTCTTGACTAGGGAACATAAAGCCATATATCCAAAGGAGCGTGCACGCATACAGAAGGTACTGATAAAAAAAAAAATTTCAGTTTGAAATTATGTTCTACCTCCTAAACTCCATCTATCCTTGAAGTGCATTTTCGTATTTAGGTAATATTAATTGATTTACGAAGTTGAAAGATAAATGCAGGAATAATATAAGATATTAAGTTACAACCTTCAGACTTTAGAGCAAAAGTTCATACAAAAAGAGCAATTATAGAATTCATCGAGCTTCTTGTGATCATGCCACATTGTCCTATTTCAAGCAAAACTTTTTATGAATGGTTTTTGATGCTTGAGTTTGACTTAAGTTCTGCTTCCTTAGCCAAATCTAATTAGTCCTATGCATGGTTCAGCTTGGCTTATTTGCATTCAAGTCTATGGCTTCGAATAGGTTAAATTTTCACCTCTGCATTCATATATGCTTCAAAATTGTTATTTTGTCTGAGCTTGAGATATCCTGAAGGGTTATTCTTATATTTCGTTGCATTTTGTTTGTCTTTTTGTGTTTTTCTGAATTCTACATTTTCTATTTTTTTTTATTTGGATTATATTTATATTTCTTTTCCTGTGTTGATTGAAAAATAAAGTAAAATTCAAAAGATAATACCAAAAAAGTTTACTTGTAAGAGATATGGTATTTTGGACAAAAAGAAAAAAGAAAGTAATATAATAGAGAAAAGAAAGAGTGATTCATTATGGATATGATGAATGCAAATGAGAGAAATGGTTCAGACCAAATTAAGATGGAAAAAAAAAAAATATGCTAAGAAAAAAGGGACACAGGTAGCTTCTGAACTGTTGACAAATTTTCATTCAGCTCTTTTAACTTTCTTTTACTGTCATTTATTATTTGACCTTTTAAACATATCAATCAAGTCCTATTTGAATGGAATTGCCCAATCCAATGTTTGACTAAGTAGAGTGTGTTTACTTTGTGTCCATTTAAGACTATATTGGTGCATGTTAAAAAAGTTTAAATGGCCCATAAGTAACTGTTCAGACTTCAGAGTTCTAGGATTACCCAAGTAAATATTCCATGAAAGGTTGATTCACTTTAGGAAGTTAAAATTGAATATACAAACACGCAAAGGCCAAGTGATGAAGTTTAATACTGTGTTAGATGCATCATATGTTCAACATGTCTCCATCATGTGGTGAGGACTCAGCAAAATGTGCCCAACAAAAAATATATATTTTCAGGTCATATCAAATACCTTTTAAGTCCGATCTCTAACCCAAATAAGCAGACGTGGCCACGGGCCAATTCAAACCGTGAACTGGACAGGGTTTTGGTTCATGAACTGGTATAGAACTGGGGCATAGGGGGCTTGATAGAATTAGGAAAACAAGAGTAAATTAGAAAATGAAACAAAGCTGAGATTTTATTGAATACTGAAATTCTCAAATACAAATAGTATTTCTCTGCTACAAAATAACTCTCAAAGTCTCAAGCAATTACTCAATTCAACAATACAAAATAAATCTTCCCAAAGGAATCCAGGAGCACTCTCCCGTCTAGCAGAACGTTAGCCCAGCCACAACCAAAAACCAGAAGGAATTTCTCAACACCCTTCCAGCAGTCATGTGCCCCTTTATATAGCTTTTTGGTTCCTCATAGCTAGTGCTCTCTTCACATGAATAAGATCCCGTATTTCTAGCTAACAAACATTCTTTTTGTTGCTCACCCTCTAGTTGTATTTTTCCAAAGTCTTCCTCCTCAAGTTCTAGACTTCTTCTAGAATACATTGGGCCTTTAGTTGAGTACCTATCATTACCAAACCCTTGAAGAACTTGCCCTCAAGGCTGTATTGCAAACATAAAAAGAGTAATGCGAGCAATATATTATCCAGTAACAACATTAATTTATGTAAGGTAGAAATTATTTGAGGCTACCAGTCCCTTTGGTCATACATGTAGTTGGGTGCAACCCGTTCCCTCAATAACACAAAACACCAAAAAAGTTTTGATTCAACCACTTTTTTTTTCTTTACCAAAAGCAATCCTTATCATATGAAGTTGCAATAAGCATTACCCAGGGAGTGAAATAAGTCCAAGATTGTAGGTTCCCAAACCTTTGCATCTACTGTTAGAGATCTCACCTTAGAAATATGAATGCCAATATTCCAATGAACGCTAGAACACTCGATGAATACTAGACTAGCCTTGTCCGCAAGACTGAGAAAAGGAAACTGGAGAAGGAAATTAACTTTGTCCACCCATGAAGCTTCTTCCAGTGGTTGCCCAGGCCAAAACGCTAATGACTGAATGATGGAAGAGTTGTCATTCCTAATTTTCCGCTGCTGTAAAATTGCTAAGGGTTCCACCATCTCTTCCTCGACTGCCATATCTTTGGGCAATTTAGTTGGAACTCGATGAGCCCCTATTACCTCGAGCTGGGATATATGAAAAAAAGAATGCAAACGACCTGCCGCAGGTGATCGTAATTTATATGCAACGGGGCCAATTTTTGCAATTACCTGAACTGGAACATAATACCTTGCAACCAATTTAAGAAAGACGTTTGAATTGAAGGAAATTTTCCTGTGAAGTTGAAATTTCAGTAACTCAAAAACCTCCATGTTGGAATGAATTTCTATAATTTCCTTGTTTCTAGGTGAGAAAGCAACCAATCCTTCCTCAACAATATGAGGACTCAAATAAAGAACAAAACTAGATCCAAGACTGTCACATACAGAAGAAGGATATAAGAATAAGTGAATTGATTAATTAGTTGTGATGGTAGTTGAAGTTGTTGTAGCTTTCTGTTAGAGGTTGTTGGAGAAATTGTAGCAAGTGGTTAGGCAGTTGTTTTTGGAGGGAAAGTGGCAATAAATAGGGTTGTGAGATATTGTAAAGATTCAATCGGATTCTCAATGCAATATTATCTTCTTCCTTACAATTCTCGACACTCTCTCTTTTTCTTCTAATTTTCTGTTCTTTTAAATTTCAACTCTAAAATAAATATTGTTAGGGTTTCTACCTAACATTTGTTATCAGAGCTTGAAAACTGGGTGGGTTTCATCTGCAATTTGGTTCTTTGTAGTCGCAAACCATGACTAAATCAGTAGTGGTGGGTCAAGATGCTGTTAAGATGGCACAAATGGAAGAAAGGTTGGATCTGTTGTAAGGGGAATCTCGGGAGACCAGGAAGGAAATGGAAATTCTGAAGCACGACTTCAATAAGTTACAAGAGGGAATCAAGAAAGATGCTGCCGGGAATAAAATTGCAATTGAGATTGCTGTGGGAAGATTAGAAACCCTAATGTTAGGGTTTTTTGGGGAAAAAGGGAAAGAAATCATCAACTCTGATGAAAGGAATTCTAATGGAGTGACCGGTAAGAATTCTTTAACAGCTTCAAACGAAACACTGAATCTTCATTCTAGAGATCAGGGTGGCTCTGATTTTGTTATGGAATCAGTGGGGTCAGAAAAGATTTTGCCTAAGATTGAATTAGTAACTTTTGATGGGAGTGAGCCAAGGGCTTGGGTTAGGAAGTGTTTCAAGTACTTTGAAGTTTTTGGGGTTCCTAAAGGTAAGATGGTGGGAATAGCAAGCTTGTATATGGTAGGAAGAGCTGACTCTTGGTTTCAAAATTGGAATAAGTCTAAAATTAGTGGATCTTGGGAAGAATTTGAGATAGCAGTATGTAATAGATTTGGAGAATAGGGTTTTGAGGGTGTAGTTGAGGAGTTTACGAGACTAAGGCAAGAGGGTAGTGTTGGGGAATATCAAGATAGGTTTAAGGATCTTAGGGTGAGAATGGAGAGGTTTATGCCTGATTTAGGGAAAGTTTATTTTCTGTCTGGATTCATTGGAGGATTGAGGGATGAAATTAGGCCAATGGTGAGAATGGTTAGGCCTACAACCCTAGCTCATGCTTTGGAAGCAGCTAGACTACAAGAGCAGTGGATGCTATGTAATAGTAAAGCCTTTTCTCTACCAAGATCTGGGTACAATAGTGCTTATAAGCCTAATTTTGCATCTTCTTCTTCAAACCAAACTAACTCAACTAAACCTTTATCCCAAAAATTTGGGGTCGACGATATGGATTCGCTTTCTCCATTCTAAACGATTTTGGGTTAAATCTTCAGAAATGTGTAATGCTTCTAGGTCATGTTGTATTAGTTTCTTCCAAGTCAATTTAGGTCTACCCATTTTTTTTTTTCTATCCTCTAACCTAATGTGCTCTACTTGTCTAACTGGAGCCTCCGTATGTCTACTTTTCACATGACCAAACCACTTTAATCTCCCTTCTCTTAACTTATCCTCAATTGGCACCACTCCTACCTTTTCTCTAATACTTTCATTACGGACTTTATCTAGTCTAGTATGATTACTCATCCACCTTAACATTCTCATCTCCGCAACTCTTATCTTAGACGCATACGACTCCTTCAGTGCCCAACACTCACTACCATATAACATAGCCGGTCGTATGGCTGTACGGTAAAATTTTTCTTTCAACTTATTGGGAATCTTGTGATCACATAGAACTCCCGTGGCACGTCTCTACTTCAACCATCCGGCTTTAATCCTATAACTAACATTCTCCTCACATCTCCCATCTACTTGAAGGACTGAGCCGAGATATTTAAAGTGATTACTCTGGGACAGTACCACTCCATCCAAACTAACTCCTTCCTTATCACTAGTTTGGCCTTCACTGAACTTACAATGCATGTATTCTGTCTTCGTTTGACTTAACTTAAAGCCCTTTAACTCTAGAGTACTTTTCCAAAACTCTAGTTTTCTATTGACTCATTCTCGCGTCTCATCTATTAGAACAATATGATCCGCAAACATCAAGGAATACTCTCTTGTATATGTTTCATCAATTCATCTAAAACTAATGTAAAAAGGTAAGGGCTTATAGCTGATCCTTGGTGTAATCCAACTGAGATTAGAAAATCTCTTATGTCTTCTCTCACTGTGCGCATAATAGTAGTTGCTCCTTCATACATATCTTTCAACACTTGTATGTACCTAATAGATACCATCTTTTGTTCTAACACACTCTATAAGACATCTCTTGGAATACTATCATAAGCCTTCTTCAAATCAATAAAAACCATGTGTAGATCTTTTTTCACATCTCTATATTTCTCCATCAAGCTTCTAATGAGAAAGATTGCTTCCATAGTTGAACGACCGGGCATGAAGCCAAATTGATTGAGAGAGATAGAAGTATCATGACGTAGTCGATTCTACACAACTCTCTCCCACAACTTCATAGTCTGGCTCATGAGTTTAATTCCCCTATAGCTTGAGCAACTCTGTATGTCTCCCTTATTTTTAAAAATAGGTACTAAAATACTCCTCCTTCATTCATTAGGTATTTTTTTTGAGTTTAGAATCTTATTAAATAATTTAGTTAACCATGCCACTCCCATATCTTTCAAACACTTACACACTTCAATTGGTATTCCATCGAGTCCACAGGTTTTACCCACTTTCATTCTCTTAAGTGCTTCCTTTACTTCTAAAGATCTAATCCTTCTAGTATAATTCACATTCTTTTCTATTGTTCTATAGTCTATATTCACGCTATTACCATTTTGACTATTATTAAAGAGATTATTAAAATAATTTCTCCATCTTTCTTTAATGTCCTCATCTTTCACCAACACTTTTCCTTCTTTATTCTTAATACACCTAACTTGATTGAGATCTTGATATTTCCTCTCTCCTCCTTGCTAATCTATAAATATCTCTCCCCTTCTTTAGTTCCAAGTTTCTCATATAACTTTTCAAAGGCCTGTGCTCTTGCTTGACTAACTGTCTTTTTTGCTTCTTTCTTTGCTATATTGTATTGTTCATATGCCTCATTATTATCACATTTAGATAATTTATACCATTCACTTTTTCTCTTCACTGCCTTTTGTACTTCCTCATTCCACCATCTCTCTTTTGAGGGTGGTCCATGTCCTTTAGACTCTCCGAGTACTTTTCTAGCTACTTCTCTAATCTTTGATGCCATCTGTATTCACATATCATTGGCCTCCATATCCAGCTTTCATGCTTCGGACTCGAGAAACTCATTTTTGAACTTCACTTGCTTTACTCCTTTGAACTCCCACCACTTTGTTCAAGTTACACTATTTCTTCTGACCTTACTTGAATTGTTCCTAAACTTGACATCCACGATCACTAACCGATGTTGACTTGTTAAAGCCTCTCCTGAAATGACCTTGCAATCCTTGCATAGAGCTCTATTTGTCTTCCTGATTAAGAGGAAGTCGATTTGGCTTCTATGTTGCCCACTTTTGAAAGTCACTAAATGTGACTTTCTTTTTATAAAGTAGGTATTTGCTAGTATTAGGTCGTATGCCATAGCAAAATCTAGGATACTTTTTTCCTCCTCATTTCGACTGCCAAAACCAAAACCTCCATGAACATTCTCATAACCTTGCCTATCACTACATGTCTATTCAAATCTCCACCAATGAAAACATTCTCTTCATTCGGTATGCTTTGCATTAAATCACCCATATCTTCCCAAAACCTTTGTTTACTCTCACTATCTAGTCCTATTTGTGGGGCATAAGCACTAGCTACATTTATTTTTTTTCCTTCTAGTACTATTTTTATTATTATAATTCTATCTCCTACTCTTTTCACAGCTATTACAGCGTCTTTCAATGTCCTGTCTATAATTATGCCTACTCCGTTCTTGTTTCTCTCATTTTCGGTAAACCACAGTTTATACCCTGAATTATCCACTTCCTTGCTTTTTCTCTCCTACCCATTTAGTCTCCTGAATGCAAGCAATATTCACCCTTCTCCTTTCCAAGGTATCCACAAGCTTTATTAATTTTCCTGTAAGTGATCCAACATTCCAAGTACCAACCCTGATCCTCCTTCTATCCTGTTCCTTCCTAATTGGTCTCCTTCTATGATATCTTCTATTGTTTTCTATGTCTATTTTGTATTTTGTTTCACTATCTATTCTACTATTTGTCCTATGGACTAACTTCTTTACCCACACCCGTTCATGATGTGGGAACCCTTGCTCACTTAACACTACACTCGGGCGCCGGCATGGCGTGTCGCTTTTGGTGAACGCCCTAACCCCTTGCATATTTCTCACTACACCCGGGCTCCGATGTAGCGCGTCGTAAGTAGAGGACGCCCCAACGTTTATATCATTTGAATCCATATCATAAGGTGTGACGAAATTTTTACGCTGGTTGTCACATACCGCAACCCTCCTCCTTTATCCGGTCTTGGGACCGGCTAAGCGCAAACTACTTAGGCAGAGTTTTCTTCTTCAAACCAATCCTACAAAATTTCTCAACCACTTTCTTATCCACCAAAACCTCCAAATGATAACAACGACAACCAAAAACCTTCTGCAACCACTGCAAAGTCCTCTTCTGCTACCAGTAGTAATTCACTACCTCAACCTTCATCTAAGCTAGGTTTACTTCCAACTCGAGCAGCAAGTAGACAGTCCAAACCCTGTTACAGATGTGGGGAAAAGTTCTTCCTTGGTCATCAGTGTAAATCTAAGATTGCTATGGCCATTCAATTGGGGGAACGAGGAGTGGAAAAATTGGAGGAAGAGTATCAGGAAGTGGTAGAAGGTCGGAAATTGGGGAAGGACAGCCAGAAATGACATCAGTCCATGCTATGGAAGGCAGTCAAGGTGTAGACACAATTAAGGTGATGGGGAGACATAAGGATAGACAATTAGTTATATTGGTGAATAGTGGGAGCACTAACAGTTTCTTGGATGTAAAAGTGGCCAAAGATTTAAAACTTCCAGTGGTGCAAGCACCTGTGTCAGTGGTTATTGTAGCTGAAGGAAGGAAATTATAAAGTTCTACAATGTGTCCTTCATTTCAGTGGCACACTCAGAACCAATGTTTCTCTTTTCCTATGAGACTTTTGGAGTTGGGTGGTGAAGAGAATATTTTCTGTGTATTTTCTTGAATGAGATACAAAGTATTTATATACAAAGAATCCTATAATTAAGTATTCTAATTGGGAAGAAATCCCAATAATTATGCTAACTAATTAATAAAGAATGTTATGTACATAATTATAGGATTGACTTTCTATAACACTCTCCCTCAAGTTGGAGCGTAGATATTAATCATGCCCAACTTGTTACAAATGTAGTCAACCTGAGCCCTATTCAAAGCTTTTGTGAAGATATCTCCTAATTGCTCCCCGGTTTTGACATGCTCTGTTGAGATGATCTTCTGTTGAATCTTTTTTCGAAGGAAATGGCAATCAATTTCAATATGCTTAGTACGCTCATGAAACACTGGATTTGAGGCGATATGAAGAGCGGTTTGATTGTCACACCATAGTTTGGCAGGAGATGAGGTCTCACGACCCACTTCTTCCAATAACTGACGTGTCCACATAACTTCACACACAGCTTGGGCCATAGCTCGATATTCTGATTCAGCACTCGAACGAGAAACTACAGTTTGTTTCTTACTTTTCCAAGATACTAAGTTTCCTCCAACAAAGATACAATATCCTGTAATGGATCTTTTATCAATCTTTGAACCTGCCCAATTTGCATCTGAAAAGCACTCAATATTTAACTGCCCATGATTGTTATATAAGATATCATGACCTGGAGCACCCTTCAAGTAATATAAAATTTGCCCCAAAGCTTTCCAATGGGTAACAGTAGGAGAGGACATAAATTGACTTACAATACTGATTGAATATGCAATATCTAGACGAGTTACTTTGAAATAATTAAGTTTGCCAACCAATTTTTCTATACATCTCAGGGTCCTCAAATAGTTCACCATCTCTTGCTGTGAGCTGAAGATTGGAAGTCATTGGTGCACTACATGGTTTGACACCTAATTTACTTGTTTCCGCCAATAAATCAATGACATACTTCCACTGAGATAAGAAGATGCCTTTCTTACACCTTGAAACTTCATTGCCTAAAAAATATTTCAATAAACCCAAATCTTTTATTTGAAACTGAGTCTGAAGGAATGACTTGAGTGAAGAAATGCCTGCAGAGTCATTTCCAGTAATGACAATATCATCAACATATACTATAAGTTGGATTAGTCTAGCTTTAGAATGTCTAAAAAACACCAAATGATCAGACTTGCTCTTTTGCATACCAAACTGCTGAACTACCTCACTGAACCTGTCAAACCAAGCTCGAGGACTCTGTTTCAAGCCATAAAGGGATTTTCGAAGTCTACAAACTTTGCCTAACTCCCCCTGAGCAACAAATCCTGGTGGTTGCTCCATATAAACTTCTTCCTAGAGATCATCATGAAGGAAAACATTTTTGATATCCAACTAATGTAAAGGCTGTAGAAAGAGATGATTCTCCTTAATTTCAATTAATCTGTACATGGGTATATATATACAATTGATTTCTATAATTGTGTTCTACTAATTTGGAAGAAATCCTAAATAAGAAATCCTAAATAGGAATACAGAATACAGAATATATAGAGAAATAATATAGTGATTGACTTTCCATAACACTCCCCTCAAGTTGGAGCATAGATGTTAATTATGCCCAACTTGTTACAAATGTAGTCAATCCTAGCTCCATTCAGAGCTTTTATGAAAATATCTCCTAGCTACTCTCCAGTTTTGATATGTCCTGTTGAGATGATTTGTTGTTGAATCTTTTCACGAACAAAGTGACAATCAATCTCAATATGTTTGTTCTGCTCATGAAACACCTGATTAGAAGCAATATGGAGAGCAGCTTGATTATCACACCACAATTTCGCAAGCAGGGAGGTCTTAAAACCTGTCTCATCTAGTAATTGAAGTATCCACATTACCTCACATACTGATTGTGCCATGGTTTTGTATTCGGATTCAGCACTAGATCGAGAAACTACACTTTGCTTCTTGCTTCTCTAAGACACCAAATTTCTTCCAACAAAAATGCAATATCCAGTAGTTGACCTCTTGTCAACCTTAGATCCAGCCTAGTCGGCATCTAAAAAACATTCAAATGCCCATGATTACCATATAACAAACCTCTTCTTGGAGCACCATTCAGATAACACAAGATTTGTCCCAAGGCTTCCCAATGAGCAACAGTTGGGGAAGACATAAACTGATTTACCACACTAATGGCATAAGCAATGTTAGGACGAGTGACTGTAAGGTAGTTCAATTTTCCTACCAATCTCCTGTATCTCTCTGAATCTTCAAACAACTCACTATCCCCTGCTAACAGGTGTAAATTTGGAGTCATTGGTGCACTACAAGGCTTAGCACCTAATTTTCCTGTCTCTGTCAATAAATCGAGGACATATTTTCTTTAAGACAAGAAAATACTCTTTTTACTTCTCATAATTTCAATACCTAAGAAATACTTTAACAATCCCAAGTCTTTGGTCTGAAACTGGGTTTGGAGGAAAGTTTTAAGAGATGAAATACCTGCAGAGTCACTCCCAGTGATGACAATGTCATCCACATAGACCACCAGGAGAATTAGACCTGCCTCAGATTGCCTATAAAATACTGAGTGATCACACTTACTCTTTTGCATACCAAATTCTTGTACTGCTTCACTGAATCTCCCAAACCAGGCTCTAGGACTTTATTTCAAGCCGTAAAGAGACTTCCGAAGCTTACAAACTTTACCCAACTTCCCCTGAGCAACAAACCCAAGTGGTTGCTTCATATACACCTTCTCCTGAAGATCACCATGAAGGAAAGCATTCTTGATATCCAATTAGTGCAGGGGCCAATCATATGTAGCTGCTAAGGAGATAAACAAGCGAACAAAAGTAAGTTTAGCTACAGGAGAAAAAGTGTCAGAGTAATCAATCCCATATGTCTGAGCATATCCTTTTGCTGCAAAGCGTGCTTTTAACCTAGCCACAGAATCATCAGGATTTACCTTCACTGTAAATACCCATTTGCAACCAATAGCTTTCTTATCAGTGGGCAAAGGCAACAGTTTCCATGTACCATTAGCATCTAAAGCCTCCATTTCCTCTTTCATAGCAGCACACCAGCCAGGATGAGACAGTGCCTTACCAACAGTATTAGGGATAGGAACAGAGTCTAAAGAAGTAACAAAATACCGAGAATAAGAAGACAATTGATTATAAGAAACAAAAGAAGAGATAAGGTAAGTACATGAACGTTTACCATTACGAAGAGCAATGCTTTGGGTAAGTCTAGATCAGAATCATGATCAGTATGAGGTACAGGATCTCCCAACGAAGTAGCTGGTGGAGGATCTGAGTCAGGAATCTCCAATCTTCTGGAATAAACATGAACAACGGGAGGTAGAGTAGGTCTAGAGACAGAAGGAACAGGCTATGAGAGAGGACTAGACATTGGTTGGACAGTATATATTAAGAGATCATCCTCCTCTCCCTGACTCTCATACGCAGATGATTGAGGAAAAAATATAGTGGACTCAAAAAATGTGGCATCTGCAGAAACAAGATAACGATTAAGAGTAGGAGAGAAACATCGGTACCCTTTTTGCAGTCGGGAGTACCCAAGGAAGACACATTTGAGAGACTTTGGATCCAATTTAATAACCTGTGGATAAACGTCACGCACAAAACAGGTACAACAAAAAATATGGGGTTCAACAGAGAACAAAGATTTTGTAGGAAATAAAGCAATATAAGGAATACCCCCATTAAGGACAGAAGACGGCATACGATTGATAAAAAAATATGCTGTAGAAACTGCATCCGCCCAAAAGTGTTTAGGAACTTTCATATGACAAAGAAGAGCACGAGTTACCTCAAGAATATGCCGATTTTTTCTTTTGGCCACTCCATTTTGGGATGGGGTATCCACACAGGAAGACCGATAAAGAATGTCATTTTGTGTCATATAAGACTGAAATTGTGCTGAAAAGTATTCTTTGGCATTGTCACTTCTTAATATGCGCACTGAAATATTAAATTGAGTTTGATTTCATTACAAAAGGCACAAAAGATAGAAAACAATTCGGAATGATTCTTCATTAAATATAACCAGGTAACACGATAGTAATCATCAACAAAAGTAACAAAATGACGAAATCCAGTTTTAGAAGTAACAGAACAAGGACTCCAAACATCAGAATGATCTAACTTAAAAGGGGATGAAGCCCGTTTATTGACTATAGACACAGAAGGCAAATGATGATGTTTTGCAAACTGACACGACTAACATTCTAGTACTGATAAAGACTGAAACTGAGGACACAGCTTCTTCATGGTAGACAAAGAAGGATGACCCAATCTACAATAAGCTTCAAGAGGTGTTAAGGTACTGGAGCAAACAAGTAACCGCGGTACATGATTTTCCAGAATGTAGAGATCACTTGACTCACGTCCTCTACCAATAATCTACTTCGTCGTAAGATCCTGAAACAAACACTGGTCAGAAAAAAAAGAAACAGAACAATTTAAGGTACGGGTAAGTTTACTAACAGAAAGTAGATTAGAAGAAAATTTTGGTAGACATAAAACAGATGACAAAGAAATTGATGAAGTTGGGTTCGCAGTTCCAGAACCTATGACACAAAAAGTAGAACCATCAGCTAAAGTAACAGTAGAGGAAGTGAGATTAGACTGAAAAGCAGATAGAAGACTAGAACTACCTGTCATGTGATCTGTCGCACCAGAATCAATAACCCATTTGGATGAGAAAGACACAAGGCATGTAGTGGATTTACCTGACTCAGTGATCGCAGTGACAGGGGAACTGGTAGGTTTTAGAGATGCTTGATACTGGGAAAACAGTGCAAAGTCCTCTGCAGATACCAAAATAATTTTCTCAGAGGAAGATGCTGTAGAATTCTCTGCTGCCATATTTGCCATATGTGATCACTGATTTTTCCTCTTAAGTTGCGGACAATTATATTTTGTATGGCTACGCTAATGGCAATAATAACAAATGACTTCTCTTGAGTCCTAATTAGAACTAGCCTCTCCATTACGTTGATTACTTCTGTTGCCTGTAATTCCTCTACTTCCTCTTCTATTATCCTGTTATCCATTTGGATTACGGCTAATAAGAGCACTACTGGCAGGCTGTGAAGATTGGGTACTCTTTGTACGAAGGATCCGTGTGAATGTTTCATGCAAAGAGGAAATCTCAGAACTGGAGAGAATATGAGATTTAGCAGTCTCATACTCTGAAGGAAGGCCTGCAGGAAAACTCATAACAGCCAGTTGTTTCCGTTGAGCCTGCTGAACTTTCACACAAAGACTAAAAGGCAACAATACATTAAGTTTCTCATATACCCGTTTAAAATCCATAAAATAAGCCGTGAGAGACTTATCCTCTTTCTCAGCACCGTAGAATGCCTTACATCATAAATGCGGGAGATATTCCCCTTACCAAAATACAGAAAATCTAAGTAATCCATCAATTCCTTAACACATTCACAGTGATTAATTAAACTAATTACCTCACTGTGAATCGAGTTCCGAAGCTGCAAAAACAACCGATCATCCTCCCTTAGTCAAGTTTGTCGTGTATCATCCGTAGGTGGATCTTTAGTAAGGTGATCATCCTTATCAATGTTACGCAAATAGACACTAACAATCTTACTCCACTCCAGGTAATTTGAACCATTAAGTTTGTATTCCGTGATCTCAGTAATCACCGGAATCACATCTGAAATAAAATTCTTATTGTCTGTCATTTTTTGAGATAAAGAAAACTAACTGAAATGCTAATCCAAAGTGCTTACAGCAACAAAATAATCCAAAATCACAAATCAAGCAAATACCGAAATAGGATCTGAGAGCCAAACCTCAGAAGTTCTTTAATGATGTACTGGATCAGGCAACAGCACTCTGTGGTGGAATGAGGGAGTTGAGGTGATGCCGGCGATGTTGATTGGATTCGAAACGGCCGGTCGGCGGCCAAGGTCTCTCCTGAGCTGGGTGGTGAGAACAAATAGTCACCCTAGATAGATGACCTACTCTGATACCATATAGAAAGAGATGATTCTCCTTAATTTCAATTAATCTGTACATGGATATATATATACAATTAATTCCTATAATTGTGTTCTACTAATTAGAAAGAAATCCTAAATAAGAAATCCTAAATAGGAATACAGAATACAGAATATACAGAGAATAAATATGGTGATTGACTTTCCATAACAAAGGCCAGTCATATCTAGCTGCCAAGGAAACAAATAAGCGAACAGAAGTTAGTTTAGCAATAGGTGAAAATTTGTCAGAGTAGTCAGTCCCATAAGTCTAAGCATATCCTTTAGCTACAAGGCTAGCCTTGAGACAAGCCACAGTACCATCGGGGTTCATTTTCACTGTAAAAACCTATTTACATCCAATAGCTTTCTTATTTGGAGGCAGATGCATCAATTCTCAAGTATCATTAGTATCTAAAGCTACCATTTCCGCTTCCATTTCAGCACGCTAGCCAGAATGGGACAATGCCTCAACAACAGATTTAGGAATGGAAATCGTGTCTAGAGAACTAACAAAACAACAAGATGGAGACAATTGATCATGTAGAAAGAGATGATTCTCATATGTTTCAATTAATCTGTACATGGGTATTTATATACAATTGATTCCTATAATTGTGTTATACTAATTAGGAAGAAATTCTAAATAAGAAATCCTAAATAGGAATACAGAATACAGAATATACACAGAAATAATATAATGATTGACTTTCCATAACACTCCCCCTCAAGTTGGAGCATAGATGTTAATCATGCTCAACTTGTTACAAATGTAGTCAATCCTAGCTCCATTCAGAGCTTTTGTGAAAATATCTCCTAACTGCTCTCCAGTTTTGATATGTCCTGTTGAGATGATCTGTTGTTGAATTTTTTCACGAACAAAGTGACAATCAATCTCAATATGTTTGGTCCGCTCATGAAATACCGGATTAGAAACAATATGGAGAGCAGTTTGATTATCACACCACAATTTCGCAGGCAGGGGGGTCTTAAAACCTGTCTCATCTAGTAATTGAAATATCCACATTACCTCACATACTGATTGTGCCATGGCTCTGTATTCGGATTCAGCACTAGATCGAGAAACTACACTCTGCTTCTTGCTTTTCCAAGACACCAAATTTCCTCCAACAAAAACGCAATATCCAGTAGTTGACCTCCTATCAACCTTAGATCCAGCCCAGTCGGCATCTGAAAAACATTCAACATTCAAATGCCCATGATTACCATATAACAAACTTCTTCCTGGAGCTCCCTTCAGATAGCACAAGATTTGTCCCAAGTCTTCCCAATGAGCAACAGTTGAGGAAGACATAAACTGACTTACCACACTAACGGCATATGCAATGTCAGGACGAGTGACAGTAAGGTAGTTCAATTTTCCTACCAATCTCCTGTATCTCTCTGGATCTTCAAACAACTCACTATCCCCTGCTAACAGTTGTAAATTTGGAGTCATTGGTGCACTACAAGGCTTAGCACCTAATTTTCCTGTCTCTGTCAATAGATCAAGGACATATTTTCTTTGAGACAAGAAAATACCCTTCTTACTTCTCATAACTTCAATACCCAAAAAATACTTTAATAATCCCAAGTCTTTGGTGCAGCTGGGTTTGGAGGAAGGTTTTAAGAGATGAAATACCTGCAGAGTCACTCCCAGTGATGATAATGTCATCCACATAGACTACCAGGAGAATTAGACCAGCCTCAGATTGCTTATAAAATACTGAGTGATCACACTTACTCTTTTGCATACCAAATTCCTGTACTGCTTCACTGAATCTCCCAAACCAGGCCCTAGGACTTTGTTTCAAGCCATAAAGAGACTTCCGAAGCCTACAAACTTTACCCAACTCCCCCTGAGCAACAAACCCAGGTGGTTGCTCCATATACACCTCCTCCTGAAGATCACCATGAAGGAAGGCATTTTTGATATCCAATTGGTGCAGGGGCCAATCATATGTAGCTGCTAAAGAGATAAACAAGCGAACAGAAGTAAGTTTAGCTACAGGAGAAAAAGTGTCAGAGTAATCAACCCCATATGTCTGAGCATATCCTTTTGCTACAAGGCGTGCTTTTAATCTAGCCACAGAACCATCAGGATTTACCTTTACTGTAAATACCCATTTGCAACCAATAGCTTTCTTACCAGTGGGCAAAGGCAACAGTTCCCATGTACCATTAGCATCTAAAGCCTCCATTTCCTCTTTCATAGCAGCACACCAGCCAGGATGAGACAGTGCCTCACCAACAGTATTAGGGATGGGAATAGAGTCTAAAGAAGTAACAAAACACCGAGAACAAGAAGACAATTGATTATAAGAAACAAAAGAAGAGATAGGGTAAGTACATGAACCTTTACCTTTACGAAGAGCAATGGGTAAGTCTAGATCAGAATCATGATCAGTATGAGGTACAGGATCTCCCAACGAAGTAGCTGGTGGAGGATCTGAGTCAGGAATCTCCAATCTCCTGGAATAAACATGAACAACGGGAGGCCGAGTAGGTCTAGAGACGGAAGAAATAGGCTGTGAGAGAGGACTAGACATTGGTTGGACAGTATATATTAAGATATAATCTTCCTCCCCCTGACTCTCATACACAGATGATTGAGAAAAAAATGGAGTGGACTCAAGAAATGTGACATCTGCAGAAACAAGATAACGATTAAGAGTAGGAGAGAAACAACGGTACCCTTTTTGGATCCGGGAGTACCCAAGGAAGACACATTTGAGAGACTTTGGATCCAATTTAGTAACCTGCGGATGAACATCACGTACAAAACAAGTACAACAAAAAATACGGGGTTCAACGGGAAACAAAGATTTTGTAGGGAACAAAGCAGTATAAGGAATATCCCCATTAAGGACAGAAGAAGGCATACGATTGATAAAAAAACATGCCGTGGAAACTGCATCCGCCCAAAAGTGTTTAGGAACTTTCATCTGAAAAAGAAGAGCACGAGTTACCTCAAAAAGATGCCGATTTTTCTTTCGCCACGCCATTTTGGGATGGGGTATCCACACAGAAGGCGATGAAGAATGCCATTTTGTGTCATATAAGACTGAAATTGTCTTTGAAAAATATTCTTTAGCATTGTCACTTCTTAATATGCGCACAGAAATATTAAATTGAGTTTTGATTTCATTACAAAAGGCACAAAAGATAGAAAACAACTCAGAACGATTTTTCATTAAATATAACCAGGTAACACGAGAGTAATCATCAACAAAAGTAACAAAATAACGAAATCCGCTTTTAGAAGTAGCAGAACAAGGACCCCAAACATCGAATGAACTAACTCAAAGGGGATGAAGCCCGTTTATTGACTCTAGACACGAAGGCAAGCGATGATGTTTTGCAAGCGACACGACTCACATTCTAGTCTTGATAAAGACTGGATCGAGGACACAACTTCTTCATGGTAGACAAAGAAGGATGACCCAATCTACAATGAGCTTCAAGAGGTGTTAAGGTCTGGAGCAAACAAGCGATCGCGGTACATGATTTTCGAATGTAGAGACCACGACTCACGTCCTCTACCAATAATCTGCCGTCGTAAGATCTGAAACAAACAACGATCGGATAAAAGGAAATAGAACAATTTAAGGTGCGAGTAAGTTTACTAACAGAAAGTAGATTAAAAGAGAAATTTGGTAGACACAAAGCGATGACAAAGAAATTGTGAAGTCGGATTCGCAGTTCCAGAACCCATAACACAAGAAGTAGAACCATCAGCTAAAATAACAGTAGAGGAAGTGGGATTAGACTGAAAAGTAGAGAGAAGACTAGAATTACCTGTAATGTGATCTGTTGCACCAGAATCAATAACCCATTTGGATGAGGAAGTCAGAAGGCATGTAGTGGATTTACGACTCGTGATCGCGATGATAGGGAACTGGTAGGCTTTAGAGATGCCTGATACTGGGAAAACTATGCAAAATCCTCTACAGATACCAAAACAGTTTTCTCAAAGAAAGATACTGTAGAATCCTCTGCTGCCAGATTTGCCATCTGTGATCGCTGATTTTTTCTCTGAAGTTGCAGAAAATTATATTTTGTATGGCCAGGCTCATGGCAATAATAACAAATGATGACTCTTGAGTCCTTATTAGAACTAGCCTCTCCATTGCGCTGATTACTTCTGTTGCCTGTAATTCCTTCTCTACTTCCTTTTCTATTACCCTGTTGTCCATTTGGATTACGGCTAATAAGAGCACTACTGGCAGGCTGTGAAGATTGGGTACTCTCTGTACGAAGGACCCGTGTGAATGTTTCATGCAAAGAGGAAATCTCAGAACTGGAAAGAATCTGAGATTTAGCAGTCTCATACTCTGAAGGAAGGCCTGCAAGAAAACTCATAACAGCCAGTTGCTCCCGTTGGGCCTGTTGAACTTTCACATCAGAACTAAAAGGCAACAATACATTAAGTTCCTCATATACCCGTTTAAAATCCATAAAATAAGCCGTGAGAGACTTATTCTCTTTCTCAGCATGGTAAAATGCCTTACAAACATCATAAATACGGGAGATATTCCCTTTACCAGAATACAGAAAATCTAAGTAATCCATCAATTCCTTAACAAATTCACAGTGATTAATTAAACTAATTACCTCACTGTGAATCGAGTTCCGAAGCTGCAAAAACAACCGAGCATCCTCCCTTAGCCAAGTTTGTTGTGTATCATCAGTAGGTGGATCTTTAGTAAGGTGATCATCCTTATCAATGCTACGCAAATAGACCCTAACAGTCTTACTCCACTCCAGATAATTCGAACCATTAAGTTTGTGTTCCGTAATCTTAGTCATCATCGAAATCACATCAGAAATAACATTCTTATTGTCTGTCATTTGTTGAGACAAAGAAAACTAACCGAAACGCTAATCCAAAGTGCTGACAGCAACAAAATAATCCAAAATCACAAATCAAGCAAATACCGAAATAGGATCTGAGAGCCAAACCTCAGAAGTCCTTTAATGGTGTATTGGATCAGGCAACAGCACACAGTGGTGGAATGAGGGGATTGAGGCGACGCTGGCATTGTTGATTGGAGTCGAAACGGCCGGTCGGCGGCCAAGGTCTCTCCTGAGCTGGGTGGTGAGAACAAATAATCACCCTAGATAGATGACCTGCTCTGATCCCATGTAGAAAGAGATGATTCTCATATGTTTCAATTAATCTGTACATGGGTATTTATATACAATTGATTCCTATAATTGTGTTATACTAATTAGGAAGAAATCCTAAATAAGAAATCCTAAATAGGAATACAGAATACAGAATATACACAGAAATAATATAATGATTGACTTTCCATAACAGATCATAAAATACAAAGGAAGAGATAGGATAAGTACATTGACGCTTACCTTTGCGAAGAGTAATGGGAAGATCTAAGTCAAATTGAGGAGCAGTGGATGAAACTGGATCTTCTGACGAAGAAGCTGATGGAGGATATGAGTCAAAAGTCTCCAATCTCCTGGAATAAACATGAACAACAGGTGGGCGATGAAGTTGAGCAAGTGCTGGTGCAGGAGGATTTTGAGGACTTGACACTGGATGGATAGAATAGACCAAGAGATCATCTTCCTTCCCCTGACTCATAACTAGGAGAGGGAGGAAAGAATGGAGTAGATTCAAAAAAGGTAACATCAGCAGACACAATATAACGATTAAGAGTTGGAGAAAAATATTTGTACTCTTTTTGAAGTCGAGAATAGCCAAAGAAGAGATGCTTAAGAGACTTGAGATCCAGTTTAGTAACCTGTGGATGAACATCTCTCACAAAACAAGTACTACCAAAGATACGAGGTTCAATAAGAAGCAAAGATTTTGAAGGAAACAAAATGGTATAAGGAATGTCAATATTAAGCACAGATGATGGCATACAATTAATCAGGAAACAAGCTGTAGAAATTGCATTATCCCAAAATTGTTTAGGGACTTCATTTGAAAAAGGAGTGCTTGTGCTACCTTAAGAAGATGTCTATTTTTTCTTTCAGCAACCCCATTCTGGGATGGAGTATCAATACAAGATGTTTGATGAAGAATGTCCTTTTATGACATATAGGCTTGAAAATTGCCAGAAATATATTCCTTAGCATTATCACTTCTCAATATACGCACAGAAGTATTAAATTGAGTTTGAATCTCAGCACAAAAGGCAAAAAAAAAAGAAAATAATTCTGTACGATTCTTTATTAAAAACAATCAAGTAACATGGGAATAATCATCAACAAATATAACAAAATACTTGAAACCAGTTTTAGAAGTGATAGAATAAGGACCCCAAATATCAGAATGAACTAACTCAATAGGGGACGAAGCCCTTTTATTGACTCTAGGTGTAGAAGGTAAACGATAGTGCTTAGCAAACTGACATGACTCACACTCTAAGACGAACAAAGACTGAAGTTGAGGACATAATTTTTTCAAGGTAGCCAAAGAGGGATGGCCCAAACGATAATGAATTTCGAACGGAGTTAAGGTGCTGGAGCAAGTAAGAGATCGTGGTGCATATTTATTCAGGATGTAGAGACCACGGGACTCATATCCTTTACCAATAATCTGCTTCGTCGTAAGATCCTGAAACAAACAATAATCAGAGAAAAAGGAAATCGAACAATGTAAGGCACGAGTAAGTTTACTAACTGAAAGCAAATTAAATGAAAATTTAGGTAGGCATAAAACAGATGATAAAGAAATAGATGACGTTGGGTTTGCAGTACTAGAACCCATGACACAAGAAGCAGAACCATCAGCTAAAGTAACTGTAGAGGAGGTAGGATGAGACTGAAAAGATGATAGAAGACTAGAATTACCTGTCATATGATCTGTAGCACCAAAATCAATTACTTATTTGGATGAAGAAGATACAAGACATATAGTGGATTTACCTGACTCAGCGATAGCAGTGACAGGGGAATTTGAGGCTTTTAGAGATGCGTGATATTGGGAAAATTGTACATATTCCTTTGCAGATATTAAGATAGTTTTCTTAGATGAGGGTGCAACTGTAGACTCATCTATTGCCATGTTTGCCATCTGAGACCGCTGATTCTTCCTCTGAAGTTTTAGACAATTGTATTTTGTATGACCATGCTCATGACAGTAATAACAAATAACTCTTTTTGAGTCCAGATTAGAATTGGTTTCCTCATTACGCAGATTACTTCTATTGCTTGAATTTTCTCCTTTATTTCTCTGTTGTCCATTCATATTTCGACTAACAAGAGCACCACTAGTAGTTTGTGGAAGTTGGGTACTTTCTGTACGAATGACACGTGTGAATGTATCATGTAGAGAGGAAATTTCAGAGCTAGATAGGATTTGAGATTTAGCAGTCTCATATTCTTAAGAAAGACCTGCAAGAAAACTCATAACAGCCATCTGCTCTCGTTGAGTCTGCTGGACTTTGACATCAGGGTTAAAAGGCAACAAGACATTAAGTTCTTCATATACTCTCTTAAATTTCATAAAATAAGCTGTGAGAGACTTATCCTGCTTCTCAGCAATATAGAATGCTTTGCACACATCATAAATCTTTTTCAAAATATAGGAAATCTAAGTAATCCATCAATTTCTTAACAAATTCACAGTGATTAATTAAACTAATTACCTCACTATGAACTGAATTTTGAAGTTGCAAACACAATCAAGCATCTTCCCTAAGCCAAGCTTGCTTTGTATCACCAGTGGGCGGATCTTTAGTCAGATGATCATCCTTGTCAATACTTCGTAAATAGACCCTGATAGTCTTACTCCGCTCAAGGTAATTTGAACCATTAAGTTTGTGTTCTGCGATTTTAGTCATCATTGGAATCACATCAAAAATAATAGCCTTATTGTCCGCCATTAGATGAAATTAATAAAATTCTAACATAGATTAATAACCAACTCTGTCCCAATCTTTAAACAAACTCAATAAAACTTAGAAACAAAAGAATTCCGTGAAAACAGAACCTGAAATTGCTCAACAGTGAACTGCCCGAAGGAGAGAAATATTTGAGATCCAAAAGAAATGCTCCAAACTGAACAATGAACTATGGAACTAGAATCACAAAGTCGAGGTGACCCTGGGACCAGAGGCGCGACTGTCGGACGTCACAGGAGGGCACACGCGCATTCACGCACCGGCGCGTGGAATAGGGATCAGAACTTAAGAATGGCGGGTGAAGGCTGTGCGCTTCAAGTCCGGTCACCGGACTTCCATGGGTGGCCGATCGGCACCTGAACCTTCTCCTGAGATGGGTGGTGAGACACTATGATAACTTTATTGAGTTCTCCTAGAAGACAACACTTGTCGGAGAAGAAGAACTAGAGAAAAAAAAATATAAGAACTAGAGAAAAAAAATATATATATTTAAAAAAAAAATTTCAGGCTAGGGAACCTAGGCTCTGATACCATGAAGAGAATATTTTCTGTGTATTTTCTTGAATGAGATACAAGGTATTTATATACAAAGAATTCTATAATTAAGTATTCTAATTGGAAAGAGATCCCAATAATTATGCTAACTAATTAATAAAGAATATCATGTACATAATTATAGGATTGACTTTCTATAACAGGTGGATTTGATGTTATATTGGGAGTAGATTGGATGCGAAGAGTGAGTCCAATTTTATTTGATTTCAAGGGATTGCAAATCTCATTTCAAAAGGGGGATACTTCAGTTACTTTGTAAGGGATTAAAAAGGGGATGGAACCTGGTAGCCTTTAAGAATGTAATTCCTTGCAGCAGTTGTTGCATAGGAAGGAAAATGATTTCCAATCTCCATTATTCTGTGTTAATTTGATAGAGCAGGTTGTTGGAATTCATTTTGCTGGTGCTACTACTTTGTTTGCAGCTAACAGAGGTAATATTCACCCTAATATTTAGAAAGTTATTGATAAATACCCTCAAGTTTTTGCTGAACCTACTTCCTTAACCCCTTTTAGAAGTCATAATCACAATATTCCATTACAACCTGATACTAAACCTATAAATGTGAGACCTTATAGGTATCCCCATTATCAGAAAAATGAGATTGAAAAGTTGGTGACTGAAATGTTGAATTACAAAGTTATTCAACCTAGCACTAGTCCATTTTCTTCTCCTGTTTTATTGGTTAAGAAGAAGGATGACACTCGTAGATTTTGCGTTGATTATAGAAAGTTGAATGACCACACCATTAAGAATAAATTTCCTATTCCTATCATAGATGATCCATTAGATGAATTACATGGAGCAAAAATGTTTTCTAAGATTGATTTAAGGGCTAGATATCACCAAATTTGAATGGATCCTCCTGATATTCCTAAGACTGCATTTAAAACCCACCATGGACATTTTGAAATCACAGTCATGCCTTTTGGATTGACTAATGCCCCTGCCACCTTTCAAGCCTCATGAACTAAATTTTCCAACAATTTTTAAGAAAGTTTGTTCTTGTTTTTTTTGATGACATACTCATTTACAGCCCTGATTTAGAATCCCATTTACAGCATTTGGAATCTATTTTTATTGTGTTGGAGGAGCAGCAGCTTTTTGCTAAAATGTCTAAGTGCTCTTTTGGTTAGAATTCTATTGATTATTTAGGACATATTATTTCAGAAAAAGGAGTATCTACAGATCCAAACAAAATTGAGGCTATGGTAGCTTGGCCTTATCCAACTGCTGTCAAGGAATTGAGGAGTTTTTTGGGATTGACAGGGTATTTCAGGAAGTTTGTTAGAAATTGTAAAAAGAGATGATTCTCTTTAATTTCAATTAATCTTTACATGGGTATATATATACAATTGATTTCTATAATTGTGTTCTACTAATTAGGAAAAAATCCTAAATAAGAAATCTTAAATAGGAATACAGAATACATAATATACAAAGAAATAATATAGTGATTGACTTTCCATAACACTCCCCTTCAAGTTGGAGCATAGATGTTAATCATGCCCAAATTGTTACAAATGTAGACAATCCTAGCTCCATTCAGAGCTTTTGTGAAAATATGTGCTAACTACTCTTCACTTTTGATGTGTCCTGTTGAGATGATCTGCTGTTGAATCTTTTCACGAACAAAGTGACAATCAATCTCAATATGTTTGGTTCGCTCATGAAACACCGGATTAGAAGCAATATGAAGAGCAGCTTGATTGTCACAGCATAATTTCGCAAGCAGGGAGGTCTTAAAACCTGTCTCATCTAGTAATTGAAGTATCTACATTATCTCACATACTGATTGTGCCATGGCTCTGTATTCGGATTCAGCACTAGATCAAAAAACTACACTCTGCTTCTTGCTTTTCCAAGACACTAAATTTCCTCCAACAAAAACGCAATATCCAGTAGTTGACCTCCTGTCAACCTTAGATCCAGCCTAATCAGCATCTGAAAAACATTCAACATTCAAATGCCCATGATTATCATATAACAAACCTCTTCTTGGAGTGCCCTTCAGATAATATAAAATTTGTCCCAAGGCTTCCCAATGAGCAACAATTGGGGAAGAAATAAACTGATTTACCACACTAAGGGCATAAGCAATGTCAGGACGAGTGATTGTAAGGTAATTCAATTTTTCTATTAATCTCCTGTATCTCTCTGGATCTTCAAACAACTCACTATCCCCTGCTAACAGTTGTAAATTTGGAGTCATTGGTGCACTACAAGGCTTTGCACCTAATTTTCTTGTCTCTATCAATAAATCGAGTACATATTTTCTTTGAGACAAGAAAATACCCTTCGTACTTCTCATAAATTCAATACCCAAGAAATACTTTAATAATCACAAGTCTTTGGTCCGAAACTGGGTTTGGAGGAAGGTTTTAAGAGATGAAATACTTGCAGAGTCACTCCCAATGATGACAATGTCATCCACATAGACTACCAGGAGAATTAGACCAGCCTCAGATTGCCTATAAAATACTGAGTGATCACACTTACTCTTTTGTATACCAAATTCCTGTACTACTTCACTGAATTTCCCAAACCAGGCCCTAGGGCTTTATTTCAAGCCGTAAAGAGACTTTCGAAGCTTACAAACTTTACCCAACTCCCCCAGAGCAACAAACCCAGGTGGTTGCTCCATATACACCTTCTCCTGAAGATCACCATGAAGGAAAGCATTCTTGATATCCAATTAGTGCAGGGGCCAATCATATGTAGCTGCTAAAGAGATAAATAAGCGAACAGAAGTAAGTTTAGCTATAGGAGAAAAAGTGTCAGAGTAATCAACCCCATATATCTGAGCATATCCTTTTGCTGCAAAGCGTGCTTTTAACCTAGCCACAGAATTATCAGGATTTACCTTTACTGTAAATACCCATTTGCAACCAATAGCTTTCTTACCAGTGGGCAAAGGCAACAGTTCCCATGTACCATTAGCATCTAAAGCCTCTATTTTCTCTTTCATAGCAGCACACCAGCCAGGATGAGACAGTGTCTCACCAATAGTATTAGGGATAGGAACAGAGTCTAAAGAAGTAACAGAACACCGAAAACAAGAAGACAATTTATTATAAGAAACAAAAGAAGAGATAAGGTAAGTACATGAACGTTTACCATTACGAAAAGCAATGCTCTGGGTAAGTCTAGATCAGAATCATGATCAGTATGAGGTACAGGATCTCCCAATGATGTAGCTGGTGGAGGATCTGAGTCAGGAATCTCCAATCTCCTAGAATAAACATGAACAACGGGAGGTCGAGTAGATCTAGATATAGAAGGAATAGGCTGTGAGAGAGGATTAGACATTGGTTGGACAGTATATATTAAGAGATCATCCTCCTCCCCCCGACTCTCATACACAGATGATTGAGGAAAAAATGGAGTGGACTAAAAAAATGTGACATCTGTAAAAACAAGATAACGATTAAGAGTAGGAGAGAAATAGCGGTACCCTTTTTGCAGTCGGGAGTACCCAAGGAAGACACATTTGAGAGACTTTGGATCCAATTTAGTAACCTGTGGACGAACATTATGCACAAAATAGGTACAACAAAAAATACGGGGTTCAACAGAGAACAAAGATTTTGTAGGAAGCAGTATAAGGAATATCTCCATTAAGGACATAAGACGGCATACGATTGATAAAAAAACATGCCGTAGAAACTGCATCTGCCCAAAAGTGTGTAGAAACTTTCATCTGAAAAAGAAGAGCACGAGTTACCCCAAGAAAATGCCGATTTGTTCTTTCGGCCACGCCATTTTGGGATGGAGTATGCACACAGGAAAACTGATGAAGAATGCCATTTTGTGTCATATAAGAATGAAATTGTGTTGAAAAGTATTCTTTGGCATTGTTACTTCTTAATATGCGCTCATAAGTATTAAATTGAGTTTTGATTTCATTACAAAAGGCACAAAAGATAGAAAACAGCTCAGAACGATTCTTCATTAAATATAACCAGATAACACGAGAGTAATCATCAACAAAAGTAACAAAATAACGAAATCCAGTTTTAGAAGTAACAGAACAAGGACCCCAAACATCAGAATGAACTAACTCAAAAGGGGATGAAGCCCGTTTATTGACTCTAGACACAGAAGGCAAACAATGATATTTTGCAAACTGACACGACTCACATTCTAGTACTGATAAAGACTGAAATTGAGGACATAGCTTCTTCATGGTAGACAAAGAAGGATGGCCCAATCTACAATGAGCTTCAAGAGGTGTTAAGGTACTGGAGCAAACAAGCTACCACGGTACTGGAGCAAACAAGCTACCACGGTACATGATTTTCCAGAATGTAGAGACCACCTGACTCACTTTCTCTACTAATAATCTGCTTCGTCATAAGATCCTGAAACAAACACTGGTCAGGAAAAAAGGAAACAGAACAATTTAAGGTATGAGTAAGTTTAGTAGCAGAAAGTAGATTAAAAGAGAATTTTGGTAAACAGAAAACAAATGACAAAGAAATTGATGAAGTTGGGTTCGCTGTTCCAGAACCCATGACACAAGAAGTAGAACCATCGGCTAAAGTAGTAGTAGAGGAAGTGAGATTAGACTGAAAAGCAGATAGAAGACTAGAATTACCTGTCATGTGATCTGTCGCACCAGAATCAATAACCCATTTGGATGAGGAAGACACAAGGCATGTAGTGGATTTAGCTGACTTAGTGATCGCAGTGACATGGGAACTAGTAGGCTTTAGAGATGCCTGATACTGGGAAAACTGTGCAAAATTCTCTGCAGATACCAAAATAGTTTTCTCAGAGGAAGATACTGTAGAATCCTCTGCTGCCATATTTGCTATCTGTAATCGTTGATTTTTCCTCTGAAGTTGCGGACAATTATATTTTGTATGGCCTGGCTCATGGCAATAATAACAAATGACTCCTCTTGAGTCCTAATTAGAACTAGTCTCTCCATTACGCTGATTACTTCTGTTGCCTGTAATTCCTCCTCTACTTTCTCTTTTATTACCCTGTTGTCCATTTGGATTACGGCTAATAAGAGCATTATTGGAAGGCTGTGAAGATTGGGTACTCTCTGTACGAAGTACTCGTGTTAAATATTTGATGCAAAGAGGAAATCTCAGAACTGGAGAGAATCTGAGATTTAGCAGTCTCATACTTTGAAGGAAGGCCTGCAAGAAAACTCATAACAATTGCTGTTCGTTGTCTCATTGAACTTTTACATCAGGATTAAAAGGCAATAATACATTAAGTTCCTCATATACCTGTTTAAAATCTATAAAATAAGCCGTGAGAAACTTATCCTCTTTCTCAGTACGATAGAATGCCTTACAAACATCATAAATATGAGAGATATTCCCTTTACCAGAATACAAAAAATTTAAGTAATCCATTAATTCCTTAACAAATTCACAGTGATTAATTAAACTAATTATCTCACTGTGAATCGAGTTCCGAAACTGCAAAACAACCGAGCATCCTCCCTTAGCCAAGTTTGTCGTATATCATCCGTAGGTGGATCTTTAGTAAGGTGATCATCCTTATCAATGCTATGCAAATAGACCCTAACAGTCTTACTCCACTCTAGGAAATTCGAACTGTTAAGTTTGTGTTCCGTGATCTTAGTCATCACCGGAATCACATCAGAAATAACATTCTTATTATCTGCCATTTGTTGAGACAAAGAAAACTAACCGAAACGCTAATCCAAAGTGCTTACAGCAGCAAAATAACCCAAAATCACAAATCAAGCAAATACCGAAATAGGATCTGAGAGCCAAACCTCAGAAGTCATTTAATGGTATACTGGATCAGGCAACAGCAAACAGTGGTGGAATGAGGGGGTTGAGGCGACGTTAGCGATGTTGATCGGAGTTGAAACGGCCGGTCGGTGGCCAAGGTCTCTCCTGAGCTGGGTGGTGAGAACAAATAGTCACCTTAGATAGATGATCTGCTCTGATACCATGTAGAAAGAGATGATTCTCCTTAATTTCAATTAATCTGTACATGGGTATATATATACAATTGATTCCTATAATTGTGTTCTACTAATTAGGAAGAAATCCTAAATAAGAAATCCTAAATAGGGATACAGAATACAGAATATATAGAGAAATAATATAGTGATTGACTTTCCATAACAGAAATTATGGGGTGATTAGTAAGCCTCTTATAGATTTATTAAAGAGGGACAACTTTCAATGGACTGAAGTTACTAGACAAGCATTTGACTCATTAAAAGTAGCCATGTCTTCTGCTCCTGGTCAGACATTACCAAATTTTACTCAGCCATTTATCATTGAAACTGATGCTAGCAACTATGGTATGGGAGCTGTATTAAAGCAAAATGGATGCCCTATTGCATATATTTCTAAGGCTTTTGGGGTTAGGAATCAAAGCCTTTCTGTATACGACAAAGAATTGCTGGCAATCACTTTTGCCGTCACTAAATGAAGGCATTACCTTGAGCAAGGTTCCTTCTTCATCAAAATTGATAATGAAAGTATCAAGCACTTTTTAGAGCAAAGACTTCACACTAACCTACAAAAGAAAGGTATTTCTAAACTCTTGGGTTTAGATTATAAAATTTTGTATAAAAGAGGGGTGGAGAATAGAGTAGCTGATGCTTTGTCTAGAAGGCCACATTCTGCTGTGAATCAATTATCTACTGCTCATTCTGAAATCATTCCTACTTGGATGGCTAATGTCCTTAATAGCTATGTTAATGATTCTAAGGCTGCGGATTTAATTACTCAATTTTCTTTGGATAGTAAGGCTCATTCCAAGTTTCAGTTGAAGCAAGGGCTGTTGTATTACAATAATAGATTGTATGTGAGTTGTCATGATAATTTGAGGAAGCAATTAATAGCATTGTATCATGACAGTGCTATGGGAAGGGCACTCTGGCATTGACAATTCTTATAGTAGGCTGCAGAGACATTTTTATTGGCCTGGCATGTATATTGAAGTCTTGCAATGGGTACAACAATGTGCAGAATGTGCTAAATGTAAGGGAATGACTTCCGCTACCCCTGGGTTATTGTTGCCTTTACCAATACCTTCTCAGGCATGGCAGCACATCAATATGGATTTTATTAAGCAGCTTCCTAAGTCTGGAGGTAAGGATACTGTCCTAGTGGTGGTTGACAAGTATACAAAATATGGCCATTTCATTGGATTGGCTCTTCCCTTTACTGCATCTTCTGTAGCAAGGATCTTTATAGAACACATTTATAAGCTTCATGGTGCCCCTGTCACAATTGTTTCAGACAGACATAAAGTATTTACAAGTGTATTTTGGAAAGAATTTTTCAAGCAGCTGGGCACTACTCTTTCTTATAGTAGTGCTTACCACCCTTAAAGTGATAGCCAAACAGAACGTTTGAATCAGTGTTTGGAAACCTACTTGAGATGCATGAGTCATTAGCATCCCAAAGCCTACTTTCAGTGGTTGCCACTTGCAGAGTGGTGGTACAATTCCTCATACCATTCTGCTATGAAAATGACTCCATTTGAAGCCTTATATGGCTATTGCCCTCCATCATTACCTGCTATTCCCTCTTTTGCATCACCAGTTCAAGCTGTTGACCAATTTTTTCAGTAGAGGCAGTAGTTGAATGATGTTCTCAAGAGTAATTTAGAGCAAGGTAGGAACAGGATGAAACAACAAGCTAATAAGGGTAGATTTGAGAAAGAATTTGAGGTAGGGGATATGGTATATCTGAAGCTTCAACCTTATAGGCAAACATCTGTTGCCTTAAGAAGGAATTTAAAGCTAGCTGCTAGGTATTATGGACCATTTCAAATTCTGCAGAAGATTGGCAAAGTGGCATGCAAGTTACAGCTTCCTCCTAATGCTGCTATTCACCCTATCTTCCATGTCTCTCTTCTTAAGAGAAAACTTGGAGACAATGTTGTGCCACAATTATAGTTACTCGAAATGTTGGAGAATGAAATAATAGTGGCCCCTGAGAAAATTTTGCAAACTAGAACCATTACAAGGAATGGTTAGGCTGTGCTTCAAGGATTGGTCAGATGGTTTAATCTTCCATTGGAGGATGCTACTTGGGAGGATTAGTCATTCATCCAAGCCCAATTTCCCACTTTCATGCATTCTTGGGGACAAGAATGTTCTCGAGATGGGGGTATTGTCACGTACAGAAGAAGGAAGTATAAGAATAAGTGAATTGATTAATTAGTTGTGATGGTAGTTGAAGTTGTTGTAGCTTCTTGTTAGAGGTTGTTGGAGAAATTGTAGCAAGTGGTTAGGTAGTTGTTTTTGGAGGGAGTGTGGCAATAAATAGGCTGTGAGATATTGTAAAGATTCATTTAGATTCTCAATGCAATATTATCTTCTTCCTTACAATTCTCGACACACTCTCTTTTTCTTCTAATTTTATGTTCTTTTAAATTTCAACTCTGAAATAAATATTGTTAGGGTTTCTACCTAACAAAGACCCATTGACACCACAACACCAATAAGATTTCCCCATAATCTAATCCGCCAATAGCAAGAAAATACCTCCATGTACTCACTTCCAACAATAGAAATTATATTAAACCGCAACAACAACAAAGAATCATTTATGCATCTCAAAACTGAAGAATCCTTACCTTTTAGTTCCATTAGACGCTTGTTGACAAGTGAAACTTGTTGCAATAGACAACACAGCCTTCTGAATTGACGGCAACCTATTCCCCCCATCGGCATTAAGAAAATGTCAACGTCCCAATTGACAATTGCCTGTTGTGGTTGAACTATATCAGGAGGTGTAGGGGGTGGGGCTTGGAAAATGATTTGAATTGGTATGCTTCTCAGGGGGCCTAACCCGGTGATTTTGAAATTTCAATGGTCCAAGAGTTGGGCTCGTTGGTGGATGTGGTCTTGCTTCCCCCTAATATTGCATTTTGTTGCAGAATAAGAAGTCCTATAGGATAAGAAGTCCTATACTTTTAGTAATATAAGGAATGTATATTCCTATTTAGACTAGGATAGCCTTGTGTGTGTGTGTGTGTGTGTATATATATATATATATATATATATATATACACTTATACCTTTATTATTTGAGAAATATATAGAAAATTCTTCCACATGGTATCGGAGCTAATAGGAAAATATTAGTCCTCTGTTGTGGAATCATGACCCTAGAGAGTCTGTTTCGGGAAAGCAAATTAGATTACCTTCCTGGGGGGCTTGTTTTATGTCACCGCCTGCCTCAAAGGTTGGCTGGGTTGCTGACAAGCTTGTACACGAAAGACAGTCACCGGAAGACCAGCGCGTAGCTCCCACACGTTTTTCTTTTCTAGCTGCCGTCTTGGCACGTGAAGGTGCGTCTGGCGGCTGATTGCCTTTCATCTTCCATCAATAACGTCGCTGTTGTGCAAATTCTTGCAATTGCATGGGTCGTTAACAAGTAATAAGTACAGTATCATTTCTACGAGAAATCTGGTTTGAGTTCCAAACCACACAATAATTATTATTATCTATACTTCAAAAATCGAAGGAAGAATTATAAACTAAACTAATAATAACTAAAAAGCAAATAAGAGCAGACTAACTAAACTGAAAATATCAAATAGTAAAGGCATTTTAGAATTAGGGGCTCATACTTCATCAATAGCAAATCGATCTAACCTATTCAATAATTTGGGAATTATACTTTGAAGGAAATTAACTTAAGTTTTCTTTCAAGGTACTCAAGTTGTATCTTAATCAATTTAAGTCTTACTTTCGTGGTGATTAAATTAATTAAAACTTTTTAAGATATTTGATTAATTATAAATTCCGCATAAAATTTTAGCCTATCTCTAGGTCAAAAACCATAAGTTCAAAATTCTGTTTATCTAATATTAATATTCACTTTTCAGTCTTTTAATTAATATTTAAAATAATACTAAGTGAAGCTCAATACATAGCATGCATTAAGAACATAATAAATTGAATCAAAGAGTGAAATCCCAAATTTATTGAAATAGAATTAAATAAAATTCATAACTGAATTGAAAGTGCTACATTCTTAATTCTAGAATAAAGAAAACTGCTCATGATGAGTTCAACAATCAAATTTAAAATAAGAAAATATGAAAAACACATAAGAAGAAATAGAACGAAGAAACCCAGAATGAGAATTTTGTAGTCTTGGACTTTTGGAATTTTAGCTAAGAATTTCTTACAGAAATTTTGCCAACAATCTCTCCCGAAGTGGAATTACTATGCTTGAATGTAAACGAATCAATCCTTGCTTTGTTTTTGACTTCTTGTATTTATATCTGGTGTAAAAATACTTAATTTAGAGCCCTAGCAGCCTTAGAAGTCGTTCCAGGTTGAGCAAAAAAGAGGAAAAGTTGAATTGGGATTATTTACTGGTATCCATTACACGGCCTGTATAGTATTGCACAGGGTAGGGCTGTGTAATTCTTTGGACTCCCTAACCTTGCATCTTATGGAGGAACAGAAGATTACACGGGGTGAGGGTTATCGCATGGGTTATGGTACACGGCCCGTGTACTGGCTTTCTCCCATGGCTATGTTTCACGGGTCATGCTTCAACATTGCACGGCTTGTAATTCTTCCAGCTTTCTAGCTTTTACTTTTTTGACTTTCAAACTCTTCTATATTTGTTCTAGGCCTTAGGATTGCATTAAATCACCTGATATAACATAGAAATCAAGAAATTAAGCTATATTAACACAAATTTTAAAACATAATGAAATTAACTAAAAATCATGCAATTGACTAACTAAATGTGAATGAAATGTAACAAATACTACTATTAAATACCTATATAATATCAGTGCATCAGTTGCCTCGAAGACTGTGTTGCATTCCTGTAGATTTTATTTTTTCTTTATTTTTTATTTTTTTGTGTTTGCCTTACATAAATTGATGTTGTATTTTTTTGTCTTCCATCAATAGACGACAATTGTTTGTATTGTGCCGTCTCTAACACCAATGCAACCATACTCTTATTTTTATTTTTATTTTATTTTATTTTTTTAAAATAGACTATTATAGACTTAAACATAGATTGAGCCCTTAAATGAAATTGTCTGGTTTAACTATAATATATGATAAGAAGATAAAGGGGAAAAGGAGAGTAGGAATTTGTTAACCCATAATTATAACATAGCCATAATTAGTTTTCAACAAATATGATGTCTTGCCTATTTAATTAATTAAATAATTACATATTTTGCATGATTTTACCATTGTGGCCTTGTCGTGTTCATTTCCTACAATTTCAAAAAGTTGTTGAGTCTCATTTTGATGCCTATAAATATTGTGCTTATGTTCATCTTCATGCGTCATAGGAGTTAATAATAATAACAACAATAACAACTGAGCTTTAATCCCAAACTAATTAGGGTTGACTCTTGGATCATTTTTCTCCATTCAGTTTTATTTGAAACTAATTCTGCATCAATATCTAAAAATTATAAATCTTTTGATACTACCCTCCATGTCATTTTAGGTATCCTTCCTTCCCTTCTCGTTTCTTTTACTACTAACATATTACATTTCTGTACTAGGACATTCGATGCTTTACATTAGACATGATTGAACCATCTTATTTGATCATCTCTCATTTTATCTGTAATGTGTGCTACATGCACTCTCTGGCGTACGTGGTAATTTCTAATTTTATCCATTATCGTAATACTAGACATCCATCTTAATATTCGCATTTCTACCACACTCATTTTATGGATATATAGCAACTCAGATGCTAGCATTCATTCACCCTTATACAACACAGTTGGGTTGACCATAGTTCTATAGAACTAACTTTTCACTTTGTTAGGGATCCAGTGGTCACATAGCTCACCCAATGTTTTTGATCTTATGAGTTACATCCTCATCTATTACTTTGTTCTTCTAGATGATAGAATTTAAATAATTGAATTGGTTGCATGTTGGCATCAGAACTCCTTTCAGCGAACCTCCTCTTCATTCCTTTTACAATGGCTAAACTCACAATGCATATATTCTATCTTATTTCTACTTTGCTTAAAACAATCTCAAGAATCCTCCACAACTCTAATTTTTTTTGTTAATTCCTTCACTAGTTTCATCCATTAAGACAACATCATTTACAAGATTCGTTTCTTCTGTAGCATCCATCAAAGCACTTTCTCAGTATTCTATCATATGCCTTTTCTTGATGAATGAATGCCATGTGGAGATCCTTCTTATAAATTTCCATTAATCTTGTTAATAGAAACATAGGGTTTGTTGTAGATCTACTAGGCATGAAGCCAAATTGGTTCTTTGATGCTTTAGTGGTCCCTATTTCCCATATTTTCATTGCGTGACTCATTAGTTTAATGCCTTGGTAGTTGGTACAATTTTGGATGTCTCATTTGTTCTTAAAGATAAGAACCAATTTATTCTTTTTCCATTCATTTGGCATCTTTCCATGTTTTATTATGTGATTGAATAACTTGGCTAGGCAAGCTATTCAAATCTCCTGAAAGCACTTCCATACTTTTGTAGGGATACAATCTAGACTGCAAGCTCTTCTTATCTTCATATTCTTCATGGGCTCTTTAACTTTAACAATCCTGATTTTATGAGTGTAATTAATGTTCTTTTCTGTAAAAGAAACATTAAGGTTTGAAAAATCATCCTCATGACTCGCATTTAACAACTAATCAAAGTAGCATTTTCATCTCTCTTTGATCTCACTTTTTACAAAGCTTGTTGACTATCATCTTTAGTACACTTGACCTAAACTCAAAGAAAATTCCTGATGAATGGAGGAAGAGTATTTTAGTACCTATTTTTAAAAATAAGGGAGACATACAGAGTTGCTCAAACTATAGGGGAATTAAACTCATGAGCCATACTATGAAGTTGTGGGAGAGAATTGTGGAGCATCGACTACGTCATCATACTTCTATCTCTCTTAATCAATTTGGTTTCATGTCCGGTCGTTCAACTATGGAAGCGATTTTTCTCATTAGAAGCTTGATGGAGAAATATAGAGATGTGAAGAAAGATCTACACATGGTTTTTATTGATTTGGAGAACGCTTATGATAGTGTTCCAAGATATGTCTTATGGAATGTGTTAGAACAAAAGAGGGTATCTATTAGGTACATACAAGTGTTGAAAGATATGTATGAAGGAGCAACTATTATTGTGCGCACAGTGGGAAGGGACACGAGATTTTCCGATCTCAATTGGATTACATTAAGGATCAGCCATAAGCCCTTATATTTTTACATTAGTTTTAGATGAATTGACGAAACATATACAAAAGAGAATTCCTTGGTGCATGATTTTTGCGGATGATATTGTTTTGATAGATGAGACACGAGAAGGAGTCAATAGAAAGCTAGAACTTTGGAGAAGTACTCTAGAGTTAAAGGGTTTTAAGTTAAGTAGAACGAAGACAGAATACATGCATTGTAAGTTCAGTGAAGGCCAAACTGGTGATAGGGAAGGAGTTAGTTTGAATGGAGTGGTACTGTCCCAAAGTAATCACTTTAAATATCTAGGCTCAGTCCTTTAAGTAGATGGGGGATGTGAGGAGGATGTTAGTCATAGGATTAAAACCGGATGGTTGAAGTGGAGACGTGCTACGGGAGTTTTATGTGATCATAAGATCCCCAATAAGTTGAAAGGAAAATTTTACCGTACAGCCATACGACCGGCTATGTTATATGGTAGTGAGTGTTGGGCACTGAAAGAGTCGTATGCGTCTAAGATAAGAGTTGTAGATATGAGAATGTTAAGGTGGAACTAGATAAAGTCCGTAATGAGAGTATTAGAGAAAAGGTAGGAGTGGTGCCAATTGAAGATAAGTTGAGAGAAGGGAGATTGAGGTGGATTGGTCATGTGAAGAGTAGACATACGAAGGCTCCAGTTAGACAAGTAGAGTACATTAGGTTAGAGGATAGAAAGAAAAAAAGGGGTAGACCTAAATTGACTTGGAGGAGAGTAGTACAACATGACCTAGAAGCATTACACATTTCTGAGGATTTAACCCAAAATCGTTTAGAGTGGACAAAGCTGGACAAAGCGAATCCATGTAGCCGACCTTAAATTTTTGGGATAAAGGCTTAGTTGAGTTGAGTTGAGTTCTCCATCAATTGTGCTAATTTGTGCATCTCCTTCCCTTCCCATTTTTTCAACTTTGGGTGCAAACTGGCTAGAGATTTACCATGAGTTTCGCTAACTGCTTTCTTAGATTATCTCTTTAGCTTTCCCATATTTTGTTGTTGGTAACATTCTATACTATTCTCTTCTCATCTTAATAGCTTTTTGACCCTCCTCAGTCCACCACAAAACTTTTGTGGGCGCGGTCCTCTACCTTTGGATATGCCTAGTATATCTAGTATTTTCTTAATGCAGCTTGCCAGTGTCCTCCAAATAGTATCCTCCAAATAGTATCAACATTATTGTCTAAATTTCATACACCGCTTATTAATAGCTTTTCCTTGAGTTATTTGGTTTGTACCTTTTAGGCTCCATCAAATTTTAGGTTGCATAAATTTTTTTCCTTCTTCACTTAGCTCTTTATCTTAAGACTGAAACAACTAGCCTGTAATGAGTAGTTAGAGCCTTGCCAGGGATAATTTTGCAAGTCTTATATAGAGCTTTGTCCTCTCATCTAGTGAGGAAGAAATCTATGTGGCAATGATTACCTCCATTCTTAAAAGTAATCAAATGTGATTCTCTCTCTCTCTCTCTCTTTCTCTCTTTGGCCAAAACCAAATCATAAGCCAATGTAAGTTTTAGAATGGTCTTCCCTTGTTACTACTCCCAATATCTAAACCCTCCACGCATCTCCTCAAACCGTCATTACTATTACCCTCTTGCCCATTCAAATCTCCCCCAGTAAAAAGTGAGAAGTTTGTAATCATTGGAAATCCCATAAATTAAAGCATGTATATCTTAACGAAACTTGCTTATGGCTTACTCATCATGACCTACTTGATATGCAGACAGTTTGGTGATGATAATAGTCTCCTTTTGAACACTAATTTAAAGAAGATAATTTTATCATTAAGTCTGTTCATTTCCATTACTTTATCATTGAGTCCTAGTTTTACTATGATTCCAACTCCATTTCGACTCTTTTCAACCCAGGGTGCCTCATCTTATAACCCATCTTACCAATTTATCTCACCTTGTCAACTCTCCTCATCTTTATGGTATCCAACAATCGCCATTGTCTTAGTGGATGGATTATAGAAGTCATCATAGGAGTCAAGTGATGGATTATTAATTTTTGGAAAATAAAAGCCATTTTCAAACTCCAGAACATTTTGAAAACTTTGAGACCTATTATTCAATTGAGTGCTATTAAGCCCATGAACTTTTTAATTTAAGGAGTTATTTAATGGCAAAAATAGAAAAAGGAAAAACCTGTTAACAATAGTTTAAAAAATTGGTTGCATTGCTCAATAGATAAAACTCGAAAGATCCATGGGCTTGCAAATTTCTTTTTCCTTTCCTCTAACCTGGATAATTTTCATAGTGAAAAAATAGTACAAATTTTCGATGTCTTTTAAATTGCCATTGATGGATTTCTCATTTTATTTATTCTATTAAATAAGTCCTCATTGTTTTTAAATTGCAAATTTTATGGGTTCAATATTACGTGCAATTAAAGAATAAGGGCATAATTGGGGGCTGGGAAATGGGTTTTTACCTATTAATGTATATAATTATGTTTTGTGACTCTCTGCTTACTATAAGCCCTTTGTATTTTTTAATGACCATCCTTTCCCATTTCCAGGCTGGCGGAATAATAAGTTCAAATGGACGATTACAGGGTCGCCTTGAAGTTTCCAGGGCCTTTGGGGATCGCCAGTTCAAGAAGGTTCAAAGTACTTCCTTTGTGCATCATTTACACTGCAGTTTCATATTGGTAGAGCAGTTGAGGTTTCTGAGAGGGTACCAGGAGTTTTCTATTGTGTTTTGTCTTTTGTGTACATTTTTGCATGTTATTGCTATGCAGGAGGAAAGGGTACTCTAAAATGGGAAAAAAATAAAAAAAAACTAATTCTATTGCTTGTGCATAAGGGTGTAATTTTAGAAATTTGTTTTTCCCGGAATGGCAAAAGAAAAGAATTTAGCTGAAACTGGGCTGTCTAAAGAAATTTCTGCAAAGGAGTGGTAAACATTCTGAAAATTGAATTTATGTTGAAGTAGCTCAGTGAAGCATTATGGAAACAATTGATGAATAAATAGATGGTTGATTTAGTCACATTGAAGATCTGAACAGATTAATTGAATTTTGTTCGAGGTCAAATCTTTATAACAGTATAGGTTGTACCATGATTTTGATAAAGTAACTGCCTTAATATATTTTGTTTCTTGTGTGTAGATAGACATATAATATTTCATTCTAGTCTGCTTTTCAGCATATAAACTTGAATTTTTACGGGTTGGAAAACCATATTAAGGAACCTATAATGTATGATATGTTGCTATCTAAAATAAGAGTGAGTTGCAGGTGGGCGTTGTTGCAACTCCAGATATTCATTCTTTTGACCTGACAGACAGAGAACACTTCATCATTCTTGGTTGTGATGGTTTATGGGGGGTATGTCTTCCGTGTAATATAACATAATATAATATCAAGTCTGTCTTTTTCATTTGACCTTCTTTGACTTTGAAAACATGATAAAATTGTTGTTCTGTATTGTTTCAGGTATTTGGGCCAAGTGATGCTGTTGAATTTGTTCAGAGATTATTGAAGGTAAAATTGCATTTCACTTGGTATTTAAACACTATATCACTTCTATATAACTTGAATTAGCCCATGAAACCATTGCTTTCATTTACATGAATCATTTCTTTCCTCATAAATGGCATGCTAGGTTTGATGTATCAAAGTTATCTGCATATCACACCACAAGTCTGTCTCTTGAATTGTAAGGTGATATGGGTATTTCCTGTTAGCATTAAGATAAGTAAATTTTATGTTTGGTGTTCTGTGTAGTATATTTTTCATCAACATGGTTACAACTTGCTTGAGTTACAAAGGCAAATTGTTTCATCTCAACTCCCCATCTTGGTAGAAAAATTGAGGATGGAAAATGTTTCTCCAAGTCAGAACTGCTTATCCTGGAACCATTTTTCATCATACTGTTACCATTTGTTTTCCATTCATTTTTTTTCATTGCACTGTTTATCTTTAACGATTAATTACAAGCTTACATATGTTTAGCAGGAGGGCTTAACTGTTACAGCTGTGAGTCGCCGTCTCATAAGGGAAGCTGTAATTGAGCGGCGTTGCAAAGACAATTGCACTGCTATAGTGATTGCTTTCAGGCACTAGTAGCTCCAAGGTCACTCGTTTTGTCATCCAAGAAATAGCCTTTCAGCTTCTCATCACTTGAAAAGAGGTTTTCAATTTTTGTTTGGTTGTAGGAACTCCCCACATGGTTATGGCTTTATCTATGCCTAGTTGATTGAGCATAATGGCTTGGTCTATTGCTGTGTAGCTAAGAATCTAAGCCTAGCTGCTCATACGTGGAAGAGTAACTGAACTTCTTGCATTTTGTTTGTGGATGCAGGGGTTTGTAGAAATTGTTAACTTATGAATTATACATCAATGTAATCTAGCAACTTCAATTTATGTTCTTTTTTTATTTTTTTGGACAACTTTACTGATTGTCAAAATCTTGTTTGATAACACTAAAGGAAAAGAGACATGAAAGAAAAAAATTGCAACCTTTATCTTAGGATATGATCATAAATTTGCTTTTTAAGCAAATTGGAAAAACTCGATTGTTCCCTTTAATGTTTTATTTCAGTCTCTTTCGGCTTTTATTTTGACCCATTATGCCCTTAAATTTATAATTTTATAACCATTTAGCATGACTGCCCAATCTCAATGAGATTGCTACATGAAGTATTTTCATTTCAACTTATATTTTTGTTGATTTATCCTTTTATTCATCGATCAAGTGGATATGTTGGTCTGAGTCATAGTCCATTGATCGGATTGTGACGCAGAGATCCGTTGCTAGAATCGCTAAATTCTCTTTCTTTTTTTATTTTTTATTATTTATTTTTTTATTAGACAATAAGCAATGCAACGCAAGTTAGGGAACCGTAGCAATTGACTATTAAGAAGATGTCTGTCTTAATTTATTGGTGAATTTAAATTTTAAATTTAAGCTGAATTATTTGTTTATAATAATTTTTTAAGTTTATAAGTTAAAAAAAAAAAAAAGCCAAGAGGGATTCAATTTTTTATTTTGTTGCTTATAAGTCTTATGATTGAAGCTAATTTGATAAAGTATTTTATAATATTATTTTTATTTAATTTTTAAAATTTCATTATAAATCTAATTTAATATTTTTTTAGATAATTATTTTTTTAAATAAATATATTAATAATTTATCAATTACTTATAAATACTTTAATTAAATACATAACTGATTAAAATTTTAAATGTTTATGAATTCAAATTAATTTATTAGCATCGGCTATTTATAAGTTGATTTGCATAAGTAAAATCAAACACTCTTTAAATGAGAAATTTTTTGTTGCTAAATTTTATTGCTAATCCGTTTATATTATGTTTCATTTTTGTTAATTTTTTGGTAGTTGACATGCAATTTAGCCATGAAAATTTGTCCATTGCTATTCTTTTTCTAATATTACTAAATAATATCTTTTTTTTAATTCGTTGCAAAACCATGGTTGATTAGCTTTGTATTTCTTGCAATCAATATATATATATATATATATATATATATATATATATATATATATATATATATATATATATATAACGGCTAAATACATTTCTCGACATCTGCACTATTGCATTTTTATTTATTAGACACTTGAGCTTTTCCGTGATCCATCACACACTTTAACTTAAAAAAAGCACATCAGATAAGCACGAAATTATACATGTCCATCTCCGAAGCTTGAGATACATGCACCTTTGACTTGGCAAATATTTGCTGCATGGCCAATTGTACTTGGGTAAACTTGAAGATGCTCTTAAGGGTGAAGATTTATAGGAACTGATTCATTGTGTACCATATTCGTAGTCTTGAGTTTCTTCATGTAACGTCCTGCACTTTTAAGCTCTAAATAGTACTATTTTCAGTCCATAAATGATATTATTTATAGCCAGTTTGAGGACCAAAAATAAAATGAAAATAAGTTAAATTAAGCAGTATAAAAATCAAAATGACCATCGGATTATGGATTTAAAGGTTATTATCGAAAAAGATAGATTATAACCTGATAAAGGGCATTTTGGTCATTTCACTTGGAGAGTTGACTTTTAATTAAAATGTCAATTAAATTAATTGAAATTAATATAATAAAATATGAAGAAATTTTGATGAAAATTTAAATAGAAATGTGTAATTGAAAGAAGAAAAGAAAGGAAATAAAAAAAATTTAATTTTAATTATGACATAAGCATGACCATATGACGACTTAATTAAAAACAAATTAGAATAAGACACATACAAATAAGAGACAAGTTTAATTATTGTATTCTTATCTTCAAAAGCCTTCATCTTCTTCCTTCATCTAAGTTGGCTGAACCATGCTCTAAACCACCTCCCACCATTTTCAAACTTTCAAGCTTCAATTTCCATGCAATTTCACCCTATTTTTCCATAGCCACCAACACTAAACCTTGTTATTTGATCTTGCTGAAGAGTTTAGAAGCAAAAAGAAGTAGAGAATTGGAGTTTTGGCTAGCTTGGAGTCCACATAAGTGAGGTTAGTGCTAACTCCACCCCTCTTTCATTTTCTATTTTTGAAACTAAGGTTAATTATGAGTGATTTACATGGGAAAGGTTGAAATTGATGCATGAAAGGAAGAACCTATAATTCGGCCAGCCTTAGGAGAGATGGGATTTTGATGATTTGTTTTGATTTAACTTGTCAACTAGTGTTGTTGGATGAGTATATATGAATTATGAGTTAAATTGCATGTGGTTGCATGGAATTGAGATTATATAGTTAGGGTTTTGAAGGGAAATTTGGGGGTTCAATAATATGATGCTCAATAGATGTTGTTGAGGTCAAATATTGACCATTTTATGTGAATTGGTTGAGTTTTGAAGTTGGTTGTTGGATTGAATTGATGAATTGGAAGTGTCACCCTTGTGTAGGAATTCTGAACCTCTGAGTCCAATGTGTTTATGTAGCCATAAGTAGAGCAACATATCTCCATTTGGTGTGAGGCTAATTGGGGATTAAACCTTAGACATAATGCTAGAAATGTTATGAAGGAAGCCTGCCTAGAAATTGACTATAGCTTGCCCTAAAATTGACTTGAATCCGGATGTGGCATTTTGGACCTAAACAGAATGACCATTTGAACAATGCTCAGCAATTTGAGCATAACTCACTCTAGAAAATCCTAGTTGACCTGATTCTTGAACCCATGAACTCCTAAAACATAGGAGAACATGTCTTATAAAGAACTCAGAGCCCATTTATGAATCAAACCCAACCAATTTGCTAGACCAAATTAGTCCAGCAAACCTGACCAGAACCAAACCTAACCTGGAAATCCTGAGTTTTAGGGTACCCAACCAGTTGTGGCAAAAATGCCATAGCTCAGCCTACAAAACTGCAAATGCAGTGATTCAAAAGCCAAAATTCTCATAAGACCTAAAACTACAACCTTGATGTTTTGGCCAGAGCCCAGATCCTAAAGGAACTTAGGAAAATTGTTAGGAAAAGTTAGGAACTCCAATCCTGGAATTCCTACATTTGGAGTAATTGGCCATTTGACACCCGGATAGTAAATGAATCATAACTCTGAATAGAAATCTCCAATTGGGATGATCCAAACTAATATAAAAGCTTAAGAAATAGAGCTATAATTTTGGTTTAGAAACTCTACTCAAATTTTGAGTGCAAGGACCTCAAATATGAATTGCAAAGACTGACCTGAACCTGAAATTCTGAATGCACAGGGTTTATGAGTTCAGGTTAGTTAACTTGCCATAACTCACCCTACATAACCTGAAACTTAGTGATTCTTGAACCTGTGCAACCATGAGACACAGGGGAACAACTCATATGAAGAATATTAAGCCAAATTATGACTGTAACTTGTTTAAATGTCTGGACAAAGTTGACTTCTAGAATCTGCCTTGTTCTAGAACAGGAATTGGTTAATAGACCAGTCTTAGTATATTGACCATATCTTGAGCTACAAAATCTCAAATTGAATAATTTAAAAAGGAAATTGAAGTTAACACATAAAGGAACAACTTTCATGAAGGAAGTATGGCCAAAAGGATTATACAACTTGGCCAGATTGCTAGGGGATTTTAAGGCACAAAATCTGGAATTCATGAAATGTTCAAGAATGACTTGAAATGTGAAATGTATGCAACATAAATGAATTGTGGGCCACATTAGTCATATGAAAATTTAATTGGGACTTATGTTCCCACCACAAATAGAATAACAAAGGTTACAAACAAATAATAGTACATGAGATGAATTAATGCAAGTTATAAATACTCAATATGCTAAGTTGCCCATATATGCCTAGACTTTATGTATGGGTTGGATAGATTGGCATGCCAATAAGATTCTGATTTGCAATACTGCTTATGGCTTTGTGGCATTCTATTATCTTGGCTTTTATGCCATTCTGTTATTATGGCTTCTAGCCATTATGTTACGTGATGATGTATATGGCTTTATGCCCGATTGCTGTCATGGCTTTTTAGCCATTCTGTTGCATACCTGGTTGACATTATGTATCCCACGGTATGATGGCCCGAGGCACAAACATGTCCAATACTAGTTTACCTGCTTATCCAGTCCAGTCAGTCTATCATAGGTTACTTGGGCATTGAAATGAGATGTTGAAAAATAAATAATAGATAAATGAATGAAAGGATCAACAAATCAATGTAAATCAAATATTTATTAAAAATACATCTTCCATGACAACATGAACATGAATTTATTATTTTTAATTATTTAGTTTATTTTTATATTATTATTGCGCCACTAAGCGTTATGCTTAGCACGATGGATTTTTTCCTCGCATAGGTACTGAAGATAAGGCCCAGGAGACATCAGATTAGGATTGTTTGGTTCGGATCTGCATTAGTGTCGGATAGTGTCACCTCCTCATGCAATGCATTTTGATAGGGTCCGTCAGACCACTGTAGTGTATTTTGTATATCGTAAATATTTATTTAAATTTCGTAATTTAAATTAAGAACTCGTGTAATTATATTTGTATATAATGTAAATTAATAAATTTGTAAATTTCATGTATGATGAGAGTTTGAAATTCGATATGAATGAATATGCAGATGCTATGGGAATGAACATGAATGAGATTTTAATTTTGAGATATTGAAATGATGATGGAAATGTGAAATTTGATACATGAAATTGTTTTAAGCAGGTGAATAGTGTAAGTTGCCAAATATCTACAAAACAGGGGAAACTCCGTCAGTTTCTCCACTAAAAATAAATTGAATAATTATATTAAAATGATAATAAAATTAATATGGAATAAAATAAGACAAGATAAGGTGTTCCAGTGCAGAATATAGCATTCCTTGCTCGACTACACTATAGAAAGGGTAAGGGGTGTTACATTTAGTGGTATCAGAGCATGGTTCAGGCATTCCTAGACCTAGATAGAGTGCATAACATGTATTGCATCCAATATGAGTCGAGGTGGCACTAATGCAGATCAACTTCTCTATTTGTTTTAGGTTAAGGTGTGGATCCAGAGTCCCAGAGAGCCATAGAGGAAGAGGTGGAGAGTCATGCTCCGCCTATGGTTGTTGTTGGAGGTTCTACTCCACCAGTGCCAGAGGGGCTTGCACAACCCCAATAGGCTTTGTTTGAGCAGATGACCGAGTTCTTTACACAGATGACTGGGGCAATTCCACAACCCCAACCGCAGCAGAAGTCCCATTTGGAGAAAATAAGGAAATATGAGGCTATAGACTTTAAGGGGAAGAAGGAAGATGATTCATTTGCAGCTGAGTATTGGCTAGAAAGGACAGAAAGAGTCCTTCAGCAGCTCCACTGCACACTAGAGCAGAGTGTGGAGTGTGCAGTATCTTTGTTCCAGGAAGATGCTTATCAGTGGTGGGATACGGTCTCACATGTGGTTCAGTCAGAGCAGTTGACATGGGATTTCTTCTTGGCAGAGTTCAGGAAGAAGTATATTAGTCAAATCTACTTAGAAGCAAAGAGGAGGAAATTCATTAGTTTAAGAAAGAGGCAGTAAACAGTGACCGAGTATGAGCGAAAAATTGTCAGGTTGAGCCAGTACGGTAAGGAGATAGCCTTGACTGAAGCTGACAGACGCAGAAGGTTTGAAGAGGGTTTAAATGACAACATCAAGTTGCATATCACAGCCTTGAGGATTACTAACTTCTCTCAGTTGATAGAGGATGCATTAAATGTAAAGAGAGTTATAGTTAGAGAGCAGAGCCAGAAGGATAGGCAGTGTAAGAGAGAATCTGGACTGTCACACCTTATCCGTTGTAAGGCATCATATGTTCCCATAGCATACCTAATGAATTACTGAACTCCACCTACCGATAACCCATTAGTTATGCTACAAAGGATTTTAAAACAAACCATAGCTTTTTATCTTATCAATTTTTTTGCGGAAAACTGCATGAGAATAGTTAAAATTCCATGTAAACATTCATTGGAAATAATGATAAACTAAATATTGCAAAAGTTACATTTTCATAAGTCTCAAAGTAAAATACAAAATAGTTACAAACTCAAAATGTGATAGCAATGCAATGCTTTTAAATATAAACTGCTCAATGTCCGTACATCCATACATATAGGTACAAAATACATCCAAAGGAATCACAAGGGTATACCTAACATAAATACCCACAAACAATACCAAAATGCTGCTTTCAAATCTCTCACTCGGCAGCCTTCTCCTTTCCCTTACCTGCGACAACATAAAGAAGCTATCGCTGAGTATATCACTCAGTGGTGCACAACTAATAACTTTAAAACTTAAGGTAAAACACAATTTGTCAAAGCATAATAAATCACATTTTTCTTAAGCATGAAAACTTCACAATAGTTCTAAGTCCATAAAGGCCATTTATTGGAATAACATTTCAAATGAGAAATCACACTTTATAAATCACAATTCACAAAGCATTAGTGTTGCCAACATCAACACACAGTTTAGGCCATGACACAATTTCACGATCAATGCCGTATTGTACACCACGACAAAGCAAACTCAACCTCACTAACCGTTATTAATGAGGGAAGGACTAGCTAGCTAATGAGTACTCATGTAGTCTTACCCCACTAACCGTTATTAATGGAAGACATAATCAATATCAATTATCAACCCCAAGTAGCCGTTACTACTGGGGAGTTCCGAAAGGGACTCTTATGCTAACTGTGGTTTCAAAACAGTTTCCAAAAATTTCTCACTCAATAATCATATTTATAAACCAATAAACACATTTAAATTTAACATAATATCCATATAAAGGTGGCAACAGCCAAATTTCTTAAATGTAAGAGAAAAACCATATTTCAGTCAAAGTAAACTTGTTCAAAGCAAACTCATTCAATTTAACACATTCCAAGCAATTTACAAGTTTAAAAATGAAGAAAAGGTTAGTTGTGCACAAACCTTTAATAATTCTCCTTCCTTGTTACCTACTTCTCCTTGTCCGTTCCAACTTCTTTTTCTATTAAAAATATACAAATAGAATATCTCAATACCAATCTCAATTGCTGCCAAGAACTCATTACATGCATGTCTAATGCATCCCAAGTTAGCTTTGAAAATTTTAGAATATTTTGGTTTTGGGAGAACTTGGCGCCCCAATCTTTGAACCCAATTTTTACCTAGTTGTGATCATAATTTGTTGAGGTGTACTTCATGAAAATTGTTCATTTAGGTCTTAACTTTATTTTCCTTTTTGAATCGCCTAATTCAGACCTGTGTAGCTCAAGTTATGACCAAAACACTGTTACTGTTTACTTCACTGTTCATCCTGCAGATTCAGTTTAAAAGCAGATTTATCTATCCAACTTCGTTCAGCAATTTGATCAAGTTAAGTCCATAATTTGGTCTAATGTTCTTCATATGAAATGTTCTACTATGTCTTAGGTTTCCATCGGTTCAAGAATCATCTAATTCGGAGTTTTCTAGAGAGAGTTATGGCCATGCAAAATTTACTATTCATATGGTAAATCTGCAGATTTATAGATTTCTGCAGATTCGGTGATTCAACTTTGCTTAGCTATTTGATTGGGTTAAGTCCATAAATTGGCCTCAAGTTCTTCATATAAAATTTTCCACTATGTCTTAGGTTTCCATCGGTTTAAGGGAGTTTTCTAGAGAGAGTTATGGCCATGCAAACTTTACTGTTTATATGGTCAAATTCTGTAGTTCCAGAATTGTATCTCCCATTTAAAGGCCCATTTTGGGTAGCTTAAGTCATTTTCGGGGCAGGGTATCTTCACGAAAATTCTAGCCCTATGTCTTAAGTTTCATTTCCAATTGGTCTCACACCAATTGGAGTTGTGTAGCTCAATTATGGGCTTCCAAACACACAGAATTTAGTGTGCAAAATTCTGCCCTAAGTTCAAATTTTCATTTCTTCAATTGTTCCTTCTAACCAACCTCAATTCACATTTAATTCACCTAAAATGACTATAATTTAGCATTGACACATTAATAACACTTTCTAACACAAAACCCACAATTTTAAAATACCAAAGTTTGCAATTTTCCCTAATTCTACCATTTCGTTACTTCCATTCATCAACCCAATGTCAATTCAAACTAAATAAACCTCAAATGATATTTAACACTACACACACCAATTTCACTCTCTAGCATCAAAACCCAATTTTCCCACGAACCCTAATCTTCCATAATTCAATTTATGCAATCCCATGAAATGTTACTACTCCCAATCATGCATACTACCTCAATTTAACATAGATTTATCATCAATTTAACTAAAATACATCAAAACCTTAATTTTCCCTAAGTTGGCCAAAACCCTAGTTTTGGTTCCATGCATGTTTCCTTTCAATTTCTCATGAAATTTCATCATAAGTTAACTTTATTCAAGGCTTATACAACTAATCTAACATGAAAGAAACTTACCTCAAGTGATTTCTTTCCAACTTCAATTTTTTTTCCAATTTCTTTTGCTCTACTTGCTCCAATGCCTCCATCAAAGTTCTCTTTGATCTTTTTTTTTAGTGGGTTATGGGATTTATGAAGGGAACTTAAGGGAATTAAAACTTGGGAGGGGAAATCAATGAGGGGAAGAAGTGGAAGAAGAAGAGAAAAAGAGAGAGAGAGGAAGAGAGAGGAGTGGGTGGTGGCACCTTATGGAAAAAAAAAAAAGAGAAGACATTTGTCTTCTTTTATATATATATATATATATATATATATATATATATATATATATATATATTTAACCCCAAAATTAGTTTATTAAAATTATAAATTTTAATTGTGTCATAAGGATAATTAAACTTAAATTTTTATTCTCCTTTTTTTTTTTACATTTACACTTAATTTTTTCTTTTAATTAAATAATTAAATTTAATTATCAAAAACCCATAAGTCCTTCATTTTAATTTTGTCATAATAGAAATGAAAGTTTAAGTTTTCATTTCTTAAATTTTTCCTTTCATATTTTTACTTGATTTTTTCTTTAATTTTTACCCCATAATTCAATTCATTAGTTTCATTTAATTTAATTGATATTTCATTCAAAAGTCAACTTTTGAGATGAATTGACCAAAATGCCCCTTATCGGGTCATAATTCCTCTTTTTCAATATACTCGGTGAATCCTTATATTTTTGGGTCACTTAAATTTTTATTGTGTCTATCTTAATTAATTTTCTATTTATTTTTGGTCCTCAAAGTGTTTTTAAATAGTACTAGTCACGGACTAAAAATAGTACTATTCATAACTCGGAGGTTCAGGGTGTTACAATTCTCCCCTCCTTAAAAGTAAAATTCGTCCTCGAAATTTACCTGGTTTCATTCTCTGAATAGCTGTGGGTGCTACCTTCTCATGTCCTCCTCACGCTCCCATGTAGCCTTCTGGCCTGAATGATGGTTCCATAGCACTTTCGGCAGAGGGATTTGTTTGTTCCTCAGCTGTTTTACCTCATATGCTAAGATCTTTATGGGCTCTTAATCATATGTCAGGTCTGGATTCACTTTGATCTCCTCTACTGGCGAAATGTGAGAGGGGTCTGATCTGTACCTCCTCAATATGGAGACATGGAAGACATTGTGAATCTTTTCCAACTCTGGAGGCAATGCAAATCTATATGCCAATGGACCCACTCTTTCCAGAACCTCATACAGCCCAATGAAGTGAGAACTTAGTTTTTCCTTTCTACCAAACCTCATGATCCTCTTCCATGGGGAAACTTTCAGGAATACCTTGTCACCCACACTGTACCGAATATCTCTTCTCTTTAGGTCAATGTAGGACTTCTGTCTATCCGTTGCAAATTTGAGTCTGTCTCTAATGAGCTTAACCTTATCTTCTGTCTGCTGCACTAATTTTGCCCCAATCAACTTCCTCTCGCCCACTTCATCCCAACACAAAGGAGTTCTACACCTTCTGTCATAAAGTGCTTCGTATGGAGGCATCCCGATGCTTGATTGATAACTGTTGTTGTAGGCAAATTCAATTAAAGGCAAGTGTGTGTCCCAACTCCCTTCAAACTCAATCACACAAGCCTGAAGCATATTCTCCAAAATCTGAATGATCCTTTCAGATTGGCCGTCTGTCTGCCGATGGAATGCTGTACTAAAGTTCAATCTAGTTCCTAGCGCTTTTTGGAGACTACCCCAGAATCTAGAAGTGAAATGGGTCTCTGTCCGACACAATAGACACTGGCACTCCATCTAACCTCACCACATCATCAATGTACAGTTTGGCCAATCTTTCCAGGCTGTAATCCATCCTCACTGGCTAAAAGTGTGTAGATTTGGCCAATCTATCAACAATAACCCAAACTGCATCATGATTCTTTTCTCTACCCATCTTCATTAATATCCAAATTAGCATGCAATGCCCTTAACTCATGCACTATGGACAATGGAGAAACCCTCAAACCAGCCATAGTCTTGCGACTTAAAGCATCGGTTACAACATTAGCTTTTCTAGGCTGATAGTCTATCAAACAATCATAATCTTTTATCAGCTCTAACCATCTCCTCTGCCTCAAATTTAACTCCTTTTGTAACACCCCTATTTGAATAGCCTGGTATATTTCACTGTTCCGGTGACCGGTGTTAGTCCGGATAATTAAGGGGATTAGAACCACACTTAAGACAACTAGAGAAGCCATAAATACAAATAATTAGTAATTGCCAATTAGTTAAGTATAAATAAGAAAAACAGAATATAAGAAGTTAAACGAGCCGAGAGTCACAGCGATGGGTGACCTTCTCGGGAAGGACTGCGAAGTCATTTTAAACTCAAATTTCAAACTGTAAAATGTGACGCTGCGGTCCTTAGGACCCTTATGAACACAGTGGAAAAGAGAAAATCATGAAAAAGAACTGTTAAGTCAGTCAAATAATTAGGTTAGGGAGCCAGAAGAAATATTGAATTATTTGCAAACCGGGATGAACCGGCAAGGGCCAATTTGGTCAATTGACCCCGAGACCTGACTCCTGACCTAACTGTCAAATAAAATTGAAGAAAAAAAAATTTCGGAATCGAGAATTAAATTAAAGAACTAATAGAAAAAAAAATGAAAAAGTGTAGGGAGATGACATCATGCATGACATCATGCATGATGCCATAAAAGTAATAATTAATATATTTAATTAATTAGATTTTTTTTGGCCTTCCATAAGACAAATTACATAAAAGAAATAAAAAGAAAAAAAAATCATTTTGGTCATCTTTTTTTTCCTTGTTGCCGCCTCCCATCTCTCTCTCCCTCGCCATAGTTAAACCTCCATTAAAGTTTGTCTTCAAGCTTTGAAACCCTTACCAAATCCCAACTTTTTCCATAATCACTCCATAAAACCTTATTCCCTTCCCTTGAGAAAGAAATTTAACAAGAAAGAAAGAAGAAAAGAGGAGGAAAAATTGAAGATTGGATATCAAGGTTGAGATAAGCAATCTAAATTGAAAATTTTAGTTTATTGGTTATGTTTGTGGTTTGAGTAACCTAGAAATTTAATTAAAATCAAAAGAAAACATTTGTAGAGGACCAAAGGGAATTTCAGCCAGCCATGGATGTATGAGAATATGATGTGTTTTGAATGAATTAAATTTGTTAGTAAGCTTGTATGAAAGTGGTAGTAAGATTGAAATGCTTAAATGTGATTAAATGCAATGAATTAGTGTGGTTAGGATTTGAGACCTAGGGTTTTGAGGCAAAAATTTGGAGAAATGGGTAAATGATATGTTTGACCTATTGTGAAGTGAGAAATGGTCATTTGTAACCAAATGAGTTGTGTTGGAGTGGTTGGAATTAAAGCTAAATTCGGAGGGAGTGTGGTCATGCTGCTGGCAGCATGACCAAGTCAGATTTGAAGGACCAAAAATGAAATTTTACAAGTCCAATTGATATGAGACCAATTGGGGATGAAAATAGACATAAAATGACACAATTTTCATTTAGGAACCATGCTCAAAAAGTGACTAAAACCTAGTGAACAAATTGACCAAATTTGGAAAAGTGCAGGCTGCCCTGTACAAACTGACCAAATGAACAGTGTTTGTTCATTTGGTCATAACTCGAGCTAGGCAGATCCAAATGACCTGAAATTTTACCAGTGGTTAGGTGAGATATAGACCTAAAACTTACATGAAGAACATAAACCCAAATTCTGCCAGCAACCAAGTCATTTGGCCACCCCAAGTTGGTGACCCAAAACTGCCAGCACCAAAATTGCCCAGAAAATCTGGGTTGTTTCCAATCCGGCAGCCATGGTTCAAATGGCCAAAACTTGAGCTACAAAACTCCAATTGGAGTGATTCAAAACGGAGAATAAACTTAAGACAATAGGGAACATTTTCTATCAAGAAAAGTTTGCCAAATTCTAACAGTAGAATAACCAATGGAACAGTGCAACTAGGGATACCAAAACTGAAAATTTGACAATTTTGCCTAAAGGACTTAAGCTTTGAGAAAATGACCAAAACCAACAAATTTAATGACCAAAATATGGTATGTGGGTGAAGTTGGAGTTCCCATACCTATTAAGCCTTAAAAAGTCAACAATTTGACTTGAATAGTGTAGTGAATAGTAACCCAAAACACAAAAACTTCGAGAACGTCGAATTTAGCACATTAAAGCTAGGTAAAAGTGAAGTTAAATTTATTTTTGGATTTATGCTAAGTTATGGTACTGAAACACTGTGAAACTGTGTGTTTCAGCTGAAAAAGACTTGGAAGCTCTGAGAGACTGAGTCAAGGCCTAGAGGCGACTCACGTTAGGTTTGTGCACAATAATTCTTGTTTAAATATTTTATTCTCAAAAATTTGACTTCTGTGATTAATTATGTACTGTGTTGCCATTTTATAATCGCAAATATGACTTTGGAAATTGATCAGATTTCTCATAAATTATTTAAATAAATTGTTTTGAATTGATTTTCTGTTCACACTTAGCATGACAGTATCACATTATTCCTCCTCCATTTATGGGGTTGAGATCGTTTATTTTCCTCTCTCTTTGGCTTGCCAGTTGAGGTTGAGATCAGATGAGTACTCATTAGCTAGCTAGCCACCTCCCTCATTGATTTCGATTAATGGGGTTGTAGATTGCTTTGTCGTGGTGTACAACACGGCATTGATCAAAAATTTTGTGTCATGGCTTAAGTTGTGTATGATTTTGGCAACACTGTATTTATTAAATTATTTGACTAAATTGTGTTATTATGAACTTTGATAATTTGTGGAATGTGATTGAAAAATATTTAAATTGTGTTTCATCAATGAATGATTTATGTATTGTATTTTAAATTTTTATTGTGCACCACTGAGTATTTTTATACTCAGCGATAGCTTATTTTGCTGTCGCAGATAAGAGCAAGGAAAAAGCAGCAGAGTGAGCTGCTATTGAATTGAGGACCACATTGATCTTTTGTAGGGGTATTATTTTATACCCTTGTAGTTAATTTTGATGTAAATATTATAACGCTTTATGTATCAATGTAAAGTTGAGCAGTTATAAAATAAATTGTAATAATATTATTTTTGAATTTCCTTCTGTAAATTAATATTTGTACTTGTGAATTTCATACTTTATGCCTTGTGAATGAATTTATTAAATATTTTGAGATGATAAATTTTGATTTGGATTGTGGAATTATTTTGAAGTGAATTGAATTGAGTTGCTTTGAGATTAATTGAAGGTTCGGAGTTGAGAAAATTATTGGAAGTGTTTTTTTTTTTTTTTTTTTTTTTTTATGTATTTGAAGAACTGTTTTCTCTAAATACAAACGAAACTCTGTCAAAATTTTTATAAAATTTGAGGCAAAATTAAAATGGAAAAATTTTTTTACTAGTATTTAAACTTTGAATAAATGGTTTTTAATTCCTACCAAAATGCTCACCACTTCCAAAATATAAGAAAATTGTTTTAAAATCCCTTGTAGGGTACTTAATGAGTTATCGGTAGGTGAAGTTCGATAGTTCATTAAGTATTCTATGGGATCATGTTATGTCTTACAGAGGAGTAAGGTGTGACATGTTTTAGTGGTATCAGAGCATGGTTTTTCAATAAATTTTGGCTATGTGTATGAATATTTTATTGATAAGTATAACTGCTCAAGTGTCTTTAATTGATACATATGACGTATTTACATCATGAATATGCACTAACGGAGGTCAACCTCCTTGTGTTTGATCTCAGGAAGTAGAAATTTGGGGAAAAATGGAATGGAAGGAGGAGATCATTCCGAAGAACAATCTGTTGAGGCTGAGGTTCAAGGGGAAGCCCCAGCACTACAGAACGTGAGTGGGTCAGCCACTCCAGCACCGCAATTCCCTGCTCAGTTTGTACAGCAGATGGCTATGTTTTTCCAGCAAATGGCAGGTAATATGCCACCCCAAGCTCAAATGCAAGCACCTGTAGCATAACCACAGCCCTCAGCTCGGCAATATGAAAAATTGATGAAATTTGGGGCCACCGAGTTTAAAGGCACTGTGGATCCACTGGAGGCAGAACAGTGGTTGGAAAGAATGGAACGAGTTTTTAGAAAGCTGCAGTGTACGGAAGAGCTGAAGTTTGAGTATTCTGTTTCCTTGTTGCAAGGGGATGCGTATGAATGGTGGAAAACCATCCCCCACAGCCTGGTTGAGCCACCTGTGCTGACATGGACAGACTTCCTGAGGGAATTCAGGTAGAAATGGGTTCCTGATGCGTATGTGGATATGAAGTTACAAGAATTCCTGAGTTTGAAATAAGGGGACAGAACCATAGCAGAGTATGAGAGAGACTTCTCAAAGCTAAGCCACTATGCTGGAAGCTTAGTCTCCACCCCCAGAGACAGATGTAAGAGGTTTGAGTCTGGGTTAAGGCCAAATCTGAGAATGCAAGTTGTGGGTTTCCGACATCAGAATTTCGCTGAGTTGATGTCACAGGCCCTGGAACTGAAAAGGATAGAATCTGAAGGGGCAGTAAAGAAGGGTACACAAGAGAAAGAGAAGACTGAAAAGACTACGAGACAAACATCTGAGAGTGGTTCTGGAAAGAGGAAACAGTTTGGGGGATCCAACTCCCGTAGATCGGGCAGAGGCAGATTTTCTTACCAAAGACCACCCCGGTCTGGTCAGCAGACCCAGCAGGCACCCCGAGGAGCTCTATCACTATGACAGTGTGAAACTTGTGGCAGAACTCACAGTGGGGTTTGTTTTAAGGCCACCGGTGCATGTTTTAATTGTGGAGGGAGTGGACATTTCGCTAAGGATTGCACTAGTCCGCGTCGGTCTGGACTTTCTGCTACATCTGAGGGATCAGCCCAAGTCTTTGCACCTAGAGGGTCACAGTCAGCTGCTAGAGGTAGAGGCAGAGGTAGGGGTCCTGGTAACACTCCTGGAAGTCAAAGCACTATTAACCAGCCAGTACCCAGTAGCGCACCAGTCAGAGTGTAAACCATGCGTCAGAGGGAGGAGGTTGAAACATCAGACGTTGTAGCTGGTAATTTTTCCATCCTTGACCAAGATGTACATGTGTTATTTGATCCTGGCTCTACACATTCACATGTTAGTGCTAGTGTGATGTGTTCTACTGCTATTCAATGTGTACCAATGGATTATGATGTGCTAGTAACTAGTCCATTAGGCCTGGAGGTCAGGGTAAATAAATTATATAGGGATTGTCCTTTGGGGATCCAAGGACACACTTTTTTTGTTTGATTTAATTGAAATGCCCTTCAGAGATTATGACATTATCTTGGGCATGGATTGGTTAGCCAGGCATCACGCCATGATTGACTGTAGACTGAAGACAGTCACTTTTGGTCTTCCTCAGTATGGTGATGTAGTAATATACGGGGAGAGGCAGTTATTGCCTTCAAACATCATTTCAGCTGCACTGGCCAGAAAAATGATTAGGAAAGGGTGTGAGATGTACTTGGCACATGTGATAGACACCCAAGTGGGGAGTCCAGCACTGAGGGACATTCCTACTGTATATGACTTTCCGGATGTGTTTCCTGATGAATTGCCAGGATTACCTCCAGAAAGAGAAGTGCAGTTTGAAATTGATGCTATACCTGGTGTGGACCCAATCTCCATAACGCCATACAGAATGGCACCAGCAGAACTAAAAGAATTGAAAGTACAGTTTCAAGAGTTGCTTGACAAGGGCTTTATCCGCTCTAGTGTGTCACCTTGGGGAGCACCAGTGTTGTTTGTTAAGAAGAAGGATGGCACTCTCCGGTTATGCATTGACTATCGGCAGTTGAATAAGGTGACAATAAAGAACAGATATCCATTGCCTCGTATTGATGACTTATTTAATCAGTTGAGGGGTACAGCTGTGTTCTCCAAAATTGACCTGAGATCAGGTTATTATCAGCTGAGAGTACAAGAGCAGAGTATTTCTAAAACTGCCTTCAGAACCCGCTATGGCCATTATGAGTTCTTGGTCATGCCATTCAGGTTAACTAATGCTCCGGCTACTTTTATGGATCTGATGAACACTATTTTCAGACCATACCTCGACCAGTTTGTTGTGGTATTTATTGATGATATATTGGTCTATTCGAGGAATGCAGAAGAGCATGATAGACATCTGCGGATTGTACTATAGGCTTTGAGGGAGAAACAACTATATGCCAAATTATCAAAATGTGAATTTTGGCAGAAGGAGATATCCTTTTTGGGGCACATAGTATCAGCAGAGGGTATTAAGGTGGATCCTAGCAAGATTGAAACTGTCCTTAATTGGAAGCCACCCAGAAATGTCACAGAGATTCACAGTTTTCTGGGGTTAGCTGGATACTACCGTCGATTTGTGAAGGGATACTCCATGTTGGCATCTCCATTGACCAAGTTGCTTAGAAAGGATGTGAAATTTCAGTGGACGGACAAATGCCAGCAAAGTTTTGATGAATTGAAAAGATGTTTGACTGAGGCTCCAGTCCTAACTTTACCTACACCTACAATTTACAGTGATGCTTCTCACAATGGGTTAGGTTGTGTGTTGATGCAAGATCAAAATGTTATTGCCTATGCATCACGCCAGCTAAAACCGCATGAGAGGAATTATCCAACACATGATTTGGAGCTTGCAGCTATTGTGTTTGCTCTTAAGATCTGGAGACACTATTTGTATGGGGAGAAATGTTACATCTACATAGATCATAAGAGTTTGAAGTATTTGGGCACCAAGAAAGAGTTGAATTTGAGACAGAGGAGATGGTTAGAGTTGATAAAAGACTATGATTGTCTGATAGACTACCAGCCAGGGAAAGCTAATGTTGTGGCTGAAGCCTTAAGTCGCAAGACTATGGCAAGTCTACGAGTTACTCCTTTGTCTTTGGTACATGAGTTGAGATCATTACATGCCAGTTTAGAGATTAATGATGAGGGGCAGATAGCAGTTGCATGGCATGTACAACCAGTGTTGATTGACCAGATCAGAATGGCTGCTTAGAATGATGAAAGGTATCAGAAGTTATTAGAAGAAGTTCAGCAGGGCAAGAAACCAGAATTCTCAATTAGAGATGACGGTCTATTTCTATATCAGGGCAGAATATGTGTTCCTAATGATGTTGATTTGAGGCAGATCATTTTGAAGGAAGCACATGAGTCTCCTTTTGCCATGCGCCCTGGTGGTACAAAAATGTATAGAAGGCTAAAGGAGCATTACTGGTGGATGGGTATGAAAAGAGATGTGGCAGAGTTTATATCCAAATGCCTAACTTGTCAGCAAGTAAAGGCAGAGCATCAAGTACCCACTGGGTTGTTACATCCACTACCAATACCAGAATGGAAATGGGAAAGAATAACGATGGATTTTGTAATGGGACTTCCAAAGACACAGAAGAGTCATGATGCAGTATGGGTCATTGTCAACAGACTGACTAAGTCTGCTCATTTTCTACCAGTCCGAATGGACTATAGTTTAGACAGATTGGCCAGGTTGTACATCGATGAGATTGTGAGGCTTCATGGAGTGCCAGTATCCATTGTATCAGACAGAGATCCTAAGTTCACTTCTAGATTCTGGGGTAGTCTTCAGAGAGCCTTAGGAACTAGATTGAACTTCAGATGGCCAGTCTGAGAGGGTAATTCAGATCTTGGAGGACATGCTACGGGCTTGTGTGATTGAGTTTGAGGGTAGTTGGGATACACACTTGCCTTTGATTGAGTTTGCTTATAACAACAGCTGCCAATCAAGCATTAGGATGCCTCCATATAAAGCTTTGTATGGCAGAAAATATAGAACCCCGTTGTGTTGGGATGACGTGAGTGAAAGAAAAATGATTGGACCCGAAATTATTCAACAGACTGAAGAGAAAATCAGGGTGATCAGAGATCGACTTAAAACTGCATCAGACCGTCAGAAGTCCTATATTGATTTGAAAAGAAGGGATATTGAGTATGCAGTGGGTGAGAAAGTTTTCCTCAAAGTTTCTCCTTAGAAGAGAATTATGAGATTCGGCAGAAAGGGGAAACTAAGTCCTCATTTTATCAGGCCATATGAGGTTCTGGAAAGAGTGGGTCCTTTAGCATATCGTTTGGCACTACCTCCAGAGTTGGAGAAGATACATAATGTCTTCCAAGTGTCTATGTTGAGGAGGTATCGATCAGACCCATCTCATGTACTACCAGTAGAAGAAATTGAAGTGAATCCAAACCTCACATATGAAGAAGAACCCATAAAGATTCTGGCTTATGAGGTGAAGCGACTCTGAACAATCGGATCTTTGGTAAATCTTTGTGGAACCATCATTCGAGCCAGGAGGCTACTTGGGAACGAGAGGAGGACATGAGGAGACAACACCCACAGCTGTTCAGAGATTGATACCAGGTAAAATTTCGAGACGAAATTTATTTTAAGGGAGGAGAATTGTAACACCCCTATTTGAATAGCCTGGTATATTTCACTGTTCCGGTGACTAGTGTCGGTCCGGACAATTAAGGGGATTAGAACTACACTTAAGACAACTAGAGAAGCCATAAATACAAATAATTAGTAATTGCCAATTAGTTAAGTATAAATAAGAAAAACAGAATATAAGAAGTTAAACAAGCCGAGAGTCACAGCGATGGGTGACCTTCTCGGGAAGGACTGCGAAGTCATTTTAAACTCAAATTTCGAACTGTAAAATGTAACGCTGCGGTCCTTAGGACCCTTATGAACACAGTGGAAAAGAGAAAATCATGAAAAAGAACTGTTAAATCAGTCAAATAATTAGGTCAGAGAGCCGGAAGAAATATTGAATTATTTGCAAACCGGGATAAACCGGCGAGGGGCAATTTGGTCAATTGACCCCAAGAGCTGACTCCTGACCTAACTGTCAAATAAAATTGGAGAAAAAAAATTTCAGAATCGAGAATTAAATTAAAGAAATAATAGAAAAAAAAATAAAAAAGTGTAGGGAGATGACATCATGCATGACATCATGCATGATGCCATAAAAGTAATAATTAATATATTTAATTAATTAAATTTTTTTTGGCCTTCCATAAGACAAATTATATAAAAGAAATAAAAAGAAAAAAAAATCATTTTGGTCATCTTTTTTTTCCTTGTTGCCACCTCCCATCTCTCTCTTCCTCACCATAGTTAAATCTCCATTAAAGCTTGTCTTCAAGCTTTGAAACCCTTACCAAATCCCAACTTTTTCCATAATCACTCCATAAAACCTTATTCCCTTCCCTTGAAAAAGAAATTTAACAAGAAAGAAAGAAGAAAAGAGGAGGAAAAATTGAAGATTGGATATCAAAGTTGAGGTAAGCAATCTAAATTGAAAATTTTAGTTTATTGGTTATGTTTGTGGTTTGAGAAACCTAGAAATTTAATTTAAATCAAAAGAAAAAATTTGTAGAGGACCAAAGGGAATTTCAGCCAGCCATGGATGTATGAGAATATGATGTGTTTTGAATGAATTAAATTTGTTAGTAAGCTTGTATGAAAGTGGTAGTAAGATTGAAATGCTTAAATGTGATTAAATGCAATGAATTAGTGTGGTTAGGGATTGAGACCTAGGGTTTTGAGGAAAAAATTTGGAGAAATGGGTAAATGATATGTTTGACCTATTGTGAAGTGAAAAATGGTCATTTGTGACCAAATGAGTTGTGTTGGAATGATTGGAATTAAAGCTAAATTCGGAGGGAGTGTGGTCATGCTGCTGGCAGCATGACCAAGTCATCTTTGAAGGACCAAAAATGAAATTTTACAAGTCCAATTGATATGGGACCAATTGGGGATGAACATAGACATAAAATGACACAATTTTCATTTAGGAACCATGCCCAAAAAGTGACCAAAACCTAGTGAACAAATTGACCAAAGTTGGAAAAGTGCAGGTTGCCCTGTACAAACTGACCAAATGAACAGTGTTTGTTCATTTGGTCATAACTCGAGCTAGGCAGATCCAAATGACCTGAAATTTTACCAGTGGTTAGGTGAGATATAGACCTAAAACTTATATGAAGAACATAAACCCAAATTCTGCCAGAAACCAAGTCATTTGGCCACCCCAAGTTGGTGACCCAAAACTGCCAGCACCAAAATTGCCCAGAAAATCTGGGTTGTTTCCAATCCGACAGCCATGGTTCAAATGGCCATAACTTGAGCTACAAAATTCCAATTGGAGTGATTCAAAAAGGAGAATAAACTTAAGACAATAGGGAACATTTTCTATGGAGAAAGGTTTGCCAAATTCTAACAATAGAATGACCAATGGAACAGTCCAACTAGGGATACCAAAACTGAAAATTTGACAATTTTGCCTAAAGGACTTAAGCTTTGAGAAAATGACCAAAACCAACAAATTTAATGACCAAAATGTGGTATGTGGGTAAAGTTGGAGTTCCCATACCTATTAAGCCTTAAAAAGGCAACAATTTGACTTGAATAGTGTAGTGAATAGTAACCCGAAACACAAAAACTTCGAGAACGTCGAATTTAGCACATTAAAGCTAGGTAAAAGTGAAGTTAAATTTATTTTTGGATTTATGCTAAGTTATGGTACTGAAACACTGTGAAACTGTGTGTTTCAGCTGAAAAAGACTTGGAAGCTCTGAGAGACTGAGTCAAGGCCTAGAGACGACTCACGTCAAGTCTGTCCACAATAATTCTTGTTTAAATATTTTATTCTCAAAAATTTGACTTCTGTGATTAATTATATACTGTGTTGCCATTTTATAATCACAAATATGACTTTGAAAATTGATCAGATTTCTCATAAATTATTTAAATAAATTGTTTTGAATTGATTTTGTTTTCACACTTAGCATGACAGTATCACATTATTCCTCCTCTATTTATGGGGTTGAGATCGTTTATTTTCCTCCCTCTCTGGCTTGCCAGTTGAGGTTGAGATCGGATGAGTACTCATTAGCTAGCTAGCCACCTCCCTCATTGATTTCGATTAATGGGGTTGTAGATTGTTTTGTCGTGGTGTACAACACGCATCGATCAGAAATTTTGTGTCATGGCTTAAGTTGTGTATGATTTTGGCAACACTGTATTTATTAAATTATTTGACTAAATTGTGTTATTATGAGCTTTGATAATTTGTGAAATGTGATTGAGAAATATTTAAATTGTGTTTCATCAATGAATGATTTATGTATTGTATTTTAAATTTTTATTGTGCACCACTGAGTATTTTTATACTCAGCGATAGCTTATTTTGCTGTCGCAGATAAGAGCAAGGAAAAAGCAGTAGAGTGAGCTGCTATTGAATTCAGGACCACAATGATCTTTTGTACGGGTATTATTTTATACCCTTGTAGTTAATTTTGATGTAAATATTATAACGCTTTAAGTATCAATGTAAAGTTGAGCAGTTATAAAATAAATTGTAATAATATTATTTTTAGATTTCCTTCTGTAAATTAATATTTGTACTTGTGAATTTCATACTTTATGCCTTGTGAATGAATTTATTAAATATTTTGAGATGATAAATTTTGATTTGGATTGTGGAATTATTTTGAAGTGAATTGAATTGAGTTGCTTTGAGATTAATTGAAGGTTGGGAGTTGAGAAAATTATTGGAAGTGTTTTTTTTTTAGGTATTTGAAGAACTATTTTCTCTAAATACAAACGGAACTCTGTCAAAATTTTTATAAAATTTACGGCAAAATTAAAATGGACAAAAATTTTTACTAGTATTTAAACTTTGAATAAATGGTTTTTAATTCCTACCAAAATGCTCACCACTTCCAAAATGTAAGAAAATTGTTTTAAAATCCCTTGTAGGGTACTTAATGAGTTATCGGTAGGTGAAATTCGGTAGTTCATTAAGTATTCTACAGGATCATGTTATGCCTTACAGAGGCGTAAGGTGTGACACCTTTTGTGTGCCCAAGTACTTCAAACTTTTATGATTTGTGTATATATAACATCTCTCCCCATACAAGTAATGTCTCCTGATCTTCAAGGCAAAGATAATGGCTACCAGCTCCAAGTCATGCGTGAGATAATTCCTCTCATGCGGTTTAAGCTGGCATAAAGCATAAGCAATGACGTTTCTATCTTGCATCAACACACAGCCTAATCTGTTATGAAAAGCATCACTATATATGGCATACTCCTTACCCAAAGTGGGCAAGATTAAGACTGGAACTTCAGTTAAATGCCTCTTTAACTCATCAAAACTTTCTTGGCATCGATCAATCCACTGAAATTTTACATCCTTCCTAAGTAGCTTGGTCAGTGGATATGCTAGCATGAAGAATCCCTTCACAAACCTTCGGTAATACCCAACTAAACCAAGGAAACTCCGAACTTCCGTGACATTTCTAGGTGGCTTCCAATTAAGAATGGCTTCTACTTTGCTAGGATCCACCTGGATACCCTCTGCAGATACAATATGCCCCAAAAATGTAATCTCCTTTAGTCAAAACTCACATTTCGATAGTTTGGCATACAACTGCTTCTCCCTCAAAGTCTGCAATACTATTCTCAAGTGTTTATCGTGTTCCTCTGCATTCTTTGAGTACACCAAAATATCATCAATGAACACCACAACAAACTGGTCCAAATATGGCCTGAAGATAGTGTTCATCAGGACCATAAAAGCAGCTGGAGCATTAGTCAACCCGAATGGCATTACCAAGAACTCATAGTGGCCATACCGAGTCTTAAAGGCAGTTTTAGGAATACTTTGCTCCTGCACCCTCAACTGGTAGTAGCCCGATCTCAAGTCAATTTTGGAGAATACAGTTGTATCCTTCAACTGATCAAACAAATCATCGATCCGTGGTAGAGGATATTTATTCTTTATGGTCACCTTATTTAACTGTCTATAGTCTATGCATAGGCGGAGAGTACCATCCTTCTTCTTCACAAATAATACTGGTGCTCCCCAAGGTGACATGCTAGGGCGGATGAAACTCTTATCTAATAATTTCTGCAATTGTTGTCACACCTTATCCCTTGTAAGGCACGACATGTTCCCGTAGCATACCTAATAAATTATCGAACTCCACCAACTGATAACCCATTAGTTATGCTACAAAGAATTTTAAAACAAACCATAGTTTTTTATCTTATCAATTCTTTTGTGGAAAATTGCATGAGAATAGTTAAAATTCCATGTAAACATTCATTGGAAATAATGATAGACTAAAAATTGCAAAAGTTACATTTTCATAAGTCTCAAGGTAAAATACAAAATAGTTACAAACTCAAAACATGATAACAATGCAATACTTTTTAATACAAACTGCTCAATGTCTGTACATCCATACATATAGGTACAAAATACATCCAAAGGAATCACAAGGGGTATACCTAACGTAAATACCCACAAACAATACCAAAATGCTGCTTCCAAGTCTCTCACTCAGCAGCCTTCTCCTTTCCTTTACCTGCAATAGCATAAAGAAGCTATCGCTGAGTATATCACTCAGTGGTGCACAACTAAAATTTTAAAACTTAAGGGAAAACACAATTTGTCAAAGCATAATAAATCACATCCTTCTTAAGCATGAAAACATCACAATAGTTCTAAGTTCATAAGAGCCATTTATTGGAATAACATTTCAAATGATAAATCACACTTCATAAATCACAATTCACAAAGCATTAGTGTTGCCAACATCAACACACAGTTCAGGCTATGACACAAAATTTCATGATCAATGCCGTGTTATACACCACGACAAAGCAATCTCAACCTCACTAACCGTTATTAATGGGAGACATAATCAATATCAATTACAAAACCCCAAGTAGCCGTTACTGCTGGGGAGTTCCGAAGGGACTGTCATTCTAAATGTGGTTTCAAAACAACTTTTAGGAGTTTCTAAATCAATAATCACGTTTGCAAAACAATAACATATTCAAATCATCATAAAACTCATAAAAGAGGTGGCAACACAAAAATTCCTCAAATACAAGAGAAAAACATACCTCATTCAAAATAAACTCATTTCAAATCAAACTCATTGAAATAAACTCATTCAAATCAATTTACGAATCTAAAATAAAGAAAAAGGTTAGTTGTGTGCAAACTTTCAATAATTCTCCTTCCTTGTTACCTACTTCTCCTTGTCCGTTCCAACTTCTTTTTCTACTGAAAATACACAAATAGAATACCTTAATACCAATCTCAATTGCTGCCAAGAACTCATTACATGCATATCTAATGCATCCCAAGTTAGCTTTGAAAATTTTAGAATATTTTGGTTTTGGGAGAGCTTGGTGCCCCAATCTTTGAACTCAATTTTTACCTAGTTTTGGTCATAATTTGGTGAGGTGTTCTGCATGAAAATTGTTCATTTAGGTCTTAAATTTATTTTCATTTTTGAATTGCCTAATTCAGAGCTGTGTAACTCAAGTTATGACCAAAACACGATTATTGTTCACGTCACTGTTTATCCTACAGATTCAGTTCTGGCAGATTTATCGATCCAACTTCATTCAGCAATTTGATTAAGTTAAGTCCATAATTTGGTCTAATGTTCCTCATAAAAAATGTTTTACTATGTCTTAGGTTTCCATCGGTTCAAGAATCGCCTAAATCAGAATTTTCTAGAGAGAGTTATGGCCATGCAAATTTTACTGTTCATATGATTGATCTGCAGATTTCCAGATTTCTGTTGATTTGGTGATTCAAATTTGCTCAGTAATTTGATTGGGCTAAGTCCATAATTTAGCCTCAAGTTCTTCATATGAAATGTTCTACTATATCTTAGGTTTCCATCGATTCAAGAATTGCCTAAATCAGAGTTTTCAAGAGAGAGTTATGGCCATGCAAATTTTATTGTTCATATGGTCAAATTCTGCAGGTTCCAAAATTTTATCTCCCATTTCAAGGCTCATTTCGGGTAGCTTAAGGTCATTTTCGGGGTAGGGTATCTTCACAAAAATTATATCCCTATGTCTTAAGTTTCGTTTCCAATTGGTTTCACACCAATTGGAGTTGTGTAGCTCAAGTTATGGGCTTCCAAATACACTGAATTCAGTGTGCAAAAATTCTGCCCTAAGTTCAATTTTTTCATTTCTTCAGTTTTTCCCTCTAACCAACCTCAATTCACATTTAATTCAGCCAAAATGACTATAATTTAGTATTGACACATCAATGGCACTTCCTAATACAAATCCCACAATTTTCAAACACCAAAGTTTGCAATTTTCCCTAATCCTACCATTTCATTACCTCAATTCATCAACCCAATGTCAATTCAGACTAAATAAACCTCAAATGATAATAATTTAACAGTACACACACTAATTTCACTTTCTAACTCCAAAGCTCCAATTTTCTCATGAACCCTAATCTCCCATAATTAAATTTATACACATTTCATGCAATTTCTTTACTCTAATCATGCATACTACTTCAACTAAGCTTGATTTCATCATCATTTTCATTGAAATACATCAAACCCTAATTTTTCTCCAATTTGGCCAAAACCCTAGTTTAGGTTCCATGCATGTTTCCTTTCATTTTCTTATGAAATTTTATCATAATCTAACTTAATTTAAGGTTTGTATAACTAAATGAGCATTAAAGAACTTACCTCTTGATTACTTCCTTCCAACTCCCCAAATCTTCAATTTTCTTCTAATCTCTTATTTTCCCTTGCTTTTAATATCTGAATCAAAGATTAATTTGATGCTCTCTACCAATTAGATGGAAAACTCATGGAGGAAAAGCAAGGAATTGAGTTTTGAGAATGGGTATCAATGGAGAAAGAAGGAAGAAGAAGAAAGAAAGAAAGACAGAAGGAGAGAGAGTGGGTGGTAACTAAATGGGAGAGAGAAGAGGGTTTTTCCTTTTATATATTTATCCCCATTATTTATTTATTTAATTCATTTAATTGAGTTGTCCAAAACCCATTGATACTAAAATTTTAATTGGGTCAAAACGGAATTAAAATTTTAGATTTTTATTTCTTTTATTTTCTTTTCACTTTATACTTGAATTCTTTTCCTAAAAAAAAAATATTTCACAATTCAATATATTATTTTCATATAATTTAGTTTACATTTTGGTTAAAAGTCAACTCTAGAGGTGAATTGACCAAAATACCCCCTTATCGGGTCATAATCCCTCTTTTTCAATATACCAGGTGAATCCTTATATTTTTGGGTCACTTGAATTTTTATTATGTTTATCTCAATTATTTTTTTTTCTATTTATTTTTGGTCCTCAAGGAGTCTTTGAATAGTACTAGTCACGGACCGAAAATAGTACTATTTATAACTCGGAGGTTCGAGGTGTTATAATTGCACCTTCAACTCTTTCAACTCAGTAGGTGCTATCCTATAAGGAGTGATGGAGATTGGCTCCACACCAAGCATAGTCTCAATTTCAAACTGCACCTCTCTTTCCAGAGGCAATCCCGGCAATTCTTTCGGAAAGACATCCGGAAAACCCCATACCGTAGAAATATCTTTAAGATCTGGACTCTCCACCTGGGTGTCTATCACATGAGCTAGATAAGCTTCACATCCCTTTCTAATCATCTTTCTAGCAAGTGCAGCTGAAATGATGTTGGATGGCAATAACTGCCTCTCCCCGTGTATCACTACGTCTGTATACTCGGGAAGACCAAAAGTGACTGTCTTCAGTCTACAGTCGATCATGGTGTGATGCCTGGCTAACCAATCCATGCCCAAGATGATATCATAATCTCGAAAGGGTATGTCAATTAAGTCTGACAGGAATGTATGTCCTTGGATCACCAAAGGACAATCCTTATACAATTTGTTCACCCTAACCTCTTGCCCTAAGGGACTAGTCACTAGCACATCATAATCCATTTTCAAGCAAGGAATGGCAACAGAACATGCAATATTGGCACTAGCATAAGAATGTGCAGAACTAGGGTCAAACAACACATATACATCTCTACCAAAGATGGAGAAAGTACAAGCCACAACATCTGATGTCTCAGCTTCATCCTTCTGGCGCATGGTGTATACCCTGGCTGATGCACCACTCTGCTTTGGTTGGCTTGCTGTGCCCTGGCTGCCAGAAGTGTTACCTCTACCCCTGCTTCGGCCTCTACTAGCTGTCTGTTGTCCTCTAGAAGCAGAACCTTGAACAAATCCCTCAGTGGTGGTAGGTAGCTTAGACCTGCGAGCATTAGTGCAATCTCTAGCAAAATGCCCACTTCCACCACAGTTGCAACAGGCTCCTATGGCCTTATAACACACTCCTCCATGATTCCTGTCACAGGTTTCATAGGTATGAGCAGGAAAGGAGCCCCTTGATGTCTGCTGTCCGGATCTAGGTGGCCTCTGCCTTGAGAATCTTCCCCTACTAGATCCTCCGTTACTTGGTCCTCCAAAACTCTTCCTCTTACCCGGATTGTTACTTGGACTCTGACCTATAGGCTTACTGCTATTCTCTTTTTCAGTGGTTACCTTCTCAGATGCCCCTTCCAATTCTATCCTTTCCAATTCAAAGGCCTGTGATATCAACCCAGAGAAGTTGTCATGTCAAAACCCAACTACTTGCAATCTCAAACCGTTTGCATCTGTCTCTACTGGTAGTGAGTAGGCTTCTAGCATAGTGGCTGAGGTGGGAAAAGTCTCTCTCATACTCGGCTACAGTCCTGTTCCCTTGTTTCAAACTGAGAAACTCCTATAGCTTCATATCTACATATGTGTTAGGAACATACTTCTGTCTAAATTCTCTGAGAAAGTCATCCCATGTCAACACAGGGGGCTCAACTAAACTGTGAGGAATGGTCTTCCACCACTCATATGCATCTCCATGCAGTAGAGAGACCGAGTATTCGAATTTCAAATCATAGGTGCAGTGCAGTTTCTTGAATACTCTCTCCATCTGCTCTAACCATTGCTCAGCTTCCAATAGGTCCACTGTACCCTTGAACTCTGTTGCCCCATATTTTATTAACTTGTCATATTGTCTGGCTAGGGATGGTGGTTGCACTGGAGGTGCTTGCATAGGAGCTTGGACTGGTATATTGCCAGCAATTTGCTGAAATAGTGCAGCCATCTGCCGAGCGAACTGAGTAGGAAACTACATGGGTGGGACGGGTGCAGCTGATTCACTAGCATTCTGAGGAGCTGGGGCTTTCCCCTGTACCTCAGCTGCTACTGATTGCTCTACTATGTGATCCCCCTCTTCCATACTGAATCACAAAGAATTCTACTCCATGGACAACCAACACAAGGAGATTTCCCTCCATTAGTCCATATTTATGATGTAATGCACTATATGTATCAATTAATGACAGTTGAGCAGTTGTACTTATCAAAAATTTTCAAACATGCAATTTCAAAACTTGTATAAAAACCAAAGCTCTGATAACAATAAAACATGTCACACCTTATCCCTTGTAAGGCACGACATGTTCCCGTAGCATACCTAATGAATTACCGAACTCCACCAACCGATAACCTATTAGTTATGCTACAAAGGATTTTAAAATAAATCATAGCTTTTTATCTTATCAGTTCTTTTATGGAAAACAGCATGAGAATAGTTAAAATTCCATGTAAACATTCATTGGAAATAATGATAGACTAAATATTGCAAAAGTTATATTTTCATAAGTCTCAAAGTAAAATACAAAATAGTTACAAACTCAAAATGTGATAGCAATGTAATGCTTTTAAATACAAACAGCTCAATGTCTGTACATCCATACATATAGGTACAAAATACATCCAAAGGAATCACAAGGGTATGCCTAACGTAAATACCCACAAATAATACCAAAATGCTGCTTTCAAGTCTCTCACTCGGCAGCCTTCTCCTTTCCCTTACCTGCGACAGCATAAAGAAGCTATCGCTGAGTATATTACTCAGTGGTGCACAACTAAAAACTTTAAAACTTTAGGTAAAACACAATTTATCAAAGCATAATAAATCACATTTTTCTTAAGCACGAAAACTTCACAATAGTTCTAAGTCCATAAAGGCCATTTATTGGAATAACATTTCAAATAAGAAATCACACTTTATAAATCACAATTCACAAAGCATTAGTGTTGCCAACATCAACACACAGTTTAGGCCATGACACAAAATTTCACGATCAGTGCCGTGTTGTATACCACGACAAAGCAATCTCAACCTCACTAAACTTTATTAATAAGGGAAGGGCTAGCTAGCTAATGAGTACTCATGTAGTCTTACCCCACTAACTGTTATTAATGGGAGACATAATCAATATCAATTATCAACCCCAAGTAGCCATTACTACTGGGGAGTTTCGAAAGAGATTGTCATGCTGACTGTGGTTTCAAAATAGTTTCCAAAAATTTCCCACTCAACAATCACATTTATAAACCAATAAACACATTTAAATTCATCATAATATCCATATAAAGGTGGCAACACCCAAATTTCTTAAATGCAAGAGAAAAACCATATTTCAGTCAAAGTAAACTTGTTCAAAGCAAACTCATTCAATTTAACACATTCCAAGCAATTTACAAGTTTAAAAATAAAGAAAAGGTTAGTTGTACACAAACCTTCAATAATTCTCCTTCCTTGTTACCTACTTCTCCTTGTGCGTTCCAACTTTTTTTTTCTACTAAAAATACACAAATAGAATACCTCAATAACAATTTCAATTGCTGCTAAGAACTCATTACATGCATGTCTAATGCATCCCAAGTTAGCTTTGAAAATTTTAGAATATTTTGGTTTTGGGACAGCTTGGTGCCCCAATCTTTGAACCCAATTTTTACCTAGTTTCGATCATAATTTGATGAGGTGTTCTTCATGAAAATTGTTCATTTAGGTCTTAACTTTATTTTCCTTTTTGAATCACCTAATTCGGAGTTGTGTAGCTCAAGTTATGACCAAAACACAGTTATTGTTCACGTCACTGTTCATCCTACAGATTCAGTTGTGGCAGATTTATCGATCTAACTTTGTTCAGCAATTTGATAAGTTAAGTCCATAATTTGGTCTAATGTTCTTCATACGAAATATTCTACTATGTCTTAGGCTTCCATCGGTTCAAGAATTACCTAAATCGGAGTTTTCTAGAGAGAGTTATGGCCATGCAAAGTTTCTTGTTCATATGGTAAATCTGCAGATTTCTAGATTTATGCAAATTCGGTGATTCAACTTTGCTTAGCAATTTGATTGGGTTAAGTCCATAATTTGGCCTCAAGTCTTCATATAAAATGTTCTACTATGTCTTAGGTTTCCATCGGCTCAAGAATCGCCTAAATTAGAGTTTTTTAGGGAGAGTTATGGCTATGCAAAGTTTATTATTTATATTATCAAATTCTTCAGGTTCTAGAATTTTATCTCCCATTTCAAGGCTCATTTCGGATAGCTTAAGGTCATTTTTGGGGCAGGGTATCTTCAGGAAAATTCTAGCCCTATGTCTTAAGTTTCGTTTCCAATTGGTTTCACACCAATTGGAGTTGTGTAGCTCAAGTTATGGGCTTCCAAACACACTGAATTTAGTGTGCAAAATTCTGCCCTAAGTTCAATTTTTCATTTCTTCAATTGTTCCCTCTAACCAACCTCAATTCACATTTAATTCACCCAAAATGACTATAATTTAGCATTGACACATTAATGGCACTTTCTAACGCAAAACCCACAATTTTCAAACACCAAAGTTTGTAATTTTCCCTAATCCTACCATTTCGTTACTTCCGTTCATCAACACAATGTCAATTCAATCTAAATAAACCTCAAATGATCATAATTTAATACTACACACACCAATTTCACTCTCTGGCACCAAAACCCAATTTTTCCATGAACCCTAATCTTCCATAATTCAATTTATGCAGTCCCATGAAATCTTACTACTCTTAATCATGTATACTATCTCAATTTAACTTAGATTTGTCATCAATTTTACTAAAATACATCAAAACCCTAATTTTCCCTAAGTTGGCCAAAACCCTAGTTTTGGTTCCATGCATGTTCCTTTCAATTTCTCATGAAATTTTATCATAAGTTAACTTCATTCAAGGCTTATACAACTAATCTAACATGAAAAGAAACTTACCTTAAGTGATTTCTTTCCAACTTCAATTTTTCTTCCAATTTCTTTTGCTCTACTTGCTCCAATGCCTCAATCAAAGTTCTCTTTGATCTTTTCTTTTAGTGGGTTATGGGATTTATGAAGGGAATTTAAGGAAATTAAAACTTGGGAGGGGAAATCAATTAGGGGAAGAAGTGGAAGAAGAAGAGAAAAAGAGAGAGAGAGGAAGAGACAGGAGTGGGTGGTGGCACCTTATGAAAAAATAAAAAAGTAGAAGACATTTGTCTTCTTATATATATATATATATATATATATATATATATATATATATTTAACCCCAAAATTAGTTTATTAAAATTATAAATTTTAATTGTCATAAGGATAATTAAACCTAAATTTTTATTCTCTTTTTTTTTTTTTTTACATTGACACTTAATTTTTCCTTTTAATTAAATAATTAAATTTAATTATCAAAAGCCCATAAGTCCTTCATTTTAATTTTGTCATAATAGAAATGAAAGTTTAAGTTTTCATTTTTTAAATTTTCCCTTACATATTTTTACTTGAATTTTTCTTCAATTTTTACCCCATAATTCAATTCATTAATTTCATTTAATTTAATTGATATTTCGGTTAAAAGTCAACTCTTGAGGTGAATTGACTAAAATGCCCCTTATCGGGTCATAATCTTTCTTTTTCAATATACCCAGTGAATCCTTATATTTTTGAGTCACTTGAATTTTTATTGTGTCTATCTCAATTAATTTTCTATTTATTTTTGGTCTTTAAGTTGTCTTTAAATAGTAATAGTCACGAACCAAAAATGGTACTATTCATAATCGGAGGTTCGGGGTGTTACATGGACCGGGGCAGTTTAGCATGCTGACAGCTAGTAAAAAATGCAAGGGTTCACAGGACCAGACACAGGGCTAGAGTGTAAAACCCCTATTTGCATAGCCTGGTATATTTTACTGCTCCGGTGACCGATGTCTGTGCAAATAACTGAGGGGATTAGAATCACACTTAAGACAACTAGATAAGCCCTGATCACAAATAATTAGTAATTGTCAATTAGTTAAGTATAAATAAGAAAAACAGAACACAAGAAGTTAAATGAGCCGAGAGTCACAGCGATGGGTGACCTTCCCGGGAAGGACTGCGAGGTCAATTTAAACTTAAATTTCGAACCGTAAAATGTGATGCCGCGGTCCTTAGAACTATTGCGAACACAGTGGAAAAGAGAAAATCATGAAAAAGAATTGTTAAGCCAGTCAAATAATTAGGTTAGGGATCCTGAAGAATTATTGAATTATTTGCAAATCGGGTCAAACTGGCGAGGGGCAATTTGCTCAATTGACCTCAAGAGCTGACTCCTGGCCTAACTGTCAAATAAAATCGGAGAAAAGAAAATTTTAGAATCAGGAATCAAATTAAAGAACTAAAGAAAAATAAATGAAAAAAAAGAAAAAGGAAAAGTGGAAAGTGGTGACATCATGCATGATGCAATAACCACTAAAAATAAAAATAAAAATTTGGATAATTTTGGTCTTCTAAGAGGATAAAAATTGATAAAAGAAAAGAAAAAAAAAAGAAGACTCATTTTTTCATCAAGTTGCCGTCTCCCTCACGCTCTCACCTCTCCCTCTCCACAAACTCCATGGAAGCTCATTTTGAGCTTGATCAAACCCTAAATCCTACCATAGAAATTTAAACTTCCATCATTAAATCTTGAATTTAAGCTTTGATAGAGAACTTGACAACAAAAGGAAGAAGAAAGGAAGAAGTTTTGAAGAGGTGAAAATTCAAAGTGAGGTTAGTAAGCTAAACTTTTAATTTCTAGTTGAATTATTATGTTTAAATGCATGAATTAAACTTGTTAGAATGCTTAAAATGAAATAAAAATAAGTATTGGAGGCCTAGATAGGGATTTTGGCCAGCTAGGGTTTGCCATGGTAATACATGAATTTGATGTAATTAAAAGTGTATGGAAGCTTAATTGAGTTGAGGAATGATGTTGGTAGGCTTTGATTTAGTGAAATGTAATAATTAAGGTAATAAGGGTTTGGCACCTAGGGTTTGGAAGACAAAAATTGGAGAAGTAGTCAAATGGTGTGTTTGACCTTGTTTGAGGTGAGAAATGGTCATTTGTGACCAATTGGTGTATGTTGGAAATGTTAGAACCAAATGGAAATTCGGGCTGGTTATGGGCAGTATGTAGGCAGCATGACCAAGGTCCCTTTCAGGGACCAAAACTGAAAATTTACAAGCCCAATTGGTGTGAGGATAATTGGGAATGAAACTAGACACAAAATGACACATTTTTCATTTAGGAATCATGCCTAAAAAGTGACCAAAACCTAATGAACAAATTGACCAAATCTAGACTTAGGCAATCTGACCTGTACAAAAATGACCAAATGAACAGTGTTTGTTCATTTGGCTATAACTTGGGCTAGGCAGGTCTAAATGACCTGAAATTTTACCAGTGGAAAGCTGAGATACAGACCTAAAACTTTTATGAAGAACGCAAACCCAAATTATGCCCTTAACTAAGTCATTTGACCACCCAAAATTGGTGACCTAAAACTGCCAGAACCAATTTGGTGCCCAGAAATCTGGGTTAAGTCCAATCCGGCAGACATGATTCAAATGGCTATAAATTGAGCTAAAAAACTCCAAATGGAGTGATTCAAAAAGGAGAATAAAGTTAAGACAATAAGGAACAATTTTTGTGAAGAAAACTTAGCCAAATTCTAACAGCAACATGACCAATGGAACAGTGCAACATAAGACACCAAAACAAAAAATTTGCAATTTTGCCTAAAAGACCTAAGTTTTGAGAAAACAACCAAAACCAACAAAATTAGTGACCAAAATGTGGTATGTGAGGATAGTTGGAGTTTCCATACCTTTTAAGCATAAGAAAGTCAATATTTTGACCTGAATAGTACCATAAATAGTAACCTCAATATGAAAATTTACAAGAATGTAAGTTTAAATATATTGGAATTAATTATTGGAATTATTATGAAGCAAAGATACTGAGACACTATAAATTTTGTGTTTCAGCTGAAAAAGACCCAAATGGTCTGAGTGACTGAGTCAAGGCCTAGAGGTGACTCACGTTAGGTTTGTGCATAATAAAACTTATTTGAGCATTTTGTCATTGAAAAATTGATTTGGTATAATTTATGAAAATTTGGTGTTAATCATGAATTGTGTTGCCACTTTGTGAATGAAATTATGACTTTGGAAATTCATCGGATTTCTCATGAATTATTTGAATAAAATGTTTGAAATAGATTTTTGATCCACACTTAGCATGACAGTGTCTTATTATTCCTCCTCCATTTATAGGGTGAGATCGATTATTTTTCCTCCCTCTCTGGTTTACCAGTTGAGGTTGTAGATCGGATGAGTACTCATTAGCTAGCTAGCCACCTCCCTCATTGATTTCGATTAATGGGGTTGTAGATTGCTTTGTCGTGGTGTACAACACAGCATTGATCGAAAATTTTGTGTCATGGCTTAAATTGTGTATGAATTGGCAACACTATGTTTATTAAATTGTTTGACCAAAATTGTGCTATAATGAGTTTTGATGATTTGTATAATATTTAAATGGTGATTTATCAATGAATGTTTTATATAATGTGTTTCAAATTTTTATTGCGCACCACTGAGTATTTTTATACTCAGCGATAGCTTATTTTGCTGTCACAGATAGGAGCAAGAAAAAAGCAGCAGAGTGAGCTGCTGAACTGGAAAAGTCTTCGCTGATTTTGTACGGGTATTATTTTATACCCAATGTAATTTAGTTTGATGTAAATAAATATTGTTCATATATATTAATGTAAAGTTGAGCAGTTGTATTTATAAATTATAATAATATTATTTTTGGATTTTATATTTGTAAATTAAACTTGTGAATGTAAATTAGCCTTATTGAATGGAATGTTGATGGAATTATTTTGAAGTGGTTGAATTTGAGAATTTTGATTTGATTTGGGTTGGGAGTTGTGGAAAAATTTATTGGAAGTGTTTTTCTCAGGTATTTGAAGAACTTTTTTCTCAAAATACAGACGGCACTTTGCCGGAATTTTTCTAAAATTTGCGAAAAAATAAAAATGGGCAAAAATTTATACCAGTTTTAAAGCTTCGAATAAATGATTTTAATTCCTACCAAAATGCTCGCCACTTCCAAAATGTAAGAAAATAGTTTCAAAATCCCTTGTAGGATACTTAATGAGTTATCGGTAGGTGGAGTTCAGTAGTTCATTAGGTATTCTACGGATCATATTATACCTTATAGAGAGGTAAGGTGTGACATAGATAGGCTAGTCTGGGGCATCTGTGGCTAGTTCCCTGGGCACAGTAGCAAGAGGATTTAACCTAGTGCTAGAATGTACCCACTGTGGTAGGAGACATAGATGGGAGTGTCGACTGCTAATTGGAGGGTGTTTTAAGTGTGGGCCTACAGATCGTTATTTGAGAGATTGCCTCTAGAGGAGTGGTTCAATAGCTCCAACACAAGCTGATAAACCAGCTCGTATAGTTCAAAGGGGTAGGAGACTTGGTAGAGCAAAGGAGGCTGATACTTCACAGAAGGCTGCTTCTGAAATAGTTAAGAGGCCCGAAATTAGGGTAGCACCATGTGTATATGCCATGGAGGCTCGGGAGGAGCCAGATCCAGATGCTGAAGAGGCAGCATGGGAAAGTGGAGAAATGAGGAGGTAGTAGTTTTATCGACCATTTACATTAGGTAAATTTTGAGGATGAAATTTTATTTAGAGGGAAAGATTGTAACATCCTACAGCTCTAAGCTATGAACAGTACTATTTTCAGTCCATGAATGGTACTATTCATAGCTAGTTTGAGGACCAAAAATGAAATGAAAATAAGTTGAATTAAGCAGTATAAAAATCAAAGTGACCATCGGGTTATGGATTTAAAGGTCATTATCGAAAAAGATAGACTATAACCTAATGAAGGGCATTTTGGTCATTTCACTTGGAGAGTTGACTTTTTATCAAAATGTCAATTAAACTAAGTGAATTTAATGTAATAAAATATAAAGAAATTTTAATGAAAATTCAAATAGAAATGTGTAATTGAAAGAAGAAAAGAAAGGAAATAAAAAAAATTTAATTTTAATTATGACATAAGCATGACTATATGATGACTTAATTATAAACAAATTAGAATAAGACACATGTATAAATAAGAGACAAGTTTAATTAATGTATTCTTATCTTCAAAAGCCTTCATATTCTTTCTTCATCTAAGTTGGCTGAACCATGCTCTAAACCACCTTCCACCATTTTCAAACCTTCAAGCTTCAATTTCCATGCAATTTCACCCTATTTTTACATTGCCACCAATACTAAACCTTGTTATTTGATCTTGGTGAAGAGTTTGAGAGCAAAAAGAAGTAGAGAATTGGAGTTTTGGCAAGCTTGGAATCCACATGAGTGAGATTAGTGCTAACTCCACCCCTCTTTCCTTTTCTACTTTTGAAATTAAGATTAATTATGAGTGATTTACATGGGAAAGGTTGAAATTGATGCATGAAAGGAAGAACCTATAATTCAGCCAGCCTTAGGGGAGATGAGATTTTGATGATTTGTTTTGATTTAACTTGTCTACTAGTGTTATTGGATAAGTATATATGTATTATGAGTTAAATTGCATGTGGTTGCATGGAATTGAGATTATATAGTTAGGGCTTTGAAGGAAATTTGGGGGTTCAAATATATGATGCTCAATAGATGTTGATGAGGTCAAATATTGACCATTTTATGTGAATTGGTTGAGTTTTGAAGTTGGTTGTTGGATTGAATTGATGAATTGAAAGTGCTAACCTTGTGCAGGAATTCTGGACCTCTGAGTCCAGTATTTTTATGTGGCCATAAGTAAAGCTACACAGCTCCAATTGGTGAAAAGCTAATTAAAGATTAAATCTTAGACATAATGCTAGAAATGTCATGAAGGAAGCCTGTGTCACACCCTACCCCTCTGTAAGGCATAACATGATCCCGTAGTATACCTAATAATTACCAACTCTGTCAACTGATAATCCATTAAATACACTACAAGGGATTTTAAAAACTTTTCTTACTTCTTTTACAGTGGTGAGCACTATTTACAGGTGTTAAAAACCTTTTTGAACTGAAGTGATAGAACTAACACATTTGAATTATTTGGAGTTTCTGTAAAAATTTTGGCAGAGTGCCATCTGTATTTTGGATAAAACAGTTCTTCAGAAAACCTGTAAAAAGCACTTCAATAGATTTCCAAATCTCAACTCCAACATATTTCTCAACACAATACATTTCTCAACTCAAATCCACAGTGATTTTTCAAAGACTGAGGTAAAAGAAATATAATACAATTTTTTTCAAGCCAAAATAACTCATAATTATTTTACGACTTCAATGTACAATTTTTATTTACAACTGCTCAAAACCAACAACAATATGTACATACAGTGAACATACATTACATTACAAAATACAAAATATTGGTATACTCATTATACCCGGTAGTCTCTCGCTGGAGGTACTAGCAGCCTAGTCTCACAGACTGTCTGTCATCTACTGCGACAAAGAATAAAGCTATCACGAGACAATGTCTCAGTGGTGTACAATATTAACCAAATACAAATTTAAATCACAATTCATAATTCAAATAAATAGTAGATACTTAAAAACCATAGTTAAATTCAAGACAATACTGTCATAAGGAATTTAACACAATATCACAATAAATCTCAGTAATCAAAACATAGTTAAATTCAAAAGACAGTAAATGTCAATAAGAATTTAAACTTCATTTCACAAATTATCAAATCGCATAACAACACAATTTAGTCGAATAATTTAAGAATACAGTGTTGCCAATTCATTCACAACCTAAGCCATGACACAAATTTTCGATCAATGCCGCGTTGTACACCACGACAAAGCAATCACAACCCCACTAATCGAAATCAATGAGGAAGGGAGCTAGCTATATAATGAGTACTCATCCGATCACCTCAACTGGTAAATCAGAGAGGGAGAAAAATAAACGATCACGACTCCATAAATAGAGAAGGAAAATAAACGATCACAACCCCATAAATGGAGAAGGAATGATACAATACTGTCATGCTAAGTGTGAACACAAAATCAATTCCAAACATTTTATTCAATTGGTTCGTGAGAATCCAATAAATTTCCAAAGTTATAATTTCATTCACAAAATGGCAACACAATTCATAATTCTCTTTAATTTCCACAAAAATCATTTACAGTGCTTTTCAATCAATAGTATCCATCAAATCATTTACAATGCTTTTCAAGCAATAAATATCCATTCAAACACATTTCCACAATTTAAAACAATAATGTACAAATAGTCATAATTCATTTCAATTGAAAAATTCAAAAGAAATATTGTTGTGCACAAACACAATTTAAATCAATAACATACAATTAATCATATGAAATCTTATTCAGAGTAAAATCAGTTGAAAACTAGTTGTGCACAAACCTCTGATGACTGTCTCCTGGTCTGGACTTAGTGTTTCCTTCCCTTTTCCTGAGTCTTTGGTAACTGAGAAACACAATTTGAAGTGTTTCAGTACTAAATTAAATTGTCTCTAACGATAATGTTTGATAAGTAATTCACTGAAGGCTATTATTTGCTTAATCACCTAATATACTGACCTTCGATGCGTTTTAGGTAAATTAGGTTTTTGTGTCATTAATATATCACATTCGAAAGGGTTTTAGGGTTGGTACGTTTTACCAAACTCATTTCCTTGTTTAGTGCATTTTAATGCAACTTGCTGGATTCCGGGATACTAGTTTGACCTAGCCGGACAACCTAGTTCCCTCAGTTTTCGGGTTTCGGTCAAAACTACAAACTTGTAGATCTATGTCTTATTGCACGCGGGGCAAAATTTTAGGTCAATCCGAGTTATGTAGACCAAGTTATGGTCATTTTACTGTTGCTGGTCAAATGGCATCAAATTTGGTCATTTTAGGTCAATTTGGTCAACTTTGGTTCGGCCAGTTTTTGGACCCGAACTTGTGCAAGCTGTTTGACTTGCTTATGGTCATTTCTGGGCTTTGGTGTCTTCATAAGAATTGTAGGTATGGGTCTTAACTATTCATGGTTAAAATTTCAAGTCAATTGGACCTGTTTTGAGTGAGTTATGGCCTAAAAACTAACTGCTGCCCAATTAGTCAGTTTTCAGGTTTCAATTGCACTTAATCCGAATTGGTCATTTTTCATGTCACCTTGCAAGCAGAATTTTGGTATGCTTTCTCAATGAAAGTTGGCACATTTTGTGCCTAGTTTCACCTCCAATTGGTCTCATACCAATTGAAGTTATACATTTAAAGTTATAGGCTAAAATGCATACTGCCTTAATCACATTGCTTAAACATACATCAATTACACCCTTACCTTACTATATGTTCACTTCCCTTACCAATTCTGTTTTGGTTCATTACCAAAACCATATTCCACTTTACATTAACATCACTTTGGGCAGATTACAAACATCCTTAATACACCAATTAAAACTCACATTTACAAAGTCTAAGTACAATCACATATACACCTAAACCTTACTAGTTCTTACATACACTTTACACAATTAATCTATATACATATCCATCAACCTTAATGTCAATATTTCTGCCAACACCTTCATGAACACATACATTTATCCAAGAATCCCAAGGCTGCCGAAAAGCTTCCTCAACACCAAAGTGTCCTACAATTCATCAATTTCCATTCCAAGTGCAAAATCACCATATACATATGGAATAATTTACTAGGATATTAAATCACCCTAACCAACATCATTTCTCATCAAATATATGTACAAATATTTCATCAAATACATAACTCCATGGCTGTCCAAAATGAACATATCAATAGCTTCTCAAACTTGAAATTTTTCTTCACAAAACCAACACCCATAACATGAACACAAAGTTTAACAAAGCAATCTTCAAAAATACAAACTTACCTTATGATTGGACCTTGCTAAACCTTGATTAAACTTCTTGATTTTGGTATCAAGCTCTTCCTTATGATGTGTAGACAATTTTTAATGAAGCTATCTAAGTGATTGGAGTTGAAATGGACGAATGGATCAAGCTTGAAGGCCAAACGGCAATGGAGGTCTTTTGGTTCTTCAATTCGGCAAGGTTGGTGATTTGGAGAAGATGAAGTTTCTGGTGGTGTAATGAAAGTACACCTGCCCCACTTTGTTTTTATTTTATTCCCTTAATGGCCCACTCACTCAATTAATCATATAATATGTTAAATTCTCACTTATTCCACATTAAACCCTTAATTTTCACTATTTACTTTAGGTACCACCAAATTAATTTTTCATTTCATTTTCTAAGTGTAATATTATTTATTTTTAATGGACATTTAGGTCAAAAGACAATTCGGGGTGTCAAATGACCATAATGCCCCTGTTCGGGTTGCATTCCCGATTTTTCGGTAACACCGGGTTTTGTCTGTTTTTGGATTTCTCACTTTTCTTTGTACTAATTATTTAATTTTTCTCTGATCTTCCTAATGATATTTATTCTTCAATAAGGGTCTATTTAAGTCCTAAAAATGTTTTCCAGGGTTCCCCGCAGTCCAGGGTTAGTCAACGGTCCATGCCGTGACTTCCCTGTGCGGTCACCCATCGCTAGGGTTCCCGGCTCGCTTAACTTGATTACATTTCTTTGCTATTATTTTTTCTTTGTTTTTCTTGTATTTTCTTTTCTTTTATTTCATTATTTTATGTCTCCTCACTCATATTGAAGTGTAGTTCTAGGCATCCTAGCTGTCCGGACAACACTGGTCACAGGAGCAGCAGAACGCACTACCGAACTTAGGGGTGTTCCAATTCTCCCCCCCTTAAATAAATTTCGTCCACGAAATTTTACCCAATAGCCATCTTACGATAGTCATACGTTTATTTTCTCCTTTCTATATGATCGTATAATCTTTTTCCTCAAATTTGAATAAGACTTTTAACAATCTAATATAACGTTTAATTTGTTTGTATAACACCAATCTTCTCTTACTATTGTCCTGTCTAATATTTCGATTCATGTTCCTTCTTGAATGACCCTTGAGGTCATGTTAGAATCATTCATCAGTCATTGGTCCTCTGACCATTCTGGTCCATAGTCTTCCTCACATTAGTAATATTTCTTTGTTATATATGAATCAACTATTCAAATCTCTACTTCCATAACTCTTTTTATCTGTCAATATTTTATAACTTACTTTCTTTTGTACCGAACTATAACCTTTCGATATTCTAACTTTTGAGTTTTAGATCCCTAAGTAGGATTTTCAAACTTATTTTTAACAATTAAATTATGTCCTGGCATAACTATACAAAAACAGATGCCGTTGGCAACTATCCTCATCTAGGTGTACTATCAGGTAGTATGTAGCTCTACACAATAATCTCAAGTTAGTACTATAATCCGCAGTTTACAGTATAAACAATCAAGGACATTGCATAGTTACTACAATACATCCCAATAGATCAAACTATCCTATCCTTTATCCTTTTCGAATTCACTGATATCCGAACTTATTCTGATTACAATATCCATTAACAATTACTAATAGTAACATCTCTGCCTTCATCTAGAGCAATTCTATTACTGTAACTTACTTTTACGTCCTCTTGCTTTACATTAAATAGGCTCGCCAATTAGCTTTATAATTTATGGTGTGTCAGGAAATACTTTTCGCCGATAAACTCTTTCAAAACTAATTTCACTTATTATCACAATCCCTATCCTAAAGGACTAATCACTAATGCATCAAAATTTATTTCCCTGACCTCCTGTCCTAGCGGACTTGTTACTAGGACCTCAAAGTTCATTTTTGTACATGGAACAACAATGCAATCAATGATGCTAGCACTCACATAAAAATTGGTAGAACCCAGATCAAATAACACAAACACATCTTGGTTAAAAGTTGAGAAGGTACTAGCCACAACATCAGATGTCTCGGCCTCTTCCCTCTGTCTCATTGCATAGACTCTGACCGGAGCACTGTCTTGCTTTGAATGTTTCATTGTACCTTGGCTGCCTGCTGTTTTACCTCTACCCATCACTATACCTCTGCTGGGTGGTTGTGAACTTCTAGTGACAGGGCTCTGGACTGACCCTTATGCAGTAGTAGGAGGTGGTCCAACTCTACGACTACTGGTGCAGTCCTTGGCAAAGTGTCCTGTGCCTCCATAGTTATAACAGGCTCCAATAGCCTTATAGCATATCCCACCATGATATCTTCCACAATTTTCACATTGGCGGGAATGGTAGGAACCTCCGGTACTCTGCTGACCAGATAGAGGAGGTTTCTGTCCTGAATGTCTTTCCCTATCAGACTTCTTGCCACCTCTGCTGTGTCCCCCATAGTTCTTCCTCTTTCCAGTAGGACCACTGGAACTTTGTTCTACTGATTTTCCCTCTTTCTCTGTCTTCTCTGATTTCTTTTTCTCAGGAGCAGCTTCAGACTCAATTCTTTCTAACTCTAGAGCTTGAGAAATAAGTTCAGAGAAGTTAATGTGTTTGAAGCCGACTACTTGTAGTCTGATACTGGGCTTCAAGCCAGTTTCAAACCTCTTGCATCTCTCCCTGCTGGTAGCAAGTAAACTTACTGCATAATGGCTCAGGCGGGAAAATTCTCTTTCATACTCAGCCACGACTGTTCCCTATTTTGGACTTAGGAATTCTTGTAACTTCTGGTCTACATAAGCATCAGGGACATATTTCTGTCTGAATTCCCTGAGAAAGTCATTCCATGTTAACACTGCAAGTTCTACTAGACTGTGGGGAATGGTTTTCCACCAGTCATAAGCATCTCCTTGTAACAAAGATACAGAGTATTCAAATCTGAGCTCCTCCGTGCAATGCAATTTCTTGAATACCCTATCCATCCTTTCTAACCACTGTTCAGCTTCTAGAGGATCTACTGTCCCCTTAAACTCTGTAGCCCTATACTTTATCAATTTGTCATACTGCCTAGTAGGAGACTATGGTTGTACCACTGGTGTCTGTATTGGGACTTGAGTAGGTACATTACCAGCCATTTGTTGGAACATTGCAGCCATCTCACGAGCGAATCGAGCAGAAATCGCAGATCTGCAGGGTCTGTGTCTTGAACCACTAACATTATGTAGGCCTGGGGCATCCCCTTGCACCTCAGCTTCTATAGATTGATCGACTGAATGATCACCCTCTTCCATAGTCAATTCGAGGATTTTAGATCTCCTGAACCAATAACACAAGGAGATTTCCTCCCGTTAGTGCATATTTATAATGTAATGTACTGTATGTATCAAACAATGATATTGAGCAGTTGTATTATGAAGAAAGAATATTCAAGTAACAGGTGAAAACAGAATTTAAAAAACTTTGCTCTGATACCACTAAAACATGTCACACCCTACCCCTCTGTAAGGCATAACATGATTCCGTAGTATACCTAATGAATTACCAACTCCGTCTACTGATAATCCATTAAATACACTACAAGGGATTTTAAAAACTTTTCTTATAATGTAAATTTCCAAAGTTATAATTTCATTCACAAAATGGCAACACAATTCATTATTCTCTTTAATTTCCACAAAAATCATTTACAGTGCTTTTCAATCAATAGTATCCATCAAATCATTTACAATGCTTTTCAAGCAATAAATATCCATTCAAACACATTTCCACAATTTAAAACAATAATGTACAAATAGTCATAATTCATTTCAATTGAAAAATTCAAAAGAAATACTGTTGTGCACAAACACAATTTAAATCAATAACATACAATTAATCATATGAAATCTTATTCAGAGTAAAATCAGTTGAAAACTAGTTGTGCACAAACCTCTGATGACTGTCTCCTGGTCTGGACTCAGTGTTTCCTTCCCTTTTCCTGAGTATTTGGTAACTGAGAAACACAATTTGAAGTGTTTCAGTACTAAATTAAATTGTCTCTAATGATAATGTTCGATAAGTGATTCACTAAAGGCTATTATTTGCTTAATCACCTAATATACCAACCTTCGATGCGTTTTAGGTAAATTAGGTTTTTGTGTCATTAATATATCACATTCGAAAGGGTTTTAGGGTTGGTACGTTTTACCAAACTCATTTCCTTGTTTAGTGCATTTTAATGCAACTTGCTGGATTCCGGGATACCAGTTTGACCTAGCCGGACGACCTAGTTCCCTCTGTTTTCGGGTTTCGGTCAAAACTACAAACTTGTAGATCTATGTCTTATTGCACGCGGGGCAAAATTTTAGGTCAATCCGAGTTATGTAGACCAAGTTATGGTCATTTTACTGTTGCTGGTCAAATGGCATCAAATTTGGTCATTTTAGGTCAATTTGGTCAACTTTGGTTCGGCCAATTTTTGGACCCGAACTTGTGCAAGCTGTTTGACTTGCTTATGGTCATTTCTGGGCTTTGGTGTCTTCATAATACTTGTAGGTATGGGTCTTAACTATTCATGGTTAAAATTTCAGGTCAATTGGACCTGTGTTGAGTGAGTTATGGCCTAAACACTAACTGCTGCCCAATTGGTCAGTTTTCAGGTTTCAATTGCACTTAATCCGAATTGGTCATTTTTCATGTCACCTTGCAAGCAGAATTTTGGTATGCTTTCTCAATGAAAGTTGGCACATTTTGTGCCTAGTTTCACCTCCAATTGGTCTCATACCAATTGAAGTTACACATTTAAAGTTATAGGCTAAAATGCATACTGCCTTAATCACATTGCTTAAACATACATCAATTACACCCTTACCTTACTATATGTTCACTTCCCTTACCAATTCTGTTTTGGTTCATTACCAAAACCATATTCCACTTTACATTAACATCACTTTGGGCAGATTACAAACATCCTTAATACACCAATTAAAACTCACATTTACAAAGTCTAAGTACAATCACATATACACCTAAACCTTACTAGTTCTTACATACACTTTACACAATTAATCTATATACATATCCATCAACCTTAATGTCAATATTTCTGCCAACACCTTCATGAACACATACATTTATCCAAGAATCCCAAGGCTGCCGAAAAGCTTCCTCAACACCAAAGTGTCCTACAATTCATCAATTTCCATTCCAAGTGCAAAATCACCATATACATATGGAATAATTTACTAGGATATTAAATCACCCTAACCAACATCATTTCTCATCAAATATATGTACAAATATTTCATCAAATACATAACTCCATGGCTTTCCAAAATGAACATATCAATAGCTTCTCAAACTTGAAATTTTTCTTCACAAAACCAACACCCATAACATGAACACAAAGTTTAACAAAGCAATCTTCAAAAATACAAACTTACCTTATGGTTGGAACTTGCTAAACCTTGATTAAACTTCTTGATTTTGGTATCAAGCTCTTCCTTATGATGTGTAGACAATTTTTAATGAAGCTATCTAAGTGATTGGAGTTGAAATGGACGAATGGATCAAGCTTGAAGGCCAAACGGCAATGGAGGTCTTTTGGTTCTTCAATTCGGCAAGGTTGGTGATTTGGAGAAGATGAAGTTTCTGGTGGTGTAATGAAAGTACACCTGCCCCACTTTGTTTTTATTTTATTCCCTTAATGGCCCACTCACTCAATTAATCATATAATATGTTAAATTCTCACTTATTCCACATTAAACCCTTAATTTTCACTATTTACTTTAGGTACCACCAAATTAATTTTTCATTTCATTTTCTAAGTGTAATATTATTTATTTTTAATGGACATTTAGGTCAAAAGACAATTCGGGGTGTCAAATGACCATAATGCCCCTGTTCGGGTTGCATTCCCGATTTTTCGGTAACACCGGGTTTTGTCTGTTTTTGGATTTCTCACTTTTCTTTGTACTAATTATTTAATTTTTCTCTGATCTTCCTAATGATATTTATTCTTCAATAAGGGTCTATTTAAGTCCTAAAAATGTTTTCCGTGGTTCCTCATTGTGGTTAGTCAACGGTCCACGCCGTGACTTCCCGGTGCAGTCACCCATCGCTAGGGTTCCCGGCTCGCTTAACTTGATTACATTTCTTTGCTATTATTTTTCCTTTGTTTTTCTTGTATTTTCTTTTCTTTTATTTCATTATTTTATGTCTCCTCACTCATATTGAAGTGTAGTTCTAGGCATCCTAGCTGTCCGGACAACACTGGTGACCGGAGCAGCAGAACGCACTACCGAACTTAGGGGTGTTACAGCCTGCCCAGAAACTGACCATAGCTTGCCCTAAAATTGACTTGAATCCAGATGTAGCATTCTAGACCTAAATAGAATGACTATTTGAACAGTGCTAAGTAATTTGAGCATAACTCACTCTAGGAAATCCCAATTGACCTTATTCTTGAACCCATGAACTCTTGAAACATAGGAGAACATGTCTTATGAAGAACACAAAGCTCATTTATGAACAAACCCAACCAATTTTCTAGACCAAGTTAGTCCAGCAAACCTGACCAAAACCAAACCTGACCTGGAAATCCTGAGTTTCAGGCTACCCGACCAGTTGTGGCAAAAATACCATAACACAGCCTACAAAACTGAAAATGTAGTGATTCAAAAGCCAAAATCCTCATAAGACCTAAAATTACAACCTTGATGTTTTGGCCAGAGCCCAGATCCTAAAGGAACTTAGGGAAATTGTTAGGAAAATTCAGGAACTCCAATCCTGAATTCCTACATTTGGAGTAATTAGCCATTTGACACGTAGATAGTAAATGGATCATAACTCCTAGTAGAAAACTCCAATTGGGATGAGCCAAACTAATCTAAAAACATAAAAAATAAAGCTATAATTTTGGTTTAGAAACCCTACTCAAATTCTGAGTGTAAGGATCTCAAATGTGAATTGCAAAGACTAACCTGAACCTGAAATTCTGAATATATAGGGTTAATGAGTACAAGTTAGTAAAATTGCCATAACTCACCCTACATAATCTGAAACGTAATGATTCTTGAACCTATGCAACCATAGGACACAGGGGAACAACTCATATGCTAAACATTAAGCCAAAGTTTGACTGTAACTTGTCCAAATGGCTAGATAAATTTGAGTTCCAGAATCTGCCTTGTTCTAAAATAGGAATTGGTTAATGGACCAGTCTTAGTAAATTGACCATATCTTGAGCTACAAAACCTCAAATTGAATAATTCAAAAAGGAAATTGAAGTTAACACATGAAGGAACAACTTCCATGAAGGAAGTATGGCCAAAAGGACTTTGCATCTTGGCCAGATTGCTAGGGGATTTTAAGGCACAAAATCTAGAATTCATGAAATGTCCAAGAATGACTTAAAATGTGAAATGTATACAAAATAAATGAATTGTGGGCCACATTAGTCATATGAAAATGTAACTGAGACTTATGTTCCCATCACAAATAGAATTACAAAGGTTATGAACAAATAATAGTACATGAGATGAATTAATGCAAGTTATAAATACTCAATATGCTAAGTTGCCCATGTATGCCTAGACTTTATGTATGGGTTGGATAGATTGGCATGCCAATAGGGTTTTAATTTGTAGTAATGCTTATGGCTTTGTGCCATTCTGCTATCATGGCTTTCATGCCATTATGTTATTATGGCTTCTAGCCATTCTGTTACGTGATGATGTATATGGCTTTATGCCCGATTGCTATCATGGCTTTTTAGCCATTCTATTGCGTACCTGGTTGACATTATTTGTCCCACAGTATGACGGCCCAAGGCACAAGCGTGTCCAGTGCTAGTTTACCCACTTATCCAGTCCAGTCAGTCTGTCATAGGTTACTTAGGCATTGAAATGAGATGTTGAAAAGTAAATAATAGATAAATGAATGAAAGGATCAACAAATCAATGTAAATAAAATATTTATTAAAAATACATCTTCCATGACAACATGAACATGAATTTATTATTTTTAATTATTTAGTTTATTTTTATATTATTATAGTACCACTAAGCGTTATGCTTAGCACAATGGATTTTTCCCTCGTGTAGGTATTGAAGATAAGGCCTAGGAGAAATCCTACTGGGATTGTTTGGATCGAATCTACATTAGTGTTAGATAGTGTCAACTCCTCAAGCAGTGCATTTTGGTAGGGTCCGTCAGACCATAGTAGTGTATTTTGTACATCGTAAATATTCATTTAAATTTCGTAATGTAAATTAAGAGCTTATGTAATTAAATTTGTATATGATATAAATTAATAAATTTGTAAATTTCATGTATGATAAGAGTTTGAAAATTGATATGGATGAATATGCAGATTCTATGGGAATGAACATGAATGAGATTTTAATTTTGAGATATTGAAATGATGATGGAAATGTGAAATTTGATACATGAAATTGTTTTAAGTAGGTGAATAGTATAAGTCACCAAATATCCACAAAACAGGAGAAACTCTGTTAGTCTCTCCATTAAAAATAAATTGAATAATTAAATTAAAATGGCAATAAAATTATTATGAAATAAAATAAGATAAGATAAGATAAGGTGCTCCGGTACAAAATGTAGCATTCCTTGCTTGGCTACACTGTAGAATAGGTAAGGGGTTTTACACTTCATCTTTCTTTTTTTTTTATTTTTTTATTTTTTTAAAAATTGAGATAGGCAATGTAGGATTGCCATATCACTGATTCAATCAATTACGTAGCTGAGTTTGTGCAAAGGGAGTACCAAAGCTGTAATTTTATATTTAGGATTGATAGTTTGAATTTTTTTTTAATAAATTTTTAAGGGAATGGATGCTCTCAGTATTTAAACATACAAACACTTGGCAATCGGCTCAATGGCCTCATTTTGTCTCATGCTTTATTTCCTACCAATTTCCTAAATGCTATCTTGATGGCGAGACCATGTACTTTTCTTGTCTCTTATCAACACCTATGTCTGCTCTTCTTTGTTCTACTATGTTTAAAAGTTTCAAAACAGAGGATAGAAAGAGGAAGTTAAACCATGGGATATGAATTACAATGAACTTGCATTATTTTTATGGTTACATTTTTCAAAAGTTATTAGCGCCATAACTCTCAGAAAGATTGACTAGGATGGTTTTCCTGCCATGGGCTAGAAATAGGGAATAATATCTTCATTTTTATAGTATATCAAGGGCTTATTTTTCACAAATTAATTGACAAAAAAATTGAAGCACAATGAACCATCAATCACAGTCCTCACGTATCACACCTTGCATTAAGATGTAGACATTGACATAAGAAGAAGCATTAGGATTTGACAAATTACAACAAATGTGTTGCATTCATCCTTTACGTTTCCTATATTCCTGAATAGCCTATAGTTGAACCCTTTCTTTTCGAGCATTTGGGGCATTCTTTAGTACCTTAGGAACAACAACCAATTTTGGTGGAGCTTGGATGACATCTCCAAAATTTATCTATTCACATCCAGTGAAGTCCAATTTCTCTTCTATTTCCTTTTCTCTTTAGTAGAACCATTAAGAAGATAAATTCAGCTGTGTACCATTGAAGCCCTCTTGTGGCTCCCCAGGACCCTAAACTATTTTTGTTGACACAACAGAAATGACAAGAGGACCTTAAGACTCACCTGGATATTGGGTTGTGTCTGGTACAAAGTTTAATGTTGATAAGGGAAAGATCTTTCTCCAAGTAAAGTATTCTCTCTTGATTTTGATTTTTCCTAGAGAACAATAAGTGTAGTTGAAGGTATATGTAGTTGAATTTAGATAGAGGAAAGAAAGATAAAATTGAGGATCTCACATTACAAAATAGAAGATTGTGAGCATAATATCAATACTGAGTTTTGCAAGCCAAGTTTTTGTTCATTGGGCCGGTATGAAAGTATTCAATGAGGTTGTTGTGTATAAGCCCTTCTCTGGTGTCTAATATGTAATTTCAAGCCTAATTCTATTGAGTTTTTATTTTTTATTTTTTTTTAATTTAACATTGAAGATTTGTTGAGAAGGAAGTTGAGATGATGTTTAACACTCTACACATGCATGCATTGTCACACCTTACCCTTTCATACATGATTCCGTAATATGTCTAATGAATTACCAAACTCCGTTTACCGATAATCCATTAAACATACTACAAGGGATATTAAACGAACTCAAATTCATTTTCCAATTTAAAATTGTCAATAAAAGGGCTATAGTGATTTTAAGATTAAGAAAATACTATGAAATTTAGTTAAGAGAAGAAATAAATATTTTTAAAATTTTAAAAATTTTAGCAAAAAATCTACGTGGTGACGACTAATAATACAATGATAAAAAATTTGAAAACCTGTTAAAAACCTAGGCAATATATGTGTTTCACAATTCATCAACACAACATTTAAATAGATACTTTTTCATTCATTATCTAAAAAGAATACATGTTTACAAATTAACATCCATTTGAAGTATAAAAATAATATTGCAATACTGTTTGTACAACTGCTCAAATATGTATACACACATATAGTAATTATTTACATCTGAAACAAAATACAGAGAGCAACTTAGAAATATACCATGTCTGTCAAGGAGTACAGTTTCAAACGTGTTTACTCAGCTACCTTCTCTTTTTCCCTACTTGTGACAGCATAGAAATAGCTATCACTGAGTATTTAACTCACTAGTGCACAAATTAATAATTTATAAAATCATCAAAAAACATAATTAATCAAACCACAATAAATTATTCAAGATGCTCAAATTTCCATAAAATATGAAACTAGTAAAAATGTTCTTAACATCAACAAATTATTATTCACAAATCATTTATTTTCACAAAATATTTATCAAACAATTAAAATCATTTGTGTTGCCAACTACACACAGTTTAAGCCATGACACAAAATTTCATGATCAATGCCGCGTTGTACACCACAACAAAGCTATCTCAACCCCAATAAATGTTACTAATGGGGAAAGTAATGCTACTAGCAAATATGAATGCATTCATCCAATCTCAACCTCAACTGGCAAGTTAGAGAGGGAAAGTAACAAATCAATCTCAACCTCATTAACCGTTATTAATGAGGGAACAATCAAAGTTTGCCATGCCAACTGTGGTTTCAAAACAATTTAAAACAATTTCCATTCAAATCATAATATTTGAAATCATCACATAAAAGAATTTCCATTCAAATAACAATATTTCAAATCATCACAATTCCATAAATAGGATTGGCAACACATCAAATTCTCAAAGCACTTCTAAAACACATTCAATCCGGCCACCCCCTTTCTACAATAAAATCAATGGCCAATATCTGCCTTTTCAACACAATAATATATTCTTTTACAACATTCAAAGTATTCTCATAATAATATAAACATTTCTCAAAGCCAAAGTAAATTCACATTTGTTTCATTTACAAATTTAAAATATAAGGAAAATTCAAGTTGTGCACAAACCTTTCTTGGTCTCTTTTCTTTGGTTTATTCTTCCTTTCACTTTAAAGTATTCTTCTCCAAAAAAATATACAACTTTAAATGTCTCAATACTGATTCTAATGTTCCCAATAACAAATCAAAAAAATCCCTAATAGAATTCCTAAAATAACTATATATTCCAACTTTTCCATATTTAGGGCAACATTTAAACATAACTGTAAAATTCAATTTCAACCTAGTTCCAGTTATAATCTATCAAATTGATCTTCATGAAAGTTGTTCCTTTATATCTTAGCTTTAATTACCATTTTGAATCACTTAATTTGGAGGTCTAGATCATCAGTTATGGTCAAAATACTAGGCATTGCTCCTGGGTGTCTTAACCTATAATTCTCAGGCTTTCTAGATTTTTACCTAAATACTCAGAATTTGCTCCAAGTATCTCAAACAAAGTTTTAGGCCTTTTTCTTAAGTTACCAAATCATTTTACAGCACCTCAATTGGAGATGTACAAAGAAAGTTATGTTCTGTTTAGTAACCGGAGGTCAGAGGGCAAAATTTCTGAGTTGTAGGAAATTCTAGTTTTGGAGTTCTGACTTTCTCTAACATTTCAACCAATTTGTCCTTACATCTGGGTCTAGGTCAAAACATGAAAGTTGTAGTTATATGTCTTATGGTTATTTTGGCTTTGGAATCATCTAATTTGCACTTATGTAGCTTCAGTTATGGTCATTTTTCCAAAACTATTCAGGTGATAATTTCTCAAGTTTCAGGGCTGTTCCAGAATCAAGGAAAATTTCCAGACTCACTTTGTCTAACTGATTTGGGTAGGTTATAATCATAATTTGGCCTCATTGTCTTTATATGAATTGTTCCCTTACGTCTTAAGATTACAGGTTTAAGAATCACTCAATTTGGAGATTTATAGAGTGAGTTATGCTTAATTAAGTACATACTGTTCATTTGGTTAGTTTTCCAGATTCCAGGTATGCATTGCTGGATTCAGTCCTAATTGAGAAACCTTCCAACCATTTTTAGGTCAAGTGTTTTGCATGAAAGTTTTAGAATTTTTTCTTAGGTTTCATTTCTCATTGGTTTCACATCAATTGGAGTTATGTAGCTTAATTTACGAGTATTTAACTCCACTAGACTCAAGCTGTCCAGATTCAGCACTTAGAGCATCACTTCAATTCACTTAATTTCTTCACCAATTCATCATTGTTTCTCAATAAATGCACTTCAAATAGTCATAATACACACCTAATAGCATTAATTAGCTTCATATGAAGAAACCCTAATTGCTCAAAAACCCTAAATCACAATTCAAAGAAGATCAAGGGTATACATACCAATTAAGCTTCCAAAATAAACTCTAATCAACTTTAATCAAGCTTTTGGTGCCTCCTTGAATTTTCCTCAATTTGAATTTCTTGAAACCCCTCTTAATACTTGAAATTTCTCGGTCCCATGATGTGTTCCCACCAAATTATAGCTAAATTAGGCTATTAGGGGTGATGGATATAGAGAAACAAGGTGAATCAAAGGTTGAAGAAATGAAAATGGAGGAAAGATGGAGAGCTAAGTGGCCCGCCAACTTGATGGAGAAGATGAAGTTATGATTTTCTTTTTTTTTCTTGATATTTATCTTAATTAAATCATTAATGGCAATTTGGTAATTATGAGGAATGACAACCTTGTAAATATGAGGTCTTTCCTAATCATTTTTTTTTTGCTTTATCTTAATTGTATTTAATTATCCTAATTATAATTAATTAAACTAATCCAACTTAATTAACTCAATTTGTCTCATTTTTGGTCAATTTTGAACTCTTAAATTTGATTGACCAAATTTCCTCTTACCGGGTTTCAGTTCATCTTTTTCCATAATACCTGATAAGTCCCTAACTCCATTTTTCACCTTAAGTTTAAATCTACTTATTTGAACTTATTTCTTTTCATTTCCTTGTCTTTTTAAAATCATAATAATACCTCAATTAGGTCTTAATTAAAGGTCTTATAAGATTCCATCGGAATTGGAATAGCCAGTGGACCTATGGTCACTTCCCAGTGAGGTTACCCATCACTGGAGCTTGAGCTCATTTAACCGATTTACATACCACTTTTTTATTTTTCTACAATCTTACTTGATCTTCATTAAATTAAATTATGACTCCTCACTCTAATTTAAGTGTCATTCCAGACATTCTAGCCATCCGAACAAATGTTAGTTTTCGGAATAATAGAATGTTTGGAACTACCTAAAGTAAGAGTGTTACATGCATGCATACATGCTGTTTGATTGATTGGCCAGTAACATGTGCTCATGTTTTCTTGTAAGAATCAACATCGTTTTTATGTAGTCGAGGTGCCAAATAAGCAAAGAAACTCTTCTTCACTTGCTCCTTAATGTGTTTATATCACTTTCCTATTGATTATATATATATATATATATATATATATATATATATATATATATATATATATATATATATATATATATATATATATATATTTTAAGTTTAGGTGTGTGATAGGTCACAAAAATAGTTCAGGTGTCTAATAGGCTAAAATGCAATAATACATGTGTCTGAAAATGTATTTGGCCTATATATAATGCTTATAGATTAATCATAAATTTAAAAATTAAATTTCTATGATCCATATTTAAGATGAAAAATAGGGCTGTAGGATGAATGGTTATTGCAATTTACCATGTTGAGTTAATCACTTACCATTTTCATTTAAGGAAATAAATATACAGTACCATATTAAACTTAACATAATATAACAAGAAAAATTAAGGAAATCAAACAACTAAATAAAGAAAGAATTAATAAGTAAGGTCATCTAAATCCTAAACTTTCAATTGAATTAGAGTTGTGATTCAACCCTAACCACATGTTACCTCCGAATGATTATTAGGCTATAACTTTCTCTACAAAACTTTAATTGAAGTGATTCAAAATGATTTGAAAACCTAAGATAAAGGCCTAACACATTGTTTTAGGGACCTAGTCCAAATTCTGAGCATAAGATGCTTGGATATAGAATGGAAGTTTAAGGTAAAAAACTGAAAAACCTAGAATTTCAAGATATGGCACCCGAAACGGTGTCCAGTATTTTGACCATAACTAGGGATCCAGAACTCCAAATTAAGTGATTCAAAAAGGGAATTAAAACTAAGACATAGAGAAACAACTTTCATGAAGATTGCACTATCAAATTTTGGCTAGAATTAAGTTAAAATTGGGTTCTAAAGTCAGGTCTTAAACTTGCCTTGAACCCAAAAGTTATTAAATTGCATAGTTAACTTAGGAATTTATTTGAATAACTATTGGTAAAGGTTAGAATGAGTATTAAAGCTTTGTAATTGTGAATTTTCAGTGGATAAGGAGACTTTTAAGGAAGGGAAGAATTCAGACAAGAAAATGAAATTGAAAGAAGGTTTGTGCACAACTAGATCCCTCGTTTGATTTAAAATTTGTAATTTGATTGAATGGAATTTTATGAATCAAATATGCTTTTCTTTTACATTTGAGAATTATTTAGATTGTTTTGTAAATTTTAAATTGTGAAATGGATTTATGATTATGGAAAGGCGGATGTTAGCTATTTGAAATTATTATAGCAAGGGGGTAAGCCGGTGTGAATGCTTTTTGAAGTGTTTTAAGAATTTGACGTGTTGCCAACATGCATGTGGATTTGTGACAATTGAATGTGATTATCTGATTTGTAAATATGATTATTTGAATGGAAATTATTTTGAATCTGTTTTGAAACTACAGTTGGCATGGCAATTTGATTTGTGTCCCTCATTATTTGAGGTAAGATTGATTATATGACTTCCTTCTCTAGCTTGCGAGTTGAGGTTGAGATTGGATGAGTACTCATATTTGCTAGCTAGCCTTTGTGTCCCCCTTTAGCTTTGGTTATTGGGGTGAGATTGCTTTGTCATGGTGTACAACATGGTATTGATCATGAAATTTTGTGTCATAGCCCTAACTATGTGATTGTTGGCAACACTTGTGTTTTGTGAATATTTTGATAAAAATGTGATTGAAAATAATTGATTTGGTAGTGATTGAGCAATGTTGTATTGTTTTCATGATTTATGAAGAATGTGAATTTTATAAATAATTTATTTATAACTTGGCAAATATGTTTGTAATGCATTGTTAAAATTATTAGTTGTGCACCACTGAGTTCAACACTCAGTGAAAGCTTTTGTATGTTGTCGCAGGTAGGGAAAAAGAGAAAGCTACAGAGTGAGAGACATTGGAGCAATGTTTTGATTTGGCTTCGAGTAGATATTAAGTATACCCTTGTAAATTCGTTTTGATGTATTTTTGTAAAGACATTGAGCAGTTGTACATAAACCTTGTAATATTACTTTGAGACTTTCTTTAAATATAAAGATTTGTAATATAAAGTTCTTTATTGTTAATGAATGTAAAGTTAAATTCCTTTCGAATTTTGATTGGGGAAATAATTTGTCATTGCTTGAATTGATGAGATTAAATTATACATTTTATTACAGGTTATTTTTAACAAGTTTAATAAATTTTGGTTTATCAAAATTACAGCTGTCACCACGCAGAGTTTTCGTAGAAATTTTTCTTGATTTTAAAAATACTTAACTTATTCCTTAACAAAAAAAAAAAAAAAAGAATTTGGTTTGTTTAAAATCCCTTTTAGTATATTTAATGGATTATCGGTAGGCGAAGTTCAGTAATTCATTAGGTATACTATGGGATCATGTCATATCTTACAGAGGGGTAAGGTGTGACATAGCCTTCCTACTTCTGCCATTTCTCTTTTGTAGGAGTACAAGGATGTTTTTCTAGAGGAAATGCCACTCGGCCTACCACCATTGAGGGGAATTGAGCACCAAATTAATTTTGTGCCCGAGCTCAAATTCCTAATAGACCAGTATATAGGTGCAATCCCGAGGAGACCAAGGAGCTTCAAAAACAAGTGGAGGAATTAATGGCAAAGGGGTACATGAGGGAGAGCATGAGTCCTTGTGTCGTGCCTATACTTTTGATGCCAAAGAAGGATGGGACATTCAGAATGTGTGTTAATTATCATGCCATCAACAAGATTACGGCAAAACATTGATACCCCATACCTCAACTTGATGACATGTTAGATGAGCTTCATGGTGCATGCATATTTTTCAAAATTGATCTTAAGAATGGTTATCAGCAAATTAGGATGAAAATAGGGGATGAGTGGAAAACAACATTTAAGACTAAATATGGTCTTTATGAGTGGTTTGTGATGCCATTCGGGCTCACAAACGCCCCCAGCGCATTCATGCGATTAATGAACCATGTGTTGAGATCATTCATGGGGAAATTTGTAGTTGTGTATTTTGATGATATTTTGGTTTATAGCAGAAGCACGCATGATCATTTGGAGCATTTAAGGCTTGTCTTTGATGTATTGCAAAATGAGAAATTGTATGCTAATTTTAAAAAGTGCTATTTTTGCATGGAAAAACTTATGTTTCTTGGGTTTGTGGTGATTGGCAAGGGTATTGAGGTAGATGAGGAGAAGGTGAAAGCCATTAGGGAATGGGCAAAACCTACTAATACATCAGAGGTGAGGAGTTTTCATGGGCTAGCTAATTTTTATTATAGGTTTATGCCTAATTTCAGTAGCATAGCTGCACCTTTGAATGAATTAGTAAAGAAAAATGTTCCTTTTGTTTGGAGTGATGAGCATAAGCATGCGTTTAATTTGTTGAAAGATAAATTATATTCAACACCTTTGTTTGTGTTGCCTGATTTTTCAAAAGCATTTGAAATAGAATGTGATGCTTCCGGGAAAGGAATTGGTGCTGTTTTGATGGAGGAAAGGAACCCCATTGCGTATTTCAGTGAGAAATTGAATGGGGCAGCCTTGAATTACTCCACATATGACAAAGAGTTATATGCATTGGTGAGGGCTTTGGAAACATGGCAGCACTACCTTTGGCCAAGAGAGTTCATCATACATACAGACCACCAATCCTTAAGGCATCTTAAGGGCGAAGGGAAGTTGAACAAAAGGCATGCAAGGTGGATTGAATTCATTGAGTCCTTTCCATATGTGGTGCAATTCAAGCAAGGTAAAGAGAATGTTGTGGCTGGTGCATTATCACGAAGGTATAATCTTCTTAACACACTTGATTCTAAATTACTTGGCTTTGAGTATCTTAAGGAATTGTATGAACATGATTCTGATTTTGCACAAGTGTATGTGGCATGTGAGCAAATTGCATTTCAAAAGTACTTTAGGCATGATGGATATTTGTTTAGAGAAAATAGATAGTGTGTGCCTAAAAGTTCTTTACGTGAATTGCTTGTGCATAAAAGTCATTGCGGAGGTCTTATGGGGCATTTCGGTGCTGCTAAGACTTTAGATATTCTTAAGGAGCATTTCTTTTGGCCACATATGAAAAGGGATGTTGAGAAATTTTGTGCAAAGTGTGAGACTTGCAAAAGAGCCAAGTATAAAGTGTTAGCTCATGGGTTATATACACCATTACCCATACCTAAGCATCCTTGGGTTGATTTCCATGGACTTTGCTTTAGGGTTGCCTAGGTCACAAAGCAGTCATGATTCTATATTTTTTGTTGTTGATAGGTTTTCTAAAATGGCTCATTTCATCCCATGTAGGAAAACTAATGATGCTACTCATGTAGCCAATCTATTCTTTAGGGAGATTATGAGATTGCATGGCATTCCTAAAACTATTATTAGTGATAGGGATGTGAAATTTTTGAGACATTTTTGGAGAGTACTTTGGGGAAAACTAGGAACAAAGTTGTCATCTCCAAATGGATGGAAAAACTGATGTGGTGAATAGAACTTTATCAACTCTTTTAAGGGCTTTTGTAAAGAAGAATTTGAAATGTTGGGAGGAATGCATATCATACATAGAGTTTGCATATAATAGGGTTGTGCATTCATCTAGTGGATATTCACCTTTTGAGCTTGCATATGGTTTTAATCCACTTACTCCTTTAGATTTGTCACCATTACCTACTGAGCATATTGCATCTCTTGATGGAAAAAAGCAAGGCCGAATTAGTGAAAAGAATGCATGAACAAGCTAGGTTGCATATTGAGAAGAAAAATGAATCATATGCTTCACATGCTAACAAAGGCCAAAAGGCAATTGTTTTTGAACCAGGTGATTTAGTTAGGGTGCATCTAAGCAAGGATAGGTTTCCTACACAAAAGAAATCTAAGTTACAGCCTAGAGGGGATAGACCATTCAAGGTTTTAGAGCACATTAATGACAATGCCTACAAGATCGAATTGCCAAGTGAGTATGGTGTGAGTAATACTCTTAATGTTGTTGATCTTTCTCCCTATTATGGTGCAAGTTTGAATTCGAGATCGAATTCTTTCAAGAGGGAGGGGATGATAGAGGTGCTCCACCATTACCAAGCTACCAAGGACCAATCACAAGAGCCAAAGCAAGAAAGCTTCATAACCTGGTCATGGAAGCCTTGCATGCATTCAGCCAAAAAGAGAACAATGGGTTGCCATGTGATTTGGAGAAGTCCAAGTGTGTGGTGATTTGCCAAGTGGACATGCCACATAGAGGCCAGTGGAAGATTACCAAGCTACCACATAGATGCCACATGGGAGATAACCATTCGGCCAAGTGTAAATGGGGACACATGGGTGCAATCTGATTGGTGCATTTGAATTGGAGGTCAAATAAAATTCTGCCATGTGACAAGTGGAGCTTATTCTGATTTTTTTTTGTAGTGCAATTAAATGCATGTGTTCCTTATGGTCCCATCACCTGTATGTGGCCCTTGTGGTCCCAAAATATTGGCAGATTATGACTTATTCTGTGGTCCTAAAATATTGGCTAATTTTGTCTTGCACTATGGTCCCAAAACATTAATAGATTATGTTTTATTTTGTCTTGATTCTGCCACATATGTTTTGTCCTATCTATTTTAGGGTTTTTAAGGTTTTGAGCACCTGTATATAAGGATGAGAAGCCATCCTCTTCCCCAATTTTTTATGTTGGCTGAACCTACTTAGAGAGAGAGTGATTTTGAAAGTTTTTTCCATTGTTTCTTTGAAAGAACATGGACTTAGACAAACCAGCCACTTATCTATTTTATCTTTGATAATCAAGTTGCCTTAGAGCAAGTTTCTATTGTGATTTGATTCCTTGGCTTCCATTTTCATTTCTGGTTGATGCCTTTTCACTTGTTGGGATTGTGTTAGCTTGAATGGAAAGATGACCTTGATGATGTATGATCCTTGGATGGCATTGCTCATGCTGTGTTATAGTGCATATCATTAGGGTGCCTTGTTAATGTATAAGAAATGTTATCTAAGGAGATAGTACTTAAGTGAGATCGATGTGACTCCACCATCTTTCCTGAGTATTACCTGGAGCAGTTTATGCAATCCTAATAAATGATCTTTTGCCTCGCACCACAGTTAGATAAAATTACAAAAAGCACTAGAGGTTTTATTATTATTATTATTATTATTATTATTATTATTATTATTATTATTATTATTATTATTATTATTATTATTATTATTATTATTATTATTATTATTATTATTAACAATTTAGCCTTTATAGAATACTAGATATCTTGTAAGGCTTATATAAGGGTTAGCACTCTTCATTAATAAAGGATCTTTAGGCATATCAGTAAAAGACCGTACATCTTTTTATCTGTATCAACACAAGACCATCCATCTTTTATCTCTTTTTCCTTACTTTCCTTTTGATCCTAGTGATCGCCCCATTCCTTAGCTTTCAAATGTTAGCTGAAGAACTTCATAATACTTCCATAGGTGTTGTAGGATGATATAGCTTCTAAAGGGTAGTAGAGAATCTTGTAGAGTTTTACTCATGATTTTACTAGATTCATAGCTTATAAAAGGTTGGTGAAGACCCTTATACTTCAAAAGGTGTTGCAAGCATTTCTTCAATTTCTAAGGTCAATAAAGACTTTCACAAAGGTTTTCTTAAGGTTTTACAAAATTTATTAATTTCCAAAGGTTGGTAAAAACTCTTGTGAAGGCCTTCTTATGGTTTTCCAAGTTGCCTTATTTCTAGCTACTCCAAATCGAAATGAGGCATCCTCCATCACATAGATTGATGTTTCCATAAATAATCAACACAAACCTAGCGCATATCTTATAGCACTCATTTATTGGCACACTCATAATTCACATACACTTCTCAAGAGCATCACACGCCCAGAATCAAAGTGTAACAAAGAGAACATCTTGAATTGATGGCGATGATTGAGTTTGGTAGGTTGGGATGATCTTAGGAGGTGGGGCACAAATTATGGTGATAATTGTGTAGGAGTGGAAGCATGATTATTGGACATTAGAACCTTGAATTTCAAAAATTATTTCTAAGGTTACATACACCATACCAAGTTTCTTATGAACCTAATCAATTTCCAATGCCCAATTGCATACCAAAACATATTTAGCATGCATTAAAATTTCATTTGCCATTAAAGATTATGAATCAACATTTAATTCAATCAAACCCTAACTAAAAGAGGGATTTTTAGGTACTAACCTTTTGATGCACAATTGATGCAATCTTAGGATGCTCTTAGGACCCCAAATGTTATCCCTCTTGTGACGCCCCTCACCCGTCTACAGTGTAGCCGAGCCAGAAGTGCCACATTTGGTGCCAGAGCACCCTATCTTATCCTGTCATGTCCATTGTTAATTTTAAACTTTATAGAAAACATGTGGAATTTTTTTTTTTATCTCTATGGAAACCCAGGCAGAGCCTCCTCTATTTTATTGGATCTTGCGGGTTCCAATAGTTACCTGTTAAAAATAATTTCATCTCTTTACATGTCATATCATGTCATTTCTACTCATACCATTCCAAGTTCATTCATTCATTCATATAGAAATTCATATGCATAAATTCATAACTTCATTTACAATCTAAAATATGTAATTACAATTTTTATTTACGTCACAAACTAGTAATTACATCATGATTATACACAAGGAATCAAAATACTAGTCTATACATGGGCCCTATCAAAATATAAAAGACTAATGAGGTGAACTCTAAATTGTATGTAGATCTGGTCAACTACGGTCAGAACACTACTGTGGCGGCTGCTGCTGTGGTGGCTACTGATCTCCAGTACCTACATGATGGAAAAACCAGCGAGATAAGCAAATTTCTTAGTAGTGCATAATTTTAAGGAATAATAACTGAATAATTAAAAGTAATAGCTCTATGTAGAATTTTGCACTTCTAGGTCAATTATATATTTTATTGCACTTTGGGAATAATTTACTTATCAGGATCTTATCTGTGGATATATCTTATTTTCAGTTTCCTTAAACTCATATCAGTGAAATTATCATCAATTCTAAGACATTTATAAATTTTTAACACTTTGGGAATAATTAAATTTAACAGTATCTTTTCTGTTCATTTCTCATATAGTCTAAGTCATTTATGAATTTTCTGTACTTTGGAAATAAATTAATTATCAGTATCTTTTATGTGTATTAATTTCATTCTCTAGCTTTTTAAACTCATATTAGAGTCTTTGGAATCATATCAGCGTATTTTATGTCATATCGGTGTATTTCATGTCATATCTATATATTTATGCCCAAGTAACCTATTACAAACTATAATGCTGGATACACGAGAGTATTCGGGTTAGAAACCCATATGTCTACCACAGATACATCCTCGTGCATGAGGCCACCGTCAGCACGAGGCCGCTTGTCGTGCACGGCGGTACCACGTGCACGAGGCCAGAAATAAGGTTAGGCACAATGGCCAATGAGTAGGCATATAGCCTGTAGAATAATCATAACAGACATTTATTGTCAGTTCATGATTTACTCTGTAAGCAGTACTGCTATCTGTAGTCTCTAATTGGTATACCAATCGATCCAACTATATAAATATAAGCATAGGTTTACTATGGGCAATTTAGTATTAATAATCATTTAACAGAATTTATATGTCCATGTATTGTGGGAAAATGAGTCCCACATAACTATTTTATGTGATTTGGCATATATTGACTTATTAGGAATAAGTCAATAATTTATTTCAAAAACTTTTCTTTAGGTTTAATTTTTTTTGTATCTTAATTTTTGCAAATCAATTTGAACAATTTATTTGGACAGCTTGTAGTAACATTTATGCCTAGTATTTTTCATAGGATTTGTTGCCCTATGTCTTATAGTCATTTAGAAATTTTAATTGTAATTTTTCAAACCTTATGGAATTATTTATAGTCACATTATTGGCTTGAATTCATATAGCCTATATTAACATGCTTTCCATTTAGGTCAACAGCTTTGACCTTAAATTTAGGCTTCATACATTTATAATTTGAGAATGATATCTAAAACAAAGTTTTAGGTCTGTTTTTTAGCTTTTCTGATTGGTTTGGCTCATTTCAATTGAAGACGTCTAGTGGGAAATATGCTTAAATGAATATGCTGGGTTTAATGGTCACTTGTACCATTTCCAATTTTTGTGCACTAAATTTTACTTATCTATTTGATCAGTTTGTAGCCATTGTTTGGCCCCACTTCCTTCATGGAAGTTATTCCTCTATGTCTTGCCTTTATTTTCTCCTTTGAATCATGTCAATTGGATATTTAGAACTCAAGTTATGGTCGGATAACAATAACTGATTCATTTCTAGATTTTGGTTCCTTAACTAGGCAGCTTTTGGACTTAAACTTTGCCTAATTAGTGGAACATGTTGTAGTCACTTTTAGGCATGGTGATCTTCAGAGAAATTGTTTTCCTATGTCCTATGATCATTGAGAAATTTGAATCACAATTTTTCAAGCTTTGTGGAATTATTTATGGCCAATTAACTGACCTGGACTCATATACCCTATGCTAACAGGTGTTCAGTTCAGGTCAGTGAATGCAGGTCACTTTTTGAGATTCTTAACTTCATAATTTGAGGAAGATTCCTGAATCAAAGTTGTATCCCTATCTCTTAGGTTTCTGGAAAGGCATGGCTCATCCCAATTGGATTTTTCTAGTGCGAGTTATGACTAAAAGACTGTTCTGGGGTAATGTGAAGTTTGGTGAGATTCCAGGTTTTGATGCCGTGAATTGTTCTAACTATTTGACCAAGTTCTCTTGATTTCTAGGTTTTGGTAAAAATACCAATTTTATAGATCTATGTCTTGTGGATATTTTGCCACTGGTTTCATTACATATGAGTTCTTGTAGACTAAGTTATGGCCATTTTGCCAAAACTAGTTGGGTAAGTTTATGTCCAGCAGTTTCTGGACAACCTAATTCTGGACAGTTTTGTGAACCAACTTGGGCCTGCAATTTAGTTTGGTTTAAGGAATTTTTGGGTTTAGTGGTCTTCATGAAAATTGTAGCCCTATATCTAAGCTTTCCAATGGTATCAAATTCAGGTCATTTGGAGCAGTATAGAGGGAGTTATGATGAAATGAATATGTACTGTTTATTTGGTCATTTTCTGGGTTTTGTGCAGGGTCATCCGGATTTGGGCAGTGTTTAGGTCAAGTTTTGGACAGAATTTGGGCATAGTTTCTTCATGGAAAGTGGGCTATTTTGGGTCCTATTTCACCTCCAATTGGCTTAATACTAATTGGACTCACATAATTTCAGTTATGGTTCAACAAACACACTGAACTCATTATGTCCCAACCTGCAGAAAACAAGCACTCCCAATTTTCAATTTCCTTCAACTTCCTTACTTCAATTGGCATGCATAACACTTCTATAAGCAACAATCTCAACTCAATAGGTCAATTTCAAGCATTTACATAAAGTCCTCAAATCATGTACACAAACACTAGTTTCAAAATTCCAATTTGGACAAACACTACGCATTCAAGCTCTCTAACATATCAACTTATCAAACATTCTCATGGAACTCATTTTCATCATTTTAAATCATCAAACCCTAAGGGTTCCATGGATGCCAAAATTTGGGCATTTCATTTTCTTATCATTTGTTTTCATTTTCATGTGATACTCACTCATCTCATCATTCTGACAAGATTTAAAGAAGAGAGAAAGTGGTATCTTGCGCTTACCTTTGTGACCCAACTTGCAAAATTCAATTTTCCTTCTTCTAATGGCTACCAATAGCTTCCTTATGGGGGTGGAGATGATTTTTAATGAAGGAGACTATGGGTTTTGGTGAGTGAGTGAGGAGAAAATCAAGCTTTGAGCTTGAATGAAAATGGTGGAAGAGAGGAACCAATGGAGACGGCAAGGAGAGAGAGAAGAGGAAGAAGAAGATGAGTTGGTTGGCTTTTGTCTTCTTATGGGTATTTATATATTCTATTTATGGTACTTTAATTTTTTTTTTAAATTGTCATAAACCTTTTTCTTTTCTTTTTTTTTTCTTTTCTCTTCTTCTTTCTAATTCAACTCATAAATTTTAACTTATGTTGATTATTTCATTCTCTAAATTTTTAATTTGACATTTAGGTCAAAATTCACCTCTGGGGGTGAAATGATCAAAATGCCCTTCAAAGTGAATATCGGTTTGTTTTTATTATTTTATACCAATTAATAAATTCTCTAAATTTTATTTTATTTTCTCTAAATTTTTCTTATATTTTTTTTTAACATCTTTGATGTCATTTTTACCTAAATAAACCTTTAATTAGGTCCCAAAATTATTTCCTATATTTTGTTAAATTTTCTAACATTTATTCCATCAATTTATGCCTCCTTACTATAGTTTAAGTGTAGTTCCAGACATTCTGGCTGTTCGAATAGACATTAGTCGTCGGAACAGTAGAATGTACGGACTACCTATAGTGAGGGTGTTACAATTCTTCCCCTCTAAATAGAAATTTCGTCCTCAAGATTTACTTGATGTGAAAAGCTAAGGGAACTATTGCCTCATCGTCTCCTCGCTCTCCCATGTCACTTCTTCTGTGTTGTGGTGTTTCCATAAGACTTTCACTAATGGGATCCTCTTGTTTTTGAGTTCTTTCACTTCCCGTGCCAAGATTCTGGCTGGTTCTTCTTCATATGTCAAATCAGGTTGTATAATTATCTCATTTGCTGAAAAGACATGTGAAGGATCTGATCTATATCTCCTGAGCATCGACACATGGAATACATTGTGAATCTTGTCCAGCTTAGGTTGTGAAGCTAGCCTGTAGGCTACTGGACCCACACGTTCAATGACATCATATGGACCAATAAATCTAAGGTTTAACTTACCCTTCTTACCAAATCTTAGCACTTTCTTCCAAGGTGATACCTTGAGAAACACCTTATCGCCAACCTCATACTCTATACCCTTTCTCCTCAGGTTGGCATATGACTTCTGTCTGTCTGAGGCGGCTTTCAAATTATCTCTAATGAGTTTCACTTTTTTCTCAGTTTGTCTCACTAAGTCTAGGCCCACTACTTTCTCTTCCCCCATTTCTGTCCAACATAAGGGAGTCTTGCATCTTCTCCCATATAATGCTTCATATGGAGCCATTTTTATACTGGCTTGGTAGCTGTTGTTATAAGCAAACTCTACCAAAGGAAGATACTTCTCCCAACTCCCATCACAATCGATGACACAGCTTCTTAACATATTTTCCAATACCTATCATATAATTCATGTCATATCATTACTATCATGTCTTTAACATCTATAACAAATTTAATAAGTTCTAAGGGTTATCTATATCACCCTTTCGGACTGTCTATCCGTCTGGGGATGAAAAGTCGTACTGAAGTGCAGTTGAGTGCCCAATGATCCTTGTAACTTTTGTAGAAGTAAATCTTATCCGTCTCGGTCAGATATGAGCGATATTGACACTCTATGTAACCGTACTATCTCAGCTATGTAGATCTCTGCTAATCCTTAGTCTGTCTCACTATATCTAGCTTTACAATCTTATCCTATCTCGATTTACTATCGAAAATATGTAGCTCTACACAATTGTCCCAAGTTGGTACTGTAATCTGCAGCTTACAACACAAACATCGAGAACATTGCGTAGTTACCACGGTATATCCTAATAGATCAGGTTTTTCCTATACTTATCCTCAATTAGTTCTTGACTCATCCTCTTTCATCTCATAGACAGTCTCTTTCTTATTTCTATCTATTATCTTTAACACGATCCCTTTCGATTGATAATCTACAATCACCGAATGACCTAAAAGGGTTGGTGATAAGTATGTCATCTTCTAACCCATTTATCGGTATCCTTTTCTAACAGGAGGTACAATGCATATATACAAGGGTGAACATAATTAAGGTCTATCAATACATATTTAAAGGTATTATAATTAGAAAATGTACCTCTGACAACGTCTACCAGGTCTGGCTCCTCCCGAGCTGTAGCGTAAACGCGGGATGCTAATTCAATCTCAGGCTGTCCTATAGTCTCATAAGCCCTCTGTGATGTATCAGCTGTCTTTAGTCTCATTAGTCTTCTACCCCTCTCATTAGTCTTATTAGTCTTCTAGTAATTACATCATGATTGTACACAATGAATCAAAATACTAGTCTATACATGGGCCCTACCAAAATATAAAAGACTAATGAGGTGAACTCTGAGCCGTATGCAGATCTGGTCAACTGCGGTAAGAACACTACTGTGGCGGCTGTTGCTGTGGTGGCTGCTGATCTCCAGTACCGACGCAATGGAAAAACCAACGCGCTAAGAAAATTGCTTAGTGGTGCATAATTTTAAGAAATAATAACTGAATAATTAAAAGTAATATCTCTATGTAGAATTTTGCACTTCTAGGTCAATTATATATTTTATTGCACTTTGGGAATAATTTACTTATCAGGATCTTATCTATGCATATATCTTATTTTCAGTCTCCTTAAACTCATATTAGTGAAATTATTATCAATTCTAAGACATTTATAAATTTCCAACACTTTGGGAACAGTTAAATTTAACAGTATCTTTTCTGTTCATTTCTTATATAGTCTAAGTCACTTCTGACTTTTCTGTACTTTGAAAATAAATTAATTATCAGTATCTTTTCTGTGTATTAATTTCATTCTCTGGCTTTTTAAACTCATATTAGAGTCTTTGGAATCATATCAGTGTATTTTATGTCATATCGGTGTATTTCATGTCATATATATATATATTTGTACCCAAGTAACCTATAACAAACTATAATGCTAGATACACGGAAGTATATGGGTTAGACAGCCATATGTCTACCTTGTATACATCCATCAGGCACGAGGCCAGAAATAAGGTTAGCCACAATGGCCAATAAGTAGGCACATATATAACACCCCTATGTTAAGTAGTGCGTTCTACTGTTCTGATGACAGTGTCTGTCCAGACAGCTAGGATGCTTGGAATTATATTTAAATGTTATTGAGGAGACATAAAATAATGAAATACAAGAAAGGAAAATACAAGAATAACAAAGGAAAAATAATAGCAATGAAATGAAACTAAGTTAAACGAGCCAGCACCGCACCGATGGGTGACCGTATGGGGAAGTTACGGCGCAGGCAATAGTCGACCCCAGGACTACAGGGAACCCTCAAAATTTAGTGTCGAGACATAATTAAATACTTATTAAAATATAAATGTCCTTAGAAATATTAAAGAAAAATTAATTAATTAGTACAAAGAAAAACGAGAAATCAAGAAAATGATAAAACTCGGTGTTTCCGAAAAATCAGGAATGCAACCCGAATAGGGGCATTGTGGTCATTTGACATCCCGAGTTGCCTTTTGACATAAATGTCCATTAAAAATACATGATATTACACTAGGAAAATTTCATGAAAAATTAAAATGGTGGTACATAATCTAAATAGCAAAAGATAGGAAGAAAATGTGGGAAATTGGAAACTTTGGAATAAACAAACCTTATAATTGAATTTAGTGCTCCACGAACATCTTCAAAGTAGACCATTAAGCAGATTTGGGCAAGAATATTCCTTCATCTTCTCCATTTATCAAACCAGCCGAAACCTTTAGGAGAGAAACCTCCATGGCTGTTGAGTGAAGCTCCATGCAACACACTTGGAGCCCTCCTTTCCACTAAGTCTCTTCTTTAAAGTTAATCCTTACCTTGCAAGGACGAGTTTGATAGCAATTTTAAGAAGTTTAGTGAGGTTTTGATCAAGCTTCAAAAGTGGTAAGTGAGTGTTTTCAATTCTTGTTTCATTAAAAGTGTAACCAAGGTTGTGGGTAGTTGATTTATGGAAGAATTTTTGAAGTTTGATGTTTTAATGGAGATATACATTTTGGCAGCCATGTAAATTCAGTATATATAGCTTGTTTTTACTTGTTCATGGTTGTTTAAGATGTTGTTATTGATGGCAGCATGGATATGTGTATAATGGTTTGGAATTGGGTATGTAAATAGGGTATGTTCTTGTGGTTAAATTGTGTCAATGGACTTTGGAAAATTCTGTGTTATAGTGTGCATATTGAGAATGGTTACAAGCTGTCCAAAATGACCAAAATGTGTTGTTAAATGTGTTAATGGTAAGGTACAAACCAGAATTGGCATGAAGGAAGTAGTTTGGTAAGTGTTGAATATGTAATTGGTAAGTGATGAGAAGTGTGTAGTAGGGCAGTGTGTGTTTTAGATTAGAACCTTAAGTGTGTGACTCCAATTGGTATGAGACTAATTGGAGGTGAAACTCGGCACAAAATGTGCCAACTTTCATGAATGAAGCTTACCAAAATTCTGCCTAGAAAGTGACTTGAAAAATGACCAAATCCGGATTAATGAGTTGAAAGCCTGAAAATTGATCATTTGGGCAGTAGTTAGTGTTTTGACCATAACTTACTCAAAACAGGTCCAAATGACCTGAAATTTTTACCATGAATATTTTAGACATAGATCTACAATTCTTATGAAGACACAAAAGCCCAGAAATGGCCAAAACTAAGCCAAATAGCTTGCACAAGTTCAAGTACCAAAACTGGCCGAACCAAAAGTGACCTAAAAATGACCTAAGCCTACCATTTTAGTGTATTCTGTCCAGTATTGGTAAATTGACCATATCTTGGTCTACACAACTCAGAATGACCTGAAATTTTTCCTCGCGTGCAATAAGACATAGACCTACAAGTTTGTAGTTTGGACCGGAACCTACAAACCAAGAGAACTAGGTCGTCCGGCTAGGTCAAAATAGTATACAAAAATCTAGTAAATTGCAATAAAATGCAATACACTTGGAAATGAAATTGGTAACATATACCAACACTAAGGGGCTATAAAATGTGACATATTGGTAACATAAGAATTGACTCACTTAAAGTGCATCAAAGGGTCAACATTATAGGTTGACTAATGAAATGAATTGAAGGGAATAATACCAAAAAAATTTAAATATTGGATTTTATTGTTAGAAACAAATTCATTGAGTACCGAAACACTTTAAATTATGTGTTTCAGTTGAAAAGGATATTGAGAAGAGTAAGGAACACTGAGTCAGGGCCAAGAGGCATATATCAGAGGTTTGTGCACAATAATTTTGATTTGTCATTTTCTACTTAAAAATTTAATTGAATATTATAGTTTTAAATTGTGTATGTGCACAATAATTTTGATTTCTCATTTTCTACTTAAAATTTTAATTGAACATTATGGTTTTAAATTGTGTCTGTGCACAATACTTTTTATATTCACTGCTTTTACTAGAAAAATTATTTGGAGAATTGAGTTATGAATAATTTTTTATTGTTTTGACTTGGGAATTTTATTTGGAAATTATTGTGTTGCCTACTTTGCAAATGGAAATTTTGAGATAAAATATGATTTGTGGTTTGTATGAAATATTTAAATATTGTGATTTGGAATTGTTTTGATTCACACTTGGCATGACAATATTACTATGTTCCTCCTCCATTTATGGGGTGAGTGTGGTTATATTCCTCCCTCTTTGACTTGTCAGTTTGAGGTGAGTGTGGATGAGTACTCATTATCTAGCTAGCTTTCTCCCTCATTGATTTCGATTAGTGGGGTGAGTGTGCGTTGTCGTGATGTACACACGGCATGTTCGAAAAAATTTGTGTCATGGCCTAAATTGTGTTATTGATTGGCAAAACTGTGTTATTCAATTATTTGATCAAATTGTGTTATTGATTGGCAACACTGTGTTATTCAATTGTTTGATCAAATTTGTGTTATATGAGCTTTGAAAAATTGTGAATTGTTTGGATTGTAAATTGTCAATAAAAGTTTTACATACCACATTTTAAATTGTTATTGTGCACTACTGAGTAAATTTTTCTCAGCGATAGCTTTTCATTGCTGTCGCAGGTAGACAGACTTACAGGGCAGTAGACTAGGCTACTAGTGCTACATTGAGAGTTCATCGGGTATATTGAGTATACCATATTTTGCATTTTGTATTGTAATGTATGTTCACAGTATGTATATATTGTTCTTGGCTTTGAGCAATTGTAAATTAAAATTGTAAATTAAAAGTATACATTAAAATTGTACATTAAAGTTGTAAACTAAATTTGTAAATTATTTTAGCTTGCAAATATTGTGATATATTTCTTTTATCTTAGCTTTTGGAAAACACTGGAAAATTATTATGGATTTGAGTTGACAAATATTGAGAAACTTGTTCTGTTGATTGGATATTGGAGTTTGGGGATTGAACAAAATATTGAAAGTGCTTTTACAGGTTTTTGAAGAACTGTTTTATTCAAAATACAGATGGCACTCTGCCAAAATTTTTACAGAAATTGTTAATACTTCAAATGTGTTATTTGGTTTCACTTCAATTAAAAAATTTTTTAACACCTATCAACAGTGCTCACCACTATGAAAAGAAGTAAGAAAAGTTTTAAAATCCCTTGTAGTATATTTAATGGGTTATCAGTAGATGAAGTTGGTAATTTATTAAGTATACTACGGGATCATGTTATGCCTTACGGAGGGGTAGGGTGTGAAATGTTTTAGTGGTATCAGAGCAAGTTTTTAAATTTTGTTTTGACCTGTAATCCAAATATTCTTTCTTCATAGTACAACTGCTCAATGTCATTATTTGATACATACAGTACATTACATTATAAATATGTACTAACAGGAGGAAATTGTTAGTAGTATGCCCTAGAGCATATCATTTAGTATGTATCTTGTACATATTTTTATTAATAAAAGGCATTTCCACTTTTCCGTTTACATAATATATTTATGTGTAATAGAAAAGGTCCATTGATATTTTGTTAGAAATATTATTCTTAAGTTGTTAAGAATATGAGTGACAATATTTCTAGCACAAAGTATCATAAATAGGTTCACAATCGAGAATACTTCATAATAAGGACATGACTTATCCAGAAAGATTGTATTCATGTTTGTTCCCAAGTTATTTATATGAGATATAAATAAGATGGAATGGTGAGTCTCATGCCATATAACAAACATGATAGGCACTTATAAATGATAAATAGGCCGAACCAGTGACACTTATGACAAGCACATGGAGTTTACTCTTGTCAATGTTTTGTCATAAATCATATCGATGCATATAATCTTTAGACTGAGATAGCACAGTTATCTTGTATATAGGTAGTTTGAGTTTGATACTGCTTTCATACTTATACTATGTATGGGTATATGGGCATGTGTTGGCTCCTGCTAGTTATATATGGAGGTAGGTGTTGATCAAGATGGAATTTGTTCCTCTAAGTAAATAGAGATAAAATCCTATGTTCATTTAATTGTTCTTGATGTTTCAAGTTCATGGACAGTCCATATAGATTTATTCAGAAAAGAGTTTCTGATGAGAAAAATATTTTAATCAACAACATGAATAAAAATAGAACATAATATAAATAACAAAAGGAGTTAGACATACACAATGACTCAGCTTGAGTTGGGATTTAGTAACAGAGAGATTCTAGTGCATGGTAACATATGATTATAGGTTCATTTAAGGTAAATCTTATTACTAATTGGGTGGCCATGGCATGCTATGCTAGGTGTTAACCATGGTCTATGAGGTTCATAAAATGATTTAGAGAAATCATTTATGGTAAGAAAGTGTTCTGATGATATTAAGAGTTGATATCATGTCTCATTACCAATTAGTGATGAGCCTAGTAAGTCACACACATACACAAGTTATCACCTATTTAAATATGATTTAATTAATTAATTAAAGAGTTTAATTGATTAATTAAATAGGTTTGGTTTGCAATTAAATTGCAAAGTCCCTAGCATGACTTGAAACCAAATCTAGATTATTGGATGTGTAGTATAAATTAAATTTATATTTAAAGTGTTTAAATATGAATTTAATTGATGAGAAATTAATTAATAGAGATTAATTAACTAATTTATATTTGATATAAATTAATTAGAAGAAGAAAATAATTATTTTGGGTTAAGAACTCAAAATTAAGACACAGGGGCATTTTGGTCATTTCATTACAGTGACACGTGGCACCATGAGATGGTGACACATGGGATTACACATAAGCTTGCCAAATATTTTTTAATCATGTAAGATGATTAAAATCAAGATTAAATATAGGTTTGACACTTGGCACAATGTGATTGGGTCACTTAAACCTAGAGCTAATCAAAAAGTGACATGTGGCTAGGGTTTAATGTGTTAACCTAGCTATTTAAGTGTGGTTATGAAAAGAAAAAATAACCAGCAGCCTCTCCTCTCATTTGTCACGCCACTTTGAGCCTCTCCAGCTATTTCTCTTCATCTCTCATCAATTCAAAGAGATTAGCCATCAATCTCTTGAATTAAGAACACTAGAAATTGTTTCTAGTGTCCTGTTTACATCTCTAATCTCTTAAAAGGCAGAACTTGAATTTCTAATTAATAGAAAAAGCTTTAGAGGCTGTTCAAGGGCTGCCATAGGTGTTCTTGGTGTGGACAAGGTAGAGGGACAACATTTGGTGTCCTGAAGACGAATCTCAAAGGCGCAGACACGCTGCAGTGCATCAAGAGGTTAGTGTAATCGTTCTTGATTTAATCTAGGGTTCTAAAATTAATCTGATTAATTTTAAAATCTTAAATGGCAAATACAGATCCAAAAACATATTAACAGAGTTTTAATATGTTGTTTATCATTGAAATCAAATAGATAAAAATAAATCTTGCATGGTGCATGTGACCCTAGGCAAAATTTTTTTGAATTCAATGGTATAATCTTGTGTTTTTCATACTTCCGTTCCTTCAGAAATCTCCTTGTGTTATTGTTCAGGAGGTTTAAGATCCTCAAATTGACTATGGAAGAAGGGGATCATTCAGTCAATCAATCAATAGAGGCTGAGGTACAAGGGGAAGCCCCAGCCCTTCAAAATGTGAGTGGATCAGGTGTACTAATCCCCTCAATACCACAGTTCCCTACTCAATTTGCTCAGCATATGGGTGTGATGTTCCAACAGATGGCTGGTAACATGCCCACTCAAGCCCATCACAGACACCAGATGGTACAACCACGACCTTCACTAGGCAAGATGCGACAAGCTGATTAAGTATGGGGCTACTGAGTTCAAGGGGACAGTGGATCCGCTAGAGGCAGAACAATGGTTGGAAAGGATGGAAAGAGTTTTTAGGAAGCTACACTGCACTGATGAGTTGAAGTTTGAGTACTCAGTCTCACTTCTATAGGGAGATGCATATGATTGGTGGAAAACCATTCCCCACAGTTTGGTGGAACCCCCAGTGATGACATGGGATGACTTTCTCAGAGAGTTCAGACAAAAATATGTCCCAGATGCCTATGTGGACCAGAAGCTACAGGAGTTCTTAAGCCTGAAGCAAAGGAACAGAACAGTGGCAGAATATGAGAGAAACTTCTCTCGATTGAGTCATTATTCAGGAAGCCTGCTTACCACTTCTAGAGACAGATGTAAATGCTTTGAGACCGGGTTAAGGCCTAGTATAAGAATGCAAGTTGTGGGGTTCTGACACCAAAATTTCTCAGAGCTAATATCTCAAGCCCTGGAACTGGAAAGAATTAAGAATGAAGAAACAGTTAAAAGGGTACAAAAGAAAAAGAGAAAATTAGAAAGACTACTGATCAAGTTCCTGATAGTGGGTTAGGAAAGAGGAAGCACTTTGGAGGATCTAGCTCACGTGAATCAGGTAGAGATAGATTTTCTAGACAGAAACCACCTCGATCGGATTAGCAAACTCAGCAGAAACCCAGAAATGCACTGTTGGATCGACTTTGTGAAACTTGTGGTAAACCACATAGTGGGGTATGTTATAGAGCCATAGGAGCATATTTTAATTATGGAGAGACTGGTCATTTTGCTAGGGATTGTGTAAATCCACATCGTTCTAGATCATTTATTACACTAGAGGGATCAACCTAAGTTTTTACCCCAAAGAGTTCACCATCAGATAGTAGAGGTAGAGGTAGAGGTAGGGGTAGTACACCTAGAAGTCAGAGTACTGTGAATCAGTCAGAACAGGGTGATGCTTCAGCTAGAATATACACTATACAGCAGAGGGAAGAAGCTGGAACTTCTAACAATTTTGCTGGTACTTTTTCAATATTAACTAAGATATATATATGTATTGTTTGACCCCAGGTCTGCATACTTTTATGTTAGTGCCAATATTGTTTGCCTTCCTACTGTCCCTCATAAAAAAAAAATTTTGTTAGTTACCTAAAAGTAAGTTATAGTAATGGAATTGCTCTAGATGAGGGCAAAGATGTTACAGTTAGTAATTTTCAATGGATATTGTAATCAGAATAAGTTTCAGATATTAGTGAATTCGAAAAGGATAAAAGATAGGAAAGTTTGATCTATTGGAATATTTCGCAGTAACTATGAAATGTTCTTGATATTTGTACTATAAGCTGCAGATAACAGTACTAACTTGAGATTATTGTGTAGTGCAGCGTACTACTCGATAGTATACCAAGATAAGAATAGTTGCCAACGGCATTTGTTTTGATATAGTTATGCCAGGACAGAATTTAATTGTTAGAAATAAGTTTGAAAATCCTACTTAGGGATTTAAAACTCAAAAGTTAGAATATCGAAAGGTTATAGTTTAGTACAAAAGAAAGTAAGTTATAGAATATTAATAGATAAAAAGAGTTATGGAAGTAAAAATTTGAACAGTTGGTTCAGATATAACAAAGAAATGTTACGAATATCAAAGAAATATTCACATACGTAGTCAAAATTCATTGCAAAAACATACTCTGATACCACTAAAACATGTCACACCCTACCCTGCCGTAAGATGTAACATGATTCTATAGTACATCTAATGAATTACCGTACTTCGCCCATCGGTAACCCATTAAATATACTACAAGGGATTTTAAAACCATTTTCTTACATTTTGAAAGTGGTGAGTATTTTGGTAGGAATTAGAAACATTTGATTGAAGTTTGAAAACTAGTTAAGATTTTTGTCCCATTTTATTTTTCAGCAAATTTTATGAAAATTTCAGCAGAGTGCCATCTATATTTGGGAAAAATAGTTCTTCAAAACTTGTGAAAAACACTTCCAAATAATTTCATTTCACAGCCTCAATCTCCAATAATATCCCAACAATACGGTCAACCACAATTTAAATTAAAATTAACTTTTCAAAATATTGTTAAAATAATTCCATTCATAAACGTGGCATTAAAATTAATTTTACATGCACAATCTTAATATACAGAAAGAAAATCCAAAATAATATTATTACAATTTTATTTGTACAACTGCTCAAATTACAGAGATACATATGCATACTATCATATTTATATCAAACTAAACTACCAGGGTATAGACAAATACCTGTATAAAAATTCTTTAACTGTGCTCCTCTCTGGCTATAATAGCTCACTCTGCTGCTATGTCCTTTTCTCTATCTATGACAGCAAATTAAAGCTATCGCTGAGTATAAAAATACTAAGTGGTGCACAATAAAGTATAAAATGCATAATATAAAACATTTATGAATAATTTATAATTCAAAAATCTCATAATCGCATTTCTCAATTTTTCAAATCACATTTATAACAAATCATAATTTTCAAAGCTTAATATAACACGACATTGATCAAACAATTTAATAAACATAGTGTTGCCAATCAATAACACAACTTAGGCCATGACACAAAATTTCCAAACATGCCGTGTTGTACACCACGACAAGGCAAACTCACCCCACTAATCGAAATCAATGAGGGAGGTGGCTAGCTAGCTAATGAGTACTCATCCAAACTCACCTCCTGACTGGAAAGCCAAAGAGGGAGGAATATAGTCAAACTCACCACATAAATGGAGGAGGAACATAGTGATATTGCCATACCAAGTGTGAATAAAAAATAATTTAAATCAAGTTATTCAAACATTTCATACAATTCACAAATCATATTTCATTCCAAACTTTTCATTTACAAAGTAGGCAACACACTATTTTTTAAATAAAATTTTCAAAGCCATAATAATCAAAATTATTCACAATATTTATTTCAAGAATTGTCAAGTAGAAATAAAGAATTTTAAGTTTGTTGTGCACAAACCTGACGTGAGTTGCCTCTAGGCCTTGACTCAGTCCCTTAGACCTTCCGTGCCTTTTTCAACTGAAATACGAAATTTGTAGTGTTTCAGTATTTTATCTCACAATAATTCTAATAATTAATTTATATATGTTCAATTCTAGCTCCAATATGCTTAAACTTACATTCTTGAAAATTTTCATGTTAAGGTTACAATTCATGGTACTATTCAAGTCAAAATATTGACTTTCTTATGCTTAAGAGGTATGGGAAATCCAATTATACCCACATACCACATTTTAGTTACCTAACTTGTTGGTTTTGGTCATTTTCTCAAAACTTAAGTCTTTTAGGCAAACTTTCAAATTTTTAGTTTTGGTGACCTATTTTGCACTGTTCCACTAATCATGTTGCTGTTAGAATTTAGCCAAGTTTTCTTCATAGAAATTGTTCCTTATTGTCTTAACTTTATTTCCCTTTTTGAATCACTCCATTTGGAGTTTTGTAGCTCAAGTTATAGCCATTTGAACATGGCTGGCCAGATTGGCCTAACCCAGATTTTCTGGGCACCAAAACTGGTTCTGGCAGTTTTAGGTCACTAACTTTTGGTAGCTAAATGACTTGGTTAAGGGTATAATTTGGGTTTGTGTTCTTCATGAAAGTTGTAGGTCTATATCTCAACTACTGGTAACATTTCAGGTCATTTGGACCTGCCTAGCCCAAGTTATAGCCAAATGAAAAGATACTGTTCATTTGATCATTTTTGTACAGGGTAAAACACCTAATTCCGGATTTGGCCAATTTGTTCACTATGCTATGGTCACTTTTTGGGCATGATTCCTAAATGAAAAATGTGTCATTTTGTGTCTAATGTCATTCCCAATTGGCTTCACACCAATTGGGTTGGTAAATTTTCAGTTTTGGTCCCTGAAAGGGACCTTGGCCATGCTGCCTGCAGAATGACCATATCGAATCTGTATTTCAATTTGGTTTTAACACTTCCAACACGCCACAATTGGTCACAATTGACCATTTCTCATCTCAAATAAGGTCATTGAATCATTTGGCCAATTCTCAAATTTTTCTTCAATTTTTCAGATGCTCAAAACCCTAGCTACACACAAAGCTCAATCTAATGCAATTTAAAGTGTATATTCATGTTCTACACACCTAATTCACCTCAAATAGCCATTCAAAACCATTAAACTCATTCATAACAAACCCTAACCCTAGCTGGATGAATTTCACATTTGGTCCTCCAACAAATATTTTCTTTTGATTTTAAGTTAAACTCTAAGTTACTTGAACTAGAACATAAACATTTAACTATAATTTCGAAGTTTAGATGACTAACCTCAACTTTGATGTTCAATCTTCAATTTTTTTTCTTCTTTTCTTCTTTCTTTCTTGATCAATCTTCTTCTCAAGTTGGTATAACAAGTTCTTATGGTTTATTTTGGGGTCAAAGTGGGTTGAAGCGGCTGGAAGCAAGCTTAGTTCTAAGCTTTCATGGAGTTTTCATAGTGGTGAGGAAGAAAAGAGGGCGGCACATTTGGGTGAGGAAGAAGGAAATCTGATTTTCTTTTCTTTTTTATGTATTTTTAAGTCTTTAAAAATGTTTTCGACTTAGTCAATTTAGGTAGGAAATTTAAAATGAATTTTGACATCACGATGATGTCATAAGGGTGATGTATTAAACTTTTTCCTTTTTCTTTTTCTTTTGTATTTATTTTTCCATTAGTTCTTTAATTTAATTCTCAATTCCGAAATAACCTAACTGTCCAATTTTAAGTCAGGTCTCAGCTCTAGGGGTGAATTGACCAAATTGCTCCTCGCAGATTCGACCTGGTTTGCAAATAATTCAATATTTCTTCCGGATCCCTGACCTAATTATTTGACCAGCTTAACAATTCTTTTTCATGATTTTCTCTTTTCCACTGTGTTTGCAATAGTCCTAAGGACCGCGGCGTCACATTTTATGATTCGAAATTTGAGTTTAAATTAACCTCGCAGTCCTTCCTGAGAAGGTCACCCATCGTTGTGACTCCCGGCTCATTTAACTTTTTATGCTTTGTTTTTCTTCTTTATACTTAACTATTTGACAATTACTAATTATTTGTGTTCAGGGCTTAACTAGGTGTCCTAGACGTGATTCTACTTCTCTTACTTGTCCGGACCAACACTGGTAACTAGAACAGTAAAATATACCAGGCTATGCTAATAGGGGTGTTACAAGCAAACAATCTCTTGAATTAAAAATACTAAAAATTATTTCTAGTGTCCTGTTTACATCTTTAATCTCTTAAAAGGAAAAAATTGATTTTCTAATTAATAGAAAAAGCTTTAGAAGCTGTTCATGGGCTATCATAGGTGAACTTGGTGTGGACAAGCTAGAGGGACAACATCTGGTGTCCTAAAGATGCATCCCAAAGGTACAAATACGCTGCAATGGATCAAGAGGTTAGTGTATTTATTCTTGATTTAATCTAGGGTTCTAAAATTAATCTGATTAATTCTAAGATCTTAAATGGCAAATATAGATCCAAAAACATATTAAAAGAGTTTTAATATGTTATTTATCATTGAAATCAAATAGATAAAAATAAATATTGCATGATGCACGTGACCTTAGGTGAAAATTTTTGAATTCAATGGTATAAACTTGCATTTTTCATGCTTCTGCTCCTTTAAAGGGACCAGGAACCTTTAAGTCTAAAACATATCCAATATGTTCTAGGTTCAGGATAAGTTTTAAATTTCTGAGCCAATCAGAAAAATTAGGTCCCGTTAACCTATTGTGATCAAGTATGCTCAGAAGGATATTGGATGATGGTGGTTGTTGTGTGCTCATTATTATCAGAAAAAATTAACTGCAGAAAATAACTAGATTAATTAGTAAATGTATCAAGTAATTAACTAAAATGATTATGGTCTTTTAATCAAATTGGTCCTCCCACTAACTTGGCAAATCCTACACTTCCAAAGTAGAAAACAAAAATCCTAGTTGGATGGATTTCTAGTGGATGATTGAATTCTTATAGTCTTGTTGATCATCCTTAGGCACATCCATTATTGGAAAATCTCTTAAATAAATGCATCACATGCAAGTATTTAAAATTTCTTAAAATAATTGCCTCAATGGAGGGCCATGATATAATTACCTTAATTATACCATTTCCAACTTAATCATTTATTTGGAAGATTTTGTGGTCAACTTAATTACTATTATGGTCTCACTTTACACATTATCCAATTGGCATGCATATATCATATACTTGCATACATTCACATACATCTCATGCATACATGGATAAACAAATAATATGGTATGATCATGAACTTTCTAAGGGATTCAATTTTGAGCCACCAAGAATTGAATCAGGGCATTCCTAGGTGTATTTCATTCATTCATTTTACAAGAGTTGCTGAAGGAGTACATAACTTTTTATGCTTTATTTTTCTTCTTTATACTTAACTATTTGGCAATTACTAATTATTTGCATTCAGGACTTAACTAGGTGTCTTAGATGTGGTTCTACTTTTCTTACTTGTCTGGACCGACATCGGTCACCGGAATAGTAAAATATACCAGGCTATGCCAATAGGGGTGTTACAATTCTCCCCCCCTTAAAAGAAATTTCGTCCTCAAAATTCTGCCCACTATCTATCCTCAATTAGTCATATGTGTTATTTTCTCATGTTTTTCTCACATTTCCATGTAGCTTCATCATCAGAATGATGGTCCGTAGCACTTTAACTAATAATATTTACATATCAATTGCTCACCTCGTGTACCAAGTTCCTTATGAGCTTCTGTCATAAGTTAATTTTGAATTCATTTCAATTCTAAGGGTAAGCAAATCTGTATACTAACAGATCCACTTTTTCCTAGGACCTCGTATGATCCTAGATAATGAGAACTCTGTCTTTCTCCTTTTTACGTAATCTTATAATCTTCATTCCTTTGAGTCTGTGTAAGACTTCTAATAATCTCATGTAACGTTTAATTTGTTTGTACAATCATAATCTTTTTTTACTGTTGCTTTAGCAATTATTTTCCTTTGTAATCTCTTCTTTTTTTTTTTTTTAATTCCATAACTTAACTTTAATTATTTTATTCCTCAATCTTATTTCTTTCAATCCACTAATATCTTAAACTTATTTTGATTATGGTACCCACTGATATCTTTCAGCCGTAATACCTTTACCCGCATCTAAGTAACTATATTACTATAACTTACTTATAGGTCCTCTTGCCTTACTTAATTAGGCTTACTAATTAACTTTATAGTTTATCGTAGTCTAGGAAATGTCTTTCAATAGAAACTTTTTTCTAAAATTAATTCCAATCACGCTTATTATCGTAATTCTTATCCTAAATGACTAATCACTAACACATCAAAATTGATTTTTATACATATACATATCTTAATTAAGATTTGAGAAAATACCAACCACAATGTCAGAAGTCTCATCCTCGTCCCTCTGTCGCATAGTGTATACTCTAGCTGGAGCATCACCTTGTCCTAGCTGATTCACAGTACTCTGACTTCTAGGTGTACTACCCCTACCTCTGCCTCCGCCTCTACCAACTGCTGGTGAACACTTTGGGGTAGAAACTTGGGCTGATCCTTCTAATGTGGTAAATGATCAATAACGGCATGGACTTACACAATCCTTAACAAAATGACCAGTCCTTCCACAATTAAAACATGCTCCTATAGCTCTATAACATTCTCCACTATGTGGTTTACCACAAGTCTCACAAAGTCGATCCGATAGCGTATTTCTATGTGTCTGCTGAGTTTATTGATCGGATTGGGGCAGTTTTTGTCCAGAAGATCTACCTCTACCTGATTCGCGTGAGCTAGATCCTCCAAAATGTTTTCTCTTCACGAACTACTTTCTGTAGTTTGACCAGTAGCTTTTTCTATTTTCTCTTTCTCTTCTGTACTTTTTTTCACTGCCCCTTCTGATTCTATACTTTCCAGTTCCAGGGCTTGTGAAATCAATTTAGAAAAATTCTAATGTCGGAACCCCACCACTTGCATTCTCAAGCTAGGCCTCAACCGAGCCTCAAACCTCTTACATCGGTCTCTGGGGGTGGCGACCAAACTTTTGGCATTATGGCTTAGTCAAGAAAAATCCCATTCATACTCTGCTATTATTCTCTCCCCTTACTTTAAGCTCAAGAATTCTTATAACTTCATATCCACATAAGCATCAAGGACCCACTTCTGTCGAAACTCCCTCAAAAAGTCTGACCATGTCAATACAGGTGGCTCAACCAGGCTGTGGGGGATGGTCTTCCACCATTCATACGCATCCCTTTGTAATAGAGAAACAGAGTACTCAAACTTTAGCTCTTCTACACATTGCAACTTTCTTAAAACCCGTTCCATTCTCTCTAACCATTGTTCTGCCTCCAGTGGGTCTATAATGCCCTTAAACTCAGTGGCCCCAAATTTCATTAATTTTTCATATTACCGAGCCGAGGACTGTAGTTGTGCTGCAGGTGCTTACATCTAAGCTAGAGGTGCCACATTTCCTGCCATTTGTTTGAAAAATGCAGCCATCTGCTGTGCAAACTGAGCAGGAAACTGCGGTGCTGGAGTAGGAGCTGGAGTGGCTAACCCACTCACATTCTGGAGTGCAATGGTCACTTTGTTCACTATGCTATGGTCACTTTTTAGGCATGATTCCCAAATAAAAAATGTGTCATTTTGTGTCTAGTTTCATTCCCAATTGGCCTCACACCAATTGTGTTGGCAAATTTTCAATTTTGATCCATGAAAGGGACCTTGGTCATGCTACCTGCAGAATGACCATATCCAATATAAATTTCAATTTGGTTCTAACACTTCCAACACGTCATAATTAATCATTTCTCATCTCAAATAAGGTCTATAACATCATTTGGCCAATTCTCAATTTTTTTTTCAATTTTTCAAATGCTCAAAACCCTAGCTACATACAAAGCTCAATCTAATGCAATTTAAAGTGAATATTCATGTTCTACACACCTAATTCACCTCAAATAGCCATTCAAAACCATCAAACTCATTCATAACAAACCCTAACCCTAGCTGGATGAATTTCATATTTGGTCCTCCAACAAATATTTTCTTTTGATTTTAAGTTAAAATCTAAGTTACTTGAACTAGAACATAAACATTTAACTATAATTTCCAAGTTTAGATGACTAATCTCAACTTTGATGTTCAATCTTTAATTTTTTTTTCTTTTTTTCTTCTTTCTTTCTTAATCAATCTTCTTCTCAAGTTGGTCTAACAAGTTCTTATGGTTTATTTTGACGTTAAAGTGGGTTGAAGTGGTTGGAAGCAAGCTTAGTTTTAAGCTTTCATGGAGTTTTCATGGTGGTGAGGAAGAAAGGAGGGCGGCACATTTGGGTGAGGAAGAAGGAAATCTGATTTTCTTTTCTTTTTTATGTATTTTTAAGTCTTTAAAAATGTTTGTGACTTAGTGAATTTAGGTAGGAAATTTAAAATGAATTTTGACATCATGATGATGTCACAAGGGTGATGTAATAAACTTTTTCCTTTTTCTTTTTCTTTTGTACTTATTTTTTCATTAGTTTTTTAATTTAATTCTCAATTCTGAAATTTTCTTTTCTCCAATTTTATTGGACAATTAGGTCATGTGTCAGCTCTAGGGGTGAATTGACCAAATTGCCCCTCGCCGATTCGACCCGGTTTGCAAATAATTTAATATTTCTTCTGGATCCCTGACCTAATTATTTGACCGGCTTAATAATTCTTTTTCGTGATTTTCTCTTTTCCACTATGTTCACAATAGTCCTAAGGACCGCGGCATCACATTTTACGGTCCAAAATTTGAGTTTAAATTGACCTCGCAGTCCTTCCCTAGAAGGTCACCCATCATTGTGACTCCCGGCTCATTTAACTTTTTATATTTTGTTTTTCTTCTTTATACTTAACTATTTGGCAATTACTAATTATTTGTGTTCAGGGGTTAACTAGGTATCTTAGACGTGGTTCTACTTCTCTTACTTGTCCGGATCGACACCGGTCAACGTAATAGTAAAATATACCAGGCTATGCCAATAGGGGTGTTACAAGCAAATAATCTCTTGAATTAAAAATACTAGAAATTGTTTCTAGTGTCCTGTTTACATCTTTAATCTCTTAAAAGGCAAAACTTGATTTTCTAATTAATAGAAAAAGCTTTAGAAGCTGTTCAAGGGCTGCCATAGGTGAACTTGGTGTGGACAAGCTAGAGGGACAACATCTGGTGTCTTAAAGACGCATCCTAAAGGTACAAATACACTACAATGGATCAAGAGGTTAGTGTATTTGTTCTTGATTTAATCTAGGGTTCTAAAATTAATCTGATTAATTCTAAAATCTTAAATGGCAAATACAGATCCAAAAACATATTAAAAAGGTTTTAATATGTTGTTTATCATTGAAATCAAATAGATAAAAGTAAATCTTGCATGATGCATGTGACCCTAGGTGAAAATTGTTGAATTCAATGGTATAAACTTGTGTTTTTCATGCTTTCGCTCCTTCAAAGGGACCAGGAACCTTTGAGTCTAAAACATATCCAATATATTCTAAGTCCAGGACAATTTTTAAATTTCTGAGCCAATCAGAAAAATTAGGTCCCGTCAACCTATTGTGATCAAGTATGCTCGGAAGGATATTGGATGGTGGTAGTTGTTGTGTGCTCATTATTATCAGAAAAATTTAACTGCAGAAAATAACTAGATTAATTAGTAAATGTATCAAGTAATTAACCAAAATGATTATGGTCTTTTAATCAAATTGGTCCTCCCACTAACTTGGAAAATCCTACACTTCCAAAGTCGAAAACGAAAATCCTAGATGAATGGATTTCTAGTGGGTGATTGAATTCTTATAGTCTTATTGATCATCCTCAGGCACATCCATTATTGGAATTACAATAAACTATAAGAGAGCAACTCCTTGCCCATCATATCTCATGTGAGGTTCAATCATTTATTTAGCCCCTAATGCTCAAAATCTCAGGCACATCCATTATTGATTTATCCTGCATTAGTTAAGTTGATCCTATTAAGCCAATAAACATGCAAATAATTTTAATATCCTCAGGCACATCCATTATTAGCCACCAACTATTTACATATTTATAACATCTTATGCTTAAGAATTATTCTTAAGAAAATCTCTTAAACAAATGCATCACATGCAAGTATTTAAAATTTCTTAAAATAATTACCTCAATGGAGGGCCATGATATAATTACCTTAATTATACCATTTCTAACTTAATCATTTATTTAGAAGATTTTGTGGTCAACTTAATTACTATTATGGTCTCACTTTGCACATTATCCAATTGGCATGCATATATCATATACTTGCATACATTCACATACATCTCATGCATACATGGATAAATAAATAATATGGTATGATCATGAACTTTCTAAGGGATTCAATTCTGAGTCACCAAGAATTGAATCAGGGCATTCCTAGGTGTATTTCATTCATTCATTTTACAAGAGTTGCTGAAGGAGTACATAATCAACACTTGATCTTGATTTCCTCCTACTGGTCCCACCAATGCTCTTCACCTCCTTTGATCTTCTTGCAATCCAATTACATTGTAATTCTTGGCATACCAAGGTGAATTTACAAGAATTTGGACTTTAAAGTCTTCAAATAAATGAAATTATAACCCAAATTATTACAACATTTATAATACATGCCACTAAAATAAAATTAATTATTTTACAATCCAAAGAAAAATAAAAGAAATAAATCCAATAACATTAGTCTTTTATTGTTCATGATCACCCATCACGCACATTAAAATTTAACAATTAAATAAAATATACATACCAAAAAATTAAATTGAATATCACATGTTGAACCAAAAATTCATATTTGAATCTTATTCAAATGATTTAAATTTAGAAACCCTTTTCCAAATTTAATTCTATGAAAACAATTTTCATAAATTAATTCTATAGTTAAAATTCCTAATTAAACAATTTAATTAGGTATGGGCTTAATTATGGGCCTAAAAACCAAGCCCATACTCCAAACATACCCTTGGGGTGTGTTTCACGCTCATGCCGCCACACATGAGCACCCAAACAGCTTTAAATCAATCTAAATTTGATCCAATCACACAATTAAACCTCATATTCAATCTTAATGGCAAATATAGTGGCTCTGATACCAATTGTAGGAGTGGAAGCATGATTATTGGACATTAGAACCTTGAATTTCAAAAATTATTTCTAAGGTTACATGCACTATACCAAGTTTCTTATGAACTTAATCAATTTTCAATGCCCAATTGTATATCAAAACATATTTTAGCATGCATTAAAATTTCATTTGCCATTAAAGATTATGAATTAACATTTAATTCAATCAAACCCTAACTAAAAGAGGGATTTTTAGATACTAACCTTTTGATGCACAATTGATGCAATCTTATGATGCTCTTAGGACCCTAAATGTTGTCCCTCTAGCTTTTCCACCACAAGCACACACCAAAGTAGCAATGACAGCCCCTAGATTTGTTTCTTAAGCCTTGTCAACCAATTGTGAGATGAGGTTTATGCTTTGTGAAGGTTGTATGAATGTATTGGGTGTTAGAAACACTTTTTAATTATTTAATTCAAGAGGAAATCTTAGTTTTTCCCTTTGAATCAATTGAGAAATAGAAGAAGAGAGGGAAACACCATGTTGCTGCCCCATATGAGAGAAAAGAGAGGTGGGCCTTGTTTTTCTTTATAACTTCTCTTTATATAATTAGGTCAAACCCTAACTCTCTTGCCACATGTCACCAAAAGATCCCATCTTCTTATTATTTGATTTAATCCTATGAAGCCACGTGTCAAGCTCCATTTAAATCATAACATGTGGTCTTCCATCATAGGAAGACAAGTGGCAAGATCATATGGTGACATTTGTCACCATCTCATGGTGCCACATGTCACCATGTGAAAAGACCAATTTGCCCTCACTCTTTAATTTGAGTTCTCAATCAAAAATTATAATTTCTCCTCTTTAAATCAATTTATATCAAATATAAATTAATTAATTAATTAATCTCCATTAATTAATTTCTCATACTTAAATTTATATTTAATCAAATTAAATATAAATTTATTTTATACTATACATCCAATAACATAGATTTGGTTTCAAGTCATGCTATAGACTTTGCAATCTTATTGCAAATCAAACCTCTTTAATTAATTAATTAAACTCTTTAATTAATCAATTAAATTACATTTTAAATTGTGATTAGCTTGTGTAGATGTGTGACTTACTAGGCTCATTACTCATTGGCAATGAGAAATAATATTAACTCTTAATATCATTAGAACTCTTTCTTACAATAAATGATTTCTCTAAGTCATTTCAGGCATCTCATAGACCATGGTTGACACCTAGCATAGTATGCCGTGGCCACCCAATTAGTAATAAGGAATACCTTAAATGAACCTTTAATCATATGTTACCATACACTAGAATCTCTTCGTTACAAAATCCCAATTCGAGCTGGAGTCATGGTTAATATCAAACCCCATTTACTATGAACATTATGTTCTCTTTTAATTCTAGTTCTTGATTAATTAGATTTTTCTTATCAGAAACTCTTTTCTGACTAAATCTGTCTGTCCTGGCCAAGAACTTGAAATATTAAGAACAATTAAATGAACATAGGATTTTATCCCTATTTACTTAGGGGAATAGATTCCATCTTGAACAACATTTATCTCCATATATAACTAGTAGGAGCTAATACATGCTCATATACACATACATAGTACAAGTATGAAAGCAGTATCAAACTCAAACCACTTATATACAAGATAACTGTGTTATCTCAGGTCTAAAGATTATATGCACTGATATGATATATGACAATGCATTGACAAGAGTAAACTCTATGTGCTTGTCATAAGCATCACTAGTTCAGCCTACTTATCATGTATAAGTGCCTATCATGTTTGTTATGTGGCTTGAGACTCACTATTCCATCTTATTTATATCTTATATAAATACCTTGGGAACAAACATGATTACAATCTTTCTGGATAAGTCATGTCCTTTATGAAGTATCCTCAATTGTGAACCAATTTATGATACTTTGTGCTAGAAATACTGTTACTTATATTCTTAACAACTTAAGAATAGAATTTCTAACAAAATATCAATAGACCTTTTCTATTACGCATAAATATATTATGTAAATGAAAAAGTGAAATCGCCTTTTATTAATAAAATATGTACTGGATACATATAAAATGATATGCTCTATGGCATACTACTAACAAATTGCAGAAGAGATCATGTTTTGGTCTTTACAGGAATTCATGATACAAATTGAAGAATAAAAGAAATGTACCTATTTTTATTAAAAAAAAAAAAAATCTAGCCTAGCATCTTCACATCACTAGATGGTTGGACCTCCCTTTGAACTAGCCTAAACTCGTTTCAAAATCTAGTAAAAATGGATTTTATGTGCATTAAATTGAAGTTAAGGGGATTTAAATGACAAATTGATGTTTATGGATGTTGCATTATAAATGTATTAGTTTAGCAACAATGGGCGAAAATATCCCTTATAAAAAAGAAGCCATTATAAGATAAAAAGCTTTTATTATCAATGATGATTTAATTTAGGGGGTCCAATTAAAATATGCAATTTATAAAAATAACATACATGAAATAAATAAAAGTTGACAAGAAATTACTATTAATGCAAAAATTTAGTGAATGTCTAACATTATGAATTAAAAAACTTATCCAATTTATCTCAAATCTATTTTTATTTTTTCAAATTAATCATGAAAAAACAAATTAAATTAAAATTATAGATTAAATAAAATAAATGACATGGTTCTAACTTATGAAAAAAAAAAAAAAAAACACCTTTTTATAATCTGATTATGATGAAATTCTAATAATAGCAATAAGATTATGGGAAGGAAGCTACTAAAATTTTAAATTAATAAAGAAAATAATGAAAGAATTTTGTTAGACTTCCCTATGATAATCTTGTCCAGTAATTTAAATTTTAAATAATAGAAGTTGATGTTTGTGTATTTATTGGAAGAGTAAAATGGTAAAATATAATTGATAGAGAAGAAAAGGCCAAGGGGCAATGATGGTTTTGGAATTTTTTTTTTTTTGACAAAATGATTTGTATTTTACTATTAATGTCATTCTTTCAATAATACAACAAAGAATTTAGAGACTTTTACTTTATAAAATTACTAATAAGTTGATAAAAATTATCATTTTTTTTATCACTATACCTCTAAAAATTTTTAAAATCCAGATGAGTCCAGTGTCTATCAAAATCTACTAGGCAATAAAAACTAATTTTTTTTTTTTAAAATACCATTACACCCCAAAAAATTTTAAATTTTCAAGAGGCCTAATGCCTTCCTTGGCCCATGAATAAATCAATCTATGCTTTTTATACAAAGTGCCCTTTTAACATTGCGGGTTAATCACTTTTTCCAACATGCTTTTACTCTTTTTATTAATAGGTGGAGAAACTTGAGATTTTCCACCCAAGCTTCATAAGAATTTAACAAAAAAGAAAAAAAAAAATGCAAATCATCATTCACAATGCCAAATCTGAGCTTAAGCGATATTGTCTAAAACTATAATTTTTATGGATATAGGTCTTTGTTGGGCTCGACACTCTTAAGTATGGCCTAGTCAACTTAGCTAATTCAATATGATGGATCAAATGAAAAAATGAAAGGAGTATTGTAACAGCCTATCTGCAGCAACTCCGTACATTCTACTGTTTCGGTGACCAGTATCGGTCCGGACAGCTAGAACGTCCGAAAAAATATTTAAACTAAAGAGAGGAACCATAATTAACTCAAATATTAATAAAAAAAAATTTAAGAAAAATTTTAGAAATAAAATACAACCAAGTTAAATGAGCCGATACCCTAGTGATGGGTAACCTAGTGGGAAGTTGTGGTTCTCGCAACTAGGAGCCCTAGACCTAGGGGAAAATTCATAAAATAATTTTTGGGACTCCAGAGAAGGGTCATTGAGTTTCCTATAGCATTAGAATGCTAAAAAAATGCTTAGGAAAAATTTCCAATCGGTACAGACAATTTTAGCTCAATAAGCCAAACAGAGGGCATTTTGGTCTTCAGAGATGATTTTTGGCCGACTTGTCCAGTTAAGTAAATAATTATTATGAAATAAAATGTGAATAAATATTACTAACAATTGAATTGAAAATGAGTAGAAAAGAAAAAAAATGAATTAAATGGGAATTTATGACATCACATGATGTCATTAGTGTGCCTTCACCCAATCACATGGTGACACATGGCTATAACCCATTTAAAATGACTAAATGGGCAGAAAAAAGGAAAGAAAAATTCAGTTCTCCTCCTTCCTTTAGCCAAATGAGACACTTCTCCTAACCCTTACCACCATTAAAGCTTCTCCAAGCTTTATAACCCACCCAAATCTCACTTGAAACCCTAAGTCCACTTCAACAAAATTTCTCTCTACATCTTAAGCAAGTGTTTAGCTGCCAAGAAAGCCAAAGAAAGTGAAGGAATTTTGAGTGGAAAAATTATGCTCAAAAGGTTAGTGTCCAATCTCCTCCTTTTCTTGCTTAATTCATGTTTAAGGCCATGAGTCAAGTGGAAATTGTCATAAAAACATAATATAATTTATGTGTATTCATCTATACAATTTCTGCAGCTTAGGGATGTTAAGGGTTTCATCAATTTTCTTGAAACAAAATGGTATGTGAGCTGCCTTGACATGAGATGAGTGTTTAAACATTTAAGTGCAAGTGAAATGTATGTATGGAACTAGAAAACTTGGAGACTTGAACAAAATTAGGTTTTGCTCATATAATGGTATATGAAAATTGTAATGGTCAATTAGTGACCATTTGACTATATGTGAGGAGGAATTGAAGTGATTTAGGACAATGGAATTGAGGTTAGGCAAGCTGCCCTTGGCTGACCTGCAGGACTGACTATGAGTCCAGCAGGTTTGGGCAGCAATAACTGGAGTTGTAGAGGTTCAATTGGTGCAAGGCCAATAGGACATGAAACTAGACACATAATGGCACAATTTTGGTGGAGAAAACTTGCCCAGAAAACCAAACCTAGTTGACCTAAAAATTGCCCTAATCCGGGTGACTTGCATTCCGCCTGGGCAAAATGAACAAATGAACAGTGTTTATTCATTTAGTCATAACTCAGTGTAGAAAAGTCCAATTGACCTGAAATTTTATCAGCAGAAAGCTAAGAAATAGACCTAAAACTTTCATGCGGAACACAAATCCAAATTCTGACCATAACCTAGTCAAATTGCCAACCAAATATAGGTTACCAAATCTGGCAGAACCAGTTTTGCCCAGAATTTTGGATTCTATCCAATCTGGCCAGTTATGGTGTTTAAACGATAAATTGAGCTACAAAACTCCAAATGGAGTAATTCAAAAAAGGAAATGTAACTAGACAAAATAAGAAACAACTTTCATGAAGACAATTTTTCCAAATTCCTATTGTACAAATTACCAATGGAATAGTAAATATGAGGCTTGAAATCTGAAAATTTTGAATAACTAACATTAAGCTTAGAAATGGTACTGGCAACCAATACCAACAACTTTAAAATACAAAATGTGGTATGTTGGGAGTATTAGAACCAATGTACCTATTGTCTATGCAAAAGTCAATATTTTAGTTGACTAATGAAATGAATAGTAGCACCTAAACTTAAATTTCAAGAATTGTAAAGTTTAAAAGTGTAACATGTCCTAGTACACCTAGCAAGATTGGTTTGGATAGGTTGGCATGCCAATAGGGTTCAGTTAGCAGTGCTGCATATGGCATTATGCCATTCTGTGATTTTATGGCTTTTAGCCATTCTGACATTGTGTTGATACTTGGCCTTGTGCCTAATATTTATTACAACTCATGAGCTGTTATGTTGCACACTGGGAGATACATATGTGATCGATTGTGTGACGGCCTAAGGTACTTGATACCCAATGCAGTTTACCCGTTAATCCAGTCTAGTCATCCAGTATAGGTTACTTGGGCAACTAAAAATGGAAGTGGATAAATTTAATGAAATTATGAATATAACAAATAGAAAATAAATAAGATTACCAATAATAATCAAAAAATTGTCTGCATAAGACATCAGAACATGCACTGCATATTTATTTTCTATTATTTCTTTTTATTTTATTATTGGCATCACTAAGCATTATTGCTTAGCGCGTTACTTTTTACCACACGTAGGTTCTGGAGAGACCGACCGAGAGCCTAGTAGACTACAGACTGGGTGAGACCATCTGCAGCTCTACATAGTGTCCGTGCCACCTTACCGTCTTCAGTGCATTGGTAGGACACTAGATTTCATTTTGGTATTATGTAATCAAACTTTTATTTTCTCATGTATAATTAAGACTTATGTAATGTATTTTGATATTAATGTAAATAGTGAAAATTGTGTTTATGAATGGAACATTGAGTATTTATTTATGACTTGTATATGAATATTATGTGAAATGAATGAATGAGAAATGGAAATATTATTGAAAACTATTGAGACATTGTTGATGAAATAAAGTTTGGGAATGATAGAAAATTTTGGAAGTACTTTTCACAGGTTCCGAAGAACTGTTTTATCCATTTTTAGCTGGTATTCTGCCGGATTTTCTATAAAATTTGCGGAACCTCAAATAAATTATAATTTCAATAAATGACTTAAATGAATTATTTTTCACAAATTTTACTTTATACTTTGAAAAAAATAAATTAGGAAGGACAAAAATGATTGAAATAAAATAGGGTGTTCTGGTACACTGTGTAACATATCTTACTCGGCTATACTGTAGACGGGTAAGAGGTGCCACATTTAGTGGTATCAGAGCACGGTTTAGGCGTTTCTGGGTCTAGATTGAGTCCATACCATGCATTGCATTTGTAAGAGTCGAGATGACACTAATGCAGACCTGTTTGTCTTTGTTATGTTGAATAGGATATGGACCCTACATCACAGAGGACAGTTGAGGAGGAAGTGGAGTGTCATGCTCCATCTACAGCAGCTGAGAGTGGGGGTAGGGGAGAACCTGCTCCTCCAGCTCAAGCAGAGCCTGCTCAGCCTCTACAGGCCATGTTCCAGTAAATGGCCGAATTCTTCAGACAAATGGCTGGGGTAATGCCACCACCACCTCCACAGCAGAAATCACACCTAGAAAGACTGAGAAAATTTGGAGCAGTGGATTTCTTTGGCAAGAGAGAAGATGATTCTGTTGCAGCCAAAAATTGGTTGAACAGAATAGGAAGGGTTTTAAAACAACTCCACTACACTCCAGAGCAAAATATAGAAGCTGTTGTATCTCTGTTGAAAAATGATGCATATGAATGGTGGGATACGGTGTCCAGTGAAGTATAACCAGAAGTAATAACTTGGGACTTCTTCCTCTCAGAATTCAAGAAAAAATATGTGGGTAGTGTATACCTGGAAGAGAGAAGAAGAGAGTTCGTTAACCTGAGGCAGAGACAGCTGACAGTGGTCGAGTATGAAAAGGAATTTGTCAGATTAAGCCGCTATGGAAGGGAGATAGTCCCTAATGAAGCCGAAAGGTGTAAGAGATTTGAAGAGGGATTAAATGATAATATAAAGATCATGATCACTGCCTTGGAAATTACAGACTTCACTATGTTAGTGGAAGCTGCATTAAAAGTGGAGAAAGTGAGAATAAGTGAGCAAATCAGAAGAGAGAGACAGCAAAAGAGGGGCCTGGGTCAGTCTAGCTCATCTCCTGCACCAGGAAAGAAGTTCAAAGGTCCATCTACATAGAGTTCAGGTCAACCACAAGGTCAGGGTCAGTCCCAGGGATCCAGGCCACAGTTCACCCCTAGGAGAGGTCAGTCCACACCATCAGTGGGCAGCTCTCCAGGGATGGGGTTCAGGGGACTAGCCCCAGCATCTTCTGCATGTCCACATTGCCTAAAGTGGCATAAGGGGGAGTGTTGGAGAGTGACAGGTGCCTGCTTAAGGTGTGGGTCAATAGAGCATCAGCTGAGGAATTATCCACGCAAAACTACTAAAGCTACTCCAACACAAGCAGACAGACCTGCTCCTGCACCACTAAGGGGTAGGAAATCTGGCAAATATGAGGTAATAGGACCATCACAGAGGCCTGCATCTGAGCTAGTAGAGAGGCCTGAGGGCAGACCACCTGCCAGAGCTTATGCCATTAGAGCTCAGGAAGAGCAAGATGCCCCGGACATCATCAGGGGTACGTTCTCCCTCTACAATACATCTGTGCATGCATTGGTGGATCTAGGATTCACTCATTCATATATCTGCATCAACCTACTTATAGAAAGGGGGATATTAGTAGGGGAGAGTGACCAAGACATTCTGGTCACTAATCCATTGGGCCACAGTGTAGTGGTGAACAAAGTATACAAGGGTTGCCCATTAAGGATTCAGGGGTATAAATTCTTGGCAGACCTGATTGAGTTGCCTTTCCATGAGTTTGACGTGATTTTGGGAATGGACTAGTTGTCACATCATCAGGCAATGGTTGATTGTAAATTGAAGAGAATTTCTTTGAAAACTCTTAAGGGTAATGAGATCATAGTTGTGGGGGAAAGGACAGATTTCTTATCCAATGTCATCTCGGCCACAGTTGCAAGAAAACTGAGGAGAAAAGGCTGTGAAGCTTACCTAGCACATGTGGTGGATACTAGGCAGGCTAAGTCAGATCTGTGTGACATACCCATAGTAAGAGACTTCCCAGATGTGTTCCGGAAAGAATTGCCTGGCTTGCCACCAGAAAGGAAAGTTGAATTTGCTATTTAGATACTGCCGGGTACAGCACCAATCTCTATTGCTCCTTATAGGATGGCACCTACAGAATTGAAGGAACTGAAAATCCAGTTACAGGAGTTGCTGGATAAGGGGTTCATACGCCCCAGTGTGTCACCATAGGGAGCTCCAGTGCTATTTGTAAAGAAAAAGGATGGGACTTTAAGGTTGTGCATCGATTACCGGCAGTTGAATAAAGTGACTGTGAAGAACAAATATCCATTACCTAGAATTGATGATCTATTTGATCAGTTGAAGGGAGCAGGAGTATTTTCTAAAATTGATCTCAGATCAGGGTATCATTAGTTGAGGGTGAAGGATGCAGATGTGCCAAAGACTGCATTCAGGACCCGGTATGGGCATTATGAGTTCCTGGTAATGCCCTTTAGCCTAACAAATGCACCAGCAGCATTCATGGACCTTATAAACCGTATCTTCCATCCATACCGAGATTGGTTCATAGTGGTCTTCATTGATGATATTTTGGTGTATTCCAAGACCAGGAAAGAACATGATGAGCATTTGAGGATTTATTCTGCAAACCCTGAGAGAAAAGAAGCTGTATGCTAAGTTGTCCAAGTGTGACTTCTGGTTGAATGAGATTGCATTCCTTGGACATATAATGTTAGCTGATGGGATTAGAGTGGATCCCAAGAAGATAGAAGCAGTGATGGAATGGAAGCCTCCCAGGAATACAAATGAGGTCAGAAGTTTCTTGGGGCTGGCTGAGTATTACAGAAAATTTGTAAAAGGATTTTCCTTAATAGCTGCTCCAATGACCAAGTTGTTACACAAGAATGTCAGATTGACTGGAATGACAAGTGTCAGACCAGTTTTGAGAAGTTGAAGGCTATATTGACAGAGGCACCAGTGTTAACACAGCCAGTGTTAGGAAAGGACTTTGTGGTCTACAGTGATGCCTCTCATAATGGGTTAGGGTGTGTATTGATGCAAGAGGGGAAGGTGGTCGCTTATGCATCCAGGCAGCTAAGGCCACATGAACAGAATTACCTTACCCATAATCTAGAACTTGCAGCAATTATCTTCGCACTGAAGATATGGAGGCACTACTTGTATAGTGAAAAGTGCTACATTTACACAGACCACAAAAGTCTGAAATACTTACCAACCCAGATGGAGCTCAACCTTAGACAGAGGCGATGGATTGAGTTCCAGAAGGACTATAATTGTGTGATTGACTACCATCCTGGGAAGGCAAATGTAGTTGCCGATGCTTTGAGCAGAAAATCCATCACAGCTTTGAGATCATTGAATGCCCATCTATCCTTGGCTCGAGATGGAGCTATTTTGGCTGAGTTTCAAGTGAGGCCAAACCTGCTACAGCAGATTTTAGATGGGCAGAAGGCAGATGAAAAGTTAATGACTATTATGAGCAAAATCTCAAAAGGGAAAGCAATTGACTATGAGGTGAAAGCAGATGGGTGTCTGTACTATAAAAGAAAAGTATGTGTACCAGATGATTGGGAATTGAAAGCTAGTATTCTGAAAGAGGCACACACCAATGTTTATGCTATGCACCCAGGAAGTATAAAAATGTATCATGATCTGAAGCTTCATTATTGGTGGCTTGGTATGAAGAAGGACATAGTGACTATGTGACTAAATGCTTGAAATGTCAACAAGTCAAGGCAGAACATCAAGTTCCATCGAGTTTGCTACAACCTATACGCATACCTGAATGGAAATGGGATCGGGTCACCATAGATTTTGTAAGTGGTCTACCTCTCACCCAGAAGAAGCATGATGCAGTATGGGTGATAGTAGATAGATTGACGAAGTCAGCACACTTTTTGCCAGTTAGGATTGACTACTCACTGGAGAAGTTAGCAAAATTGTATATCAGTGAGATAGTTAGACTGCATGGAATCTCACTTTCCATCATATCTGATCGAGATCCAAGGTTTACATCGAGATTTTGGAAGAAGTTGCATGAATCCTTGGGTATACAACTCCATTTCAGCACAGCTTTCCATCCTCAGACGGATGGGCAATCAGAAAGAGTAATCCAGGTAAACAATTGAAACCAATTGAACTAATACACATATTGAACTGAAATGATAATAATAACATGAAATATATGTCAGGTCCTTGAGGATATGCTGAGGAGTTGTGTCATTGAGTTTGAGGGAAGTTGGAATAGATACCTCCCACTAGCAGAATTTGCATACAACAATAGCTACCAAGCTAGCATCCAAATGGCCCCATATGAAGCACTGTATGAGAGGAAATTGTAGAACTCCAGTGTGCTGGACTGAAATGGGTGAAGATAAACTGGTAGGGCTAGACTTGGTGAAATAGACTAAGGAGAAAGTAAAACTAATCAAAGCCAATCTAAAGGTTGCCTCAGACAGACAGAAATCTTATGCCGACCTAAAGAGGAAAGAAATAGAATATGCGATTGGCGACAAACTGTTCCTCAAGGTGTCACCGTGGAAGAAGGTACTGAGGTTTGGAAGAAAAAGTAAGTTAAGCCCTAGGTTCATTGGCCCATATGAAGTCATTGAACGTGTGGGTCCAGTGGCCTACAGGCTAGCTTTACCACTAGAGCTGGACAAGATCTACAATGTGTTCCACGTATCTATTCTAAGAAGATACCGCTCAGATCCTTCACATGTCATCTCCATGGAAGAAATTGAAGTACAACCGGATTTGACATATGAAGTAGAACCCATACGGATCCTGGCTTGGGAAGTGAAAGAGTTGAGGAATAAACAGATTCCACTGGTGAAAGTGCTTTGGAGGCACCACAACACCGAGGAGGCAACTTGGGAAAGTGAAGAGACGATGAAGCAATAATTCCCTCAACTACTTGGATCAGGTAAATTTCAAGGATGAAATTTAAATTAGAGGGCAAGAGTTGTAACACCCTCCCTGTAGCAACTCCGTACATTCTACTGTTCCAGTGACCAGTGTCGGTCCGAACAGCTAGAACATCTGGAAAAATATTTAAACTAAAGTGAGGAAACATAATTAACTCAAATATTAATAAGAAAAATTTAGGAAAAATTTTAGAAATAAAATACAACCAAGTTAAATGAGCCGATACCCTAGTGATGGGTAACCCAGTGGGAAGTTATAGTTCCCTTAACTAGGAGCCCTAGACACGAGGAAAAATTCATAAAATAATTTTTGGGACTCCAGAGAAGGGTCATTGAGGTTCCAATGGCATTAGAATGCCAAGAAAATGCTTAGAAAAAATTTTCAATCGGTACAGACAATTTTGGCTCAATAAGCCAAATGGAGGGCATTTTGGTCATTTTGTCTTCAGAGATGATTTTTGGCCGACTTATCCAGTTAAGTAAATAATTATTATGACATAACATGTGAATAAATATTACTAAAAATTAAATTGAAAATGAGTAGAAAAGAAAAAAGATGAATTAAATGGGAATTTATGATAACACATGATGTTATTAGTGTGCCTCCGCCCAATCACATGGTGACACATGGCTATAAGCTATTTAAAATGACTAAATGGGCAGAAAAAAGGAAAGAAAAAAATTTAGTTCTCCTCCTTCCCTCAGCCAAACGAGACACTTCTCCTAACCCTTACCAACCATTAAAGCTTATCCAAGCTTTATAACCCACCCAAATCTCACTTGAAACCCTAAGTCCACTTCAACAAAATTTGTCTCTACATCTTGAGAAAGTGTTTGGCTGCCAAGAAAGCCAAAGAAAGTGAAGGAATTTTGAGTGGAAAAATTCTGCTCAAATGGTTAGTGTCCAATCTCCTCCTTTTCTTGCTTAATTCATGTTTAAGGCTATGAGTCAAGTGGAAATTGTCATAAAAAACATAATATAATTTATGTGTATTCATCTATACAATTTTTGCAGCTTAGGGATGTTAAAGGTTTCATCAATTTCCTTGAAACAAAATGGTATGTGAGCTGCCTTGACATGAGATGAGTGTTTAAACATTTAAGTGCAAGTGAAATGTATGTATGGAACTAGAAAACTTGGAGACTTGAACAAAATTAGGTTTTGCTCATATAATGGTATATGAAAATTGTAATGGTCAATTAGTGACCATTTGACTATATGTGAGGAGGAATTGAAGTGATTTAGGACAATGGAATTGAGGTTAGGCAAGCTATCCTTGGCTGACCTGCAGGACTGACTATGAGTCCAGCAGGTTTGGGTAGCAATAACTGGAGTTGTAGAGGTCAATTAGTGCAAGGATAATTGGACATGAAATTAGACACATAATGACACAATTTTGGTGAAAAACCTTGCCCAGAAAACCAAACCAATTTGACCTAAAAATTGCCCTAATCCGGGTGACTTGCATTCCGCTTGGGCAAAATGACCAAATGAACAGTATTTACTCATTTGGTCATAACTCAGCGTAGAAAAGTCCAATTGACCTGAAATTTTACCAACAGAAAGCTAAGATATAGACCTAAAACTTTCATGAAGAACACAAATTCAAATTCTGACCATAACCTAGTCAAATTGCCAACCAAACTTAGGTTACCAAATCTGGCAGAACCAGTTTTGCCCAGAATTTTGGATTCTGTCCAATCTGGCCAGTTATGGTGTTTAAGCCATAACTTGAGCTACAAAACTCCAAATGAAGTGATTCAAAAAAGGAAATGTAACTGGACAAAATAAGGAACAACTTTCATGAAGACAATTTTGCTAAATTCCTACTGTACAAATGACCAATGGAACAGTAAATATGAGGCTTGAAATCTAAAAATTTTGAATAACTAACATTAAGCTTAGAAATGGTATTGGCAACCAATACCAACAACTTTAGAATGCAAAATGTGGTATGTTAGGAGTATTAGAACCAATGTACCTATTTTCTATGTAAAAGTCAAGTTGACTAATGAAATGAATGGTAACACCTGAACTTATTTTTCAAGAATTGTAAAGTTTAAAAGTGTAACATGCCCTAGTACACCTAGCAAGATTGGTTTGGATAGGTTGGCATACCAATAAGGTTCAGTTAGCAGTACTGCACATGGCATTATGCCATTTTGTGATTTTATGGCTTTTAGCCATTCTGACATTGTGTTGATACTTGGCCTTGTGCCTAATATTTATTACAGCTCATTAGTTATTTTGTTGCACACCGAGAGATACATATGTGACCGATGGTGTGACGACCTGAGGTACTTGATACCCAATGCCAGTTTACCCGTTTATCCAGTTCAGTTATCCAGTATAGGTTACTTGAGCAACTAAAAATGGAAGTGGATAAATTTAATGAAATTATGAATATAACAAATACAAAATAAATAAGATTACCAATAATGATCAAAAAATTGTCTGCATAAGACATCAGAACGTGCACTGCATATTTATTTTATATTATTTCTTTTTATTTTATTATTAGCACCACTAAACATTATTGCTTAGCGCATTGCTTTTTGCCACGCGTAGGTTCTGGAGAGACCGACCTAGAGCCCAGTAGACCACAGACTGGGTGAGACCATCTGCAGCTCTGCATAGTGTCCATGTCACCTCACCGTCTTCAGTGCATTGGTAGGACACTAGGTTTCATTTTGGTATTATGTAATCAAACTTTTATTTTCTCATGTACAATTAAGACTTATGTAATGTATTGTGATATTAATGTAAATAGTGGAAATTTTGTTTATGAATGGAATATTGAGTATTTATTTATGACTTGTATATGAATATTATGTGAAATGAATGAATGAGAAATGAAAATATTGTTGAAAACTATTGAGACATTGTTGATGAAATAAAGTTTGGGAATGATAGAAAATTTTGGAAGTACTTTTCACAGGTTCTGAAGAACTGTTTTATCCATTTTTAGCTGGTATTCTGCCGGATTTTCTATAAAATTTGCGGAACCTCAAATAAATTATAATTTCAATAAATGACTTAAATGAATTATATTTCACAAATTGTACTTCATAACTTTGAAAAAAATAAATTAGGAAGGATAAAAATGATTGAAATAAAATAGGGTGTTCCGGTACACTGTGTGACATATCTTACTCAGCTATACTGTAGATGGGTGAGGGGTGTCACAAGTATACTATTGATGGCATTGGGAAGTGTGTTTAGGGCATTAAAGGATGGATTTCAAAACTTTTCTCTAGGGTTTCATGCATACATACAAGTGTATTATGATCCTAGCCAATCTATAATGCCCTAAAGCATGTCAAAACATTCTTCTAACATGCATTTGGGATTCATTTGCCATCATGGATTGAGGTTTAACATTTAAACCTACCAAACCCTAACTAAAAGAGGGATTGAAGAATACTAACCTTAAAGGCATAGAATCACACTTCCTATTCCCTTTGGTAGCCTCTAAGAGCTTCAATTGAGTCTCCTCTAGCTTGTCCACCACAAGTTCCACCAAGATCACCTTAGGCAGCCCTAAGTCACCTTTTCTTTTGCTTGCCAACCACCTGAATGAAAGGGGTTTTACTTTAGGTGATATTCTTATAGATTTATATGACTAAAAACAATTTCTAGTACTTTTAATTCAAGAGAAATTGAGCTTAAACTCAAGAATCAATGGAAAAAGATGAAGAAGAGAGGGAGAGTCCTCTTTGCCATCCAAGATGAAGAAAAGGAGAGAGATGATTTGATTTTCTTCTTATCTTGTATTTATATACAAGAGACAAAAATCATTTATGGTGTACCACATGTCATGATCCTATTCAATCTTGCTTTTAAGTTGTCTTAATCTCATTAAGGCAAGTGTCAAGCCATGATTAATTGATCAAAAGTCATCTTCCATCACATGAAAGACAAATGGCACACAAAGTTGAGTGCCACATGTCACCATCTCATTATGCCACGTGTCACCATGTAAAATTACCATTTTGGCCCTTATGTGCATTTTTTAGTTCTCAACTCAAAATTATAATTTCTCCCTCAAATTAATTTATATCACATATTAATTAATTAATTAATTAATCTCCATTAATTAACTTCACAATTAAATTTTGAAGGAACAGAAGCGTGAAAAACACAAGTTTATACTATTGAATTCAAAAATTTTCACCTAGGGTCACATGCATCATGCAAAATTTTTTTTTATCTATTTGATTTCAATGATAAACAACATATTAAAACTCTTTTAATATGTTTTTGGATCTATATTTGCCATTTAAGATTTTAAAATGAATCAGATTAATTTTAGAACCCTAGATTAAATCAAGAACGATTACACAAACCTCTTGATGCACTGCAGCGTGTCTGCGCCTTTGAGATTCGTCTTCAGGACACCAGATGTTGTCCCTCTAGCTTGTCCACACCAAGAACACCTATGGCAGCCCTTGAACAGCTTCTAAAGCTTTTTCTATTGATTATAAATTCAAGTTCTGCCTTTTAAGAGATTAAATATGTAAACAGGACACTAGAAACAATTTTTAGTGTTCTTAATTCAAGAGATTGATGGCTAATCTCTTTGAATTGATGAGAGATGAAGAAAAATAGATGGAGAGCCTTAAAATGGTGTGACAAAGGAGGAGTGACTGCTGGTTGCTTTTCTTTTTTTATAACAAAACTTATATAGCTAGGTTAACACATTAAACCCTTGCCACATGTCACCCTTTGATTAGCTCTAGGTTTAAGTGACCCAATCACATTGTGCCAAGTGTCAAACCTATATTTAATCTTAATATTAATCATCTTACATGATTAAAAAACATTTGGCAAGCTTATGTGTAATCCCATGTGTCACCATCTCATGGTGCCCCTGTGTCTTAATTTTGAGTTCTTAACCCAAATAATTATTTATCTTCTTCTAATCAATTTATATCAAATATAAATGTAACACCCTCCCTGTAGCAACTCCGTACATTCTACTGTTCCAGTGACCAGTGTCGGTTCGGACAACTAAAACGTCAAAAAAAATATTTAAACTAAAGTGAGGAATTATAATTAACTCAAATATTAATAAGAAAAATTTAGAAAAAAATTTTAGAAATAAAATACAACCAAGTTAAATGAGCCGGTGCCCAAGCGATGGGTAACCTAGTAAGAAGTTGCGGTTCTCGCAACTAGGAGCCCTAGACCTAGGGAAAAATTCATAAAATAATTTTTGGGACTCCAGAGAAGGTTTATTGAGGTTCCTATGGCATTAGAATGCCAAGAAAATATTTAAAAATTTTTTTCAATCGGTACAGACAATTTTGGCCAGTTAAGCCAAACGGAAGGCATTTTGGTCATTTCGTCTTCAAAGATGATTTTTGGCCGACTTGTCCAGTTAAGTAAATAATTATTATAACATAAAATATGAATAAATATTGCTAAAAATTAAATTGAAAATGAGTAGAGAAGAGAAGAAAAAAAAAGAAAGAAAATACTAATTATGACATCATATGATGCCATTAAACACTTACCCACCAATCATATTTAATCAACACTTAAATTAACTACTAAAATGTGGATAAGAATACAGCAAAAACTCATAAAACCCAGCAGCCATCACCTTCCCAAAAATTCAGCCCGTAGCTCTCAAACTCCATACCCATTCCACCATAGAAAGCTTACCAAAGCTTTATAACCCACCCAAATCTCACTTAAAACCCTAAGTCCACTTCCATAAAATTTGTCTCTACATCTTGAACAAGTGTTTGGCTGCCAAGAAAGCCAAATAAAGTGAAGGAATTTTGAGTGGAAAAATTCTGCTCACAAGGTTAGTGTCCAATCTCCTCCTTTTCTTGCTTAATTCATGTTTAAGGGCATGAGTCAAGTGGAAATTGTCATAAAAACATAATATAATTTATGTGTATTTATCTATACAATTTATGCAGCTTAGGGATGTTAAGGGTTTCATGAATTTCCTTGAAACAAAATGGTATGTAAGCTGCCTTGACATGAGATAAGTGTTTAAACATTTAAGTGCAAGTGAAATGTATATATGGAACTAGAAAAATTGGACACTTGAACAATTCTAGGGTTTGCTCATGTGATGGTTTATTAACCTTGTAATGGTCAATTAGTGACCATTTGAATGTGTGGGAGGAGGAAATGAAGTGAGTTGTAGCTTGGGATTTGAGTTTGGGTGGGCTGCCTTGTGTGACCTGCAGGTTTGGATGTGAGTCCAGCCTGGTTGGACAGCCATAACTTGGGCTGTGTAGGTTCAATTGGTGTTTAGCCAATTGGACATGAAACTAGACACATAATGACACAACTTTGGTGAAGAAACCATGCCCATAAGACCAAACCAAGTGGACCAAAAGCTTGCCCCAATCCGAGTGACCTGCAATCTGTTTCTGCAGAATGACTAAATGAATAGTATTTGGTCATTTCGCTATAATTTAGCGTAGAATGGTTCAATTGACCTGAAATTTTACCCACAACAAGATGAGATATAGACCAACAACTTTCATGAAGAAATCTAACTCAAATTATGACCAGAACCTATCCAAAAAGTGAGTTGAAGTCACTGTTCACTGCACTGTAGATATGGTCAGTCCAGAAAAATTCCAATCCTTCCAGTTGTGGTTTTTGGACCATAACTTGAGCTACAAAACTCCAAATGGATTCATTCAAAAAAAGAAATTCAACTAGAGAAAATAGGGAACAACTTTCATGTTGATCATTTTGCCAAATTCCCACTGCAAAATTGACCAATGGAATAGTAAATACAAGGCATAAAAACTGAAAATTCTGCCCAACTAACATTAAGCTTAGAAATGGTATTGGCAACCAATACCAACAAATTTTGAATGTAAAATGTGGTATGTTGATGAGATTAAAACCAATGTATCTATTGCCTATGCAAAAGTCAACATTTTTGTTGACCAATGAATGGAATAGTAACACTAAAACTTAAATTCCAAAAATTGTGAAACTTAGAAGTGTGAAATGCCCTAGTATACCTAACAAGATTGGTTTGGATAGCTTAGCATGCCAATAGGGTTCAGTTAGCAGTACTGCACATGGCATTATGCCATTCTGTGATTTCATGGCTTTTAGCCATTCTAACATTGTGTTGAGACTTGGCCTTGTGCCTAATGTTATTACAGCTTTATTAGCTATTCTGTTGCACACCGGGAGATACATATGTGACCGATGCTGTGACGGCCCGAGGTACTTTATACCCAAAGTGCGGTTACCCGCTTATCCATCGATCGTCAAAGATAGGTTACTTGGGCAACCAAAAATGAAAGTGGATAAATTTAATGAAATAATGAATATAACAAGTACAAAATAAGTAAATCTACAAATACTCAACGAAAATTTATTTGCAATGAGATATCAATACATTCACTGCATATTTAGTTTCTGTTATTTCTTTTTATTTTATTATTGGCACAACTAAGCATTATTACTTAGTGCGTTGCTTTTGCCACGCGTAGGTTCTGGAGATACTGACTGAGAGCCCAGTAGACCACAGACTGGGTGAGACCTCCTGCAGCTCTGCATAGTGTCCGTGTCACCTCACCAACTTCAGTGCATTGGTAGGACACTAGGTTTCATTTTGGTATTTTGTAACTAACTTTAATTTTCTCATATGTAATTGAAACTTATGTAATGTATTTTGGTATTAATGTATATACTGGAAATTGTGTTTGTGAATGAAAAAGTGAATATTTATTTATGACTTTTACATGATTATCATATGAGATGAATGATTGAGAAATGGAAATGTTGTTGAAAAACATATTGAGATTTTGTTGATGAAATGGAGTTTGGGATTGATTGGAAATGATTATTGGAAGTGTTTTTCACAGGTTTCGAAGAACTGTTTTCTCCATTTTTAGTCCAGATCACTACGGATTTTCTATAAAATTTTCGGAACCTCAAATAAATTATAATTTCAATAAATGACTTAAATGAATTATATTTCACAAGTTATATTCAAACTATGATAAAAATTAATTAAGGAAGAATAAAAATGATTAAGATAAAATAGAGTGTTCCGGTACACCATGTGACATATCTTACTCGGATATACTGTAGACGGGTAAGGGGTGTCACATTTAGTGGTATCAGAGCACAGTTTAGGCGTTTCTGGGCCTAGATTGAGTCCATGCCATGCATTGCATTTGTAAGAGTTGAGGTGACACTAATGCAGATCTGTTTGTCTTTGTTATTTTGAATAGGATATGGACCCTACATCACAGAGAGCAGTTGAGGAAGAAGTGGAGAGTCATGCTCCACCTGCAGCAGCTGAGACTGGGGGTAGGGGAGAATCTGCTCCACCAGCTCCATCAGCGCCTGCTCAACCTCCACAGGCCGTGTTCCAGCAAATGGCCGAATTCTTCAAACAAATGGCTGGGGTAATGCCACCACCACCACCTCCTCCAAAACCGAAATCACACTTGGAAAGATTGAGAAAATTTGGAGCAGTGGACTTCTTTGGCAAGAGAGAAGATGATTCTGTTGCAGCCGAAAATTGGTTGAACAGAACAGGCAGAGTTTTAAAACAACTCCACTGCACTCCTGAACAAAATCTAAAAGCTACTGTATCTCTGTTGCAAGATGATGCATATGAATGGTGGGATACGGTGTCCAGTGAAGTACAGCCAGAAGTAATAACTTGGGACTTCTTTCTCTCCGAATTCAAGAAGAAATATGTTGGTAGTGTATACCTAGAAGAGAGAAGAAGGGAATTCATTAACCTGAGGCAGAGACAGTTGACAGTGGCCGAGTATGAAAAGGAATTTGTCAGATTGAGCCGCTACGGAAGGGAGATAGTCCCTAATGAGGCCGAAAGGTGTAAGAGATTTGAAGAGGGATTAAATGACAACATAAAGATCATGATTACTGCCTTGGGAATCACCGACTTCTCCAAGTTAGTGGAAGCTGCAATAAAAGTTGAAAAGGTTAGAATAAGTGAGCAGACCAGAAGAGAGAGACAGCAGAAGAGGGGCACGGGTCAGTCTAGTTCATCTCCTGCATCTGGGAAGAAGTTCAAGGGTCCACCTGCACAGAGTTTAGGTCAACCACAAGGTCAGAGTCAGTCTCAGGGGCCCAGGCCACAGTATACCCCTAGGAGAGGTCAGTCCACACCATCAATGGGTAGCTCTCCAGAGATGGGGTTTAGGGGACCAGCCCCAGCATCTTCTGCATGTCCACATTGCCTGAAGTGGCATAAGGGGGAGTGTTGGAGAGTGACTTGTGCCTGCTTAAGGTGTGGGTCAACAGAGCATCAGTTGAGGAACTGTCCATGCAGAACTACTACAGCTACTCCAATACAAGCAGATAGACATGCTCCTCCACCACAAAGAGGTAGGAAATCTGGCAAATCTGAGGCAGTGGGACCATCACAGAGGCCTGCATCTGAGCCAGCAGAGAGGCCTGAGGGCAGACCACCTGCTAGAGCCTATGCCATGAGAGCTCAGGAGGAGCAAGATGCCCCGGACGTCATCAGGGGTACGTTCTCCCTCTACAATACATCTGTGCATGCATTGGTGGATCCAGGATCCACTCATTCATACATCTGCATCAACCTACCCGTAGAAAGGGGGATACTAGTAGAGGAGAGTGACCAAGATATTCTGGTCACTAATCCATTGGGCCACAGTGTAGTGGTGAACAAAGTCTACAAGGGTTGCCCGTTAAGGATTCAGGAGTATGAATTCTTAGCAGACTTGATTGAGTTGCCTTTCCATGAGTTTGACGTGATTTTGGGAATGGACTGGTTGTCACGTCATCAGGCAATAGTTGATTGCAAATTGAAGAGAATTTCTCTGAAAACTTCTGAGGGAAATGAAATCATTGTTGTGGGTGAAAGGACAGATTTCCTGTCCAATGTTATCTTAGCTACAGCTGCAAGAAAACTGATGAGAAAAGGCTGTGAAGCCTACCTAGCACATGTGGTGGATACTAGGCAGGCTAAGCCAAATCTGTGTGGCATACCCACAGCAAAAGACTTCCCAGATGTGTTCCCTAAAGAATTGCTTGGTTTGCCACCAGAAAGAGAAGTTGAATTTGCTACTGAGGTACTGCCGGGTACAACACCAATCTCTATTGCTCCTTATAGGATGTCACCCACAGAATTGAAGGAACTAAAAATCCAGTTACAAGAGTTGCTGGATAAGGGGTTCATACGCCCCAGTGTGTCACCATGGGGAGCTCCAGTGCTCTTTGTGAAAAAGAAGGATGGGACTTTGAGGTTATGCATCGATTACCGGCAGTTGAATAAAGTAACTGTGAAGAATAAATATCCGTTGCCTAGAATTGATGATCTGTTTGATCAGTTGAAGGGAATAGGAGTATTTTCTAAGATTAATCTCAGATCAGGGTATCATCAGTTGAGGGTGAGGGATGTAGATGTGCCAAAGACTGCATTCAGGACTCGGTATGGGCATTATGAGTTTCTGGTGATGCCCTTTGGCCGAACAAATGCACCCGCAGCATTCATGGACCTTATGAACCGTATCTTCCATCCATACTTAGATCGGTTTGTAGTGGTATTTATTGATGATATTCTGGTGTATTCCAAGACTAGGGAAGAACATGATGAACATTTGAGGATTATTCTGCAAACCCTGAGAGAAAAGAAGCTGTATGCTAAGTTGTCCAAGTGTGACTTTTGGTTGAATGAGATTGCATTCCTTGGACACATAGTGTCAGCTGATGGGATTAGGGTGGATCCTAAGAAAATAGAAGCAGTGATGGAATGGAAGCCTCCCAGAAATACAACTGAGGTCAGAAGTTTCTTGGGGCTAGCTGGGTATTACAGAAGATTTGTAAAGGGATTTTTCTTAATAGCTGCTCCAATGACCAAGTTGTTACATAAGAATGTCAGATTTGACTGGAATGACAAGTGTCAGACTAGTTTTGAGAAGTTGAAGGCTATGTTGACAGAGGCACTAGTGTTAACACAGCCAATGTCGGGAAAGGACTTTGTGGTCTACAGTAATGCCTCTCATAATGGGTTAGGTTGTGTATTGATGCAAGAGGGGAAGGTGGTCGCTTATGCTTCCAGGCAGCTAAGGCCACATGAACAGAATTACCCTACCCATGATTTAGAACTTGCAGCAATTATCTTTGCGTTGAAGATATGGAGGCACTACTTATATGGTGAAAAGTGCTACATTTACACAGACCATAAAAGTCTAAAATATTTACCAACTCAGAAGGAGCTCAACCTTAGACCGAGGCGATGGATTGAGTTCCTGAAGGACTATGATTGTGTAATTGACTACCATCCTGGGAAGGCAAATGTAGTTGCTGATGCTTTGAGCAGAAAATCCATCACAGCTTTGAGATCATTGAATGCCCGTCTATCTTTGGTTCGAGATGGAGCTATTTTGGCTGAGTTGCAAGTGAGGCCAAACCTGCTGCAGCAGATTTTAGATGGGCAAAAGACAGATGAAAAATTAATGGCTATTATGAGCAAAATCTCAGAGGGAAAAGCAACTGACTATGAGGTGAAAGCAGATGGGTGTCTGTACTACAAAGGAAGAGTATGTGTACCAGATAATGGGGAATTGAAAGCCAGTATTCTGAAAGAGGCACATTCCGGTGTTTATGCTATGCACCCATGAAGTACAAAAATGTATCATGATTTGAAGCTTCAGTATTTGTGGCCTAGTATGAAGAAGAACATAGCTGACTATGTGACTAAATGCTTGACATGTCAGCAAGTTAAGGCAGAACATCAAGTTCCATCGAGTTTCTTTGCGCTATCATACGCATACCTGAATGGAAATGGGATCGGGTCACCATGGATTTTGTAAGTGGTCTACCTCTCACCCAGAAGAAACATGATGCAATATGGGTGATAGTAGATAGATTGACGAAGTCAGCACACTTTCTGCCAGTTAGGACCGACTACTCACTTGAGAAGTTCGCAAAATTGTATATCAGTGAGATAGTTATATTGCATGGAATTCCACTTTCTATCATATCTGATCGAGACCCAAGGTTTACATCGAGATTTTGGAAGAAGTTGCATGAGTCCTTGGGTACACAACTCCACTTCAGCATAGCTTTCCATCCTCAGACGGATGGGAAATCAGAAAGAGTAATCCAGGTAAACAATTGAAACCAATTGAATTAATACGAATATTGAACTAAAATGATAATAATAACATGAAATATATGTCAGGTCCTTGAGGATATGCTGAGGATTTGTGTCATTGAGTTTAAGGGAAGTTGGGATAGATATCTTCCACTGGCAGAATTTGCATACAATAATAGCTACCAAGCTAGTATCCAAATGGCCCCGTATGAAGCACTGTATGGGAGAAAATGTAGAACTCCAGTGTGCTGGACTGAATTGGGCGAAGACAAACTGGTAGGCCCAGACTTGGTGAAACAGACTAAAGAGAAGGTAAAACTAATCAAAGACAATCTGAAGGTTGCCTCAGACAGACAGAAATCCTATGCTGACTTGAAGAGAAAAGAAATAGAATACGCGGTTGGCGACAAAGTGTTCCTCAAGGTGTCACCGTGGAAGAAGGTACTGAGGTTTGGAAGAAAAGGTAAGTTAAGCCCTAGGTTCATTGGCCCATATGAAGTCATTCAACGTGTGAGTCCAGTGGCCTATAGGCTAGCTTTACCTCCAGAGCTGGACAAGATCCACAATGTGTTCCACGTATCTATGCTAAGAAGATATCGCTCAGATCCTTCACATGTCATCTCCATGGAAGAAACTGAAGTACAACCGGATTTGACATATGAAGAAGAACCCATACGGATCCTGGCTCGGGAAGTGAAAGAGTTGAGGAATAAGCAAATTCCACTAGTGAAGGTGCTTTGGAGGCACCACAACACCGAGGAAGTAACTTGGGAAAGTGAAGAGACGATGAGGCAACAGTTCCCTCAACTGTTTGCATCAGGTAAATTTCAATGACGAAATTTAAACTAGAAGGGAAGAGTTGTAACACCTTCGCTGTAGCAACTCCGTACATTCTACTGTTTCAGTGACCAGTGTCGGTCCGGACAACTAGAACATCCGAAAAAATATTTAAACTAAAGTGAGGAACTATAATTAACTCAAATATTAATAATAAAAATTTAGAAAAAAATTTTAGAAATAAAATACAACCAAGTTAAATGAGCCGGTACCCAAGCGATGGGTAACCTAGTAGGAAGTTGTGGTTCTCACAACTAGGAGCCCTAGACCTAGGGAAAAATTCATAAAATAATTTTAGGGACTCCAGAGAAGGGTTATTGAGGTTCCTATGGCATTAGAATGCCAAGAAAATATTTAGAAAAATTTTTCAATCGGTACAGACAATTTTGGCCAGTTAAGCCAAACAGAGGGCATTTTGGTCATTTCGTCTTCAGAGATGATTTTTGGCTGACTTGTCCAGTTAAGTAAATAATTATTATAACATAAAATATGAATAAATATTGCTAAAAATTAAGTTGAAAATGAGTAGAGAAGAGAAGAAAAAAAAATGAAAGAAAATACTAATTATGACATTATATGATGTCATTAAACACTTACCCACCAATCATATTTGATCAACACTTAAATTAACTACTAAAATGTGGATAAGAATACAGCAAAAACTCATAAAACTCAGCAGCCATCACCTTCCCAAAAATTCAGCCCGTAGCTCTCAAACTCCATACCCATTCCACTATAGAAAGCTTACCAAAGCTTTATAACCCACCCAAATCTCACTTAAAACCCTAAGTCCACTTCTATAAAATTTGTCTCTACATCTTGAGCAAGTGTTTTGCTGCCAAGAAAGCCAAAGAAAGTGAAGGAATTTTGAGTGAAAAAATTCTGCTCACAAGGTTAGTGTCCAATCTCCTCCTTTTCTTGCTTAATTCATGTTTAAGGGCATGAGTCAAGTGGAAAATGTCATAAAAACATAATATAATTTATGTGTATTTATCTATATAATTTCTGCAGCTTAGGGATGTTAAGGGTTTCATGAATTTCCTTGAAACAAAATGGTATGTGAGCTGCCTTGACATGAGATGAGTGTTTAAACATTTAAGTGCAAGTGAAATGTATATATGGAACTAGAAAAATTGGACACTTGAACAATTCTAGGGTTTGCTTATGTGATAGTTTATTAACCTTGTAATGGTCAATTAGTGACCATTTGAATGTGTGGAAGGAGAAAATGAAGTGAGTTGTAGCTTGGGATTTGAGTTTGGGTGGGCTGCCTTGTGTGACCTGCAGGTTTGGATGTGAGTCCAGCCTGGTTGGATAGCCATAACTTGGGCTGTGTAGGTTCAATTGGTGTTTGGCCAATTGGACATGAAACTAGACACATAATGACACAACTTTGGTGAAGAAACCATGCCCATAAGACCAAAACAAGTGGACCAAAAGCTTGCCCCAATCCGGGTGACCTGCAATCTGTTTCTGCAGAATGAGTAAATGAATAGTATTTGGTCATTTGGCTATAACTCAGTGCAGAATGGTTCAATTGACCTGAAATTTTACTCAAAACAAGCTGAGATATAGACCAACAACTTTCATGAAGAAAACTAACCCAAATTATGACCAGAACCTATCCAACAAGTGAGTTGAAGTCACTGTTCACTGCACTATAGATATGGTCAGTCCAGAAAAATTCCAATCCGGCCAATTGTGGTTTTTGGACCATAACTTGAGCTACAAAACTCCAAATGGAGTGATTCAAAAAAAGAAATTCAACTAGACAAAATAAGGAACAACTTTCATGTTGATCATTTTGCCAAATTCCCACAGCAAAATTGACCAATAGAACAGTAAATACAAGGCATAAAAACTGAAAATTCTGCCCAACTAACATTAAGCTTAGAAATGGTATTGGCAATCAATACCAACAAATTTTGAATGTAAAATGTGGTATGTTGATGAGATTAAAACCAATGTATCTATTGCCTATGCAAAAGTCAACATTTTTGTTGATCAATGAATGGAATAGTAACACTAAAACTTAAATTCCAAAAATTGTGAAACTTAAAAGTGTGAAATGCCCTAGTATACCTAACAAGGTTGGTTTGGATAGCTTGGCATGCCAATAGGGTTCAGTTAGCAGTACTGCACATGGCATTATGCCATTCTGTGATTTCATGGCTTTTAGCCATTCTGACATTGTGTTGAGACTTGGCCTTGTGCCTAATGTTATTACAGCTTTTTAGCTATTCTGTTGCACACCGGGAGATACATATGTGACCGATGGTGTGACGGCCCGAGGTACTTGATACCCAGTGCCAGTTTACCCGTTTATCCAGTCCAGTCATCCAGTATAGGTTACTTGGGCAACCAAAAATGAAAGTGGATAAATTTAATGAAATAATGAATATAACAAGTACAAAATAAGTAAATCTACAAATACTCAACGAAAATTTATTTGCAATGAGATATCAACACATTCACTGCATATTTAGTTTATGTTATTTCTTTTTATTTTATTATTGGTACCACTAAGCATTATTTCTTAGCGCGTTGCTTTTGCCACGCGTAGGTTCTGGAGATACTGACCGAGAGCCCAGTAGACCACAGACTGGGTGAGACCTCCTGCAGCTCTGCATAGTGTCCGTGTCACCTCACCATCTTCAGTGCATTGGTAGGACACTAGGTTTCATTTTGGTATTTTGTAACTAACTTTTATTTTCTCATATGTAATTGAAACTTATGTAATGTATTTTGGTATTAATGTATATAGTGGAAATTGTGTTTGTGAATGAAAAAGTGAATATTTATTTATGACTTTTACATGATTATCATATGAGATGAATGATTGAGAAATGGAAATGTTGTTGAAAAACATATTGAGATTTTGTTGATGAAATGGAGTTTGGGATTGATTGGAAATGATTATTGGAAGTGTTTTTCACAGGTTCCGAAGAACTGTTTTCTCCATTTTTAGCTTGATCACTAGGATTTTCTATAAAATTTTCGGAACCTTAAATAAATTATAATTTCAATAAATGGCTTAAATGAACTATATTTCACAAGTTATATTCAAACTATGATAAAAATTAATTAAGGAAGAATAAAAATGATTAAGATAAAATAGAGTGTTCCGGTACACCGTGTGACATATCTTACTCGGATATACTGTAGACGGGTAAGGGGTGTCACAATAAATTAATTAATTAATCTCTATTAATTAATTTCTCATTAATTAAATTCATTTTTAAACACTTTAAATATAAATTTAACTTATACTACACATTCAATAATCTAGATTTAGTTTCAAGTCATGCTAGGGACTTTGCAATTTAATTGCAAATCAAACCTATTTAATTAATCAATTAAACTCTTTAATTAATTAATTAAATCATATTTAATTAGGTGATAACTTGTGTATGTGTGTAACTTACTAGGCTCATCACTAATTGGCAATGAGACATGATATCAACTCTTAATATCATCAGAACTCTTTCTTACCATAAATGATTTCTCTTGTAACATCCTCCCTGTAATAACTCCGTACATTCTACTGTTCCGGTGATCAGTGTCGGTCTGGATAGCTATAACGTCTGGAAAAATATTTAAACTAAAGTAATGAACCATAATTAACTCAAATATTAATAAGAAAAATTTAGGAAAAATTTTAGAAATAAAATACAACCAAGTTAAATGAGCCGGTGCCCTAACGATGGGTAACCTAGTGAGAAGTTGTGGTTCTCGCAACTAGGAGCCCTAGACCCAGGGAAAAAATTATAAAATAATTTTTGGGACTCCAGAGAAGGGTCATTGAGGTTCTTATGTCATTAGAATGCCAAGGAAATGCTTAGAAAAATTTTTCAATCGGTACAGACAATTTTGGCCCATTAAGCCAAACGGAGGGCATTTTGGTCATTTCGTCTTCAGAGATGATTTTTGGCCGACTTGTCCAGTTAATAAAATAATTATTATGATCTAAAATATGAATAAATATTGCTAAAAATTAAATTGGAAATGAGTAGAGAAGAGAAGAAAAGAAAATGAAAGAAAATGCTAATTATGACATCATATGATGTCATTTAAATTTCCTCCACCAATCACAATTTGTTAAACTCATTAAAAGAGATAAAAGAGACCAAAAATTGAAGAAAACAATCTGCATCTTCAACCTTTGGGCAGCCAAAAATGTTGAGAGAGAGAGAGAGAGAGAAGAGGTTCCACCATTTTCAAGCTTAAAAGCTTGAATTTCCTCTCCATTTGTTCACCAAAATTGCCAAGTCCCTTCACAAAAATTTGATCTTTCACCTAGAAAAAGCTATTGGCAGCCAAAGAAGAAGAGATTAAGGAGGTTTAATCAAGGTTAAGTGAAGCTCAAAAAAGGTTAGTGCACTAAACAATTTCTTTTCTTTCTTGAATCTTGTAAGCATGCTAAATCAAGTAGAAATTGTGTGAAATTAAAAGAAAAACTTAAGTAAATGAAATCTCTAAATTTGGCAGCCATGAGAAAGTTTAAGGATTATTGGTTTTTGATGAAATTAAGTGGCTTAATTATATTATTGATGAGTATAGATGATGGATAAAGTGATTTGGTATGAGTTTTGTGTGTGTATGCCATGAATTGGAAATTGGAGTTAGGGTTTGAGCATGAAATGGAGACTTTGATCATGTAATGATGAAAGTGAGTTTTAATGGTCAATTAGTGACCATTTGGTTATGTGTAAACAAGAAATGAGGTCGTTTGATTAGTGGGAATTGCAGTTGGTGTGGCTGCCCATGGTGACTTACAGAATTGGACATGAGTCCAGCAGGTTTGGGTAGCCATAACATGAATTTTACAAGTTCAATTGGTGCAAGGCCAATTGGAAATGAAACTAGACACATAATGGCACAACTTTGGTGAAGAAACCATGCCCATAAAACCAAACCAAGTGGACCAAAAGCTTGCCCTAATCCGGGTGACCTGCAGTCTATTTCTGCAGAATGACCAAATGAACAGTGTTTGGTCATTTGGTCATAACTCAGTGTAGAATGGTCCAATTGACCTGAAATTTTACCAGCAACAATTTGAGATATAGACCAACAACTTTCATGAAGAAACCTAACCAAAATTATGACCAGAACCTGTCCAACAAGTGAGTTACAGTCACTATTTATTGCACTATAGATATGGTCAGTCCAGAAAAATTTCAATCCGGCTAGTTGTGGTTTTTGGACCATAACTTGAGCTACAAAACTCCAAATAGAGTGATTCAAAGAAGGAAATGCAACTAGACAAAATAAGGAACAACTTTCATGTTGATCAGTTTGCCAAATTCCCACTGCAAAATTGACCAATGGAACAATAAAAACAAGACATAAAAAGTGAAAATTCTGCCCAACTAACATTAAGCTTAGAAATGGTATTGGCAACCAATACCAACAAATTTTGAATGCAAAATGTGGTATGTTGATGATATTAAAATCAATGTACCTATTGTCGATGCAAAAGTCAACATTTTTGTTGACTAATGAATAGAATAGTAACACTAAAACTTAAATTCCAAAATTGTGAAACTTAAAAGTGTGAAATGCCCTAGTATACCTAACAAGATTGGTTTGGATAGCTTGGCATGCCAATAGGGTTCAGTTAGCAGTACTACACATGGCATTATGTCATTCTGTGATTTCATGGCTTTTAGCCATTCTAACATTATGTTGATACTTGGCCTTGTGCCTAATGTTATTACAGCTTATTAGCTGTTCTGTTGCACACCGGGAGATACATATGTGACCGATGGTGTGACGGCTCGAGGTACTTGATACCCAGTGCCAGTTTACCCGTTTATCCAGTCCAGTCATCCAGTATAGGTTACTTGGGCACCCAAAACTGAAAGTGAACAAATTTAATGAAATAATGAAAGGAACAAGTACATAATAAATAAGATTACCAATAATGATAAAAAAAATTGTCTGCATAAAACATCAAAACATGCACTGCATATTTACTTCCTGTTATTTTTTTTATTTTATTATTGGCACCACTAAGCATTATTGCTTAGCGCGTTGCTTTTACCACACGTAGGTTCTAGAGATACTGACCTAGAGCCCAGTAGACCACAGACTGGGTGAAATTTCTAGCAGCTCTGCATAGTGTCCGTGTCACCTCACTACCTTCAGTGCATTGGTAGGACACTAGGTTTCATTTTGGTATTTTGTAACTAACTTTTATTTTCTCATGTGTAATTGAGACTTATGTAATGCATTTTGATGTTAATGTAAATAGTGAAAATTGTGTTTATGAATGGAAAATTGAGTATTTATTTATTGCATGTATATGAATACTATGAGAAATGAATGATTGAGAAATGGAAAGGTTGTTGAAAAATATTGAGATTTTGATGATGAAATGAAGTTTGGGATTGGTTGAAAATTTTGGAAGTGTTTTTCACAGGTTTCGAAGAACTGTTTTCTCCATTTTTAGTCGGCACTCTGCCGAATTTTTTAAAAAATTTGCGAAACCTTAAATAAATTATAATTTCAATAAATGACTTAAATGAAATATATTGTACTTCATAACTATGATAAAAATAAATTAAGAAAGAATAAAAAATGATTGAGATAAAATAGAGTGTTCTGGTACACTGTATGACATATCCTACTCGGCTATACTGTAGACGGGTAAGGGGTGTCACATCTCTAAATCATTTTATACACCTCATAGACCATGGTTAATACCTAGCATAGCATGCCATGGCCACCCAATTAGTAATAAAGTTTACCTTAAATGAACCTATAATCATATGTTACCATGCACTAGAATCTCTCTGTTACAAAATCTCAACTCAAGTTGGAGTCATGGTTTATGTCAAACTCCTTTTGCTATGAATATTATGTTCTCTTTTAATTCCAATTCTTGATTAAAAAGATTTTTCTCATCAGAAACTCTTTTCTAAATAAATCTATCTGTCCTGGCCAGGAACTTGAAACATCAAGAACAATTAAATGAACATAGGATTTTATCTCTATTTACTTAGAGGAACAGATTCCATCTTGATCAACACCTACCTCCATATATAACTAGTAGGAGCCAACACATGCCCATATACCCATGCATTGTACAAGTATGAAAGCAGTATCAAACTCAAACCACCTATATACAAGATAACTATGCTATCTCAGGTTTAAAGATTATATGCACTGATATGATTTATGACAATACATTGACAAGAGTAAACTCTATGTGCTTGTCACAAGTGTCACTAGTTCGGCCTACTTATCATTTATAAGTGCCTATCATGTTTGTTATATGGCATGAGACTCACCATTCCATCTTATTTATATCTCATATAAATAACTTGGGAACAAACATTAATACAATCTTTCTGGATAAGTCATGTCCTTATTATGAAGTATCCTCGATTGTGAACCTATTTATGATACTTTGTACTAGAAATACTGTCACTCATATTCTTAACAACTTAAGAATAGAATTTCTAACAAAATATCAATGGACCTTTTCTATTACACTTAAATATATTATGTAAACGGAAAAGTGGAAATGCCTTTTATTAATAAAACATGTACAAGATACATACTAAATGATATGCTCTAGGGCATACTACTAACAATCTCCCACTAGCACTAGAGCCATTCATTACAATATCTTAGACCTATCTTCTCAAGATGTCGGTCTAGCTGAGTCTGTGACATAGGCTTAGTGAATGGATCAGCTGGATTTTCAGCTGATGCTATTTTCTACATAGCTACATCGCCTCGTCCAACTATTTCTCTAATAATGTGGTAGCGCCTTTCTATTTGTTTGGATTTCTGGTGAGACCTTGGTTCCTTAGCCTGTATGACTGCTCCATTGTTGTCACAATGTAGTGGAACTGCTGACTCAATGGAAGGAACTACTGTAAGTTCTGTCACGAACTTCTTTATCCAAACAGCTTCCTTTGCAGCATCTGATGCAGCAATATACTCAGCCTCTGTAGTGGAATCTGCAGTCGTGCTCTGTTTGGAACTCTTCCAACTGACTGCACCTCCATTACAAATGAACACATATTCAGAGGTAGACTTTCTATCATCGATACCTGATTGGAAATCAGAATCAGCATAACCCTTTCGCTACTAGCCTTGCCTTATAGGTTTCTACCTTTCCATCAGAACCAATTTTCTTCTTGAAAACCCATTTTTTCCCTATAGGTACAATACCTTCAGGAGGGTCCACAAGATCCCAAACTTGATTCTTATACATGGAATCAATCTCGGATTTCATAGCATTAATCCATTTTGAAGAGTCTATATCTGATATAGCTTCTTCATAGGTAAGTGGATCATCTCCATGATCTACTTCTTCATGAGTAGACAACTCTTGTTCTTCTCCATGAAGGAAACCATATCTCACTGGTGGATGAAATACTCTAGTTGTTCTACGAGGAACAGCTGTAGATTTTTCATCAACAGGTATAGGTTGACTAGATGGATCTATATCCATCTGATCTGTTTGTTGGTCAGAATTCTCCAATTCTAACTCTATTTGCCTTCCTTTGCCTCCTTCTTGAACAAACTGTTGTTCAAGAAATGTGGCATCTCTACTTATCACAACCTTTTGTGAAGTAGGAAAATAAAAATAATATCCAAAACTATCTTTTGGATATCCAACAAATCAACCTTTTTCTGATCTGATTTCCAATTTATCAGTGTTCAGCTTTTTGATATAAGCTGGACAACCCCAAATCTTAACATGCTTAAGACTTGATTTTCTTCCATGCCATATCTCATAAGGTGTGGAAGAAACTTATTTTGATGGAATCCTATTCAGAATATACAAAGCTGATTCTAATGCAAATCCCCAAAAGGAGATTGGCATATCAGTATAGCTCATAATACTACGTACCATATCCAATAGGGTATGATTTCTCCTTTCAGTTACACCATTCAGCTGTGGCATTCTTAGAGGAGTCAACTGGGAAACAATGCCATGCTCTCGCAAGTATTCATCAAATTCAGTACTCAAATATTCACCTCCACGATCTGATCGAAGAGCTTTAATACTCTTTCCTGTTTGATTTTCTACTTCATATTTAAATTCTTTGAACTTTTCAAAGGATTAATGTTTGTATTTCATCAAATACAAATACCCAAATCTTGATTTATCATCAGTAAAGGTAATAAAAAATGAAAGCCCCCTCTAACCATTTCTTTAAATGGACCACATACATCACTATGTATTAACTCCAAAATATTTTCAGCTCTTAGCCCTTATCCAACAAAGGGTGATCTAGTCATTTTGCCCTGAAGGCAAGATTCACAAGTTGGAGTAGGCTCAGAGCCCAATGAGGATAAAATCCCCATTTTCTCCAATTTTGCAATCCTATCTTCTGCAACATGACATAACCTTAAGTGTCAAATATATTTTGAACTTGAGTTGGTTTTCACCATGGCATTGTATTCATTTAGATTGCTATACTCTGGCCAGTGGAAACACTTTCTTACTGGTAATGGAAACACTTTCCTGTTGGCAGTGGAAACACTTTCCTTTGCCTTTGTCAGCTTTGGTCTTCCTTTTCTGCTTAGCTATTTTCTTAGAAGGACCAGGAATCTAAGATTTCTTTTTCTTATTGCCCTTCTTCTTCTTGGACTTTCCAGCAAAAGAAGATGCTATCAAAGCTACCTTTTTTCCTTTATTGCCAGGCATATTCTTTTGGGCAATAACCAGCATGTTGAGTAAACCAACTAAGGTGCATTCCGGTTTAGTCATATGGAAATTTGTCACGAAATTCCCAAAAGACTCAGGAAGGAACTGAAGGTTCAAATCCGTCTATAGTTAGAAATCCATGTTGAAGTCAAGATGTTCCAACTGCTCAATCAGCCGAATCATCTTGTGGACATGATCCCCAACATTCTGTCCCTCAGACATCCTCATGCGGAACAGCTGCCTAGATATCTCATACCTAGAATTCCTACTGTGCTCACCATACAACTCTTATAGGTGAAGGAGGATCTCACTCACACTCTGCATGTTCTCATGCTGCTTCTATAACTCATTACTCATGGAAGCAAGCATGTAACACTTAGCTCTCATATCATACTCCTTCCACTTGTCCAAGGTTTCATGTTCCTCTTGAGTGGCCTCTGGAGGTAAGGGACCAGGAACATTTGAATCTAGAACATATCCTATATGTTTAAGGTTCAGGACAAGTTTCAAATTTCTTAGCCAATCAGAGAGATTAGGTCTTGTCAACCTATTGCGATCAAGTATGCTTGGAATGATATTGGATGGTGGTGGTTGTTATGTGCTCATTATTATCAGAAAATTAATTGCAGAAATAACCAGATTAATTAGTAAATGTATCATGTAATTAACCAAAATGATTATGGTCTTTTAATCAAATTGGTCCTCCCACTAACTTAACGAATCCTACACTTCCAAAGTAGAAAACGGAAGTGCATTTCATTCATTTATTTTACAAGAGTTGCTGAAGGAGTACATAATCAACACTTGATCTTGAATTCCTCCCACTGGTCCCACCAATGCTCTTGACCTCCTTGAACTTCTTGCAATCCAATTACATAGTAATCCTTGGCATACCAAGGCGAATTTACAAGAACTTAAATAAATGAAAATACAACCCAAAAAATATTACAAACTTAATAATACATGCCCAAAATAAATTAAAATAAATTAATTAATTTACAATCCCAAAGAAACATAAAAGAAATGAATCCAATCACATTGGTTTTTTATAGTCCATGATCATCCATCATGCATATCACTATTTAACAATTAAATAAAACATACATACTTAAATTAAATTGAATATCTCATATTCAACTTAAAAATCCAGATTTGAATATGATTCAAATAAATTTAAAAATTCATATTTGAATCTCATTCAAACAAATTTAAAAAATTCAGATTTGAATCACATTCAAACAACCTTAAAAATTCAGATTTGAATCACATTCAAACATTTTTCAAAAAATCAGATTTGAATCACATTCAAACATTTTTTAAAAAATCAGATCTGAATATTATTCAATCAACTTTAAAAAATCATATTTAAATATGATTTAAACAACTTTAAAAATTCAGATTTGAATCACATTCAAACAACTTTTAAAATTTAGATTTGAATCACATTCAAACAATTTTTAAAATTCTGATTTGAATCATAATTTAATTGTGTGATTAAAACTACTAATTAAACACTTTAATTAGTCAAAGAATAGGCCTTAGATCATACAACAATTGCAGAATTAAAAGTCAAACCTTAAACCACCCATGGAAGCCAAACCATGCTCACCATTGCTGGTGTTTTTTTTTCAAGCATGTCACACCCTACCCCTCTGTAAGGCATAACATGATCCCGTAGTATACCTAATGAATTACCAACTCCGTCTACTGATAACCCATTAAATACACTACAAGGGATTTTAAAAACTTTTCTTATTTCTTTTACAGTGGTGAGCACTATTTACAGGTGTTAAAAACCTTTTTGAATTGTAGTGATAGAACTAACATTTTTGAATTATTTGGAATTTCTGTAAAAATTTTGGCAGAGTGCCATTTGTATTTTGGATAAAACAGTTCTTTAGAAAAACCTGTAAAAAGCACTTCAATATATTTCCAAATCTCAACTCCAACATATTTCTCAACACAACATATTTATCAACTCAAATCCACAGTGATTTTTCAAAAACTGAGATAAAAGAAATATAATACAATTTTTTCAAGTCAAAATAACTCATAATTTACTTTACAACTTCAATGTACAATTTTAATTTACAACTGCTTAAAACCAAAAATAATATGTACATACAGTGGTCATACATTACAGTACAAAATGCAAAATGTTAGTATACTCATTATACCCGGTAATCTCTCATTGAGGTACTAGCGACCTAGTCTCACGCCTGTCTGTCTGCCTACTGCGACAAAGAATAAAGCTATCGCTGAGACAATGTCTCAGTGGTGCACAACATTAACCAAATACAACTAAAATCACAATTCATAAATCATTTAAATAGTGGATACTTAAAACCATAGTTAATTTCAAGACAGTAATTGTCAACAAGAATTTAAACTCCATTTCTCAATATCACAATAAATTTTAATAAGTCAGATCATGGTTGAATTCAAAAGACAGTATATGTCAATAAGAGTTTAAATTCATTTCACAATCTCACAGTATATATCAATAAATCACACACAGCTTAAATCATGTTCCAAGGTTCAATTCATCCCAAAAGCCGATGGCTAATGAGGTATTCAATTCGTCCCAAAAGTCGATGACTAATGAGGAATAACATAGCTAGCTAGCAAAAATATGAGTACTCATCCAATTCGTCCTCAACAGGCACACACCTCAACACTTCAGCCAGAGAGGGAATTCAATTCGTCCCACTAGACAAGCTAGCGAGGAATACAATCAATATACATGATAGTTGTGGTTTCAAACCATTTCTAATGCTTTTCAATCAATAAGTATCCATCAATATCATTCAAACAATTTCTCACAGTTTCAAACCATTTACAATGCTTTTCAAGCAATAAATATCCATTCAAACACATTTCCACAATTTAAAACAATAATGTACAAATAGTCATAATTCATTTTAATTGAAAAATTCAAAAGAAATAGTTGTTGTGCACAAACCTCTGATAACTGTCTCTTGGTCTGGACTCAGTGTTTCCTTCCCTTTTCCTGAGTCTTTGGTAACTGAGAAACACAATTTGAAGTGTTTCAGTACTAAATTAAATTGTCTCTAACGATAATGTTCGATAAGTAATTCACTGAAAGCTATTATTTGCTTAATCACCTAATTTACCGATCCTCGATGCGTTCTAAGTAAATTAGGTTTTAGTGTACTAATATGTCACATTTGATAGTGTTTTAGGATTGGTACACGTTACCAATTTCATTTCCTTGTTTAGTGCATTTTATTACAACTTGCTGGATTCCGGTATACTAGTTTGACCTAGCTGGAAGACCTAGTTCCCTCTGTTTTCGAGTTTCGGTCAAAACTACAAACTTGTAGATCTATGTCTTATGGAACGCGGGGCAAAATTTTAGGTCATTCTGAGTTATGTAGACCAAGTTATGGTCATTTTACTATTGCTAGTCAAATGGCATCAAATTAGGTCATTTTAGGTCAAATTTGGTCAACTTTGGTTCGGCCAGTTTTTGGACCCGAACTTGTGCAAGCTGTTTGACTTGCTTATGGTCATTTCTGGGCTTTGGTGTCTTCATGAGACTTGTAGGTATGGGTCTTAACTATTCATGGTTAAAATTTCAGGACAATTGGACCTATTTTGAGTGAGTTATGGCCTAAACACTAACTGCTGCCCAATTGGTCAATTTTCAGGCCTCATTTGCACTTAATCCGAATTGGTCATTTTTCATGCTACCTTGCAAGCAGAATTTTGGTATGATTTCTCAATGAAAGTTGGCACATTTTGTGCCTAATTTCACCTCCAATTGGCCTCATACCAATTGGAGTTACACATTTAAAGTTATGGGCTAAAATGTAGGCTGTCCTTAATTACATTGCTTATACATGTATCAATTACACATTTACCTTGCTACAAATCCACCTCTCAACCCCATTCTGTTTTGGTACATTACCAAACCATTTACCACTTCACATTAAAATCATTTTGGGCAGAATACAAACATCCTCAATGCACCAAATGAAGCTCTAATTTACAAAGTTCAAATAAAACAATACATGCACATGAACATTTCTAATTCTTACATACACTTTACACAACCAATTTACATACATATTCATCAATCCTCAATATCATAATTTATCCAATATCTCCATGAATTCAACATTCATCAAAGATTCCCAAAGCTGCCGAAAGCTTCACATTGCCAAAATTTCACATAACTTCCTCCACTTCAATTTCAAATGCCCAATCACCACATATACATGGAAATAACTTACTAGGACATTAAATCACCCTACTCAACATAAATTCTCATCAAATATATGTATGAATATTTCATTAACATACAACCCCATGGCTGTCCAAAATTGGACATATCAAGAACTCCTCAAAACTTAAAAATTCCTTCACAAAGCAAACACCCATAACATGTATACAAACTTTATCAAAGAAATATTCAAAAACTCAAACTTACCTATTGTTGGGACTTGCTTAATCTTCACTAAAACTTCTTAATATTGGTATCTACTTCTTCCTTGTGAAGTGGGGATAATTTTTAATGAAGCTAGGTGTGGGAAAAGGAGGCTTGATCATGGGATTGCTAAGCTTTGAAGGTGGGCGGCCATGGGAGCTTCTCACTCCTTCATTTCGGCATGGGTGAACAATTGAAGAAGATGATGTTTGAGTAGGAGTAATCTACCCACTTATGATTAAATTTAATCCATATTATAATTCTTAGTGGTCCACTTACTCAAATTAATCATATAATAAGCTTAAAGTGCTACTTACACAATTTTCACTCCACTTTTGGCTATTTGCATTAGGTACCACTAAACTAATTTTTCATTTTATTTTCTAAGTGTAATATTATTTATTTTTAATGGATATTTAGGTCAAAAGATAATTCGGGATGTCAAATGACCATAATGCCCCTGTTCGGGTTACATTCCCGATTTTTCGGTAACACCGGGTTTTGTCCATTTTTCGATTTCTCACTTTTCTTTGTACTAATTAATTAATTTTTCTTTGATATTTCTAATGATATTTATACTTCAATAGGGGTCTCTTTAAGTCCTAAAAATATTTTCCAGGGTTCTCCATGATCCAGGCTAGTCAACGTCCACGCCAGTAACTTCTGCAAGGTCACCCATCGCTAGGGTTCTCGGCTCGCTTAACTTGGTTACATTTCTTTGCTATTATTTTTCCTTTGTTTTTCTTGTATTTTCTTTTCTTGTATTTCATTATTTTATGTCTCCTCACTCATAACAAAGTGTAGTTCTAGGCATCCTAACTGTCCGAATAACACTGGTCACCGGAACAGTAGAACGCACTACCGAACTTAGGGGTGTTACAAAGCATGCCACCAAACCTCCATTGCAACCAGCAATGGATAAATCATCTCATGATCATAACACACAATTAAATCATATAATCAACAATCTAAATGGCAAATATAGTGGCTCTGATACCAATTGAAGGAACGGAAGCGTGAAAAACACAAGTTTATACCATTGAATTCAAAAATTTTCACCTAGGGTCACATGCATCATGCAAGATTTATTTTTATCTATTTGATTTCAATGATAAACAACATATTAAAACTCTTTTAATATGTTTTTGGATCTGTATTTTCCATTTAAGATTTTAAAATTAATTAGATTAATTTTAGAACCCTAGATTAAATAAAAAACAATTACACTAACCTCTTGATGCACTGCAGCGTGTCTGTGCCTTTGAGATTCGTCTTCAGGACACCAGATGTTGTCCCTCTAGCTTGTCCAAACCAAGAACACCTATGGCAGCCCTTGAACAGCTTCTAAAGCTTTTTCTATTAATTAGAAATTCAAGTTCTGCCTTTTAAGAGATTAAAGATGTAAACAAGACACTAGAAACAATTTCTAGTGTTCTTAATTCAAGAGATTGATGGCTAATCTCTTTGAATTGATGAGAGATGAAGAAGAGTAGATGGAGAGCCTCAAAATAGTGTGACAAAGGAGGAGTGGCTACTGGTTGCTTTTCTTTTTTCATAACAACACTTATATAGCTAGGTTAACACATTAAACCCTTGCCACATGTCACCCTTTGATTAGCTCTAGGTTTAAGTGACCCAATCACATTGTGCCAAGTGTCAAACCTATATTTAATCTTAATATTAATCATCTTACATGATTAAAAAACATTTGGCAAGCTTATGTGTAATCCCATGTGTCACCATCTCATGGTGCCACGTGTCACACTGTGAAATGACCAAAATGCCCCTGTTAAAGAAGAAGATAAGATTGAGGAATAAAATAATTAAAGTTAAGTTGTGGAATGAAAAAAAAAAGAAACAAATAGAACAATAAGAAATGAGAAAAACACTAGATGAGGAATTGTCACTAGGGCAAACAACTTACTTAAGACGCACAACGATATCCCAAACTATTTTATCAAGAAAGAAATAAGTTAAACAAAAGCAAACAAGATAGTGCTAAAATGGCACATAGGCCTTGGTCATAAATGGAGATGGTAAGATAATGGTTATGGACCTATGGCCAATAAAGAAATAAGTAATTCATATATGACCAACAAAGTCATTTAAAAAAAAAAAAACTACAAAGGAAAATAATTGCTAAAACAACTGCAAGAAAGACTAAAATATTCTAAACTAAACTGAATGTTGCATCAAATGATCAAGAGATTTGATAAGAAAAGAGTAAAACTGAGTTCTCACCCATAGGATTGTACAAGGTCCTAGAAAGAGTGGATCCACTAGCACATAGATTTGCTTACTTCTAAAATTGAAATGAATTTGAATCTAACTTATGACAGAAGCTCATAAGAAACTTGGCACACGAGGTAAGTAATCGATGAGTAAACAGTATAGGTTAAAGTGCTACGGACCATTATTTAGATTATGAAGCTACGTAGAAATGTGAGAAAAACATGAGAAAACAACATGTATGACTATTTGAGAACAGATAGTGAACACAATTTCGAGGATGAAATTATTTTAAGGGGGGAAGAATTGTAACACCCCTATTTGCATAGCTTGATATATTTCACTATTTCGGTGACCGACGTCGGTCTGGATAATTAAGGGGATTAGAACCACATCTAAGACAACTAGATAAGCCCTGAACACGAATAATTAGTAATTGTCAATTAGTTAAGTATAAATAAGAAAAATAGAACATAAGAAGTTAAATGAGCCGAGAGTAACAGCGATGGGTTACCTTCTTGGGAAGGACTGCAAGGTCAATTTAAACTCAAATTTCGAATCGTAAAATGTGACGCCGCGGTCCTTAGAACCATTGCAAACACAGTGAAAAAGAGAAAATCACATAAAAGAATTGTTAAGCAGGTCAAATAATTAGGTCAGAGATCCGAAAGAAATATCAAATAACTAGCAAACCGGATCGAACCAGTGAGGGGCAATTTGGTCAATTCATCTCTAGAGCTGACTCCTGACCTAACTGTCAAATAAAATCGGAGAAAAGAAAATTTTGGGATCAAGAATTAAATTAAAGAACTATTAAAAAAATAAAGAAAAAAGAAAAAGAATTACAAAGTTGATTTATTACATCATGTGATGACATCACAAATGATGTCAAAATTTATTTTAATTTTCCCACATTTTTTACCAAGTCAACTCAGTTAATTACCCATAAAATAACAAAAAAAAAAAAGAAAAATCACTCATCTCTCTCCCTAACCCATTCAGCCGCCCCACCTCTCCCTTAGCACCACCATTACCACACCTCCATGAAAGCTTGCTCCAAGCTTTAAATCCCCCATTAAACCCTAATTTCTTCCCCAATCACTTCATAAAACCTTATTTTCTTCCTTTGAGAAGGAGATTTAGCAAGAAAGAAAGAAGAAAAGAGGAGAAAATGTGAAGATTGAATATCAAAGTTGAGGTAAGAATTTAAATTGAAATTTTTAGTTTAAAACATATGTTTTGAGTTAATTTAACTTAGATTTTAACTTAAATTCAAAAGAAAACTATTATGGGGGACCAGATAGAAATTTTAGCCAGCTAGGATTAGGGCTTGAAATGAGTGAATTTGATGCATTTGAATGGTTGTTTAGGTTGAATTATGTATGTAGACTATGGATAGGTGTTTAGAATGCATTAGATTTGAATTTTATGAAAGTTAGGGTTTTGGACCTAGGGTTTGGGAGATGAAATTTTGAGAATTGGTCAAATGGTGTGTTTGACCTTGTTTAAGCTAAAAAATGGTCATGTATGACCAATTGTGGTGTGTTGCAAGTGTTGGGACCAAATGGAAATTCGGATTGGTTATGGACATTCTGCAAGCAGCATGACCAAGGTCCCTTTTAGGGACCAAAACTGAAAATTTACTAACCCAATTGGTGTGAGGCTAATTAGAAATGAAACTAGACACAAAATGTCACATTTTTCATTCAGGAATCATGCCCAGAAAGTGACTATAGCATAGTGAACAAATTGGCCAAATCTGAATTAGGCAAACTGACCTGTAAAAAAATGACCAAATGAACAGTGTTTGTTCATTTGGCCATAACTTGGGCTAGGTAGGTCCAAATGACCTGAAATATTACCAGTAGAAAGCTGAGATATAGCCCTAAAACTTTCATGAAGAATACAAACCCAAATTATTCTCTTAACCAAGTCATTCAGCCACCCAAATTTGGTGACCTAAAATTGCCAGAACCAAGTTGGTGCCCAGAAAATTTGGGTTAGACCAATTCGGCCAGCCATATTCAAATGGCTATAACTTGAGCTACAAAACTCAAATTGGAGTGATTCAAAAAGGGAAATAAAGTTAAGACAATAAGGAACAACTTCTGTGAAGAAAACTTAGCCAAATTCTAACAGTAACATGACCAATGGAATAGTGCAAAACAGGACACTAAAACTGAAAATTTGCAATTTTGCCTAAAAAACTTAAAATTTGAGAAAAGAACCAAAACTAACAAATTAGGTAACCAAAATGTGGTATGTGGGTGAAATTAGAATTTTCATACCCATTAAGCATTAAAAAGTCAACAAATTGACTTGAATAGTGTCATAAATAGTAACCCCGAAATATAAATTTTAAAGAACGTTAAGTTTAGCATATTAAAGCTAGGTATAAGTATATTTGAATTTATTTTTGGAGTTATGATAAATTGGGATGCTAAAACACTGTGAAACTGTGTGTTTCAGTGGAAAAGAATACCGAGAAAGAATCTGAGCCATCGAGTCAGGGTCAAGAGGTGACTCATATAAGGTTTGTGCACAACTAACTATTTTGTTACTTTTCACTTTTAAATTGATTTGAACAAGTTTATTTTATGATTTATAATTTTGTTGTGTTGAGGATTTTAATTTGTTGAATGAAATTGTATAAATTTTCTTATGCATTTAAGGATTTATTGCATGGTTTTGAGGATTATAAATTTTAAGTATGATGTGTTGCCAACCTTGAACATGAATTTATGATGATTCAATATGTTAATGGTTTGTAAACACTTGGTAAATAGAAATTGTTTTGAATATGATTTGAAACTACAGTTGACATAGCAATATATGTTGTGAATTCCCATTAGCTTGTCTAGTGAGATATCTCATATATACTAGCTAGTCTTTGTTCCTCCCTTTTAGCCTCGGTTATTGGGAGAGTTTGAAATGTCATGGTGTACAACACGACATCTATTTGAATTTTGGGTTATGGGTTCAACTGTGTGAATTGTTGGCAACGCCCTTTAAATTATACATAGTTTGATAAATTGTGGTTGAAATAAATAATTTGTCAGTAATTCAAAATATTTTTATATTGTTTCGAGATTTAAAAGAAATGTAGACAAATAGTTACTATTTGATCAAAACGTTATTCAAATGAATAATTTGTATGAATGAAAATATTGATTTATGAATGTCATGAATTTTGAAGAATTTAGAAATTTTAAATTTTTATTTGTTATGAATTGTCAAACATAACTTGTATTAAGTTTTAAATTATTAGTTTGTGTACCACTGAGTTCACCACTCAGCAATAACTTTGTATGCTGTCGCAGGTGAAAGGAATAATAAAGCAGCAGAGCAAGATTTCTGAAAAGACATAGTGAGACTAACTTCGGGCATATCATAGATATACCCTTGTACTTTAGATTTTGATGTAATTCTGTAATTATATATATGAAATTTCCTTTCAGCAGTTGTACTAACTCTTTTGTAATATATTTTTAGATTGTAACCGACTATAAATTATTATAAGGTTATCTTGAGATTTTATGTATTTATAAAGTTTTATACTGCTAAATTTTTAATACTCCCATGAATGTAAATATTAATTTTGTTATCTTAATGAGATATTTCAATGTTTGATTTAATTTAAACTGTGTATTGAGTTGCTTGTGTTGATTTGTGAAATGAGATTAAATAATGGAGTTGTGATTGAGAAAAATATTGGGAGCGTCTTTATTTTCAGGTTTTAAAGAACTATTTTCTTTAAATACAGATGGCACTATGTCGAAATTTTTGTAAAAATTACAGAGATTTTAAATATCTAAAAATTAGATTTATGTTTGAACTTTAAATAAAGGTTTTTAATATCTGAAAAAAATTTTACCCACCAATTTAAAAAATGAACGAAAATTTTTTCAAAATCCCTTGTAGTATTTTTAATGGGTTACCAGTATGCAAAGTACGATAATTCATTAGGTGTACTACGGGAGCATATTACATCTTACGAGGAGTAGGGTGTGACAAAATTGGAGAATTGAAGAACTTGGAAATTCAACAAAAGAGGTTAGTGCTTAATCTTGTATCTCTCTTCTTTAACTCTTAAAAGTGAGTTGAATTGAGATGAAATTTTATGAGAAATGAAAAAGATGATGCTTAATCAAGGGTTAGAGAATTTCGGTTGATGTAGGGAGAAGTGAAGTTTTGAGTAATTGATGAAATTAAATTGTTTAGTAGTGTTAATTGATATGTATATATGAATTTTGAGTTGAATTGCATAAATTGTAAGAGATGGAGAAGATAACCAATTAGGGTTTTGAACAAATTGGGAAAATTTGTGCTATGATGCTAAATTAATGTTCTTAAGGTCAAATATTCGCCAATTGATAAGTTTTTATTGTGAATTGAAGTAGTGATTGAGATGAATTAATGAGATGGGAAGTGTGTTTGATGTGTTAGAAATTCTGGACCTTGAGTCTAGTGTGGTTATGTGACCATAAGTAGAGCCACATTGCTCTAATTGATGTGAGGCCAATTCGAGATGAAACTTAGGACATAAAGCCACATTTTTCATGCAGAGACCCCATAAGTATAGCCACATTGCTCTAATTGATGTGAGGCCAATTCGAGATGAAACTTAGGACATAAAGCCACATTTTTCATGCAGAGACCCTGCTTAGAAACTGAACCTAACATGACCTAAAATTGGCTTAAATCTGAGTGACCTAATGCTAGACCTGGAAATATGACCAAATGAATGGTAAATGTTCAAATGGCCATAACTCACTCTAGGAAGGTTAGAATGACCTGATTCTTAAACCATTGGAAAAGTTAGACATAGGAGCACATTTTTTATGAAGAACATAGAGCCCAATTCTGACTCTAACTCAACCAATTTGCTAAAACAAGTTAGATCAACATTCTGACCAAAACCATAACTGACTTGAAATTCTGGACAAATGGCCATCCGACCAATTTTGGTAAAAATGCCATAACTTGATCTATAAAACTGCAAATGCAATATTCAAAAATGAAAATCTTCATAAGATCTAGAACTACAACTTTGATGTTTTGACCAGAACCTAAAACCAAATGCAACTTAGAGAAATTGCTAGGACAAATTAAGGATTCCAATTCTAGAAATTCCTGCACCTGGTCAGATTGACCACTTGATACCCGAATGGTAAATTGATCATAACTAGAGCTACACAATTTCAAATTAAGTGACTCAAATTGGAAACAAAAGGGAACACATAAGGAAAAACCTTCCTTAATTAAGATCATATCATTAAATGAGGACTAGAACTAGGTTGAAATTGGGTTCAAAAGTCAGAGCATAAATCTGTCCAGAACCCAAACTCTTTGAAATTTCTTAAGTAAACTAGGCATTTATTAGGCATTTAATTAATTAGCTATTAGTAGTAATTGGATTAAATATTAAGACATCTTCATTGTGTATGTTTAGTGGAGAAAGAAATCTCAAAGGATAAGGTGAAGTTGAACTAGGAAAAAGGAGTACAAAGAGGTTTGTGCACAACAATTACTGCCTTTTGTTTTTCAAATTGAATTTTGTTTTGAATGAGTTGTGTGAATGTTTTATGACTTTTATGGTATTGAAAATTTTAATTGAGAAATTATGTGTTGTTAACCCATTTTGGATAATTGTTTTGAATGGGATATGATTATGAGTTGACAAATGCAATTGAGGACTGGAAAATTGTTGAAATGGTTTGAAACCACAGTTGACATGACTATGTGTTTTGTATTCCTCACTAGCTTGCCTAGTGAGACGAATTAGACCTAATTTCTCTCTCTGGCTGAAGTGTTGAAGTATGTGCCAGTTGAGGATGAATTGAATGAGCACTCATATATATGCTAGCTAGCCCTTGTATTCCTCATTAGCCTTTGGTTATTGGGATGAATTGGATAATCGTGTCATACTCTAAACCGTCCGGCTTTTAGAAAATTTTGTTTCATGATAGTTGAACTAAAACTCGCTTTTATTAAATGATCCTCTTGTGTTAGAAATATTGTGAAATTTTATATGTGTTTGACATTATAATTGATTTAGTTTCGATAAATTATAATTTATATTGATGCTTTAAAATTTTAAGTTGTGCACCACTGAGTGTTTGCTCAGCGATAACTATTTCATGCTTTCACAGGTAAAGAAAAGGAAGGAGCTACAGAGTGAGCAGCGCTGAACAGAATAGGACAAATTTTGAGTATACAATTTAGGTATACCCTTGGATATTTATTTTGATGTACCTGTACCTGTATGTATGTATGTATAAACTTGAGCAATTATATAAAAAGTTTGAAATTTTATTTTGATTAATGTAAATCTTTGTAATATAAACTTTGTTATTCCTATAAATGCAATAATTAAGTTCTTTTTAAGTTCTACAAATAATGAATTACTTCCCTCTTGATTGAGAATGATGAGGTTGGATTGTGATGATTTAAGTGGAGTTGTGGACAATATATTTATAGGAAGTATTTTTAACAGGTTTTGAAGAACTGTTTTCTAAATTTTAAGCTTGTACTTTGCCAAAATTTCTGTAAAATTTTACAAAATTCCAAGTTAATTAAAATTATAGTTTATGATAGAAACTCCCTTTAAAAGCTCTTTAATAATTATTTACCATTGCTTCAAACTGTAAAATGAATTGAATTCGTTTAAAATCCCTTGTAATATATTTAATGGGTTATCGGTAGATGAAGTTCAGTAATTTATTAGATATATTACGAGAACATGTCATGCCTTATGTAGGGATAGAAATGACAAGCCTAGCTTTAAAGGTCTCTACCTTTCCATCAGGACCAATCTTTCTCTTGAAAACCCATTTACATCTAATGGGTACAATACCCTCAGGTGGGTCTACAATATCACAGACTTGATTCTTATGCATGAAATCCATTTTAGATTTCATGATTTCTAGCCATTTTGAAGAATCTATACCTGATATAGCTTCTTCATAACTAGTAGGATCATCTCCATGATCAACTTCTTCATGTATAAACAACTCTTGTTCATTCTTATGAAGAAATCTATATCTCTCAGGTGGATGAGATATTCTACTAGATTTGCGAAGAATCATTATTGTGGATGCATTATTTATAGGCATAGGCTCTCCCACTGGATCAATATCCATGAGTGCAGGTTGTTGGTCATCTATAGAATTCTCTAATTCCAATTCTATTTTCTTTCCTTTGGCACCTTCTTAAAGGAACTCTTTTCCAAGAAAATTGCATCTCTACTTATCACAACTCGTTGTAATTGTGGAAGATAGAAATAATATCTAAAACTATCTTTTGGATAGCCAACAAACCTACCTTTTTCAGACCTTGTCTCTAATTTATCAGTTTTCAATTTTTTGATAAAAGCTGGACAACCCCATACCTTAACATGTTTAAGGGATGGTTGTCTTCCATGCCATATCTCATATGGTGTGGAAGAAACTGATTTAGTTGGAAGTCTATTAAGAATATACAGTGCAGTTTCTAATGCATATCCTCATAAGGAAATAGGTAAATCAGTGAAGCTCATCGTGCTACGTACCATGTCCAACAAAGTACGATTTCTCCTTTCTGATACACTATTCAACTGTGGTGTACCAGGAGGGGTCAACTGAGAAATAATGCTCTGTTCCTGAAGGAACTCATCAAATTTAGTACTTAAGTACTCACCACCTCGATCAGATCGAAGGATTTAAATACTCTTTCTTGTTTGATTTTCTACTTCAGCCTTAAATTCTTTGAACCTTTCAAAGGATTGAGACTTGTATTTCATCAAGTACAAATACCCAAATTGAGATTTGTCATAAGTGAAGGTAATAAAGTAGTAATATCCACCTTTAGCCATCTCTTTTAATGGCTCACATACATCACTATGTATGAGTTTCAAAATATCTTCAGCTCTTTGCCTTTGTCCCACAAAGGGAGAACTAGTCATTTTGCCCTAAAGATAGGATTCACAAATTGGTGATGGTTCATTTCCCAAAGTGGACAAAATGCCCATCTTTTCCAACTTAGTGATCCTATCCTCTACTACATGACCCAATCTCAAGTGCCAAAGTTGTTTTATATTAAAGTTGACATTTTTTGTTGCATTAATTTCATCCTCGATGCTTGGAGCTGTTTTGTATTCATTATCAACATAATAAATACCATTTTGCAAGTAACCCAAACATACAATTTTATTACCATAATAAGCTGTACATACATCATTATGAATCTAAATTCATAACCATCTCTAGTCCAACTAGATATATAAATGATGTTTTTATACATATTGGGTACATACAAAACATCCTTTAATATCATCAAAATGACTATGTACAATAATATACTTTGGTGTCATATCTTACTCCTCTGTAAGGCATAATATGCTCCCATAATACACCTAATGAATTACCATACTTCACCTACCGGTAACCCATTAAATATACTACAAGAGATTTTAAAACAATTTTCGATCATTTTTATAGTGGTGGGAACATTGAATATTTATTAAAAAGCCTTTAATTGAGATTTTGGTCATAGATCAAATCCTCGATTAAAATCTGATGTTACAAAAATTTCTCAAAAGTTCAGCAGAGTGCTAGCTATATTTTGAGAAAACAATTCTTCAAAACCTAAAAAAAAAAAAAAAAAAAAAACTCTTCTAATATGTTTTCTCAACCACGACTCCAATAAACTCAATTTGATATCCCAAATCAATACAAGCAACTCAATTCAATTTTTTAAGTCATACTCATTATAGAGGAAACAATTCATTCATTACCAACCTCAGAAAGAATTTTGAATATTACGTTCATTAAGGTAATAAAGTTAATATTACAAAAATATACAGATAAATAAATTCTCAAATTAATATTACAATAATTTGCATTTCATTACATATCAAAATATTTTACAAGAGTTTTTGTACAACTGCTCAAATCAATTATATACATATAATTTATATGCATACATCAAAATCTAACGTACTAGAGTATACCTATGATATACCCGAAGCTAATCCCAATGAGTCTTCAAGGAATCTTACTCAACTGCTCTATAGTCCTTTCACCTGCAACAACATACAAAGCTATTGCTGAGTGGTGAACTCAGTGGTGCACAACTATAATTTAAAACATAATACACTATACATTGACAAACTTATAGCAAAGAGTTTGGACATCTTGAAATTCATCAAATCAAAGTCAATATTTTCAATGATACAAATCAGATATTTAAATGACATTGATCAAGAAATTCAATTAGCAATTATAACTGAACATTTAAAATAATTCCATCAATTTATGGAAATAAAGAGAAAATTTCACTAAAATCAATTATGTACAATTCTTATTTTAAAAATCACCATTGCTCATTTTCCAAAAACCATTTTTAATCTCACTAACTCTATGCAAGACTAATCCGTAAGGACCATCTTCGAAGTGATTCTCACTTCCTATGGTTGGGGAGATCGAATCGTCATGCACATTACATCCACACAACAAATTACTTCCGAAAAGGGCCAAGTTAAACTTAGATCTAACCTCTGATAAGAGAAGGATCTAAGACAATAAATGAGGGGCGGGTAATAACCAAGTCAAGCATCTATATTGAGATATAAAATAACCTTGTAAATTTCATTATTCTTTTTGTGAGCATAAAATTCACAATACAATTCAATTCAATGTCAATTCCAATATCCAATAATTTTTTTATGCCCATCACAAATCAAAACATATTTTATCCATTTCCCATGTAACCATGTTCCAATCATAATTTTCCAAAGCAAAATTCTTTTCAATCCATAATAACAATAAAGTCATAATTTAACCATTTCCCAAAACTAAACTCATTCATAATGTAAAACATTTTCATAATTGTTGAAATAAGTTCAATGCTTGAGAAACATAACACATAAAGAAAATAAACTCATTTAATCAAAGGAACTGTGCAAAACGTTATAAATGGAAAACTAGTTGTGCACAAACCTCTTTTGTTGACTCAATTTACTCTAATTTTCATTTCTCCTTCGAAAATCCCTTTTGTAACGATCGGACTCCAACCACTAGAGGAATTGTTCGTTTTGGCCATAAGTCTCACGGTTTTGTCCCATAGGTGGAAAGGAGAACTTCCCAGGAGGTCACCCATCCTAGGATTTCTCTTAAACGAGCACGCTTAACCCTGGAGTTCTTCTAACTCTCCAAGCCATTCCACCAAAAGGCGCCTCTGTGATTAGTTCCCCCATCTTATATATCATTACTTTTTGAACCCAAGACTATCTCCGTGCTTTGCCGATGTGGGATTTGCCTAAGGGACCTTTCTCCCCCCCTTTTGAGACTCAGTGTCCTCACTGAGGTTTACCCCACCATCACCCAAGAGGACACGCGAAGGGCTCTAATACCACTAAACACCCTCCCTGAAGCAACTCCGTACATTATACTGTTTCGGTGACCAATGTCGGTCCGTACAGATAAAACGTCCAAAAAAATATTTAAACTAAAGTGAGGAACCATAATTAACTCAAATATTAATAAGAAAAATTTAGAAAAAATTTTAGAAATAAAATACAACCAAGTTAAATGAGCCGATGCCCTAGCAATGGGTAACCAAGTGGGAAGCTGCGGTCCTCACAACTAGAAGCCCTAAACCCAGGAGAAAATTCATAAAATAATTTTTGGGACTCCAGAGAAGAGTCATTAAGGATTCTATGGCATTAGAATGCCAAGAAAAGGCTTAAAAAAATTTTTCAATCGGTACACACTATTTTAGCTCGTTAAGCCAAATGGAGGGCATTTTGGTCATTTCGTCTTTAGAGATGATTTTTTACCAACTTATCCATTTATGTAAGTGAAATATATGACATAAAATATGAATAAATATTGATGAAAAATTATTAAAAAAATGAATAGGAAAAGAAAGAAAAGAAAATGAAAAGAAATGAGATTTAATACTTCATGCTTTTGTAAGCATGAGGTAATTAAAATGCTTTGGCCAATCAAAAATCACTAAACACATTTAAAATACATTAAAAAGAGAAATAAGAAGTCAAATTTTCCAAAAGCTATCTGCCCTCATCTTCCTTTCCAAGCCGAACCAGCTCTCATAGCCTTCCTCCATTTTCGCTCACCCAAAAACTCCATTTCCCCTTCAACTTCATCATAAAACCCCTTAGTGATTTCATTAAAAACTAGTTTTACATCTTGGGAAAGCTAAAGATAACAATAAGAGGTAGAAATGAGGAGCTCTTGCAAGATTGAAATTCACTCCATTAGAGGTTAGTGACTAAACTTGTTTTCTTTCTTTAAATTCAAGTGGAAGGAGTAGAATTAGTAGAGATTTACAAAGAAATTTAAATGAAACCATAAGCATACCTTCCCCAATATTTTTAGCAGCCTTGAACTTGGTAGGGTTTTGAGGATTTCATGGAATTAAAATGGTATTGTGGCTGCCCTTTAACACTAATCTATTGTTAGGATAATTAAAGGTAAATGAATGCATGATTTGAGAAGAATGAGTTAGGGTTTGGGTATGAAATTAAGACTTTGATCATGCAATGGTGAAAGTAAGTTTTAATGGTCAACTAGTGACCATTTGGTTATGTGTGAATGAGAAATGAAGTGGTTTGTTTAGTGGGAAATGAAGTTAGTGTTGCTGCCCTTGGTGACCTGCAGGACTGGGCATGAGTCCAGCAGGTTTGGGCAATAATAACTAGAGTTGTAGAGGTTCAATTGGTGCAAGGCTAATTAGATATGAAACTAGACACATAATGGCACAACTTTGGTAAAGAAACCATGCACAGAAAACCAAACCAAGTTGACCTAAAGATTGCCCTAATCCGGGTGACCTGCATTCTGCCTAGGCAAAATGACTAAATGAATAGTATTTATTCATTTGGTCATAACTCAGTATAGAAAGGTCCAATTGATCTAAAATTTTACTAAAAAAATATCTGAGACGTAGACCTATAACTTTCATGAAGAAACCTAACCCAAATTTTTACCATAATATGTTCAAAAGGTGACTTGCAGTCACTGCACAAAACACTATAGATTTGGGTAATCCAGAAAATCTGGGAAGTTGGCAATCCGGCTAGTCATGGTATTTAGGCCATAACTTGAGCTACAAAACTCCAAATGGAGTGATTCAAAAAATGAAATGTAACTAGACACAATAAGGAATAAATTTCATGTTGACAACTTTTCCAAATTCCCATTGCAAAAATGACTAATGGAATAGTAAATATAAGGCTTGAAATCTGAAAATTTTGAACAACTAACATTAAGCTTAAAAATGGTATTGGCAACAAATACCAACAATTTTAGAATGCAAAATGTGGTATGTTGGGAGTATTAAAACTAATGTACCTATTGTCTATGCAAAAGTCAACATTTTTGTTGACTAATGAAATGAATAGTAACACCTAAACTTAAATTTCAAGAATTGTACAATTTAAGAGTGTAACATGCCCTAGTACACCTAGAAAGATTGGTTTGGATAGGTTGCCATGCCAATAGGATTCTGTTAGCAGTACTGCATATGGCTTCATGTCATTCTGTGTTTTATGGCCTCACGTGCCATTCTATGTTATAATAGCCTTAGGCTATGTTGATTGAGTTGTTATACTTGGATTTATCCCTGATAATTATTACAGCTTATTAGCTGTTCGGTTGCACACCGGGAGACACATATGACCGATGGTGTGATGGTCCAAGGTACTTGGTACCCAGTGCTAGTTTACCTATTTATCCAGTCCATTCGACTAGTATGGGTTACTCAGGCAATGAAAATAAATCTTGTCAAATTTTAATCGAATAATACTGTAATAAATGCCAGAAATTAAGTCTACCTAAAATGTAAACATACATTTTGCATATTTATGTTATTTTAGTTATTTTATTTTATATTGTCACCACTAAGCAGAATTGCTTAGCGCGTCACTTTTGCCACGCGTGAGTACTGGTGACATAGCTGGGGAGTCCAGTAGACCTCAGACCGAGTGAACTTTCATATCTGCACACAAAGTCCAGCGTCACCTTACATTTGTAGTGCATTGGTAGGACATTAGGTTACTTTTGGTATTTTGTATTTTGTAAACTTTTGTAATGTATATTATAAACTCATGTAATTATGCTTTTGATGTAATTATCTATGAACCATGTTCAGTAATGAATTTGAGCCTTTCTTATTGAATTGAGTATGATAAGAAACAAATTGAATTTTGAGATATTAAAGTCATTTGAGAAATTGTTGAAAATATGTTGGTGGTTGACTGAGATTGAAATTATGATTATATTGGAAGTATTTTTAACAGATTCAGAAGAACTGTTTTTTTCAATGTACAGCTGGCACTCTGCCGGATTTTCTATAAAATTTATGAAAATTTCATATTAATAAAAAAATTGTAAATAAATGAATTAAAAAGGGTAAATTATAATGGAAATATGAATTGGTGCTCCGGCACACTGTGTGGCATATCTTACTTGGCTACACTATAGACAGGTAAGGGGTGTCACACCTTTCCAAGTAAAACACATAAATTTGAAGTGCTTCAGCATCCATTCATTCCATTTCTAATAATTAATTCCAATAATTTCTTTGCAGATTTATCCTACTCCTTACGGTTCTTTATATTTTTGTGTATGGTAACACTATTCATGGTACTATTCAAGTCAAAATATTGAATTTTTCCTTCTAAATAGGTTTATTAACTCTAATTGCACCCACATACCACATTTTAGGTGTCAAATTTGTTGGCATTGATTGCCAATTAAATTTCCAAACTACCTAAGTAAAATTCCAAAAATTCAATTTTGGGTCACAAGTTTCTACCGTTCCATTGGTCTGTGTACAGTGGAATTTTGGCTAAATGTCCTTCATCAAAGTTGTTCCTTATTGTCTTAGCTTTAATTACCTTTTTGAATCACTCCATTTAGAGTTTTGTAGCTCAAGTTATGCCTATTTTTCTAAGGCTGGCAGATTAGTTACAACCCAGAATTCTGGGCACTTTTTGGTTTTGGCAGTTTTGGTAACCCAACTTTGGGTGACAATTTGACTTGGTTATAGGTAGAATTTGGATTTGTATTCTTCATGAAAGTTATAGTACTATGTGATAGCTTTCTAATGGTTCAAAAATTAGATTATTTGGACCTACCTAGACCAAGTTATGGCCAAATGAACAAACACTGTTCATTTGGTCATTTCTGTACAGTGGCAGTGTGCCTTACCCGAATTTGACCTAATTTTACACCACTTTGTGTTCAGTTTTAGGGCAAGGTTTCCTCACTAAAATTGTTGAATTATGGCTTAATTTTCATTTCCAATTGGCCTCACACAAACTGGAGCAACCAATTTCCAGTTATACCTATTTGAATGGGTAAGGGTCAAGCTGTCCAGAATTGAACATCACACATTCACAATCTCATTTCAATTTTAACCATTCAAACACATTCTAAATTACACCAATTAACCATTTTAAACCTCACTTAGGTCAAAGTACATCAAATTACCAAATTCTCAAATTTTCCTTGTCACACTTTACCCCTCTATAAGGTATCACATGATTCCATAGTATACTTAATGAATTACCGAACTTCACCTACCGATAACCCATTAAATATACTACAAGGGATTTTAAAATAATTTTTGCCCTTTTGAAGGTGGTGAGCATTTTTTGTAGGAATTAAAAATTAAGTAAAATATTTGACAAGTTCTATTTTTTGCAAATTTTGTAAAAATTTCGGCAGAGTGTCAGTTGTAATTGAGAAAAACCAAAATTTTGAACCTGTAGAAAAGCACTTCCAAATAAGTTTCAATCACAATCCCCAACCTCCAATATATATCAACACAACTCAAATTTTCACAATTTACAATATTTCAAAACAATTAAATCAACTCATCACATTTGCATTTAAAATATTTACTATACATCCACAAGTTTAATTTACAACATAAAATCCAAAAATAATACTATTACAATTTACTGTACAACTGCTCAAGACCAATTATAAAACACACATACAGTCATATACATCAAAATAAATATGTACAAAAGGGTATAATTCAATACCCGATAAAAATCCAAAATGTAGTACTTTCGATCCTTAGCAGCTTACTCTGCTGCTTTACCAGTCTCTCTACCTGCGACAGCAATGAAAAGCTATCGCCGAGTACAATTACTCAGTGGTGCACAACATAACAAAAATACTAATTTATGCATATATTAAATCACAATTATTCTAAAAACAATACTGAAATCATTAAACAGATACAAAACACAATTTACAATTTTAATCAAAGAATTTTTCACTTCAGAAGTCACAAAATAATTTTTTACAAAAACACACAGTCTTATCATGCCATCAATATATTTTTCATCTCAATAGCCAGAGGCTTATGAGGAATACCAAGGCTAGCTAGCTCAATTCTATGGATACCCATTCAAATTTCTTCCTCTGCTGGCACACACCTTAACACTTCAGCCAGAGAGGGAATACAAAACTAATTCCTCCCACTATTTGGTCATGACACTGTGGTTTCAAACTATTTTAACAATTGTTTAAACATTCAAATGCTAACTAATCACATATAATGCATTTTTTTTCCTTTCAATCAAAATTTTCAGAACAAATAAAATCACAATTTAATTTTCATACTTTATTCAACATAATTTGCAAAATAAAATTCAAAAAAAAATTATATGTTGTGCACAAACCTCGTATGAGTCGCCTCTTGGCTTTGACTCGATGTTTTCTTTCCTTTCTCAATAGCCTTTTCAACTGAACATACAATTTACAGTGTTTTAGTATCATACCTTATAATAAATCAAATAAATAAATTCATATCTACTAAATTCTAGCCCTAATATGCTTAAATTAACGTTCTTTAAAATTTGCATTTCGGGGTTACTATTCATAGTACTATTCAAGTCAAAATGTTGACTTTCTCATGGTTAATAGGTATGTGAATTCCAATTACACCCACATACCACATTTTGAGTGTCAAATTTGTTGGTCTTGGTTGCTATTTCAATTTCTAACTCTCCTAAGAGAAAATTTAATTTTTCAGTTTTGATGCCCTGTTTTGCACTATTCCATTGATCTAGTTACTGTGGGAATTTGGCTAAGTGTTCTTCATAACAGTTGTTTCTTATTATCTTATCTTTAATTTCCTATTTGAATCACTCTATTTGGAGTTTTGTAGCCCAAGATATGGTCATTTTTCTAAGGCTAGCCGGATTAGTTCCAACCCAGAATTCTGGGTACTTTCTTGGTTCTGGTAGTTTTGGTGTGTTGTTTGTAGCTCACTTTTTGGATGGCTTATAGTCAGAATTTGTGTTTGTGTTCTTCCTCAAAGTTGTAGTACTATGTCTTAGCTTTCCATTGGTATAAAATTCAAGTCATTTAGACCTTTCTACACCAAGTTATAGCCAAATGAACAAATACTATGCATTTGGTCATTTTTGTACAGTGGCAGTGCACAATACCTGAATGTGACCTAATTGTTCACTATCCTAATGTCATTTTCTGAGCATAGTTTATGAATGAAAATTGTGTCATTATGTGTCTACTTTCATTCCCAATTAGCCTCATACAAATTGGGTTGGCAGAATTTCAGTTTTGGTCCCTGAAAGGGACCTAAGTCAAACTGCCAGATTGGGACCCTTCACTAATCCCAATTGCATTTCATTTTCACTCATTCAAACACATCACAATTGGTCCCAATTGACCATTTCTAACCTCAATTAGGGTCAATTGCATCAATTGACCATTTCCTCCAATTTTCCTCCCAATTTCAAGAACTCAAGAACCCTAATTTTGTAATTTGTTCAATCAATGAAATTAAAGTGTATAATCTTGCTCTGCATACTTACTTCAACTTCTCTATCACTTTAATTTCATCAAACTCAAGAAATTTCAATTCCCCTTAAGGCTAGCCGAAATTCCACTATTGGTCTCCCATGATTGTTTTGTTAGTATTTTCCATAATTTCTAAATCTAGTTAACTCTAAACATAGGATTTTAAATAAAAATTTCAAGTTTAGATTACTAACCTTTGTTTGAATTTCAATTCTTCAATTTCTTCTCTTTTCTTCCTTCTTTTCTTTTTCAATTCTCCTTATCTACTTGCCAAAATAAGTTTTATGGGGAGAATTTGGGGAAATTAGGGTTAAGTGAATGGAAATCAAGCTTGAAACCAAGCTTTAATGGAGGAATTCATGGAGAGAGAGAGGAGCTTGGGGTTCGGCCGGCTGGTTGGGGAAGAAAGAAATGAGTGGTTCTCTTTTAATTTTTGTATTTTTATGTCTAATTAAATAAAATTTAACTTGGTTAAAAATTAGGATAATTAAAAATTTATTTTGACATCATATATAATGTCACTAAAGTGAAGCAATAATTCAATTTCCATTTCTTTTTCCTTTTTCCTTTATTTTTCCATAGTTCTTTAATTTAATTCTCTATTCCGAAATTTTCATTTCTCCGATTTATTGGACAGTTAGGTCAAGAGTCACCTCTAAGGGTGAATTGACCAATTTGCCCCTCGTCGGTTTGATCCGGTTTGCAATTAATCCAGTATTTCTTCCAGAGTTCTAACCTAATTATTTGACCTACTTATCAACTCTTTTCTGTGATTTTCTCTTTTCCACTAGGTTTGCAATAGTCCTTAGGACTGCGGTGTCACAATTTCTTGTTCAAAATTAGGATTACAGTTGACTTCGCAGTCACTTCCCGGTAAAGTCACCCATCGCTGTAACCCCTGGCTCATTTATCTTTTTATGATTTGTTTTTCTTATTTATACCTTACCATCTAGTAATTACTATTTATTTTCATTTAGGGCTTTTCTAGGTGTCTTAAACATGATTCTATTCTTCTTAATTGTCCGGACTGACACCGGTCACCGGAACAGTAAAATATACCAGGCTATGCATATAGGGGTGTTATAATTCTCCCCCCCTTAAAATAAATTTCATCTTAAAATTTTATCTGGTATCAGTCTCTGAATAGCCGTGGGTGCTATTTCCTCATATCCTCTTCTCGTTCCTAAGTAGCCTTCTAACCTGAGTGATGGTTCCACAGCGCTTTCACCAGTTGTATTTGCTTGTTCATCAACTGCTTCACCTCATATGCTAGAATCTCTATAGGTTCTTCCTCATATGAAAGGTCTGGATTCACCTAAATTTCTTCTACTGATAACACATGAGATGGGTCAGATCTATACCTCCTCAACATGGACACATGGAAGACATTATGTATCTTCTTCAATTCTGGAGGTAGTACCAATCGGTGTGCCAAAGGATCCACTCTTTCTAGAACCTCATATGGTCCAATGAAAAGAAGACTCAGTTTCCCCTTTCTGCCAAATCTCATAATTGTTCTCTAAGGGGAAACCTTGAGGAATACTTTATCACCCACTGCATATTTAATATCTCTCCTTTTCATATCAATGTAGGACTTCTGACGGTCTAATGCAGCCTTGAGTCGATCTCTGATTAGTCTGATTTTCTCCTCTGTCTACTGAACAATCTTTGGGCCTATCATTTTTCTTTCACCCACTTCATCCCAACACAAAGGAGTTCGGCACTTTCTGCCATACAGAGCTTCATATGGAGGCATCCCCATGCTTGATTAGTAGTTGTTATTATAAGCAAATTCAATCAGACGCAAGTGTGTATCCCAACTACATTCAAACTCAATTACATAAGCCCGTAGCATATCCTCCAATATCTGAATTACCCTCTCAGACTGGCAATCTTTCTGTGGGTGGAATGCCGTGCTAAAATTCAATCTAGTTTATAGGGCTTTTTGAAGACTACTCCAGAATCTAGAAGTGAACCTAGGGTCTCTGTCAGACACAATCGATACTGGCACTCCATGCAGTCTCACTATTTCATCAAGATACAGTTTGGCCAATCTCTCTAAGTTATAGTCCATTCGGACTGGCAAAAAATGAGCAGACTTGGTCAATCTGTCCACTATGACCCATACTGCATCACGGCTCTTCTTTGTCCTCAAAAGTCCCATCACAAAATCCATAGTTATCTGTTCCCATTTCCACTCAGGTATTGGCAATGGATGTAACAACCTAGCTGGTACTTGATATTTTGCCTTCACTTGCTGACAAGTTAAGCATTTGGAGACAAACTTAGCTATATCCCTTTTCATACCCATCCACTAGTAATGCTCTTTTAGCCTTCTGTACATCTTAGTGCCACCAGGGTACATAGCAAAAGGATACTTATGTGCTTCATTCATAATGATCTATCTCAAGTCAACATCATTAGGAATGCACATTCTACCCTGGTGTAGCAGTAAACCATCATCTCTTACTAAGAATTTAGTTTTCTTGCCCTGCCGAACTTCTTTCAGTAGCTTTTAATATTTTTCATCAGTCTAAGTAGCCATTCTAATTTGATCAATCAACACTGGCTGTACATACCATGCAACTACTATCTGTCCCTCATCATTTACTTCTAAGCTGGCATGTAGTGCTTTCAACTCATGTACCATGGACAAAGGAGAAATTCTCAGACTTACCATAGTTTTGCGACTTAAGGCGTCAGCCACCACATTAGCTTTTCCTAGCTGATAGTCTATCAGACAATCATAGCCTTTAATCAGTTCTAACTATCTCCTCTGTCTCAAATTCAACTCTCTCTAAGTGCCCAGATACTTTAAACTCTTATGATCTGTGTAGATGTAACATTTCTCCCCATATAAGTAGTGTCTCCAGATCTTAAGAGCAAATACAATAACTGCAAGCTCCAAGTCATGTGTTGAATAATTCCTCTCATGCGGTTTCAGCTGGCGTGATGCATATGCAATGATATTTCAATCTTGCATCAGTACACAGCCTAACCCATTGTGAGAAGCATCATTGTAAATAGTATACTCTTTACCTGGGGTAGGTAAAGCTAGGACTGAAGCTTCAGTCAAACACCTCTTCAACTCATCAAAACTCTGCTAGCATTTATCCGTCCACTGAAATTTCACATCTTTCCGAAGCAGTTTGGTCAATAGAGAAGCCAATATAGAGAATGCCTTCACAAATAGGTGGTAGTATCCAGCTAAACCCAGAAAACTATGAATTTCTGTAACATTCCTGGGTGGCTTCCAATTAAGGATAGCTTCAATTTTACTGGAATCTACCTTGATGCCTTCTGCCGATACTATGTGCCCCAAGAAGGATATTTCCTTCAGCCAAAATTCACACTTTGACAATTTGGCGTATAGGTGTTTCTCCCTCAAAGTCTGTAGTAAAATCCGCATATGTCTATCATGCTCCTCTGCACTCCTCAAATACACCAAGATGTCATCAATAAACACTACCACAAACTGATCTAAGTATGGTCTGAAGATAGTGTTCATCAGATCCATAAATGCAGCTGGAACATTGGTTAACCCGAATGGCATGAACAGAAACTCATAATGGCCATATCGAGTTCTAAAGGCAGTTTTTGGGATACTCTGCTCTTATACCTTCAGCTGATAATACCCCAATCTCAAGTCAATTTTGGAGAACACAGCTGCACCCCCTCAACTGATCAAACAAGTCATCAATGTGGGGCAATGGATATCTATTATTTATTGTCACCTTATTCAACTATCGGTAGTCAATATATAAGCGGAGAGTGCCATCTTTCTTCTTAATAAACAAAACTAGCGCTCCCCAAGGTGACACACTAGGGCGAATAAAGCCCTTATTAAGTAGTTCTTACAACTACACCTTCAACTCTTTCAATTCTATTGGTGCCATTCTATATGGTGTTATGGAGATTGGATCCACACCTGGCATAACATCAATCTCAAACTGCACCTCTCTTTTCGAAAGTAGTCCTGGCAATTCATCAGGGAACACATCTGAAAAATCACATACTGTAGGAATGTCCCACAATGCTGGACTCCCCACTTGGGTGTCTATCACATGTGCCAAGTATGCTTCACACCCTTTTCTGATCATTTTTCTGGCTAGTGCAGCCGAAATGATGTTTGATAGAAATAGCTGCCTCTCCCCATGTATCACCATATTCTCATCGAGGAGACCAAAAGTGATCTTGATCTCTGATCCAATCATAGCGTGATGCCTGACTAACCAATCCATGCCTAAGAAGATATCATAATCTCTAAAGGGCATTTCAATCAAATCTGATAGAAAAATATGTCCTTGGTTCACCAAAGGACAATCTCTATACATTCTTTTGACTCTGATTATTTGTCCCAATGGACTCGTTACAAGCACCTCAAAATCCATTTTGACACACGGAACAGCAAGAGAACTAACGATGCTAGCTCTAACATAGGAATGGGTAGAACCCAGGTCAAACAACACAAAAACTTCTTGATCAGAGATAGAGAATGTACCAGCCACAATGTCAGAAGTTTCAGCTTCTTCCCTCTGTCTCATTGTGTAGACTCTGGCCAGAGCACTACCTTGTTCTGACTAGTTTACTGTACCCTGACTGCCTAAAGTGCTACCCCGACCTCAGCCTCTACCTCTGCTAACTGATTGTGAACCTCTGGTAGCAAAACTCTAAATAGATCCTTCGGCAGTAGTTGGAGGTGGCCCAAATCTACGGGCACTGGTACAGTCTTTAGTGAGATATCCCGTACCTCTATAGTTAAAATAAGCTCCCGAAGCCTAATAACATATCCCACCATGGGTCTTACCACATGTCTCACGAGGGCGGGGAGGGTGAGAAGTCCTGGTCGTCTGCTGATCAGACCAAGGGGGTCTCTGTTCGGAAAATCTACCCCTACCAGACCTTCCACCTCTGCTTGATCCCCTAAAATTCTTTCTTTTACCGGTAGCACCACTAGAACCTTGATCCATTGCCTTTCCACTTTTCTCTTTTTCTGATTTCTCTGTCTTCTCTATTTTCTCTTTCTCCGATGTCGCTTCTGACTCAATTCTTTCTAACTCAAGTGCTAAAGAGATGAGCTCAGAGAAGATATTATGTCTGAATCCAACCACTTGCATTTTCAGACTAGGCTTCAAACCAGTCTCAAACCTCTTACATCTTTCTCTGCTGGTAGAAAAGAGACTCCCTGCATAGTGGCTCAGGCGGGAGAACTCCCTTTCATATTTTGCCACTGTTCTGTTTCCTTGTTTCAGACTTAAAAATTCCTATAGCTTTTGGTCCACATAAGCATCTGGGATGTATTTTTTTTGAACTCTCGAAGGAAATCATTCCAAGTCAGCACTAGAGGTTCCATCAAACTATGGGGGATGGTTTTCCACCAATCATACGCATCCCCCTACAACAGTGACACTGAATACTCAAACCTTAACTCATCTGTGCAGTGTAGTTTCTTGAAAGCTCTATCCATCCTCTCCAACCATTGCTCTGCCTTTAAAGGGTCCACTGTACCCTTAAACTCTGTAACCCCATGTTAGTAGTATGCCCTAGAGCATATCATTTAGTATGTATCTTGTACATATTTTATTAATAAAAAAGGCAATTTCACTTTTCGTTTACATAATGTATTTATGTGTAATAGAAAAGGTCCATTGATATTTTGTTAGAAATCATTTACATAATGTATTTATGTGTAATAGAAAAGGTCCATTGATATTTTATTAGAAATTCTATTCTTAAGTTGTTTAGAATTTGAGTGACAGTATTTCTAGTACAAAGTATCATAAATTGGTTCATAATTGAGGATACTTCACAATAAGGACATGACTTATCCAGAAATATTATAATCATGTTTGTTCCCAAGGTATTTATATGAGATATAAATAAGATGGAATGGTGAGTCTCATGCCATATAACAAACATGATAGGCACTTATACATGATAAGTAAGCCGAACCAGTGACACTCATGACAAGCACGTGGAGTTTACTCTTGTCAATGCATTGTCATAAATCATATCAGTGCATATAATCTTTAGACTTGAGATAACACAGCTATCTTGTATATATGTGGTTTGAATTTGATACTGCTTTTACACTTGTACTGTGTATGGTTATATGGGCATGTGTTGGCTCCTACTAGTTATATATGGAGGTAGGTGTTGATCAAGATGGAATCTGTTACCCTAAGTAAATAGGGATAAAATCCTATGTTCATTTAATTGTTCTTGATGTTTTAAGTTCCTGGCCAGGATAGACAGATTTAATCAGAAAAGAGTTTCTGATGAGAAAAATCTTTTTAATCAATAATTAGAATTAAAAGAGAACATAATATTCATAGCAAATGGGATTTGACATAAACCATGACTCCAGCTCAAATTGGGATTTTGTAACAAAGAGATTCTAGTGCATGGTAATATATGATTAAAGGTTCATTTAAAGTATTCTTTATTACTGATTGGGTGGACATGGCATGCTATGCTAGGTGTTAACCATGGTCTATGAGGTACCTAAAATTTTTTAGAGAAATCATTTATGGTAAGAAAAGTTTCTGATGATATTAAGAGTTGATATCATATCTCATTGCCAATTAGTGATGAGCTTAGTGAGTCACACACATACACAAGTAATTACCAAGTTAAATGTGATTTAATTAATTAGTTAAAGAGTTTAATTAATTAATTAAATAGGTTTGGTTTGTAATTAGATTGCAAAGTCCCTAGCATGGCTTGAAACTAAATCTAGGTTATTGGATGTATAGTATAAGTTAAATTTATATTTAAAGTATTTAAATATAAATTTAATTATGAAAAATTAATTAATAGATATTAATTAATTAATTAATTAATTTATATTTGATATAAATTGATTAGAAGAGAAGAAATAATTATTTTGAGTTGAGAACTCAAAATTACAACACAAGGGTAATTTAGTCATTTCACAGGGTGACATGTGGCACCATGAGATGGTGACTCATGACATCATGGTTTGTCATTTGTCTTCCTATCATGCAAGATGATCAAATTTAAGATTAAGCCTAGCTTTGACACTTGGCTTAATGTGATTAGGTCAATTAAAAATAAGAAGTATTCAGGTGATGACATGTGACAAGGGTTTTAAGTGATGACCTAATTATAAATTGTGTTGTTATAAGAAAATAAAAAATCAGCCACTCTCTTCTTATTTTCTTCAAGGTGCCGCCATCCTTATGCTCTCCTCTCCTCTTCACCTTTTCTCATCAATTTAAAGAGAATTGCCCAAATTCTCTTGAATTAAAATTACTAGAAATTGTTTCTAATGTCCTATATACATCTACAACCTCTCTAAAGGCAAATCCCTAATTTCTAATTGGTTGGCAAGGCTTGAGAAGCTGTTCAAGGGGCTTCCATTGGTGATCTTGGTGTGGATAAGCTAGATTATAAAGGTACCAATCACATCTACAGTGCATCAAAAGGTTAGTGCACATTTTCTTGCATCAATCTAGGGTTCTAATGAATTAATTTGTTAATTCTAAAATTTTAAATGGCAAATGTAGATCCTAATATATATTAAAAGTGTTTTAATATGCAATTGAACATTCAAATCAATTAGGTACATAATGAATCTTTCATGATGCATGAGACCCTAGAAGAAAATTTTTGAATTCAATGTTCTAATCTAACCATTTATATGCTTCTACTCCTAGAATTGGTATCAAAGCCACTATATTTGCCATTTAGATTGTTTAATATATGATTTAATTGTGTGATTTGATCATAAGATGATTGATTCATTGATGGTTGCTTCAAAGAGTGTCACACCTTACCCCTCTGTAAGGCATAATATGGTCCCGTAGAATACTTAATGAACTACCAAACTTCACCTACCGATAACCCATTGAGTACCCTACAAGGGATTTTAAAACAATTTTCTTACTTTTGATAAGTGGTGAGCATTTTCTAATAAGTACTTAAAACATTTAGTTAAAATTAAAACTAGTTAATATTTTTGACCCATTTTATTTTTACGCAAATTTTATAAAAATTTTGACAGAGTTCCCTCTGTATTTTGAGAAAACAGTTCTTCAAATACCTATAAAAAACACTTCTAAAAATTTTTCTCAACAACTGCTTCAATTTCATACTCAATCTCAATCAATTTCTCAACACATTTATCAACTTTCAAATTTCAAATTCACTATCCAATGATCATCAAAATACTAGCACTCCATTTCATTCAAATTAAATAAAATAGTTCCATTCATATTTCATTAGAAACAAAACAATTTAGATACATCATTACAAAATTTACATTAAGAGAATTTCAAACTACAATATATATTACAACTTTATACAAATTTTATACAAACTGCTCAAGACCCATTTTTACATGTCCATACATTTATGTGCAATATATACATCAAAAGAAATATTTACAGTTAGGGTATAAATTATACCCGAAGACTTCAAGTTGAATGATCCTCAATCTTCAGCAGCTCAATCTGCTGCTCCTCTACTCTCTAAATTTGCGATAGCAATAAAAGTCATCACTGAGTACTAGGACTCAGTGGCGCACAACGTACTAAAATAATCTTTATGCAGAAATAAAATCACATTTATTCAAAATTTGAATTGAGTATGCGAGTTAAACACAAAACATAATTTATGAGATTTTAATCCCAAACAATTTCATTTTGAAGTGTCAAATCACATTTCATAAAACCCACAGTTAGATCATGCCATTCGAAACAAATAGAATCTCAATAGCCAGAGGCTAAAGAGAAATCACATCACAAGGCTAGCTAGCTCAAATATATGGATATCCATTCACATCCTCTTCTACCGGCACTCCTCAATACTTCTCCAGAGAAGGAATCAAAATTCGAAACTAATTACTGGCACTAGTCGTGCTAGTGAGGTGTTCAAATATATGGTCATGACACTATGTTTTCAAAACTTATCTTAACAATTTGCTAAACATTGTCATATCAAATATACACAATAAATTTCACAATTTAAATCAAAACATCATAAATAAGGTCACAATAAACTTTCAACAATTCAAAGCAAAAGTAAAATGCATATTTTATTCACTTTATCAATGAATTTTAAAGCATAGTGATGTTATGCACAAACCTCAAGCGAGTCGCCTCTTGGCCTTGACTCGGTTCCTCAGGTTCTTTCCCGGTATTCTTTTCAACTGAAACACATAATTTTACAGTGTTTCAGTACCATAAATTAGCATAAATCCAAAAATAAATTTAACTTCACTTTTACCTAGCTCTAACGTGCTAAATTCAACGCTCTTGAAATTTTGTGTTTTGGGTTACTATTCACTATACTATTCAAGTCAAATTATTGACTTTCTAAGGCTTAATAGGTATGGGAACTCCAACTTCACCAACATACCACATTTTGGTCACTAAATATGTTGGTTTTGGTCATTTTCTCAAAACTTAGGTCTTTTAGGCAAAATTGCCAAATTTTTAGTTTTGGTGTCCCTAATTTTACTATTTCATTGGTCAGTTTACTGTTGGAATTTGGCAAAAATTTCTTCATAGAAAATGTTCCTTATTGTCTTAAGTTTATTCTCCTTTTTAAATCACCCCAAATGGAGTTTTGTAGCTCAAGTTATAAGCAAATTACGTTTACTGTTCATGCTGCAGAATTTGGTTCTGCAGATTTGTTGCTCCAACTTTGTTCAGAAATATGATCAAGTTAAGTCCATAATTGGGTCTAATTTTCTTCATATAAAATGTTCTAATATATCTTAGGTTTCCTTCGGTTCAAGAATCACCTAAATCGGAGTTTTCTAGAGAGAGTTATAGCCATTGAAACTTTACTGTTCAAATGGCAAATCTGCAGTCTGCAGATTCAGGTCACCAACTTTGCTCAGTAATTTGATTGGGTTAATGGCATAATTTGGGTTGGTGTTCTTCATGAAAGTTTTAGGTCTATATCTCATCTAACCACTGGTAATATTTCAGGTCATTTTGACCTACCTAGCTCGAGTTATGACCAAATGAACAAACACTGTTCATTTGGTCAGTTTGTGCAGGGTAGCCTGCGATTTCTCAACTTCGGTCACTTTGTTCACTAGGTTTTAGTCACTTTTTGGGCAGGCTTCCAAAATGAAAATTGTGTCATTTAGTGCCTATTTTCATCCCCAATTGGTCCCATATCCATTGGACTTGTAAATTTCATTTTTGGTCCCTCAAAGGAAATTTTGGTCATGTTGCCAGCACATGACCTTATCCAATCCGAATTGGCTTTTAATTCCAACACTTCTAACACACCTCATTTGGTCACAAATGACCATTTTTCACTTCACATTAGGTCAAATAAATCATTTACCAATTTCTCCAAAATTTTTGCCTCAAAACCCTAGGTTTCAAACCCTAACCACACTAATTCATTATAATTAACTAATTCAAAGCATATGAACACAATCTTTCAACTCATTCAAGCATTTTAACATGTTTAACTCAATCAAACTCATGCAAATCACTCTCCCCTCCCTGCTGGACGAATTTCAGTTTAGTCCCTCCCACATATTTTTTTTTATTTTAAGTTTATTTACAAGTAATTCAAGCTAAAAACACAACAATTAATCTCAAACTTTCAATTTGATGTGCTTACCTCAACTTTGATATCCAATCTTCAATTTTTCTCCTCTTTTCTTCTTTCTTTCTTGTTAAATTTCTTTCTCAGGGGAAGGGAATAAGGTTTTATGGAGTGATTATGGAAGAAGTTGGGATTTGGTAAGGGTTTCAAAGCTTGAAGCAAGCTTAAAATGAAATTTGCAATGGTGAGGGAGAGGAATGGAGGATGAGGCGGCAACAAATGGAAAAGATGACCAAATGAATTTTTCTTTTCTTTTCTTTTGTCTTTTTATCTCTTTAGGAAGACCAAAAGTCTAAATAAATTAATTATATTCTTTATGGCATCATGCATGAGGTCATGCATGATGTCATCCCTTTTTGACTTTTCCATTTCTTTTTTATTATTATTTTTTTATTAGTTTTTTAATTTAATTCTCGATTCCGAAATTTTTTTTTCTCCGATTTTATTTGACAGTTAGGTCAGGAGTGAGCTCTCGGTGTCAATTGACCAAATTGCCCCTCGCCGATTCATCCCGATTTGCAATTATTTCCATATTTCTCTTGGCTCCCTGACCTAATTATTTGACTGGCTTAACAGTTATTTTTCGTGATTTTCTCTTTTCCACTGTGTTTATAAGGGTCCTAAGGACTGCAGCGTCACTTTTTACGGTTTGAAATTTGAGTTTAAAATGGCTTCGCAGTCTTTCCCGAGAAGGTCACCCATCGCTGTGACTCTCGGCTTGTTTAACTTCTTCTGTTCTGTTTTTCTTATTTATACTCAACTAATTGAACATTACTAATTATTTGTGTTTATGGCTTCTCTAGTTGTCTTAAGTGTGGTTCTAATCTCCTTAATTGTCCGGACCGACTCCGGTCACCAGAACAGTGAAATCTACCAGGCTATGCAAACGGGGGTGTTACAAAGAGTGTGGCAATATGCTTGGTTGTGCACCTTGGTGCGCATGGTTTGAACACCACCATGGTGAGCATGGTTTGTGCACCACCATGGTGTGCATTGTATTGGACTTCAATTGTGCAATTGTTGTATGCTTTGATGCCCATAATTATGCCTATGACTAATTAAATTGTTTAATTAGGAATTATAATCACACAATTAAATTTGTTTGAAATCTAAATTTTTAAATTTGGTTGAATGAGATTCAAATCTGTATTTTTAAATTTGTTTTGAATAAGATTCAAATCTGAATTTTTAAATTTGGTTGAATGAGATTCAAATCTGAATTTTTAATTTTGTTTTGAATAAGATTCAAATCTGAATTTTTAAAGTTGGTTGAATGAGATTCAAATATGAATTTTTTAGTTGAATATGAGATATTCAATTTAATTTTAGAATGTATGTTTTATTTAATTATTAAATGGTAATATGCATGATGGATGATCATGGACAATAAAAGACCAATGTGATTGGATTTATTTTTTTTACTTTTTTTTGGGTTGTAAATTAATTAATTTAATTTTAGTGGCATGTATTATAAAGGTTGTAATTTTTTTGGGTTATAATTTCATTTATTTAAGGACTTTAAAGTCCATTATCTTGTAAATTTGCCTTGGTATGTCAAGGATTACAATGTAATAGATTGCAAGAAGATCAAGGAGGTCAAGAGCATTAGTGGGACCAGTGGGAGGAATTCAAGATCAAGTGTTGATTATGTACTCCTTTAACAACTCTTATAATATGAATGAATAAAATGCACCTAAGAATGCCCTGATTCAATTCTTGGTGGCTCAGAATTGAATCCCTTAGAAAGTCCTTGATCATATCATATTTATATGTTTGTCCATGAATGCATGAGATGTATGGGAATGTATGCAAGTATATGATATATGCATGCTAATTGGATAATGTGCAAAGTGAGACCATAATAGTAATTAGGCCGATCACAAAATCTTCCAAACAAATGATTAAGTTGGAAATGGTATAATTAAAATAATTATATCATGGGCCCTCCACTGAGGCAATTATTTTAAGAAATATTATATACTTGCATATGATGCAATTAATTTAAGAGATTTTCTTAAGAATAATTGTTAAGCATGAGATATTGTAAATATGTAAATGGTTTGGTGGCCAATAATGGATGTGTCTAACTTTAAAATTATTTGCATATTTACTGGCTCAATGGGATCAACTTAACTAATGCAAGATAAGTTAATAATGGATGTGCCTGAGATTTTGAGCATTAGGGGCTAGGTAAATGATTGAACCTCACATGAGATGTGATGGGCAAGGAGTTGCTCACTTACAGTTTATTGTAATTCCAATAATGGATATGCCTGAGGATGATCAATAAGATTATAAGAATTTAATCACCCATTAGAAATCCATCCAACTAGGATTTTCGTTTTCTACTTTGGAAGTATAGGATTCACTAAGTTAGTGGGGGGACCAATTTGATTAAAAGACCATAATCATTTTGGTTAATTATATGATACATTTACTAATTAATATGGTTATTTTCTGTTGTTAATTTTCTGATAATAATGAGCACACCACAACCACCACCATCCAATATCCTTGCGAGCATACTTGATCACAATAGGTTGACAGGAACTAATCTTTTTAATTGGCTTAGAAATATGAAACTTGTCCTGAACCTTGAACATATAGGATATGTTCTAGACTCCTTCCTAGTCCTTTACCTCCAGAGGCCACTTAAGAGGAACATGAAACTTTGGACAAGTGGAAGGAGCATGATATGAGAGCCAAGTATTACATGCTTGCTTTTATAAGTTATGAGTTATAGAAGCAACATGAGAACATGCAATATGCAAGTGAGATCCTCCTTCACCTACAAGAGTTATAAGGTGAACATAGTAGGAATGCCAGGTATGAGATATCTAGGCAGCTATTTTGCTTGAGGATGTCTGAGGGATAAAATGTTGGGGATCATGTCCACAACATGAATCGGCTTACTAAGCAGCTGGAACATCTTGACTTTAACATGGATTTCCAACTGCAGACAGATTTGATCCTTCAGTCCCTTCCTAAGTCATTTGGGAATTTTATGACAAATTTCCATATGACTAAACAAGAATACACCTTGGCTAGTCTACTTAATATGCTGCTTATTGCCCAAAAGAATATGCCAGGCAATAAAGGAAAAGAAGTAGCTTTGATTGCATCTTCTTCTACTGGAAAGTCCAACAAGAAGAAGGGCAATAAGAAAAAGAAATCTCAAATTCCAGGTCCTTCCAAGAACATAGCTAAACAGAAAACAAAGACTATAACTAACAAAGGCAGGGAAAATTGTTTCCACTGCCAGAAGGATGGGTACTGGAAAAGGAACTGCCCAGAGTATAGCAATCTAAAAGAATGCAATGTCATGATGAAAATCAACTCAAGTTCAAAATATATTTGGCACTTAAGATTAGGTCATGTTGCAGAAGATATGATTGCAAAACTGGAGAAAATTGAGATTTTATCCTCATTGGGTTTTGAACCTACTCCAACTTGTGAATCCTGCCTTCAGGGCAAAATGACTAGATCACCCTTTGTTAGACGAGGACTAAGAGCTGAAAATATTTTAGAGCTAATATATAGTAATGTATGTGACCATTTAAAGAAATGGCTAGAGGTGGTTTTCATTACCTTATTACCTTTACTGATGATAAATCAAGGTTTGGGTATTTGTATTTGATGAAATACAAACATGAATCCTTTGAAAAGTTCAAAGAATTTAATTCTGAAGTAGAAAATCAAACAGGAAAAGTATTAAAGCTCTTTGATCAAATCGTCGAGGTGAATACTTGAGTATTGAATTTGATAAATACTTGAAAGAGTATGGCATTGTTTCCCAGCTGACTCCTCCAGGAACACCACAGCTGAATGGTGTATTTGAAAGGAGAAATCGTACTCTATTAGATATGGTATGTATTATGATGAGCTATACTGATATGTCAATCTCCTTTTGGGGATTTGCATTAGAATCAGTTTTGCTTATTCTGAATAGGATTCTATCAAAATCAGTATCTTCCACACCTTATGAGATATGGTATGAAAGAAAACCAAGTCTTAAGCATGTTAAGAATTGGGGTTGTCCAGCTTATATCAAAAAGCTGAATATTGATAAATTGGAAACCAGATCAAAAAAAGGTTGATTTTTTGGAAATCTAAAAGAGAGTTTTGGATATTATTTTTATTTGTCTACATCACAAAAGGTTGTGGTAAGTAGAGATGCCATATTTCTTGAACAACAATTTATTCAAGAAGGAGGCAAAGGAAGGCAAATAGAGTTAGAATTGGAGAATTCTGACCAACCAACAGATCAGATGGATATAGATCCATCTAGTCAACCTACACCTATTGATGAAACATCTACAGTTATTCCTCGCAGATCAACCAAGATATCTCACCCACCAGTGAGATATGGTTTCCTTCATAAAGATGAACAAGAGTTGTTTAATCATGAAGAAGTAGATCATGGAGATGATCCACTTACCTATGAAGAAGGTATATTAGATATACACTCTTCAAAATGGATTGAAGCAATGAAATCTGAAATTGATTCCATGTATAAGAATCAAGTTTGGGATCTTGTTGACCCACCTGAAAGTATTGTACCTATAGGGAATAAATGGGTTTTCAAGAAGAAAATTAGTTCTGATAGGAAGGTAGAGACCTATAAAGCAAGGCTAGTAGTGAAAGGGTTTCGCTAAAGGCAAGGAATAGACTATGAGGAGACTTTCTCACCTGTTGCCATGCTTAAATCAATTAGGATTCGATTAGCAATAGCTGCATACTATGATTATGAGATTTAGCAAATGGATGTCAAAATAGCTTTTTCCAATGGATACATTGAATAAAACATTTTCATGGAATAACCTAGGGGTTTTGAATCCCAAGATGGTTCCAAGGTATGTAAGCTAAAGCGATACATTTATGGGTTGAAACAAGCTTCGAGGAGTTGGAACATCCATTTTGATGAAGCCATTAAGTCATTTGGTTTTATCAAAAATGAGGATAAGCCATGTGTATATAAGAAGGTTAGTGATAGTGCTGTCACTTTCCTTGTCTTATATGTGGATGACATTTTATTGATGGGTACTGACATAGGTATGTTGACAACTGTAAAAGTATGGTTGTCAAATTCATTCTCCATGAAAGACTTAGGGGAGACAACCTATATTCTTGGGATTCACATATATAGAGATAGAGCGAAAAGAATAATTAGTTTATCCCAAAGTCTATACTTGGAAGAGGTGTTAAAGAGGTTTAACATACTTGATTCCAAGAGAGGATTGTTATCAGTGAGACATGGTATCCACCTTTCTAAAGAGATGTCTCCAAAGACATCTGAAGAAAGAGATAAAATGGCCAGGATTCCATATGCTTCGACTATTGGAAGTTTGATGTATGCAATGTTGTGTACTAGGCCGGATATCGCATATGCTGTTAGTTTGACTAGCAGGTTTCAATCCAATCCAGGTTTGGAACACTGGATAACTGTCAAGAATATCCTTAACTACTTGAGAGGAACTAAGGATTTATTCTTGATTTATGGAGGTAGTGACTTGCAATTGGATGGTTATACTAATTCTAATTTCCAATCAGACATCGATGATAGAAAGTCTACCTCTGGGTTTGTGTTCATTTATAATAAAGGTGCAGACAGTTTGAAGAGTTCCAAATAGAGTACGACTGCTGATTCCACTACAGAGGCTGAGTATATTGCTACATCAGATGCTGCAAAAGAGGATGTTTGGATATAAGGAACCCCGCTCTCACCAGAAATCCAAACACATAGAAAGGTGCTACCATATTATCAGAGAGATAGTTGGGCAAGGCGATGTAGCCATGCAGAAAATAGCATCAGCTGAAAATCCAGCTGATCCATTCACTAAGCCTATGTCACAAGCTCTGTTAGACCGACATCTTGAGAAGATGGGTCTAAGATATTGTAATGAATGGCTCTAGTGCTAACGGGAGATTGTTAGTAGTATGCCCTAGAGCATATCATCTAGTATATATCTTGTACATATTTTATTAATAAAAAAGGCAATTTCACTTTTCCGTTTACATAATGTATTTATGTATAATAGAAAAGGTCCATTGATATTTTGTTAGAAATTCTATTTTTAAGTTGTTAAGAATATGAGTGACAGTATTTCTAGCACAAAGTATCATAAATTGATTCACAATTGAGGATACTTCACAACAAGGACATGACTTATCCAGAAAGATTGTAATCATGTTTGTTCCCAAGGTATTTATATGAGATATAAATAAGATGAAATTGTGAGTCTCATGCCATATAATAAACATGATAAGTAGGCCAAACCAATGACACTTATGACAAGCACATGGAGTTTACTCTTGTCAATGCATTGTCATAAATCATATCAATGCATATAATCTTTAGACTTGAGATAACACAGTTATCTTATATATAGGTGGTTTAAGTTTGATACTGCTTTCATACTTGTACTGTGTATGGGTATATGGGCATGTGTTGGCTCCTACTAGTTATATATGGAGGTAGGTGTTGATCAAGATGGAATCTGTTACCCTAAGTAAATAAGGATAAAATCCTATGTTCTTTTAATTGTTCTTGATGTTTCAAGTTCCTGGCCAGGATAGACAGATTTAATCAAAAAAGAGTTTCTGATGAGAAAATCTTTTTAATCAAGAATTAGAATTAAAAGAGAACATAATATTCATAGCAAATGGGGTTTGACATAAACCATGACTCCAACTCAAATTGGGATTTTGTAACAGAGAGATTCTAGTGCATGGTAACATATGATTAAAGGTTCATTTAAGGTATTCCTTATTACTGATTGGGTGGCCATGGTATGCTATGCTAGGTGTTAACCATGGTCTATGAGGTGCCTAAAATGATTTAGAGAAACCATTTATGGTAAGAAAAGTTTCTGATGATATTAAGAGTTGATATCATATCTCATTGCCAATTAGTTATGAGCCTAGTGAGTGACACACATACATAAGTAATCACCAAGTTAAATGTGATTTAATTAATTAGTTAAAGAGTTTAATTGATTAATTAAATAGGTTTGGTTTGTAATTAGATTGCAAAGTCCCTAGCATGACTTGAAACCAAATCTAAGTTATTGGATGTATAATAAAAGTTAAATTTATATTTAAAGTGTTTAAATATGAATTTAATTATAAGAAATTAATTAATTAATTTATATTTGATATAAATTGATTAGAAGAGGAAAAATAATTATTTTGGGTTGAGAACTCAAAATTACAACACAAGGGTAATTTGGTCATTTCACTGGGTGACATGTGGCACCATGAGATGGTGACACATGGCGTCATGGTTTGTCATTTGTCTTCCTATCATGCAAGATGATCAAAGTCAAGATTAAGTCTAGCTTTGACACTTGGCTTAATGTGATTAGGCCAATTAAAATTAAGAAGCAATCAGGTGATGACATGTGACAAGGGTTTTAAGTGATGACCTAATTATATAATGTGATGTTATGAGAAAACAAAAAATCAGCCACTCTCTTCTTATTTTCTTCAAGGTGCCACCACCCTTATGCTCTCCTCTCCTCTTCACCTTTTCTCATCAATTCAAAGAGAATTGCTCAAATTCTCTTGAATTAAAATTGCTAGAAATTATTTCTAGTGTCCTATATACATCTACAACCTCTCTAAAGGCAAATCCCTAATTTCTAATTGGTTGTCAAGGCTTGACAAGCTGTTCAAGGGGTTTCTGTAACACCCCTAAGTTTGGTAGTGCGTTCTACTATTTCGATGACCAGTGTTGTCCGGACAGCTAGAATGCCTAGAACTACACTTCTATATGAGTGAGGAAACATTAAATAATGAAATACAAGAAAAGAAAATCCAAGAAAAATAAAGGAAAAATAATAGTAAAGAAATGCAACTAAGTTAAGCGAGCCGAGAACCCTAGCGATGGGTGACCGCACTGGGAAGTCACGGCGTGGACCGTTGACTACCCCTGGACTGCGGGGAACCCTGGAAAATATTTATAGGACTTAAAGAGACATCAATTGAAATATAAATATCATTAGAAATATCAAAGAAAAATTTAAATAATTAGTACAAAGAAAAGTGAGAAATCGAAAATGCATAAAACCCAGTGTTATTCTTGAAAAATCGGGAATGTAACCCGAACAGGGGCATTATGGTCAATCGACATCCCGAATTGTCTTTTGACCTAAATGTCCATTAAAAATAAATAATATTACACTTGGAAAATATAATGAAAAATTTAGTTGGTGGTATATTAAGTAAATAGCAAAAATTATGGGTTTAATATGAGATAAGTGAAAGTTAAACATAAAATATATTTGATTTGGTGTAAGTGGACCACTTAGGATTATAATATGTGTTTAGTGGGCAGAATTGCTCCACTAAACACTTCATCTTCCTCACTTGGTTCACCCATGCCGAAATGAAGAAGTGAAAAGCTCCCATGGCCGCCCACCTTCAAAGCTTAACAATCCCATGATCAAGCCTCCTTTTCCCACACCTATCTTCATTAAAATTTATCCCCACTTCACAAGGAAGAAGTAGATACCAATATTAAGAAGTTTTAGTGAAGATTAAGTAAGTCCCAACAATAGGTAAGTTTGAGTTTTTGAATATTTCTTTGTTAAAGTTTGAAAACATGTTATGGGTGTTTGCTTTGTGAAGAAATTTTTAAGTTTTGAGGAGTTATTGATATATCCAGTTTGGACAGCCATGGAGTTGTATATTTGATGATTTATTCTTACATATATTTGATGGAAAATTATGTTGAGTAGGGTAATTAATATCGTAGTAAGTTATTTCCATGTATATGTGGTGATTGTGCAATTGGGATTGAAGTTGACGAAATTATGGACACTTTGGCAATGTGAAGCATTTCGGCAGCCTTGAGGCTTCTTGATGAGTGTTTAAATTCATGAAGATATTGGGTAAATTGTGACATTGAGGATTGATGAATATGTATGTAAATTGGTTGTGGAAATTGTATGTAACAATTAGGAGTGTTTATGTGTATTTATGGTTGTATTTGGACTTTGTGAATTAGAGTTTCATTTGGTGTATTAAAGATAATTGTATTCTACCCAAAGTGACTTTAAAATGAAGTGATATATGATTTTGGTAATGTACCAAATCAGAATTGGTAAGAGAGATGGACTTATAGCAAGGTAATGTGTAATTGCTAGATGTTTAAGTAATGTATTTAAGGACAGTGTGCATTTCAGCCTATAACTCTAAATATGTAACTCCAATTGGTATGAGACCAATTGGAGGTGAAACTAGGCACAAAATGTGCCAACTTTCATGAAGGAAACATACCAAAATTCTGCTTGCAAGATAGCTTGAAAAATGACCAAATCCGGATTAAGTGCAAGTGAGGCATGAAAACTGACCAATTGGGCAGCAGTTAGTTTTTAGGCCATAACTCACTCAAAACAGGTCCAATTGACCTAAAATTTTAACCATGAATAGCTAAGGTCCATATCTACAAGTCTTATGAAGACACCAAAGCCCATAAATGACCATAAGCAAGTCAAACAGCTTGCACAAATTTGGGTCCAAAAACTGGCCGAACCAAAGTTGACCAAAGTTGACCTAAAATGACCAAATTTGATGCCATTTGACCAGCAATAGTAAAATGACCATAACTTGGTCTACATAACTCAGAATGACCTGAAGTTTTGCCCCGCGTTCCATAAGACATAGATCTACAAGTTTGTAGTTTTGACCGAAACTCGAAAACCGAGGGAACTAGGTCATCCGGCTAGGTCAAACTAGTATTCCGGAATCCAGCAAATCGCAAGAAAATGCAGTATACACGGAAATGAATTTGGCAACATGTACCAACCCTAAAAGACTATCGAATGTGATATATTAATGACATTAAAACCTAAATTACCTAGAATGTACCAAGGGTCGATATAGTAGGTTGACTAAGCGAATAAATGAATTCAGTGAATTAATTATCAAGCATTATCGTTAGAGACAGTTTAAATGAGTACTGAAACACTTCAAATTGTGTTTCTCAGTTAGCAAAGACTCAGGGAGGGGAAGGAAACACTGAGTCAGAACTAAGAGACAATTATTAGAGGTTTGTGCACAATAAGTATTTCTTTTGAACTTTTCAATTGAAATAAATTATGATTATTTATATGTTATTATTTTATTGTTTTGAATTGTGTTTGTGTATAATAATTTTGATTTCTCATTTTCTACTTAAAAATTTAACTGAACATTATACTTTTAAATTGTCTGTGCACAATACTTTTTATATTCACTGCTTTTACCAGAAAATTTATTTGGAGAATTGAGTTATGAATAATTTTTTATTGTTTTAACCTTGGGAATTTTATTTGGAAATTATTGTGTTGCCTACTTTGCAAATGGAATTTTTGAGATAAAATATGATTTGTGGTTTGTATGAAATATTTAAATATTGTGATTTGGAATTGTTTTGATTCACACTTGGCATGAAAATATTACTATGTTCCTCCTCCATTTATGAGGTGAGTGTGATTATATTCCTCCCTCTTTGACTTATCAGTCTGGGGTGAGTGTGATTATGTTCCTCCCTCTTTGACTTCCCAGTCTGAGGTGAGTGTGGATGAGTACTCATTATTCAGCTAGCTTCCTCCCTCATTGATTTCGATTATTGGGGTGAGTGTGTCTTGTCGTGGTGTACAACACGACATGTGTGAAAAAATTGTGTCATGGCCTAAATTATGTTATCGATTGGCAACATTTTATTATTCAGTTATTTGATCGAATTGTGTTATTGATTTGCAAAACGGTATTATTCAATTACTTGATCAAATTTGTGTTAGGTGAATTTTGTAAATTGTGAAATGGAGTTGTGAATCATTTGATTTGTGAACTTTCAATAAAAGATTTATATATCACATTTCAAATTGTTATTGTGCACCACTGAGTAAATTTTACTCAGCGATAGTTTTCATTCTTTGTCGCAGTAAACAGATCGTGAGGCGTGCAGACTAGGCTGCTAGTATATTCAGCGAGAAATCATCGAGTATATTGAGTATACCATATTCTGCATTTTATATTGTAATGTATGTTCACTGTATGTATATAGTGTTCTTGGTTTTGAGCAGTTGTAAATTAAAATTGTACATTAAAGTTGTAAAATAAATTATGAGTTATTTGGACTTGTGAAAATTGTATTATATTTCTTGTATCTCAGTCTTTGAAAAATTATTGTGGATTTGTGTTAAGAAACATGTTGGAGTTAAGATTTGGAAATATATATTGAAGTGCTTGTTACAGGTTTTTCTGAAGAACTGTTTTATCCAAAATATAGATGGCACTCTGCCAAAAATTTTTACCGAAATTCCAAATAATTCAAATGTGTTAGTTCTATTACTTCAGTTCAAAAAGGTTTTTAACACCTGTAAATAGTGCCCACCACTGTAAAAGAAGTAGGAAAAGTTTTTAAAATCCCTTGTAGTGTATTTAATGGGTTATCAGTAGATGGAGTTGGTAATTCATTAGGTATACTACGGGATCATGTTATGCCTTACAGAGGGGTAGGGTGTGACATGTTTTAGTGGTATCAGAGCTAGTTTTTTTTAAATTCTGTTTTCACATGTTACTTGAATATTCTTTCTTCATAGTACAACTGCTCAATATCATTGTCTGATACATACAGTACATTACATTATAAATATGCAGTAACGGGAGGAAATCTCCTTGTGTTATTTGTTTAGGAGGTCTAAGATCCTTGCATTGACTATGGAAGAGGGTGATCGTTCAGTCGATCAATATATAGAGGCTGAGGTGCATGGGGATGCCCCAGCCCTACATAATGTTAGTGGTTCAGCAGCACCAGCCCCCGCAGTGCCGCAGTTCCCTGCTCAGTTCGCTCAGCAGATGGCTGCAATGTTCCAACAAATGGCTAGTAATGTGCCTACTCGAGCCCCAATACAGACACCAGTGGTACAACCACAGTCTTCTGCTAGACAATATGACAAATTAATGAAATATGGGGCTATAGAGTTCAAGGGGACAGTAGATCCTCTAGAGGCAGAACAGTGGTTAGAAAGGATGGATAAGGTATTCAAGAAACTGCACTGCACAGAGGAGCTCAGATTTGAATACTCAGTATCTTTGCTACAGGGGGATGCTTATGACTGGTGGAAAATCATTCCCTACAGTTTGGTAGAACCTGCAGTGCTAACCTGGAGTGACTTTCTCAGGGAATTCAGACAAAAATATGTCCCTGATGCTTATGTAGATCAGAAACTGCAAGAGTTCCTAAGTCTGAAACAGGGGAGTAGATCGGTGGCTGAATATAAAAGGGAATTTTTCCGCCTGAGCCATTATGCAGTAAGTTTACTTTCTACCAGTAGGGAGAGATGTAAGAGGTTTGAAACCGGCTTGAAGCCTAGTATCAGATTACAAGTGGTCGGATTCAAACATAACAACTTCTCTGAACTTATTTCTCAAGCACTAGAATTAGAAAGAATTGAATCTGAAGCAGCTTTTGAGAAAAAGAAATCAGAGAAGACAGAAAAAGAGGGAAAGTCAGTAGAACAGAGTTCTAGTGGTCTTACTGGAAAGAGGAAAAACTTTGGGGGATACAACAGAGATAGTAAGAAGTCCGGTAGAGATAGATCTTCTGGACAGAAACCACCTCGATCCGATCAGCAAACTCAACAGAAACCCAGGAATGCGCTGTCAGATCGACTTTGTGAAACTTGTGGTAAACCACATAGTGGGGTATGTTATAGAGCCGTAGGAGCATGTTTTAACTGTGGAGAGACTGGCCATTTTGCTAGGGATTGTGTAAATCCAGGTCGTTCTGGATCATTTACTACACTAAAGGGATCAACCCAAGTTTCTACCCCAAAGAGTTCACCATCAGTTAGTAGAGGCAAAGGTAGAGGTAGGGGTAGTACACCTAGAAGTCAGAGTACTGTGAATCAGCCAGAACAGGGTGATGCTCCAGCTGGAGTATACGCTATACGGCAGAGAGAAGAGACTTAGACTTTTGATATTATTGTTGGTACTTTCTCAAATAGTAACTAAGATATATATATGTATTGTTTGACCTGGGGTCTGCATACTTTTATGTTAGTGTTAGAACTATATGTTCTATTGTTATTCCTTTACAGGGGAATAAATTTTGATGCATTAGTGATTAGCCCTTTAAAATAAGGATTGTGATAATAAGTGAAATTAGTTTTGAAAGAGTTTATTGGCGAAAAGTATTTTCTAACACACCATAAATTATAAAGCTAATTAGCGAGCCTACTTAATGTAAGGCAAGAGGACGTAAAAGTAAGATGCAGTAATGGAATTGCTCTAGATGAGGGTAAGAATGTCACTGTTAGTAATTGTTAATGGATATTGTAATCATAATAAGTTCGGGATATTAGTAAATTCGAAAAGGATAAAAGATAGGAAAATTTGATCTATTGGGATGTATCGTAGTAACTATGCAATGTTCTTGATGTTTATACAGTAAGCTGAAGATTACAGTACTAACTTGAGATTATTGTGTAGAGATATGTACTACCTGATAGTACACCTAGATAAGAATAGTTGCCAACGGCATCTGTTTTGGTATAGTTATGCCATGACAGAATTTAATTGTTAGAAATAAGTTTGAAAATCCTACTTAGGGATCTAAAACTCAAAGGTTAGAATATCGAAAGGTTATAGTTCAGTATAAAAGAAAGTAAGTTATAGAATATTGACAGATAAAAAGAGTTATGGAAGTAAAAATTCGAACAGTTGGTTCAAATATAACAAAGAAATATTACGAATGTGAGGAAGACTATGGACTAGGATGGTCAGAGAACCAATGACTAGATAAATGATTCTAACATGACCTCAAGGGTCATTCAAGAAGGGACATGAATCGAAATATTAGACAGGACAATAGTAAGAGAAGATTGGTGTTATACAAACAAATTAAATGTTGCATTAGATTGTTAAAAGTCTTATACAAATTCGAGAGAAAGAAGATTATACGATCATATAGAAAGGAGAAAATAAACGTATGACTATTGTAAGATGGCTATTGCGAAAATTTTCGTGGACGAAATTTATTTTAAGGGGGGGAGAATTGTAACACCCCTAAGTTCGGTAGTGCGTTCTATTGTTCCGGTGACCAGTGTTGTCCGGACAGCTAGAATGCCTAGAACTACACTTCGATATGAGTAAGGAAACATTAAATAATGAAATACAAGAAAAGAAAATACAAGAAAAATAATATTAAAGAAATGCAACTAAGTTAAGCGAGCCGAGAACCCTAGCGATGGGTGACCGCACCGGGAAGTCACGGCATGGACCGTTGACTACCCCTGGACTGCGGGGAACCCTGGAAAATATTTATAGGACTTAAAGAGACATCAATTGAAGTATAAATATCATTAGAAATATCAAAGAAAAATTTAAATAATTAGTACAAAAAAAGTGAGAAATCGAAAAACAGACAAAACCCGGTGTTACCGAAAAATCGGGAATGCAACCCGAACAGGGGCATTATGGTCAATCGACATCCCGAATTGTCTTTTGACCTAAATGTCCATTAAAAATAAATAATATTACACTTGGAAAATATAATGAAAAATTTAGTTGGTGGTATATTAAGTAAATAGCAAAAATTATGGGTTTAATATGAGATAAGTGAAAGTTAAACATAAAATATATTTGATTTGGTGTAAGTGGACCACTTAGGATTATAATATGTGTTTAGTGGGCAGAATTGCTCCACTAAACACTTCATCTTCCTCACTTGGTTCACCCATGCCGAAATGAAGAAGTGAAAAGCTCCCATGGCCGCCCACCTTCAAAGCTTAACAATCCCATGATCAAGCCTCCTTTTCCCACACCTATCTTCATTAAAATTTATCCCCACTTCACAAGGAAGAAGTAGATACCAATATTAAGAAGTTTTAGTGAAGATTAAGTAAGTCCCAACAATAGGTAAGTTTGAGTTTTTGAATATTTCTTTGTTAAAGTTTGAAAACATGTTATGGGTGTTTGCTTTGTGAAGAAATTTTTAAGTTTTGAGGAGTTATTGATATATCCAGTTTGGACAGCCATGGAGTTGTATATTTGATGATTTATTCTTACATATATTTGATGGGAAATTATGTTGAGTAGGGTAATTAATATCGTAGTAAGTTATTTCCATGTATATGTGGTGATTGTGCAATTGGGATTGAAGTTGACGAAATTATGGACACTTTGGCAATGTGAAGCATTTCGGCAGCCTTGAGGCTTCTTGATGAGTGTTTAAATTCATGAAGATATTGGGTAAATTGTGACATTGAGGATTGATGAATATGTATGTAAATTGGTTGTGGAAATTGTATGTAACAATTAGGAGTGTTTATGTGTATTTATGGTTGTATTTGGACTTTGTGAATTAGAGTTTCATTTGGTGTATTGAAGATAATTGTATTCTGCCCAAAGTGACTTTAAAATGAAGTGATATATGGTTTTGGTAATGTACCAAATCAGAATTGGTAAGAGAGATGGACTTATAGCAAGGTAATGTGTAATTGCTAGATGTTTAAGTAATGTATTTAAGGACAGTGTGCATTTCAGCCTATAACTCTAAATATGTAACTCCAATTGGTATGAGACCAATTGGAGGTGAAACTAGGCACAAAATGTGCCAACTTTCATGAAGGAAACATACCAAAATTCTGCTTGCAAGGTAGCTTGAAAAATGACCAAATCCGGATTAAGTGCAAGTGAGGCATGAAAACTGACCAATTGGGCAGCAGTTAGTTTTTAGGCCATAACTCACTCAAAACAGGTCCAATTGACCTGAAATTTTAACCATGAATAGATAAGGTCCATATCTACAAGTCTTATGAAGACACCAAAGCCCATAAATGACCATAAGCAAGTCAAACAGCTTGCACAAATTTGGATCCAAAAACTGGCCGAACCAAAGTTGACCAAAGTTGACCTAAAATGACCAAATTTGATGCCATTTGACCAGCATAACTCAGAACGATCTGAAATTTTGCCCCGCGTTCCATAAGACATAGATCTACAAGTTTGTAGTTTTGACCAAAACCAGAAAACCAAGGGAACTAGGTCGTCCGGCTAGGTCAAACTAGTATTCCGGAATCCAGCAAATCGCAAGAAAATGCAGTATACACGGAAATGAATTTAGTAACATGTATCAATCCTAAAAGACTATCGAATGTGACATATTAATGACATTAAAACCTAAATTACCTAGAATATGCCAAGGGTCGACATCGTAGGTTGACTAAGCGAATAAATGAATTCAGTGAATTAATTATCAAGCATTATCGTTAGAGACAGTTTAAATGAGTACTGAAACACTTCAAATTGTGTTTCTCAGTTAGCAAAGACTCAGTGAGGGGAAGGAAACACTGAGTCAGAGCCAAGAGACAGTTATTAGAGGTTTGTGCACAATAAGTATTTCTTTTGAACTTTTCAATTGAAATAAATTATGATTATTTATATGTTATTGTTTTATTGTTTTAAATTGTGTTTGTGCATAATAATTTTGATTTCTCATTTTCTACTTAAAAATTTAACTGAACATTATAATTTTAAATTGTCTGTGCATAATACTTTTTATATTCACTGCTTTTACCAGAAAATTTATTTGGAGAATTGAGTTATGAATAATTTTTTATTGTTTTAACCTTGGGAATTTTATTTGGAAATTATTGTGTTGCCTAGTTTGCAAATGGAATTTTTGAGATAAAATATGATTTGTGGTTTGTATGAAATATTTAAATATTGTGATTTGGAATTGTTTTGATTCACACTTGGCATGACAATATTACTATGTTCCTCCTCCATTTATGAGGTGAGTGTGATTATATTCCTCCCTCTTTGACTTATCAGTCTAGGGTGAGTGTGATTATGTTCCTCCCTCTTTGACTTCCCAGTCTGAGGTGAGTGTGGATGAGTACTCATTATTCAGCTAGCTTCCTCCCTCATTGATTTCGATTATTGGGGTGAGTGTGTCTTATCGTGGTGAACAACACGGCATGTGTGGAAAAATTGTGTCATGGCCTAAATTATGTTATCGATTGGCAACATTGTATTATTCAGTTATTTGATCGAATTGTGTTATTGATTTGGAAAACGGTATTATTCAATTACTTGATCAAATTTGTGTTAGGTGAATTTTGTAAATTGTGAAATGGAGTTGTGAATCATTTGATTTGTGAACTGTCAATAAAAGATTTATATATCACATTTCAAATTGTTATTGTGCACCACTGAGTAAATTTTACTCAGCGATAGCTTTTCATTCTTTATCGCGAGTAGACAGACAGGCGATGAGACTAGGCTGCTAGTATATTCAGCGAGAAATCATCGGGTATATTGAGTATATCATATTCTGCATTTTATATTGTAATGTATGTTCACTATATGTATATAGTGTTCTTGGTTTTGAGCAGTTGTAAATTAAAATTGTACATTAAAGTTGTAAAATAAATTATGAGTTATTTGGACTTGTGAAAATTGTATTATATTTCTTGTATCTCAGTCTTTGAAAAATTATTGTGGATTTGTGTTGAGAAACATGTTGGAGTTGAGATTTGGAAATATATATTGAAGTGCTTTTTACAGGTTTTTCTGAAGAACTATTTTATCCAAAATATAGATGGCACTCTGCCAAAAATTTTTACCAAAATTCCAAATAATTCAAATGTGTTAGTTCTATCACTTCAGTTCAAAAAGGTTTTTAACACCTGTAAATAGTGCCCACCACTGTAAAAGAAGTAAGAAAAGTTTTTAAAATCCCTTGTAGTATATTTAATGGGTTATCAGTAGATGGAGTTGGTAATTCATTAGGTATACTACGAGATCATGTTATGCCTTACAGAGGGGTAGGGTGTGACATTTGCCATTAGTGATCTTGGTGTGGACAAGCTAGATGGACAATATTTGGCGTCCTAGGTGCTTTACAAAGGTACCAATCACATATACAGTGCATCAAAAGGTTAGTGCACATATTCTTGTATCAATCTAGGGTTCTAATGAATTAATTTGTTAATTCTAAGATCTTAAATGGCAAATGTAGATCCTAATACATATTAAAAGTGTTTTAATATGCAATTGAACATTGAAATCAATTAGGTACATAATGAATCTTTCATAATGCATGAGACCCTAGAAGAAAATTTTTGAATTCAATGTTCTAATCTAACCATTTACATGCTTCTGCTCCTAGACCCCATACTTAATTAGCTTGTCATACTGCCTAGCTGGGGGCTGAGGTTGCACCACAGGTGTCTGAAGTGGAGCTTGAGTAGGCATGCTCCCAGCCATTTGTTAGAACATCGCAGCCATCTGCTGAGTAAATTGTGTAGGAAACTGCGGCATTGATAGGGCTTATGCCACTGATCCACTCACATTTTGAAGGCCTGGAGCTTCCCCTTATGCCTCAACCTCTACTGATTGCTCAACCGAGCGATCCCCTTCTTCCATTTCAATTCGAGGGTATTATGCCTCCTGAACAAATAACACAAGGAGATTTCCCTCCGTTAGTTCATATTTATAGTGTAATGCACTGTATGTATCAAATAAAAAAATTGAGCAGTTGTACTTATCAAAGAAACTATGCAAATTCACAAGTCAAAACATACTTTAAAAACTTGCTCTGATACCACTAAAACATGTCACACCTTACCCCTCTATAAGGCATCAAATGATTCCATAGTATACTTAATGAATTACTGAACTTCGCCTACCGATAACCCATTGAATACACTATAAGATATTTTAAAACAATTTTTTCCCTTTTTGAAGGTGGCGAGCATTTTTGGTAGGAATTAAAAACTAAGTAAAATGTTTGACAAGTTTTATTTTCTGCAAATTTTGAAAAAATTTCGGCAGAGTACTAGCTGTAATTGAGAAAAATCAAAATTTTAAACTTGCAGAAAAGCACTTTCAAATAAGTTTCAATCACAATCCCCAACCTCCAATATATATCAACATAACTCAAATTTTCACAATTCACAATATTTCAAAACAACTAATTCAACTCATCATATTTGCATTTAAAATATTTACTTTACATCCATAAGTTTAATTTACAATATAAAATCCAAAAATAATACTATTACAATTTATTATACAACTGCTCAAGACCAATTACAAAACATACATACAGTCATATACATCAAAATACATATGTACAAAAGCGTATAATTCAATACCTGACAAAAAATCCAAAATGTAGTACTTTTGGTCCTTAGCAGCTTACTCTGCTGCTTTATCAGTCTCTCGACTAGCGACAGTAACGAAAAGCTATCGCTGAGTACAATTACTCAGTGGTGCACAACATAACAAAAATACTAATTTATGCATATATTAAATCACAATTATTCTAAATACAATACTGAAATCATTAAATAGATACAAAACACAATTTATAATTTTAATCAAAGAATTTTTCACTTCAGAAGTCACAAAATAATTTTTTATAAAAACACACAGTCTTATCATGCCATCAATATATTTTTCATCTCAATAGCCAGAGGCTTATGAGAAATACCAAAACTAGCTAGCTCAATTCTATGGGTACCCATTCAAATTTCTTCCTTTACTGGCACACACCTTAACACTTCAGCCAGAGAAGGAATGCAAAACTAATTCCTCCCACTAGTCAAGCTAGTGAGGCATTTAGACATTTGGTCATGACACTGTGGTTTCAAACTATTTTAACAATTGTTTAAACATTCAAATGCCAACTAATCACATATAACACTTTTTTTTTCCTTTTAATCAAATTTTTTAGAACAAATAAAATCACAATTTAATTTTCATACTTTATTCAACATAATTTGCGAAATAAAATTCAAAGAAAATTTATATGTTGTGCACAAACCTCGTACGAGTCACCTCTTGGCCTTGATTCAATGTTTCCTTTCCTTTCTCAATAGCCTTTTCAACTGAACACACAATTTATAGTGTTTCAGTATCATAACTTATAATAAATCCAATAAATAAATTCATGTCTACTAAATTCTAGCCCTAATATGCTTAAATTAACGTTGTTTGAAATTTGCATTTTGGGGTTACTATTCATGGCACTATTCAAGTCAAAATATTGACTTTCTCATGCTTAATAGGTATGTGAATTCCAATTACACACACATACCACATTTTGAATGTCAAATTTGTTGGTCTTGGTTGCCATTTCAATTTCTAACTCTCCTAAGAGAAATTTCAATTTTTCAATTTTGGTGCTCTATTTTGCACTATTCCATTAGTCTAGTTACTGTGGGAATTTGGCTAAGTGTTCTTCATAACAGTTGTTCCTTATTGTCTTATCTTTAATTCTCTTTTTGAATCACTCTATTTGGAGTTTTTTAGCCCAATGTATGGTCATTTTTCTAAGGCTGGCCAGATTAGTTCTGACCCAGAATTTTGGGCACTTTCTTGGTTCTAGCAGTTTTTGTATACTGACTGCAGCTCACTTTTTTGATGGTTTATGGTCAGAATTTGGGTTTGTGTTCTCCATCAAAGTTGTAGTGCTATATCTCAGCTTTCTATCGGTATAAAATTCAGGTCATTTAGTGTGACACCCCTTACCCGTGTACAGTATACCCGAGTAAGTAATGCCACACGGTGTACTGGCACACTCTAATATTCCTCAATTCATTTATATCATGCTTTTGAAGTTAATTTATGAAATATGATTTATTTTAACCATTTATCAAAAGCATTATTCATTTGAGGTTCCGAAGATTTTAAAGAAAATCCGACGGAGTACCGGCTAAAAATGGAGAAAACAGTTCTTCGGAACCTGTTAAAAACACTTCCAATATTTGTATTTCATCATCTCAAACTCCAATATCCAAAATCTCAACAATATTTCTCAATTTCAATTCTCAATAATCTTTTCATTTCTCAAACATCCATTTCTCATATACAAGCGATAAATACATGCTCAAATTTTTGCATTCATAGTCATAACTTTCATTATTTACATGAACATCAAAATATATTACATGAGTTCAAATACATATGAGAAAGTAAAAATCTGCTACAAAATATCAAAATGACAATATGACACCTAGTGCCCTACCAATGCACTGCAGGTAGTGAGGTGACACGGACACTGTGCAGATCTACAGGATGAACTCACCCAGTCTGCGGTCTACTGGGCTCATGATCGGGATCTCCAGTACCTACGCGTGGCAAAAGCAACGCGCTAAGCAATAATGCTTAGTGGTGCAATAATATAATAGAAGAAAATAGCTAGAAAATGAATGTGTATAGAATGTGTATGCTTTCTTTGTTTGGTATTGGGATATCCATTATTTCGTTAACGTTGTTCACTTTTATTCATTTGGTTGCCCCAAGTAACCTACACTAAACGACTGGACTGGATAACGGGTAACCGCACCGGGTACCTAGTACCTCGCCGTCACACCATCGGTCACATATGCATCTCCAGGCAATAACAGCGGCTAACAATGTCAGAATAATATCGTGCACAAGGCCAAGTCTCAATACAAAGTCGAATGGCTAAAAGCCATGAAATCACTGAATGGCATATTGCCATGTGCGATCGCTAATCTGAACCCTATTGGCATGCCAAACTATCCAAACCAATCTTGTTAGGTATACTAGGGCATTTGAAACTTTTAAATTCTTCAATTTGTGAATTTCAAATTTTTGGTGTCACTATTCATCATTGGTCAACAAAAATGTTGACTTTTAGAATAAAAATGTGTACATTGACTTTGGCACTCCCAACATACCACATTTGGTGTTTAAAACTTGTTGGCATTAAGTGTTAATACCATTTCAAAGTGTAACTCAACACAAGCAGAATTTTCAGTTTTGGTGAGTCAACTTCACTGTTCCATTGGACACTGTTACTGTGGGAATTTGAAGAAATGTAAAACATAAAAGTTGTTCCTTATTTTGTCTAGTTGAATTTCATTTTTTGAATCACTCCATTTGGAGTTTTGTAGCTCCAGATATGACCCAAAAACCCAGGCTGGCCGGATTTGCATTCTGCAGAAAATACCATATCTATAGTAGCATGAACAGTGACTGCCATAGCCATTTGGGTTAGGTTCTGACCATAATTTGGGGTAGGTTCCTTCATGAAAGTTGTTTATCTATGTCTTAACTTGTTGCTATAAATATTTCAGGTCAATTGACCAAATCTACAGTGAGTTATGGCCAAATGAACAGTTACTGTTCATTTAGTCAATTCTGCAGAACCAGCTGCAGGGTATCCAGATTGGGGCCAAGTTTTGGTCCTCTTGCTTTGGTCTTTTGGGCATGGTTTCTTCAGCAAAAATGTGCCATTATAATCCTAGTTTCATGTCCAATTGGCCAAACTTCAATTGGACTAACACAGCCCAAGTTATGGCAGTGCAAAGGGACTGAATTTTCAGTCCCTATGCTGCTGTCCTAGGGCAGTTTATACCTTGACTTTGCCATACCATTTTTCAGTTCTAATTATGGTCAACATACCTAAAATGGTCACTAATTGACCATTAAAATGTGCTCTAACAATTTCCTAAGCCAAATCAATTTTTCACTCCCCAAAACCCTAATTCAAATTCATAATTTATGCCATTTACCTTAGCTAGCTACTAAGGCATTACTCATATGTTTATAACTTCAAATATGGTTTCTAATTCACTTCAAGCTCATCAAAAACATTCCTACATATTCTTTTACTAGGGCAGCCGAAATTCAAGTGTTCATACACATAGGTTTTTTTGTTCATTTAAACTACAAATCTTACTAAGTTCAAGTCCAAAATCATGGAAATAAAGAGTTTAATGGGTATAAGTGCACTAACCTCAAGTGGCAGAATTTTCCAAGCCCTTAAACCTCACTTTCTTTCTCCTTCTTGGCTGCCAAAAGGTCATGCAAGGTGCTAGGATGAATTTTAATGAAAGTGACTTAGGGTTTTGAGGTAAAGCTTGAGAGTTTCTTAAGCTTGAATGAAGAGAAGAAATGGGGTTCTCCCTTGGCTATGGTGCGGCTGGTTTTGGGGAAGAAGGAGCTGCTCACGTTTTTAATTCCTTTAGTCTTTATTTGTCCCTTTTATTACTTAATTAATTGGTTGTTTTATTATGATTGGAGAAGGCTTTTTAAATGACATCATAATAGGTCACATTTGGCATTTTATTTCATTTTTCTTTTCTTTCCTCTACTACTCATTTCCAATTTAATTTCTAGCAATATTTCTTCATATTTTATGTCATATTAATTATTTACTCAACTGGACAAGTCGGCCAAAAATCACCTCTGAAGGCGAAATGACCAAAATGCCCTCCGTTTGGCTTAACGGGTCAAAATTGTCTGTACCGATTGAAAATTTTTTCTAAGTATTTTCTTGGCATTCTAATGCCATGGGAACCTCAATAACCCTTCTCTGGAGTCCCAAAAATTATTTTATAATTTTTCCCCCGGGTATAGGGCTCCTCGTTGCGAGAACCGCAACTTACTTCTGGTTACCCATCGCTTGGGCACCGGCTCGTTTGACTTGGTTGTATTTTATTTCTAAAATTTTTACTAAATTTTTCTTATTAATATTTGAGTTAATTATGGTCCCTCACTTAAACTTAATTATTTTTCTGGACGTTCTAGCTGTCCGGACCGACACCGGTCACCGGAACAGTAGAATGTATGGAATGATTACCGGGAGGGTGTTACAACTCTTCCCCTCTAATTTAAATTTCGTCCTCGAAATTTACCTGATGCAAACAGTTGAGGGAACTGTTGCCTCATCGTCTCTTCACTTTCCCAAGTTGCCTCCTCGGTGTTGTGGTGCCTCCATAGCACTTTCACCAATGGAATTTGCTTGTTTCTCAACTCTTTCACTTCCCAAGCCAAGATCCGTAGAGGTTCTTCTTCGTATGTCAAATCTGGCTGTATTTCAATTTCTTCTCTGGAGATGACATGTGAAGGATCTGAGCGGTATCTTCTGAGCATGGATACATGGAACACATTGTGGATCTTATCCAGCTCTGGTGGTAAAGCTAGCCTATAGGCCACTGGACCCACAAGTTCAATGACTTCATATGGGCCAATGAACCTAGGGCTCAACTTACCTTTTCTTCCAAGCCTCAACACCTTCTTCCATGGTGACACCTTGAGGAACACTTTGTCGCCAACCCCATATTCTATTTCTTTCCTCTTCAGGTCGGCATAAGATTTCTGTCTCCTTTAATTTGGCTTTGATTGATTTCACCTTCTCCTCAGCCTGTTTCACCAGGTCTGGCCCTACCAGTTTTTCTTCGCCCAATTCAGTCCAGCACACTAGAGTTCTACATTTTCTCCCATACAGTGCTTCATACGGGGCCATTTGGATACTAGCTTGGTAGCTATTGTTGTATGCAAATTCTGCCAGTGGGAGGTATCTATCCCAGCTTCCCTCAAACTCAATGACACAACTCCTCAGCATATCCTCAAGGACCTGACATATATTTCACGTTATTGTTTTCATTTTAACTCAATATTTGTATCAATTTCATTGGTTTCAATTGTTTACCTGGATTACTCTTTCTGATTGCCCATCCGTCTGAGGATGGAAAGCTGTGCTGAAATGGAGTTGTGTACCCAAGGACTCATGCAACTTCTTCCAGAATCTCGATGTAAACCTTGGGTCTCGATCAGATATGATGGAAAGTGGAATTCCATGCAGTCTAACTATTTCACTGATATATAATTCTGCTAACCTCTCTAGTGAGTAGTCACCCTAATCGGCAGAAAGTGTCTTGACTTCACAATCTATCAACTATCACCCATGCCGCATCATGTTTCTTCCGGTGAGAGGTAGCCCACTTACAAAATCCATGGTGACTGATCCCATTTCCATTCGGTATGCGATAGGTCAGAGCAAACCCGATGGAACTTGATGTTCGCTTGACTTGCCGACATGTCAAGCATTTAGTCACATAGTCGGCTATGTCCTCTTCATACTGTGCCACCAATATCAAGCTTGGATCATGATACATCTTTGTACTTCACGGTGCATAGCATATACACTAGTGTGTGCCTCTTTTAGAATATTGGCTTTCAATTCCCATCATCCGGTACACACAGTCTTTCTTTGTAGTACAGACACCCATCGCCTTTCACCCCATAGTCGGTTGCTTTTTCCTCTGAGATCTTGCTCATAATAGCCATTAACTTTTCATCTGCCTTTTGCCCATCTAAAATCTGCTGTAGCAGGTTTGGCCTCACTTGCAACTCAGCCAAAATAGCTCCATCTCGAACCAAAGTTAGACGGGCATTCAATGATCTCAAAGCTATCATGGATTTTCTGCTCAAGGCATCAGCAACCACATTTGCCTTCCCAGGATAGTAGTCAATTACACAGTCATAATCCTTTAGGAACTCAATCCATCGCCTCTGTCTAAGGTTGAGCTCCTTCTGGGTTGGCAAATATTTCAGGCTCTTGTGGTCTGTGTAAATGTAGCACTTTTCACCATACAAGTAATGCCTCCATATCTTCAGTGCGAAGATAATTGTTGCAAGCTCTAGATCATGGGTAGGGTAGTTCTGTTCATGTGGCCTTAACTGCCTGGAAGCATAGGCGATCACTTTCCCCTGTTGCATCAATACACACCCTAACCCATTATGAGAGGCATCACTGTAGACCACAAAGTCCTTTCCTGACACCGTGTGTAACACCGGTGCCTCTGTCAACATAGCCTTCAACTTCTCAAACTGGTGCGACACTTGTCATTCCAAATCGACATTCTTGTGTAACAACTTGGTCATTGGAGCAGCTATTAGGGAAAATCCCTTTACAAATCTCCTGTAATACCCAGCTAGCCCCAAGAAGCTTCTGACCTCAGTTGTATTCCTGGGAGGCTTCCATTCCATCACTGCTTCTATTTTCTTGGGATCCACTCTAATCCCATCAGCTGACACTATGTGTCCAAGGAATGCAATCTCATTCAGCCAAAAGTCACACTTGGATAACTTAGCATACGACTTCTTTCCCCGCAGGTTTGCGAACAATCCTCAAATGTTCATCATGTTCTTCCTCGGTCTTGGAGTACACGAATATCATCAATAAAACCACTACGAACCGATCTAGGTATGGATGGAAGATACGGTTCATAAGGTCCATGAACGCCGCTGGTGCATTTGTTAGGCCAAAGGGCATCACGTAAACTCATAATGCCCATACTGGTCCCGAATGCGATCTTGGGCACATCTACATCTTTCACCCTCAATCGATGATACCACGATGCGAGATCAATCTTAGAAAATACTCCTGCTCCCTTCAACTGATCAAACAGATCATCAATTCTAGGCAACGGATATTTGTTCTTCACAGTCACTTTATTCAACTGCCGGTAATCAATGCATAGCCTCAAAGTCCCATCCTTCTTTTTCACAAACAGCACTGGAGCTCCCCATGGTGACACACTGGGTCGTATGAACCCCTTATCAAGCAACTCTTGCAACTGAGTTTTCAACTCCCTCAATTCAGTGGGTGCCATCCTATAAGGAGCAATGGAAATGGGTGCTGTACCCGGCAGTGTCTCAATAGCAAATTCAACTTCCCTTTCTGGTGGCAAACCAGGCAATTCTTCAGGGAATACCTCTGGGAAGTCTCTTACTGTGGGTATGTCACTCAGGTTTGGCTTAGCCTGCCTAGTATCCACCACATGTGCTAGGTAGGCTTCACAGCCTTTTCTCATCATTCTTCTTACAACTGTGGCTGAGATGACATTAGACAGAAAATATGTCCTTTCACCCACAACTGTAATTTCATTACCCTCAGGGGTTTTCAAAGAAATTCTCTTCAATTTGCAATCAACTATTGCCTGATGACGTGACAACCAGTCCATTCCCAAAATCACGTCAAACTCATGGAAAGGCAACTCAATCAAGTCTGCCAAGAATTCATACCCCTGAATCCTTAAAGGGCAACCCTTGTATACCTTGTTCACTACCACACTGTGACCCAATGGATTAGTGACCAGAATGTCTTGGTCACTCTCCCCTACCAGTATCCCCCTTTCTACGGGTAGATTGATGCAGATGTATGAATGAGTGGATCCTGGATCCACCAATGCATGCACAGGTGTAGTGTAGAGGGAGAACGTACCCCTGATGACGTCCGGGGCATCTTGCTCCTCCTGAGCTCTCAAGGCATAATTTCTGGCAGGTGGTCTGTTATCTGGCCTCTCTGCTGGCTCAGATGCAGGCCTCTGAGATGGTCCCACAGCTTCGGATTTACCAGACCTTCTACCCCTTGGTGGTGCAGGAGCAGGTCTGTCTGCTTGTGTTGGAGCAGCTGTAGTAGTTCTGCGTGGACAGTTCTTCAACTGATGCTCTGTTGACCCACACCTCAAGCAAGCACCAGTCACTCTCCAACACTCCCCCTTATGCCATTTCTGACAGTGTGGACACGCAGAAGATGCTGGGGCTGGTCCCCTGAACCCCATCCCTGGAGAGCTGCCCACTGATGGTGACCTCTCCTAGGGGTGAACTGTGGCCTGGGCCCCTGAGACTGACCCTGACCCTGTGGCTGACCCGAACTCTGTGCAGGAGGACCCTTAAACTTCTTCCCAAATCCAGGAGCGGAACTAGACTGACCTGGTCCCCTCTTCTGCTGTCTATCCCTTCTGGTCTGTTCACTAATTCTTACTTTTTCCACCTTTATTGCAGCTTCCACTAACTTGGTAAATTCTGTGATTCCCAAGGCAGTGAGCTGGATCTTGATGTTGTCATTTAGTCCCTCTTCAAATCTCTTGCATCTTTCAGCTTCATTTGGGACTATCTCCCTTCCATAGCGGCTTAATCGGACGAATTCTTTCTCATACTCAGCCACTGACAATTGTCTCTGCCTCAGGTTAATAAATTCTCTTCTTCTCTCTTCCAGGTATACAGTACCCACATATTTCTTCTTGAACTCAGAGAGAAAGAAGTCCCAAGTTACAGCTTCTGGCTGCACTTCACTGGACACGGTGTCCCACCACTCATATGCATCATCTTGCAGTAAAGAGATGGCAGCTTCCAGGTTTTGCTCTGGAGTGCAGTGGAGTTGTTTTAGTACTCTGCCTGTTCTGTTCAACCAATTCTACCGCAATGAGTCATCTTCTCTCTTGCCATAGAATTCCACAGCTCTAAACTTCCTTAGCCTTTCCAGGTGTGATTTCTGCTGTGGAGCTGGTGGTGGTGGTGGTGGTGGTGGTGCTGGCATTACCCCGGCCATTTGTCTAAAGAAGTCGGCCATTTGTTGGAACATGGCCTGTGGAGGCCGCGAGGCTCGCTTGAGTGGCGAGCGATTCTCACATGCCCCCAGTCTCAGCTGCTGCAGGTGGAGCATGACTCTCCACTTCCTCCTCAACGGCTCTCTGAGATGAAGGATCCATATCCTATTCAAAATAAGAAAGATAAACAGATCTGCGTTAGTGTCACCTCGACTCTTACAAATGCAATGCATGGTATGGACTCAATCTAGGCCCAGAAATGCCTAAACCTTGCTCTGATACCACTAAATGTGACACCCCTTACCCGTGTACAGTATACCCGAGTAAGTAATGCCACACGGTGTACTGGCACACTCTAATATTCCTCAATTCATTTATATCATGCTTTTGAAGTTAATTTATGAAATATGATTTATTATAACCATTTATCAAAAGCATTATTCATTTGAGGTTCCGAAGATTTTAAAGAAAATCCGGCGGAGTACCGGCTAAAAATGGAGAAAACAGTTCTTCGGAACCTGTTAAAAACACTTCCAATATTTGTATTTCATCATCTCAAACTCCAATATCCAAAATCTCAACAATATTTCTCAATTTCAATTCTCAATAATCTTTTCATTTCTCAAACATCCTTTTCTCATATACAAGCAATAAATACATGCTTAAATTTTTGCATTCATAGTCATAACTTTCATTATTTACATGAACATCAAAATATATTACATGAGTTCAAATACATATGAGAAAGTAAAAATCTGCTACAAAATATCAAAATGACAATATGACACCTAGTGCCCTACCAATGCACTGCAGGTAGTGAGGTGACACGGATACTGTGCAGATCTACAGGATGAACTCACCCAGTCTGCGGTCTACTGGGCTCACGATCGGGATCTCCAGTACCTACGCGTGGCAAAAGCAACGCGCTAAGCAATAATGCTTAGTGGTGCAAAAATATAATAGAAGAAAATAGCAAGAAAATGAATGTGTATAGAATGTGTATGCTTTCTTTGTTTGGTATTGGGATATCCATTATTTCGTTAACGTTGTTCACTTTTATTCATTTGGTTGCCCCAAGTAACCTACACTACACGACTGGACTGGATAACGGGTAAGCGCCTTTGGGTACCTAGTACCTCGGGCGTCACACCATCGGTCACATATGCATCTCCAGGTGTAATGCGGCTAACAAGCTGTAAATAATATCGAGCACAAGGCCAAGTCTCAATACAAAGTCGAATGGCTAAAAGCCATGAAATCACTGAGAATGGCATATTGCCATGTGCGATCGCTAATCGAACCCTATTGGCATGCCAAACTATCCAAACCAATCTTGTTAGGTATACTAGGGCATTTGAAACTTTTAAATTCTTCAATTTGTGAATTTCAAATTTTTGGTGTCACTATTCATCATTGGTCAACAAAAATGTTGACTTTTAGAATAAAAATGTGTACATTGACTTTGGCACTCCCAACATACCACATTTGGTGTTTAAAACTTGTTGGCATTAAGTGTTAATACCATTTCAAAGTGTAACTCAACACAAGCAGAATTTTCAGTTTTGGTGAGTCAACTTCACTGTTCCATTGGACACTGTTACTGTGGGAATTTGAAGAAATGTAAAACATAAAAGTTGTTCCTTATTTTGTCTAGTTGAATTTCCTTTTTTGAATCACTCCATTTGGAGTTTTGTAGCTCCAGATATGACCCAAAAACCCAGGCTGGCCGGATTTGCATTCTGCAGAAAATACCATATCTACAGTAGCATGAATAGTGACTGCCATAGCCATTTGGGTTAGGTTCTGACCATAATTTTGGGTAGGTTCCTTCATGAAAGTTGTTTGTCTATGCCTTAACTTGTTGCTGTAAAAATTTCAGGTCAATTGACCAAATCTACAGTGAGTTATGGCCAAATGAACAGTTACTGTTCATTTGGTCAATTCTGCAGAACCAGCTGCAGGGTATCCGGATTGGGGCCAAGTTTTGGTCCTCTTGTTTTGGTCTTTTGGGCATGGTTTCTTCAGCAAAAATGTGCCATTATAAGCCTAGTTTCATGTCCAATTGGCCAAACTTCAATTGGACTAACACAGCCCAAGTTATGGCAGTGCAAAGGGACTGAATTTTCAGTCCCTATGCTGTTGTCCTAGGGCAGTTTATACCTTGACTTTGCCATATCATTTTTCAGTTCTAATTATGGTCAACATACCTAAAATGGTCACTAATTGACCATTAAAATGTGCTCTAATAATTTCCTAAGCCAAATCAATTTTTCACTCCCCAAAACCCTAATTCAAATTCATAATTTATGCCATTTACCTTAGCTAGCTACTAAGGCATTACTCATATGTTTATAACTTCAAATATAGTTTCTAATTCACTTCAAGCTCATCAAAAACATTCCTACATATTCTTTTACTAGGGCAGCCGAAATTCAAGTGTTCATACACATAGGTTTTTTTTGTTCATTTAAACTACAAATCTTACTAAGTTCAAGTCCAAAATCATGGAAATAAAGAGTTTAATGGGTATAAGTGCACTAACCTCAAGTGGTAGAATTTTCCAAGCCCTTAAACCTCACTTTCTTTCTCCTTCTTGGCTGCCAAAAGGTCATGCAAGGTGCTAGGATGAATTTTAATGAAAGTGACTTAGGGTTTTAAGGTAAAGCTTGAGAGTTTCTTAAGCTTGAATGAAGAGAAGAAATGGGGTTCTCCCTTGGCTATGGTGCGGCTGGTTTTGGGGAAGAAGGAGCTGCTCACATTTTTAATTCCTTTAGTCTTTATTTGTCCCTTTTATTACTTAATTAATTAGTTGTTTTATTATGATTGGAGAAGGCTTTTTAAATGACATCATAATAGGTCATATTTGGCATTTTATTTCATTTTTCTTTTCTTTCCTCTACTACTCATTTCCAATTTAATTTCTAGCAATATTTCTTCATATTTTATGTCATATTAATTATTTACTCAACTGGACAAGTCGGCCAAAAATCACCTCTGAAGGCGAAATGACCAAAATGCCCTCCGTTTGGCTTAACGGGTCAAAATTGTCTGTACCGATTGAAAATTTTTTCTAAGTATTTTCTTGGCATTCTAATGCCATGGGAACCTCAATAACCCTTCTCTGGAGTCCCAAAAATTATTTTATAATTTTTCCCCCGGGTATAGGGCTCCTCGTTGCGAGAACCGCAACTTACCTCTGGTTACCCATCGCTTGGGCACCGGCTCGTTTGACTTGGTTGTATTTTATTTCTAAAATTTTTACTAAATTTTTCTTATTAATATTTGAGTTAATTATGGTCCCTCACTTAAATTTAATTATTTTTCCGGACGTTCTAGCTGTCCGGACCGACACCGGTCACCGGAACAGTAGAATGTACGGAATGATTACCGGGAGGGTGTTACATTTAGACCTTCCTACACCAAGTTATGGACAAATGAACAAATACTATTTATTTGGTCATTTTTGTACAATGGCAGTGCACAATACCTGAATGTGACCTAATTTTTCACTATCTTAATGTTATTTTTAAGCATGGTTTCTAAATAAAAATTGTGTCATTATGTGTCTATTTTCATTCCCAATTGGCCTCATACCAATTGGGTTAGCAAAATTTTAGTTTTGGTCCCTGAAAGGGACCTAGGTCAAACTGCCAGATTGGAACCCTTCACTAATCTAAATTGCATTTCATTTTCACTCATTGAAACACATCACAATTGGTCCCAATTGACCATTTCTAATCTCAATTAGGTTCAATTGCATCAATTGACCATTTCCTCCAATTTTTCTCCTAATTTCAAGAACTCAAGAATCCTAATTTTGCAATTCATTCAATCAATGAAATTAAAGTGTATAATCTTACTCTACATACTTAATTCAACTTCTATATCACTTTAATTTCATCAAACTCAAGAAATTCAATTCCCCTTAAGGCTGGCCAAAATTCCACTATCGGTCCCCCATGATTGTTTTGTTGGTTTTTTCCATAATTTCTAAGTCTAGTTAACTCTAAACATCAGATTTTAACTAAAAATTTCAAGTTTAAATTACTAACCTTTGTTTGAATTTCAATTCTTCAATTTCTTCTCTTTTCTTCATTCTTTTCTTTTTCAATTCTCCTTATCTACTTGCCAAAATAAGGTTTATGGGGGGGAATTTGGGAAAATTAGGGTTAAGTAAATGGAAATCAAGCTTGAAACCAAGCTTTAATGGAGGAATTCATGGAGAGAGAGAGGAGCTTGGAGTTCGGCTGGCTGGTTGGGGAAAAAAGAAATGAGTGGTTCTCTTTTAATTTTTGTATTTTTATGTCTAATTAAATAAAATTTGACTTGGTCAAAAATTAGGATATTTAAAAATTTATTTTGACATCATATATGATGTCACTAAAGTGATGCAATAATTCAATTTCCATTTCTTTTTCCTTTTTCTTTTATTTTTCCATAATTCTTTAATTTAATTCTCTATTCTGAAATTTTCATTTCTCCGATTTTATTGGACAGTTAGGTCAGGAGTCACCTCTAGGGTTAAATTGACCAATTTACCCCTCGCTGGTTTGATCCAGTTTGCAATTAATCCAGTATTTTTTTCGGAGTCCTGACCTAATTATTTGACCTACTTATCAACTCTTTTCTGTGATTTTCTCTTTTCCACTAGGTTCGCAATAGCCCTTAGGACCACAATGTCATAATTTCTCGTTCAAAATTATGATTACAGTTGACCTCGCAGTCACTTCTCGGTAAAGTAACCCATTGTTGTGACCTTCGGCTCATTTAACTTTTTATGCTTTGCTTTTCTTATTTATACCTTGCCATCTAGTAATTACTATTTATTTTTATTCAGAGTTTTTCTAGGTGTCTTAAACATGATTCTATTCTTTTTAATTATCCGGACCGACACTGATCACCGGAACAATAAAATATACCAGGCTATGCATATAAGGGTGTTACATTCCCCTCAAAACCTAAGGGTCAAGAATCCTAATTCATTAATTGTTACATCCCAAGCAATCAAAGTATATAAATCTCATTTACACATTCCATCAAGCTCGCTAACACTTTTCGTTTCATAAAAATCCATCAAATCCTACCTTTCCCTATCATGGCCGAAATTTATGGGGTCTCTTTACTTGTATAATTCTTTTAATTTTTCATCAAATTTCAACTTAATTCAAGTGTCTAAGCATAAAGATAAGGAAAGAATTAAAGGAATAACACTAAACTTTGTATAGCTTTTCAATCTTCTTAATTCTCCAATCTTTCTCAAATCTCTTTCTTCCACAATTCTTACCAAGGCTTAATTACTAATTTTCTTTAACGAAAGTAGGGGATTTAGGGTTGAAATTAGGGTTTAGAAAGCTTCAACATAAGCTTCCTGTTAGTAGTATGTCCTAGATCATATCATTTAGTATGTATCTTATTTAATTAATAAAAAGGCAATTTCACTTTTCCGTTTACATAATATATTTATGTGTAATAGAAAAGGTCCATTGATATTTTGTTAAAAATTCCATTCTTCAGTTATTAAGAATATGAGTGACAGTATTTCTAGCACAAAGTATCATAAATTGGTTCACAATCGAGGATACTTCACACAGGACATGACTTATCCAGAAAGATTGTATTTATGTTTGTTCCCAAGGTATTTATATGAGATATAAATAAGATGGAATGGTGAGTCTCATGCCATATAACAAACATAATAGGCACTTATACATGATAAGTAAGCCGAACCAGTGACACTTATGATAAGCACGTTGAGTTTACTCTTGTCAATGCATTGTCATAAATCATATCAGTGTTATAACACCCCTATTTGTATAGCCTGGTATATTTCACTGTTCCGGTGACCGGTGTCGGTCCGGACAATTAAGAAGATTAGAACCATACTTAAGACAACTAGAGAAACCATAAACACAAATAATTAGTAATGTTCAATTAGTTAAGTATAAATAAGAAAAACAGAACATAAGAAGTTAAACGAGCCGAGAGTCACAGCGATGGGTGACCTCCTCGAATGATCACGAAGTCATTTTAAACTCAAATTTCGAATCAGAAATGTGACATCGCGTCCTTAGTACCGTTATTAACACAGTGGAAAAGAGACAATCACTACAAAGAACTGTTAAGCTACCAAATAATTAGGTCGTGAGCCTAAGAAATATGGAATTATTTGCAAACCGGGATGAACCGGCGAGGAGCAATTTGGTCAATTGACCCCGAGAGCTGACTCCTGACCTAACTGTCAAATAAAATCGGAGAAAAGAAAATTTCAGAATCAAAAATTAAATTAAAGAACTAATAGAAAAATAAAAAAGAAAAAAAAAGGGGAAAATTAAAAAGTAAAGGTGATGACATCATGCATGATATCATGCATGATGCCATAAGTTTATAATTAATAAATTAATTAATTAGATTCTTTTTTATGGTCTTCCATAAGCCAAAATAGATAAAAGAAAAGAAAAGAAAAGAAAAGAAAAAAATCAAATAGTCATCTTCTTTCTCCCTTTGCCGTTTCACTCTCTCCCTAATTCCTCCATGAAAGTTTCTTCATTTAAGCTTATACTTAAGCTTAAATTTCTTCACTCAACCTTCATAACTCCTCTAAAAACCTTACTAGAGCTTGTAATCTCAACTTAAGAAGAAGATTGAAAGAAGAAAGAAGAACAAAAGATAGAGATTTGAAGTCTTAAGAAAGGTTAGTATGCTAACTTTCATTTTTTTTTTCTTTAAATGCATAATTAGTTACTTAGATGAACTTAGAAATTAATGAAATGAAATAAAAATATGTGAGGAGGACCAAACTGAAATTTTGGCCAGCCATGGATGTATGAGGGTATAATGTGTTTTGAATGAATTAAATGTGTTAGTAAACTTGTATGAGAATGGTAGTAAGATTGAAATGCTTAAATGTGATTAAATACAACAATTTAGTGTGATTAGGGTTTGGAGGCCGAGGGTTTTGAGGCAAAAATTTGGAGAAATGAGTAAATGATGTGTTTGACCTATTGTGAAGTGAAAAATGGTCAATTTTGATCAAATGAGTTGTGTGGGAATGGTTGGAAATTAAGTTAAATTCGGAGGGTGTATGGTCATGCTGCTGACAGCATGACCAAGTCAACTTTGAAGGATCAGAAATGAAATTTTACAAGTCTAATTGATATGGCACCAATTGGGGATGAAAATAGACATAAAATGACACAATTTTCATTTAGGAACCATGCCCAAAAAGTGACAAAAACCTAGTGAACAAATTGACCAAAGTTGGATAAGTGCAGTCTGCCACTGTACAAACTCACCAAATGAACAGTATTTGTTCATTTGGTCATAACTCGAGCTAGGCAGGTCTAAATGACCTGAAATTTTACCAGTGATTATATGAGATATAGACCTAAAACTTTCATGAAGAATACAAACCCAAATTCTGTCAGCAACCAAGTCATTTGGCCACCCCAAATTGGTGACCCAAAACTGCCAACACCAAATTTGCCCAGAAAATCTGGGTTGTTTCCAATCTGGCAGCCATAGTTCAAATGGCCATAACTTGAGTTACAAAACTCCAATTGGGGTAATCCAAAAATGAAAATAAACTTAAGACACTAAGGAACATTTTCTATGAAGAAAGTTATGCCAAATTCTAACAGTAAAATTACCAATGGAACGGTGCAACTAGGAGCACCAAAACTGAAAATTTGACAATTTTGCCAAAAGGACTTAAACTTTGAGAAAATGATCAAAACCAACAAATTTAATGACCAAAATGTGGTATGTGGGTGAAGTTGGAGTTCCCATACCTATTAAGCCTTATAAAGTCAACAATTTGACTTGAATAGTATAGTGAATAGTAACCCGAAATACAAAAACTTCGAGAACGTCAAAATTAGCACATTAAAGCTAGGTAAAAATGAAGTGAAATTTATTTTTGGATTTATGCTAAGTTATGGTACTGAAACACTGTGAAACTGTGTGTTTCAGCTGAAAAAGACTTGGAAACTCGAAGAGACTGAGTCAAGGCTTAAAGGCGACTCACGTCAGGTCTGTGCACAGTAATTTTTGTTTAAATATATGATTCTTGAAAATTTGATTTTTTTTTAGTTAATTATGAATTGTGTTGCCATTTATGACTGTGAATATGACTTTGAAAATTGACCTGATTTTTCATAAATTATTTGAATAAATTGTTTTGAATTGATTTTGTGTTCACACTTAGCATTACAGTATCACATTATTCCTCCTCCATTTATGGGGTTGAGATCGTTTATTTTTCTCCCTCTCTGGCTTGCCAATTGAAGTTGAGATCGGATGAGTACTCATTAGCTAGCTAGCCACCTCCCTCATTGATTTCGATTAATGGGGTTGTAGATTGCTTTTTCGTGGTGTACAACACGGCATTGATCGGAAATTTTGTTTCATGGCTTAAGTGTATATGATTTTGGCAACACTGTGTTTAATAGATTATTTGACTAAATGGTGTTATTATGAGCTTTGATATTTGTGAAATGTGATTGAGAAGTATTCAAATTGTATTTCATCAATGAACGATTTATGTATTGCATTTTAAATTTTTATTGTGCACCACTGAGTATTTTATACTCAGCGATAGCTTATTTTGCTGTCGCAGATAAGAGCAAGGAGAAAGCAGCAGAGTGAGCTGCTATTGAATTGAGGCCTCCACTGATCTTTTTGTACGGGTATTATTTTATACCCTTGTAGTTAATTTTGATGTAAATATAGTAATGTTGTATGTATCTATGTAAGTTGAGCAGTTATAAATAAATTGTAATTATATTATTTTTGGATTTCCTTCTATAAATTAATAATTGTATATGTGAATTTCATATTTTATGCCTTGTGAATAGAGTTGTTAAATATTTTGAGATGATAAATTTTGATTTGGATTGTGAAATTACTTTGAAGTGATTTGAATTGAGTTGATTTGAGATTTATTGGAGGATGGGAGTTGGGGAAAATTTTTGGAAGTGTTTTTTTTTAGGTATTTAAAGAACGGTTTTCTCCAAATACAAACGAAACTCTGTCAAAATTTTTATAAAATTTGCGGCAAAATTAAAATGGATAAAAAATTTTACTAGTCTTTAAGCTTTGAATAAATGGTTTTTAATTCTCACTAAAATGCTCACCACTTCCAAAATGTAAGAAAATTGTTTTAAAATCCCTTGTAGGGTACTTAATGAGTTATCGGTAGGTGAAGTTCGGTAGTTCATTAAGTATTCTACGGGATCATGTTATGCCTTACAGAGGGGTAAGGTGTGACATGTTTTAGTGGTATCAGAGCATGTTTTTTTTTCAATAAATTTTGACTATGTGTATGAACATTTATTGATAAGTACAACTGCTCAAGTGTTTTTAATTGATACATATGACATATTTACATCATGAATATGCACTAACGGAGGTCAACCTCCTTGTGTTTGATCTCAGGAAGTAGAAAATTTGGGAAAACGGAATGGAAGGAGGAGATCATTCCGAAGAACAATCTGTTGAGGCTGAGGTTCAAGGGGAAGCCCCAGCACTCCAGAACGTGAGTGGGTCAGCCACTCCAGCTCCTGCTCCAGCACCGCAGTTCCCTGCTCAATTTGTACAGCAGATGGCTGCGTTTTTCCAGCAAATGGCGGGTAATGTGCCACCCCAAGCTCAAATGCCGCACTGTAGCACAACCACAAATTTCTCACTCGGCAATATAAAAAATTGATGAAATTTGGGGCCACCGAGTTTAAAGGCACTGTGGATCCACTAGAGGCAGAATAGTGGTTGGAAAGAATGGAACGAGTTTACAGAAAACTGCAGTGTACGGAAGAGATGAAGTTCGAGTATTCTGTTTCCTTGTTACAAGGGGATGCATATGAATGGTGGAAGACCATCCCCCACAGCCTGGTTGAGCCACCTGTGCTGACATGGACAGACTTCCTGAGGGAATTCAGGCAGAAATGGGTTCCTGATGCATATGTAGATATGAAATTACAAGAATTCTTGAGTTTGAAACAAGCGGACAGAACCATAGCAGAATATGAGAGAGACTTCTCAAGGCTAAGCCACTATGCTGGAAGCTTAGTCTCCACCACCAGAGACAGATGTAAGAGGTTTGAGTCCGGATTAAGGCCGAATTTGAGAATGCAAGTCGTGGGTTTTCAACATTAGAATTTTGCTGAATTGATCTCACAAGCCCTGAAACTGGAAAGGATAGAATCAGAAGGGGCAGTGAAGAAGGGTACACAAGAAAAAGAGAAGACTGAAAAGACTATGGGACAAGCATCTGAGAGTGGCTCTGGAAAGAGGAAACAGTTTGGGGGATCCAGCTCCCGTAGATCTGGCAGAGGTAGATTTTCTGGCCAAAGACCACCCCGGTCTGGTCAGCAGACCCAGCAGACACCTCGAGGAGCTCTATCAGTCCAGCAGTGTGAAACTTGTGGTAGAACTCATGGTGGGGTTTGTTTCAAGGCCACCGGTGCATGTTTTAACTGTGGAGGGAGCGGACATTTCGCTAAAGATTGCACTAGTCCGCGCCGGTCTGGACCTTCTGCTACATCTGAAGGATCAGCCCAAGTCTCTGCACCTAGAGGGTCACAGTCAGCTGCTAAAGGTAGAGGCAGAGGTAGGGGTCCTGGTAACACTCCTGGAAGTCAAAGCACTGTTAACCAGCCAGTACCCAGTAGCGCACCAGTTAGAGTGTATACCATGCGTCAGAGGGAGGAGGCTGAAACATCAGATGTTGTAGCTGGTAATTTTTCCATCATTGACCAAGATGTACATGTGTTATTTGATCCTGGCTCCACACATTCGTATGTTAGTGCTAGTGTGATGTGTTCTACTGCTATTCAGTGTGTACCAATGGACTATGATGTGCTAGTAACTAGTCCATTAGGCTAGGAGGTCAGGGTAAATAGGCTATATAGAGACCGTCCTTTGGTGATCCAAGGACATACTTTTCTATCTGATTTAATTGAAATGTCCTTCAGAGATTATGACATTATCTTGGGCATGGATTGGTTAGCCCTCATCATGCAATGATTGACTGTAGACTGAAGACAGTCACTTTTGGTCTTCCTCAGTATGGTGATGTAGTAATACATGGGGAGAGACAGTTATTACCTTCAAATATTATTTCAGCTGCACTGGCCAGGAAAATGATTAGAAAAGGGTGTGAGGCGTACTTGGCACATGTGATAGACACCCAAGTGGGGAGTCCAGCACTGAGGGACATTCCTACTGTATGTGACTTTCTGGATGTATTTCCTGAAGAATTGCCAGGATTACCTCCAGAAAGAGAAGTGCAGTTTGAAATTGATGTCATGCCTGGTGTGGACCCAATCTCCATAACACCATACAGAATGGCACCTGCAGAACTAAAAGAATTGAAAGTGCAGTTGCAAGAGCTGCTTGATAAGGGCTTTATCCGCCCTAGTGTGTCACCTTGGGGAGCTCCATTATTGTTTGTTAAGAAGAAGGATGGCACTCTCCAGTTATGCATTAACTATCGACAGTTGAATAAGGTGACAATAAAGAACAGATACCCATTGCCCCGCATTGATGACTTATTTGATCAGTTGAGAGGTGTAGCTGTATTCTCCAAAATTGACCTGAGATCAGGCTATTATCAGTTGAAAGTACAAGAGCAGAGTATACTTAAAACTGCCTTCAGAACCCGCTATGGCCATTATGAGTTTTTGGTCATGCCATTCGGGTTAACTAATGCTCCGGCTGCTTTTATGGATCTGATGAACACTATCTTCAGACCATACCTCGACCAGTTTGTTGTGGTATTTATTAATGATATATTGGTCTATTTGAGGAATGCAGAAGAGCATGATAGACATCTGTGAATTGTACTACAAACTTTGAGGGAGAAACAGCTATACGCCAAATTGTCAAAATGTGAATTTTGGCTGAAGGAGATATCCTTTTTGGGGCAGTTAGTATCAGCAGAGGGTATTAAGGTAGATCCTAGCAAGATTGAAGCCGTCCTTAATTGGAAGCCACCCAGAAATGTCACAGAGATTCGCAGTTTTCTGGGGTTAGCTGGATACTACCGTCGATTTGTGAAGGGATTCTCCATGTTGGCATCTCCATTGACCAAGCTACTTAGAAAGGATGTGAAATTTCAGTGGACGGACAAATGCCAGCAAAGTTTTGATAAATTAAAAAGATGTTTGACTGAGGCTCCAGTCCTGACTTTACCTACACCGGGTAAAGAATATACAATTTATAGTGATGCTTCTCACAATGGGTTAGGTTGTGTGTTGATACAAGATCGAAATGTTATTGCCTATGCATCACGCCAGCTAAAACAGCATGAGAGGAATTATCCAACACATGATTTGGAGCTTGCAGCTACTGTGTTTGCTCTTAAGATCTGGAGACATTATTTGTATGGGGAGAAGTGTTACATCTACACAAATCATAAGAGTTTGAAGTATTTGGGTACCCAGAAAGAGCTGAATTTGAGATAGAGGAGATGGTTAGAATTGATAAAAGACTATGATTGTCTAATAGACTATCAGCCAGGGAAAGCTAATGTTGTGGCTGACGCCCTAAGTCGCAAGACTATGGCAAGTCTATAGGTTACCCCTTTGTCTTTGGTACATGAGTTGAGATCATTACATGCCAGTTTAGAGATTAATGATGTGGGGCAGACAGCAGTTGCATGGCATGTACAACCAGTGTTAATTGATCAGATTAGAATGGCTGCTCAGAATGATGAAAGGTATCATAAGCTGTTGGAAGAAGTCCGGCGGGGCAAGAAACCAGAGTTCTCAATCAGAAATGATGGTCTACTGCTACACCAGGGTAGAATATGTGTTCCCAATGATGTTGATTTGAGGCAGATCATTTTGAAGGAAGCACATGAGTCTCCTTTTGCTATGCACCCTGGTGGTACAAAAATGTATAGAGGGCTAAAGGAGCATTACTGGTGGATGGGTTTAAAAAGAGATGTGGCAGAGTTTGTATCCAAATGCCTAACTTGTCAGCAAGTAAAGGCAGAGCATCAAGTACCCACTGGATTTTTACATCCACTACCAGTGCCAGAATGGAAATGGGAAAGAATAACAATGGATTTTGTAATGGGACTTCCGAGGACACAGAAGAGTCATGATGCAGTATGGGTCATTGTTGTGACCGACTAAGTTCCGCTCATTTTCGCCAAATCAATGGACTACAGTTTAGACAGATTGGCCAGGTTCTACATCGATGAGATTGTGAGACTTCATGGAGTGCCAGTATCCATTGTATCAGACAGAGATCCTAGGTTCACTTCTAGATTCTGGGGTAGTCTTCAGAGAGCTTTAGGAACTAGATTGAACTTCAGTACTGCATTCCACCCACAGATAGATGGCCAGTCTGAGAGGGTAATTCAGATCTTGGAGGACATGCTACGGGCTTGTGTGATTGAGTTTAATGGTAGTTGGGATACACACTTGCCTTTGATTGAGTTTGCTTACAACAACAGCTACCAATCAAGCATTGGGATGCCTCCATATGAAGCTTTGTATGGAAGAAAATGTAGAACCCTGTTGTGTTAGGATGACATGGGTGAAAGAAAAATGATTGGACCCGAAATTGTTCAACAGACTGAAGAGAAAATTAGGGTGATCAAAGATCCACTTAAAGCTACATCAGACCGTCAGAAGTCCTATATTGATTTGAAAAGAAGGGATATTGAGTATGCAGTGGGTGAGAAAGTTTTCCTTAAGGTTTCTCCTTGGAAGAGGATTATGAGACTCGGTAGAAAGGGGAAACTAAGTCCTAATTTTATCGGGCCATATGAGGTATTGGAAAGAGTGGGTCCTTTGGCTTATCGTTTGGCACTACCTCCAGAGTTGGAGAAGATACATAACGTCTTCCATGTGTCTATGTTGAGTAGGTATCAATCAGACCCATCCGATGTACTACCAGTAGAAGAAATTGAAGTGAATCCAAACCTCACATATGAAGAAGAACCCATAAAGATTCTGGCTTATGAGGTGAAGCAGCTACAGAACAAGCAGATACCATTGGTAAAAGTGCTATGGAACCATCATTCGGGCTAGGAGGCTACTTGGGAACGAGAGGAGGACATGAGGAGACAACACTCACAGCTGTTCAGAGATTGATACCAGGTAAAATTTCGAGACGAAATTTGTTTAATAGGGGGAGAATTGTAACACCCCTATTTGTATAGCCTGGTATATTTCACTGTTCCGGTGACCGGTGTCGATTCGGACAATTAAGGGGATTAGAACCATACTTAAGATAACTAGAGAAACCACAAACACAAATAATTAGTAATGTTCAATTAGTTAAGTATAAATAAGAAAAACAGAACTTAAGAAGTTAAACGAGCTGAGAGTCACAACGATGGGTGACCTCCTCGGGAACGACTACGAAGTCATTTTAAACTCAAATTTTGAACCGTAAAATGTGACGTTGCGGTCCTTAGGACCCTTATGAACACAGTGGAAAAGAGAAAATCACGAAAAAGAACTGTTAAGCTAGTCAAATAATTAGGTCAGGGAGCCGGAAGAAATATGGAATTATTTGCAAATCAGGATGAACCAGCGAGGGGCAATTTGGTCAATTGACCCCAAGAGCTAACTCCTGACCTAACTGTCAAATAAAATCGGAGAAAAGAAAATTTCAAAATCGAGAATTAAATTAAAGAACTAATAGAAAAATAAAAAAGAAAAAAAAGGGGAAAATGAAAAAGTAAAGGTGATGACATCATACATGATATCATGCATGATGCCATAAGTGTATAATTAATAAATTAATTAATTAGATTTTTTTATGGTCTTCCATAAGCCAAAATAGATAAAAGAAAAGAAAAGAAAAGAAAAAAAAAATCAAATAGTCATCTTCTTTCTCCCTTTGCCGTCTCACTCTCTCCCTAATTCCTCCATGAAAGTTTCTTCATTTAAGCTTATACTTAAGCTTAAATTTCTTAACTCAACCTTCATAACTCCCCTAAAAACCTTACTAGAGCTTGTAATCTCAACTTAAGAAGAAGATTGAAAGAAGAAAGAAGAACAAAAGATAGAGATTTGAAGTCTTAAGAAAGGTTAGTATGCTAACTTTCATTTTTTTTTCTTTAAATGCATAATTAGTTACTTAGATGAACTTAGAAATTAATAAAATGAAATAAAAATATGTGAGGAGGACCAAACTGAAATTTTGGCCAGCCATGGATGTATGAGGGTATGATGTGTTTTGAATGAATTAGATGTGTTAGTAAACTTGTATGAGAATGGTAGTAAGATTGAAATGCTTAAATGTGATTAAATGCAATAATTTAGTGTGATTAGGGTTTGGAGGCCTAGGGTTTTGAGGCAAAAATTTGGAGAAATGAGTAAATGATGTGTTTGACCTATTGTGAAGTGAAAAATGGTCAATTGTGACCAAATGAGTTGTGTGGGAATGGTTGGAAATTAAGTTAAATTCGGAGGGTGTATGGTCATGCTGCTGGCAGCATGACCAAGTCAACTTTGAAGGACCAGAAATGAAATTTTACAAGTCCAATTGATATGGCACCAATTGGGGATGAAAATAGACATAAAATGACACAATTTTTATTTAGGAACCATGCCCAAAAAGTGACCAAAACCTAGTGAACAAATTGACCAAAGTTGGATAAGTGCAGTCTACCACTGTACAAACTGACTAAGTGAACAGTATTTATTCATTTGGTCATAACTCGAGCTAGGCAGGTCCAAATGACCTGAAATTTTACCAGTGATTAGATGAGATATAGACCTAAAACTTTCATGAAGAACACAAACCCAAATTCTGCCAGAAACTAAGTAATTTGGCCACCCCAAGTTGGTGACAAAAACTGTCAGCACCGAATTTGCCAAGAAAATCTGGGTTGTTTCCAATCCGGCAGCCATGGTTCAAATGGCCATAACTTGAGCTACAAAACTCCAATTGGGGCGATCCAAAAATGAGAATAAACTTAAGACACTAAGGAACATTTTCTATGAAGGAAGTTATGCCAAATTCCAACAGTAAAATTACCAATGGAATAGTGCAACTAGGAGCACCAAAACTAAAAATTTGACAATTTTGCCAAAATGACTTAAACTTTGAGAAAATGACCAAAACCAATAAATTTAATGACCAAAATGTGGTATGTGGGTGAAGTTGGAGTTCCCATACCTATTAAGCCTTAGAAAGTCAACAATTTGACTTAAATAGTGTAGTGAATAGTAACCCGAAATACAAAAACTTCGAGAACGTCGAAATTAGCACATTAAAGCTAGGTAAAAATGAAGTGAAATTTATTTTTGGATTTATGCTAAGTTATGGTACTGAAACACTATGAAAATGTGTGTTTCAGCTGAAAAAGACTTGGAAACTCGAAGAGACTGAGTCAAGGCTTAAAGGCGACTCACGTCAGGTCTGTGCACAGTAATTTTTGTTTAAATATATGATTCTTGAAAATTTGATTTTTTTTTAGTTAATTATGAATTGTGTTGCCATTTATGACTGTGAATATGACTTTGAAAATTGACCAGATTTTTCATAAATTATTTGAATAAATTGTTTTGAATTGATTTTGTGTTCACACTTAGCATGACAGTATCACATTATTCCTCCTCCATTTATGGGGTTGACATTGTTTATTTTCCTCCCTCTCTGGCTTGCGAGTTGAGGTTGAGATCGAATGAGTACTCATTAGCTAGCTAGCCACCTCCCTCATTGATTTCGATTAATGGGGTTGTAGATTACTTTGTCGTGGTGTACAACACGGCATTGATCGGAAATTTTGTTTCATGGCTTAAGTGTATATGATTTTGGCAACACTGTGTTTAATAGATTATTTGACTAAATGGTGTTATTATGAGCTTTGATATTTGTGAAATGTGATTGAGAAGTATTCAAATTGTATTTCATCAATGAACGATTTATGTATTGCATTTTAAATTTTATTGTGCACCACTGATTATTTTATACTCAACGATAGCTTATTTTCCTGTCGCAGATAAGAGCAAGGAGAAAGCAGCAGAGTGAGCTGCTATTGAATTGAGGCCTCCACTGATCTTTTTGTACGGGTATTATTTTATACCCTTGTAGTTAATTTTGATGTAAATATAGTAATGTTGTATGTATCAATGTAAGTTGAGCAGTTGTAAATAAATTGTAATTATATTATTTTTGGATTTCCTTCTGTAAATTAATAATTATATATGTGAATTTCATATTTTATGCCTTGTGAATGGAGTTTTTAAATATTTTGAGATGATAAATTTTGATTTGGATTGTGAAATTACTTTGAAGTGATTTGAATTGAGTTGATTTGAGATTTATTGGAGGATGGGAGTTGGGGAAAATTTTTGGAAGTGTTTTTTTTTAGGTATTTGAAGAACGGTTTTCTCTAAATACAAACGAAACTCTGTCAAAATTTTTATAAAATTTGCGGCAAAATTAAAATGGACAAAAATTTTTACTAGTCTTTAAGCTTTGAATAAATTGTTTTTAATTCTCACTAAAATGCTCACCACTTCCAAAATGTAAGAAAATTGTTTTAAAATCCCTTGTAGGGTACTTAATGAGTTATCGGTAGGTGAAGTTCGGTAGTTCATTAAGTGTTCTACGGGATCATGTTATGCCTTACAGAGGGGTAAGGTGTGACAAGTGCATATAATATTTAGACTTGAGATAACACAATTATCTTGTATATAAGTAGTTTGAGTTTGATACTGCTTTTATACTTATACTGTGTATGGGTATATGGGCATGTGTTGGCTCCTACTAGATATATATGGAGGTAGGTGTTGATCAAGATGGAATCTGTTACCCTAAGTAAATAGAGATAAAATCCTATGTTCATTTAATTGTTCTTAATGTTTCAAGTTCCTGGCCAGGACAAACAGATTTAATTAGAAAAGAGTTTCTGATGAGAAAATCTTTTTAATCAAGAATTAGAATTAAAAGAGAACATAATATTCATAGCAAATGGGGTTTGACATAAACCATAACTCCAACTCGAATTGGGATTTTGTAACAAAGAGATTCTAGTGCGTGGTATCATATGATTAAAGGTTCATTTAAGATATTCCTTATTACTGATTGGGTGGTGCTAACCGTGGTCTATGAGGTGCCTAAAATGATTTAGAGAAATCATTTATGGTAAGAAAGAGTTCTGATGATATTAAGAGTTAATATCATATCTCATTGCCAATTAGTGATGAGCCTAGTGAGTCACACACATACACAAGATAATCATCAAGTTAAATGTGATTTAATTAATTAAAGAGTTTAATTGATTAATTAAATAGGTTTGGTTTGCAATAAGACTGCAAAGTCCCTAGCATGACTTAAAACCAAATCTTGGTTATTGGATGTATAGTATAAATTAAATTTATATTTAAAGTGTTTAAATATGAATTTGATTATGAGAAATTAACTAATAGAGATTAATTAATTAATTTATATTTGATATAAATTGATTACAACACAAGTGTAATTTGGTCATTTCACAGGGTGATATGTAGCACCATGAAATGGTGGCACATGGCACCATATAAGCTTGTCATTTGTCTTCCAATCATGCATGATGATCAAAGTCAATATTAAACCTAGCTTTGACACTTGGCTTAATATGATTAGGTCAATTAAAATTAAGGTGCAATCAGGTGATGACATGTGGCAAGGGTTTTAAGTGATGACCTAATTATAAAAGGGAAAGAATGAAAAAACAAATAACACATTCTGATTTTCCCTCAAAGGTGCCGCTACCCATTGAGCCTTCTTCCTCTCTTCTTCTTCTGCTCTCATCAATTCAAAGAGAATTGCCCATATTCTTTTAAATTAAAATTGCTAGAAATTGTTTCTAGTGTCCTATATACATCTACAACCTCCCTAAAGGCAAATCCCTAATTTCTAATTAGTTGGCAAGGCTTAAGAAGCTGTTCAAGGGGCTACCATTGCTGATCTTGTTCTGGACAAATCAGAGGGACAATATTTGGGGTCCTAGGTGCTTCCCAAAGGTACCAAATACATCTACAGTGCATCAAAAGGTTAGTGCATATGTTCTTATATTAATCTAGGGTTCTAATGAATTAATCTGTTAATTCAAAAATCTTAAATGGCAAATGTATATCCTAATACATATTAAAAGGGTTTTAATATACAATTGAATATTGAAATCAATTAGGTATATAATGAATCTTGCATGATGTATGAGACCCTAGAAAAAAAATTTTGAATTCAATGTTCTAATCTAATAATTTTCATGCTTCCGCTCCTTTACTTCCATGGTGGAAATTAAGAGAAAGACAAGAGAGAGAGAGGGGCTACGGCTAGAAGAAGAAGACACTCCTTTTTATTTATTTTTTTTTCATTTAAGTGTATTTATCTCTTATTTTGACTTAGTCAAAAAATTAATTAAATTTTAATTAATTATGAAGCCATGCATGATGCCATCATGATGATGTCATAATCCTTATTTTATTTTCTCTTCTTTTTCCTCACTTCTTCAATTTAATTATATATTTCATAATTTTAATTTCTCACATTTTATTGGACAGTTAAGTCATGAGTCACCTCTAAGGGTGAATTGACCAATTTGCTCCTCGCCGGTTTGATCCAGTTTACCAATAATTCAGTGTTTCTTTCAGAACCCTGACCTAATTATTTGATCTAGTTCTCTACCTTTTTCTGTGACTTTCACATTTCCCCTAGCTTCACAATAATTCTTAGGCCTGTGGTGTCACAATGGCCTATACAAAAATAGAGTTATAACTTACCTTACAATCATTTCGCAGTACGATCACCCATCGCTATGACCCCCGGCTTGTAACACCCCTATTTGCATAGCCTGGTATATTTCACTGTTCCATTGATCGGTGTTGGTCTGGACAATTAAAGAGATTAGAACCACATTTAAGATACTAAGTTAAGCCCTAAACGTAAATAATTAGTAATTGCCAAATAGTTAAGTATAAATAAGAAAAATAGAACATAAGAAGTTAAATGAGCCGGGAGTCACAATGATGGGTGACCTTCTCGGGAATGACTACGAAGTTAGTCTAAACTCAAATTTCGAACCATAAAATGTGACGCTGCGATCCCTAGGACTATTGCGAACATAGTGGAAAAGAGAAAATCACGAAAAAGAATTGTTAAGCAAGTCAAATAATTAGGTCAATGATCTAGAAGAAATATCGAATAACTTGCAAACTGGATCGAACCGGCGAGGGACAATTTGGTCAATTCACCCCTAGAGCTGACACTTGACTTAACTGTCTAATAAAATTAGAGAAAAGAAAATTTCAGAATCAAGAATTAAATTAAAGAACTAATGGAAAAATAAAAGAAAAGAAAAATAAGAAATGACATCATCAAAATGACATAAGCTATGACATCAAAAATAAATTATATTTAATTAAAATTTAACTAAGTCAAATAAAAGGGATAAAACCAAAAATTGAAAAACAAAAATCACTCTCTTCCTCTTCCTAAACCAGCTGGCTACCTCACTCTCTCTCTCCCTCCTCCATTGCAAACCTCCATGGAAGCTTGAGATCAAGCTTGCAAACCCCCATCAAAACTTACCTTGCCCCAAAATTCTCCATTAGAACTTGTTAAACCAACTTGAGAAGGTGATTGAAGAAGAAAAGAAAAGAGGAAAAGGGAAGAAATTGAAAAAGTTGAGATTCAATTGGAGGTAAGTGATTGAATTTGAAAATCTTAGTTTATATGTTCTGTTTATAGCTCAATTAAACTAGAAATCAATTTAAAATCAAACAAAAATAATTGTTGAGAGACCAAACATGAATTTTGGCCAGCTAGGGTTATGGTTTGATATGAATGAGTTTGATAGTTTTGAATGGTTATTTGAGGTGAATTAGGTGTGTAGATCATGAATGTACACTTTGAAATGCATTAGATTGAACATTATGTGTAGCTAGGGTTTTGAGCATGTGAAAAATTAAAGAAAAAGTTGAGAATTAGTCAATTGATGTAGTTAACCTTATTTGAGTTGAAAAATGGTCAAGTATGACCATTTGTGGTGTGTATGAATTGTTGGAACCAAATTTCAATTCGGATTGGTGAGGGTCAATCTACAGGCAGCTTGACCTAGGTCCCTTTCAGGGATTAAAAATGAAAATTTACCAAGCCAATTGGTGTAAGACCAATTAGGAATGAAACTAGACACAAAATGGCACATTTTTCATTTAGGAATCATGCCTAGAAAGTGACCATAACTTAGTGAACAATTAGACCAAATCCGGAATTAGGCACACTGCCCTGTACAAAAATGATCAAATGAATAGCAATTACGTAAATGACCATAACTTGGGTTAGGAAGGTCCAAATGACCTGAATTTTATACCAATAGAAAGCTAAGATATAGCCCTACAACTGTCATGAAGAAAACAAACCCAAATTTTGACCATTACCTATTTGAAAAATCACCTGCAGTCAACCCACAAAAACTGCCAATAATCAGGAATTTGCCCAAAATTCTGGGTAACACCAAAATCCTGCCAACCATGTTCAAATGGCCATAACTAGGGCTATAAAACTCCAAATGGAGTGATTCAAAAAGGGAAATAAAGTTAAGATAATAAGAAACAACTTATATGAAAAAAACTTAGCCAAATTACCACAGCAACTTGACCAATAAAATAGTGTAAAACAGGACACCAAATCTGAAATTTTGGAATTTCACCTAAGAGACTTAAGATTTGAGGAAAACAATCAAAACCAACAAGTTAGGTAACCAAAATGTGGTATGTGAGTGAAATTAGAATTCCCATACCTATTAAGCATTAGAAAGTCAACAAATTGACTTGAATAGTGTCGTGAATGGTAACCCGAAGTGTAAATTTTAATGAATATCAAGCTTAGTATATTAAAGCTAGATATAAATAGATTTGAATTTATTTTTGGATTTATGATAAATTGTGATACTAAAACACTATAAAATGGTGTGTTTCAGTTAAAAAGAATACCGGGAAAGAACCCGAGGCATCAAGTCAAGGCTAAGAGGCGACTCGTATAAGGCTTGTGCACAATATATAAATTTCTATAAATTTTCTTCTGCAAATTGTTTTGAATGAACTGTGATATTAAATTTTGACTTAATTGTATTGAAATGTTTATTATGCTTTTGACTTAAATTGTTGAAAGTTTACTTGTATGTGTTTGAAATGGCAACAAATGTTTAGTAAATTACTAAGATAGTTTTAAAACTACAGTGTCATGAGATGACTAGTGGGGGAAATTATTTTTGAATTTTGATTCCTTCTCTTGCTGAAGTGTTGAAGTGTGCACTAGTAGAAGAAGAAATTTGAATGGGTACCCATATATTTAAGCTAGCTAGCCTTGTGATTTCTCATAAGCCTCTAGCTATTGAGATGAATATTGTTTCGAATGGCATGATATAACTGTGTGTTTTTATGAAATTCATTTTGAGACTTCCTAAATGAAATTATTTGGACTAAAAGTTTATAAATCATGTTTGTATTTGTTTTCATGTTCAGTTCAATATTTTAATAAATGTGATTTGAATTATGCATAAACTGTTATTTTAGTATGTTGTGCACTACTGAGTCATAGTACTCAGCAATGGCTGTTATTACTGTCGCAGATATAGAGACTAGAGGAGCAGCAAAATGAGCAGTTGAGGATCTTAGAGCCACATCCCTGAAGTTTTATCGAGTATATTTTATACCCTAATTGTAATATTTAGTTTGATGTATGTAAATGTATGTACATGTAATAACTGGTCAAGAGCAATTGTATAGAGTTTGTAATAATCTTATTTTGGATTTTCTAATGTAAATTTTGATCGATGAATATAAATCGTTTTGTAACACCCTCATTTGTATAGCCTGGTATATTTCACAGTTCCGGTGACCGGAGTAGGTCCGGACAATTAAGAGGATTAGAACCACACTTAACACAACTAGATAAACCATAAACACAAATAATTAGTAATTGCCAATTTGTTAAGTATAAATAAGAAAAACAGAACATAAGAAGTTAAACGAGCCGAGAGTCACAGCGATGGATGACCTTCTCGAGAAGGACTGCGAAGTCATTTTAAGCTCAAATTTCGAACCATAAAATGTGACACTGCGGTCCTTAGGACCCTTATAAACATAGTGAAAAAGAGAAAATCACGAAAAAGAACTGTTAAGCCAGTCAAATAATTAGGTCAGGGAGCCGGAAGAAATATGGACTTATTTGCAAACCGGGATGAACCGGCGAGGGGCAATTTGGTCAATTGACCCCGAGAGCTGACTCCTGACCTAACTATCAAATAAAATAGGAGAAAAAAAATTTCGGAATCAAGAATTAAATTAAAGAACCAATAGAAAAAAAATAAATAAATAAAAAATAAGAAAATGGAAAAGTCAAAAGGTGATGACATCATGCATGACCTCATGCATGATGCCATAAAGAATAAAATTAATTTAATTACTTATTTAGATTTTTGGGATCTTCCATAAGAAAAAATAAATAAAAGAAAGGAAAAAAAATTCATTGTCTTCTTCTTCCCTTCCAAGACATTTTCTCTCTCCCTTAGCTCTCTCTCTCAAACTCCATTAGAGCTCTTAATTCAAGCTTCATAAACCTTCAATTCCACCATACAAACCTTACTCTCCAACATTAAATCTTGTAGTTAGACCTAGATAAGGAGCTTGACAACAAAAAGAAAAAGAAAGGAAGGAGTTTTGAAGAAAAGGAAATTTTGCATAAAAAGGTTAGTAATCAAATTTGATAAATTGAGTTTGATTCTTACATTTCTAACTTATTTAGCTTGTAAATATGCTTATAATGAAAAGAAAAAATTGTGAGGGACCATTACTGAATTTTGGCCAGCATAAGGGGGAGGGTGATTTGCATGATTTGAATAGTTTGAATGGGTATATAAATCTTAGTTAGTTGAATGACTGTGGTTAAAGGCATGGAATCAAATAAATGCAAAAATTAGTGTGAATTAGGGTTTGGACATTAGGGTTTAGGGACAAAAATGTGAAGAAGTGCTAAATGATGTCTTTGACATAGTTTAAGGAAAGAAATGGTCATTTGTGACCTAATTAAGTGTGCTAGAAGTGTTTGAATCAAAGCCAAATTCGGATTGGGTATGCACCATGACCAAAAGTCAACTTTGAGGGACCAAAAATGAAATTTTACAAGTCCAATTGATATGGGACCAATTGGGACTGAAAATAGGCACTAAATGACACAATTTTCATTTAGGAAGCATGCCCAAAAAGTGACCAAAACCTAGTGAACAAACTGACCAAACTTGAAAATCTACAGTATGAACAGTACACATGAACAGTATTCGTGTTTGGGTCATAACTTGAGCTAGAAAGGTCTAAATAACCTAAAATTTTACCAGTGGTTAGATGAGATATAGACCTAAAACTTTCATGAAGAACAAAAACCCAAATTATGCCATTAACCAAGTCATTTGGCTACCCCAAATTGATGACTCAAATCTGCCAACACCAAAAAATTTTCCAGAATTCTGGGTTGTGTCTAATCCGGTAGCTATGGTTCAAATGGCCATAACTTGAGCTAAAAAACTCCAATTTGGGTGATTCAAAAAGGAGAATAAACTTAAGACATTAGGGAACATTTTCTATGAAGAAAGTTTTGCCAAATTCCAATAGTAAAGTGACCAATGGAACAGTGCAACTTAGGACTCTAAAACTGAAAATTAGCAATTTTGCCTAAATGACCTAAGTTTTGAGAAAACAACCAAAACCAACAAGTTTGGTGACCAAAATGTGGTATGTGGGTAAAGTTGGAATTCCCATACCTATTAAGCCTTAGAAAGTCAATAATTTGACTTGAATAGTGTAGTGAATAGTAACCCGAAACACAAAATTTCAAGAATGTCGAGTTTAGCACGTTAGAGTTAGGTAAAAGTGAAGTTAAATTTATTTTTGGATTTATACTAAGTTATGGTACTGAAACACTGTAAAATTGTGTGTTTCAGTTGAAAAGAATACCGGAAAAGAACCCGAGGAACCGAGTCAAGGCCAAGAGGCAACTCGCTTGAGGTTTGTGCACAACATTACTATGCTTTAAAATTCATTGATAAAGTGAATGAAATATGTATTTTACATTTGCTTTGAATTGTTGAAAGTTATTGTGTATATTTGAAATGACAATGTTTAGCAAATTGTTAAGATAAGTTTTGAAACCACAGTGTCATGACCATATATTTAAACACCTCACTTGCACGACTAGTGGGGGTAATTAGTTTCGAATTTTGATTCCTTCTCTGGAGAAGTGTTGAGGTGTGCCAGTAGAAGAGGATGTGAATAGATATCTATATATTTGAGCTAGCTAGCCTTGTGATGTGATTTCTCTTTAGCCTCTGGCTATTGAGATTCTATTTGTTTCGAATGGCATGATCTAACTGTGAGTTTTATGAAATTTGTTTTGATACTTTAAAATGAACTTGGTTTGCATTAAAATCTCATAATTCATGTTTTGTGGTTAATGCTCATGTTTAGTCAAATTTTTGAATAAATGTGATTTATATTTTGCATAAAGATTATTTTAGTATGTTGTGCACCACTGAGTCTTAGTACTCAGAGATAGCTTTTATTGCTGTCGCAGATATAGATACTAGAGAAGTAGCAAACTGAGCTGCTGAGGATTGAGGATCTTCCTGCTTTGAAGCTATCGGGTATAATATATACCCTAATTGTAAATATTTATTTTAATGTATGTAATGCACAGAAATGTATGGACATGTGAAAATGGGTCTTGAGCAGCTTGTACAAAATCTGTATAAAATTCGTAATAAATTTTAGTTTTGATTTTCTTAATGTAAATTTTTGTATGATGTATATATAAATTGTTTATCTTTAAAGAAATATGAATGTATGAAATTGATTGACTATACCTTGAGGATTATTGAATTTTGAACTTGAGAAATTGATTGAAATGATTGTGGAGTTATTGAAATTGATTGAGTTTGATTGTAAAATTGAAGTAGTGGTTGAGAGAAATTTTTTTAGAAGTGTTTTTTACAGGTATTTGAAGAACTGTTTTCTCAAAATACAGACAGAAAATCTGTCAAAATTTTTATAAAATTTGTGGAAAAATAAAATGGGCCAAAATTTCCAACTAGCTTTCAAACTTAATTAAATGTTTTAAATACCTATTAGAAAACGCTCACCACTTATCAAAAATAAGAAAATTATTTTAAAATCCCTTGTAGGGTACTTAATGAGTTATCGGTATATGAAGTGCGGTAGTTCATTAGGTATTCAATGGGATCGTGTTATACCTTACAGAGGGGTAAGGTGTGACATGTTTTAGTGGTATCAGAGCTAAATTTTTAAAGTTTGTTTTAACTTATGAATTTGTGTCTTTCTTTGTTAAGTACAAATGCTCAATGTCTATATTTGTTACATACAGTGCATTAAATCATAAATATGAACTAACAGAGGGAAATCTCCTTGTATTACTTGTTCAGGAGATACCTTAACTTCAGACTGAAATGGAAGAAGGGGATCACTCAGTTGAGCAGTCTGTTAAAGCTGAGGCACAAGGGGAAGCCCCAGCTTTACCGAATGTTAGTGGGTTAGTAGCGCCAGTCCCGCAAATGCCGCAGTTTCCTGCACAGTTCGCACAGCAGATGGCTGTGATGTTTCAACAAATGGCTGGGGGTATGCCTGCTCAAGCTCCAACCTAAACACCTGTGGCACAACCACTACCTCTAGCCAGAAAGTATGATAAATTACTGAAGTATGGGGCTACATAATTTAAGGGTATAGTGGACCCTTTAGAGGCAAAGCAATGGCTTGAAAGAATGGACAGAGTATTTAAGATGCTGCACTGCCAAGATGAACTGAAGTTTGAATACTCTGTGTCTCTACTGCAAGGGGATGTGTATGATTGGTGGAAGACCATCCCCCACACTGGTGAACCACGATCGACACAGGATGACTTCATCAGAGAGTTCAGACAGAAATACGTCCCAGACTCATATGTAGATCAGAAGTTACAAGAGTTTCTGAGTCTAAAACAAGGCAACAGAACAGTGGCAGAGTATAAAAGGGAGTTCTCCCGCTTAAGTCACTATGCAGGGAGTTTCCTTACTACCAGCAAGGCAAGGTGCAAGAGATTTGAGACGGGTTTGAAGCTTAGCATAAGGATGCAAGTTTTGGGATTTCGACACAGCAATTTTTCAGAACTTATATCTCAAGCACTTGAGCTGGAGAGAATTGAATCAAAAGCAACCCCAGTGAAAGAAAAATCAGAGAAAACTGAGAAATCAGAAAAAGACAAGGGGGAAAAGTTAGTAGAATAGAGTTCTGGTGGGACTTCTGGGAAGAAGAAGAAATTTAGTGGACCCAGCAGGGGTTGAGGTGGAAGATTTGGTAGGGGCAGATTTTCCGGACAGAGACCCCCTAGGTCTGGTCAGCAGTCGAACACGGGTTCACATTCTGCCCTCCCCTGTGAGACTTGTGATAAGATTCATGGGGGGGAGTGTTATTGGGCCACTGGAGCCTGCTTTAACTGTGGAGGCAAGGGTCATTTAGCAAGAGACTACACTAGTGCTCCGTCTTCGAGATATGGTCCAGCTCCTACTATTGCTGAGAGATCTATTCAGAGTCCTGCTCCCAGAGGTTCACAGTCAGTTGGCAGAGGAAGAGGCAGAGGTAGAGGCACTGCTTCAGGCAGTCAGGGCACAATTGGTTAGTCAGCACAGGGAAGTGCTTCAGTCAGGGTTTATTCAAGGAGACAACGAGAAGAGGCTGAGACTTCCGATGTAGTAGCTGGTATATTTTCTATCTCTGATCAAGAAGTATTTGTATTGTTTGATCCGGGTTCAACCCATTCATATGTTAGTGCTAGAATAGCCAGTTCACTTGCTGTTCCATGTGTGCAAATGGGTTTTGAAGTGCTAGTAACTAGTCCGTTAGGACAAGAGGTCCGAGTCAATAGAATTTATAGGGACTGTCAATTCGTGATCCAAGGACATGTTTTTCTGTCAGATTTAATTGAAATGCCCTTCAGAGATTATGATATCATCTTGGGCATGGATTGGTTAGCCAGGCATCATGCCATAATTGACTGTAGACTAAAGACAGTCACTTTTGGTCTCCCTTTGTACGGTGATGTGGTAATACATGGGGAGAGGCATTTACTGCCATCAAACATCATTTCGGCTGCACTAGCCAGAAGGATGATCAGAAAGGGGCGTGAAGCATACTTGGCACATGTGATAGACACCCAAGTGGGTAGTCCAGCACTGAGGGACATCCCTATGGTATGTGACTTTCCGGATGTATTTCCTGATGAATTATTAGGATTACCTCCAGAAAGAGAGGTACAGTTTGAGATTGATGTTATGCCTGGTGTGGATCCAATCTCCATAACACCATATAAAATGGCACCTGCAGAATTGAAAGAGTTGAAAGTGCAGTTGCAAGAGCTACTTGACAAGGGCTTTATCCACCCCAGTGTGTCACCTTGGGGAGCGCCAGTGTTGTTTATAAAGAAGAAGGATAGCACTCTCCGGTTATGCATTGACTATCGGCAGTTGAATAAGATGACAATAAAGAATAGATATCCATTGCCCCGCATTGATGACTTGTTTGATCAGTTGAGAGGTGCAGCTGTGTTCTCCAAAATTGACCTGAGATCAGGTTATTATCAGCTGAAAGTACAAGAGTAGAGTATTTCTAAAACTGCCTTCAGAACCTGCTATGGCCATTATGAGTTCTTAGTCATGCCATTCGGGTTAACTAATGCTCTGGCTGCTTTTATGGATCTGATGAACACTATCTTCAGACCATACCTCAACCAGTTTGTTGTGGTATTCATTAATGATATATTGGTCTATTTGAGGAATGCAGAAGAGCATGATAGACACCTGCGGATTGTACTGCAGACTTTGAGGGAGAAATAGCTATATGCCAAATTGTCGAAGTGTGAATTTTGGCTGAAGGAAATATCTTTCTTAGGGCATGTTGTATCAGAAGAGGGCATCAAGGTAGATCCAAGTAAGATTGAAGCTGTCCTTAATTGGAGGCCACCCATAAATATCATAGAGATTCACAGTTTTCTGGGTTTAGCTAGATACTACCGTAGATTTGTGAAGGGATTCTCCATGTTGGCATCTCCACTGACCAAGCTGCTTAGGAAAGATGTAAAATTTCAGTGGACGGATAAATGCCAACAGAGTTTTGATGAATTGAAGAAATGTTTGATTAAAGCTCCAATCCTTACTTTACCTACCCCGGGTCAAGAATACACAGTTTACAGTGATGCTTCTCACAATAGGTTAGGCTGTGTATTGATGCAAGATCGAAATGTCATTGCCTATGCATCACACCAGCTGAAATCGAATGAGAGGAATTATCCAACACATGACTTGGAGCTTGCAACTATTGTGTTTGCTCTTAAGATGTGGAGACACTATTTGTATGGGGAAAAGTGTTACATCTATACAGATCATAAGAGTTTGAAGTATCTGGGCACTCAGAAGGAGTTGAATTTGAGACAGAGGAGGTGGTTAGAGTTGATAAAAGACTATGATTGCCTGATAGACTATCAGCCAGGGAAAGCTAATGTTGTGGCTGACGCCTTAAGTCTCAAGATTATGGCAAGTCTACAGGTTACTCCTTTATCTATGGTACATGAGTTGAAATCATTACATGCCAGCTTAGAGATTAATGATGAGGGGCAGACAGTAGTTGCATGGCATGTACAGCCAGTGTTGATTGATCAGATCAGAATGGCTGCTCAGAATGATAAGAAGTATCAGAAGCTATTGGAAGAAGTCAGGCAGGGCAAGAAACCAAAATTCTCAATTAGAGATGATGGTCTACTGCTACACCAGGGCAGAATATGTGTTCCTAATGATGTTGATTTGAGGCAGATCATTTTGAAGGAAGCACATGAGTCTCCTTTTGCCATGCACCCTGGTGGCACAAAAATGTATAGAGGGCTAAAGGAGCATTACTGGTGGATAGGTTTGAAAAGGGATGTGGCAGAGTTTGTATCCAAATGCCTAACTTGTCAGCAAGTAAAGGCAGAGCATCAAGTACCCACGGGGTTATTACATCCACTACCAATGCTAGAATGGAAATGGGAAAGAATAACAATGGATTTTGTGATGGGACTTCCGAGGACACAGAAGAGTCATGATGCAGTATGAGTCATTGTTGACAGACTAACCAAGTCTGCTCATTTTCTGCCAGTTCGAATGGACTACAGTTTAGAATGATTGGCCAAGTTGTATATAGACGAGATTGTGAGACTGCATGGAGTGCCAGTATCCATTGTAACACCCCTAAGTTCGGTAGTGCGTTCTACTGTTCCGGTGACCAGTGTTGTCCGGACAGCTAGGATGCCTAGAATTACACTTCAATATGAGTGAGGAGACATAAAATAATGAAATACAAGAAAATAAAATACAAGAAAAACAAAGAAAAAATAATAGCAAAGAAATGTAACCAAGTTAAGCGAGCCGAGAACCATGGGTGACCGCACCGGGAAGTCACGGCGTGGACCGTTGACTAGCCCTGGATTGCGGGGAACCCTGGAAAATATTTTTAGGACTTAAAGAGACATCAATTGAAGTAGGAATATCATTAGAAATATCAAAGAAAAATTAAATAATTAGTACAAAGAAAAGTGAGAAATTGAAAAACAGACAAAACCCGGTGTTACCGAAAAATCGGGAATGCAACCCGAACAGGGGCATTATGGTCATTTGACATCCCGAATTGTCTTTTGACCTAAATGTCCACTAAAAATAAATAATATTACACTTAGAAAATAAAATGAAAAATTAAATTGGGGGTACCTAATACAAATAGCCAAAAATGGAGTGAAAAATGTGTAAATAACACATGTAAGCTTATTATATAATTAAATTTGAGTGAGTGGGCCACTAAAGGAATAAAATAGAAACATAGTGGGGCAGATGCAAGTCCACTATACCAAGCAGAAACTTCATCTTCCTCAAACCCTCTCAACATTGCCGAATTGAAGAAGAATAAAAACCTCCATTGGCGTTTCTCTTCAAGCTTCATGCACTCCTCCATTTCAACTCCAATCACTTAGATAGCTTCATAAAAAATTGTCTACACATCATAAGGAAGAGCTTGATACCAAAATCAAGAAGTTTAATCAAGGTTTAGCAAATTCCAACCATAAGGTAAGTTTGTATTTTTGAAGATTTCTTTGTTAAACTTTGTGTTCATGTTATGGGTGTTGGTTTTGTGAAGAAAAATTTCAAGTTTGAGAAGCTATTGATATGTTCATTTTGGACAGCCATGGAGTTATGTATTTGATGAAATATTTGTACATATATTTGATGAGAAATGATGTTGGTTAGGGTGATTTAATATCCTAGTAAATTATTCCATATGTATATGGTGATTTTTGCACTTGGATGGAAATTGATGAATTGTAGGACACTTTTGTGTTGAGGAAGCTTTTCGGCAGCCTTGGGATTCTTGGATAAATGTATGTGTTCATGAAGGTGTTGGCAGAAATATTGACATTAAGGTTGATGGATATGTATATAGATTGATTGTGTAAAGTGTATGTAAGAACTAGTAAGGTTTAGGTGTATATGTGATTGTACTTAGACTTTGTAAATGTGAGTTTTAATTGGTGTATTAAGGATGTTTGTAATCTGCCCAAAGTGATGTTAATGTAAAGTGGAATATGGTTTTGGTAATGAACCAAAACAGAATTGGTAAGGGAAGTGGACATATAGTAATGTAAATGTGTAATTGATGTATGTTTAAGTAAGGTAGTTAAGGGCAGTATGCATTTTAGTCAATAACTTTAAATGTGTAACCTCAATTGGTATGAGACCAATTGGAGGTGAAACTAGGCACAAAATGTGCCAACTTTCATTGAGAAAGCATACCAAAATTCTGCTTGCAAGGTGACATAAGAAAATGACCAATTCGGATTAAGTGCAATTGAAACCTAAAAACTGACCAATTGGGCAGCAGTTAGTGTTTAGGCCATAACTCACTCAAAACAGGTCTAATTGACCTGAAATTTTAACCATGAATAGTTAAGACCCATACCTACAAGTCTTATGAAGACACCAAAAGCCCAGAAATGACCAGAAGCAAGTCAAAAAGCTTGCACAAGTTCGGGTCCAAAAACTGGCCGAACCAAAGTTGACCAAATTGACCTAAAATTGACCTAATTTGATGTCATTTGACCAGCAATAGTATAATGACCATAACTTGGTCTACATAACTCGGATTGACCTGAAATTTTGTCCCGCGTGCAATAAGACATAGATCTACAAGTTTGTAGTTTTGACCGAAACCCGAAAACCGAGGGAACTAGGTCTCCGGCTAGGTCAAACTAGTATTCCGGAATCCAGCAAGTTGCATTAAAATGCACTAAACAAGGAAATGAGTTTGGGAAAACGTACCAACCCTAAAACCCTATCGAATGTGACATATTAATGACACTGAAACCTAATTTACCTAAAACGCATCGAGGGTCAGTATATTAGGTGATTGAGCAAATAATAGCCTTCAGTGAATTACTTATCGAACATTATCGTTAGAGATAGTTTAATTTAGTACTGAAACACTTCAAATTGTGTTTCTCAGTTACCAAAGACTCAGGAAAAGGGAAGGAAATACTCAGTCCAGACCCGGAGACAGTTATCAGAGGTTTGTGCACAGCAACTATTTCTTTTGAATTATTTTCAATTGAAATAAATTATGACTATTTGTATATTATTGTTTTAAGTTGTGAAATTGTGAAAAATGGTTTGAAAGATATTTGATGGATACTTATTGATTGAAAAGCACTGTAATTGGTTTGAAACCACAGCTATCATGTACATTGATTGTATTCCTCGCTAGCTTGTCTAGTGGGATGAATTGAATTCCCTCTCTGGCTGAAGTGTTGAGGTGTGTGCCTGTTGAGGACGAATAGAATGAGTACTCATATTTTTGCTAGCTAGCTATGTTATTCCTCATTAGTCATTGACTTTTGGGATGAATTGAATACCTCATTAGCCTTCGGCTTTTGGGATGAATTGAACTTGGGAACATGATTAAAGCTGTGTGTGATTTATTGATATGTATTGTGAGATTGTGAAATGAATTTAAACTCTTATTGACATATACTGTCTTTTGAATTCAACCATGATCTGACTTTATTGAAATTATTGTGATATTGAGAAATGGAGTTTAAATTCTTGTTGACAATTACTGTCTTGAAATTAATTATGGTTTTAAGTATCCACTATTTATATGATTTATGAATTGTGATTTAAATTGTATTTGGTTAATGTTGTGCACCACTGAGACATTGTCTCAAATGATAGCTTTTATTCTCGTCGCAGTAGACAGATGCATGTGAGCAGACTAGGCTGCTAGTACCTACAGCGAGAGACTACTGGGTATAATGAGTATACCAATATTTTGTATTTTGTAATGTAATGTATGTTCACTGTATGTACATATTGTTGTTGGTTTTGAGCAGTTGTAAATAAAAATTGTACATTGAAGTTGTAAAATAATTATGAGATATTTTGGCTTGAAAAAAAAATTGTATTATATTTCTTTTATCTCAGTCTTTGAAAAATTACTATGGATTTGAGTTGAGAAAATGTTGGAGTTGAGATTTGGAAATATATTAAAGTGCTTTTTACAGGTTTTCTGAAGAACTGTTTTATCCAAAATACAGATGGCACTCTGCCAAAATTTTTACAGAAATTCCAAATAATCCAAATGAGTTAGCTATTTCACTTCGGTTCACAAAAGTTTTTAACACCTGTAAATAGTGCTCACCACTGTAAAAGAAGTAAGAAAATTTTTTAAAATCCCTTGTAGTGTATTTAATGGATTATCAGTAGACGGAGTTGGTAATTCATTAGGTAAACTACGGGATCATGTTATGCCTTACAGAGGGGTAGGGTGTGACATCCATTGTATCAGACAGAGATCCTAGGTTCACTTCTAGATTCTAGGGTAGTCTTCAGAGAGCCCTAGGAACTAGATTGAACTTCAGTACTGCATTCCACCCACAGACAGATGGCCAGTCTGAGAGGGTAATTCAGATCTTAGAGGATATGCTACGGGCTTGTGTGATTGAGTTTGAGGGTAGTTGGGACATACACTTGCCTTTGATTGAGTTTGCTTACAACAACAGCTATCAATCAAGCATTGGGATGCCTCCATATGAAGCTTTGTATGGCAGAAAATGTAGAACCTCGTTGTGTTGGGATGACGTGGGTGAAAGAAATATGATTGGACCAGAAATTGTTCAGCAAACTGAAGAGAATTAGGGTGATCCGAGATCGACTTAAGACTGCATCAGACCGTCAGAAGTCCTACATTGATTTGAAGAGAAGGGATATTGAGTATGCAGTGGGTGAGAAAGTATTCCTCAAGGTTTCCCCTTGGAAGAGGATTATGAGATTTGGCAGAAAGGGGAAACTGAGTCCTCGCTTCATTGGGCCATATGAGGTTCTGGAAAGAGTGGGTCCTTTAGCATATCGTTTGGCACTACTCCAGAGTTGGAGAAGATACATAACGTCTTCCATGTGTCTATGTTGAGGAGGTACCGATCAGACCCATCTCATGTACTACCAGTTGAAGAAATTGAAGTGAATCCGGATCTCACATATGAGGAAGAACCCATAGAGATTCTGGCTTATGAGGTGAAACAGCTACGGAATAAGCAGATACCATTGGTAAAAGTGCTGTGGAACCATCATTCGGGCCAGGAGGCTACTTGGGAACGAGAGGAGGACATGAGGAGACAGCACCCACAGCTGTTCAGAGATTGATACCAGGTAAAATTTCGAGACGAAATTTATTTTAAGGGGGGGAAAATTGTAACACCCTCATTTGTATAGCCTGGTATATTTCATTGTTCCGGTGACCACAGTTGGTCCAGACAATTAAGGGGATTAGAACCATACTTAAGACAACTAGATAAACTATAAACCCAAATAATTAGTAATTGCCAATTAGTTACGTATAAATAAGAAAAACAGAACATAAGAAGTTAAACGAGTCGAGAGTCACAGCGATGGGTGACCTTCTCGGGAAGGACTGCGAAGTCATTTTAAACTCAAATTTCGAACTGTAAAATGTGACGCTGCTGTCCTTAGGACCCTTATAAACACAGTGGAAAAGAGAAAATCATGAAAAAGAACTGTTAAGCTAGTCAAATAATTAGGTCAGGGAACCGGAAGAAATATAAAATTATTTGTAGGCTTAAACCAAGGGAAACAAAATTTTCAGTTTTTGAAACTTAACTTTACTGTTCCATTAAGCACTGTTGCAGTGGGAATTTGAGGAAATAGTAAACATGAAAGTTGTTTCTTATTTTGTCTAGTTGAATTTCCTTTTTTGAATCACTCCATTTGGAGTTTTGTAGATCAAGTTATGGCCAAAATAAATTTACTGTTCACATGCACTGTTCATGCTGATATTTTGGGTCTGGCAGATTTTTGGTCCAACTTGGGTCAGTAATTTGATCAAGTTAAGTTCATAATTTGGTCTAACTTTCTTCATATGAAATGTTCTACCATACCTTAGGTTTCCATCGGTTCAAGAATCGCCTAAATCCGAGTTTTCTTGAGAGAGTTATAGCCATCCAAACATTACTGCTCAAGTGAAAATCTGCAGAGTTGCAGGTTTGATAACTTAACTTTGTCCAATAATTTGAATGGGTTAATGGCATAATTTGAGGTGATGTTCTTCATGAAAGTTGTTTGTCTATATCCTATCTTGTTGCTGTAAAAATTTCAGGTCAATTTGACCATTCTACAGTGAGTTATGGCCAAATGAACAGTTACTGTTCATTTGGTCATTTCTGCAGGTGCTGGTTGCAGGGTATCCGGATTGGGGCCAACTTTTGGTCCTCTTGCTTTGGTCTTTTGGGCATGGTTTCTTCAGCAAAAATGTGCCATTATAAGCCTAGTTTCATGTCCATTTGGCCAAACACCAATTAAACCAACACAGCCCAAGATATGGCAGTCCAAGTGGACTGAAATTTCAGTCACTATGCTGCTGTCTTTAGGCAGCCTTCCATTTCAGTTTTGCCAAGCATTAACTCACTTCAAATTATGATTAACTTGCCTTAAATGGTCACTAATTGACCATTAAAATGTCCATTAATCACTTCATAAACCAAGTCCAATTCTTCACTCCCAAAACCCTAATTTCAAATTTCAAAACTTAATCAATTAAATTCCTATCACTTCTCATGCATATAACCTCATCAATCATCATCACTAATCATGTATATATGCAGGAATTCATCAAACCCCATAAGGTTCCCAAGGTTGCTGAATTAGGGATGTTTAATTCCTTAACTAATTCTTTCAATTTCTTGAATTTCCCACTTAATTTGGCATGCATACTACACCTAAAATTGAAAGAAAAGGTTTTAGTGCACTAACCTTTAAGTGGCAGATTTTTCCCAAGTTTAATCTTCACTTTTCTTGTACTCTCTTGGCTGCCAAACACTTCCTCTAGGTCCAAGGATTCATTTTAGTGTTGGGGTCTTGAGGAAATATGGTGAGGAAGCATGAGAATGAAAGCTTGCAAGGAATGGCTATGGTGGAAACCCTATCTTCTCTCTCTCTACGTTTTGGCTGGTTTTGGGGAAGGAGATGACTGCTGCATTTTTTGTTAATTTGGTCTTCATTTAGTCTCTTTTATTAGTTAATAATATGGTTGTTTAATTATAATTGGTGGAGACTTTCAAATGACATCATAATGATGTCATATTTGGCATTTTTATGGATTTTTCTTTTCTTTTCATCACTACTCAATTTCAATTTAATTTTTAGTAATGTTTCTTCATATTTTATGTCATATTAATTATTTACTTAATTGGACAAGTTGGCCAAAAATCGCCTCTGAAGGAGAAATGACCAAAATGCCCTCCGTTTGGCTTAACGGGTCAAAATTGTCTGTACCGATTGTAAAATTTTTCTAAATATTTTCTTGGCATTCTAATGCCATAGGAACCTCAATGACCCTTCTCTGGAGTCCCAAAAATTATTTTATGAATTTTTCCTCTTGTCTAGGGCTCCTCGTTGCGAGAACCGCAACTTCCCTCTGGGTTACCCATCGCTTGGGCACCGGCTCATTTGACTTGGTTGTATTTTATTTCTAAAATTTTTCCTAAATTTTTCTTATTAATATTTGAGTTAATTATGGTTCCTCACTTTGATTTAAATATTTTTCCGAACGTTCTAGCTGTCCGGACCGACACCGGTCACCGGAACAGTAGAATGTACGGAGTTGCTACCGGGAGGGTGTTACAACTCTTCCCCTCTAATTTAAATTTCGTCCTCGAAATTTACCTGACTTAAGTAATCGGGGAGTTGCTACCTCCTTGTTTCTTCACTTTCTCCTTAGTCTCAATCCTATCCTCAAACAGTTATGTACTCATCCTTTTTCATCTTAAATACAGTCTCCTTCTCATCTCCATTCACTATCTCATTGTCTCTTCACTCTCTTATTCCATACCTTAACCTAAAATAAACAAGAAATACAGATCTGCAATAGTGTCACCTCGACTCATATGAATGCAATGCATGATATGCAATCTATCTAGGTCCAGAAACGCCTAAACCGCGCTCTGATACCACTAAATGTGACACCCCTTACCCGACTACAGTGTAGCCGAGCAAGTTATGCCACTCAGTGTGCCGGAGCACTCTATTTTTTCTTAATTCATTTTTTTATCATAGTTTTGAAAATAATTTGTGAAATATAATTCATTTATTGAAATTGTAATTTATTTGAGGTTCCGAAAATTTATAGAAAATCCGGCGGAGTACCGGCTAAAAATGGAGAAAACAGTTCTTCGGAACCTGTGAAAAACACTTCCTATGATCATATTCAATCAATCCCCACTCCAATTATCAACAAAGTCTCAGAATAATTTCATCAATTTCATTTATTTCTCAATCATTCATCTCATGGTACTCATATACAATTCACATTTTGTATCACATCAAGTTACAGCAATTTCTTAACGATTCCTCTTTTTATCATTTCACATCATCATTAGACTCAAATCATAAATAAATTCTCACATGTGATTTATAATCACAATTTACAAGTACTTACATTAATACAAAATTATATTACATTTGTTTCAAATACACATGATAAAATAAGAGTTTAATTACAAAATTTACAAAAAACCTCAAAATACAAAATGGGACCTAGTGTCCTACCAATGCACTGTGGATGGTGAGGTGACACGGACACTATGCAGAACTGTGAACTGTCTTACCGAATCTGTGGTCTACTGGGCCCTCTGTCCAAATCTTCAGTTCCTACGCGTTGCAAAAGCGACGTGCTAAGCATAAAGCTTAGTGGTGCCAATAATACAAGAAAATATAATATGCAATTAAAAATAATAATTTCCTAGCTACTGTGTTCATAAGAATTGACTAATTACTAACTTATTGTTTAGTCGAGGGCTAATCATGTTTTATGATATTAACTTCTTCATGCATTTCGTTAATTATTTTCTTCATGATCTTGAACTTCTTTGTATTTTTGTAATCATTCCTGATACTTAATTTTTGTATTTTCTTTAATAATCAGTTCAATCACAGTTATACTTTTCCATGCCCAAGTAACCTATACTGGACGACTGGACTGGATAACGGGTCGTTGGCACTGGACACCGCGGTGCCTCGGGCCGTCATACCATGGGACGCAGAACGTCAACCATGTATGCAGTCAGTATGGCTAAAAAGCCATGATATCACATAATCGGGCATAAAAGCCATGAATACGGGCATAAAGCCATGAATACGGGCATAAAGCCATGAACACAGGCATAAAGCCTTTCGCAGTACTGCTAAAACAATACCCTATTGGCATGCCAAACTATCCAAACCAATCTTGTTAGGTATACTAGGGCATTTGATACTTTAAAATTCTTTAATCTTTGAATTTCAACTTTTGGTGTCACTATTCATTTCATTGGTCAACAAAAGTTGACTTTTGCATAGAAAATAGGTACATTGACTTTGGCACTTCAAACATACCACATTTTTCATTTAAAACTTGTTGGAAGTGATCACCATTACCATTTCTAGGCTTAAACCAAGGGAAACAAAATTTTCAGTTTTTGAAACTTAACTTTACTGTTCCATTAAGCACTGTTGCAGTGGGAATTTGAGGAAATGGTAAACATGAAAGTTGTTCCTTATTTTGTCTAGTTGAAATTCCTTTTTTGAATCACTCCATTTGGAGTTTTGTAGATCAAGTTATGGCCAAAATAAGTTTACTGTTCACGTGCACTGTTCATGCTGATATTTTGGGTCTGGCAGATTTTTAGTCCAACTTGGGTCAGTAATTTGATCAAGTTAAGTTCATAATTTGGTCTAACTTTCTTCATATGAAATGTTCTACCATACCTTAGGTTTCCATCGGTTCAAGAATCGCCTAAATCCGAGTTTTCTAGAGAGAGTTATAGCCATCCAAACATTACTGCTCAAGTGAAAATTTGCAGAGTTGCAGGTTTGATAACTTAACTTTGCCCAATAATTTGAATGGGTTAATGGCATAATTTGAGGTGATGTTCTTCATGAAAGTTGTTTTTCTATATCCTATCTTATTTCTGTAAAAATTTCAGGTCAATTTGACCATTCTACAGTGAGTTATGGCCAAATGAACAGTTACTGTTCATTTGGTCATTTCTGCAGGTGCTGGTTGCAGGGTATCCGGATTGGGGCCAACTTTTGGTCCTCTTGCTTTGGTCTTTTGGGCATGGTTTCTTCAGCAAAAATGTGCCATTATAAGCCTAGTTTCATGTCCAATTGGCCAAACACCAATTAAACCAACACAGCCCAAGATATGGCAGTCCAAGTGGATTGAAATTTCAGTCACTATGCTGCTGTCTTTAGGCAGCCTTCCATTTCAGTTTTTCCATGCATTAACTCACTTCAAATTATGATTAACTTGCCTTAAATGGTCACTAATTGACTATTAAAATGTCCATTAATCACTTCATAAACCAAGTCCAATTCTTCACTCCCAAAACCCTAATTTCAAATTTCAAAACTTAATCAATTAAATTCCTATCACTTCTCATGCATATAACCTCATCAATCATCATCACTAATCATGTATATATGCAGGAATTCATCAAACCCCATAAGGTTCCCAAGGTTGCTGAATTAGGGATGTTTAATTCCTTAACTAATTCTTTCAATTTCTTGAATTTCCCACTTAATTTGGCATGCATACTACACCTAAAATTGAAAGAAAAGGTTTTAGTGCACTAACCTTTAAGTGGCAGATTTTTCCCAAGTTTAATCTTCACTTTTCTTGTACTCTCTTGGCTGCCAAACACTTCCTCTAGGTCCAAGGATTCATTTTAGTGTTGGGGTCTTGAGGAAATATGGTGAGGAAGCATGAGAATGAAAGCTTGCAAGGAATGGCTATGGTGGAAACCCTATCTTCTCTCTCTCTACGTTTTGGCTGGTTTTGGGGAAGGAGATGGCTGCTGCATTTTTGGTTAATTTGGTCTTCATTTAGTCTCTTTTATTAGTTAATAATATGGTTGTTTAATTATAATTGATGGAGACTTTCAAATGACATCATAATGATGTCATATTTGGCATTTTTATGGATTTTTCTTTTCTTTTCATCACTACTCAATTTCAATTTAATTTTTAGTAATGTTTCTTCATATTTTATGTCATATTAATTATTTACTTAATTGGACAAGTCGGCCAAAAATCGCCTCTGAAGGAGAAATGACCAAAATGCCCTCCGTTTGGCTTAACGGGTCAAAATTGTCTGTACCGATTGTAAAATTTTTCTAAATATTTTCTTGGCATTCTAATGCCATAGGAACCTCAATGACCCTTCTCTGGAGTCCCAAAAATTATTTTATGAATTTTTTCCCGGGTCTAGGGCTCCTCGTTGCGAGAACCGCAACTTCCCTCTGGGTTACCCATCGCTTGGGCACCGGCTCATTTGACTTGGTTGTATTTTATTTCTAAAATTTTTCCTAAATTTTTCTTATTAATATTTGAGTTAATTATGGTCCCTCACTTTGATTTAAATATTTTTCCGGACGTTCTAGCTATCCGGACCGACACCGGTCACCGAAACAGTAGAATGTACGGAGTTGCTACCGGGAGGGTGTTACAGGCAATTTGGTCAATTGACCCCGAGAGCTGACTCTTGACCTAACTGTAAAATAAAATCGGAGAAAAGAAAATTTTGGAATCGAGAATTAAATTAAAGAACTAATAGAAAAAAAATAAAAAAAAAGAAGAAAATGGAAAAGTCAAAAGGTGATGACATCATGCATGACCTCATGCATGATGCCATAAAGAATAAAATTAATTTAATTACTTATTTAGATTTTTGGGGTCTTCCATAAGACAAAATAAATAAAAGAAAGGAAAAAAAAATTCATTGTCTTCTTCTTCCCTTCCAAGACGTTTTCTCTCTCCCTTAGCTCTCTCTCTCAAACTCCATTAGAGCTCTTAAGTCAAGCTTCATAAACCTTCAATTCCACCGTAAAAACCTTACTCTCCAATATTAAATCTTGTAGTTAGACCTAGATAAGGAGCTTGACAACAAAAAGAAAAAGAAAGGAAGGAGTTTTGAAGAAAAGGAAATTCTGCATAAAAAGGTTAGCAATCAAATTTGATAAATTGAGTTTGATTCTTATATTTCTAACTTATTTAGCTTGTAAATATGCTTATAATGAAAAGAAAAAATTGTGAGGGACCATTACTGAATTTTGTCCGGCATAAGGGGGAGGGTGATTTGCATGATTTGAATAGTTTGAATGGGTATATAAATCTTAGTTAGTTGAATGACTATGGTTAAAGGCATGGAATCAAATAAATGCAAAAATTAGTGTGAATTAGGGTTTGAACATTAGGGTTTAGGGACCAAAAATGTGAAGAAGTTCTAAATGATGTCTTTGACATAGTTTAAGGAAAGAAATGGTCATTTGTGACCTAATTAAGTGTGTTAGAAGTGTTTGAATCAAAGCCAAATTCGGATTGGGTATGCACCATGACCAAAAGTCAACTTTGAGGGACCAAAAATGGAATTTTACAAGTCCAATTGATATGGGACCAATTGGGACTGAAAATAGGCACTAAATGACACAATTTTCATTTAGGAAGCATGCCCAAAAAGTGACCAAAACCTAGTGAACAAACTGACCAAACTTGAAAATCTACAGTATGAACAGTACACATGAACAGTTATCGTGTTTGGGTCATAACTTTAACTAGAAAGGTCTAAATGACCTAAACTTTTACCAGTGGTTAGATGAGATATAGACCTAAAACTTTCATGAAGAACACAAACCCAAATTATTCCATTAACCAAGTCATTTGGCTACCCCAATTTGGTGACTCAAATCTGCCAACACCAGAAAATTTTCCAGAATTCTGGGTTGTGTCCAATCCGGTAGCTATGGTTCAAATGGCCATAACTTGAGCTACAAAACTCCAATTGGGGTGATTCAAAAAGGAGAATAAACTTAAGACATTTGGGAACATTTTCTATGAAGAAAGTTTTGCAAATTCCAACTGTAAAGTGACCAATGGAATAGTGCAACTTAGGACTCTAAAATTGAAAATTAGCAATTTTTCCTAAAAGACCTAAGTTTTGAGAAAACAACCAAAACCAACAAGTTTGGTGACCAAAATGTGGTATGTGGGTAAAGTTGGAATTCCCATACCTATTAAGCCTTAGAAAGTCAATAATTTGACTTGAATAGTGTAGTGAATAGTAACCCGAAACACAAAATTTCAAGAACGTCGAGTTTATTACGTTAGAGTTAGGTAAAAGTGAAGTTAAATTTATTTTTGGATTTATGCTAAGTTATGGTATTGAAACACTGTAAAATTGTGTGTTTCAGTTGAAAAGAATACCGAGAAAGAACCCGAGGAGCCGAGTCAAGGCCAAGAGGCAACTCGCTTGAGGTTTGTGCACAACATTACTATGCTTTAAAATTCATTGATAAAGTGAATGAAATATGTATTTTACATTTGCTTTGAATTGTTGAAAGTTATTGTGTATATTTGAAATAACAATGTTTAGCAAATTGTTAAGATAAGTTTTGAAATCACAGTGTTATGACCATATATTTGAACACCTCACTAGCACGACTAGTGGGGGTAATTAGTTTCGAATTTTGATTCCTTCTCTGGAGAAGTGTTGAGGTGTGCCAGTAGAAGAGGATGTGAATAGATATCTATATATTTGAGCTAGCTACCCTTGTGATGTGATTTCTCTTTAGCCTCTGGCTATTGAGATTCTATTTGTTTCGATTGGCATGATCTAACTATGAGTTTTATGAAATGTGTTTCGATACTTTGAAATGAACTTGGTATGCATTAAAATCTCATAATTCATGTTTTGTGTTTAATGCTCATGTTTAGTCAAATTTTTGAATAAATGTGATTTATATTTTGCATAAAGATTATTTTAGTATGTTGTGCACCACTGAGTCCTAGTACTCAGCGATAGCTTTTATTGCTGTCGCAGATATAGAGACTAGAGGAGCAGCAGACTGAGCTGCTGAGGATTGAGGATCTTCCTGCTTTGAAGCTATCGGGTATAATATATACCCTGATTGTAAATATTTATTTTGATGTATGTAATACACAGAAATATATGGACATGTGAAAATGGGTCTTGAGTAGCTTGTACAAAATCTGTATAAAATTCGTAATAAATTTTAGTTTGGATTTTCTTAATGTAAATTTTTGTATGATGTATATATAAATTGTTTATCTTTAAAGAAATACGAATGTATGAAATTGATTGACTGTACCTTGAGGATTATTGAATTTTGAACTTGAGAAATTGATTGAAATGATTGTGGAGTTGTTGAAATTGATTGAGTTTGATTGTGAAATTGAAGTAGTGGTTGAGAGAAATTTTTTTAGAAGTGCTTTTTACAGGTATTTGAAGAACTGTTTTCTCAAAATACAGACAGAACTCTGTCACAATTTTTTTAAAATTTGCAGAAAAATAAAATGGGCCAAAACTTCCAACTAGCTTTCAAACTTAATTAAATGTTTTAAATACCTATTAGAAAACGCTCACCACTTATCAAAAATAAGAAAATTGTTTTAAAATCCCTTGTAGGGTACTTAATGAGTTATCGGTAGATGAAGTGCGGTAGTTCATTAGGTATTCTATGGGATCATGTTATGCCTTAAAGAGGAGTAAGGTGTGACACGTTTTTACTTTAATAAAAAATGAATGGAATTATTGAGTACTATACTTGATGATAATTGAGTTGAGAAATGATGTTGAAGTTTGTTGTGGTAGTAATGAGTTGATTTAAAGAATTATTGAAAGTGTTTTAACAGGTTTTTGAAGAACTGTTTTTCCCAAATATAGATGGAACTCTATCAAAATTTTTCAAAAATTTTCTTAAAAATAAAATGAACAAAAATTTTGAACTAGTTTTTAAACTTCTATTAAATGTAAGAAAATGCTCACCACTTCTAAAAAGTAATAAAATGGTTTTAAAATCCCTTGTAGGGTACTTAATGAGTTATTGGTAGGTGAAGTTTGGTAGTTAATTAGGTATTCTACGGGATCATGTTATGCCTTACAAAGGGGTAAGGTGTGACATATTTTAGTGGTATCAGAGTGAAATTTTTGAAATATGTTTTGACTTGTGAATTTGTATCTTTTCTTTGATAAGTACAACTGCTCAATGTCCTTATTTGTTACATACAGTGCTCTACATCATAAATATGAACTAACGGAGGGAAATTGTAACACCCCTATGTTCGGTAGTGCGTGCTACTGTTCCTGTGACCAATGTTGTCCGGACAGCTAAGATGCCTAGAACTACACTTAGATATGAGTGAGGAGACATAAAATAATGAAATACAAGAAAAGAAAATACAAGAAAAACAAAGGAAAAACTATAGCAATGAAATATAACCAAGTTAAACGAGCCAAGAACCCTAGCGATGGGTGACCGCACCGGGAAGTCATGGCGTAGACCGTTGACTAGCCCTGGACTGCGGGGAACCCTGAAAAATATTTTTAGGACTTAAATAAATGTCTATTGAAGTATAAATACCATTAGAAATATCAAAGAAAAATAAATTAATTAGTACAAAGAAAAGTGAGAAATCGAGAAAACGATAAAACTCGGTGTTACCGAAAAATCGGGAATGCAACCCGAACAGGGGCATTGCGGTCATTTGATACCCTGAGTTGTCTTTTGATTTAAATGTCCATTAAAAATACATGATATTACACTTGCAAAATGTTATGAAAAGTTAAATTGGTGTTACATTAATTAAATAGCAAAAGTAAGGGGTTAAATGTGGAAATTTGGGAATTTAAGATTAAATAAACATTAAACTTCACTTCGTGGTCCACTAACTCCCTCAAGTGGACCATTAACCTTCATTTGGCTGAAATAACTTCATCTTCTTCCACCTTTAAGACAGCCAGCCGAAAATGGAAGAGTGAAACCTCCATGGATGCATTATTTACAAGCTTCATGCAAGCTTGATCCAAGCCTCCTTCCTTGCACTTCCCTTCACTAAAAGTTGTCCATACACCTTGGGCAATAGATAGGCAGCAAGAAGATCAAGTTTTGGTGAAGTTTTGAAGAGTTTCCAAAGTGGTAAGTAGGTATTTTTGATACTTGCTTCATTAAAGTTTGTGTGGATGTTATGGGTACTTGAATTGTGGAAAGATTTTTGGGGTTTGATGTTTGATGGGAGATGTATGTTTTTGGCAACCATGGAAACTCCTTAAGGGTAGTTTATCTTTTCTTGTAAATGGTAGATTAAAGGGTTGATTAAGTGTTTATGTGTGTAGGAATAAATTGGGTGATGTATATTAGATGTATATGTGAATGTACACTTGACTTTGGAAGCTTGGAAAGCTAATTGATGAAGATTATAATTCGGCAACTTGAAGCTTGAACCCAAAATATGTATTTCATGGTTTGGTTTATGGAATATTATTTTTGAATTGTGGTACTTGTTATGGCAGCTTGTGTATGTGTATGAGGGTTTGAGTTTGGGCATGTAAATGAGCTAGGTTATGTGATTAAATTATTGTAATTTGGACTTGATAAATTCTGTACTATAAGGAGCATATTGAGTGTGATTATAAGCTTCCAAAATGACCAATAATGTAAAGTAAAATGTGTTGAGGTTATGGTACAAATCAGAATTAGCATGAATGTGTAACTTGGTAAGTGTTAAAGGTGTATTTGGTATGTGATGAAGAGTATTGCAATACGGCAGTGTGTATTTTGGCCTAGAACTTTAAGTGTGTGACTCCAATTGGTATGAGACCAATTAGAGGTGAAACTAGACACAAAAAGTGCCAATTTTCATGAAGGAAGCTTACCAAAATTCTACTTGGAAGGTAACTTGAAAAATGACCAAATCCGGATTAGTGCATTTAAGGCTTGAAAATTGATCATTTGGGCAGTAGTTAGTGTTTTGGTCATAACTCACTCAAAACAGGTCCAATTGACCTAAAATTATTACCATGAATAGTTGAGACATATATCTACAAGTCTTATGAAGACACCAAAGCCCAGAAATGACCATAAGCAAGTCAAATAGCTTACAAAAGTTCGGGTCCAAAAATTGGCCGAACCTAAAATGACCTAAAGTGATCAATTTTGATGCACTTTGACCAGCAATGGTAAAATGACCATAACTTGGTCTAGTAAACTCAGAATGACCTGAAATTTTGCCCCGCATGCAATAAGACATAGATCTACAAGTTTGTAGTTTTGACCAAAACTCGAAAACCGAGGGAACTAGGTCATCCGGTTAGGTCAAATTAGTATACCGGAATCCTACAAATTGCACTAAAGTGCACTATACATGGAAATGAATTGGGTAACATGTACCAACACTAAAAGGCTATAAAATATGACATATTGGTAATATTGAAACCTAATTCACCTAAACTGCATCGAGGGTCAACATCTTAGATTGACTAAGGAAATAATAGAATTCGATAAATTAATTATTGAACCTTATTCTTAGAGACAGTTTAAATGAGTACTGAAACACTTCAAATTGTGTGTTTCAGTTAGCAAAGACTCAGGGAAAGGGAAGGAAACACTGAGTCAGAGCCAAGAGACAGTTATCAGAGGTTTGTGCACAATAGTTTTCTTTTGAGTTTTTCAATTGAAATAAATTATAATTATTTGTATGTTATTGTTTTAAATTGTGTTTATGCACAATAGTTATTTCTTTTGAATTTTTCAATTGAAATAAATTATGATTATTTGTATGTTATTGTTTTAAATTGTGTTTGTGCACAATACTTTTATATTCACTGCTTTTACTAGCAAATTTATTTAGAGAAATGAGTTATGAATAATTTTTTATTATTTTGGTTTTGGGAATATTATTTAGAAATTATTGTGTTGCCTACTTTGTAAATGGAAATTTTGAGATAAATTGTATTTAGTGGTATCGGAACAAAGTAGGGACGGCGATACGTAACGCCTACGACTCTTGGGAACTCTCACGTGTGAACTCAGGAGCTTGCAGGGATGGTGATACGTAATGCCTGCAAGTGCTCTGATAAGTACACTATATTCCTCCTCCATTTATGGGGTGATGACTATATTCCTCTCTCTTTGACTTGTTAGTCTGATGTGAGTGTGGATGAGTACTCATTATTTAGCTAGCTTCCTCCCTCATTGATTTCGATTATTAGGGTGAGTGTGTCTTGTCGTGGTGTACAACACGGCATGTGTGGAAAAATTGTGTCATGGCCTAAATTGTGTTATCGATTGGCAACACTGTATTCTTCAGTTAATTGATCAAATTGTGTTATTGATGGGTAAAACTGTGTTATTCAGTTATTTGATCAAATTGTGTTATTGATTGGCAAAACTGTATTGTTCAGTATTTTTGATCAAATTGTGTTATTGATTGGTAAAACTATATTGTTCAGTTATTTGATCAAATTGTGTTATTGATTGGGAAAACTGTGTTACTCAGTTATTTGATCAAATTTGTGTTATATGAACTTTGTAAATTGTGAAATAGAATTGTGAATCATTTGATTTGTGAATTGTCAATAAAAGATTTATATATCGCATTTCAAATTGTTATTATGCACCACTGAGTAAATTTTACTCAGCGATAGCTTTTCATTGCTATCGCAAGTAGACAGACTGACAGGGTAGCAGACTAGTCTGCTAGTGCTTCAGTGAGAGATCATCGGGTATATTGAGTATACCATATTTTGCATTTTATATTATAATGTATGATCACTGTATGTATATAGTATTCTTGGTTTTGAGCAGTTGTAAACTAAAATTGTACATTGAAGTTGTAAAATAAATTGTGAATTATTTTGGCTTATAAAATTTGTACTATATTTCTTTTATCTCAGCCTTTGGAAATATTAAAAAATTACTGTGGATTTGAGTTGAGAAACATATTGTGTTGATTAAATGTTGGAGTTTGAGATTGAGAAATATATTTGAAGTGCTTTTTACAAGTTTTTGAAGAACTGTTTTATTCAAAATACAGATGGCACTCCGCCAAAATTTTTACAGAAATTCCTAATAATTCAAATGTGTTAGCTGTTTCACTTTAGTTCAAAAAAGTTTTTAACACCTGTAAATAGTGCTCACCATTGTAAAAAGAAGTAAAAAAAGTTTTAAAATCCCTTGTAGTGTATTTAATGGGTTATCAGTAGACGAAGTTGGTAATTCATTAGGTTTACTACGGGATCATGTTATGCTTTACAGAGGGATAGGGTGTGACATGTTTTAGTGGTATCAGAGCCAGGTTTTTAAATTCTATTTTTACCTGTAATTTGAATATTCTTTCTTCATAGTACAACTGCTCAATGTCATTGTTTGATACATACAATACATTACATTATAAATATGCACTAACGGGAGGAAATCTCCTTGTGTTAATTGTTCAGGAGGTCTAAAATCCTCGAATTGACTATGGAATAGGGTGATCATTCAGTCGATCAATCAATAGAGGCTGAGGTACAAGTTGAGGCCCCAGCTCCACAAAGTGTCGAAGGCCCGACTATACCAGTTTTACCGGTACAAATTACTGCACAAATGGCCCAGCAAATGGCCACTTTCTTTCAACAAATGGCTGATAATCTGTCAGCCCAAGCCCAAGTACAGACCCAACCCCCACAAGGGCAACATGAAATAGAGAAGAGAGAGAAACCTATGGGTCAAAGCTCAAGCAGTAATTTGAGAAAGAGAAAAGAATTTGAGGAGCCCTGAGCTCAGGGATATAACAGAGGTGGATCATCAAGGCAGAGACCACCAAGGTCCAGTCGTCGAACAACTAGAAGTTCTTACCCTCCCTGCCAATGTGAAACTTGTGGTAAAAATCATGGTGGGGTATGCTACAAGGCCATAGGAGCCTGTTATAATTGTGGAGGCATAGGACACTTTGCCAAGGACTGCACCAGTGCCCGAAGAGTTGGACCACCTCCTACTACTGCTGAAGGGTTAGTTCAGAGCCCTGTCACCAGAGGTTCACAACCACCCAGCAGAGGTAGAGGCAGGGGTAGAGGTAACCTAGCAGGAAGCCAAGGCACAGTGTAACAATCAGAGCAAGACAGTGCTCTAGTCAGAGTCTAAGCAATGAGACAGAGAGAAGAAGTCGAGACATTTGATGTTGTGGCTGGTACCTTCTCAACTTTTAATCAAGATGTGTTTGTATTATTTGAATCGAGATCTACCCATTCTTATGTAAGTGCTAGCATCATTGATTGCATTGCTATTCCATATACAAAAAAAATGAACTTTGAGGTGCTAATAACCAGTCCGTTAGGACAAGAGGTCAGGGTTAATAGAATGTATAGGGATTATCCTTTGGTGATCCAAGGGCACACTTTTTTATCTGATCTCATTGAAATTCCCTTCAGAGTCTATGATATCATCTTGGGCATGGATTGATTAGCCAGGCATCACCCCATGATTGACTGTAGATTGAAGACAGTCACTTTTGGTCTCCTTCAGTATAGTGATGTGGTAATACATGGGGAGAGGCAGCTATTATTATCAAACGTCATTTTGGCTACACTAGCCAGAAAAAATGATAAGAAAGGGGTGTGAAGCATACTTGGCACATGTGGTAGACACCCAAGTGGGGAGTCCAGCATTGAGGAACATCCCTACAGTATATGACTTTCCAGATGTGTTTCCTGATGAATTGCCAGAATTACCCTCGGAAAGAGAGGTGTAGTTTAAAATTAATGTTATGCCTGGTGTGGATCCAATCTCCATAACACCATATAGAATGGCACCAGTAGAGTTGAAGGAGTTGAAGATACAGTTGCAAGAACTACTTGAAAAGGGCTTCATCCGCCCTAGTGTGTCACCATCGGGAGCGCCAGTTTTGTTTGTTAAGAAGAAGGATGGCACTCTTCGTTTATGTATTGCTTAACCTGGAATCTGCATACTTTTATGTTAGTGTTAGAATTATATGTTCTGTTGTTATTCCTTTACAGGGGAATAAATTTTGATGCATTAGTGATTAGTCCTTTAAGATAAGGATTGTGATAATAAGTGAAATTAGTTTTGAAAGAGTTTATCGGCGAAAATTATTTTCTAACACACCATAAATTATAAAGCTAAACGACAAGCCTACTTAATATAAGGTAAGAGGACATAAAAGTAAGTTGTGGTAATAGACTTGCTCTAGATGAGGGCAAGGATGTTACTATTAGAAATTGTTAATGGATATTGTAATCAGAATAAGATTCGAATATCAGTAAATTCAAAAAGGATAAAATATCAGAAAATTTGATCTATTGGGATGTATCGTAGTAACTATGCAATGTTCTTGATGTTTGTACTGTAAGCTGCATATTACAATACTGACTTGAGATTATTGTGTAGAGCTACATACTACTCAATAGTACACCCAGATGAGAATAGTTGCCAACGGCATCTGTTTTGGTATAGTTATGCCAGGACATAATTTAATTATTAGAAATAAGTTTGAAAATCCTACTTAGGGATTTAAAACTCAAAAGTTAGAAAATCGAAAAGTTATAGTTTAGTACAGAAGGAAGGAAGTTATAAAATATTAAAAGATAAAAAGAGTGTTTAAGAAACTGCACTACCCGAATGAACTAAAGTTTGATTATTCAGTATCGTTACTATAAGGAGATGCTTATGATTAGTGAAAGACCATCCCCCACAGCTTGGTAGAACCGCCAGTATTGACTTGGGATGACTTCATTAGAGAGTTTCGACATAAATATGTCCTAGATGTATATGTGGATCAAAAATTGCAAGAATTTCTGAGTTTGAAGCAAGGCAACAGATCAGCAGCAGAGTATGAGAGGGAGTTCTCCCGCTTAAGCCACTATGCTAGGAGTCTCCTGTCTACTAGCAAGAAAAGGTGCAGGAGATTTGAGACCGGTTTGAAGCCTAGTTTGAGGATGCAAGTAGTGGGATTCAGACACAGTAACTTCTCTGAGCTCATCTCTCAAGCACTTGAGTTAGAAAAAATTGAATTAGAAGCGACACCAGCGAAAGAGAAATCAGAGAAGATTGAGAAATCAGAGAAAGATAAAGAAGAAAAGTCAGTAGAGCAAAGTCCCAGTGGTACACTTGGAAAGAAGAAGAAATTTGGGGGACCAAGTAGAGGTAGAGGTGGAAGGTTTGGAAGGGGCAGATTCTCTGGACAGAAACCCCCTAGATCTGGTTAGCAGTCGACCAAGGGTTCATATCCTCCCCGCCCCTATGAGATATGTGCAAAATTCATGAGGGAGAATGCTATTGGGCAACAGGAGCTTGCTTTAACTATGGAGGCAAAGGCCATCTAGCTAAGGACTGCACCAGTGCCCCTAGATTTAGGCCAGCTCCTACTACTGCTGAGGGATCTATTCAGAGTCCTGCTACTAGAGGTTCACAACCGGTTAGCAGAGGAAGAGGCAGAGGTAGAGGCAATGCTTCTGGCAGTCAGGGTACTGTTAGCCAGTCAGCACAAAGGAGTGCTCCGGCCAGAGTCTACACTATGAGATAGCGAGAAGAGGCTAAAACTTCCGATGTTGTAGCCGGTACATTCTCTATCTCTGATCAAGATGTATTTGTACTGTTTGATCCGGATTCAACCCACTCATATGTTAGTGCTAGCATAGTCAGTTCACTTGCAGTTCTATGTGCCAAAATAGATTTTGAAGTGCTAGTAACTAGTCTATTAGGACAAGAGGTCCGGGTCAATAGAATGTATAGAGATTGTCCTTTAGTGATCCAAGGACACACTTTTCTGTCATATTTGATTGAAATGCCCTTCAGAGATTATGATATTATCTTGGGCATGGATTGGTTAGCTAGGCATCATGCCATAATTGACTGTACTGAAGACAGTTACTTTTGGTCTCCCTCTATACGGTGGTGTGGTAATACATGGAGAGAGGTAGTTACTGCCATCAAACATCATTTCGGCTACACTAGCCAGAAGGATGATCAGAAAGGGGTGTGAAGCATACTTGGCACATGTGATAGACACCCAAGTGGGTAGTCTAGCACTAAGGGACATCCCTACAGTATGTGACTTTTCGGATGTATTTCCTGATGAATTATCAGGGTTACCTCCGGAAAGAGAGGTGTTGTATAAGATTGATGTTATGCCTTATGTGGACCCAATCTCTATAACACCATATAGAATGGCACCAACAGAACTGAAAGAGTTGAAAGTGTAGTTGCAAGAGCTGCTTGACAAGGGCTTTATCTGCCCTAGTGTGTCACCTTAGGGAGCATCGGTATTGTTTGTAAAGAAGAAAGATGGCACTCTCCGGTTATGCATTGACTATCGGTAGTTGAATAAGGTGATAATAAAGAATAGATATTCATTACCCCGCATTGATGACTTATTTGATCAGTTGAGAGGTGCAGTTGTATTCTACAAAATTGACCTAAGATCAGGTTATTATCAGCTGAAAGTACTAGAGCAGAGTATTTCTAAAACTACCTTTAAAACCCACTATGGCCATTATGAGTTCTTGGTTATGATATTAGGGTTAACTAATGCTCCGGCTGCTTTTATGGATCTGATGAACACTATCTTCAGACCATACATTGACCAGTTTATTGCGGTATTCATAGATGATATATTAGTAGACTCAAGAAGTGCAGAGGAGCATGATAGACATCTGCAGATTGTACTGCAGACTTTGAGGGAGAAACATCTATATGCCAAATTGTCAAAGTGTGAATTTTGGCTGAAGGAAATATCCTTCTTAGGGCACATAGTATCGGCAGAGGGCATCAAGGTAGATCCAAGTAAGATAGAAGCTGTCCTTAATTGGAGACCACCCAGAAATGTCACAGAGATTCGCAGTTTTCTGGGTTTAGCTATATACTACCGTCGATTTGTGAAGGGATTCTCTATGTTGGCAACTCCATTGACTAAGCTACTTCGAAAAGATGTGAAATTTCAGTGGACGGATAAATACCAGTAGAGTTTTGATGAGTTAAAGAGGTGTTTAACTGAGGCTCCAGTCCTTACTTTACCTACCCCTGGTAAAGAGTATACTGTTTACAGTGACGCTTCTCACAATGGGTTAGGCTGTGTACTGATGCAAGAGTGGAATGTCATTGCCTATGCATCACGCTAGCTGAAACCGCATGAGAGGAACTATCTGACACATGACTCAGAGCTTGCAGCTATTATTTTGCTTTTAAGATCTGGAAACACTATTTGTATGGGGAGAAGTGCTACATCTACACAGATCATGAGAGTTTGAAGTATCTGGGCACTCAGAAGGAGTTGAATTTGAGACAGAGGAGATGGTTAGAGTTGATAAAAGACTATGATTATCTGATAGACTATCAGCCTGGGAAAGCTAATGTGGTGGCTGACGCTTTAAGTCATAAGACTATGGCAAGTCTACGGGTTTCTCCTTTGTCTATGGTATATGAGTTGAGAGTATTGCATGCTAGCTTAGAGATTAATGATGAGGGGCAGACAGCAGTTACATGGGATGTACAGCCAGTGTTAATTGATCAGATCAGAATGGCTACACAGAATGATCAGAAGTATCAGAAGCTGTTAGAAGAAGTCACACAGGGCAAGAAACCTGAGTTCTCAGTGAAAGATGATGGCCTATTGCTACACCAGGGCAGAATGTGCATTTCTAATGATGTTGACTTGAAACAAACCATTTTGAAGGAAGCACATGAATCTCCTTTTGCTATGCACCCTGGTGGCACAAAAATGTATGAGGACTGAAAGAGCACTACTAGTGGATGGGTATGAAAAGAGATGTAGCAGAATTTGTTTTCAAATGCCTAACTTGTCAGCAAGTGAAGGCAGAGCATCGAGTACCAGCTGGTTTGTTACATCCACTACCAGTGCTAGAAAGGAAATGGGAGAGAATAACGATGGATTTTGTGATGGAACTTCCGAGGACACAGAAGAGTCATGATGCAGTATGGGTTATAGTTGACAGACTGACCAAGTCTGCTCATTTTCTGCCTGTCCGGATGGACTACAATTTAGAAAGATTGGCCAAGTTGTACATTGATGAGATAGTAAGACTGCATGGAGTGCCAGTATCCATCGTATCAGACAGAGACCCTAAGCTCACTTCTAGATTCTGGGGTAGTCTTCAGAGAACCCTAGGAACTAGATTGAACTTCAGTATGGCATTCCATCCACAGACAGATGGCCAGTCTGAGAGAGTAATTTAGATCTTGGAGGACATGCTATGGGCTTGTGTGATTGAGTTTGAGGGCAGTTAGGCCACACACTTGCCTTTGATTGAGTTTACTTACAACAACAGCTACCAATCAAGCTTTGGGATGCCTCCATATGAAGCTTTGTATGGCAAAAAATATAGAACTCCCCTGTGTTGGGATGAAGTGGGTGAAAGAAAGATGATTGGGGCCGAAATTATTCAGCAGACTTAGTAGAAAATCCGATTGATTAGAGATTGACTCAAAGCTGCATCAGACCATCAGAAGTCCTATATTGATCTGAAGAGGTGAGATATTGAGTATGCAGTGGGTAAGAAAGTATTCCTTAAGGTTTCCCCTTGCAAGAAAATTATGAGATTCGGCAGAAAGGGGAAACTGAGTCCTCATTTCATTGGGCCATATGAGGTTCTGGAGAGAGTGGGTCCTTTGGCATATCATTTGGCACTACCTCCAGAGTTGGAGAAGATACATAACGTCTTCCATGTGTCTATGTTGAGAAGGTACAAATCTGACCCATCTCATGTACTAACAGTAGAAGAGATTGAGGTGAATCTAGACCTCACATATGAGAAAGAAGCCATAGAGATTCTGGCTTATGAGGTGAAGCTGCTACGGAACAAACAGATACCATTAGTGAAAGTACTGTGGAACCATCATTCAGGCCAGGAGGCTACTTGGGAACGAGAGGAGGATATGAGGAGACAGCACCCACAGCTGTTTAGAGATTTATACCAAGTAAAATTTCGAGATGAAATTTATTTTAAGGGGGGGAGAATTGTAACACCCCTATTTGCATAGCCTGGTATATTTCACTATTCCGGTGACCGGTGTCGGTCTGGACAATTAAAGAGATTAGAATCACATTTAAGACACTTAGTTAAGCCTTGAACACAAATAATTAGTAATTGCCAAATAGTTAAGTATAAATAAGAAAAACAGAACATAAGAAGTTAAATGAGTTGGGAGTCACAGTGATGGGTGACCTTCTCGGGAATGACTGCAAAGTCTGTCTAAACTCAAATTTCGAACTGTAAAATGTGACGCCGTGGTCCTTAGGACTATTGCAAACATTGTGGAAAAGAGAAAATCATAAAAAAGAATTGTTAAGCAAGTCAAATAATTAGGTCAGGAATCCAGAAGAAATATCGAATAACTTGCAAACTGGATTGAACCGGCGAGGGATAATTTGGTCAATTTACCCCTAGAGCTGACACCTGACCTAACTGTCCAATAAAATTGGAGAAAAAAAAATTTCAGAATCAAGAATTAAATCAAAGAACTAATAGAAAAATAAAAGAAAAATAAGAAATGACATCATCAAAATGACATCAGCTATGACATCACAAATAAATTATATTTAATTAAAATTTAACTAAGTCAAATAAAAGGGATAAAACCAAAAATTGAGAAATAAAAATCACTCTCTTCTTCTTCTTGAACCAGCCGGCTAGCTCACACTCTCTCTCCCTCCTCCATTGCAAACCTCCATGGAAGCTTGAGATCAAGCTTGTAAACCCCCATCGAAACTTACCTTGCCCCAAAATTCTCTATTAGAACTTGTTAGACCAACTTGAGAAGGTGATTAAAAAAGGGAAGAAATTGAAAAAGTTGAGATTCACGTGGAGGTAAGTGATTGAATTTGAAAATCTTAGTTTATATGTTGTGTTTATAGCTCAATTAAACTAGAAATCAACTTAAAATCAAACAAAACAATTGTTGAGGGACCAAACATGAATTTCAGCCAGCTAGGGTTAGGGTTTGATATGAATGAGTTTGATAGTTTTGAATGGTTATTTGAGGAAAATTAGGTGTGTAGATTATGAATGTACACTTTGAAATGCATTCGATTGAACTTTATGTGTAGCTAGGGTTTTAAGCATATGAAAAATTGAAGAAAAAGTTGAGAATTGGTCAATTGATGTAGTTAACCTTATTTGAGTTGAAAAATGGTCAATTATGACCATTTGTGGTGTGTATGAATTGTTGGAACCAAGTTCCAATTCGGATTGGTGAGGGTCAATCTGCAAGCAGCTTAACCTAGGTCCCTTTCAAGGACCAAAACTAAAAATTTACCAACCCAATTGGTGTGAGGCTAATTGGGAATGAAACTAGACACAAAATGGCACATTTTTCATCCAGGAATCATGCCCAGAAAGTGACCATAACTTAGTGAACAATTAGCCCAAATATGGAATTAGGCACACTGCCCTGTATAAAAATGACCAAATGAACAGTAGTTACGTAAATGACCATAACTTGGTCTAGGAAGGTCCAAATGACCTGAATTTTATACTGATAGAAAGCTGAGATATAGCCCTACAACTGTCATGAGGAAAACAAACACAAATTCTGACCATAACCTATTTGAAAAACCACTTGCAGTCAACCCACAAAAACTGCCAATAACCAGGAATTTGCCCAGAATTCTGGGTAACACCAAAATCCGGCCAGCCATATTCAAATGGCCATAACTAGGGCTACAAAACTCTAAATGGAGTGATTCAAAAAGGAAAATAAAGTTAAGATACTAAGGAACAACTTCTATGAATAAAACTTAGCTAAATTACCACAGCAAATTGATCAATGGAATAGTATAATACAGGACACCAAATTTGAAATTTTGGAGTTTCAACTAAGAGACTTAAGATTTGACGAAAACAACCAAAACCAATAAGTTAGGTAACCAAAATGTGGTATGTGAGTGAAATTAGAATTCCCATACCTATTAAGCATTAGAAAGTTAACAAATTGACTTGAATAGTATCTAAAATAGTAACCCAATATAACATCCTCATTTTCGTAGTCCGTACGTTCTACTGTTCCGATGGCTAATGTCTGCCCCAGAAAGTCAGAATGTCTGGAACTATACTGTAATGACAGTGAGAAAGTATAAAATAATGAAATATGTGATAAAAAAATTAAGAAAAAATAAAAGAGATAAAATATAACTAAGTTAAACGAGCCGAACCCATAGCGATGGGTGACCGCACCGGGAAGTTATGGCGAAGACCATTGACTAGCCCTGGACCGCGGAAAACTCAGGAAAATATTTTTGGGACATAATTAAAGGTCTACTGAGGTATAATTGATATTAGAAATGTCAAAAAAAAATTAGTAAGTCACTATAAACAGAAAATGAAAATTAAAAAAATCGGTGGCACAAGGAGTAAATCGATAATACGGAAAAATCTGAAATACAACCCGAAGAGGGGCATTTTGGTCAATTGACACCTAGAGTTGACTTTTGACCTCAATGTCTATTAAAAATAAATGGTATTATACTTTGAAAATGTCATAAAAAATTAAATTGTGGTATATTATATAAATAGTGGAAGAAATGAGGCAAATGTGCAAATAATGAAACTTTAATTAATTAAACATTAAATTATTCCTAAGTGCTCCACTAACTCTCATCTTGGGCCACCTATATAAGTAATTGGGATAGATTGTTCCACTAAACTATTTAATTTTCTTCAATTCCACTTCCATGGCCAAATATGGGTTTCCATTTTTCCTCTACGAGAATTCATCATGCAAGCTTCAATCCTCCCCCATTTTCAACTTAAAACTCAAGGTTCCCTTCATCAAACTTTGTCTCCACACCATGGGAAAGCTTTGGGCAGTAAGAAAAAGAAGAAATTTCAAGGTTTAGGAAGCTCTAAACAAAGGTTAGTGCTTAATCTTTCCAATTTCCTTCACTAATCCTTGTGTTGAGCTTTGGGTAAGTTGAATTGCTAAGAAAAATTGAGGAAATGATGAGTATTGGTGAACCTTAGTTTTGACAGCCATGAAAATGCATGGTTAGTGACTTATTCTTATATTTAATGGATGGGAATTAAGGTTGATTAACTCAAATGAAAGTTGTAGCAGGTTAATGTTCAAGTATGTGCATGTTAGTGCTTGAATTAAGGGTTTGAAATGGGACCTTGATGCTTTGGCAAACTGCCATGTTTGGCAGCCTATAATATCATGAATTTGTGTGTGTGAATATGAAGTTTATTAATGAAATATGATAGTGTTAAATTGTGGGCAGCATGTGTAGTTGATATTGAGGTATGAGTATATGGAAGTGTATGTGTAATATTGATATTGAGGTATGTTGAATTTTGGTGGAAGTGAATGTTGAACTTGAATGGTGTATTGTGTGCATTGAGCACTTGAGTATTCTGCCCAAAATGCTTGCTGGAATTGTGTACAATATATATAGAAGTGCCATGATAAATGTTGAAGTATTGGGAGGAGGAGGATTGTCAAAATTGGAAGTGTGATGTTCAAATGTAGGCTGTGTATGTTGGCAGCACCTAAAGTAGGTCATAAGTGCAAAACTGTGAACCCAATTGGTATGAGGCCAATGGGGGGTGAAACTAGACACTAAATAGGCCAACTTTCATGTAGAAATGTGGCCAAAATTCTGCCTAGAAACTAACCTTAAAAATGACCAAATCTGGAATGGCAACCTTGCAACCTAGATTTTTAACCATATGAATAGTAGTCATTAGGATGACCATAACACACTCAAAACAGGTCCAATTGACCTGAAATTTTTACCATGGATAGCTTAGACATAGAGCTACAATTCTAATGAAGACACCAAAGCCCAAAAACGGCTAGAACCAAGTCAGATAGCTTGCACAATTTCGGGTACCAAAACTGCCAGAACTAAAAGTGACCTAAAATTGACCAAATTTTGCACTAAAGGCGCAATCTGTCCAGCTTTAGTAAATTGACCATATCTTGGTCTACATAACTTAGAATGACCTGAAATTTTGCCCAGAGTGCAATAAGACATAGAGCTACAATTCTTATGAAGACACCAAAGCCCAGAAACGGCTAGAACCAAGTTAAATATCTTGCACAAGTTCGGATACCAAAATTGCCAAAACTAAAAGTGACCTAAAATTGATCAAATTTTGTACTAAAGGTGCAATCTGTCCAGCTTTAGTAAATTGACCATATCTTGGTCTACACAACTCAGAATGACCTGAAATTTTGCCTAGAGTGCAATAAGACATAGAGCTACAATTCTTATGAAGACAACAAAGCTCAGAAATGACTAGAACCAAGTCCAATAGCTTGCACAATTTTGGGTACCAAAACTGCCAGAACTAAAAGTGACCTAAAATTGACCAAATTTTGCACTAAAGATGCAATCTGTTCAGCTTTAGTAAATTGACCATATCTTGGTCTATACAACTCAGAATGACCTGAAATTTTGCCCAGAGTTCAATGAGACATAGAGCTACAATTTTGCTTCTTTGACTAGAAGCTAAAAACTAAGAGAAATAAGACATTAAACTAGACCAATCTAGCACACTAAAACTGAAAATTTGACATTAACATACAATGAAGCCTTAAAGTAATTTTGCAATAATGCCAACTTGTGAGAATTGTAAGTTGCACTATATTAGTAGCATATTGAAATGCAAATTATGACATGTTGATACTAGAATCAACTTATCCATGATGTATAAAAAGGTCAACATTTTCATTGACCAGTGAATTGTATAATGACCAGTAAACCCTAAAAATAAAGAAATAAATATTTAATCTTGTAATATGCCCTAGTTTGCCTAGTTGACTAGTTTGGATAGGTTGGCATGCTAATAGGATTCTGATAGCTGTTCTGTAAATGGCTTCACGCCGTACTGTGTTTTCTAGCTTATTATGCCATACTATGATTTTAATAGCCTATGGCTATACAGATTGTGTTATTATACTCGGCTTAATGCCTGATAGATTATACGGCTTTTTAGCCACACTGTTTGCACACCGGGAGATACTTTGTGACCGATGGTGTGACGGCCGGAGGTACTAGGTACCCAGTGCTAGTATATCCGTTTATCCAGTCTGGTCAGTGTATAGGCTACATGGGTAGTCAATTAAAACATTATTCAATTCAGGCAGTTAAGTTAAGTATAATGAAATTTCAGTACAATTAAATTAAGTATTGATTGAATGAGTAAAATAGATTCGCAAAAAAAAACATAACAAAAATATAAATTGTAGAACCGTAGAGACTTGAAATACAATACATTTAGAATAATTTGTATACTGGGTAGTATCAGTGAAAAGTTATAAACTAAGCACTTCCAAAGAGGAACAAACTAGTATATAAGATCGTTGATACTAGAAATACCATACCAAATTAAATTGATTCATGAGTATTCGAATTATGATTTATTTCTTTCTTTATTTGTATATATTATTTCTTGTTATACTATTACACCACTAAGCAGAAATACTTAGCGCGATGGAATTGCTTCCTCGCGCAGGTACTGAAGGTAAAACCAGTAGACTATCGACTGAGATTTTTGGAGTCCAGATCTGCAGAAGTGTTAAAAGAGTTCAAGATTGTCACCTCCTCAGCAATGCATGTAGATAGGGCTCATTTTAAGCATGTTTTCTAATCTTACATTATAATTACTGCTTATATTGTAATTTGAATTAGTAATTGTAATTTCATTTTTATATCCTGTACTTGATAAATTTATGTACTTAATTGGCAAAATATTATATAAGTTAATAAAATATAAGAATTCTGATATTTGAATTGGTTATCTAATCATAATGATTCTGAATGAGATTGAGTTTGAGAAATTTTGAGACTAAATCTGAGTTTGAGAAACTATTGAGAATGCTTTGAGATAATCTGAGTTATAAATTTGAGTATATATAGTGAAATTATTTTTGGTAGGTTCAGAAGAACTGTTACTCCATATTATAGTCGGCTCTTTGCCGGATTGTCGTTAAAATTTTTAAAATTTCCAAATTAGTCAGATTATGATAAACAGTAAAAATAGGCTAAACCTTAGATAAAGTTTTTGAACAAGTAATCAAGAACTGCAATGAAATCAGATAAGATTAGGTGTTCCGGCACGCCGTGTGACACACCTTGCTCGGCTACACTGTAGACGGGTGAGGGGTGTTACACCCAAAGTGTAAATTTTAATGAATATCAAGTTTAGTATATTAAAGCTAGGTATAAATACATTTGAATTTATTTTTGGATATATGATAAATTATGATACTGAAACGCTGTAAAATGGTATGTTTCAGTTGAAAAAAATACCTGAAAAGAACCCGAGGCATCGAATCAAGGCTAAGAGGTGACTCGTATAAGGTTTGTGCACAACATAGAAATTTCTATAAATTTTCTTCTGCAAATTGTTTTGGATGAATTGTGATATTAAATTTTGACTTAATTGTATTGAAATGTTTATTATGCTTTTGACTTAAATTGTTGAAAGTTTACTTGTATGTGCTTGAAATGGTAATAAATGTTTAGTAAATTATTAAGACAGTTTTGAAACCAGGAGTGTTATGGCCATATATTTTAATGCCTCACTAGAATGACTAGTGAGGGGAATTAGTTTTGAGTTTTGATTCATTCTCTGGCTGAAGTGTTGAGATGTGCGCCAATAGAAGAAGAAATTTGAATGGGTACCCATATATTTGAGCTAGCTAGTCTTGTGATTTCTCATAAGACTTTGGCTATTGAGATGAATATTATTTCGAATGGCATGATATAACTCTGTGTTTTTATGATATTCATTTTGAGACTTCCTAAATGAAATTATTTGGACTAAAAGTTTATAAATCATGTTTGTATTTGTTTTCATGTTCAGTTCAATATTTGAATAAATGTGATTTGAATTATGCATAAACTGTTATTTTAGTATGTTGTGCACCACTGAGTCATAGTACTCAACGATGGCTGTTATTGCTGTCGCAGATATAAATACTAGAGGAGCAACAGAGTGAGCTGCTGAGGATCATGGAGCCACATCCTTGAAGTTTTGTCGAGTATATTTTATACACTGATTGTAATATTTAGTTTGATGTATGTAAATGTATGTACATATAATAACTAGTCATGAGCAGTTGCATAGAGTCTGTAATAATCTTATTTTAGATTTTCTAATGTAAATTTGATCAATGAATGTAAATTGTTTTTACTTTAATGAAAAATGAATGGAATTATTGAGTACTATATTTGATGATAATTGAGTTGAGAAATGATGTTGAAGTTTATTGTTATAGTAGTGAGTTGATTTAAAGAATTATTAGAAGCGTTTTTACAGGCTTTTGAAGAACTGTTTTTCCCAAATATAGACGGCACTCTGCCAAAATTTTCCAAAAATTTACATAAAAATAAAATGGACAAAAATTTTGAACTAGTTTTTAAACATTTATTAAATGTAAGAAAATGCTCACCACTTCTAAAAAGTAAGAAAATGGTTTTAAAATCCCTTGTAGGGTACTTAATGAGTTATCGGTAGGTGAAATTCAGTAGTTCATTAGGTATTCTACGGGATCATGTTATGCCTTACAAAGGGGTAAGGTGTGACACGACTCATCTAACTCATTATGCTTTGTTTCCTTTATTTCCTTTTTACCTTCATGTAATTGCTATTTATTTTTGTTCAGGGCTTTTCTAGATGGCTTCAATATAGTTCTCATCCTCTTAATTGTCCGGACCGACACCAATCACCGAAACAGTGAGATGCACAGAACTATGCATATAGGGGTGTTACATTTGGCATCAACACTTGATCCATCACCAATATTCAGCCTTACTTCTCCATGATCCAAGCTCTTAGGACTTACTAGTTTCTGCACATCATAAATTATATGTGAATTAGAACCAGTGTTAATGGCCCAAGCAGAATTAGTATGATAAGCAATACTATAATCTAAGAAACAAGAAATAGTTATACCTTCAGAAGGTTTTGCCTTCTTGTTCTTTACCAACTCTAGATATTCTGGGAAGTTTCTCTTCCAGTGCCCATCCTTTTGACAGTGGAAACACTTTCCCTTATTATCAAGAGTTGCTTTTATCTTTTTCTTCATTGTTTGGCTCTTTTTGCCCACTCTACCAGAAGGGCTAGGGGCAGAAGATCGCTTCTTCTTATTGCTTTTCTTCTTTTTGGTCTTACCAGAAGAAAAAGAAGCAATAATTGCCACTCCCTTTCCCTTTCTGCCAGGCATATTGCCTTTGGGCAATCACAAGAATGTTTAGAAGACCTACCAAAGTGTACTCTTATTTAGTCATATGGAAGTTTGTGATAAAACTTCCAAAAGATTCAGGCAAGGATTATAGGATCAAATCCGTCTGTAGAGAAAAGACCATTGAAAAATCCAATGCCTCCAGCTACTCTATAAGCCAAATCATGGTATGGACATGTTCTCCCACACCGTGGCCTTCATGCATCTTCATTCTAAATAGTTGTTTAGATATCTCATATCTAGCCAACCTACTGTTTTCACCAAACAACTCTTGAAGGTGACTCAGTATTTCAGAAGAAGTTTGCATTTTCTCATGCTGCTTCTGTAACTTATTAGTCATTTAAGTAAGCATATAGCACTTGGCTTGCATGTCATCTTCATGCTACTTTTTCAAAGTGTTATGTTTTTCTTTGGTGGCCTCAGGTGATAGAGGACTAGGAATCTTAGAATCAAGAACGTATCCTATACGCTCAAGATTGAGAACAATTCTCAAATTCCTTAGCCAATCAGAGAAGTTAGGTCCAGTGAGCCTATTCTCATCTAATATGCAAGATAACGGGTTGGACTTTTGTGCCATGATTATCAGATTTTATTACTGGAGAAAAAGCAAGATTCAAATTAGTTATCATTCAAATTAGTTATCTTGTATCAAGTAAATTAACCACCAATATAATTATGGTCTTTTAATCAAATTGGTCCTCCCACTAACTTGGCAAATCCTACACTTCTAAGTAGGAAACGAAAATCCTAGTTAGATGAATTTTTAGCAGGTGATTGAATTCTTATATATTGTTAAATATTGTAACACCCCTATTTGCATAGCCTGGTATATTTCACTATTCCAGTAACTGGAGTCGGTTCGGACAATTAAGGAGATTAGAACCACACTTAAGACAACTAGATAAGCCATAAACACAAATAATTAGTAATTGTCAATTAGTTAAGTATAAATAAGAAAAACAGAACATAAAAAGTTAAACGAGCTGAGAGTCACAGCGATGGGTGACCTTCTCGGGAAGGACTACGAAGTCAACTTAAACTCAAATTTCGAACCATAAAATGTGACGCTGCAGTCCTTAAGACTATTGCGAACACAGTGGAAAAGAGAAAATCATGAAAAAGAATTGTTAAGCCAGCCAAATAATTAGGTTAGGGATCCAAAAGAAATATTTAATTATTTGCAAACCGAGTTAAACCGACGAGGGGCAATTTGGTCAATTGACCCCGAGAGCTGACTCCTGACCTAACTATCAAATAAAATCTGAGAAAAGAAAATTTCGGAATCGGAAATTAAATTAAAAAACTAATGAAAAAAAAAAGAAAATGGAAAAGTGAAAATTAATGACATCATGCATGATGCAATAAACAATATAATTAAAAATTAATTATTGGATAAATTTAGTCTTCCAAGAGGATAAATTTGATAAAAGAAAAGAAAAAAAAAATGCAAAAGTCCATTTTTCTTCAACCTTGCCGTCCTCTCTCTCTCTCTCTCGCCCTCTCCCTCACCAAACTCCATTAAAGCTCATTTTGAGCTTGAAGGAACCCTAATTGCCACCATAGAAACCCTACTCTCCATTACTAAATCTTGTAGCTAGACCTTGAAAAGGAGATTGACCACAAAAAGAAAAAGAAAGAAGAAGTTTTGAGAGGTGGAAAAACTCTGCATTCAAGGTTAGTAGTTAAACATGGAATTTATAGTTTAATTATTGTATTTATAGTTTAAAGAACCTATATTTAATTTAAAATGAAAAGAAAATACTTGTTGAGGGACTATAGAGAATTTTGGCCAGGTAGGGTTTGGTTGGATAAAGTATGAATTTGTTTGAGCTAAACATGTTAGAAAGCTTAATTGAGTTAAGGAAGCATGTTTATAGGTGTTTAATTAGCTAAATGCAACAAATGGCATGAACTAGGGTTTTGGCATTTAGGGTTTTGGAAGACAAAAATGTGAGAAATTGTGAAATGGTGTGTTTGACCTTGTTTGAGATGGAAAATGATCATTTGTGACCAATTGAGATGTGTTGGAAGTGTTGGAAGTGAGTTTAAATTCGAATTGAAAATGGTCATGATGCCAAGGTCCCTTTCAGGGACCAAAACTGAAAATTTACAAGTCAAATTGGTATGAGACTAATTGAGAATGAAAACAGACACAAAATGACACAATTTTCATTTTGGAATCATGCCCAAAAAGTGACCAAAACCTAGTGAACAAATTGACCAAATCCGGATTTCTGCAGTCTGACCTGTACAAAAATGACCAAATAAACAGTGTTTGTTCATTTGGCCATAACTTGGGCTAGGTAGGTCTAACTGACCTGAAATTTTACCTGTGGACAGCTGAGATATAGACCTAAAACTTTTATGAAGAACAAAAATCCAAATTATGCCCTTAATCAAGTCATTTGGCTACCCAAATTTGTTGACCTAAAACTCTCACAACCAGTTTGGTGCCCATAAATCTGGGTTAAGTCCAATTCGGCAGCTATGATTCAAATGGCTATAACTTGAGCTAAAAAACTCCAAATGGAGTGATTCAAAAAAGAGAATAAAGTTAAGACAATAGGGAGCATTTTCTATGAAGAAAGTTTTGCCAAATTCTAACAGAAAAATGACCAATGGAACAGTGTAACATAAGACACCAAAACTGAAAATTTACAAATTTGCCTAAAAGACTTAGAATTTGAGTAAACAACCAGAACCAACAAATTTAGTTACCAAAATGTGGTATGTGGGTGAAGTTGGAATTCCCATACCTATTAAGCCTTAGAAAGTCAACAAATTGACTTGAATAGTATAATGAATAGTAACCCCGAAACACAAATTTTAAAGAAGGTCAAGTTTAGCATATTAGAATTAGGTAAAAGTGAAATTAAATTTATTTTTAGATTTATGCTAAGTTATGATACTGAAACACTGTGAAACTGTGTGTTTCAGTGGAAAAGAATACCGGGAAAGAATCCGAGGTGTCGAGTCAAGGCCAAAAGGCGACTCATATAAGGTTTGTGCACAACGTATAATTTCTGTAAATTATCTTCTGCATATTGTTTTGAATAATTTGAAATATTGAATTGTGACATTATTATTATAAAGTATTTATGATGCTTTTGATTTAAATTGTTGGAAGTTATTTGAGATGGCATAAATATTTAGTAAATTGTTAAGATAAGTTTTGAAACCACAGTATCATGACCATATATTTGAACACCTCACTAGCATGACTAGTGGGGGTAATCAGTTTCGAATTTTGATTTCTTCTCTGGCTAAAGTGTTGAGGTGTGTGCCAGTAGAAAAAGAAATTGAATGGATATCTATATATTTGAGCTAGCTAGCCTTGTGATGTGACTTCTCCTTAGCCTCTGGCTATTGAGATTATATTTATTTCAAATGGCATGATATAACTATGGGTTTTATGAAATGTGTTTTGATACTTCGAAATGAAATTGTTTGGATTAAAATCTCATAATTCATGTTTTATATTTAATTCTCATGTTCAATCCAATTTTTGAATAAATACAATTTAAATTCTGCATAAAGATTATTTTAGTATGTTGTGCACCACTGAGTTCTAGTACTCAGCAATTGCTGTTATTGCTGTCACAGATATAGAGACTAGAGGAGCGGCAGATTGAGCTGCTGAGGATTGAGGAGCTACTTGCCTTGAAGCTATCGAGTATAATTTATACCATGACTATAAAAATTTATTTTGATGTATGTAATGTATATAAAGGTACGGACATGTAAAATTAGTCTTGAGCAGTTTGTACAAAGTTTGTAATAAATTTTAGTTGGATTTTCCCTAATGTAAATTTTTAGTATGATGTATATAAGTTGTTTTACATTTAATTATATATGAATGGAAGTATTTTATTTTAATTTGAATGAAAGTAATTAGTAATATTTTGGATGGTATTTGAATTGGATATTGTGGATTTGAAGTTTTGGAAGTTGATAAATGATGTTGAAATTGATTGTGATGATTGTGAATTTGAAGAAGTTGTTGAGACAAATTATTGGAAGTGCTTTTTACAGGTATTTGAAGAACTATTTTCTCAAAATACAGACGGCACTCTGCCGAAATTTTTATAAAATTTGCAAAAAAACAAAATGAGCCAAAAAATTTTACTAGTTTTAAAACTTTGAATAAATGATTTTAATACCTATTAGAAAATGCTCACCACTTATAAAAGTAAGAAAATTATTTTAAAATCCCTTGTAGGGTACTTAATGAGTTATAGGTAGGTGAAGTTCGGTAGTTCATTAGGTATTCTACGGGATCATGTTATGCCTTACAGAGGGGTAAGGTGTGACAAATATCCTCAAATCACATTTTCTTGGATACTTTTAATAATACATAAGTGAACAACATTTGTTCGTCACATCTCATATGAAACTCAATCAATAGATTTGGCCCCTAATGTTCAAAGCCTCAGGTACATCCATTCTTGGCCTATCTTGCAATAGTTAAGTTGAGCCCACTATACTAGTGAGTATGGAAGTTTGAACCTTGATAACCTCAAGTACATCCATTCTTAATCACCAAAGTACCCACATACTCACAACATCATATGCTTTAATAATTAAATTTTGAAAATCTCTTAGAGCACAAAAACCATCCCTATGTAACCATAGCCAACAGTTTTGTCACACCTTATCCCTAGTAAGGCATGACATATTCCCATAGCATATCTAATGAATTACCGAACTACACCTACCGATAACCTATTAAGTATACTACAACGGATTTTAAACAAAACATTACATTTTAGTTTCCTTTTATATTGCGGAAAACTGCATGGTGATAGTTAAAACTTTAATAAAACCCAAAGTATAACCTGTTGAAACCACAAAATAAATCAAGTAAAAGATCTCCTTCAATCCGTTTCATAAACAAAATAAATTTAATTATATTTTAAGTAGACATTCATTGGAGGAAATAAATTTAATATTACAAAAGTTACATTTACATAAGTCCCAAAAGGAAATACAAATAGTTACAAACTCAAAATGTTATAGCAATGTAATGTTTTTTAATACAAACTACTCAATATCCGTACATCCATATATATAGCTACAAAATACATCAAAATGAAATTTCAAGAGTATACCTACTATATATACCCTCAGTCAATAGAAAATGCTGCTCCCAAGTCTCTCACTCAGCAGCCTTCTCCTTTCCCTTACCTGTGGCAACATAAATAAGTTATCGTTGAGTATATCACTCAGTGATGCACAACTAATAACTTTAAAACTTTAAATAAAGTGTAACACCCCTAAGTTCGGTAGTGCGTTCTACTGTTCCAGTGACCAGTATTGTCCGGATAGCTAGGATGCCTAGAACTACACTTCGTTATAAGTGAGAAGACATAAAATAATGAAATACAAGAAAAGAAAATACAAGAAAAACAAAGGAAAAATAATAGCAAAGAAATGTAACCAAGTTAAGCGAGCCGAGAATCCTAGCGATGGGTGACCGCACCGGGAAGTCACAGCGTGGACCGTTGACTAGCTCTGGACCGCGGGGAACCCTGAAAAATATTTTTAGGACTTAAATAGACCCCTATTGAGGTTTAAATACCATAAGAAATATTAAATAAAAATTAAATAATTAGTACAAAGAAAAGTGAGAAATCGAAAAGCGGACAAAACTCGGTGTTACCGAAAAATCGGGAATGCAATCCGAACAGGGGCATTGTGGTCATTTGACACCCCGAGTTGTCTTTTGACCTAAATGTCCATTAAAAATACATGATGTTACACTTGGAAAATGTCATGAAAAATTAAATTAGTGGTACCTAATGTAAATAGCAAAAATGGGAAGCTTAATGTGGGAAAATGAAACCTTAAGATTAAATTAACATTATCTTTCCACTTAGTGGTCCACTAACACCTAAAGTGGACCATTAATCTGATTTTTGGACAGCAGAAAACCACTTTCTTCTACCTCTCAAATTCCAGCTGAGACCAAGGAGGAAGAAAACCTCCATGGCCATTTGTTACAAGCTTCATGCAAGCTTCATCCCTTCATCTCCAAGCCAATTTTCTTACCTTTTCCTCCACAAAAATTGTTCTACACCACTTGGGCAGTAGATAGGTAGCAAGAAGATCAAGTTTAGTCAAGGTTTTGAAGAGTTTCCAAAGTGGTAAGTTTGTATTTTTTATTGTTGCTTTGTTAAAGTTTGTAAGGATGTTATGGGTGTTTGATTTATGGAGAAATTTTTGAGGTTTGATGTGTAAAGGGGAAAGTATACTTTTGGCAGCCATGGAAACACCTTGAAGACAGTTTATTTTTGCTTGTAAATGGTGAATTAAAGGATTGATTAAATGTATATTGTGTAGGAAATTATTTGGGTGATTATACTTAGTATATGTAAATGTGTATTGAAATTTGAAGCTTGGAAATTAATGGAATGTAAATGTATCATTGCAGCAGTTTGTTGACTCTTGAAGAATGCTGGAATTCATGCTTGGTTTATGGTATATTAATGTTGACTTGTGTTGGATGTTATGGCAGTTTGATGTGTATGTATGATGGTGTGAAGTTGGACATGTAAAAATGTTATGGTTAGGTGCTTGAATTGTTGTAAATTGAGTTAAAAAATTCTGCACTTTATGGTGTATGTTGAATGTAATTGTAAGTTACCAAAATGACCTATAATGTGTTGTGAATTATGTTTAGGTCATGATACAACCAGAATTGACTTGAATATTGAGTTTGGTAAGTGTTAGGAGTGATCCTTGATATGTATGAAAGAAATGCAATAAGGCAGTTTGTGTTTTAGGCCTATAACATTAAGTGTGTGGCTCCAATTGGTATGAGACCAATTGGAGGTGAAACTAGGCACAAAATGTGCCAACTTTCATGTAGGAAGCTTGCCAAAATTCTGCTTGCAAGGTAGCTTAAAAAATGACCAAATCCGGATTAAGTGCAAATAAGGCCTGAAAATTGACCATTTGAGCAGCAGTTAGTGTTTAGGCCATAACTCACTCAAAACAGGTCCAATTGACCTGAAATTTTATGAATAGTTAAGACCCATATCTACAAGTCTTATGAAGACACCAAAGCCCAGAAATGACCATAAGCAAGTCAAACAGCTTGCACAAGTTCGGGTCCAAAAACTAGCCAAACCAAAATTGACCTAAAATGACCAATTTTAGTGCAATTTGACCAGCAATAGTAAAATGACCATAACTTGGTCTACATAACTCAGAATGACCTGAAATTTTGCCCCACGTTCCATAAGACATAGATCTACAAGTTTATAGTTTTGACCGAAACTCAAAAACCGAGGGAACTAGGTCGTCTGGCTAGGTCAAACTAGTATACCGGAATCCAGCAAATTGCAAGAAAAGGCAGTATACACAGAAATGAACTTGGTAACATGTACCAACCCTAAAAGACTATCGAATGTGACATGTTAGTAACATTAAAACCTAATTTACCTAGAATGCATTGAGGGTCGACATACTAGGTTGATTAAGCAAATAATAGCATTTAGTGAATTATTTATCAAACATTATCATTAGAAACAGTTTAATTAAGTACTGAAATACTTCAAATTGTGTTTCTCAGTTAGCAAAGACTCAGGAAAAGGGAAGGAAACACTGAGTCAAGACCAGGAGACAGTTATCAGAGGTTTGTGCACAACAACTATTTCTTTTGAATTTTTCAATTGAAATGAATTATGACTATTTGTACATTATTATTTTAAATTGTGAAAATGTGTTTGAATGGATACTTATTGCTTGAAAAATATTGTAAATGGTTTGAAACTGTGAAAAATTGTTTGAATGATATTGATGGATACTTATTGATTGAAAAGCATTGAAAATGATTTGAAACCACAGCTATCATGTATATTGATTGTATTCCTCGCTAGCTTGTCTATTGGGACGAATTGAATTCCCTCTCTGGCTGAAGTGTTGAGGTGTGTGCCTGTTGAGGACGAATCGAATGAGTACTCATATTTTTGCTAGCTAGCTATATTATTCCTCATTAGTCATCGACTTTTGGGATGAATTGAATACCTCATTAGCCATCGACTTTTGGGACGAATTGAACTTTGGAACATGATTAAGCTGTGTGTGATTTATTGATATGTATTATGAGATTGTGAAATGGAGTTAAATTCTTATTGACATTCACTGTTTTTTGAATTTAATCATGATTTGATTTATTGAAATTATTGTGATATTGAGAAATGGAGTTTAAATTCTTGTTGACATTTATTGTCTTGAATTTAACTATGGTTTTAAGTATCCACTATTTATATAACTTGTGATTTGTGATTTAAAGTTGTATTTGGTTAATGTTGTGCACCACTGAGACAATATCTCAGCGATAGCTTTTCATTGCTGTCGCAGGTAGACAGACGGACAGGGCAGCAGACTAGGCTGCTAGTACATCCAGCGAGAGATTATCGGGTATAACGAGTATACTACATTTTGCATTTTGTACTGTAATGTATGATCACTGTATGTACATATTGTTCTTGGTTTTGAGCAGTTGTAAATTAAAATTGTACATTGAAGTTGTAAAGTAAATTATGAGATATTTTGGCTTGAAAAATTTGTACTGTATTTCTTTATCTCAGTCTTTGAAAAATTACTGTGGATTTGAATTGAGAAATATGTTGTGTTGAGTTATGTTGGAGTTGAGATTTGGAAATATATTGAAGTGCTCTTTACAGATTTTTCTGAAGAACTGTTTTATCCAAAATACAGATGGCACTCTGCCAAAATTTTACAGAAATCACTAATAGTCCAAATGTGTTAGCTGTTTCACTTCAGTTCAAAAAGTTTTTTTTTTTTTTAACACCTGTAAATTGTGCTCACCACTGTAAAAAGAAGTAAGAAAAGTTTTAAAATCCCTTGTAGTGTATTTAATGGGTTATCAGTAGACGAAGTTGGTAATTCATTAGGTATACTACGGGATCATGTTATGCCTTACAGAGGGGTAGGGTGTGACATAAAGCACAATTTGTCAAAACATAATAAATCATATTTTCCATAAGTATGAAAACATCACACAAAAGTTCTAAGTTCATAAGAATCTTTTAGGAAATCACCTTTCAATGAAGAGGTCATAATTCACAATCATAAATCAAAAATCATAAGTGTTGCCAACATTAACACACAGTTTAGACTATGACATAAAAATTCACGATCAATGCTGTGTTGTACACCACGACAAAGTAATCTCAACCTCACTAACCGTTATTAATGAGGGAAGGGCTAGCTAGCTAATGAGTACTCATCTAGTCTCACCCTACTAACCATTATTAATAGGGGACATAATCATAATCAAATATTAAACCCCAAGTAGCCGTTACTACTGGGAAGTTCCGAAAGGGATTGTCATGCTAACTATGGTTTTAAAACAATTTTCAAAAGTTTTCTACTCAACAATCACATTTGCAAACCGAAAAATACATTCAAATCATCATAAAATCCATATAGAGGTGGCAACACCTAAATTTCTCAAATGCAAGAGAAAAAACAATATCTCAATCAAATTAAACTCATTCAACGCAAATCCATTTAAATAAACTCATTCTAATCAATTTATAAGTTTAAAAATTGCACAATCCTTCAATGAACTCCTTTCTCTTTACTTACTTCTCCTTGTCCGTCCCAATCTCTTTTTCTACTAAAAATACACAAGTAGAATGTCTCGATATTTAACTTAACTATTGCCAAAAACTCATTTCATAAATGTCTAATGCCTCCATAAGTTAGATTGGCAAATTTCAAAGAGTTTGGAACTTTAGACAACTTGGTGTCCAAATCTTTGAAGTCAATTTTTATCTAGTTTCAATCATAATTTGATGAAGTGTTCCCCATGAAAATTGTTCCTTTAGGTCCTAAATTTATTTTTCTTTTTGAATCACCTAATTTAGAGTTGTGTAGCTCAAGTTATGATTAAATTTCTAGTTACTATTCACATGGTCCAGGTTTTGGCAGATTCATCAACCCAACTTTGCTCAGTAATTTGATTAAGTTAAGTCCATAATTTAGCCTAAAGTTCTTCATATGAAATGTTCTACTATGTTTTAGGTTTCCATTGGTTTAAGAATCACCTAATTTGGAGTTTTTTAGAATGAGTTATTATAATTCAAAATTTATTGTTCATGTGTATCAATTCTGCAGCTTCTAGGTTCTACAGATTGGTCGACCCAAATTTGCTCAGTAATTTGATTAAGTCCATAATTTAGCCTAAAGTTCTTCATATGAAATGCTCTACTATGTTTCAAGTTTTGATCAATTCAAGAATCACCTAATTTGGAGTTTTCTAGAGTGAATTATGTCAATTCAAATTTTACTATTCATGTGTACCAATTCTACAGCTTCTAGGTTCTACAGATTGGTTGACCCAAATTTGCTCAGCAATTTGATTGAGTTAAGTCCATAATTTGGTCCAAAGTTCTTCATATGAAGTGTTCTACTATGTTTCAGGTTTCCATCAGTTTAAGAATCACCTAATTTGGAGTTTTCTAGAGAGAGTTACGATAATGCAAAATTTACTATTCATGAGGTCACACTGTCAGTGTCCAAAATTCCATCTCTAAGTTCAAGGCTCATTTAGGATAGCTTATGATCATTTTCGGGACCGGGTATCTTCATAAAAATTTTAGCCCTATGTCTTAAGTTTCATTTCCAATTAGTTTCACATACATTGGAGTTGTGTAGCTCAACTTATGGCTGTCTAAACATGCTGGACTCGGGTTTAGAATTTTCTGCCCTTAAGGTTCAATTGTCACCTCCCTAATTACTTCCATTAACCAACATCAACTCATATTTAATTAACCCCAAATGACCATAATTAAACATTAATACATCCATAACACTTTATAGCATAAAAACCTAAATTTTCCTCAAACCCCTAAATTCCCAACTTCACAATTCATGTAATTCCATAACATTTATTTCACCAATCATGTACACTTCATCAATTCAATATAAATTCTCAACTAAAATATGTCAAATGACTATAATTAGGTCTTATAACCCTCAATTTTATAATATACTATAAAAGCCCTAATTCTACATAAACCCTAGTTTTCAATTTTTTCAATTTATGCAATTCCCATGTAATTCTACTACCCTAAACATGTATACCACTTTAATTAAACTTGAATTCATCGTCAATTTAACAAAAACACATCAAACCCTAATTTTTTCCCAAATTGGCCAAAATCACATCTCTTTACACATACATGATTCTCATGCTTTCTTATGTAATTTTTATAAAAATCTAACTTGATTCAAAGTTTGTATAACTAATTGAGCAAGAAAAGAAACTTACCTCAAGTGTCCAACTTCTAATCTTCAATTTCCCTTCCAAATTCCTTATTCTTCTTGCTTCAATCCCTCAATCAAATGTCACTTCGGTATTTTCTACCATTTAGATTGAGAACCCATGGATGAAAGGTGGGAAATTAAGAGTGGAGGGAGGTTGCAAATGGGGGAAATGAAGAAAAGAAAGAGAGAGGGGATGGGGAGAGGGTAGCGGCACAAATGGGGAAAGGGAAGAGGGTTTGTTTCCTTTATATATTTATGCCAATTTTGATTTATTTAATTAATTTTTAATTGAGTTGTCCAAAACCCATTGGTTATAAAATTTTAATTGTGTCATAAAGGTAATTAAACTTACGTTTTTATTTCTTTTCTTTTCTTTTTACATTTACACTTAATTTTTTTCAAAATTTCTTCATAATTAAATATATTATTTTCATTTAATTTAATTGACATTTTGATCAAAAATCAACTCTTGAAGTGAATTGGCCAAAGTGCTTCTCATCGGGGTCATAATCCTTCTTTTTCATAATACCCGATGAGTCCTTAGGTCTTTGATTCACTTGATGTTTAATTATATCCATCTCAATTAATTTTTCTTTTATTTTTAGTCCTTAATGTGTCTTTGAATAGTAATAGTCACAAATCAAAAATTGATACTATTCAGAGCTCGAAGGCTCGGGGTATTACAGTTTAAGTATCTAAAATTTCCAAATTTAATTACCCTAGTGGAGAGCCATGATATAATTACCATAATTATACCATTACCAACTTAATCATTTGATTAAAAGATTTTGTAGTAGGCTTAATTACTATTAAGGTCTCACTTTGCACATTATCCATTTGGTATGCATATATTACATATAAGCATTCATTCATACACATCTCATGCATATATGGATAATCAAATAAAATGGCATGATCATGGACTTTCTAAGGGATTCAATTTTGAGCCACCAAGAATGGAATTAAGGCATTTCCTAGGTGTATTTCATCTATTCTATCACAAGAGATGCTGAAGGAGTACATAAATCAACCTTTGATCTTGATATCCTCCCATTGGTCCCACTAATGCTCTTGATCTCTTCGGCCTTCTTGCAATCCAATTACAAAGTAACCCTTGGCATACCAAGATGAATTTACAAGAATTTAGACGTTAGAGTCCTTATATAAATGAAATTACATCATATGTAATATAACACTTATATTACATGCCACTATGAATAAAATTAATCATTATATCCCAAAGAAAATAAAAAGAATTAAATCCAATCACATTGGTCTTTTTATTGTCCATGATCATCCATCATGCATATTAACATTCAACAATTAAACAAAAATATACATGCATAATCAAATTGAATATCATATACCCAATTTATAGCTCGATTTGAATCTCATTCAAATTAATTTTAAATTTAGGAACTTTTCCCAAATTTAATTTTCATGAAAACAATTTTCAAAATTTATTTATATGATTGGAAATCCTAATTAAACTATTTAATTAGGTCTAGGCTTGATTTAAGGTCACAAATCACACAACAATTGCATAAAAATCCTTAAAATTAGCCAAAACACGCCCCTTACATCAAAACACGCCCTATGTTCATTAACACGGCCTGTGTAACCAATTACACTGCCTGAGGCGTTGAATTACACGGGCCATGTCACACGACACGACCCCAGGCGAGCAAAAGCATGGGCCATGTTTTCCGAAAACACAGGCCGTGTAACCTTTTGCCTAAGCTGTGTGCTACAAAGCCAGAAACATGGCTCGTGGCCTGGGACACGCCCAAGCCGTGTTTCTTGCGGCAATAAGGTTTTTCTTAGGTTTTTCAATCCGAATCTCATTCAAATCAACCCAAACCTCATCCAATCATACAATTAAGTCCTAAAATTAATCCTAATGGCAAATATAGTGGCTCTGATACCAATTGATGGCGTTGGGAAGCGAAATTAGGGCGTTAGAGGATGGATTTCAAAAATTTTCTTTAGGTTTTGATGCATACATATAAGTGTATTATGATCCTAGCCAATCTTTATTGCCCAAAATCAATATTCTTCTAACATACATTAGGGATTCATTTGCCATCAAGGATTGAGGTTTAACATTTAAACCTACCAAACCCTAACTAAAAGAGGGATTGAAGAAGACTAACCTCAAAGGCGTAGAGTCACACTTCCTATTCTCTTTGGTAGCCTCCAAGAGCTTCAATTAAGGCTCCTCTAGCTTGTCCACCATAAGCTCCACCAAGATCACCTTAGCCAGCCCCAAATCTTCCTTTTTTTAGCTTGCCAACCACTTAAATGAAAGGGGTTTTGCTTAAGGTGATATTCTTATGGATGTATATGACTAGATAAAATTTCTAGTGCTTTTAATTCAAGAGAAATTGAGCTTAAACTCAAGAATCAATGGAAAAAGATGAAGAAGAGAGGGAGAGTCCTCTTTGCCGTCCAAGATGAAGAAAAGGAGAGAGATGATTTGATTCTTATCTTGTATTTATGTACAAGAGACAAAAACCATTTATAGTGTGCCACATGTCATGATTATATTCAATCTTGCTTTTAAGTTGTCTTCATCTCATTAAGGCATGTGTCAAGCCAAGATTAATTGATCAAAAATCATGTTCCATCACATGGAAGACAAATGGCACACAAAGATGAGTTCTATAACACCCTCTCGGTAGCAACTCCGTACATTCTACTGTTCCGGTGACCGGTGTCGGTCCGGACAGCTAGAACGTCCGAAAAAATATTTAAACTAAAGTCAGGAACCATAATTAACTCAAATATTAATAAGAAAAATTTAGTAAAAATTTTTGAAATAAAATACAACCAAGTTAAACAGTAGGTGCCTAGCGATGGGTAACTGAGGAGGAAGTTGCGGTTCTTGCAACGAGGAGCCCTAGACCCAGGGAAAAATTCATAAAATAATTTTTGGGACTCCAGAGAAGAGTCATTGAGGTTCCTATGGCATTAGAATGCCAAGAAAATATTTAGAAAAATTTTTCAATCGGTACAGACAATTTTGACCCGTTAAGCCAAACGGAGGGCATTTTGGTCATTTCGCCTTCAGAGACGATTTTTGGCCGACTTGTCCAGTTAAGTAACTAATTATTATGACATAAAATGTGAATAAATATTGCTAAAAATTGAATTGAAAATGAGTAGCAAAGAAAAGAAAAAAAAAATGAATTAAAATTACAATTTTGACCTCATGCTTATGTCACTAAGCACTCTCACCCAATCACATTGTGACACATGTCCATCAACCACTTAAAATGAGTCAAATGGGCAGAAAATTGAAATGAAAAACTGAATTCTCCTTCCTCATTTCACGTCCACCATAGCCAAAAAAGCTTTCTCTCCATTTTTTTTTTAAGGTTGATTTTCCTAAGCTTCCTCACCTCAAAACCTTATCCTTCCTTCACTAAAAATTATACCCACACCAAGGAGAAGTGTTTGGCAGCCAAGAAAACAAAAGAAAGTGAAGAATTAACAAGAGAAAATTCAGCCACTAAGGTTAGTGCTATATCTCTCCATTTTTCTCTTTAAATTTGAAGTTAGGTATATGGATTTAGTTAGAAATTCATGAAATCAAAAGAACATATCCATGTATGGACCACTTAAAAATTGTTGGCAGCCTTAGTGATGGAAGTGTTGATGAGTGTTGAATGAATTTAAGTTGTATATGGGTGGTCTTGAACATGAGTATGAGACATAAACATCATTAAGTATGTTGAATTGATGTATGTGCATTAATGGTTATTTGAGAATTAGGGTTTTTGAGAGAAATTTGGACTTTGTGTATGTGTAACACCCTCCCGGTAACCACTCCGTACATCCTACTGTTCCGGTGACCGGTGTCGGTCCAGACAGCTAGAATGTCCGGAAAAATATTCAAACTAAAGTCAGGAACTATAATTAACTCAAATATTAACAAGAAAAATTTAGTAAAAATTTTAGAAATAAAATACAATCAAGTTAAACGAGCCGGTGCCCTAGCGATGGGTAACCGGAGGGAAGTTGCGGTTCTCGCAACGAGGAGCCCTAGACCCGGGGGAAAAATTATAAAATAATTTTTGGGACTCCAGAGAAGGGTAATTGAGGTTCCCATGGCATTAGAATGCCAAGAAAATACCTAGCAAATTTTTTCAATCGGTACAGACAATTTTGACCCGTTAAGCCAAACGGAGGGCATTTTGGTCATTTCGCCTTCCGAGGTGATTTTTGGCCGACTTGCCCAGTTGAGTAAATAATTAATATAACATAAAATATGAAGAAACATTACTAGAAATGAAATTTGAAATGAGTAGTGAAAGAAAAGAAAAGAAAATCCAAAATAAGGCAATAATGACATCATTTAAAAATTTTGACCAATCACCATTAAGCTCCCATTTGACCAAACTAATAAAAGACATAAAAGGAGACCAAATTAAAAGAAATTTTTGCAGCAGCCACCCTTCCCTCATGCAGCCGAAACCCTATCTCCTAAGCCACCTCCATGAAAGCTTTTCCAAGCTTTAAACTCCCATCATTTCCATCATATTTCCCTACCCTCTAAGTGCAAAAATTAATTGTTTCACCTTGAGAAGAAGATTGATAGTAAGAAGAAGAGAAGAAGGTGAAGAAATTGAGCTTTTGAAAAACTCCTAAGTGAGGTTAGTGCTACAAATTTCATTCTTCTTCTTTTAATTTTAGTTAGAACATTATTTGAGCTAAGAAACTTTAAGGAAATTAAAGTAAATTGCATGTGTTAAGTGCACCTTCAAATTTCAGCAGCCCTATGGGAGATTGAATTTGATTGTTTAACAAACTTAGAGTGGTTGGAAATCATGGTTAAGGTATTAAAATGCATGAAGATTGAACTAAGTATGTTAGACAAGGTTTATGAGTAAATTTAGTTGAACATTAGGGTTTGGGAAGGTGAAATGGTGACTTAGCTTTGGAAATGGTTAGAGGACTTTTTAATGGTCAATTAGTGACCATTTTAGGTAGGTTGACCCTAATTAGAACTAAAAAATGGGATGGTAAAGTGAAAGTATAAAGCGCCTATGGACAGCAGATAGGGACTAAAATTTCAGTCCCTTGCACTGCCATAACTTGGGCTGTGCTTGTCCAATTGATGTTTGGCCAATTGGACATGAAACTAGGCTTATAATGGCACATTTTTGCTGAAGAAACCATGCCCAAAAGACCAAAGCAAAAGGGTCAAAACTCAGCCACAATCCGGAACCCTAAAACTGCCTCTGCAGAATTTGACCAAATGAACAGTAACTGTTCATTTGGCCATAAGTCACTGTAGATTTGGTCAATTGGTCTGAAATTTTTACAGAAATAAGTTAAGACATAGACAAACAACTTTCATGAAGGAACCTACCCCAAATTATGGCCAGAACCCATTCAACCAAGTGACTCAATTCACTGTTCATGCACTGTAGATATGGTAAAATTCTGCAGAATGCATATCCGGACAGCTTGGGTTTTTGGACCATATCTGGAGCTACAAAACTCCAAATGGAGTGATTCAAAAAAGGAAATTCATCTAGACAAAATAAGGAACAACTTTTATGTTTTACATTTCTTCAAATTCCAACAGTAACAGTGTTCAATGGAACAGTGAAGTTATGGTACAAAATCTGAAAAATCTGCTCCTTTGGTTTAATGCTTAGAAATGGTAAAAACACTTAATGCCAACAAGTTTTAAACACCAAATGTGGTATGTTGGGAGTGCCAAAGTCAATGTACACATTTTTATTCTAAAAGTCAACATTTTTGTTGACCAATGATGAATAGTGACACCAAAAAAATTGAAATTCACAAATTGACAAATTTAAGAGTTTCAAATGCCCTAGTATACCTAACAAGATTGGTTTGGATAGTTTGGCATGCCAATAGGGTTCAGTTAGCAGTACTGCACATGGCAAAAATGCCATTCTATGATTTCATGGCTTTTAGCCATTCTGACTTTGCATTAAGACTTGGCCTTTTGCCTGACATTATTCTGACTTGTTAGTTGTTACATTGCTGCCGGAGATGCATATGTGACCGATGGTGTGACGGCCCGAGGTACTAGGTACCCAGTGCCAGTTTACCCATTATCCAGTCCAGTCGTCTAGTGTAGGTTACTTGGGGCAACTAAATGAATAAAAGTGAACAAAGTTAACGAATTAATGAATATACCAAGATCAAATAAAGAAAGCATACACATTGTATACACATTTATTTTCTTGCTATTTTCTTCTATTATATTATTGCACCACTAAGCATTATTGCTTAGCGCGTTGCTTTTGCCACGCGTAGGTCCGGAGATCCCGATCGTGAGCCCGTAGACCACGCATGGGTGAGTCTATCCGATTACGCTCGATGTCCGTGTCACCTCACTACCTGCAGTGCATCGGTAGGGCATTAGGTGTCATTTTATCATTTTGATATTTTGTAGCAGATTTGTATTTTCTCATATGTATTTGAACTCATGTAATATATTTTGATGTTTATGTAAATAATGAAAGTTATGACTATGAATGCAAGATTTGAGCATGTATTTATTGCTTGTATATGAGAAATGGATGTTGAGAAATGAAAAGGTTGTTGAAACCTGAAACTGAAAAATTGTTGATATCTTGATATTGAGTTTTGTGATGATATTGGAGTTGAGAATGAATGAAATTGTATATTGGAAGTGTTTTTAACAGTTCAGAAGAACAGTTTCTCCATTTTTAACCAGGTACTCACGGATTTTCTTTAAAACTTTCGGAACCTTAAATGAATGATACTTTTGATAAATGGTTTAAATAAATTGTATTTCATAAATTATATGCAAAAGCATTGTCTAAATTAATTGAGGAATATTAGAGTGTGCCGGTACACCAGGTGGCATTACTTACTCGGGTATACTGTACACGGGTAAGGGGTGTCACAGTATGTGATGTTGAAAGAACATTTTAATGGTCAATTAGTGACCATTTGAGGTAAGTTGACCATAATTTGAAGTGCATTAGAGGGTTACAAAGAGTTTTGGTAGGCTGCCTAAAGACAGCAGAAATGAGGCTGTGAGTCCAGCCTGTTTGGACTGCCATATCTTTGGTTGTGTAGGTCCAATTGGTGTTTGGCCAATTTTACATGAAACTAGACTTATAATGGCACATTTTTGCTGAAGAAACCATGCCCAAAAGACCAAAGCAAGAGGACCAAAAGTTGGCCCCAATCCGGATACCCTGCAAGCTGATTCTGCAGAATGACCAAATGAACAGTAACTGTTCATTTGGCCATAACTCACTGTAGATATGGTCAATTGACCTGAAATTTTTACAGCAACAAGATAAGACATAGAAAAACAACTTTTATGAAGAAACCTACCCCAAATTATGACCAGAACCTATCCAACAAGGCAGTGACAGTCACTGTTCATGGTACTGTAGATTTGGTAAATTCTGCAGAATTGAAATCCGGCCAGTTGTGGTTTTTGGACCATATCTAGAGCTACAAAACTCCAAATTGAGTGATTCAAAAAAAGAAATTCAACTAGACAAAATAAGGAACAACTTTCATGTTTACCATTTCTTCAAATTCCCACTGCAACAGGACCCAATGGAACAGTAAAATTGGGTCACAAAAACTGAAAATTCTGCTCTCTTGTGTTAAGCTTAGAAATGGTAATGGTAATCAATTCCAACAAGTTTTAAATGTAAAATGGGGTGCATTGGGAGTGTTAAAACCAATGTACCTATTTTCTATCCAAAAGTCAACATTTTTGTTGACCAATGAGGTGAATAGTGATACCAAAACTTGAAATTCAAAATTTGAAATTAGAAATGCATCTAGGGGATTTTAAATTGCAATTGGCAATTAATACTAGCAAATGTAAAACTCAAAATGTGGTATCTTGGAGAACTTAGGTTCAATAAATTTATTATGTATTAAAAAGTCAACATTTTGGTTGACTAGTAAGGTGAATAGTAATCAAAATAATTAGCAAACTAATATGAAGACCTAGAACCAATTCTAAGCTTAAATGCTTAGAATTGTATGACAAATGTGGACTATGCATCCTAGTCAAAATTGTTAAAAAGAAATTAAGGCCATAAATTTGAAATCCATGAAATATTCATGGATTACTTGAAACATGAAAAATAAGTCACCTAATTGATGTGAATAGATAGCTAGGGCTTATATGCCCATCACAAATGGAATTCATAAAATATTAGTAACTCAACTTGAAATATAAAATTTGTAATTACATAAGTAGATTATTGAATTTATAAATGAGAAAGGAAAAATGTTTTGAATACAATGGTACATGTGAACCATTGTTTAGAATTGTGATCAATATGAATAACATAATGAATAAATAAATAAACCATATTAATGTATAAATGAGACATTAGTTCTCATTATTATAGATAGGAGGAGTATTTTGAGTAAAATGGTATAAAAGGATAATTGATGTGAATTGTGATCATATAAATGATCAAATGAATGTATGAATTATAATTGAAATTTATCATGAAATAATAAAATAGGGGAAACTCCGCTGGTTTCTCCGTCGAAAAATAATTGATATTAAATTAAATGAATTCAAAATTATTTAAATAAAAATAAAGTAAGATAAGTTAGGGTGCTCCGGCATCGATTGTAGCATGCCTTGCTCGGCTACACTGTAGTCGGGTGAGGGGTGTTACAAGTGCCACGTGTTACTATGTAAAATTGCCATTTTGGCCCTTGTGTGCATTTTTGAGTTTTTAACTCAAAATTGTAATTTCTCCCTCAAATTAATTTATATCACATATAAATTAATTAATTACTTAATTAATCTCCATTAATTAACTTCATAATTAAATTTATATTTAAACTCTTTAAATATAAATCCAATTTATATCATACATCCAATATCCAAGATTTGATTTCAAATCATGCTAGGGACTTTGCAATCTTATTGCAAACCAAATCTAATTAATTAATTAATTAAACTTTTTAATTAATTAATTAAATCGTAATTAACTTGGTGGTTAACTTGTGTAAGTGTGTGACTTACTAGGCTTATTACTAATTGATAATGAGAAATGATATTAACTCTTAATATTATTGGAACTCTTTCAAACCATGAATGATTTCTCTAAATCATTCTAGGCATCTCATAAACTATGGTTGACACCTAGCATAGCATGCTATGGCCACCCAATTAGCAATAATGAATATCTTAAAATGAACCTTTAATCATACATCACCATGCAATAAAATTCTTTCGTATTATATCCCAATCCCATTAAGGGTCATGGTAGAGTCATACCCTTTATCGCGGAGTCTTATGCACTCATTTGAAATCCAATTCTTAACATATAAAACTTTACCATTAGGAAACACCTTTCTTGACAAAGTTACCCATTCTGGCTAGGAACTTAATCTTGTCAAGAATAGCTCAAATCCGCATAGGACTTTTAACCCTGTTTACTCAAGGTTATGGATCCCCTCTTGACTAAACACCTGTCCCAACATATAAGTAATCTGAGCCAACACACACCGAAATACCCATACACAGTATAAATATGTAAGTGGTATTAAATTCAAACCACCCATATAAGAGACAACCATGCCATTTCAGGTCTGAGGATATTATGCACTAGTATGACATAGATAATATTTTATTGACTCGAGTAAACGCTATGCTCATATCATCTGTATGTCACAAGCTCAACCTACTCTTCTCATAAGTGTCCACTGTATTTACTCCGATATGTCATATCAGATGGCACGAGACTCACCATTTCATATACATCAGTATCTCATACTGATCAATGGAGTTAAAAAGATGTGACAACTCTTTGGATCTAATGTGCCCATCAAAATATCCTTTAGCTGCGAACTCTGATTTATAGCAAATGTCCCATATGTTCTGTCACTCATATTCTTATCTCATAAGAATAGAATATATAATATATTGTTAATGGACAATTTCAAATAAATATGATATTATACATATACAACATTTAAATGAAATTTTTATTGCCATTAAAATATTTACAATGTTATTTACAAGTTACAAGATTAGTGCATACTCTAGGGCACACATAACTAACAGCTATGCAACTATTATAATATTCTTAACAAAATGAAAGGGAAGTTTTATAGCAGTTATACTAGTTATTTTTGTTTGAGAATGAATGTAAAACATATAAAATATAATATACCCACAAAGATGAGTGTGATAAAGATGTAGATATTAAAATAAACATTGACAACACAATAATGGATAAAGTTAATTAAGAATATAGTTGTTAGAAAGTGCATGCAGTGCACATTGAATGTAAAATGAGATGGTGTTAATTTAAATTACTTAGCTATATTTGACGTAAAATATCAAACAAAAATTTATTAAAAATTTATACCCTTTTAGATATTGATATATAATGGGTTTCAAACAAAACATATTTAAAAGTAAGACTCAGTTTTTATTATTAATATATATAAATATATTTCTATGCATATTTCATATTTTTTTATTAAAAATTTAATTTAATTTGAATTTTTTTAAAATATAATTTTTTTTTTATTTATATTGTATCAATCAAATTGGGCTGAACAAAGCCATTAAGACCCAGCTCAAATCGGGCGACGCTGAAAAAATGATTACATAGACGCTATAAGCTCCAGAGCCGGATATCCAGTCCTAGTAAGAGAAATCCTCGTCAGTAGAGAAAGCTTAAATTCCTGTTGCAGCCAAACGGAAGCGACAAGCGCAGAAACCCCATTGGAGAAACCTAAAACCCAACAAAATTTCACTAACAAGCGGCATTCGTTTCCCTCCAAACCCAGAGAACAATGGCGTCAGAGAAGAAGAAATCGAAAGCTAAACACACACTGAAGGAGGTGAAAACCCTAGGCCAGCAGCTCCTCTCTTCAAGGACTTACGTCAACAATCTTCCTCTCCTTCTCACCTTCGTCTCCCCAAACTTTCCTCCTCAATACGTTCTCGAGTCTCTTCTCTCTCTTCAGTCCTTCTTCACTACTCTCCTCCCCTCCCTCTCATCTTATTCTTTGAAGAATACCAAAAAGACGTCGGAGGAAGATGACGCTGAGCTTATTTATAGGACTTGGCTTCGCTCTAAGTTCGATGACTTGGTCAGGTTGCTTATCGATCTTCTTTTCTCAGAGCAAGCCGATGAAGCTTTACGAGTGAGTTTTTTGTTTTTAAAAAATTTTATAAATTTTAATTTTTTTTTGATGCTGATACTAATTTGAAATTTGCTTTGGAAATGAAGCAATTCGTGTTAGATTCGCTTATGGAATTCGTGAAAGTGGGGAATGGGGGAAGATTTCATTCGGCTTTATATCACAGATTACTTCATACCATTGTAAGTTTATTACTTGCCTTAGATTATGTATTTTGATCAGCTGTTGATAATCCCTTTTGCTTGCAGCTTCACTCTTCGACACCAGTTGATCTTGTTTTAGACTTGCTTTTATCCAAATATTTCAAGTACATTGATGTCCGGTATGTTCAGGTCATTGTGGGTCATTTTGACGGAAATTGTTATGGATTTCAATGGTATTGATTTTCTTTTCTGGGTTTGGATGAGGGTTGATATTTGGGTTTTCCTAAACTAATAGTTAGAGTTGCTTCTTTGACATTTGGTACCATTTTAGATAGCATGAGATTCTGGTTATTTAACTTCTTTTGTTACTGTTTTTTTTCTTGTTTCATTGTGTTTGGAACAGTTATTTTACCCACATTAGCCTTGCAAAGCTTGCAAAAACTTTGGAGTCAAAGGACAACCCTGGTATTTTTTTTTTTTTTTGGCCATGCTCTTCATGAAACCCAATTCGTGGTACCAGTTTTGTCTGATTGATATTTCCCCCTGCCAGATGACAAGACTAAGACTGCTGATGGAGATGATGAAAGTCATTCTAGGGCCAGGTTGGAATGGCCTAATTGCCAAAGAGCTTTATTTATTTATTTATTTTACTTATTTCTTCCTCTAATGCTTTTTCAAGAAGACTTTTTATTTAAATGTTTTTCTGCTTTAGTCTCAATTCTATAAGTGAATCTACAGCTAGATTATTACAATAATAATGCATCAAGTATTCAAGTTATTTCTTCAGAATTGAGAATTAGTAAGACCAGCAACTAGTTCTTCCATGTCTAATAGGATTTTTTTGACTCATCTTTTACTGTCTGTATTCAATAACATCCATCATTCATTTTGGCCTCTTTGATGTATTTTGGGCATTGTACAAAAAGGTGATGTAGAAAAGGTTGAATTACTTTTTTAGTTGCTGTGTATATGTGGCCAATATTTTAGATAATTGACATGTTGGCGCAGATCAGTCTCCAATCCTAGGATTTTAGGAGACCACAAACTTATTTTGGGAAGAAATATACCAATAGGAATTTGTAGGGATTTGTGATTGTATATTCCTAATTGGATTAGGGCTCCTAATTTTATTGGGATTCTTAATTCCTAAATAGATTGGCATCCTTAAATTGTGATTAGATATTTAGGGTTATACAAACACTATACATAGGCCTAGTTTTTTTTTCATTATTTTTCAGATTTTCTATTACAATTTTATGAGCTCAATAATATTTTGAGAATTAGTTCTCTTTGCATGGATTGGTTCTTTGTTCTTGTTATTGTTCTACATCACATGTGGTGCTGACAGTTGTTGCTATGATTTGCTTAAACTCTAGTATGCCACTTGACTGTAGCTTTATCTTTCCTCTTTCTTTTCTTATGTTCTAAATAATAAAAATTGCTTGAGGTGTATTTATTTTAATTATTATTGTTTTATTGCAGCATGGATCTCTGTATTCACAAGATACATTATATTATGTCACACGTTCCCCCACTAGAAGTTGCAAAAGAGAATTCTGATTATGAGATGTGGAGTGGCTCAGGTGATTGCCTGGGGGGACTAAAATATTAATTTTTTTCAGCTGTTTTAGGTTAATTTTATTCATGCATATATGCACATTCACACATGCAAAATGCAATCCTCCCCATGAAAAGTACATATGCAAATTAGTCAACCTAATTATAGCATCGGAGCTAATTTATGATTTCAGAAGCTTAAAAAGATCTTGAACAACTTTCTTGCCACTTAACGTCTTCACTTTACAAACTTTCTGCTTTGCTTGATAGATATAATTTGAGATCTAATAATTTCTGCACTTCCCAGAATTCTTATCCAAAAAAGGCGAGACTGAGGCACAGAATAATAATAATAATGTAAGCTATCACTTCTTATTTTTGCAGATATTCTATTTCATTTTCATTTACAAGTTCTCCTTTTTGTTAATGAATCTGCTAGAAGCTGCATTGTGCCTTTTCATGTATATTCTGTTTATTTAGCTTTTTGTGCCTGCAATCTGTTCAGGGTTTATCTGCTGCCAATATAAGCAAAAAGATGAAATTAAAGTTTACCAAGGCATGGATTTCATTTCTTAGGTTACCACTTCCAGTTGATATATACAAAGAGGTAAGGTGATATGTTGTGGCAGGGTTGAATTGTTGGGTCTTGGCTTGTATATTTTCTACTTTTTGTCCCCATGCTTGAATTTTAATGAAGTGCTCTTAATTTCTTAAATGCTAATTAATTTTTTTGTTGGGATATTGCAGTGTTATTTATGTACTGTATAAAACTTAATCTAATGGCTTATTAATTTAGTATGCTAAAAACTTGATATTACTTTATACTTAAAAACAGAAGCCCTAATGGATAGCATTAGTTCTCCAAGAAAAACTACTTGGGCTCTTGCTTCATGGTTTGAGCTTGCCAAGAATCTTGCTGTATTTGGCGGCTTGTTTTGACCTAATGCACCTTCTAACTGAGCAGTCATATCTCATAAACTCCATCAATCAAAGTTCACATGCCCGGGGGCCAATCTTTAGGACCTTTCTTCTTTGTGGTGATGTTTTCATTATTTTCTTTTTGCTATCATCATTACTTTTCTAACGAGACTTTGCTTACTTCTGACTGTCCTTTCATCTCACATGGAAAGTTTTCTTTTGCTTCATGCATGGTGCTTCACTCATCTCATCTTAACATGTATTGAGTGAATGCTTGGTAGTCATATCTTTTTATGGTAGCTTATCTTTTCCATTATTGCTTTCTAATCTGAGCTTTTATTACTGACCATTCAACACTTGTGTGTAGTTGTCAAAGGCTCAGGCTCCAGGCACAACAAGCTCAAAGCCTAGTGCCTCTAGCACCCAAAGGCAGGTGCTGTCACTCAGGTGTGTGCCTTTTGGCTAAGAAACGCACCTCAGATTGTCGGGGCTTGTGCCTAGGCTGGCCTTCAACACATTAGTGTTTTTTCTTTTTTATTTTTTTAATATTATGAAGATCAAATGAACATCATTCGATCTACTTTATAAGTTGGCTGACCATAGGCTCATCCACACCAAATCACACAAGCAATTAAGGAAAAAAAAATAGAAACAACAGACTTGAAGATCAAATTGAATATCAAAAGCTTAGGATTTTTATTTTATTCTCTAAACAGAATAAGCAAGATTGGGTTTACCAAATCAAGTTCCTTTTGGATGATGAGAATGAAGTTGTGTTTGATGATGATAATTTAACTTGGGGTGCTGTTGCTAAAGCTATTAGGGTTAAACAGAATGTCTGTAGTGCTACAGCAACAAGAGACAAAATGTTCTGCCTACATCCGCTCTAAGTGTTAGGCCTAAGGAAATGGCAAAAGCATCGTCTTCTAACTTGAGAACCAATACTCATCTAATTCTTGGAGATGAGGATGAAGAAGAGATTGATTAGTCTTGATGACGAAGAAGAGATGAGTATAATGTGGATGAAGAAGAAGAGAACTTTGGAAGTTTTAGAGATGATGATGGAGATGGACATGGAGACCATGTTTCTTGATGAGGATTGAGTAGTAGTCCTTTAGTTGTTTTAGGTTTCGTTGCAATTTAGTAATTAATTTTGTAGATTGTAGGATTTAGTATTGTCAAGAGGCGCTTGGGTGAGGGGAAATCTAGGCACCTCGCCTAGAAGCCTCCAGGCAAGGCGTCACTAGGCACCCCTAGGCGAGAAAAAGGCAAGATATATATATATATTTTTTTAAAGAAAAGTTTGGACGGAAAAAATCTAGCCTAATTTGTTTTCACATTTTGGCATACACACGATGATTAGAGAATTAGAATTTTGAGTTTGCATGAAATAATGAATGAAATTGTATAATGCATCTAGAGTTTTAAATTATATTATGTGTTTTATGGTTTTTGCTTTGACATTTTGTGTTATTAGAGGAATGTTTTTGATATTAAAGTTTAAAACATTTAATATATTATGAAATATGAATATGAGATTTGACAATTTATTGATTGTGTGATATGTTAGAATTTTTTAATTGTATATTTAATTTCTTATTATTTTAGAATAAATTAGCGCCTCAATTCGCTTAGGGAAGTGCCTAGGCGAGCGCCTAGCGTCTCAGGCAATGGAGGACCTTCTCTCCTTAAGAGTGCCTAGCGCTTTTGCTAGGATTTAGATTTGCACTTTTAAGCATCTCTATTTTTATGTTATTTTGGATATCAACAACTTAGTGCTAAAACTTTAAATGTTTTGCTATATTTATTATAGTTATTAATGGAGCTTGCATTTTAGTATTATTTAGGATTATATGTCTTATTTTATTTTTGATGTGCCTCGTGTTAGTCGGGTGTGCCTACACCTGGCACCTAGGCCTCAAGGCCACTTTGTACATTAATGAGCCTTTTGCCACTATACTTATATTTAAATTTATTGCTTGTATGGGCGTTTGCTCACTTGGACAATTTGTTACCATAAAATATGTTTGACATTATAGTCTTCTCACCTGATTGATTTATTCTCAGGTTCTAATTTCTCTCCATCAGGCAGTCATTCCTTATATCTCTAATCCGATCATGTTATGGTATGCTATTATACCATTTGCTTTCTCCTCAAGGATATCTTATATGAAGAGTTCTGATTAGTACATAACAATATGCAGCGACTTCTTAACAAGATCATATGATATTGGTGGAGTTGTCAGTGTAATGGCCCTTAGCAGCCTCTTCATCCTCATGACTCAGCATGGCTTAGAGTATCCCAACTTCTATGAAAAACTATATGCGCTATTGTTACCTTCTGTATTTATGGCGAAACATAGGGCAAAATTTTTTCAGGTAATGCTGAATATATATATATATATATATATATAAACTGTAGTGTTGAGCTTTGAATGATTAGTCAGTTTTTATTTTTAGTGATACGATAAAATAAAGCAAAACAAACTGAAAAACTGAAAGTACGCCTTCAATATGCTAATCGATCCATCACTCAATATGGCAAAACTTTGCATATGTTAATATGTGCCAATCTAGTTATACATTTGGTCATTCAGTTTGATAATCAACTTCATTGAGCTTCCTATCATGCATACTTAAATCTTTCATGCTTTGAGGTTTGTTTAACCTAAGGTGACATGGAAGTGATTGTTATGGCAGTTTTCCTGTTCAAATAATAACAGTAAGGACAGATGGATTTTGGTATGCATTTTCATGGTCTTAAAGTGGGTAGGTGCTACGCACACTAAGACAAGTAATTTGAACTTATCAACTGACGAGGGATTCAAATGAAACTGTAATGTGCTGACATAGGTTTCTTTAAAAGCATTTTCATTGACATGCAATTATCTTTATCCAGCTTCTTGACACTTGCCTAAAGTCAACACTTCTTCCAGCATATTTGGCTGCGGCTTTTACTAAGAAATTGAGCAGACTGTCACTTTCAGTTCCTCCTTCTGGAGCAGTGGTTATTATTGCATTGATTCACAATCTCCTTCGGAGACATCCGTCAATCAACTGTTTGGTGCACCGGGTAACATTACGGCATTATATTGTAAATAGCATCTTAAACAATCTGTTTGTTTATGTGTTTGAGTAGGCTTTTGAAAGTCTGAACTCTGAACTTTGAAATCTGCTGTTCCTTATACATTTTCCTTCCCCTTATTGATGGTTAATTTAGTGCATTGCTACAAAACTAAAGTCTTAATTCCCCTCATCTATAGCAAGGGTTGTTTTGTTTTGTTTTGTTTTTCCTCTTTTTATAAACCTTAATACTATACTATCATGTTGATTGATTAGATAATTTAAAGAGTGTCTGCACATTTTCTTTATTTACTTGAAGAGAGGATGACTTCATATGGTTTTCTTCAAAAAAAAAAAAAAAGCATTTGACAAGTTCATGATGGGTTTTAGGTACGAACTTCATTTAAATGATCATGATTGAATGTGATCTAGTTTGAGGATAGTTGTCAGCTGAATGGAATATGGTATGGGAAAATAACATCTGATTTGGAAGATGAAATTTCAGAAGCTTATATATATTTCTCTCTTTTCTTTTTCTTCTTCCCAGGAAAATGATAATGAAAATGCAGCCGATAATTCAGATGTAAAAGGGGAGAATGCTCGCAATGCAAATGATTCCAGAACAGGGAGTGGTACTTCTGCTGAAAATCTTTGTGTTGATCATTTTAACAACGAGGAAAGCAACCCTGCAAAGTCTAATGCATTGAGTAAGTACTGTATCCAGTTTGTTTGAAATTCCTTTGTTCATACCAAGTCCAGTCATTTGCAATAAACTGCCCTAAAGCAACCCAATGTAGTATGACATAGGCTTCTTTTATTTATTTATATATATATTTTTAAACAAAGATGTAGACTTTGTTGGATTGCATTCATATGAAACTTTTTTTTCAATTAATCGGCTTGCTTGGTAAATACCTAGTGCCGGCAATGCCAATGGACTGGGTAGACAATTTCTTCAATATAAAACTTATATGCATATTGAGTCTGATATTCTTCTCTTAGTAATTCTTCAAAATCAGAGACAAAGATTACAAGCAATTTTCCACTTTTGATGTTGTCTCATCATGATAAAACATCTTAAATTCAGCATGGTAGACATTAGTTTAATTAACATTGAGGACTGCGATCCATTTGATCTTCCACACCACATTCAAGTGGACGCCCTGAGGCACATCTAGTTGCTACATAATTATGTGTTGGACTGGATTCAATATCTCACATATCTAGAATAACCTGTTATATCAGTTATTTTTTTAGAACATTATTCGATCCCCTCCTGTTCTTATATTTTATTATACTTGAAACTTGTGCATTTCCAAATATATATGTACAATTGAGAGGAATGGGGAAAAAACTTCTCAAAACCCTATGTATTAACACTGATCTTCAAACAGAAAGTTCTTTATGGGAAATCGATACCCTTCGCCACCACTACTGCCCACCTGTTTCAAGGTAACTATTTTATCATTTATGCATGATAATCGGGCAAACTACATTCATGTGTGCCTCCTGATGTTCTGTTTTCTTCTCAATTAGGTTTGTAGACTCACTCAAGAATGACTTGACTATCAGAGACAAAACTACTGAAGTCAACATTAAGGATTTTAGCTCTAGTTCATATAGCACAATATTTGGAGAGGAGGTAATATTATCAATTTCTCTGTTATTTTGAAGAAAATAATTAGTTTTATCATGTGTGAACGCGAAATAAGAATTAATGTGCTCTTTTTATTTTATTTTATTTTATTTTTGTCCAATTAATTCAGTCAAGTTTAACTTACCTCGGGAGATCTGTCATTAGAAACGTCCTACTATCACTAAACCAAAATTTGAGTATCTTAAAATTTTTGAGGAATGTTAGGACCTTGTTTAGTTGCGGATCTATTTTTCGTTTTCCAAGAAATTGGAAAACTAGAACACATGTTCATTTAACTCACATTTTTCATTAGTCCTACATTTTCGCTTTGTAAATATTCTTCTCTTTTTGCTAAATAACTTTTAATTTTTATTTTATACTAATGATTTAAATGTGAGCCTATAAATAATTTAGCATTTCAATGTAAATATAATGTAATTAATATTTTACTCAAATATTTTTTAGTCCTAAAATTATTTACTGTAATATATTAACATTAACAAAAATTTAATATATTATTGAGCAAGTTATTGAGAAAAAATAAAAATATGAAGGATAGCTTTAGTTAAGTCTGAAGTCATCATTATATTTGGAAAAATAGCTTTCTTATATCTTAGTTTAAACAATCTTAAAACGCAGAATTAATTGAAGAAATAAAAAAATAAAATAAAAATAGGAAAAAAAAAGCTGTTTTAATCCGAATCCAGCAACAAAGTGTAAAATTATTTTGTGTCCAACTAGTCTATCATCCAATGCTTGATGTACATGAGATAATAACCTTTAAGACATGCACAAAAATGAAACTTGAAAAAAAGTTGTTGCTGGGGTTTGAACCTAGCAACAAAGCAATGAAGAAGAGAAAACATGTGTGTTTTCTTTTTCCATTGACAGGCGGCTCCTCATGAGAATAAGAGGAAGTTTAGAAAACACTATAAAGTAGGTTTCCAATGGTAAGTGTAAATTTAAGAAATTTTTTGATATTGCTTTCTAGTTTTCCATATGGAAAATTTGGATAATTGAACACCAAACTCCATTTCAATTTTCTTTGAATAATTTTCTGGAGAACATGTATTGTTTTCCACAACTAAACTAGGCCCAAGTATGTTGTTTCTTCACAAATTAATCTGTTGTAGCATTAGGGACGACAATAGCTACTAGCCTATAATTTTTCTTGTCTGTACTTCTATTTGTCATCCTAAATAAAAGCTGCAAATTGAGATTTAAGATTATGTCAAATACTGTGGGTGGTTCATTTTGTAAGATGAGATATAGTAGTGTTAAGGAGTTGCTGATTTTGTTCCTGTTATTATAAAGAGATAAGGCTGTTTTTAATTTCTTTAGAATTTTTTTAATGTGATTCATTTGGTTGTGCTTGGTGACTAAATTGCAGCTGAGACGAAGAGTGAAACAGGTCCCGCTGGCATTTTATAAAGCAACACCTTCTCTTTTGTTCTCGGATGATTTTACTGGTTGGACATTCAAATATGAAGAAAGCAAGGGAAGCAAATCTGAAGAAAATGGTTGCAGTCCAGCAAAACGACAACGGATGTAGCACACATGAACTCTTGATGCTATTAACAGTCAACGCAAAAAAAAAAATTATATAATTTTGGGAAAGCCCAAGTAATTGTCTGCATCTATCAACAATTTTGTATTAATTCTTTTGTTTTGAAATAATTGGTACTTTAGAAGTCTTCTGCGTCAATTTCACGTTACCTTTAATGTTAGGTATCATGGTATTACTGTACATTACGTTTAGCTGGTGTATTGATTCGTGCTATTATAGCATTGAGCAAATTTTGATATGTTCAATCTAGTTTCTTTTAATACTATTTTGTATAAATGAATTTTATAAAATTTTATAAAATTTATTTATAAACATAAAATTTTATTGATTGATTTAAATAAAAATTTATTTAAAATTTTTAATAATTAATTGCATGAAATTTATGATTAAATTAAATGTTATCAAAAATTAATAGAATTCATAAATAAATTTTAAATTTAAAATTTTATATATTTTAAATGATAAAATTATTTTTTTATTATATATTATTTTATTTTATTTATTTTAAATATAAAATTTATTTTATTTAAAATAAATTTTACATTTAGTATAAAGTATATCAAATAAAAAAATTTATTTATAATAAATTTTATTATAATTTATTTACAAATAAAATAAATTTTTTCATAAAGTTGCAAACGGGGCTTTAATGAGGCTTTAATTTAATTCTTACGCTTTAATTTAATGCCTCTGGTGCTATCCACTGTTTATTTTTTTATTTTATTTTATTTTATTTTTTCAGGTTATGGGGTTATTGGAGTATGTATATTTGGTTATATATTTTTCTGTGTGCATATTTGGTTATATTTTCTGTGTTGGAATGGAGTTGTGAAGCTTTGACGCGTTTGTGAAAACTTCCTTTCATTGTCAAAACAATAATGATTTAAGCCAACATTTGTATAAAAACTATCGTCAAATTCTTCTTCAATTTCATCTTATGAAGTAACCAAAGCTGAGATTGAATTGTTTGAGATGGATTGAGATATTAGAAATTGTCGAGGGTTAAAAAAATATATATTCTATATATATACAAATACAAGTGGAATTCTCACAAAGGCAAAGATTTTTGCTTCAGCTCTAAGAGTCTAGACCACCTCTTATAGATGGAAGCTACATTTCGTCCGACAATTTCTGTGGGAACTGAGAAGCAAGAAACAGAAAAAGGTATGATTGGTAACTAATTAACAATTGGAAGTTACTCTAAGGTTTCGATTGTAACAAAAAAAAAAAAAAAAAAAAAAATCTTGTTAAAAAGAAATTAATTCAATTTTTACACAGTTATACTATTTTTATATTATTTTTATTTCTTTTAAAATTATTTTTTTTACGGTTAAAAAGATCTAAATTCTTTTACATGATAAGTTTTTAAATATAAAAATTGAAAAAAAAAATCAATTGAATTGATTTTTTATAAAATTCTAGTTTCAAATAGGAGTAAGATTATATTAAGAAAAATGTAATAATTAAAGTTGTGAATAAGAATGAATGCCAATTTTTTTCTTAGGAAAAGATGCCTTGCAGATCTCTTCGGAGAACTTACATTGCAATGTCGGTTCAGATCTGTCACAGGACTCCAAGCATGTATCCTGTAGAATACATATACGTGTAAAAAGAACTTAGGTGAGCGTTTGTTGTGGGCATACTATGTGCAATGCATTATTAAAAATACATTTTTTTTAATCAGTGAGCTTTAATTTAATATTATTAAATCATTTTCAGCACTGTGATTTTAAGTTACAGTTTAATGGAGCCAATTCTATATATACATACAAAATTGATACGTACTTTGACAGACGTGGTAAGCCTAATTGTGTCTTGTATTAATGGATCAAGATTAGATTCATAACCTGGCTTCACATAGATAACCTGCACAAATCAACGAACAACCAGCTGAGTTATTTTCAAGCTCGAGATGAGAGAGAGAGAGAATGCAGAGTTTAGAGACTTAATGATGGATCGTCGCCGCCAATTTCTGGTAGTGTTATTTCACCTTTATCACTATTGCATGGTAGAACCCAGACATTAAATTTGGTATCAATCTGACATGAAAAATTAGAAACATGAACTACACTATTATAAAACAAGCTATAAACATGTGTGTAGTAACGGGAGTTGTCAGATAACAAAACCTCTTTACAATATGGAGAAGAGCAGTTGCTACATTTTCCGGTGAAGGATGTGATGATCCTTCCATCCACTGAGAAGCCAAAGCTGGCACGCTGCTAGAATAAAAGACAAAAAAATTAATTATTAATTAGAGAAACTCTATTTTAAAAAAATAGTGAAAGTCTTTTTATTTTAAAATTGAATTGATTTCATTTTATATTAATAAAATAACTCATTAAAAAAATATATATATATCTAAAAAATTAATCCAATTAACAAAAATGAAAAATTTTAATCAGGATTCAACTTGGCTAATAAGCATTTCAAAATTATTTATTATTAATACACCAGGTCAATGTAGAAGAGTATCCTTAAGAGGAAATTTAATCTCATTGCATAATAGCTAAAAAAATCATATTATAAAATTAATGTATGTACAATGATTATAATCATTGATGGTGGTAGGTCTAATATAGATTTCACCCAATGATATCTTTTCTGTAAATACTATAATAATAATAATAATAATAATAATAATAATAATAATAATAATAATAATAATAAGAGTGCGAATGACCTTTTGGACGCAAAGATTGATAGAAACCTCAGTATCTCTTTGTTCATCTTCAATCAAATCTTCCAACTGTAGTTCCTGAAGGGAGAATAGGTATTGGGAAGTCCATTTTCCATGCCATCTTCCATCTCCTGTTGATATTGTTATCAAACGACGGGACGTTTTGCAACCCTTTTTTGCTATCTGTAATAAAAGTAAGCCTACAATAATAAATGCAAAGAAATGGCATTTTTGTATACCATTATATTCCAGATATTACTTATATAATCTATGATCTCTTCTTTCCGTTCATTTCTCCTTCTGCATTCCAATCTTTTCATTCTCATCTCTAAATTAGGCAGAAGCTATATATTATGCTGATTGTGTAATAATGGAAGTTAATTTATAAATCATGTGGACAAAATTAATACAATAGTGTCGAGAGTATTACCACCGACATGTCTTTTCTCCTTGGAACAGCAATGGTTTTTGAAGCATGACACAGCAACTTGTGGGATCTTCTGTTTGTTGGATGCCAGCTGAGAATGCTTTTGATGCTTCTGCCTGATGCCAAATGCCCAGCTTCAGCCATCTCCATCCCTCTCTCTCTCTCTCTCTCTCTCTCTCTCTCTCAGACACGCACACTAGAAGTACATATATGATGGCTATAAAGCTTATCCGAAGAATTCATTGGCAGCGGGAGGAGAAGGGATATTTTCCTTTGGGTCCACATTGCTTTTCTTTACTGATTTTTAGTAGCCACATTTCCCCAGCCTAAATGTCACCATAGGATGGAAAATATCTATTTGGGCATTTTAAAAATATTTCTTGTAAAATCCCACCGCTTGGTGGGAAGTGTCCCACATAATAAAAAAGGGTTTATATAACCCTTACTCAATTACCATATATTGACCAGGGTTAGTAACTTTAAGCTCGATAATTTATTACATGAAAATTATTTAGGTCAATTAAAGTGGAATCTCACAATACAGTATACCATTCTTAGAGAATTTAGGCCATTAGATAAGCATCTTACAGTACCTAAAAGCATCCTCATTCCTGATTGTTAGATTATTGAATCGGAATACCAAAAACAAGTTAAATCTTTTCTTAATTAAATTATAGTTTATGTTTATTTTATTTTTTGCTATTGCAAATTCAATCTAAGATTAAAACTTAAAATTTTAAAAATATATTTACCAAATTAAAATTTTAAAAAAAGCAAAAGTTAAATTTTAAAATTAAAAAAATTAAGGTGTTTTAAAAGTGATATATTTAATTAAATTTAGAACTGTTAATTTTTTTTTTCACAATTGCTGGTCATAAGAATAATGGAAAAAATTTAAAGAATAAAATTTATTTTATAAAAGTTTATATATGGGCATAATTTTTTATACTCAACATATAATTAATTTTATAAAGTTTATTTTAAATTAAAACTAATAATAATTATTAAATCAAAACCACCTAAATAATATTAAAAATATATAACACAAAATAGGTCTATTTGTTGCATGAAAAATAGCATCACATAAAAAAAAAATTGCAAAAGAAATGAAGAAAATAAATTTATTATTGATTCCCAATTGGAAATTTGATGTTAGGAATTCAACACAAAGTTTATGAAAAAACGAAAAAAATGGATAATTACTGGTTTGATGAAAAAAAAAGTGCATTTATATTATGGATAAAATTAAGTTTATTTTGGATTTAAATTTTTTAGTGAAAAAAAAAAGAATTTGTAAATTTGAGGATTAAATAGTAATTTTACATCAGCATTTGCTAAGCTGCACTAGGCTTGCTTAAAGTGCCTCAAGTGTTTATGTTTGAGTTAACATGTTTGACTCAACTTATGGATATCATCTTATAAGTATTAGGTCAAATATATAAATTTACCTCTGAATTTTATCAAAAAACCTTGTGACACCCTGAACTTTTAAAATATCCCATTATACATCTAAACCTAATAAAATTGGAATTAAGATAACCCTGTGAGTTCAGTCAGCAAGGAGTGAACAAAACACACGATTGGGAGAATGAGATACTAGAAAAAAAAAATGCTAACTTGGAAAATTAAAAAAAATGGACCAAGTAAATTAATAAAAAAGAAAGGCAAACTCCATTATGAAGGAGTGGAAGCGTGATTAAAGGGCATTAAAATATTGAATTTCAAAAATTATTTCTAAGGTTACATGCACCATACCAAGTGTCTTATGATCTTAATCAATTTTCAATGCCCAATTGTATATCAAAACATATTTTAGCATGCATTAAAATTTCATTTGCCATTAAAGATTATGAATTAATATTTAATTCAATTAAACCCTAACTAAAAGAGGGATTTTTAGGTACTAACCTCTTGATGCACAATTGATGCAATCTTAGGATGTTCTTAGGAACCCAAATATTGTCCCTCTAGTTTGTCCACCATAAGTACACACCAAAGAAGCAATGGCAGCCCCTAGATTGGCTTCTCAAGCCTTGTCAACAGATTTAAGATGAGGTTTATGCTTTGTGAAGGTTGTATGAATGTATTGGGTGTTAGAAACACTTTCTAATAATTTTAATTCAAGAGAAAATCAAAGTTTTTCCCTTGAATCAATTGAGAAATTGAAGAGGAGAAGAAGAGAACATGTTGTCGTCCAACATAAGAGAGAAAAGAGGGGTGGGCAGATTTTTATTTATAATCTTTCTTTATATACTTAGGTCAAACCCTAACTCCCTTGCCACATCTCATCACAAGATCCCATCTTGTTATTATTTGATTTAATTCTATGAAGCTAAGTGTCAAGTTCCATTTAAATCATGACATGTGATCTTCCATCATAGAAAGACAAGTGGCAAGATCATATGGTGCCATGTGTCACCATCTCATAGTGTCACATGTCACCATGTGAAAAGATCAATTTGCCCTTACTTTTTAATATGAGTTCTCAACCCAAAATTATAATTTCTCCTCTTTAAATCAATTTATCTCAAAAATTAATTAATTAATTAATTAATCTCTATTAATTAATTTCTCATAATTAAATTCATATTTAATCAAATTAAATATAAATTTAATTTATACTATATATCCAATAACCTAGATTTGGTTTCAAGTCATGCTAAGGACTTTGCAATCTTATTGCAAATCAAACCTCTTTAATTATTTAATTAAACTCTTTAATTAATCAATTAAATCATATTTTAAATGGTGATTAGCTTGTGTAGATATGTGACTTACTAAGCTCATTACTTATTGGCAATGAGAATGATATTAACTCTTAATATCATTAGAACTCTTTCTTATCGTAAATGATTTCTCTAAATCATTTTAGGCATCTCATAGACCATGGTTGACACCTAGCATAGTATGCTATGGCCACCCAATTAGTAATAAGGAATACCTTAAATGAACCTTTAATCATATGTTACCATACACTAGAATCTCTCTATTACAAAATTCCAATTCGAGCTGGAGTCATAGTTAATGTCAAACCCCATTTGCTATGAACATTATGTTTTCTTTTAATTTTAGTTCTTGATTAATTAGATTTTCTTGTCAGAAATTCTTTTCTGACTAAATTTGTCTGTCCTGGCCAGGAACTTAAAATATCAAGAATAATTAAATGAACATAGGATGTTATTCCTATTTACTTAGGGTAACGAATTCCATCTTGATCAACACCTATCTCCATATATAACTAGTAGGAGCCAACACATACCCATATACCCATACATAGTACAAGTATGAAATTAGTATCAAACTCAAACCATCTATATACAAGATAACTGTGTTATCTCAGGTCTAAAGATTTTATGCACTGATATGATATATAACAATGTATTGACAAGAGTAAACTCCATGTGCTTGTCATAAACATCACTGGTTCGGCCTACTTATCATGTATAAGTGCCTATCATGTTTGTTATGTGGCATGAGACTCACTACTCCATCTTATTTATATCTCATATAAATACCTTGAGAACAAATATGATTATAATCTTTCTAGATAAGTCATGTTCTTTTTGAAGTATTATCGATTGTGAACCAATTTATAATACTTTGTGCTAGAAATACTTTCACTCATATTCTTAACAACTTAAGAATAGAATTTCTAACAAAATATCAATGGACCTTTTCTATTACACATAAATATATTATGTAAATGGAAAAGTGAAATTGCCTTTTTATTAATAAAATATGTACAAGATACATATAAAATGATATGCTTAAGGGCATACTACTAACAATCTCCCACTAGCACTAGAGCCATTTATTACAATATCTTACACCCATCTTCTCAAGATATCGATCTAACTGAACTTGTGACATAGGATTTGTGAATGGATCAGCTGGATTTTTCAGCTGATGATATTTTTTGCATGGCTACATCGTCTCGCTCAACTATCTCTCTAATAATGTGGTAGTGCCTTTCAATGTGTTTGGATTTCTAGTGAGACCGGGGTTCCTTAGCCTGTATGACCACTTCATTGTTGTCACAGTAGAGAGGAACTGCTGACTTAATGGAAGGAACTACTACAAGTTCTGTCACAAACTTCTTTATCCAAACAACCTCTTTTGTACTCGGCCTCTATAGTGGAATCAGCAGTCGTACTCTGTTTGGAACTCTTCCAACTGACTGCACCTCCATTACAAATGAACACAAACCCAGAGGTAGACTTTCTATCATCAATATCTAATTGAAAATCAGAATCAGTATAACCATCCAATTGCAAGTCACCACCATCATAAATCAAGAATAAATCCTTAGTTCTTCTCAAGTACTTAAGGATATTCTTGACAGCTATCCAGTGTTCCAAACCCGGATTGGATTGAAACCTACTAGTCAAACTAACAGCATATGCGATATCCGGCCTAGTACACATCATTGCATACATCAAACTTCCAATAGCTGAAGCATATGGAATCCTGGCCTATGACACCCCTTACCCGTTTACAGTGTAGCCGAGCAAGATATGCTACACAGTGTACCGGAACACCATAACTTATCTCATTGATATTTATCAGCTCTTAATTTATTTATTATAGTTATTAAGTGAAATTTATGAAATTGATCTCATTTAGCTCATTTATTGAAATTATAATTAATTTGCTGTCACACCCTACCCCTCTGTAAGGCATAACATGATCCCGTAGTATACCTAATGAATTACCAACTCCGTCTACTGATAACCCATTAAATACACTACAAGAGATTTTAAAAACTTTTCTTATTTCTTTTACAGTGGTGAGCACTATTTACAGGTGTTAAAAACCTTTTTGAACTGAAGTGATAGAACTAACACATTTGAATTATTTGGAATTTCTGTAAAAATTTTGGCAGAGTGCCATCTGTATTTTGGATAAACAGTTCTTCAGAAAACCTGTAAAAAGCACTTCAATATTTTTACAAATCTCAACTCCAACATATTTCTCAACTCAAATCCATAGATATTTTTCAAAAACTGAGATAAAAGAAATATAATATAATTTTTACAAGCCAAAATAACTCATAATTATTTTACAACTTCAATGTATAATTTTAATTTACAACTGCTCAAAACCAAAAACAATATGTACATACAGTGGTCATACATTACAGTACAAAATGCAAAATATTGGTATACTCATTATACCCGGTAATCTCTCGCTGGAGGTACTAGCAGCCTAGTCTGCTGCCCTGTCTATCTATTTACCTGCGACAGCAATAAAAAGATATCGCTGAGACAATGTCTCAGTGGTGCACAACATTATCCAAATACAACTTAAATCACAGTTCATAAATCATTTAAATGATGGATATGTAAAATCATAGTTAAATCCAAGACCATGAGTGTCAGAAGGAATTTAACACAATATCACAATAAATCTCAGAGATCAAAACATATTTAACTTCAAAAGACAGTAAATGTCAATAAGGATTTAACTCCATTTCACAATCTCATAATACAACTCAATAAATCACACACACAGCTTAATCATGTTCCAAAGTTCAATTCGTCCCAAAAGCCGATGGCTAATGAGGTATTCAATTCGTCCCAAAAGTCGATGACTAATGAGGAATAACATAGCTAGCTAGCAAAAATATGAGTACTCATCCAATTCATCCTCAACAGGCACACACCTCAACACTTCAACCAGAGAGGGAATTCAATTCGTCCCACTAGACAAGCTAGAGAGGAATACAATCAATATACATGATAGCTGTGGTTTCAAACCATTTCCAATGCTTTTTAATCAATCAATAACCATCAATATCATTCAAACAATTTCTCACAGTTTCAAATCATTTACAATGCTTTTCAAGAATTAAATATCCATTCAAACACATTTCCACAATTTAAAACAATATTGTACAATTAGTCATAATTCATTTTAATTGAAAAATTCAAAAGAAATAGTTGTTGTGCACAAACCTCTGATAACTGTCTCTTGGTCTGGACTCAGTGTTTCCTTCCCTTTTCCTGAGTTTTTGGTAACTGAGAAACACAATTTGAAGTGTTTCAGTACTAAATTAAATTGTCTCTAACGATAATGTTCGATAAGTAATTCACTGAAAGCTATTATTTGCTTAATCACCTAATATACCGAACCTCGATGCGTTCTAGGTAAATTAGGTTTTAGTGTCACTAATATGTCACATTCGATAGTCTTTTAGGGTTGGTACATGTTACCAATTTCATTTCCTTGTTTAGTGCATTTTATTGCAAATTACTGGATTCCGGGATACTAGTTTGACCTAGCCGGAAGACCTAGTTCCCTCGGTTTTCGGGTTTCGGTCAAAACTACAAACTTGTAGATCTATGTCTTATGGAATGCGGGGCAAAATTTTAGGTCATTCTGAGTTATGTAGACCATGTTATGGTCATTTTACTATTGCTGGTCAAATGGCATCAAATTTGGTCATTTTAGGTCAATTTTGGTCAACTTTGGTTCGGCCAGTTTTTGGACCCGAACTTGTGCAAGTTGTTTGACTTGCTTATGGTCATTTCTGGGCTTTGGTGTCCTCATGAGACTTGTAGGTATGGGTCTTAACTATTCATGGTTAAAATTTCAGGTCAATTGGACCTGTTTTGAGTGAGTTATGGCCTAAACACTAACTGCTGCCCAATTGGTCAATTTTCAGGCCTCATTTGCACTTAATCCGAATTGGTCATTTTTCATGCTACCTTGCAAGCAGAATTTTGGTATGCTTTCTCAATGAAAGTTGGCACATTTTGTGCCTAGTTTCATCTCCAATTGGTCTCATACCAATTGGAGTTACACATTTAAAGTTATGGGCTAAAATGTAGGCTGTCCTTAATTACATTGCTTATACATGTATCAATTACACATTTACCTTGCTACAAATCTACCTCTCAACCCCATTCTGTTTTGGTACATTACCAAACCATTTACCACTTTACATTAAAATCATTTTGGGCAGAATACAAACATCCTCAATGCACCAAATGAAGCTCTAATTGACAAAGTCCAAATAAAACAATACATACACATGAACATTTCTAATTCTTACATACACTTTACACAACCAATTTGCATACATATTCATCAATCCTCAATATCATAATTTATCCAATATCTCCATGAATTCAACATTCATCAAAGAGTCCCAAAGCTGCCGAAAGCTTCACATTGCCAAAATTTCACATAACTTCCTCCACTTCAATTTCAAATGCCCAATCACCACATATACATGGAAATAACTTACTAGGACATTAAATCACCCTATTCGACATAAATTCTCATCAAATATATGTATGAATATTTCATTAACATACAACCCATGGCTATCCAAAATTGGACATATCAAGAACTCCTCAAAACCTAAAAATTCCTTCACAAAGCAAACACCCATAACATGTATACAAACTTTATCAAAGAAATATTCAAAAACTCAAACTTACCTATTGTTGAGACTTGTTTAATCTTCACTAAAACTTCTTAATATTGGTATCAAGCTCTTCCTTGTGATGTGGGGACAATTTTTAATGAAGAAACCTAGATGATTAGAAGTGAAATGAGGAGATTAATGGAGCTTCATGCAAACGGCAATGGAGGTTTTATCTTTCTTCATTTCGGCAAGGTTGAGGGAAATGGAGAAGATGAAGATTTCAGCTTGTATTATGGACTTACACCTGCCATTTAGTGTTTAATTTAATCCCTAGTGGTCCACTCACACAATTTAAATCATATAATAAGTTTAACTCCCATTTATTCCACATTAAACCCTTCATTTTTGCTATTTACTTTAGGTACCACCAATTTAATTTTTCATTATATTTTCCAAGTGTAATATTATTTATTTTTAATGGACATTTAGGTCAAAAGACACATCGGGATGTCAAATGACCATAATGCCCCTGTTCGGGTTGCATTCCCGATTTTTCGGTAACACCGGGTTTTGTCTGTTTTTCGATTTCTCACTTTCTTTGTACTAATTATTTAATTTTTCTTTGATATTTCTAATGATATTTATAATTCAATTGATGTCTCTTTAAGTCCTGAAAATATTTTCCAGGGTTTCCCGTAGTCCAGGGCTAGTCAACGGTCTACGCCGTGATTTCCCAGTGCGATCACCCATCGCTAGGGTTCTCGGCTCGCTTAACTTGGTTACCTTTCTTTGCTATTATTTTTCCTTTATTTTTCTTGTATTTTCTTTTCTTCTATTTCATTATTTTATGTCTCGTCACTCATAACGAAGTGTAGTTCTAGGCATCCTAGCTATCCGGACAACACTAGTCACCGGAACAGTAGAACGCACTACCGAACATAGGAGTGTTACGATTCTCCCCCCTTTAAATAAATTTCGTCTCTAAATTTTACCTGGCATTAGTCTCTGAACAGCTGTGGGTGCTGTCTCCTCATATCCTCTTCACGTTCCCAAGTAACTTCCTAGCCTGAATGATGGTTCCACAGCACTTTAACCAGGTGTATCTGTTTGTTCCTCAGCTGCTTCACCTCATAAGCCAGAATTTTTATGGGTTCTTCCTCATATGAAAGGTCTGGATTTACCTCAATCTCTTCAACTGATAGTACATGAGATGGGTCAGATCTGTACCTCCTTAACATGGACACATGGAAGACACTGTGTATCCTTGCTAGCTCTGGAGGTAATGCCAACCGATATGCCAAAGGACCCACTCTTTCCAGAACCTCATATGGTCCGATGAAACGAGGACTCAGTTTCCCCTTTCTGCCAAATCTCATAATCCTCTTCCAAGGAGAAACTTTGAGGAATACTTTATCACCCACTGCATACTCAATATCTCTTCTCTTCAGATCAACATAGGACTTGACGGCCGATGCAGCCTTGAGTCTATCTCTAATCAACTGATCTTTTCCTCTGTCTAAACAATTTACGGCCCAATCATCTTCCTTTCACCTACTTCATCCCAACATAAGGGAGTTCTGCACTTTCTGCCATACAAAGCTTCATATGGAGGCATTCCAATACTTGATTGGTAGCTGTTGTTATAAGCAAACTCAATCAAAGGCAAGTGTGTATCCCAACTACCTTCAAATTCAATCACACAAGCCCGTAGCATATCCTCCAATATCTGAATAACCCTCTCGGGTGGCCATCCATGCGTGGATGGAATCTTTGTCTTTGAAGTTCAATCTAGTTCCTAGGGCTCTCAAGACTACCCGAATCTAGAAGTGAACCTAGGATCTCTCGGATACAATTGATACCGTACTCCATGCAATTTTACAATCTCATATATGTACAATCGCCAATCTTTCCAGTGCTATAGTCCATCCGAATCGCAAAAAGTGAGCAGACTTGGTCAATCTGTCAACTATAACCCATACTGCATCATGACTACTCTGTGTCCTTGGAAGTCCTGTAACAAAATCCATAGTTATTTGTTCCCATTTCCATTCTGGTACTGACAAAGGATGTAACAAACCAGCTAGAACTTGATGTTCTGCCTTTACTTGCTGACAAGTTAGGCATTTGGAAACAAACTCAGCTATATCCCTCTTCATGCCCATCCACCAGTAATGCTCTTGCAGCCCTCTGTACATTTTAGTTCCACCAGGGTGCATAGCAAATGGAAACTCATGTGCTTCCTTCATAATGATCTATCTCAATTCAGCATCATTAGGAACGCACATTCTGCCCTGATGTAGCAATAAACCATCATCTCTCACAGAGAATTCAGGTTTCTTGCCCTACTGGACTTCTTTCAGTAGCTTCTGATATTTTTCATCACTCAGAGCAGCCATTCTGATCTGATCAATCAACACTGGCTATACATGCCATGCAACTACTGTCTGTCCCTCATCATCAATCTTTAAACTGGCATGCTGTGCTTTCAATTCACATACCATGGACAAAGGAGAAACTTTGAGACTTGCCATAGTCTTGCGACTTAAGGCATCAGCCACCACATTTGCTTTCCCTGGCTGATAGTCTATTAAGCAATCATAATCTTTGATGAGTTCTAACCATCTCCTCTGCCTCAAATTTAATTCCTTCTGGGTGTCTAAGTACTTTAAGCTCTTGTGATCTGTGTAAATGTAGCATTTCTCCCCATACAAATAGTGTCTCCAGATCTTCAGAGCAAAAATAATAGCTGCTAGCTCCAGATCATGTGTTGGGTAATTCCTCTCATGCGGTTTTAGCTGGCGTGATGCATAAGCAATGACATTCCGATGATGCATCAGTACACAGCCTAACCCATTGTGAGAAGCATCACTATAAACTGTGTATTCTTTACCCATAGTAGGTAAAGTGAGGACTGGAGCTTCAGTTAAACACCTCTTCAACTCATCAAAACTTTGTTGGCATTTATCAGTCCACTAAAATTTTACATCTTCCGAAGTAGTTTGGTCAGTGGAGAAGATAACATAGAAAACCCCTTCACAAACCGACGGTAATATCCAGCTAGACCCAGAAAACTGCGAATTTCTGTGATGTTCCTGGGCGGCTTCCAATTAAGGATAGCTTCTACCTTGCTGGAATCTACCTTGATCCCTTCAGCTGACACAACATGTCCCAAAAAGGAGATTTCTTTCAGCCAAAATTCACATTTCGACAATTTGGTGTATAGCTGTTTCTCCCTTAAAGTCTGCAGTACAATCCGCAGATGTCTGTCATGCTCCTCTGCATTCCTTGAATATATCAAAATGTCATCAATAAACACCACCACAAATTGATCAAGATATGGTCTGAAGATAGTGTTAATCAGATCCATAAAAGCAGCTAGAGCATTTGCTAACCCGAATGGCATTACTAGAAACTCATAGTGGCCATACCGAGTTCTGAAAGCAGTTTTTGGAATACTCTGCTCTTGCACCTCCAACTGATAATAACCAGATCGCAGATCAATTTTGGAGAATACAGCTGCACCCTTCAACTGATCAAACAGATCATCAATGCGAGGCAATGGATATCTGTTCTTTATTGTCACCTTATTCAACTGCTGGTAGTCAATGCATAAGTGGAGAGTACCATCCTTCTTCTTAACAAACAATACTGGTGCTCCCCAAGGTGACACACTAGGGCGGATGAAGCCCTTTTCAAGTAATTCTTGCAGTTGTATCTTCAACTCCATCAATTCTGCTGGTGCCATTCTGTATAGCGTTATGGAGATTGGATCCGCACCAGGCATAACATTAATTTCAAACTGCACTTCTCTTTCCGGAGGTAATCCTGGCAATTCATCAGGAAACACATCTGGAAAGTCATATACTGTAGGGATGTCCTTCAATGCTGGACTCCCCACTTGGGTGTCTACCACATGTGCCAAGTAGGCTTCACACCCTTTCTCGATCATTTTTACGGCTAGTGCAATGAAATGATGTTTGATGGCAATAACTGCCTCTCCCCATGTATTACCACATCACTATACTGAGGAAGGCCAAAAGTGACTGTCTTCAGCCTACAGTCAATCATGGCATGATGCCTAGCTAACCAATCCATGCCCAAGATGATATCATAATCTCTGAAGGGCATTTCAATGAAATCAGGCAGGAAAGTGTGTCTTTGGATCACCAAAGGACAATCTCTATACATTTTATTAACCCTGACTTCCTGTCCTAGTGGACTTGTTACTAGCACCTTAAAGTCCATTTGTATACATGGAACAGCAATGCAATCAATGATGCTAGCACTCACATAAGAATGGGTAGAACCCGGATCAAATAACACAAACACATCTTGATTAAAAGTTGAGAAGGTACCAGCCACAACATCAGATGTCTCGGCCTCTTCCCTCTGTCTCATTGCATACATTCTGACTAGAAACCTTTGTCTTGCTCGATTGTTTCATCGTGCCTTGGTACTCTTTGGGCTACCTCTAACCCTGCCTCTACCTCTGCTGGGTGGTTGTGAACTTCTGGTGACAGGGCTCTGAACTGACCCTTCTGCAGTAGTAGGAGGTGTTCCAACTCTGCGACTACTGGTGCAGTCCTTGGCAAAGTGTCCTGTGCCTCCATAGTTATAACAGGCTCCAATAGCCTTGTAGTAGATCCCACCATGATTTCTTCCACAAGTTTCACATTGCGGGGAGGGTAGGAACCTCTGGTACTCTGCTGACCAGATAGGGGAGGCTTCTGTCCTGAATATCATCCCCTACCAGATTTCTTGCCACCTCTGCCATGTCCCCCATAGTTCTTCCTCTTTCCAGTAGGACCACTGGAACTCTGTTCTACAGATTTTCCCTCTTTCTCTGTCTTCTCTAATTTCTTTTTCTCAGGAGCAGCTTCAGACTCAATTCTTTCTAACTCTAGAGCTTGAGAAATAAGTTCAGAGAAGTTAGTGTGTTTGAAGCCGACTACTTGTAATCTGATACTGGGCTTCAAGCCAGTTTCAAACCTCTTGCATCTCTCCCTGCTGGTAGAAAGTAAACTTACTGCGTAATGGCTCAGGCGGGAAAATTCTCTTTCATACTCAGCCACTGATCTGTTCCCTGCTTTGACTTAGGAATTCTTCTAACTTCCGGTCTACATAACCATCGAGGACATATTTCATGCGAATTCCACGAGAAAGTCATTCCATGTTAGCACTGCAGGTTCTACCAGACTGTGGGGAATGGTTTTCCACCAGTCATAAGCATCCCCCTGTAACAAAGATACAGAGTATTTGAATCTGAGCTCCTCTGTGCAATGCAGTTTCTTGAATACCCTATCCATCCTTTCTAACCACTATTCAGCCTCTAGAGGATCTACTGTCCCCTTGAACTCTGTAGCCCCATATTTCATCAATTTATCATACTGCCTAGTAGGAGATTGTGGTTGTACCACTGGTGTTTGTATTGGGACTTGAGTAGGCACATTACCAGCCATTTGTTGGAACATTGCAGCCATCTACTGAGCGAACTGAGCAGGAAACTGTGGTACTGCAGGGGCTGGTGTTGCTGAACCATTGACATTTTGTAGGCCTGGGGCATCCCCTTGCACCTCAGCCTCAATAGATTGATCGACTGAACGATCACCCTCTTCCATAGTCAATGCGAGGATTTTAGATCTCCTGAACAAATAATACAAGGAGATTTCCTCCCGTTAGTGCATATTTATAATGTAATATACTGTATGTATCAAACAATGATATTGAGCAGTTGTACTATGAAGAAAGAATATTCAAATAACAGGTGAAAACAGAATTTAAAAACTTTGCTCTGATACCACTAAAACATGTCACACCCTACCCCTCTGTAAGGCATAACATGATCCCGTAGTATACCTAATAAATTACCAACTCCGTCTACTGATAACCCATTAAATACACTACAAGAGATTTTATAAACTTTTCTTATATCTTTTACAGTGGTGAGCACTATTTACAGGTGTTAAAAACCTTTTTGAACTGAAGCGATAGAACTAACGCATTTGAATTATTTGGAATTTCTGTAAAAATTTTGGCAGAGTGCCATCTGTATTTTGGATAAAAAAGTTCTTCATAAAACCTGTAAAAAGCACTTCAATATTTTTCCAAATCTCAACTCCAACATATTTCTCAACTCAAATCCACAGTGATTTTTCAAAGACTGAGATAAAAGAAATATAATATAATTTTTACAAGCCAAAATAACTCATAATTATTTTACAACTTCAATGTATAATTTTAATTTACAACTGCTCAAAACCAAAAACAATATGTACATACAGTGGTCATACATTACAGTACAAAATGCAAAATATTGGTATACTCATTATACCCGGTAATCTCTCGCTGGAGGTACTAGCAGCCTAGTCTGCTGCCCTGTCTGACTGTTTACCTGCGACAACAATAAAAAGATATCGCTGAGACAATGTCTCAGTGGTGCACAATATTATCCAAATACAACTTAAATCACAGTTCATAAATCATTTAAATGATTGATGTCACACCTTACCCCTCTGTAAGGCATAACATGATCCCGTAGTATACCTAATGAATTACCAACTCCGTCAACTGATAACCCATTAAATACACTACAAGGGATTTTAAAAACTTTTCTTACTTCTTTTACAGTGGTGAGCACTATTTACAGGTGTTAAAAACTTTGGTGAACTGAGGTGAAACAACTAACTCATTTGATTTATTTGGAATTTCTGTAAAAATTTTGGCAAGGTGCCATCTATATTTTGGATAAAACAGTTCTTCAGAAAACCTGTAAAAAAAAGCACTTCAATAATTTTCCAAATCTCAACTCCAATACATTTCTCAACACAACAATTCATCAACTCAATTCCATAGAAATTTTTCAAAGTCTGAGATAAGGAAATATAATACAACTTTTACAATCCAAAACACTCATAATTAATTTACAACTTCAAGTACAATTTAATTTAATTTACAACTGCTCAAAACCAAATACAATATGTACATACAAAGGTCATACATTACAAGATACAAAAGCAAAAGCGGTATACTCAATATACTGTAATCCTCATTGGATGTATATGCCCTAGTCTCACTGTCTATCTCTCTACTGCGACATAAAGAATAAAGCTATCATTGAGACAATATCTCAGCAGTGCACAACATTAACCAAATCCAATTTAAATCACAATTCATTAGTCATGTAACTAGTGGATACTTAACATCATTATTAAATTCATGACAATAATTGTCAACAAGAATTTATTCTCCATTTCTCAATATCACAATAATTTTCCATAAGTCGATCAGTTTGAATTCAAAAGACAAGATATGTCAATGAGAGTTTAAATCCATTTCACAATCTCACAATACACATCAATAAATCACACGGCTTAATCATGATCCATAATTCAATTCATCCCAAAAGCCGATGGCTAATGAGGTATTCAATTCATCCCAAAAGTCGATGACTAATGAGGAATAACATGGCTAGCTAGCAAAAATATGAGTACTCATTCTATTCGTACTCAACAGGCACACACCTCAACACTTCAGCCAGAGAGCGAATTCACTTCATCCCACTAGACAATCTAGAGAGGAATACAATCAATATACATGATAGTGTGGTTTCAAACCATTTCTAATGCTTTTAATCAATAAGTATCCATCAATGTCATTCAAACCATTTTTCACAGTTTCAAACTATTCACAATATTTTTCAATCAATAAATATTCCTCAAACACATTTCCATAATTTAAAATAATGATATACAAATAATCAATATTTATTTCCATTGAAAATAATTCAAAAGAAATAGTTGTTGTGCACAAACACAATTTAAAACAATAATATACAAATATTCAATATTTATTTCAATTGAAAAATTCAAAAGCAATAGCCGTTGTGCACAAACCTCTGATATTTGTCTCCTGGTCTTGACTCAGTATTTCTTTCCCTTTTGCTGAGTCCTTGTTAACTGAGAAACACAATTTGAAGTGTTTCAGTACCAAATTAAACTGTCTCTATCGATGGGGTTTGGTAAATAATGCACTGAACTCAATTATTCGCTTAATCACCTAATATACCGACCCTCGATGCGTTTTAGGTAAATTAGGTTTTAGTGTCGTTAATATGTCACACTCGATAGGGTTTTAGGTTTGGTATGTTTTACCAAAGTCATTTCCTCGCTTAGTGCATTTTAATGCAAATTGCTGGATTCCGGAACACTGGTTTGACCTAACCGGACGATCTAGTTCCCTCGGTTTTCGGGTCTCGGTCGAAACTACAAACTTGTAGATCTAGGTCTTATTGCACGCGGTGCAAAATTTCAGGTCAATCCGAGTTAAGTAGACCAAGTTATGGTCATTACACTATTGCTGGTCAAGTGGTACCATTTTAGGTCAATTTTAGGTCAAATTGGTCAATTCTGGTTCGGCCAGTTTTTGGACCCGAACTTGTGCAAGTTGTTTGACTTGCTTATGGTCATTTCTGGGTTTTGGTGTCTTCATAAGACTTGTAGGTATGGGTCTTAACTATTCATGGTTAAAATTTCAGGTCAATTGGACCTGGTTTGAGTGAGTTATGGCCTAAATACTCACTGCTGCCCAATTGGTCATTTTTCAGGTCCTAATTGCACCTAATCCGAATTGGTCAAATTTTTAGGTCACCTTGCAAGCAGAATTTTGGCATGGTTTCTCAATGAAAGTTGGCACATTTTGTGCCTAGTTTCACCCCAAATTGGTCTCATACCAATTGAGGTTACACATTCAAGGTTATAGGCTAAAATATTCACTGCCCTCAATATGCATTTCACACCCCAACTTCAAACACACACTTACCTTTGCAAGGTTTACTTCCATACCCTACCAAACTGTTTTGGCACATTACCAACAACATTTTCTACATAACATTAGCATTATTTTGGGCAGATTCCAATCACCCTCAACACACCAAATATCATTCACAATTACAATTTCTAAGTACCATTACAAACACACCTAAACATTACAAACTTTACATACACTTTACAATGTAAATTGACATACATATCATCAATCCTTCTAGGTCAATATGCTGCCCACTCCCTTCAATATACACCATTATTCAAGTGTCCACAAGCTGCCACAATTCATTCATCAACATCACATTGCCGTACCATATGCCAATTCCCATCAAAGTGCATCATTCACCATATATACATGCATTAAATCACTAGGTTACTAAATCACCATGATTAACATTATTTCTCATCAATTATATACACAAATACCTCATCAAAAACGTGACCCATGGCTGTCCAAAATGGCAACAACAATAACCCTTCAAACTCAAAATTTTCCTTCACCAAACCAATACCCATAACATGCATAAAAACTTTAACAAAGGATTTCTCAAAAATGCAAACTTACCTTTATTTGTAACTTGCTAAACCTTCACCAAACTTCTCAAATTGGGTGTCAATATCTTCCTTGTGATGTGTAGACAAAGTTTAATGAAGGAACTCAAGTGTTTGGAGTTGAAATGGAAGGAGGGATCAAGCTTGCATGAAAATGTCCATGGAGTTTTCTCTCCCTTCATTCACGGCTTGGATGGTAAATGAAGAAGATGAAGTGGCTGCTGGACATAGTGGACTTACATCAGCCCCATAATGTGTTTATTTTATTCCCTTAGTGGTCCACTAAGTAAAATAATTCATATTATAAACTTAACTTTCCCATAATCCACATTTAACCCATTATTTCCACTATTTATTTTAGGTACCACCAAATTAATTTTTCATTTCATTTTCTAAGTGTAATACTATTTATTTTTAATGGACATTTAGGTCAAAAGACACTTCGGGATGTCGAATGACCATAATGCCCCTGTTCGGGTGGTTTTCCCGATTTTCCGGTAATACCGTATTTTGTCTGTTTTTCGATTTCTCACTTTTCTTTGTACTAATTATTTAATTTTTCTTTGATCTTTCTAATGATATTTACTCTTCAACAATGGTCTATTTAAGTCCTAAAAATGTTTCCCAGGGTTCCCCGCAGTCCAGGGCTAGTCAACGGTCCACGCCGTGACTTCCCGGTGCGGTCACCCATCACTAGGTTTCCCGGCTCACTTACTCGGTTACATTTCTTTGCTATGATTTTTCCTTTGTTTTTCTTTTCTTGTATTTCATTATTTTATGTCTCCTCACTCATATTGAAGTACGGTTCTAGGCATCCTAGCTGTCCGGACAACACTGGTCACCGGAGCAGTAGAACGCCCTACCGAACTTAGGGGTGTTACAATTGATATGTAAAATCATAGTTAAATCCAAGACCATGAGTGTCAGAAGGAATTTAACACAATATCACAATAAATCTCAGAGATCAAAACATATTTAACTTCAAAAGACAGTAAATGTCAATAAGGATTTAACTCCATTTCACAATCTCATAATACAACTCAATAAATCACACACACAGCTTAATCATGTTCCAAAGTTCAATTCGTCCCAAAAGCCGATGGCTAATGAGGTATTCAATTCATCCCAAAAGTCGATGACTAATGAGGAATAACATAGCTAGCTAGCAAAAGTATCAGTACTCATCCAATTCGTCCTCAACAGGCACACACCTCAACACTTTAGCCAGAGAGGGAATTCAATTCGTCCCACTAGACAAGCTAGAGAGGAATACAATCAATATACATGATAGCTGTGGTTTCAAACCATTTCCAATGCTTTTCAATCAATCAGTAACCATCAATATCATTCAAACAATTTCTCGCAGTTTCAAATCATTTACAATGCTTTTCAAGAATTAAATATCCATTCAAACACATTTTCACAATTTAAAACAATAATGTACAATTAGTCATAATTCATTTCAATTGAAAAATTCAAAAGAAATAGTTGTTGTGCACAAACCTCTGATAACTGTCTCTTGGTCTTGACTCAGTGTTTCCTTCCCTTTTCCTGAGTCTTTGGTAACTGAGAAACACAATTTGAAGTGTTTCAATACTAAATTAAATTGTCTCTAACGATAATGTTCGATAAGTAATTCACTGAAAGCTATTATTTGCTTAATCACCTAATATACCGACCCTCGATGCGTTCTAGGTAAATTAGGTTTTAGAGTCACTAATATGTCACATTCGATAGCCTTTTAGGGTTGGTACATGTTACCAATTTCATTTCCTTGTTTAGTGCATTTTATTGCAAATTGCTGGATTCCGGAATACTAGTTTGACCTAGCCGGAAGACCTAGTTCCCTCAGTTTTCGGGTTTTGGTCAAAACTACAAACTTGTAGATCTATGTCTTATGGAACGCAGGGCAAAATTTTATGTCATTCTGAGTTATGTAGACCAAGTTATGATTATTTTACTATTGCTGGTCAAATGGCATCAAATTTGGTCATTTTAGGTCAATTTTGGTCAACTTTGGTTCGGCCAGTTTTTGGACCCGAACTTGTGCAAGTTTTTTGACTTGCTTATGGTCATTTCTGGGATTTGGTGTCTTCATGAGACTTGTAGGTATGGGTCTTAACTATTCATGGTTAAAATTTCAGGTCAATTGGACCTGTTTTGAGTGAGTTATGGCCTAAACACTAACTACTGCCCAATTGGTCAATTTTCAGGCCTCATTTGCACTTAATCCGAATTGGTCATTTTTCATGCTACCTTGCAAGCAGAATTTTGGTATACTTTCTCAATGAAAGTTGGCACATTTTGTGCCTAGTTTCACCTCCAATTGGTCTCATACCAATTGGAGTTACACATTTAAAGTTATGGGCTAAAATGTAGGCTGTCCTTAATTACATTGCTTATACATGTATCAATTACACATTTACCTTGCTACAAATCCACCTCTCAACCCCATTCTGTTTTGGTACATTACCAAACCATTTACCACTTCACATTAAAATCATTTTGGGCAGAATACAAACATCCTCAATGCACCAAATGAAGCTCTAATTGACAAAGTCCAAATAAAACAATACATACACATGAACATTTCTAATTCTTACATACACTTTACACAACCACTTTACATACATATTCATCAATCCTCAATATCATAATTTATCCAATATCTCCATGAATTCAACATTCATCAAAGAGTCCCAAAGCTGCCGAAAGCTTCACATTGCCAAAATTTCACATAACTTCCTCCACTTCAATTTCAAATGCCCAATCACCACATATACATGGAAATAACTTACTAGGACATTAAATCACCCTATTCGACATAAATTCTCATCAAATATATGTATGAATATTTCATTAACATACAACCTCATGGCTGTCCAAAATTGGACATATCAAGAACTCCTCAAAACCTAAAAATTCCTTCACAAAGCAAACACCCATAACATGTATACAAACTTTATCAAAGAAATATTCAAAAACTCAAACTTACCTATTGTTGGGACTTGTTTAATCTTCACTAAAACTTCTTAATATTGGTATCAAGCTCTTCCTTGTGATGTGGGGACAATTTTTAATGAAGAAACCTAGATGATTGGAAGTGAAATGAGGAGATTAATGGAGCTTCATGCAAACGGCAATGGAGGTTTTATCTTTCTTCATTTCGGCAAGGTTGAGGGAAATGGAGAAGATGAAGATTTCAGCTTGTATTATGGACTTACACCTGCCATTTAGTGTTTAATTTAATCCCTAGTGGTCCACTCACACAATTTAAATCATATAATAAGTTTAACTCCCATTTATTCCACATTAAACCCTTCATTTTTGCTATTTACTTTAGGTACCACCAATTTAATTTTTCATTATATTTTCCAAGTGTAATATTATTTATTTTTAATGGACATTTAGGTCAAAAGACACATCGGGATGTCAAATGACCATAATGCCCCTGTTCGGGTTGCATTCCCGATTTTTCGGTAACACCGGGTTTTGTCTGTTTTTCGATTTCTCACTTTTCTTTGTACTAATTATTTAATTTTTCTTTGATATTTCTAATGATATTTATACTTCAATTGATGTCTCTTTAAGTCCTGAAAATATTTTCCAGGGTTCCCCGCAGTCCAAGGCTAGTCAACGGTCCACGCCGTGATTTCCCGGTGCGATCACCCATCGCTAGGGTTTTCGGCTTGCTTAACTTGGTTACCTTTCTTTGCTATTATTTTTCCTTTGTTTTTCTTGTATTTTCTTTTCTTCTATTTCATTATTTTATGTCTCGTCACTCATAACAAAGTGTAGTTCTAGGCATCCTAGCTATCAGGACAACACTGGTCACCGGAACAGTAGAACGCACTACCGAACATAGGGGTGTTACATTTGCGGCTCCGAAAATTTTATAAAAAATCCGGCAGAGTGTCGGCTAAAAATGGAGAAAACAGTTCATCAGAACCTGTAGAAAAACACTTCCAATAATTTCCAATCATTCTTAAACTCCATTTGTATCACATCAATTTACAACAATTTCTTAACAATTCCTCCATTTGTCATTCATTCATTTCACATCATCATCATGCTCAAATCATAAATAAATTCTCATATGTTATTTATAAACACAAAGTTACAAATACTTACATTAATACAAAATTATATTACATAGGTTTCAAATATACATGATAAAATAAGAGTTTAATTACAAAACTTACAAAAATCACAAAATACAAAATGGGACCTAGTATCCTACCAATGCACTGTAGTCTGTGATGTGACATAGACACTATGCAGAACTGTGAACGGCCTTACCCAGTCTGTGGTCTACTGGGCCTTTTGTTTAAATCTTCAGTACCTACGCATTGCAAAAGCGACGCACTAAGCATAAAGTTTAGTGGTACCAATAATACAAGAAAATATAATATGCAAATAAAAATAATAATTTCTTAGTTATTGTGTTCATAAGAAATGAATAATTACTAATTTATTGTTTAGTCGAGGGCTAATTACATTTCATGATATTAACTTCTTCATTCATTTTGTTAATTTTTTTCTTGATGATTTTGAGCTTCTTTATATTTTATTGTAATCATTCTTGATCTTTTTCTTGATATTTCATTTCCTTATTTTCTTTGATAATTAGTTCAATTACAGTTATACTTTTTCATGCCCAAGTAACCTATACAAATTGACCGGATTGGATAAACGGGTAAACTAGCACTGGGTACCAGGTACCTTGGGCCGTCACACCATCGGTCACAATGTGTCTCCCGGTGTGCAAACAGAATGGCTAATAAGCCATAAAAGTAATAAGGCATAAAGCCAAGTATAACATCATAATTAGTATAGCCATAGGCTATCATTACAGAATGGCAATGAAGCCATACATCATACGCAGTACTGCTATCAGAATCCTATTGGCATGTCAACCTTGTCACACCTTACCCCTCTGTAAGGCATAACATGATCCTGTAGAATACCTAATGAACTACCGAACTTCACCTACCGATAATTCATTAAGTATCCTACAAAGGATTTAATTTTTTTTTTTTTTACTTTTATAAGTGGTGAGCATTTTCTAATAGATATTAAAACATTTAATTAAAGTTGAAAACTAGTTAAAATTTTTGGCCTATTTTATTTTTCTCCAAATTTTATAAAAATTTCGGCATAGTGTCGTCTGTATTTTGAGAAAACAGTTCTTCAAATACCTGTAAAAAAAGCACTTCCAATTATTTATCAATTCCACAATAATTCTCCCAACCAATTTCAACATCATTTCTCAATTTTCAAAATTCAAATCCACAATTTCCAATTTAAATATCATTCGAAATATTACTAATTACTTTCATTCAAATTAAAATAAAATACTTCCATTCATATGTAATTAAATGTAAAACAATTTATATACATCATACTAAAAATTTACACTAGGAAAATCCAAACTAAAATTTATTATAAACTTTATACAAACTGCTCAAGACTAGTTTTACATGTCCATATCTTTACATACATTACATGCATCAAAATAAATTTTTATAGTCAGGGTATAAACTATAACCGATGGACTTCAGAGTAGGTAGCTCCTCTGTCATCAACAGCTCACTCTGCTGCTCTTCTAGTTTCTATATCTGCGACAGCAATAATAGCCATCGCTGAATACTAGGACTTAGTGGTGCACAACATACTAAAATAATCTTTATGTGGAATTTAAAACATATTTATTCAAAAATTAAACTGAACATGCTGTATCAATACAAAACATGATTTACAAGATTTTAGTTCAAAATATTTTATTTCAAAAGTCTCAAAACCATTTACATAAAAATAAACAGTTATATCATGCCATTCGAAACAAATATAATCTCAATAGCTAGAGGCTAAGGAGAAGTCACATCACAAAGGCTAGCTAGCTCAAATATATGTGAACCCATTCTTTTTGTTCTTCTACTGGCACACACCTCAACACTTCAGCCAGAGAAAGAATCAAAATTTGAAACTGATTACTCCCACTAGTCATGCTAGTGAGGTATTCAAATATATGGTCATGACACAGTGGTTTCAAAACTTATCTTAACAATTTAATAAACATTGCCATTTCAAATATACACAAATAAACTTTCAACAATTCAAAGCAAAAGCATAACACACATCTCATGCACTTTGTAAATGAATTTTAAAGCATGTTGATGTTGTGCACAAACCTTAAGCGAGTCGCCTCTTGGCCTTGACTCGATCCCTCGGGTTCTTTCCTAATGTTCTTTTCAACTGAAACACATAGTTTTACAGTGTTTCAGTATCATAACTTATCATAAATCCAAAATAAATTTAAATTCACTTATACCTAGCTTTAAAATGCTAAACTTGGCATTCTTTAAAATTTGTGTTTTGGGGTTATTATTCATAATACTATTCAAGTCAATTTATTGACTTTCTAAGGCTTAATAGGTATGAGAATTCCAACTTCACCCACATACCACATTTTGGTTACTAAATTTGTTGGTTTTGGTTGTTTACTCAAATTCTAAGTCTTTTAGACAAATTTGTAAATTTTCAGTTTTGGGTGTCTTATATTGCACTGTTCCATTGGTCATTTTACTGTTAGAATTTGGTAAAATTTTCTTTATAGAAAATGTTCCCTATTGTCTTAACTTTATTCTCCTTTTTGAATCACTCCAATTGGAGTTTTGTAGCTCAAGTTATAGCCATTTGAATCATGGCTGCCGGATTGGATTTTACCCAGATTTCTGGGCACTAAACTGGTTCTGCCAGTTTTAGCTCACTAACTTTGGGTGGCCAAATAACTTGGTTAAGGGCATAATTTGGGTTTGTGTTCTTCATGAAAGTTTTAGGTCTATATCTCACTCTCTACTGGTAAAATTTCAGGTCATTTAGACTTGCCTAGCCCAAGTTATGGCCAAATGAACAAATGTTCATTTGGTTATTTTTGGTACAGGTCAGATTGCCAATTCTAGATTTGGTCAATTTGTTCACTAGGTTTTGGTCACTTTTTGGGCATGATTCCTAAATGAAAAATGTGTCATTTTGTGTCTAGTTTCATTCCCAATTGGCCTCACACCAATTGGACTTGTAAATTTTCAGTTTTGGTCCTTGAAAGGGACCTTGGTCCTGCTGCTTGCAGCATTACCCTAAGCAATCCGAATTTGCATTTGGTTCCAACACTTCTAACATACTCCAATTGGTCACAAATGACCATTTCTCAGCTCAAACTAGGTCAAAAACATCATTTAACAATTTCTCACATTTTTACTCCTAAAACCCTAGGTGCCAAACCCTAATTCACCTATTTGTTGCATTTAACAAATTTAAAGAATACTAGCATTACTTCTATACTCATATAAGCTTACCTACACTACTAATTCAATCAAATTCATACATTATCATCACCAACCCTAGCTGGACGAATTTTCCTCTAGTCCTCCAACAATTATTTTCTTTTAATTTTAAGTTAAAATCTAAGCTACTTGAACTAAAAACATAGAAATTAAACTAAGAAATGGAAGTTTGCTTACTAACCTCAACCTTTGATTTTCAATCTTCAATTCCCTTCTTCTTTTCTTCTTTATTTCTTACGCAAGCTTCTTTTCAAGACTAAAAGACAAGGTTTAATTAAGGGGACTATGGGATTTATGGCTAGATCAAGGAGGGAAAGTGAGGGTGAGGGAGAGAGAGATATGGGATGGCAAACTTGAGGAAGACACTCTTTTTGTTTTTTCTTTTCTTTTTATCAATTTTTATCCACTTGGAAGACCAAAATTATCCAAATTTATTTATTTCTTTAATTAGTGTTTATGACATCATGCATGATGTCATGCATGATGTCACCAATTTCTACTTTTCCTTTTTCTTCTTTTTTTTTTCTATTTATTTTTCCCTAGTTCTTATAACACCCCTCACTCATCTACAGTATAGTCGAGAAAGGCGTGCTACACGGCGTGCCGGAACACCTAGTTTGTGATTATTTCATTTCCTGAGCTCAATTTGATTTTAAGAAGTCTTTTATGTAATATTCATATCATACTGATACTATTTTCATACTTTGACAAAATCAGTGTTTCAAAAATGGTAATAAAAATTTGACCAGGTGCTGTCTGTATTTCGGACAAACTGTCCTTCCAAACCTGTTGAAAATAGTTTAATATGATAATATCAAAATCTCAAATATTTCACAGTCTCTATTTCTCAGTAAAGTCAATAGACTTTTACAGTCATTAAATAGTTCCATACAGTCCATAATAATTTAAATATATCTAGAAAATCTTCATGTTATTTAACATGTACAAGATATTACAAACTTTAGAGCTTTCATAATATTATAAAGTACAAGGCCGAATTTCAAAAATACAATAAAAGTACAAAATACAAGATATCCTAAGTCCTACCATGTATGCAATGCAGTGCAGATGACTCTGGACTCCTGTGCAGATCTGATTTCTCACCCGGTCATAGGTCTGCTAGGCTCCCCAGCTGTGTCTCCAATACCTACGCATTACAAAAGCAACGCGCTAAGCAATTTTGCTTAGTGGTGCCAAATATAAAGAAACATACACTAAAATAAAGTAAATGAAGTGTTTACGAATTTATAACATCGATATACTTTGCAGTTGCTGATTCTACTTTTATTTGCTAACATTTCAATATTTGCTAATTTTTGGTAGTGTTTGTATGTCGAGATCGGATTTAGCTATTTGAATTTAATAGTACTTGAATTACTACCCGTGTAGCCTATATACTGACCAGACTGGATAAACGGATATACTAGCACTGGGTACCTAGTACCTCGGGTCGTCACACCATCGGTCACAAAGTGTCTCCCAGTGTGCAAATAGCGTGGCTAAAAATCAATATAGTCAATCTGGTGATAAGCCAATAATAAATACACAATAGTATATCAGTAAGCTATTAAAGTCACAATGCGGCATAATAAGCCGTAAAAACACAATATGGCATGAAGCCATTTACAGAACAGCTGTCAGAATCCTATTGGCATGCCAACCTATCCAAACTAGTCAACTAGGCAAACTAGGGCACATTATAAATTAATTATTTAATTCTTCAATTTTTAGAGTTTACTAACTATTATGTAATTCATAAGTCAATGCATATGTTGACCTTTTTAGGTACTATGGATAAGTTATTTCTAGCATCAACATGTCACATATTGTAATTCAATATGCTGCCAATATAGTGCAATTTACCAATTTTACAAGTTGGCATTCATTGCCAAAGTGCTTCAAGCATCATTGTATGTAAATATCAAATTCTCAATTTTTGGTGTGCTAGATTGGTCTAGCTTAAAGTCCTATTTCTCTTAGTTTTTAGCTTCTGGTCAAAGAAGCAAAATTGTAGCTCTATGTCTTATTGCACGTAAGCAAAATTTTAGGTCATTCCGAGTTGTATAGACCAAGATATGGTCAATTTACTAAAGCTGGACAGATTGCACCTTTAGTGCAAAATTTGGTCAATTTTAGGTCACTTTTAGTCCTGGCAGTTTTGGTACCCAAAATTGTGCAACTATTTGACTTGGTTCTGATTATTTCTGGGCTTTAGTGTCTTCATAAGAAATGTAGCTCTATATCTAAGCTATCCATGGCAAAAATTTCAGGTCAATTGGACCTATTTTGAGTGAGTTATGGTCATCCTAATGATTACTGTTCATATGGTCAAAAATCTGAGTTGCAAGGTTGCTATTCCGGATTTGGTCATTTTTAAGGTCAATTTCTAGGAAGAATTTTGGCAACATTTCTACATGAAAGTTGGCCTATTTGGTGTCTAGTATCACCCCCCATTGGCTTCATACCGATTGGGTTTATAGGTTGGCACTTATGATCTAATTTAGATACTGCCATCAATACACAACTTGCACAAAACACATACACTTCCAATTTGATATTCCTTCTCCTCGTCATTACTTTAATATTCAATCAATGAAACTTCCATATATATATATATATATTGTACACAATTCCAGCAACAAATTTGGGCAGAACATTCAAGTGCTCAATGCACACAATTCACCATCAAGTTCAACATTCACTTCCACCAAAATACAATATATCTCAATATCAATATTACACATACACTTCAACATAATCATACTTTAATATCACTTACACATGCTGCCCACAATTTAATACTAGCATATTTCATTAATAAACTACATATTCACACACAAATTCATGGTTTAATGGGCTGCCAAACATGGCAGTTTGCCAAAGCATTAAGGTTCCATTTCACACCCTTAATTCAAGCACTACATGCACATACTTAGATTTTAACTTACTACATCCTCCATTTGAGTTAATCAACCATAATTTCCATCTATTAAAGGTAAGAAAAACTCAAATACAACACATATTCATGGCTGCCGAAAATGGACCATTTCATTTCTCAAGATTTTCTTCATTTCTCTTCACCAAAATACTCACCTAAACCTAAACACAAGGTTTGTGACACCCCTTACCCGTCTACAGTATAGCCGAGCAAGATATGCCACACAGTGTACCGGAACACCCTATTTTAATTTAATCATTTTTATTCTTTCTAATTTATTTTTTTTTCATAGTTATGGAGTATAATTTGTGAAATATAATTCATTTCAGTCATTTATTAAAGTCATAAATTTATTTGAGGTTTCGCAAATTTTATAGAAAATTCGGCAGAGTACCGGCTAAAAATGGAGAAAACAGTTCTTCGGAACCTGTTAAAAACACTTCTAATAATCATTTCCAATCATTCTCAAACTCCAATAATTATCAAAATCTCAATATTTTCCACAACATTTCCATTTCTCAATCATTCATTTCTCATGGTATTCATATACAAGCAATAAATAAATACTCAATTTTTCCATTCATAAACATAATTTTCACTATTTACATTAATACCAAAATACATTACATAAGTTTCAATTACATATGAGAAAATAAAAGTTAATTACAAAATATCAAAATAAAACCTAGTGTCCTACCAATGCACTGACATCGGTGAGGTGACACGGACACTATGCAGAACTGCAGAAGGTCTCATCTAGTCTGTGGTCTACTGGGCTCTCGGTCGATCTCTCCAGAACCTACGCGTGGCAAAAGCAACGCGCTAAGCAATAATGCTTAGTGGTGCCAATAATAAAATAAAAAGAAAAAACATAAAATAAATATGCAGTGAATATATTGATTTCTTATTGCAAATAAATTGTCGATGAGTATTTGTAGTCTTACTTATTTTGTACTTGTTATATTCATTATTTCATTAAATTTGTCCACTTTCATTTTTGGTTGCCCAAGTAACCTATAATGGATGACTGGACTGGATAAACGGGTAAACTGGCACTGGGTATCAAGTACCTCGGGCCGTCACACCATCGGTCACATATGTGTCTCCCGGTGTGCAACATAATAGCTAATAAGCTGTAATAACATTAGGCACAAGGCCAAGTATCAACATAATGTCAGAATGGCTAAAAGCCATGAAATCACAGAATGGCATAATGCCATGTGCAGTACTGCTAACTGAACCCTATTGGCATGCCAAGCTATCCAAACCAATCTTGTTAGGTATACTAGGGCATTTTACACTTTTGAGTTTTACAATTTTTGAATTTCAAGCTTTGGTGTTACTATTCACTTCATTAGTCAACCAAAATGTTGACTTTTGCATAGAAAATAGGTACATTGGTTTTAATACTCCCAACATACCACATTTGGCATTCAAAATTTGTTGGTATTGGTTGCCAATACCATTTCTAAGCTTAAAGTTAATGGAGAAGAATTTTCAGTTTTGATACCTTATATTTACTGTTCTATTAGTCATTTTTGCAGTGGGAATTTGGCAAAATGATCAACATGAAAGTTGTTCCTTATTTTGTCTAGTTGAATTTCATTTTTTGAATCACTCCATTTGGAGTTTTTTAGCTCAAGTTATGATCCAAAAACCACAACTGGCCGGATTAGAATTTTTCTGGACTGACCATATCTACAGTGCAGTGAACAGTGACTGCAACTCCCTTGTTGGATAGGTTCTGGTCATAATTTGGGTTAGGTTTCTTCATGAAAGTTGTTGGTCTATATCTCAAATTGTTTTTCGTAAAATTTCAGGTCAATTGGACCATTCTACACTGAGTAATGGCCAAATGAACAATCACTGTTCATTTGGTCATTCTGCAGAAACAGACTGCAGGTCACCCGGATTGGGGTAAGCTTTTGGTCCACTTGATTTGGTCTTATGGGCAAGGTTTCTTCACCAAAGTTGTGACATTATGTGTCTAGTTTCATATCCAATTGGCCAAACACCAATTGAATCTCTACAATTCAAGTTATGGCTACCCAAACCTGCTAGACTCATGTCCAATTCTGTAGGTCACCTAGGGCAGCCACACTAAACCTAAATCCCATCATTAAACACACTTCATTTCTTGTTTACCAATAACCAAATGGTCACTAATTGACCATTAAAACTCACTTTCATCATTACATGATCAAAGTCTCAATTTCATGCTCAAACCCTAACTCCAATTTCCAATTCATGGCATACACACACCAAACTCATACCAAATCACTTTATCCATCATCTATACTCATTAATAACATAATTAAGCCACTTAATTTCATCAAAAACCAACAATCCTTAAACTTTATCATGGTTGCCAAATTTAGAGATTTCATTTACTCAAGTTTTTTTCTTTTAATTTCACACAATTTCTACTTGATTTAGCATGCTTACAAGATTAAAGAAAGAAAGAAATTGTTTAGGGCACTAACCTTGAATGGAGCAGAATTTTTTCTTGACCCAACTTAGATTTTTCCTTCACTTTCTTTGGCTTTCTTGGCAGCCAAACACCTTCCCAAGAGGTAAGGATAATTTTTAATGAAGAGAACTTAAGGTTTAGTGGTGAGAATTCAAGGTTTGGAAGAGAGAAAATGACAGGAATTTTAATGGAGGAAAAATGGTTCACGGCTGGAAATGGGAAGAAGAAGAAAGCTGGGTTTTTCTTTCATTTTCTGCCCATTTTATTGATTTTAAATGGGTTAAGGACATGTGTCACAATACGATAGGTCATTGGGGTTTTAATGATATCATAATGATGTCAAAATTCTCATTTATTCCATTTTCTTTTCTTTTTCTTTTTTACTCATTTTCAATTCAATTTTTAGCAATATTTATTCATATTTTATGTTATAATAATTATTTACTTAACTGGACAAGTTGGCCAAAAATCATCTCTGAAAAAGAAATGACCAAAATGCCCTCCGTTTGGCTTAACGGGCCAAAATTTTTCTAAGCATTTTCTTGGCATTCTAATGCCATAAAAACCTCAATGACCCTTCTCTGGAGTCCCAAAAATTATTTTATAATTTTCTCCCGGGTTTAGGGCTCCTAGTTGGGAGAACCGCAACTTCTCACTAGGTTACCCATCACTTGGGCACCGGCTCATTTAACTTGGTTGTATTTTATTTCTAAAATTTTTTCTAAATTTTTCTTATTAATATTTGAGTTAATTATGGTTCCTCACTTTAGTTTAAATATTTTTCTAGACGTTCTAGCTGTCCGGACCGACACCGATCATCGGAACAGTAGAATGTACGGAATTGCTACAGGGAGGGTGTTGCAAGGTTTACTAAAGCAAGGGAGAGGTTTTGGACACTTACCACCACTTTTGAAGCTTATCAAAACTTCACCAAATCTTGTTTTTCTTGTTGCCAATATCTTCCCCAAGGTAAGTAGGCAAGCTTTAATAAAGGAACCAAGTGGAAATGGTGGCTTGATCATGCACCCATAAAGGTTGCATGTGGGGCAGCCATGGTGGTTTCCATGGTGAGTTTCATTTTGGCAAGGTGAAGTGGGATGAAGAAGATGATGACTCAGCTGTCCCAAGGCTTAGATAAGTGTCCCAATATCCAAGTTAGTGGAGCACTATGTTCTTTTTAATGTTTAATTAGTTAAAGTTTTCTTATTTGCTCATTTAGCTCCATTCTTTTACTATTTATACATTGTATCCTATTTTAATTTTTCATGACATTTCCTAAGTGCAATATCATTTATTCTTAATGGAAATTGAGGTCAAAAGGCAACTCTTGGTGTCAAATGACCAAAATGCCCCACTTCGGGTTATATTCCCGATTTTTCGATGATACAAAATTTTATCTGTTTCTCGATTTTTCATTTTTCTTTGTTCTAATTATTAATTTTTCTTTGATAATTCTAGTGTCAATTACATTTCAATAAACCTTTATTTATGTCTCAAAATTAAATTCTGAGGGTTCCTCGAGGTCCTGGGGTAGGTAACGGCCTTCCCGGTGCGGTCACCCATCGCTGCGGTGCCAGCTCGTTTAACTTAGCTTCATTTTCTCTCTTTCACTTTTCTTTGGTTTTTCTTGTATTTTCTTTTTATTTATTTCATCATTATATGTCTGTTCACTATCACTGAAGTGTAGTTCCAGACATCTTGACTTGCTTGGACTATTATTTGGCCACTGGAGCAATAGAACGTACAGAACACGTACAATGGGGATGTTACAGTTCTTTAATTTAATTCTCGATTCTAAAATTTTATTTTCTCTAATTTTTTTTGACAGTTAGGTCAGGTGTCAGCTCTCAGGGTCAATTGACCAAATTGTCCCTCGCCAGTTTGACTAGGTTTGAAAATAATTCAATATTTCTTTCGGATCCCTGACCTAATTATTTGACCAACTTAACAATTCTTTTTTGTGATTTTCTCTTTTCCACTATGTTCACAATAGTCCTAAGGACCGCGGCGTTACATTTTATGGTTCGAAATTCGAGTTTAAATCGTCCTCGCAATCCTTCCCGAGAAGGTCACCCATCGCTGTGACTCTCGGCTCATTTAACTTCTTATGTTCTGTTTTTCTTATTTATACTTAACTAATTGACAATTACTAATTATTTATGTTCAGGGCTTATCTAGTTGTCTTAAGTGTAGTTCTAATCCCCTAAATTACCCGGACCGACACCCGTCACTAGAATAGTGAAATATACCAGGCTATGCAAATAGGGGTGTTACAAACCTATCCAAACCAATCACATTAGGCCTACTAGGGCATATTACAAAGTCATTTCTTGAATAATTGTACTTTATGTGTAAGGTCACTATTCATTTCATTAGTCAACTAAAATATTGACTTTTGCATTGACAATAGGTATATTGGTTTTAATATCCCCAACATACCACATTTTGCATTTTAAAGTTGTTGGCATTGGTTGCTAATTCCATTTCAAAGCTTAGTGTTAGTTATTCACAATTTTCAGATTTCAAGCATTATATTTACTGTTCCATTGGTCATTTGTACAGTAGGAATTTGGCAAAGTTGTCTTCATAAAAGTTGTTCCTTATTATCTCTAGTTACATTTCTTTTTTTGAATCACTCCATTTGGAGTTTTGTAGCTCAAGTTATGGCTTAAAAACCATAACTGGCCGAATTGCAAATTTTCCAGATTTTCTTGATAGAACCAAATCTATAGTGTTTTGTGCACTGATTGCAGGTCAGTTTTTGAACATGTTATGATCAAAATTTGGGTTTGTTTCTTCATGAAAGTTGTAGGTCTATGTCTCAGCTTTCTGCTGATAAAATTTCAAGTCAATTGGACCTTTCTACACTGAGTTATGACCAAATGAATAAACACTGTTCATTTGGTCATTATGCCCAGGCAGAATGCAAGTCACCTGGATTAGGGCAATTTTTAGGTTAACTTGGTTTGGTTTTCTGGGTAGAGTTTCTTCACCAAAGTTGTGCCATTATGTGTCTAGTTTCATGTCCAATTAGCCTTGAAAAAATTGAACATTTACAACTCTATTTATAACTGCCCAAACCTATTGGACTCATGCTCAGTCCTGTAGGTTAGCCAAGGCAGCTCACCCATACACAAATGCCAAGCCTTAACTCACTTCATTTCCTCATCATACACATCCAAATGATCACTAATTGACCATTAAAAGGTTAATAAACCATCACATGAGCAAACCCTAGAATTATTCAAGTGTCTAAATTTTTTCATGTTCATACATGCACAATTCTTGCATTTCACTTACTTAACTATGTTCAATCACCCATCCACTACCAAAGGCTTCTCATAACTATTTTGATATCAAGCAAAATCATCAAACCCTAACTAACCCTAGCTGCTGAAATTTGTAAGGTGCACACACACACATTTTTGTTTCATTTTCTATAATTCCTACACAATTCATGCCATTAAACATGAATTAAAGCAAAAGGAGTAAGAGTTAGACACTAACCTTGTTGGAGCAGAATTTCAAGCTAACTAAACTTGCTCTTTCCTTCCTCTTTTGGCTTCCTAGAGGATGGTCAAGTTGCTAGGTAAATTTTTGGTGAAGCTAGGTAAGGGTTTCAAGTGAGATTTGGTGAGGTTGGGAGCTTGGGTGAGCTTTCATGGAAGAAATGGCTATGGGAGAAGAGGGAGACGGCTGGGTTGGTTTGGAGCAGCTGATGAACCATTTTTTTTTTGTTTCCTTTATCTCATTTTATTTATTTTAAATGGGCTTGATTAATTGTAATTGGTGGTAAGTGTTTAATGACATCATGGTGATGTCATAATCGGCATTTTCCTTCATTTTCTCTTCTTTTCTTCTCTACTCATTTTTAATTTAATTTTTAGCAATATTTATTCACATTTCATGTCATAATAATTATTTACTTAACTAGAAAAGTCGGCCAAAAATCATCTCTGAAGACGAAATGACCAAAATGCCCTCCGTTTGGCTTAACAGACCAAAATTATCTGTACCGATTGAAAAATTTTTATAATTATTTTCTTGGCATTATAATGCCATAGAAACCTCAATGAATCTTCTCTGGAATCCCAAAAATTATTTTATGAATTTTCTCCTGGGTCTAGGGCTCCTAGTTGCGAGTACCGCAACTTCCCACTGGATTACCCATGGCTAGGGCATTGGCTCATTTAACTTGGTTGTATTTTATTTCTAAAATTTTTCCTAAATTTTTCTTATTAATATTTGAGTTAATTATGGTTCCTCACTTTAGTTTAAATATTTTCCAAACGTTCTAGCTGTCTGGACTGACACCGGTCACTAGAACATTAGAATGTACGGAATTGCTACAGTGAGGGTGTTACAACTCTTTTCCTCTCATTTAAATTTCATCCTTGAAATTTACCTGACTTAAGTAATCGTGAAGTTGCTACCTCCTTGCTTCTTCACTTCCTTGTATTGCCTCATCAATGTCTGGGTTTGGCTCCTCCTAAGCTTCCATAGCATATACATGTGGTGCCACCCTGACTTCGAGCCTTTCGACTGTCTCTGAAACAATTTTCTGTGAAATGTCAGCAGTTTCTGCTCTACCCGATCTTTTACCCCTTTGAACTGTAGGGGCAGGTCTATCACCTTGTACTGGAGCTATTGAACCACTCCTCTGAGGGCAATCTCTTATGAAATGATCCGTAGCCCCACACTTGAAACACTCTCTAGTTAACAGTCGATGCTCCCCTCTATGTCTCCTACCATAGTGCATACATTCAGGCACTAGGGTTGATCCCCCTTGTTATTATGCCCGGGGAGCTAGCTATAGATATCCCAATCTGGCCTCTTTAGCCCTGTGTCTGATCTTGTGAACTAGAACCCTTAAGCTTCTTACTATCAGTCGGTATACTTGACTGCCCTGGTCCAAATTCCCTCTTACGCTGCCTATCTTTCCTATTCTGTTCACTTGCTCTGACCCTTTCCACTTTCAGTGCGGCTTCAACTAATTTTGTGAAGTCCTTAATGCCCAAGGCAGTAATCATTATCTTAATGTTATCATTGAGCCCTTCTTCAAACCTTTTACACCTTTCTTCTTCAGTGGGGACTATCTCCCTTTCGTAGCAGCTTAGTCTGACAAACTCCTTCTCATACTCCGCTACTGATAGCTGCCTCTGCCTCAGACTAATAAACTCTCTTCTTTTGTCTTCCAGGTACACACTTCCCACATACTTCTTCTTAAATTCAGCGAGGAAAAAATCCTAAGTTATCAACTCTGGCCGGACCTCACTAGATATAGTGTCCCACCACTGATAGGCATCATCTTGAAGTAGGGACACAACACCCTCCAAGTTCTGCTCTGGAGTGCAATGCAGTTACTTCAATACCCTTATGGTACGGTCTAGCTAATTCTCAGCTGCCACCGAGTCATCTTCTTTCTTACCAATGAAGTCCACAGCCCCAAATTTTCTCAGTTTTTCCAGATGGGATTTCTGCTGTAGAGGTGGTGGTGGTGGCATAACCCCAGCCATCTGTCTGAAGAATTCAGCCATTTGTTGAAACATAGCTGGTGGAGGCTATGCAGGCACTGCTGGTGTAGGTGGAGTAGGTTCTCCCTGGCCCCCAGTCTCAGCTGCAGGTGGAGCATGACTCTCCACTTCCTCATCTACTGCTCTCTGTGACGTGGGGTCCATATCCTAATCAAAATAAAAAAGACAAACAGATCTGTATTAGTGTCACCTCGACTCTTACAAATGCAATGCATGGTATGGACTCTATCTAGACCCAGAAACGCCTAAACCGTGCTCTGATACCACTAAATGTGACAACCCTTACCCGTCTACAGTGTAGCCGAGCAAGATATGCCATACAGTGTACCGGAACACCATAACTTATCTCATTGATATTTATCAGTTCTTAAATTATTTATTATAGTTACTAAGTGAAATTTATGAAATTGATCTCATTTAGCTCATTTATTGAAATTATAAATTAATTTTCGACTCCGAAAATTTTATAGAAAATCCGACAGAGTGCCGGCTAAAAATGGAGAAAACAGTTCTTCGGAACCTATAGAAAAACACTTTCAATAATTTCCAATCATTCTCAAACTCCATTTGTATCACATCAATTTACAATAATTTCTCCATTCGTCATTCATTCATTTCACATCATCATCAGGCTCAAATCATAAATAAATTCTCATATGTTATTTATAAACACAAAGTTACAAATACTTACATTAATAAAAAATTATATTACATAGGTTTCAAATATACATGATAAAATAAGAGTTTAATTACAAAACTTACAAAAATCACAAAATACAAAATGGGACCTAGTATCCTACCAATGCACTGTAGTCTGTGAGGTGACATGGACACTATGCAGAACTGTTGTCACACCTTATCCCTGGTAAGGCATGACATGATCTCGTAGCATACCTAATGAATTACCGAACTCCACCTACCGATAACCCATTAGTTATGCTACAAAGGATTTTAAAACAAATCATAGCTTTTTATCTTATCAAATCTTTTGTAGAAAACTGCATGAGAATAGTTAAAATTCCATGTAAACATTCATTGGAAATAATGATAGAATAAATATTGCAAAAGTTACATTTTTATAAGTCTCAAAGTGAAATACAAAATAGTTACAAACTCAAAATGTGATAGCAATGCCGTGCTTTTAAATACAAACTGCTCAATGTCCGTACATCCATACATATAGGTACAAAATACATCAAAAAGAATTTACAGGGGTATAACTACAATATATACCCACAAACAATACCAAAATGCTGCTTCCAAGTCTCTCACTCAATAGCCTTCTCCTTTCCCTTACCTGCGACAGCAAAAAGAAGCTATCACTGAGTATATCACTCAGTGGTGCAGAACTAATAACTTTAAAACTTAAAGTAAAACACAATTTATCAAAGCATAATAAATCACATTTTTCTTAAGCATGAAAACTTCACAATAGTTCTAAGTTCATAAGAGCCATTTATTGGAATAACATTTCAAATGAGAAATCATACTTCATAAATCACAATTCACAAAGCATTAGTGTTGCCAACATCAACACACAGTTCAGGCCATGACACAAAATTTCACGATCAGTGCCGTGTTGTACACCACGACAAAGCAATCTCAACCTCACTAACCGTTATTAATGAGGGAAGGGCTAGCTAGCTAATGAGTACTCATGTAGTCTTACCCCACTAACCATTATTAATGGGAGACATAATCAATATCAATTATAAAACCCCAAGTAGCCATTACTACTGGGGAGTTCCGAAGAGACTGTCATGCTAACTGTGGTTTCAAAACAACTTTCAAGAGTTTCTAAATCAATAATCACGTTTGCAAAACAATAACATATTCAAATCATTATAAAACCCATAAAAGGGGTGGCAACACACAAATTCCTTAAATACAAGAGAAAAACATACCTCATTCAAAATAAACTCATTTCAAATCAAACTCATTCAAATAAACTCATTCAAATCAATTTACGAAGTTAAAACAAAGAAAAAGGTTAGTTGTGCACAAACCTTCAATAATTCTCCTTCCTTGTTACCTACTTCTCCTTGTCCGTTCTAACTTCTTTTTCTACTGAAAATACACAAATAGAATACCTCAATACCAATCTCAATTGCTGCCAAGAACTCATTACATGCATGTCTAATGCATCCCAAGTTAGCTTTGAAAATTTTAGAATATTTTGGTTTTGGGACAGCTTGGTGTCCCAATTTTTGAACCCAATTTGTACCTAGTTTCGATCATAATTTGACGAGGTATTCTTCATGAAAATTGTTCATTTAGGTCTTAAATTTATTTTTCTTTTTGAATCACCTAATTCGGAGTTGTGTAGCTCAAGTTATGCCCAAAACACGATTACTATTCACGTCACTGTTCATGCTGCAGATTTAGTTCTGGCAGATTTATCAATCCAATTTCATTCAGCAATTTGATCAAGTTAAGTCCATAATTTGGTCTAATGTTCTTCATATGAAATGTTCTAATATGTCTTAGGTTTCCATCGGTTCAAGAATTGCCTAAATCAGAGTTTTCTAGAGAGAGTTATAGCCTTGCAAAGTTTACTGTTTATTTGGTCAATTTTAGGTGCCCAGATTCTGGCAGATTCGGTGACCCGAATTTGTTCTACAATTTGATTGAGTTAAGTTCATAATTTGGCCTAACATTCTTCATATGAAATGTTCTACTATATCTTAGGTTTACATCGGTTCAAGAATCACCTAAATTAGTGTTTTCTAGAGAGAGTTATGGCTGTTTAAACTTTACTGTTCACGTGCATAATTCTGCTGGTTTCAGAATTTTATCTCCCATTTCAAGGCTCATTTCGAGTAGCTTAAGGTCATTTTCGGAGCAAGGTATCTTCATGAAAATTCTAGCCCTATGTCTTAAGTTTTGTTTCCAATTGGTTTCACCACAATTAGCTTAAGTTATGGGCTTCCAAACACACTGATATCAGCGTGCAAAATTTTATCCTAAGTTCAATTTTTCATTTCTTCAATTACTTCTATTAACCAACCTCAATTTACATTTAATTCACCCAAAATGACTTTAATTTAGCATTGACACATCAATGGCACTTCCTAGCAGAAACCCCACAATTTTCAAATATCAAAGTTTGTAATTTTCCCTAATCCTACCATTTCATTACTTCCATTCATCAACCCAATGTCAATTCAAACTAAATAAACCTCAAATGATCATAATTTAACACTACACACACCAACTTCACTCTCTAGCACCAAAACCCAATTTCTTCATGATCCCTAATCTTCCATAATTCAATTTATGCAATCCCATGAAATCTTACTACTTCCAATCATGAATACTACTTCACTTTAACTTAGATTTATCATCAATTTAACTAAAAATACATCAAACCCTAATTTTTCTCTCATTTGGCCAAAACCCTAGTTTAGGTTTCATACATATTTTCTTTCATTTTCTTATGAAATTTCATCATAAATTAACTTCATTCCAAGTTTATACAACTAATCTAACATGAAAAGAAACTTACCTCTTGTTGATTTCTTTCCAACTTCACTTTTCTTCCAATTCTTGTTCTCCTTGCTTTTAATCTCTCAATCAAAGATCTCTTTGATGTTTTCTTTTAGTGGGCTATGGAATTTATGAAGGGAATTTAAGGGAATTAAACCTTGAGAGGGGAAATCAATGAGGGGAAGAAGTGGAAGAAGAAGAGAAAAAGAGAGAGAGAGGAAGAGAGAGGAGAGGATGGTGGCATCTTATGAAAAAAAAAAGAAATGAAGAAGACATTTGTCTTCTTATATATATATATATATATATATATATATATATATATATATATATATATATATATCCCCAAAATTAGCTTATTAAAATTATAAATTTTAATTGTGTCATAAGGATAATTAAACTTAAATTTTTCTCCTTTTTTTTTTAACATTTACACTTAATTTTTTTCCTTTTAATTAAATAATTAAATTTAACTATCAAAAGCCCATAAGTCTTTCATTTTAATTTTGTCATAATGGAAATGAAAGTTTAAGTTTTTATTTTATAAATTTTTCCTTACATATTTTTACTTGAATTTTTCTTCAATTTTTACCCCATAATTCAATTCATTAATTTCATTTAATTTAATTGAAATTTTGGTCAAAAGTCAACTCTTGAGGTGAATTGATCAAAATGCCCCTCATCGGGTCATAATTCTTCTTTTTATAATACTCGATGAGTCCTTAGCTTTTTTGTTCACTAGAATTTTTATTGTATCTATCTCAATTAATTTTCTATTTATTTTTAGCCCTCAAGGTGTCTTTGAATAGTATTAGTTACGGACCAAAAATGGTACTATTCATAACTCGGAGGTTCGGGGTGTTACAACTGTAAAATGGCCTTACCCAGTCTATGGTCTACTGGGCCCTCTGTGCAAATCTTCAGTACCTACGCATTGTAAAAGCGACTCTCTAAGCATAAAATCTTAGTGGTGCCAATAATACAAGAAAATATAATATGCAAATAAAAATAATAATTTCTTAGTTATTGTGTTCATAAGAAATGAATAATTACTAACTTATTGTTTAGTCGAGGGCTAATTACATTTTATCATATTAACTTTTTCATGCATTTTGTTAATTGTTTTCTTAATGATTTTGAGCTTATTTATATTTTATTGTAATCATTCTTGATCTTTTTCTTGATATTTCATTTCCTTATTTTCTTTGATAATCAGTTCAATTACAGTTATACTTTTCCATGCCCAAGTAACCTATACAAGTTGACTGGACTGGATAAACGGGCAAACTAGCATTGGGTACCAGATACCTCGAGCCGTCACACCATCAGTTACAATGTGTCTCCCAGTGTGCAAACAGAATGTCTAATAACCCATAAAAGCAAAAAGGCATAAAGCCAAGTATAACATCATAATCAGTATAGCCATAGGCTATCATCACAGAATGGCAATGAAGCCATACATCATATGCAGTACTGCTATCAGAACCCTATTGGCATGCCAACCTATCCAAACCAATTACATTAGGCCTACTAGGGCATATTACAAAGTTATTTCTTGAATATTTGTACTTTATGTGTAAGGTTACTATTTATTTTATTAGTCAACTAAAATGTTGACCTTTGCATTGACAATAGGTATATTAGTTTTAATATCCCCAACATACCACATTTTTGCATTTTAAAGTTGTTGGCATTGGTTTCCAATTCCATTTCAAAGCTTAGTGTTAGTTATTCACAATTTTCAGATTTCAAGCATTATGTTTACTATTCCATTGGTTATTTGTACAATAGGAATTTGGCAAAGTTGTCTTCATGAAAGTTGTTCCTTATTCTGTCATGAAAGTTGTTCCTTATTGTGTCTAGTTACATTTCTTTTTTTGAATCACTCCATTTGGAGTTTTGTAGCTCAAGTTATGGCCTAAAAATCATAACTGGCCGGATTGCAAATTTTCCAGATTTTCTAGACAGAACCAAATCTACAGTGTTTTGTGCGTTAATTACAGGTCAGTTTTTGAACATGTTATGATCAAACTTTGGGTTTGGTTTCTTCATGAAAGTTGTAGGTCTATGTCTCAGCTTTCTATTGGTAAAATTTCAGGTCAATTGGACCTTTCTAGACTGAGTTATGACCAAATGAATAAATACTATTTGGTCATTTTGCCCAGGTAGAAATGCAAGTCACCCAGATTAGGGCAATTTTTAGGTTAACTTGGTTTGGTTTTCTGGGCAGGGTTTCTTCACCAAAGTTGTGCCATTATGTGTCTAGTTTCATGTCCAATTGGCCTCGCTCCAATTGAACCTTTACAACTCCATTTATAACTGCCCAAACCTGCTAGACTCATGCTCATTCTTGCAGGTTAGCCAAGGCAGCTCACCCATACACAAATGCCAAGCCTCAACTCACTTCATTTCCTCATCATACACATCTAAATGGTCACTAATTGACCATTACAAGGTTAATAAACCATCACATGAGCAAACCCTATAATTGTTCAAGTGTCCAATTTTTTTTCGTGTCCAATTTTTTTTCATGTTCATACATGCATAAATTCTTGCATTTCACTTACTTAACTATGTTCAATCACCCATCTACTACCAAAAGCTGCTCATAACTATTTTGCTATTAAGCAAAATCATCAAACCCTAACTAACCCTAGCTGCTGAAATTTGTAAGGTGCACACACACACATTTTTGTTTCATTTTCTTATAATTCCTACACAATTCATGCCATTAAACATGAATTAAAGCTAAAGGAGTAAGAGTTAGACACTAACCTTGTTGGAGCAGAATTTCAAGCTAACTAAACTTGCTCTTTCCTTCCTCTTTTGGCTGCTTAGAGGATGTTCAAGTTGCCCGGTAAATTTTTTGTGAAGCTAGGTAAGGGTTTCAAGTGAGATTTGGTGAGGTTGGGAGCTTGGGTGAGCTTTCATGGAAGAAATGGCTATGGGAGAAGAGGGAGACGGCTAGGTTGGTTTCGAGCAGCTGATGAACCCTTTTTTTTTGTTTCCTTTATCTCATTTTATTTATTTTAAATGGGCTTGATTAATTATAATTGGTGGTAAGTGTTTAATGACATCATGGTGATGTCATAATTGGCATTTTCCTTCATTTTCTCTTCTTTTTTTCTCTACTCATTTTCAATTTAATTTTAGCAATATTTATTTACATTTCATGTCATAATAATCATTTACTTAACTGGACAAGTCGGCCAAAAATCATCTTTGTAGACAAAATGACCAAAATACCCTCCGTTTGGCTTAACAGACCAAAATTGTCTGTACTGATTGAAAAAATTTTCTAAGCATTTTCTTGGTATTATAATGCCATAGAAACCTCAATGACTCTTCTCTGGAATCCCAAAAATTATTTTATGAATTTTCTCCCGGGTCTAGGCTCCTAGTTGCGAGTACCGCAACTTCCTACTGGGTTACCCATCGCTGGGGCACTGGCTCATTTAACTTGGTTGTATTTTATTTCTAAAATTTTCCCTAAATTTTTCTTATTAATATTTGAGTTAATTATGGTTCCTCACTTTAGTTTAAATGTTTTTCCAAACGTTCTAGCTGTCTGGACCGACACTGATCACCGGAACAGTAGAATATACGGAATTGCTACAGTGAGGGTATTACATGGCCATTTTATCTCTTTCTTCAAGTGTCTTTGGAGACATCTCTTTAGAAAGGTGGATACCATGTCTTATTGGTAACAATCTTCTCTTGGAATCAAGCATGTTAAACCTCTTTAACACCTTTTCCAGGTATAAACTTTGGGATAAACTAATTATTGTTTTTACTCTATCTCTATAGATGCGAATTCTAAGAATATAGGTTGCCTCTCCTAAGTGTTTCATGGAGAATGTATTTGACAATCATACCTTTACAGTTGTCAACATACCTATGTCATTACCTATCAAAAAATGTCATCCACATAATAACAAGAAAAGTGATAGCACTATCACTAACCTTCTTGTATACACATGGTTCATCCACATTTTTGATAAAACCAAATGACTTAATGGCTTCATCAAAACGGATGTTCCAACTCCTCGAAGCTTGTTTTAACCCATAAATGGATGGCTTTAGCTTGCACACCTTGGAACTATCTTGGGATTCAAAACCCCTAGGTTATTCCATGAAAATGTTTTCATCAATGAGTCCATTGAGAAAAGCTGTTTTGACATCCATCTGCCAAATCTCATAATCATAGTATGCAACTATTGCTAATAGAATCCCAATTGATTTAAGCATGGCAACAGGCGAGAAAGTCACTTCATAGTCGATTCTTTGCCTTTGGCGAAACCCTTTCGCTACTAGCCTTGCTTTATAGGTCTCTACCTTTCCATCAGAACTAATTTTCTTCTTGAAAATCCATTTATTCCTTATAGGTATAATATTTTAGGTGGGTCGACAAGGTCCCAAACTTGGTTCTTATGCATGGAATCAATTTCAGATTTCATAACTTCAATCCATTTTGAAGAGTCTATATCTGATATAGCTTCTTTATAGGTAAGAGCATCATCTCTATGATCTATTTCTTCATGAGTAAATAACTCTTGTTCATCTTCATGAAGAAAACCATATCTCACTGGTGGGTGAGATATCCTGGTTGATCTGCGAGGAATTACTGAGATGTTTCATCAATAGGTGTAGGTTGACTAGATGGATCTATATCCATTTGATCTGTTGATTGGTCAGAATTCTCCAATTCTAACACTATTTGCCTTCATTTGCCACCTTCTTGAATAAATTGTTGTTCAAGAAATATGGCATCTCTGCTTACCACAACTTTTTGTGATGTAGGCAAATAAAAATAATATTCAAAACTTTCTTTTGGATATCCAACAAATCAACATTTTTCTGATCTGCTTTTCAATTTATCAGTGTTTAACTTTTTAATATAAGCAGGATAACCCCAAATCTTTATATGCTTAAGACTCGATTTTCTTCTATGCCATATCTCATAAGGTGTGGAAGAGACTGATTTTGATGGAATCCTATTCAGAATATGTAAAGCTGATTCTAATGCAAATCCCTAAAAGGAGATTGGCATATTAGTATAGCTCATCATACTGCATGCCATATCTAATAGGGTACGATTTCTCTTTTCAGATACACCATCCAGTTGTGGCATTCTTGGAGGAGTCAGTTGGGAGACAATGCCATGCTCTTTCAAGTATTCATCAAATTCAGTACTTAAGTATTCACCTCCATGATCTGATCGAAGAGTTTTAATACTTTTTCGTGTTTGATTTTCTACTTCACATTTAAATTCTTTAAACTTTTCAAAGGATTCATGTTTTTATTTCATCAAATATAAATACCCAAACCTTGATTTATCATCTGTAAAGGTAATAAAGTAATGAAAACCGCCTTTAGCTATCGCCTTAAATGGACCACATACATCACTATGTATCAATTCCAAAATATTTTCAGCTCTTAACCCTTGTCCAACAAATGGTGATCTAGTTATTTTGCCTTGAAGGTAGGATTCACAAGTTGGAGTAGATTCAGAACCCAATGAGGATAAAATCCCATTCTCTCCAGCTTTGCAATCCTATCTTCTGCAATATGACCTAATCTTAAGTGCCAAATATATTTTGAACTTGAGTTGATTTTCATCATGGCATTACATTCATTTAGATTGCTTGCATTAGATTTGAATTTAACATTATTATCTAAATAATAAAGTCCATCATGCATATAACCCGAGCCAACATATTTATTTCTAAAATAAATATTGCAAACATCATTTGTGAACTCAAATCATAGCCATTTCTTGTCAAACTAGATATAAAAATGATGTTCTTAAAAGCATCAGGTACATGCAAAATATTATTTAAATACAAAACATGTCCATACATGTATAAAGATTTAGATCCTATGGCTAAAGCTTTAACAGTTGAGCCATTACCAACCCGGAGTCTAATATCTTGTGACTATAAGCTACTACTACTTACTAGTTCCTGCATATCAAAAGTAATGTGAGAACTAGCATCAGTAACTAAAACCTAAGCTGTAGATGAACTATGAGTATCATCAGAATCTAAATAACACGACATAGACGTACCTTCTGAAGGTCTATCCTTCTTGTCCTTCAGAGAAGCAAGATACTCTAGGCAGTTTCTTTTCCAGTGCCCATCCTTTTGGCAGTAGAAACACTTTCCCTTGGGCAGTGGAAACACTTTCCCTTGCCTTTGTCAGCTATTAGTAGTATGCCCTAGAACATATCATTTAGTATGTATCTTGTACATGTTTTATTAACAAAAAGGCATTTTCACTTTTCCGTTTACATAATATATTTATGTGTAATAGAAAAGGTCCATTGATTTTTTGTTAGAAATTCTATTATTAAGCTATTAAGAATATGAGTGACAATATTTCGAGCACAAAGTATCATAAATTGATTCACAATCGAGGATACTTCACAATAAGGACATGACTTATCCAGAAAGATTGTAATCATGTTTGTTCCCAAGTTATTTATATGAGATATAAATAAATAGATATAAATAAGATGGAATGGTGAGTCTCATGCCATATAACAAACATGATAGGCACTTATGCGTGATAAGTAGGCCGAACCAGTGATGCTTATGACAAGCACATGGAGTTTACTCTTGTCAATGCATTGTCATAAATCATATCAGTGCATATAATCTTTAGACATGAGATAGCACAATTATCTTTTATATAGGTGGTTTGAGTTTAATACTGCTTTCATACTTGTATTGTGTATGGGTATATAGGCATGTGTTGGCTCCTAGTAGTTATATATGGAGGTAGGTGTTGATCAAAATGGAATCTGTTACCCTAAGTAAATGGGGATAAAATCCTATGTTCATTTAATTGTTCTTGAAGTTTCAAGTTCCTGGCTAGGACAGATAGATTTAATCAGAAAAGAGTTTCTGATGAGAAAATCTTTTTAATCAAGAACTAGAATTAAAAGAGAACATAATATTCGTAGCAAATGAAGTTAGACATAAATCATGACTCCAGCTCGAATTGGGATTTTGTAACAGGGAGATTCTAGTGCATGGTAACATATGATTAAAGGTTCATTTAAGGTATTCCTTATTACTAATTGGGTGGCCATGGCATGCTATGCTAGGTGTTAACCATGGTCTATGAGGTGCATAAAATGATTTAGGGAAATCATTTATGGTAAGAAAGAGTTCTGATGATATTAAGAGTTAATATCATATCTCATTGCTAATTAGTGATGAGCCTCGTGAGTCACACACATACACAAATAATCACCAAGTTAAATGTGATTTAATTAATTAGTTAAAAAGTTTAACTGATTAATTAAATAGGTTTGGTTTGCAATTAGATTGCAAAGTCCCTAGCATGGCTTGAAACCAAACCTAGGTTATTGGATGTATAGTATAAGTTAAATTTATATTTAAAGCGTTTAAATATGAATTTAATTATGAGAAATTAATTAATAGAGATTAATTAATTAATTTATATTTGATATAAATTGATTAGAAGAGGAGAAATAATTATTTTGGGTTGAGAACTCAAAATTATAACACAAGGGTAATTTGGTCATTTCACAGAGTGACATGTGATACCATGAGATGATGACACATGGCACCATATAAGCTTGCCATTTGTCTTCCAATCATGTAAGATGATCAAAGTCAAGATTAAATCTAGTTTTGACACTTGGCTTAATGTGCTTAGGTCATTAAAATTCTGAGCCAATCAGAAGATGACATGTGGCAAGGGTTTTAAGTGATGACCGAATTATATAATGTGATGTTATGAAAGAATAACATAACATTCTAATTTTATCAAAGAGGTGCCGCCACCCTTGAAGTCTTCTTCCTCTCTTCTTCTTCATCTCTCATTAATTCAAAGAGAATTGCCCATATTCTCTTGAATTAAAATTGCTAGAAATCGTTTCTAGTGTCCAGTATACATCTACAACCTCTCTAAAGGCAAATCCCTATTTTCTAATTGGTTGGCAAGGCTTTAGAAGCTGTTCAAGGGGCTGCCATTGGTGATCTTAGTGTGGAAAATCTATAGGGACAACATTTAGGGTTCTAGGTACTTCTCAAAGGTACCAAACACATCTACAGTGCATCGAAAGGTTAGTGCACATATTTTTGAATTAATTTAGGATTCTAATGAATTAATTTGTTAATTCTAAAATCTTAAATGGCAAATGTAGATCCAAATACATATTAAAAGTGTTTTAATATGCAATCGAACATTGAAATCAATAGGTAAATAATGAATCTTGCATGATGCATGAGACCTTAGAAGAAAATTTTTGAATTTAATGTTCTAATTTAATAATTTTCATGCTTCCGCTCCTTCATTAGCTTCAGTCTTGCCCTTTTGTTTGGCTATCTTCTTGGAAGGTCCAGGAATTTGAGGTTTCTTATTCTTATTACCCTTCTTCTTTTGGACTTTCCAGCAGAAGAAGAAGATACAATTAAAGCCACCTATTTTCCTTTATTGCCCGGTATATTCTTTTGGGTAATAACCAGCATGTTAAGCAACCTAGCCAAAGTACACTCTTGCTTTATCATATGGAAATTCGTCACAAAATTCTCAAATGACTCAGGCAGGGACTGAAGGATCAGATCCGTCTGCAGCTGGAAATCCATGTGAAAATCAAGATGTTCCAGCTGCTCAATAAGCCGAATCATCTTGTGGACATGATCTCCTATATTCTGTCCCTCAGACATCCTCATGTGGAATAGCTATTTAGATATCTCATACCTAGCATTCCTGCTGTGCTCACCATACAACTCTTGTAGGTGAAGGAGGATTTCACTTGCATTCTGCATATTTTCATGCTACTTTTGTGTAACACCCCTAAGTTCTAGAGTGCTCTCATTGCTCCATGACCAGTCTTTGTCCTGGACAGCTAGGATGCCTAGAACCACACTTCAATGAGAGTGAGGAGACATAAAATAATGAAATACAAGAAAAGAAAGTACAAGAAAAACAAAGGAAAAATGATAGCAAAGAAATGTGATCAAGTTAAACGAGCCGGGAAACCTAGCGATGGGTGACCGCACCGGGAAGTCACGGCGTGGACCGTTGACTAGCCCTGGACTGCAGGGAACCCTGGAAAACATTTTTAGGACTTAAATAGACCCTTATTGAAGAATAAATATCATTAGAAAGATAAAAGAAAAATTAAATAATTAGTACAAAGAAAAGTGAGAAATCGAAAAACAGACAAAACCCGGTGTTACCGAAAAATCAGGAACTTAACCCGAACAGGGGCATTATGGTCATTTGACACCCCGAAGTGTCTTTTGACCTAAATGTCCATTAAAAATAAATAATATTACACTTAGAAAATAAAATGAAAAATTAATTTGGTGGTACCTAAAGTAAATAGCTAAAATCAGGGGTTTAATGTGGGATTAAATGAAAGTTTAGCTTAAAATATGATTAAAATTGTGAGTGGACCACTAATGCATAAAATAAACATATAATAGGGCAGCTGTAACTCCACTAAATCAGCTGAACTTCATCTTCCTCAAAGTTATCTCAACATTGCCGTGAATGAAGGTGAGAGGAAACACCATGGCCATTTTTCATGCAAGCTCTCTTAACTCTCCATTTTCAACTCCAATCTCTTAGGTTCCTTCATGAAACTTTGTCTACTCATCACAAGGAAGAGTTTGATACTAAATTTGAGAAGTTTAAGCAAGGTTTAACAAGCTCCAAGCATAAGGTAAGTTCATAATTTTGAAGATAGCTTTGTTAAGTTTTTTGTGCATGTTATGGGTGTTGGCTTTGTGAAGGAAAATTTTGAGTTTGAAGAGTTATTGTTGTTTTCATTTTGGACAGCCATGGAGTCACGTTTTTGATGAGATATTTATGCATATAATTGATGAGAAATAATGTTGATCATGGTGATTTAATATCCTAGAGGATTATTTCACATATATATGGTAATTTATGTACTTGGATGGGAATTGGTAAATTGTAGGGCACTTTGATGTTGAAGAACAATTTTCAGCAGCTTGGGAACCCTTGAATAATTGTATGTATTGATGGAAGTGTTGGCAGAATGTTGACATAGAAGAATTGATGAATGTATATGTAAATTAGTAGTGGAGATTATATGTAATGATTAGGTGTATTTATGTACATATATTGCTAAATTTGGACTTTGTGGTTTAGGTTGTATTTGATGTATTGAGAATGTTTGTATTCTGTCCAAATTGACCATAGTAAGAAGTGATAAATGAATATGGAATGGTATAAAATCAGAATTGGGTATGGGGATTTAAAGTAGAGCAAGTTAAATGTGTGTTTGAATTGGGGTTTGAAAGATATATAGAGGACAGTGTGCAAATAGACCAATAAGTTTAAATGTGTAACCTCAATTGGTATGAGACCAATTGGAGGTGAAACTAGGCACAAAATGTGCCAACTTTCATTGAGAAAACATACCAAAATTCTGCTTGCAAGGTGACCTAAGAAAATGACCAATTCGGATTAGGTACACTTGAGACCTAAAAACTGACCATTTGGGCAGCAGTGAGTGTTTAGGCCATAACTCACTCAAAACAGGTCCAATTGACCTGAAATTTTAACCATGAATAGTTAAGACCCATACCTACAAGTCTTATGAAGACACCAAAACCCAGAAATGACCATAAGCAAGTCAAACAACTTGCACAAGTTCGGGTCCAAAAACTGGCCGAACCAGAGTTGACCAAATTGACCTAAAATTGACCTAAATTGGTGCCATTTGACCAGCAGTAGTATAGTGACCATAACTTGGTCTACTTAACTCGGATTGACCTAAAATTTTGCCCCGCGTGCAATAAGACATAGATCTACAAGTTTGTAGTTTTGACCGAAACCCGAAAACCGAGGGAACTAGGCCGTTCGGCTAGGTCAAACCAGTATCCCGGAATCCAGCAAGTTGCATTAAAATGCACTAAACAAGGAAACGAGTTTGGCAAAACGTACCAAACCTAAAACCCTATCGAATGTGACATATTAACGACACTAAAACCTAATTTACCTAAAACGCAACGAGGGTCGGTATATTAGGTGATTAAGTGAATAATTGAGTTCAGTGCATTATTTACCAAACACCATCGATAGAGACAATTTAATTTGGTACTGAAACACTTCGAATTGTGTTTCTCAGTTAACAAGGACTCAGCAAAAGGGAAAGAAATACTGAGTCAGACCAGAGACAAATATCGAGGTTTGTGCACAACAACTGCTTTTTTGAATTATTTTCATTTGTAATAATTATTTACTATTTGTATTTTTTTGTTTTAAATTGTGGAAATGTGTTTGATGGACACTTATTGATTGAAAAACATTGTGAATGGTTTGAAATGTGAAAATTGTTTGAATGATATTGATGGATACTTATTGATTGAAAAGCAATCAGAAATGGTTGTTGTGGAAATTGAAGTGAATTACGAATTATGTTGCCATTTTGTGAATGAAATTATAACTTTGGAAATTTATTGGATTCTTACGGATCATTGAATAAAATGTTTGGAATTGTTTTGACTCACAATTGGCATGACACTGATACTATGTTCCTCCTCCATTAATGGGGTGAGTGTGATTATTCCTCCCTCTTTGACTTATCAGTCTGGGGTGAGTATGATTATGTTCCTCCTCTTTGACTTCCCACCGAGGTGAGTATGGATGAGTACTCGTTATATAGCTAGCTCCCTCCCTCATTGATTTCGATTAATGGGGTGAGTATGTCTTGTCATGGTGTACAACACGGCATATATGGAAAAATGTGTGTCATGACCTAAATTGTGTTATTGAATGGCAACATTGTATTGTTCAATTATTTGATCGAATTGTGTTATTGATTTTCAAAACGATATTATTCAATTATTTGATCGAATTGTGTTATTGATTTGCAAAACGATATTATTCAATTATTTGATCGAATTGTGTTATTGATTTGCAAAAAGGTATTATTCAGTTATTTGATCAAATTGTGCATGAATTGGCAATACGGTATTCTTAAACTATTTGACTAAATTGTGTTATTATGAATTTTGATTTTTTGTGAATTGGAGTTTAAATTCCTTATGACATTCATTGTCTTGAATTTAACTATGGTTTTAAGTATCCACTATTGATATGATTTATGAATTGTGATTTAAAATTTGTATTTGGTTAATGTTGTGCACCACTGAGACATTGTCTCAAATGATAGCTTTTATTGCCGCCGCAGTAGACAGATGATAGGGCAGCAGATTAGGCTGCTAGTACCGACAGCGAGAGATTTTTGGGTATAGTGAGTATACCGCATTTTGTATTTTGTAATGTAATGTATATTCACTGTATGTATATTTTGTTTTTGGTTTTGAGCAGTTGCAAATTCAAATTGTACCTTGAAGTTGTAAATTAATTATGAGTTATTTGACTTCTAAAATTGTATTATATTTCCTTATCTCAAACTTTGAAAAATTTCTATGGAGTTGAGTTGATAAATTGTTGTGTTGAGAAATGTATTGAAGTTGAGCTTTGGAAAATTATTGAAGCGCTTTTTACAGGTTTTCTGAAGAACTGTTTTGTCCAAAATACAGATGGCACTCGCCAAAATTTTTACGTAAATTCCAAATAAACCAAATGAGTTAGTTGTTTCACTTGATTCACCAAAGTCTTTAACACTGTAAATAGTGCTCACCACTGTAAAAGAGGTAAGAAAAGTTTTTAAAATCCCTTGTAGTGTATTTAATGGATTATCGTGAGACGGAGTTGGTAATTCATTAGGTATACTACGGATCATGTTATGCCTTACAGAGGGGTAGGTGTGACATGTTTTTGTGGTATCGAGCAAAGTTTTTAAATTCTGTTTTCACATGTTATTTGAATATTCTTTCTTCACAATACAATTGCTCAATATCATTATTTGATACATACAGTACATTACATTATAAAAATGCACTAACGGGAGGAAATCTCCTTGTATCATTGTACAGAGGTCTAAAATCCTCGAATTGATTATGGAAGAGGGTGATCGCTCATCGATCAATCGATAGAGGCCGAGGTGCAAGGGGATGCCCCATGCCTACATAATGTCGATGGTTCAAGAGCACCACCGCAGCATCGCAGATTCTATGCTCATTCGGCCACAGACGGCTGCAATGTTCCAACAAATGGATGGTAATGTGCCTACTCAAGCCCCAATACTGCACTCGGTGGTACAACCACGGTCTTACGCTAGACAATATGACAAATTGATGAAGTATGGGGCTACAGAGTTTGAGGGGACAGAGATCCTCTAGAAGTCGAACAATGGTTAGAGAGGATGGATAGGGTATTCAAGAAACGCATTGCACAGCAGGAGCTCGATTTGAGTACTCGTGATCTTTGCTACTGTGGGGATGCTTATGATTGGTGGAAAACCATTCCCACACCGTAGAACCTACAGTGCTAACATGGAATGAATTCTCAGTGAATTCAGCAAAAATATGTCCCTAATGCTTATGTAGACCGTGTCGCAAGAATTCCTAAGTCCAAACAGGGGGCGATCGGTGAGTATGAAAGGGAATTTTCCGCCTAAGCCATTATGCAAGAAGTCTACTTTCTACCAAGAGGGAGAGATGTAAGAGGTTTGAAACCGCTTAAAGCCTAGTATCGACATTACAAGTGGTCGGATTCAAACATAACAACTTCTCTAAACTTATTTCTCAAGCACTAGAATTAGAAAGAATTGAATCAAGTGGCCCCGAGAAAAAGAAATCGAGAAGACAGAAAAGAGGGAAAGTCAAGAGAATGAGTTCTAGTGGTCCCACCGGAAAGAGGAAAAACTTTGGGGATACGCAGAGATAGTAAGAAGTCCAGAGAAATAGATTTTTGGACGTAAAACCACCTCGATCCGATCAAAGAAACTCAACAGAAAACCCGTAAATGCGCTGTCGGATCGACTTTGTGAAACTTGTGGTAAACCACATAGTGGGCTATGTTATAAAGCCGTAGGAGCATGCTTTAACCGTGAGAGACTGGTCATTTTGCTAGGGATTGTGTAAATCCGTGTCGCTCGATCATTTACTACACCAAAGGGATCAACCCAAGTTTCTACCCCAAATAGTTCACCATCGCTAGTAGAGGCAAAGGTAGAGGTAGGGTAGTACACCTAGAAGTCGACTCATCGTGAATCACCAAAACAGGTGATGCTTCAACTAGAGTATACGCTATACTACGTAAAAGAGATCGAGACTTTTGACATCATTGTCGGTACTTTCAATTAGCAACTAAGATATATATATGTATTGTTTGACTCGAATTTGCATATTTTTACGTTAGTGTTAGAACTATATGTTCTGTTGTTATTCCTTTACAGGGGAATAAATTTTGACGCATTAGTGATTAGCCCTTAAGATAAGGATTGTGATAATAAGTGAAATTAGTTTTGAAAGAGTTTATCAGCAAAAAGTATTTTCTAACACACCATAAATTATAAAGTTAATTGGCGAGCCTACTTAATGTAAGGCAAGAGGACGTAAAAGTAAGATGCAGTAATGGAATTGCTCTAGATGAGGGTAAGGAGGTTACTGTTAGAAATTGCTAATGGATATTGTAATCAGAATAAGATTTGAATATCGTTGAATTCAAAAAGAATAAAAGATAACAAAGTTTGATCTATTGGGATGTATCGTAGTAACTATGCAATGTTCTTGATGTTTATACCGTAGTCGCAGACACTGATCGACTTGAGATTATTGTGTAGAGCTACGCATCACCCGATAGTACACCTAGATAAGAATAGTTGCCAACGGCATCTGTTTTGGTATAGTTATGCCATGATAGAATTTAATTGTTAAAAATAAGTTTGAAAATCCTACTTAGGGATCTAAAACTCAAAAGTTAAAATATCGAAAGGTTATAGTTCAAGATAAAAGGAAGTAAGTTATAGAATATTGACAGATAAAAAGAGTTATGAAAGTAGAGAATTGAGCAGTTGATTCATGTGTAACAAAGAAATATTACAAATGTGAGGAAGACTATGGACTAGAATGGTCGAGGACCAATGATCGATGAATGATTCTAACATGACCTCAAGGGTCATTCAAGAAGGAACGTGAACCGAAATATTAGACAACACAATAGTAAGAGGAGATTAGTATTATACAAACAAATTAAACGTGGTATTAGATTGTTAAAAGTCTTATAAAAATTTGAGGAAAAGAAGATTATACGATCATATAGACAGGACAAAATAAACGTATGACTATTGTAAGATAGCTATTGGGTAAAATTTCGTGGACGAAATTTATTTAAGGAGGGGAGAATTGTAACACCCCTAAGTTCGTAGTGCTGCTCATTGCTCCAGTTGACTGTCTGTCCGGACAGCTAGGATGCCTAGAACCACACTTCAATGAGAGTGAGGAGACATAAAATAATGAAATACAAGAAAAGAAAGTACAAGAAAAACAAAGGAAAAATGATAGCAAAGAAATGTGATCAAGTTAAACGAATGAAACCTAGCGATGGTGATCAGACGGAAGTCACTACGTGGACCGTTGACTAGCTCTCGGACTGCAGGGAACCCTGGAAAACATTTTTAGGACTTAAATAGACCCTTATTGAAGAATAAATATCATTAGAAAGATAAAAGAAAAATTAAATAATTAGTACAAAGAAAAGTGAGAAATCGAAAAACAGACAAAACCCGGTGTTACCGAAAAATCAGGAACTTAACCCGAACAGGGGCATTATGGTCATTTGACACCCCGAAGTGTCTTTTGACCTAAATGTCCATTAAAAATAAATAATATTACACTTAGAAAATAAAATGAAAAATTAATTTGGTGGTACCTAAAGTAAATAGCTAAAATCATGGGTTTAATGTGGTATTAAATGAAAGTTTAGCTTAAAATATGATTAAAATTGTGAGTGGACCACTAATGCATAAAATAAACATATAATAGGGCAGCTGTAACTCCACTAAATCAGCTGAACTTCATCTTCCTCAAAGTTATCTCAACATTGCCGTGAATGAAGGTGAGAGGAAACACCATGGCCATTTTTCATGCAAGCTCTCTTAACTCTCCATTTTCAACTCCAATCTCTTAGGTTCCTTCATGAAACTTTGTCTACTCATCACAAGGAAGAGTTTGATACTAAATTTGAGAAGTTTAAGCAAGGTTTAACAAGCTCCAAGCATAAGGTAAGTTCATAATTTTGAAGATAGCTTTGTTAAGTTTTTTGTGCATGTTATGGGTGTTGGCTTTGTGAAGGAAAATTTTGAGTTTGAAGAGTTATTGTTGTTTTCATTTTGGACAGCCATGGAGTCACGTTTTTGATGAGATATTTATGCATATAATTGATGAGAAATAATGTTGATCATGGTGATTTAATATCCTAGAGGATTATTTCACATATATATGGTAATTTATGTACTTGGATGGGAATTGGTAAATTGTAGGGCACTTTGATGTTGAAGAACAATTTTCAGCAGCTTGGGAACCCTTGAATAATTGTATGTATTGATGGAAGTGTTGGCAGAATGTTGACATAGAAGAATTGATGAATGTATATGTAAATTAGTAGTGAGATTATATGTAATGATTAGGTGTATTTATGTACATATATTGCTAAATTTGGACTTTGTGGTTTAGGGTTGTATTTGATGTATTGAGAATGTTTGTATTCTGTCCAAATTGACCATAGTAAGAAGTGATAAATGAATATGGAATGGTATAAAATCAGAATTGGTTATGGGGATTTAAAGTAGAGCAAGTTAAATGTGTGTTTGAATTGGGGTTTGAAAGATATATAGAGGACAGTGTGCAAATAGACCAATAAGTTTAAATGTGTAACCTCAATTGGTATGAGACCAATTTGAGGTGAAACTAGGCACAAAATGTGCCAACTTTCATTGAGAAAACATACCAAAATTCTGCTTGCAAGGTGACCTAAGAAAATGACCAATTCGGATTAGGTACACTTGAGACCTAAAAACTGACCATTTGGGCAGCAGTGAGTGTTTAGGCCATAACTCACTCAAAACAGGTCCAATTGACCTGAAATTTTAACCATGAATAGTTAAGACCCATACCTACAAGTCTTATGAAGACACCAAAACCCAGAAATGACCATAAGCAAGTCAAACAACTTGCACAAGTTCGGGTCCAAAAACTGGCCGAACCAGAGTTGACCAAATTGACCTAAAATTGACCTAAATTGGTGCCATTTGACCAGCAGTAGTATAGTGACCATAACTTGGTCTACTTAACTCGGATTGACCTAAAATTTTGCCCCGCGTGCAATAAGACATAGATCTACAAGTTTGTAGTTTTGACCGAAACCCGAAAACCGAGGGAACTAGGCCGTCCGCTAGGTCAAACCAGATCCCGAATCCAAAGAAGTTGCATTAAAATGCACTAAACAAGGAAACGAGTTTGGCAAAACGTACCAAACCTAAAACCCTATCGAATGTGACATATTAACGACACTAAAACCTAATTTACCTAAAACGCAATGAGGGTCGGTATATTAGGTGATTAAGTGAATAATTGAGTTCGATGCATTATTTACCAAACACCATCGATAGAGACAATTTAATTTGGTATCAAACACTTCGAATTGTGTTTCTCGCTTAACAAGGACTCAAAGAAAAGGGAAAGAAATATCGAGTCGACTGTGAGACAAATATCGAGGTTTGTGCACAACAACTGTTTCTTTTGAATTATTTTCAATTGAAATAAATATTGACTATTTGTATATTATTGTTTTAAATTGTGGAAATGTGTTTGATGGACACTTATTGATTGAAAAACATTGTGAATGGTTTGAAACTGTGAAAAATTGTTTGAATGATATTGATGGATACTTATTGATTGAAAAGCATCAGAATGGTTTTTGTGGAAATTGAAGTGAATTACGAATTATGTTGCCATTTTGTGAATGAAATTATAACTTTGGAAATTTATTGATTCTTACGGATCATTGAATAAAATGTTTGGAATTGTTTTGACTCACAATTGGCATGACATCGATACTATGTTCCTCCTCCATTAATGGGGTGAGTGTGATTATTCCTCCCTCTTTGACTTATCACCGGGTGAGTATGATTATGTTCCTCCCTCTTTGACTTCCCACCGAGGTGAGTATGGATGAGTACTCGTTATATAGCTAGCTCCCTCCTCATTGATTTCGATTAATGGGGTGAGTATGTCTTGTCGTGGTGTACAACACGGCATATATGGAAAATGTGTGTCATGACCTAAATTGTGTTATTGAATGGCAACATTGTATTGTTCAATTATTTGATCGAATTGTGTTATTGATTTTCAAAACGATATTATTCAATTATTTGATCGAATTGTGTTATTGATTTGCAAAACGATATTATTCAATTATTTGATCGAATTGTGTTATTGATTTGCAAAAAGGTATTATTCAGTTATTTGATCAAATTGTGCATGAATTGGCAATACGGTATTCTTAAACTATTTGACTAAATTGTGTTATTATGAATTTTGATTTTTTGTGAATTGGAGTTTAAATTCCTTATGACATTCATTGTCTTGAATTTAACTATGGTTTTAAGTATCCACTATTGATATGATTTATGAATTGTGATTTAAAATTTGTATTTGGTTAATGTTGTGCACCACTGAGACATTGTCTCAGCGATAGCTTTTTATTGCTGTCGCAGGTAGACAGACAGATAGGGCAGCAGACTAGGCTGCTAGTACCGACAGCGAGAGATTTTTGGGTATAGTGAGTATACCGCATTTTGTATTTTGTAATGTAATGTATATTCACTGTATGTATATTTTGTTTTTGGTTTTGAGCAGTTGCAAATTCAAATTGTACCTTGAAGTTGTAAATTAATTATGAGTTATTTGACTTGTAAAAATTGTATTATATTTCCTTATCTTAAACTTTGAAAAATTTCTATGGAATTGAGTTGATAAATTGTTGTGTTGAGAAATGTATTGAAGTTGAGATTTGGAAAATTATTGAAGCGCTTTTTACAGGTTTTCTGAAGAACTGTTTTGTCCAAAATACAGATGGCACTCTGCCAAAATTTTTACAGAAATTCCAAATAAACCAAATGAGTTAGTTGTTTCACTTCAGTTCACCAAAGTCTTTAACACCTGTAAATAGTGCTCACCACTGTAAAAGAGGTAAGAAAAGTTTTTAAAATCCCTTGTAGTGTATTTAATGGATTATCAGTAGACGGAGTTGGTAATTCATTAGGTATACTACGGGATCATGTTATGCCTTACAGAGGGGTAGGGTGTGACATTTTGTAACTCATTAGTCATAGAAGCAAACATATAACATTTGGCTCTCATATCATGCTCCTTCCACTTGTCCAAAGTGTCTAGTTCCTCTTGAGTGGCCTCTGGAGGTAAGGGACCAGGAACCTTTGAGTCTAAAATATATCCAATACGTTCTAGGTTTAGGACAAGTTTTAAATTTCTGAGCCAATCAGAAAGATTAGGTCCCGTCAACTTATTGTGATCAAGTATGCTCGCAAGGATATTGGATAGTGGTAGTTGTTGTGTACTTATTATTATCAGAAAAATTAACTGCAAAAAATAACTAGATTAATTAGTAAATGTATCAAGTAATTAACCAAAATGATTATGGTCTTTTAATCAAATTGGTCCTTTCACTAACTTGGCGAATCCTACACTTCCAAGGTAGGAAACGAAAATCCTAGTTGGATGGATTTCTAGTGGGTGATTGAATTCTTATAGTCTTATTGATCATCCTCAGGCACATCTATTATTCAAATTACAATAAACTATAAGTGAGCAACTTCTTGCCCATCACATCTTATGTGAGGTTCAGTCATTTACCTAGCCCCTAATGCTCAAAATCTCAGGCACATCCATTATTGATTTATCTTACATTAGTTAAGTTGATCCCATTGAGCTAGTAAACATGCAAATAATTTTAATGTCCTCAGGCACATCCATTATTGGGCACCAACTATTTACATATTTATAACATCTTATGCTTAATAATTATTCTTAAGAAAATTTCTTAAATTAAATGCATTACATGCAAGTATTTAAAATTTCTTAAAATAATTGCCTCAATGGAGGGCCATGATATAATTACCTTAATTATACCATTTCCAACTTAATCATTTGTTTAGAAGATTTTGTGGTCGACTTAATTACTATTATGGTCTCACTTTGCACATTATCCAATTGACATGCATATATCATATACTTGCATACATGCACATACATCTCATGCATACATGGATAAACAAATAATATGGTATGATCATGGACTTTCTAAGGGATTCAATTCTGAGCCACCAAGAATTGAATCAGGGCATTCCTAGGTGTATTTCATTCATTTATTTTACAAGAGTTGCTGAAGGAGTACATAATCAACAATTGATCTTGATTTCCTCCCACTGGTCCCACCAATGCTCTTGACCTCCTTGTTCTTCTTGCAATCCAATTACATTGTAATTCTTGGCATACCAAGGTGAGTTTACAAGAATATGGATACATTCACATACATCTCATGCATACATGGATAAACAAATAATATGGTATGATAATGGGCTTTCTAAGGGATTCAATTCTGAGCCACCAAGAATTGAATCAGGGCATTCCTAGGTGTATTTCATTCATTTATTTTACAAGAGTTGCTGAAGGAGTACATAATCAACAATTGATCTTGATTTCCTCCCACTGGTCCCACCAATGCTCTTGACCTCCTTGTTCTTCTTGCAATCCAATTACATTGTAATTCTTGGCATACCAAGGCGAGTTTACAAGAATATGGACTTTAAAGTCCTCAAATAAATGAAATTACAAACCAAATTATTACAATAGTTATAATACATGCCACTAAAATAAAATTAATTATTTTACATCCCAAAGAAATATAAAAGAAATAAATCCAATCACATTAGTCTTTTATTGTCCATGATCATCCATCATGCATATTAAAATTTAACAATTAAATAAGATATATATACTAAAAATTAAATTGAATATTACATATTCAACCAAAATTCATATTTGAATCTCATTCAAATAAATTTAAATTTAGAAACCCTTTCCAAATTTAATACCTTGAAAATACTTTTCAAAAATTAACTGTGTGATTAAAATCTTAATTAAACAATTTAATTAGTTATAGGCCTAATTATGAGCCTTAAGTTATGCAACAATTGCATAATTGGCCCATAAACCAAGCGCATAATTCAAACACACCCTTAGGGTGTGAATCTCATTCATGCCGCCCCATGGTGAGCACCCAACCAGTTTTGGATCAATCCAAATTTGATCCAATCAAACAAATAAACCTCATAAACCATCTTAATGGCAAATATAGTGGCTCTGATACCAATTGAAGGAGTGGAAGCATGATTAAAAGGTATTAGAACCTTGAATTTCAAAAATTATTTCTAAGGTTACATGCACCATACCAAGTGTATTATGATCCTAATCAATTTTCAATGTCCAATTGTATACCAAAACATATTTTAGCATGCATTAAAATTTCATTTGCCATTAAAGATTATGAATTAACATTTAATTCAATTAAACCCTAACTAAAAGAGGGATTTTTAGGTACTAACCTCTTGAAGCACAATTGATGCAATCTTAGGATGTTCTTAGGACCCCAAATGTTGTCCCTCTAGTTTGTCCACCACAAGCACATACCAAAGTAGCAATGGCAGCCCCTATATTGGCTTCTCAAGCCTTGTCAACCAATTTTGAGATGGGGTTTATGCTTTGTGAAGGTTGTATGAATGTATTTGGTGTTAGAAACACTTTCTAATAATTTTAATTCAACAGGAAATTAAAGTTTTTCCCTTGAATCAATTGAGAAATTGAAAAGGAGAAAAAGAGAACATATTGCTGTCCAACATAAGAGAGAAAAGAGAGGTGGGTAGATTTTTCTTTATAACCTTTCTTTATATACTTAGGTCAAACCCTAACTCCCTTGCCGCATGTTATCACAAGATCCCATCTTGTTATTATTTGATTTAATCCTATGAAGCCAAGTGTCAAGCTCCATTTAAATCATGACATGTGGTCTTCCATCATAGGAAGACAAGTGGCAAGATCATATGGTGCCATGTGTCACCATCTCATGGTGCCACTTGTCACTATGTGAAAAGACCAATTTGCCCTAACTTTTTAATTTGAGTTCTCAACCCAAAATTATAATTTCTCCTCTTTAAATCAATTTATATCAAGTATAAATAAATTAATTAATTAATCTCTATTAATTAATTTCTCATAATTAAATTTACATTTAATCAAATTAAATATAAATTTAATTTATACTATACATCCAATAACCTAGATTTGGTTTCAAGTCAGGCTAGGGACTTTGCAATCTTTTTGTAAACCAAACCTCTTTAATTAATTAATTAAACTCTTTAATTAGTCAATTAAATCACATTTTAAATGGTGATTAGCTTGTGTAGATGTGTGACTTACTAGGCTTAGTACTTATTGGCAATGAGAAATGATATTAACTCTTACTATCATTAGAACTCTTTCTTACTATAAATGATTTCTCTAAATCATTTCAGGCATCTCATAGACCATGGTTGACACCTAGCATAGTATGCTATGGCTACCTAATTAGTAATAAGGAATACCTTAAATGAACCTTTAATCATATATTACCATGCACTAGAATCTCTCCATTAAAAATTCCAATTTGAGCTGGAGTGATGGTTAATGTCAAATCCCATTTGCTATGAACATTATGTTCTCTTTTAATTCTAGTTCTTGATAAATTAGATTTTCTTATCAGAAACTCTTTTCTAACTAAATCTGTCTGTCCTGGCCAGGAACTTAAAACATCAAGAACAATTAAATGAACATAGGATTTTATCCCTATTTACTTAAGGTAACGGATTCCATCTTGATCAACACCTATCTCCATATATAACTACTAGGAGCCAACACATGCCCATATACCCATACACAGTACAAGTATGAAAGCAGTATCAAACTCAAACCACCTATATACAAGATAATTGTGTTATCTCAGGTTTAAAGATTATATGCACTGATATGATATATGACAATGCATTGATAAGAGTAAACTCCATGTGCTTGTCATAAGCATCACTGGTTCGGCCTACTTATCATGTATAAGTGCCTATCATATTTGTTATGTGGCATGAGACTCACCACTCCATCTTATTTATATCTCATATAAATACCTTACAAGCTTGATTATAATCTTTCTGGATCAGTCATGTCCTTTGTGAAGTATCCTCGATTATGAACCAATTTATGATACTTTGTACTAGAAATACTATCACTCATATTCTTAACAACTTAAGAATAGAATTTCTAACAAAATATCAATGGACCTTTTCTATTACACATAAATATATTATGTAAATAGAAAAGTGAAATTACCTTTTTATTAATAAAATATGTACAAGATACATATAAAATGATATGCTCTAGGGCATACTACTAACACATTATTGCCAGCAATTGAAGGCAAACCTCTGTTTCTTCACTTTCAATCAATTAATCCTTATATATATATATATATATATATATATATATATATATATATATATATCTCTCTCTCTCTCTCTCTCTCTCTCTCTCTCTCTCTCTCTCTCTCTCTCTCTCATGCCCAGAAAACCCTATCCCACTTCTCCATTTCTTCTCTTTCTTTCACTTGTTTAATGGGTCAGGAAACTTTAACACCTAGATATCGACACCCACTATTGCGATAGCACCTGCGGGGATGATGAAAATGATGGCTTTGGCACCTGGGTTTCAATTTCACCCTATGGATGAGGAGCTTGCCAATTTCTACTTGAAATGGAAGGTCTCTAACAAACTTGTCTATTTTAATATATTGCTGAGGTTGATATCAACAAGAACAAGCCATGGGACCTTGCATATAAGTCAAATTTGAAAAGCAAAGATCAAGAATGGTACTCTTTTAGTGCCTTAGATAGGAAGTATGGGAATGGAGTAAGAATGAATAGGGCCATAAGTAAATGGTATTAGAAAGCCACTAGCAAGGACAGGAAGTTCCATCAGGACTCCTAACTCATAGCAATGAAGAAAATGCTTGTCTTTCATAATGGGCACCCAAGGAGCAATGCATCAATTAGGTTATGCATGAACACCATCTTATTGATGAAGAATTGGAAAAAATTGGAACCATGTAAGTGAGCTAGTAAGCAAAATCATTGTTAATGGTTTATAGAGATGCAGGTTTGTATTTGGTTGCATAGAAAGTTAAAAAAACCTCTATTGTTAGCATTAAGTCCAAGTAAATATCGAGCTCAATCCTTCAGCTAACTTAGATCTTGTGGTGTTAATTGGCTTCGCAATGAGTGTGAGGTGAGGAGTTGTGATCCTAGTCTCTTGAAAGAGATGGGTGTACTATTGATTGTAAGTGGGTGTGATGTTGTGGTGACCTTAGGTGGCAATAGTGAGAGTAATTTCTATGGGTTTTGGATATGTTGGAAGGGGATAGCTTTTGAGGGATAAACCAATGTGTGTCTTTGGTGTTGAGATGGATGAGCAGAGGGGGAGAATGAATAGACTATGACGAAAAATAGGCTAGAAGATATGGGTTTAGTTGTATGCTAGTGTTAAAGGTTTAGGGTGTTGTAACTTATCCGTGTCAACTTAAACAATCCAATGTGTGGTGTGATTGTACTTTAATCTCTTTCGTTGAGGCTTGTAGGTGCACACCCACCATTTTTCCATGTCGAAATTCCTATTGTGGATAGGAAATTCTCGTGAAACTTAGGGTTTCACAGACAAGAAAAATAGTAATAAGTTCAATGTGAATTGTAACGCCCTCACTGTAGCAACTCCGTACATTCTACTGTTCCGGTGATCGGTGTCGGTCCAGACAGTTAAAATGTCTGGAAAAATATTTAAACTAAAGTGAAGAACCAAAATTAACACAAATATTAATAAGAAAAAATTTAGAAAAAAAATACAACCAAGTTAAATGAGTTGGTGCCCTAGCGATGGGTAACCGACTGGGAAGTTGCGGTTCTCTCAACTAGGAGCCCTAAACCCGGGAGAAAATTTATAAAATAATTGTTGGGACTCCAGAGAAGATTCATTGAGGGTTCTATGGCATTAGAATGCTAAGAAAATGCTTAGAAAATTTTTTCAATCGGTACAGGCAATTTTAGTCTATTAAGCCAAACGGAGGGCATTTTGGTCATTTCATCTCCAGAGATGATTTTTGGCTAACTTCTCCAGTTAAGTAAATAATCATCATGACATAAAATGTGAATAAATATTGCTAAAAATTAAATTGAAAATGAGTAGAGAAGAAAGGAAAAGAAAATGAGATAAAATGTCAATTATGACATCACCATGAGGTCATCTAAAAAATTCCCACCAATCACATTTGATCAACACTTAAATTAACTAATAAAAGAGGATAATTGAGACAAAAAAAATAAAAAAGTCATATGCTCCTTCCTCACCCAAACCAGCTGTCTCCCTCCCTTAACCCATTCCTCCATTAAAGGCTTAACCAAGTTTCACACCCCACCTAATCTCACCATAAACCCTCTCAAGCTCTTCACTAAATTTAATCCTCACACCACAAATCATCACTAGGAAGCAAAAAGAAGAGGAAAAAGAAAGGTTTTGGCAAGCTTGGGAGTAGCTCCAACAAGGTTAGTGACCACTCTCCTCCCTTTCTTGTTTAATTCATGTTTATTAACATGAGATAAGTGGAAATTATAAGAAAAACAAAATAAAATTTATGTATATTCACCCCTATAATTTTGGCAGCTTAGGGATGGTTAGGGTTTGATGAGTTTGCTTGAAGCAAAGTGGTTAGGAGCTGCCCTTGGCATGAGATGAGTGATTGATCATGTAAGAGTAAGTGAAATGCAAGTGTGATGCATGAATGAACCTTGAAAATGTGGACACTTGAACAACATTAACGATTGCTCATGTAATGGTATGTTAACATTGTAATGGTCAATTAGTGACCATTTGAATGTGTTTGAGGAGGAATTGAAGTGAGTAAGGATGTTGGAGTTGAGCTAAGGCATGCTGCCCTTGGTGACCTACTGGACTGGTTGTGAGTCCAGCAGATTTGGATAGCTATAAATGGAGTTGTATAGGTTCAATTGGTATAAGAATAATTGGACATAAAACTAAACACATAATGGCACAACTTTGGTGAAGAAACCCTGCCCAGAAAACCAAACCAAGTTGACCTAAAAATTACCCTAATCTGGGTGACCAACAGGCTGTCCCTGGAAAATGACCAAATGAACAGTATTTGTTCAAATAGTCATAACTCAGTGTAGGGAAGTTAAATTGATCTGAAATTTTACCAGTAGAAAACTAGGACATAGACCTACAACTTTCATGAAGAAAACAAACCCAAATTTTGACCATAATATATTCAAAAACAAAACCTGCTACAAGTGTACAAAAACTGTAAAATTGGTTCTGCCCAGAAAATCTAGAAAATTTTCAATCCAGCCAATTATGGTGTTTAGGCCATAACTTGAGCTACAAAACTCCAAATGGAGTGATTTTAAAAAATAAATGTAACTAGACACAATAAGAAACAACTTTCATGAAGACAATTTTGCCAAATTCCTACTATACAAATGACCAATGGAACAGTAAACTTAGTGCTTGAAATATGAAAATTGTGAATAACTAACACTAAGCTTTGAAATGGTATTGGCAACCAATACCAACAACTTTAGAATGCAAAATGTGGTATGTTGGGGATATTAGAATCAATATACCTATTGTTTATGAAAATGTCAACATTTTAGTTGACTAATGAAATGAATAGTAACAATGAAACTTCAATTTCAAGAATTGTAAAATTTAAAAGTGTAATATACCCTAGTACACCTAGTAAGATTGGTTTGGATAAGTTGGCATGCCAATAGGGTTCAGTTAGTAGTACTGCACATGGCATTATGCCATTCTGTGATTTTATGGCTTTTAGCCATTCTGACAATATGATGATACTTGGCCTTGTGCCTAATGTTTATTATAGCTTAACAGCTGTTCTGTTGCACACCGGGAGATACATATGTGATCGATGGTGTGATGGCCCGAGGTACTTCATACCCAGTGCAAGTTTACCTGTTTATCCAGTCCAGTCATGTAACACCCTCCCAGTAGCAACTCCGTACATTCTACTGTTTCGGTGACCAGGGTCAGTCCAGACAGCTAGAACGTCCGGAAAAATATTTAAACTAAAGAGAGCAACCATAATTAACTCAAATATTAATCAGAAAAATTTAGGAAAAATTTTAGAAATAATATACAACCAAGTTAAATGAGCCGGTGCCCTAGCGATGGGTAACCTAATGAGAAGTTGCGATTCTTGCAACTAGGAGCCCTAGACCTAGGGGAAAAATTATAAAATAATTTTTGGGACTCCAGAGAAGGGTCATTGAGGTTTTTATGGCATTAGAATGCCAAGGAAATGCTTAGAAAAATTTTTCAATCGATACAGACAATTTTGGCCCGGTAAGCCAAATGGAGGGCATTTTGGTCATTTTGTCTTCAGAGATGATTTTTGACCAACTTGTCCATTTATGAAAGTGAATTATACGACATAAAATATGAACAAATATTAATGAAAATTTATTTAAAAAATGAATAAGCAATGAAAGAAAAGTAAATGGAAATAATGGGATTTATTACCTCATGCTTATGTAAGCATGAGGTAATTAAAAATGCTATGGCCAATCACATTAAAGCAAGACAATTAAAATTTAATAAAAAGGGATAAATGAGGCAGAATTCTAGAAAATTTCAACAGCCATTTCTCTCTTCAAAAACGTCACCCATGCTCTCCCATTGTCCACCATAGCCAAGCTTTACCAAGCTTGATTTTCTTGGTTTTTACCCAACTAAAGCCTAAGTTCCCAACACAAATTCTTGTTCTTTCCTCTTAGTAAAGCTTTTGGGAGCAAAAAGAAATCAAAAGGAAGAGTTCTTATAAGCTTGAGATTAGCTCCATTAAAGGTTAGTGACAATTAATTCTTTAAACTTATATATGCATCATTAGGAGTGTGAATTGATCCATTGATTTTATGTGTTTGAAAAGTTGAAATGGTAGAGCTAGGGTTTGGACCCAAAATTGAGATGTTGATCATGTAATGGTGAAATTAAGTTTTAATGGTCAATTAGTGACCATTTGGTTTGGTTTGAATAAAAAATGAAGTGAATTGGGTTGTGGGATTTGAGGTTGGAGTGGCTGCCTTGTGTGACCTGCAGGTTTGGATGTGAGTCTAGCCTGTTTGGACAGCCATAACTTAAATTGTAGAGGTTCATTTGATGTTTGGCCAATTGGACATGAAACTAGACACAAAATGGCACAACTTTGGTGAAGAAACCATGCCCATAAGACCAAACTAAGTGGACCAAAACCTTGCTCCAATTCGGGTGACCTGCAATCTGCCTGGGCAAAATGACCAAATGAACAGTACTTGGTCATTTGGCCATAACTCAATCTAGCAAGGTCCAATTGACCTGAAATTTTACCAGCAACAAGGTGACATATATACCAACAACTTTCATGAAGAAACTTGACCCAAATTATGACCATAACTTAGTCAAATTGCCAACCAAAGTTAGATTACCAAATCTGGCAGAACCAGTTTTGCCCAGATTTTTGGAATCTGCCCAATCCGGCCAGTTATGGTTTTTAGGCTATAACTTGAGCTACAAAACTTCAAATGGAGTGATTCAAAAATGGAAATTCAAGTAGAAAAAATGAGGAACAACTTTCATGTTTACCATTTTTCCAAATTCCCACTGCAACAGTAATTAATGGAACAGTAAACCCAAGGCTTGAAAATTGAAAATTCTGTCCAATTCACATTAAGCTTAGAGATGGTATTGGCAACCAATACCAACAAGTTTAAAATGCAAAATGTGGTATGTTGATGATATTTAAACTAAATTACCTATTGTCAATGTAAAAGTCAACATTTTTGTTGACTAATGAAATGAATAGTGGTCATAAAAATTTCAATTTCAAAGAATTACACAAATTAAAAGTATTAAATGCCCTAGTAGGCCTAATGTGATTGGTTTGGATAGGTTGGCATGCCAATAGGGTTCTGTTAGCAGTACTGCATATGGCTTTATGCCATTCTGTATTTCATGGCTTCCCATGCCATTCTGTGACATAATAGCCTTTGGCTATGATAATGAGTTATTATACTCGGGTTTAATCCTCGATAATTATCACGACTTATTAGTACATTACATTTGTACACCGGGAGACACAATGTGACCGATGGTGTGATGGTCCGAGGTACTTAGTACCCATTACCAGTTTACCTGTTTATCCAGTCCAGTCAACTAGTGTATGTTACTCGGGCAGTATTAATAAATTTTACCAAAATTTAATCGAATAATATTGCAATAAATATTTGAAATTTAGTCCACCCCAAAAATGTAAATATACATTTTGCACACATGTCTTATTTTATTTTATATTATTTTATTTTATTTTATTTTATATTGTCACCACTAAGCAGAATTGCTTAGCGCGTCGCTTTTGCCACGCGCAGGTACTGGAGACATAGCTGGGGAGTCCAGCAGACCTCACACAGGGTGAGCCTTCATATCTGCACTCAGAGTTCAGAGTCACCTCACATTGCAGTGCATTTGGTAGGACATTAGGCCATTTTGATATTTTGTATTTTGTAACCTTCTATAATGTATATTATAAATTCATGTAATTATGCTTTTGATGTAAATATCTATGAAACATGTTCAGTAATAAATTGAGCTTTTTTTTATTGAGTTGACTGTGGTTTGAATTTAATTGAATTTTGAGATATTGAAGTGAATTGAGAAATTGTTGAGAATATATTGGAGGTTGATTGAGAATAAGGTGATGATATTATTGGGAGTGTTTTTAACAGGTTCAGAAGAACTGTTTTTCCAATTTATAGCCGGCACTCTGTCGAATTTTCTATAAAATTTGCAAAAAAATTTAGATTTATCAAAAATTATAAATAAATGAATTAAAAGAGATTAATTGAAATTGAAATATGAATTGGTGTTCTGACACACTGAGTGGCATAACTTGCTCGGCTACATTGTTGACAGGTAAGGGGTGTCACATTTAGTGGTATCAGAACATCGGTTTAGGCGTTTCTGGGTCTAGATAGAGTACACATTGCATTGCATTTGTAAGTGTTGAGGTGACACTGATGCAGATATGTTGTTTTCTTATTTTGAATAGGTTATGGATCCTGCTTCGCAAAGAGCAGTTGATGAAGAGGTGGAGAGTCATTCTCTACCAAGGGCTGAGTCTGGGGGGTAGGGGAGAACCCACTCCACCAGCAGCTGAGGCACCTGCTCAACCTCAGTTTGCGTTATTGCAGCAAATGACTGAGTTCTACCGGCAAATGATGGGGGCAATTCCACCACCACAATCACAGCCACAACCTCCACCAGCACCACAAAAATCTCATCTGGAGAAATTACGAAAACATGGGGCTGTAGACTTCTTTGGGAAGAGGGAGGATGATCCCATGGCTGCAGAAAATTGGTTGGACAGAACCATCAGAGCACTGAAACAGTTAAACTGCACCCCCGAGCAGAACCTGGTGGGTGCTGTGTCCCTACTTCAGGATAACGCATATCAGTGGTGGGACACAGTAACCAGTGAGGTGCAACCTGAACGGATCACCTGGGAATTCTTCCTTACAGAGTTCAGGAAGAAATATATTAGCAAAGTATATTTAGAAGAGCGAAGAAGGGAATTCATCAGTTTGAGACAAAGATAGTTGTTAGTGGCTGAGTATGAGCATGAGTTTGTCAGACTGAGCCGGTATGGGAGGGAGATAGTTCCTACCGAGGCGGAGAGGTGCAGACGGTTTGAGGAAGGGCTCAATGACAACATCAAAGTTATGATCACAGCACTGGAGATTACGGATTTTGCTAAACTGGTAGATGCAGCATCAAAAGTGGAAAGGGTTAGAATCAATGAACAAAATAGAAGGGAAAGACAGCAGAAGAGGGGTCCGGGTTAGTCCAGTGCATATTTTGATCCCAGTAAGAAGAGTAAGGGTCCTCCTGCTCAGAGTTCGGGACCACCACAGGGTCAGGGTCAGTCTCAGGAGCCCAGACCACAGTTCACACCTAGGAGAGGCCAGTCCACACCATTAATGGGTAGCTCTCCAGGGACGGTGTTTAGGGGACCAGCCCCTGCATCTTCTGTTTGTCGGTATTGTCAGAAGTGGCATAAGGGGGAGTGTTGGCGAGTGACCGGTGTATGCTTACGGTGTGGATCGATAGAACATCAGATCAAGAATTGTCCAAAGAGGACTACTACTGTTGCTCCAACACAAAGCGTGACACTGCTCTGCACTACAAAGGGTAGGAAACACAGTAAACTGAGACAGTGGTCCATTATCGAGGCACTGCATCAGTCGGTGAGAGGCCAGACACTAGAATACCAGCCAGGGCCTATGCCATCAGAGCTCAGGAGGAGCAAGATGCCCCGGATGTCATCAGGGGTACGTTTTCCCTCTATAACACTTCTGTACATGCATTGGTGGATCCAGGATCCACTCATTCCTACATTTGCATCAAACTACCCATAGAGAGGGGAGTTCCGGTGAGAGAGTGATCAAGACATTCTGGTCACAAATCCACTAGGCCACAGTGTGGTAGTGAATAAGGTGTATAAAGGGTGCCCGTTGAGGATTCAGGGGTATGAATTCTCGGCAGACCTAATTGAATTGCCCTTCCACGAGTTTGACGTGATTTTGGGAATGGACTGGTTGTCACGTCATCAGGCAATAGTTGATTGTAAATTGAAGAGAATTTTTCTGAAAACTTCTGAGGGTAATGAGATCACTGTTGTGGGTGAAAGGACAGATTTCCTGTCCAATGTTATCTCAGCTACAGTTGCAAGAAGAATGATGAGAAAAGGCTGTGAAGCTTACCTGGCACACGTGGTTGATACTAGGCAAGCTAAGCCAAACCTGAATGATATACCCGATGAAGAGACTTCCCGGATGTATTTCTGAAGAGTTGCACAGTTTACCACGAGAAAGGAAGTCGAGTTTGCTATTGAGGTAATCTGCAAGATGCAGTACCCATTTCCATTGCTCCTTATAGGATGGCACCCACTGAATTGAGGGAGTTGAAAACTCAGTTGCAAGAGTTGCTTGACAAGGAGTTCATACGCCCCAGTGTGTCACCATGGGGAGCTTCGGTGCTGTTTGTGAAGAAAAAGGATGGAACCTTGAGATTGTGTATCGATTACCGGCAGTTGAACAAAGTAACTGTGAAGAATAAATATCCATTGCCCAGAATCGATGATCTGTTTGATCAGTTGAAAGGAGCTAGTGTATTTTCAAAAATTGATCTCAGATCAGGATATCAACAGTTGAGGGTAAAGGATGCAGATGTGTCAAAAACTGCATTCAGAACTCGGTATGGGCACTATGAATTTCTAGTGATGCCGTTTGGGTTAACAAATGCACCAGTAGCATTTACGGACCTTATGAACCGTATCTTCCATCCATACTTAGATCGGTTTGTAGTGGTCTTTATTGATGATATTCTAGTGTATTCCAAGACCAGAGAAGAACATGATGAACATTTGAGGATTGTTCTGCAAACACTGCGAGAAAAGAAGCTGTATGCTAAGTTGTCCAAGTGTGACTTCTGGATGAGTGAAATCTCTTTCCTTGGACACATAGTATCAGTAGAGGGGATTAGAGTGGATCCCAAAAAGATAGAAGCAGTGATGGAATGGAAGCCTCCTAGAAATACAACTGAGGTCAGAAGTTTCTTGGGGCTAGCTGGATACTATAGAAGATTTGTGAAGGGGCTTTCTCTTATAGCTGCTCCAATGACCAAGTTGTTGCACAAGAATGTGAAATTTGGCTGGAACAACAAGTGCCAAGCCAGTTTTGAGAGGCTAAAAGCTATGTTGACAGAAGCACCAGTGTTAACACAGCCAGTGTCGGGAAAGGACTTTGTGGTCTACAGTGATGCCTCTCATAATGGGTTAGGGTGTGTATTGATGCAAGAGGGAAAGGTGGTCGCTTATGCTTCCAGGCAACTAAGGCCATATGAGCAGAATTACCCTACCCGTGATCTAGAGCTTGCAGCAATTATCTTCGCACTGAAGATATGGAGGCACTACTTATATGGTGAAAAGTGCTACATTTACACAGACCACAAAAGTCTAAAATATTTGCCAACTCAGAAGGAGCTCAACCTTAGACAGAAGCAATGGATTGAGTTCCTGAAGGACTATGATTGTATAATTGACTACCATCCTCGGAAGGCAAATGTAGTTGTTGATGCTTTGAGCAGAAAATCCATCACAGCTTTGAGATCATTGAATGCCCGTCTATCTTTGGTTCTAGATGGAGCTATTTTGGTTGAGTTGCAAGTGAGACCAAACCTGCTACAGCAGATTTTAGATGGGCAAAAGGCAGATGAAAAGTTAATGGCTATTATGAGCAAAATCTCAGAGGGAAAAGCAACTGACTATGAGATGAAAGCAGATGGGTGTCTGTACTACAAAGGAAGAGTATGTGCACCAGATAATGGGGAATTGAAAGCCAGTATTCTGAAAGAGGCACATGCCAGTGTTTATGTTATGCACCCAGGAAGTACAAAAATGTATCATGATCTGAAGCCTCATTATTGGTGGCCTGGTATGAAGAGGGATATAGCTGATTATGTGACTAAGTGTTTGACATGTCAGCAAGTCAAAGCAGAACATCAAGTTCCATCGGGTTTGTTACAGCCTATAAACATACCTGAATGGAAATGGGACCGAGTCACTATGGATTTTGTTAGTGGTCTACCCCTCACCCAAAGGAAGCATGATGCAGTATGGGTGATAGTGGATAGATTGATGAAGTCAGCACATTTTCTGCCAGTTAGGACTGACTACTCACTGGAGAAGCTAGCAGAATTGTATATCAGTGAGATAATTAGGCTGCATGGAATCCCACTTTCTATCATATCTGACCGAGACCCAAGGTTTACATCAAGATTCTAGAAGAAGTTGCATGAATCCTTGGGTACACAACTCCACTTCAGCACAGCTTTTCATCCTCAGACGGATGGGCAATCAGAAAGAGTAATTCAGGTAAACAACTGAAACCAATTGAACTAATGCAACTATTGAACTGAAATGATAATAATAACATGAAATATATATCAGGTCCTTGAGGATATGCTGAGGAGTTGTGTCATTGAGTTTGAGGGAAGTTGGGATAACTACCTCCCATTGGCAGAATTTGCATACAACAATAGCTACCAAGCTAGCATTCAAATGGCTCCGTATGAAGCACTGTATGGGAGGAAATGTAGAACTCCAGTGTGCTGGACTGAATTGGGCAAAGATAAGCTGGTAAGGCCAGACTTGGTGAAACAGACTGAGGAAAAAGTGAAAATAATCAAAGCTAACCTGAAGATTGCCTCCAATAGACAGAAGTCTTATGCTGACCTGAAGAGAAAAGAGATAGAGTATGCAGTTGGTGATAAAGTGTTTCTCAAAGTGTCACCATGGAAGAAAATATTGAGGTTTGAAAGAAAGGGTAAGTTAAGCCCTAGGTTCATTGGCCCATATGAAGTCATTGAACGTGTGGGACCAGTAGCCTATAGGCTAGCTTTACCACCAGAGCTGGACAAGATCCACAATGTGTTCCACGTGTCTATGCTAAGAAGATACCACTCAGATCCTTCACATGTCATCTCCATGGAAGAAATTGAAGTACAACCGGATTTGACATATGAAGAGGAACCCATACGGATCCTGGCTCGGGAAGTAAAAGAGTTGAGGAATAAGCAGATTCCACTGGTGAAAGTGCTTTAGAGGCACCACAACACCGAGGAGGCAACTTGGGAAAGTGAAGAGATAATGAGGCAACAGTTCCCTCAACTGTTTGCACCAGGTAAAATTTCGAGGACGAAATTTAAATTAGAGGGGAAGAGTTGTAACACCTCCTGGTAGCAACTCCGTACATTCTACTGTTCCGGTGACCAGGGTTGGCCCGGACAGCTAGAACGTCCGGAAAAATATTTAAACTAAAGAGAGCAACCATAATTAACTCAAATATTAATCAGAAAAATTTAGGAAAAATTTTAGAAATAATATACAACCAAGTTAAATGAGCCGGTTCCTTAGCCATGGGTAACCTAATGAGAAGTTACGATTCTCGCAACTAGGAGCCCTAGACCCAGGAGAAAAATTATAAAATAATTTTTGGGACTCCAGAGAAGGGTCATTGAGGTTTTTATGGCATTAGAATGCCAATGAAATGCTTAGAAAAATTTTTCAATCGGTACAGACAATTTTGGCCCGGTAAGCCAAATGGAGGGCATTTTGGTCATTTCGTCTTTAGAGATAATTTTTTACCAACTTGTCCATTTATGCAAGTGAATTATGTGACATAAAATATGAACAAATATTAATGAAAATTTATTTAAAAAATGAATAAGCAATGAAAGAAAAGTAAATGGAAATAATGGGATTTATTACCTCATGCTTATGTAAGCATGAGGTAATTAAAAATGCTATGGCCAATCACATTAAAGCAAAACAATTAAAATTCAATAAAAAGGGATAAATGAGGCAGAATTATAGAAAATTTCAGCAGCCCTTTCTCTCTTCAAAAACGTCACCCATGCTCTCCCATTGTCCACCATAGCCAAGCTTTACCAAGCTTGATTTTCTTGGTTTTTACCCAACTAAAGCCTAAGTTCCCAACACAAATTCTTGTTCTTTCCTCTTAGTAAAGCTTTTGGGAGCAAAAAGAAATCAAAAGGAAGAGTTCTTATAAGCTTGATATTAGCTCCATTAAAGGTTAGTGACAATTAATTCTTTAAACTTATATATGCATCATTAGGAATGTGAATTGATCCATTGATTTTATGTGTTTGAAAAGTTGAAATGGTAGAGCTAGGGTTTGGACCCAAAATTGAGATGTTGATCATGTAATGGTGAAATTAAGTTTTAATGGTCAATTAGTGACCATTTGGTTTGGTTTGAATAAAAAATGAAGTGAATTGGGTTGTGGGATTTGAGGTTGGAGTGGCTGCCTTGTGTGACCTGCAGGTTTAGATGTGAGTCCAGCCTGTTTGGACAGCTATAACTTAAATTGTAGAGGTTCATTTAATGTTTGGCCAATTGGACATGAAACTAGACACAAAATGGCACAACTTTGGTGAAGAAACCATGCCCATAAGACCAAACTAAGTGGACCAAAACCTTGCTCCAATTCGGGTGACCTGCAATCTGCCTGGGCAAAATGACCAAATAAACAGTATTTGGTCATTTGGCCATAACTCAATCTAGCAAGGTCCAATTGACCTGAAATTTTACCAACAACAAGGTGACATATATACCAACAACTTTCATGAAGAAACTTGACCCAAATTATGACCATAACTTAGTCAAATTTCCAACCAAACTTAGATTACCAAATCTGGCAGAACCAGTTTTGCCCAGATTTTTGGAATCTGCCCAATCCGGCTAGTTATGGTTTTTAGGCCATAACTTGAGCTAAAAAACTCCAAATGGAGTGATTTAAAAAAGGAAATTCAACTAGACAAAATGAGGAACAACTTTCATGTTTACCATTTTTCCAAATTCCCACTGCAACAGTAACTAATGGAACAGCAAGCCCAAGGCTTGAAAATTGAAAATTCTGTCCAATTCACATTAAGCTTTGAGATGGTATTGGCAACCAATACCAACAAGTTTAAAATGCAAAATGTGGTATGTTGATGATATTTAAACTAAATTACCTATTGTCAATGTAAAAGTCAACATTTTGGTTGACTAATGAAATGAATAGTGGTAATAAAAATTTCAATTTCAAAGAATTACACAAATTAAAAGTGTTAAATGCCCTAGTAGGCCTAATGTGATTGGTTTGGATAGGTTGGCATGCCAATAGGATTCTGTTAGCAGTACTGCATATGGCTTTATGCCATTCTATATTTCATGGCTTCTCATGCCATTCTGTGACATAATAGCCTTTGGCTATGATAATGAGTTATTATACTCGGGTTTAATCCCCGATAATTATCACAGCTTATTAGGCATTACATTTGTATCTGGGAGACACAATGTGACCGATGGTGTGATGGTCCGAGGTACTTAGTACCCGATGCAGTTTACCGTTTATCGATCCGATCCAACTAGTGCAGGTTACTCGGACAGTATTAATAAATTTTACCAAACTTTAATCGAATAATATTGCAATAAATATTTGAAATTTAGTCCACCCCAAAAATGTAAATATACATTTTGCACACATGTCTTATTTTATTTTATATTATATTATATTATTTTATTTTATATTGTCACCACTAAGCAGAATTGCTTAGCGCGTCGCTTTTGCCACGCGCAGGTATTGGAGACATAGCTGGGGAGTCCAACAGACCTCACACAGGGTGAGCCTTCATATTGGCACTCAGAGTTCAGAGTCACCTCACATTGCAGTGCATTTGGTAGGACATTAGGCCATTTTGATATTTTGATATTTTGTATTTTGTAACCTTCTGTAATGTATATTATAAATTCATGTAATTATGCTTTTGATGTAAATATCTATGAAACATGTTCAGTAATAAATTGAGCTTTTTTTTATTGAGTTGACTGTGGTTTGAATTTAATTGAATTTTGAGATATTGAAGTGAATTGAGAAATTGTTGAGAATATATTGGAGGTTGATTGAGAATAAGGTGATGATATTATTGGGAGTGTTTTTAACAGGTTCAGAAGAACTGTTTTTCCAATTTATAGCCAGCACTCTGCCGGATTTTCTATAAAATTTGCGAAAAAATTTAGATTTATCAAAAATTATAAATAAATGAATTAAAAGAGATTAATTGAAATTGAAATATGAATTGGTGTTCCAATACACTGAGTGGCATAACTTGCTCGGCTACACTATTGACGGGTAAGGGGTGTCACAAGTCATCCAATATAGGTTACTTGGGCAACCAAAAAATGAAAATTGATAAATTTAATGAAATAATGATTATAACAAGTACCAAATAAATGAGACTACAAATCATTATCGAAAATTTGTCTGCATGAGACATCAATATATTCATTGCATATTTATTTCCTTTTAGTTCTTTTTATTTTATTATTGGCACCACTAAGCATTATTGCGTAGAGCGTTGCTTTTTACCACGCGTAGGTTCTGGAGAGACTGATAGAGAGCCCAGTAGACCACAGACGGGGTGAAGCCGTCCAAAGTTCTGCATAGTGTCCATGTCACCTCACAGACTTTAGTGCATTGGTAGGACACTAGGTCCCATTTTGGTATTTTGTGATTAAACTTTTATTTTCTCATGTATAATTGAGACTTATGTACTATATTTTGATTTTAATGTAAATAGTTGGAATTTGTGTTTATAAATAAAAAATTGAGTATTTATTTATGATTTGTATATGATTATCATGTAAAGTGAATGAATGAGAAATAGAAGGATTATTGGAAATATTGAGACTTTATTGATAGAATGGAGTTTGGGAATGATTGAAAACGTGTTGGAAGTGTTTTTCACATGTTCCGAAGAACTGTTTTCTCCATTTTTAGCTTGTACTCTGCCGGATTTTCTACAAAATTTTTAGAACCTCAAATAAATTTATAATTTTGATAAATGACTCAAACGAGATAAATTTAACAAAATGGCACTTCATAACCATGTAGAAGTAAATTAAGGAAGGATAAAATAGTTGAAATAAAATATGGTGTTCTGATACACTGTGTGGCATATCTTACTCGGTTACACTGTAGACTGGTAAGGGGTGTCACATTTAGTGGTATCAGAGCACGGTTTAGGCGTTTCTGGGTCTAGATCGAGTCCATACCATGCATTGCATTTGTAAGAGTCGAGGTGACACTAATGCAGATCTTTTTGTCTTTGTTATTTTGATTAGGATATGGACCCCATATCCCAGAGGGCAGTTGAGGAGGAAGTGGAAAGTCATGCTCCACTGTGCGGTGAGGCGAGGGTAGGGAGAACTGCTCCACTAGCTCCAGTGAGCACCTTTCGGCCTCCACTGGCCATGTTCTAGCAAATGGTCGAGTTTTTTAAACAAATGGCTAGGGTAATGCCACCACCACCACCACCTCCACAGCAAAAATCACATCTGAAAAGATTAAGAAAATTTGGAGTAGTAGATTTCTTTGGCAAGAGAGAAGATGATTCTGTTGCAGCCGAAAACTGGTTGAACAAAACAGGAAGGGTTTTAAAACAACTCCACTGCACTCCAGAGTAAAATCTAGAAGCTACTGTATCTCTACTGCAAGATGATGCCTATCAATGGTGGGATACAGTGTCTAGTGAAGTGCAGCCAGAACTAATGACTTGGGACTAATTCCTCTCAGAGTTCAAAAAGAAGCATGTGGGTAGTATATACCTGGAAAAGAGAAGAAGAGAATTTATTAACCTGAGGCAGAGACAGCTGATAGTAGCAGAGTATGAAAAGGAATTTGTCAGACTGAGCCGCTATGGAAGGGAGATAGTCCCTAATGAGGTCGAAAGGTGTAAAAGATTTGAAGAGGGGCTAAATGACAACATAAAGATAATGATCACTGCCTTGGGAATTACAGACTTTACCAAGTTAGTGGAAGCTTCAGTAAAAGTTGAGAAAGTTAAAATAAGTGAGCAGACTAGAAGAGAGAGACAGCAGAAGAGGGGCCCTGATTAGTCTAGCTCATCTCCTGCACCAGGGAAGAAACTCAAAGGTCCACCTGCACAGAGTTCAGGTCAGCCTCAAGGTCAGTCCCAGGGGCTCAGGCCACAGTTTACACCTAGGAGAGGTTAGTCCACACCATCAATGGGCAGCTCTCTAGGGACGGTGTTCAGGGGACCAGCCCCAACATCTTCTGTATGTTCGCATTATTTGAAGTGGCATAAGGGGGAGTGTTGGAGAGTGACGGGTGCCTGCCTAAGGTGTGGGTCGACAGAGCATCAGTTAAGGAATTGTCCACGTAGAACTGCTACAGCTGCTCGAACACAAGCAGATAGACCTACTCCTGCACCTCAAAGGGGTAGGAAATCTGGTAAATCTGAGGCAGTGGGACCATCACAGAGACCTGCATCTGAGCCAGCAAAAAGGCCAGAGGTCAGAACACCTGCCAGAGCCTATGCCATAAGAGCTTAGGAGGAGTAAGATGCCCTGGACATCATCAGGGGTACATTCTCCCTCTACAATACATCTGTGCATGCATTGGTGGATCCAGGATCCACTCATTCATACATCTGCATCAACCTACCATAGAAAGGGGGATACTAGTAGGCGAGAGTGACCAAGAGATTCTGGTCACTAATCCATTGGGCCACAGTGTAGTGGTGAACAAAGTGTACAAAGGTTGCCCGTTAAGGATTCAGGGGTATGAATTCTTGGCAGACTTGATTGAATTGCCCTTCCATGAGTTTGATGTGATTTTGGGAATGGACTGATTGTCACGTCATCAAGCAATGGTTGATTATAAATTGAAGAGGATTTCCTTAAAAACTTCTGAGGAAAATGAGATTACAGTTGTGGGGGAAAGGATAGATTTCTTGTCCAATGTCATCTCAGCCACAGTTATAACGCCCTCATTTTACATAGTCTGTACATTCGACTACTCCGGTGACCTAATATCGGTCCGGACAAGTCAGAGTGTCTGGAACTACACTTCAGTGATAATAAACAGGCATAAAATGATGAAATAAATAAAAACAAAATATAAGAAAAATTAAGAAAAAATCAAAGAGAGGAAATGAAACTAGGTTAAACGAGCCGACACCGTAGCGATGGGTGACTGCACTGGGAAGTTACGGCGAAGGCAATTGCCAACCCCAGGACCATGGGGAACCCTCGAAAATAATTTTTGGGACATAATTAAAGGCCTATTGAGGTGTTATTAACATTAGAAATGTCAAAAAAATTAATGAATTAGTATAAAAAAAATGAAAAATCAAGAAACCGATAAAAATCGGTGTTACCGAAAAATCGGAAATATAGCCCGAATAGGGGCATTTTGGTCAATTGACACCAAGAGTTGACTTTTGACCTAAATTTCCATTAAAAATAAATAGTATTAATGTAACACCCCTATGTTCGGTAGTGCGTTCTATTGTTCCGGTGACCAGTGTTGTCCGGACAGCTAGGATGCCTAGAACTACACTTAGATATGAGTGAGGAGACATTAAATAATGAAATACAAGAAAAGAAAATACAAGAAAAACAAAGGAAAAATAATAGCAATGAAATGTAACCAAGTTAAACGAGCCGAGAACCCTAGCGATGGGTGACCGCACCGGGAAGTCGCGGCGTGGACCGTTGACCAGCCCTGGACCGCGGGGAACCCTGAAAAATATTTTTAGGACTTAAATAAAGACCTATTGAAGTATAAATACCATTAGAAATATCAAAAAAAAAAATTAATTAGTACAAAGAAAAGTGAGAAATCGAGATACGACAAAACCCGGTGTTACCAAAAAATCGGGAATGCAACCCGAACAGGGGCATTGTAGTCATTTGACACCCCGAGTTGTCTTTTGACCTAAATTTTCATTAAAAATACATGATATTTCACTTGGAAATTGTCATGAAAAATTAAATTGGTGGTACATAGTTTAAATAGCAAAAATTGGGAGTTAATGTGGGAATAAAGAAAGTTATGAATAAACTAACATTAAATTTTCAATAGTGCTCCACTAACTCACCAAAGTGGACCAGTTAATCTTCATCTTGGACAGCAGATTGTCATCTTCCTCACCTCTCAAAATTCCAGCCGAAAACTTTCTTGAGAAAACCTTCATGGCAGCATGGTTTACAAGCTCCATGCAACCAAGAATCCCACCTCCATTTCACTAGCTTCCTTCACTAAAAGTTGTCCATACACCTTGGGTAGTAGATAGGCAGCAAGAAGATCAAGTTTTGGTGAAGTTTTGAAGAGTTTCCAAGGCGGTAAGTAAGTATTTCTGATGCTTGCTTCATTAAAGTTTGTGTGGATGTTATGGGTACTTGGATTGTGGGAAGATTTTTGGAGTTTGATGTTTGAAGGGAGATGTATATTTTTGGCAGCCATGGAAACTCCTTAAGGGCATTTTATCCTTGCATGTACATGGTAGATTAAAGTGTTGATGAAGTGTTGATGAAGTGTAGAAATAAATTGGATAATGTATACTAAGTATATGTGAATGTATGCTTGAATTTGGAAGCTTGGAAATTAATGGAGAGAGATGTATGAATCGGCAGCTTGAATTGTGAACCAAAATGTATTATTTCATGGTTTGGTTTATGAAATATTATTGTTGAATTATGGTACTTGTTATGGCAGCTTGTGTATGTGTATAAGGGTTTGAGTTTGGACATGTAAATGAGCTATACTATGTAGTTAAATTATTTGTAATTTGGACTTGGTAAATTCTGTACTATAATGTGCATATTGAGTGTGATTACAAGCTGCCAAAATGACAAAAAATGAGTTGCTAAATGTGTTTATGTTAAGGTACAAAACAGAAATGACATGTAAGAGTTAACTTGGTAGGCATAGGATGTGTATTTGATGAGTGATGAACAATGACTAGCAGGGCAGTGTGTGTTTTGGCTTAGAACCTTAAGTGTGTGACTCCAATTGGTATGAGACCAATTGGAGGTGAAACTAGGCACAAAAAGTGCCAACTTTCATGGAGGAAGCTTACCAAAATTCTGCTTGGAAGATGACTTGAAAAATGACAAAATCCAGATTAGTGCATTTAAGGCGTAAAATTGACCATTTGGGCAGCAGTTAGTGTTTTGGACATAACTCACTCAAAACATTTCTAATTGACCTGAAATTTTTACCATGAATAGTTAAGACATATATCTACAACTCTTATGAAGACACCAACACCCAAAAATGACCATAAGCAAGTCAAATAGCTTGCATAAATTTAGGTCCAAAAACTAGCCGAACCAAAAGTGACCTAAAATGACCTAAAGTGACCAATTTTGGTACATTCTGACCAGAAATAGTAAAATGACCATAACTTGGTCTACATAACTCAGAATAATCTGAAATTTTGCCCTGTGTGCAATAAGACATAGACCTACAAGTTTGTAGTTTTGATCAAAACTCGAAAACTGAGGGAACTAGGTCATCCGGTTAGGTCAAATTGGTATACCGAAATCCGACAAATTGCAATAAAATGCAATATACATGGAAATGAATTGGGTAACATGTACCAACCCTAAAAGGCTACAAATGTGACACATTGGTAACATTAAAACCTAATTTACTTAGAATGCATTAAGGGTCAACGTCTTAGGTTTACTAAGGAAATAATAGAATTCAATGAATTAATTATTAAACATTATCGTTAGAGACAGTTTAAATGAGTACTGAAACACTTCAAAATTGTGTTTCTTAGTTAGCAAAGACTCAGGGAAAGGGAAGGAAACACTGAATTAGAGCCAAGAGACAGTTATTAGAGGTTTGTGCACAACTAGTTTTTGACTGATTTTATTCTAAATATTTCATATGATTAAATGACATATTTTTCTTATGTATTATGTTTAACAAGCATTGGATTTAATTCAATGATTATTGAAATTGTTATAGTATGTATGAATTTAGCTTTGTGAAATGGTATTTCCACAAGTATTAAGCATTGTTGTGAATTGAATAAATTATGTTTTGGAAAATTGTGAATAAACATGTTTTGAATTGTGATGGGCAAATTGCATGGAAAAATGCAAATTTATGATTTGCATTGTGATGAGCATAAAAATTATTGGATATTGGAATTGACTTTGAATCGAATTGTATTGTGATTTATGCTCACTAAAAGGATTGTGATATTGTTTTATATCTCACTATAGATGCTTGACTAAGTTGTTACCCGTCTCTCTCATTTGTTGAGAAGACAATGGAGTTAGTTGTGTTTTGATTACCATGGTACGTGCACAGGCTTAGATTCTCCTCTTATTAGAGGTTAGATCTAAGTTCTTATTTGTTATGGCCCTTGCGGAAGATTCATTATTGTGATTTGTACTGTGCACGATAATTTGACCTCCCCGACCATAGGGAGTTAGAATCTGATTCGACCTCCTTGACCATAGGGAGTTAGAATCAACCCGAAGATGGCCCTTTCGGATTAGTCTTGCATAGTTAGTGAGATACAGAATGGTTTTTGAGATAAAGAATGGTTTTTGAGATAAAGAATGGTTTTTGAATAGTAAAGAATTGTGATTTCTATTATGATTTATGTATAATTAATTTTGTTGGAATTACCTTAAATGGTTAGTTATGATTTGATAAATTGAATTTTGTGATCAAAGTCATCAAATTCCAAAACTCAAAATATTCATTGCCAATAATATAAATCATTTGTATAAAACATTTAGATTTCTAAAGAATTTTGTCAATGTATATTGTACTATGTTTTAAATTATAGTTGTGCACCACTGAGTTCACCACTCAGCGATAGCTTTGTATGCTATCGTAGGTGGAAAGAGCATAGAGCAATTGAGTAAACTTCTTTGAAAAGACATTCAGATCAGCTCCAAGTATAACCATGTACACAGGTTTTGATGTATGCATGTAATAATATGTATGTAAATTATTTGAGCAGTTGTATAAAAACTCTTGTAAAATATTTTGGTATGTAATTAAATGTAAATTATTGTAAATGTAAATTTGAGATTTCATTTACCTGAACAACTTTGTAATATTAATTTTTGAGTCTTGTAATCAATGAAATGTTTCTTTATGATGAGATTAGTTTTAAAATGAATTGATTGTTTATTGAGAATTGAATTGTGATTTGAAATGAAGTTATTAGAGTTGTGTTTGAAAAAATATATTGGGAGCATTTTCTTTTGCAGGATTGAAGAACTATTTTCTCAAAATACAGCCGGCAATTTGCCGAAATTTTGAAAAAAATTTTATAACACCAGATTTTAATCAATGATTTAAATTTCACGAAAATTATTTTAAAATCCCTTGTAGTATATCTAGTGGGTTATTGGTAGGCGAAGTACGGTAATTCATTAGGTGTACTACGGGATCATATTACATCTTACAGAGGAGTAGGGTGTGACAATTAAATTTTGGGAACCCCATGAAAAAGGAAATTAAATATGTAATGAAATTAAGAGAAATTAAGGGGTGAAAATTGGGATAATTGAAACTTAATAGTTAAACTATATTAAATTAAGATAATGGAGCACTAAGTAGGATATTTAGTGGAGTATATAAGGGCCACTAAAGACAGATTTTTCCACTTAAAAACTTCATCTTCAACCTCATTTTCTCACTTTTCTGAATTCAAGTTTCTCTCCCAGAAACTCCATGGCCACCCATGCATGAAGCTTCACTCCACCATCATCAAGCCCTCATTTCTTCCATGTTTCTTCACTAGAGTTTGTCTACACAATATGGGAAAGAGATAGGCAGCAAGAAGGAGAGGATTTGGTAAAGATTTAATAAGCTCCAACAATAGGTAAGCGTTCAAATTCCTTTCCTTCTTAAGTAAAGTTTGTGGGAAGCTTGAGATAAGTAAATTGATGAAGAAATTTTGAGGCTTTGATGAGTTATTATTATGTACTATTTTTGGCAGCCATGAGAGTCAATGATGTTGAGTTTTTCTTATACTAACTTGATGGGTAATGAGGTCAATTAAAGTGCTTAAATGTATAAGAGTTTGATTACCATGTGTATGTGTAAATTGTGCATTAAAAGTGAGGTTAGGAAGTCAATATGGGAGATTGAAGTATATGTGTAAATTGGGCAGCCTTGTGATGCATGGTAGAGTATTTAAATTCATGAAATAGTTTAGTGAATTATGGTACCAAGGATGGTAGAATGTATATGTAAATATTGGTTGGAAATTAGATGTGTTAATGGGAGGTATTCATGTGAAGGTATTATTGAAATTGAAGTTTAAAATTCTGAGTTGTAATTGATATATTGTGAATTGTTATATTCTGCCCAAGTTGACCTAAATGTGATGTGTTGAGTGGTTGTGGTTTGATACCAATTCAGAATTGGGTATGAGAAAAGGACTTATAACAAGGTTAATGTGTATGTGGATTGGTGTTTGAGAGACATGTAAAAGGGCAGTAGGGGTTTTAGGCTATAAATGGACTTGTGTGACTCCAATTGGTATGAGGCCAATTGGAGATGAAACTAGGCACAAAATGTGCCAACTTTCATGTTGGAAGCCTACCTAAATTCTGTCCGGAAAGTGACATGAAGATTGACCAAATCCAGATTGGTGACTTTGTAAACTTGAAAATTGAACATTTGAACAGCAGTCAGTATCTTGGCCATAACTCACTCAAAACAGGTCCAAATGACTTGAAATTTATACCATGGTAAGCCTAGACATAGAACTACAACTCTTATGAAGACACCAAAGCCCAGAAATGATCAGAACCAAGTCAAAATTCTTGCACAAGTTGGGTTACAAAAACTGGCCGAATTGACTTTGACCTAAAAATGACCTAAACTTTGCAATATAAGTGCAACTTGACCAGCAATAGTAAAATGACCATAACTTGGTCCATAGAACTCCAAATGCCCTGAAACCAGTGCCAAATTTTCACTAAGACATAGGCCTACAATAATGGCATTTTGACCAAAACTCAGAAACTTAGGGAACTAGGTCAATTAACTTGATTAATTTGGCATACCAAATCTGGAAATGGTTCAAATGACCACTAACTCCAACAAAGTTTTTTAAGTATAACTCCCACTAGAAGTCTTCAAACAAAATGAGCTATACCATTTTGGAAAGCTAAGAAATAGACCTTCAACTTTGTTTTAGACCTCTCCCTCACCTTATGAATGTAAGAAGCTCAAATGTTGGGTCAAAGCTACTGCCCTAGTTGAACATCCTGTCACTACAAGACCATTGAGTCCAGTCCAATAACTTGACCATAAGTAACTCTACAAGACTTGAAAAATTACAATAAAAAATTCTTAGTGACCATAAGACATAGGGTAACATATCCTATGCAGATTAATAGACCTAAATATGGCAGAAACCTACTGAAATAAAATTGGCAAAGTGTAATACTAAAACTACCTAGTAAGGGAACCAAAAATCAGAATTGACCTAGTTATGGTCAATTGACCATAACTTGAGTTATACAAATCCAAATGACATGATTCAAAATGGAAATTAAAGAAGACACAAAGAGAAACAATTTAATGAAGAGAAATCTATTAAATTTACACTATAGCTTGGTCCAATAGGTAGTAAACATTGGCCATGAAATCTGAATAATTACAATAAAATGTAATAAGCTTTGAAATGAAATTGGAAACATATGTCAACTTTGTGAGGAATGAAAAATGTAACATATTAGTGACATTAAAACTAATTCACCTAGTGTTCATCAAAGGTCAACATTATAGGTTAACTAATGAAAGGAATAGTATTAATAAAATTTAATTATTGAACCTTATTATTAGAAACAATTTAAATGAGTACTGAAACACTTTAAATTGTGTGTTTCAGTTAGAAAAGACACTATGAAAGGAAAAGACCCACTAAGTCAAGGCTAAGAGGTGACTCATCAGAGATTTGTGCACAACTAGTTTTTAATTGATTTTTGTTTTGAATATTTTATATAATTAAATGACTTTATTTCCCCTATGTATTATGTTTATCAAGGATTGAATTTATTTCACTGATTATTGAAATTGTTATAGTATGCATGAGTTCAGTTTTGTGAAATGGTATTTAAACAAGTATTAAGCATTGTTGTGGATTAAATAAATTATGTTTTGAATTGTGATGGGCAATTTGCATGGAACAATACAAATTTATGTTTTGAATTGTGATGAGCATAAAAATTATTGGATATTAGAATTGACTTTGAATTAAATTGTATTGTGATTTATGCTTACAAAAAAGACAAAGAGATTGATGATGTTGTTTTATATCTCACTATAGATACTTGACTAGGTTATTACCCGTCTCTCTTATTTGTTGAGGAGACAATGGAGTTAGCTTTGTTTTGATTACCATGGTATGTGCACAGGTTTAGATTCTCCTCTTATTAGAGGTTAGATCTAAGTTTTTTTTGTTATGGCCCTTTCAGAAGTTTCACTATTGTGATGTGTACTATGCATGATGATTCTGTAACACCCTCATTGTAGCAATTACGTACATTCTACTATTCCAGTGGCCGGTGTCGGTCCGGACAGCTAGAACGTTCGAAAAAATATTTAAACTAAAGTGAGGAGTCATAAATAACTCAAATATTAATAAGAAAAATTTAGGAAAAATTTTAGAAATAAAATACAACCAAGTTAAACGAGCCGGTGCCCAAGCAGTGGGTAACTAGAGGGAAGTTGCGGTTCTCGCAACGAGGAGCCCTAGACCCGGGGAAAAACTCATAAAATAATTTTTGGGACTCCAGAGAAGGGTCATTGAGGTTCCTATGGCATTAGAATGCCAAGAAAATACTTAGAAAAATTTTTCAATCGGTACTGACAATTTTGACCCGTTAAGCCAAACAGAGGGCATTTTGGTCATTTCGCCTTCAGAGACGATTTTTGGCCGACTTGTCCAGGTAAGTAAATAATTATTATGATCTAAAATATGAATAAATATTGCTAAAAATTAAATTAAAAATGAATAGAAAAGAAAGAAAAAGAAAATGACTTAAATGCTTAATTATGACATCACCATGATGCCATTTAAGTGCCCTCCACTAATCACCATTCAACAACACAACAAAGACTCTTTAAAAAGAGAAAAATGGCAAATTAAGAAACCAATTTTCTGGTTCTTCTTCTTCCTCAAAACGTGAACCTCCCCTCCATAACCCTCCATGAAAGTTTCCTTTAATTACTTCCATTTCCCATGAAATTCCACTACTAAACCCTAAGTCACCTTCATTAAAACTTGTCCACTCATCTTGGGGAAGTGTTTGGCAGCCTAGAAAAGGAAGGAAAGTGAAGTTCAAGCTTGGAAAATTCTGCCCTACAAGAGGTTAGTGCACCTATCTACTTAAAACCCTTATTTTCTATGTTAGAGACTTGAAATGAATATGAATTTGTGGGTTAAATGAACCAAATTTGAGTGTATGCCTACCATGAATGTAACACCCTCCCGGTAGCAACTCCGTACATTCTACTGTTCCGGTAACCGGTGTCGGTCCGGACAGCTAGAACGTTCGGAAAAATTTTTAAACTAAAGTGAGGAACCATAAATAACTCAAATATTGATAAGAAAAATTTAGTAAAAATTTTAGAAATAAAATACAAACAAGTCAAATGAGCCGGTGCCCAAGCGATGGGTAACCAGAGGGAAGTTGCGGTTCTCGCAACGAGGAGCCCTAGACCCAGGGAAAAATTCATAAAATAATTTTTGCGACTCCAGAGAAGGGTCATTGAGGTTCCTATGGCATTAGAATGCCAAGAAAATATTTAGAAAAATTTTTCAATCGGTACAGACAATTTCGACCCGTTAAGCCAAACGGAGGGCATTTTGGTCATTTCGCCTTCAGAGGTGATTTTTGGCCGACTTGTCTAGTTGAGTAAATAATTAATATGACATAAAATATGAAAAAACATTACTAAAAATTAAATTGAAATTGAGTAGTGATGAAAAGAAAAGAAAAATGAGAAAAAAGGTTTTATTTATGACATAAGGTGATGTCATTAAAAGCCACCACCAATCACTATTGAACAACCAATTAATTAACCAATAAAAGAGACCAAAAATGGACCAAAGGAATTAAAAATGCAGCAGCCATCTCCTTCCCCAAAACCAGCCAAAACGTAGAGAGAGAGAAGAGAGGGTTTCCACCATAGCCATTCTTTGCAAGCTTTCATTCTCATGCTTCCTCACCATATTTCCTCAAGACCCCAACACTAAAATGAATCCTTGGACCTAGAGGAAGTGTTTGGCAGCCAAGAGAGTACAAGAAAAGTGATGTTTGAGCTTGGGAAAAATCTGCCTACCAGAGGTTAGTGCACCTATCTATTTAAAGCTCTTTATTTCTATGCTAAGGGACTTAAAATAAGTAAGGAATTGTAACTAAAATGAAAAAATTATGTGTATGCATGCCATGCATTTTGGCAGCCCTATTGAAGGAATAGAAATGGAGTGTTTGATGGACTTAGAGTGAACTAGAGCTTAGGTTTAAAGAGTATACATATATATATATATAGAGAATGAAAGAGTAAATTAGGGAAATTGTGAAAACTTTGAAATTTAGCTAGGGTTTAGGAATGAAAATTTGACTTGGCTTATGAAATGGTTAAAGAACATTCTAATGGTCAATTAATGACCATTTGAGGTATGTTGACCATAAATTGGAATGAAAAATGGCATGGCAAAGTGGAATGGTAGGCTGCCTAAAGACAGCAGCATGGTGGCTGAGATTTCAGTCCAATTGGACTACCATAACTTTGGCTGTGTAGGTTCAATTGGTGTTTGGCCAATTGGACATGAAACTAGGCTTGTAATTGCACATTTTTGCTGAAGAAACCATGCCCAAAAGACCAAAGCAAGAGGACCAAAAGTTGGCCCCATTCCGGATACCCTGCAACCAGCACCTGCAGAAATGTCCAAATGAACAGTAACTGTTCATTTGGCCATAACTCACTGTAGATATGGTCAATTGACCTGAAATGTTTACAGCAACAAGATAGGATATAGACAAACAACTTTAATGAAGAACATCACCCCAAATTATGCCATTAACCCATTCAAATTATTGGGCAAAGTTGAGTTATCAAACCTGCAACTCTGCAGATTTTCATTTGAGCAGTAATGTTTGGAGGACTATAACTCTCTCTAGAAAACTCGGATTTATGCGATTCTTAAACCGATGGAAACCTAAGGTATGGTAGAACATTTCATAAGAAGAAAGTTAGACCAAATTATGAACTTAACTTGATCAAATTACTGACCAAAGTTGGACCAAAAATCTGCCAGACCCAAAATCTCAGCATGAACAATGCACGTGAACAGTAAACTTATTTTGGCCATAAATTGAGCTACAAAACTCCAAATGGAGTGATTCAAAAAAGGAAATTCAACTAGACAAAATAAGGAACAACTTTCATGTTTACCATTTCCTCAAATTCCCACTGCAACAGTGCTTAATGGAATAGTAAAGTTAAGTTTCAAAAACTGAAAATTTTGTTTCCCTTGGTTAAAGCTTAGAAATGGTATTAATGCTTAATGCCAACAAGTTTTAAATGAAAAATGTGGTATGTTTGAAGTGCCAAAGTCAGTGTACATATTTTCTATGCAAAAGTCAACTTTTTTGTTGACCAATGAAATGAATAGTGACACCAAAAGTTGAAATTCAAATATTGAAGAATTTTAAAGTATCAAATGCCCTAGTATACCTAACAAGATTGGTTTGGATAGTTTGGCATGCCAATAGGGTATTGTTTTAGCAGTACTACGAAAGGCTTTATGCCTGTATTCATGGCTTTATGCCCGTATTCATGGCTTTTATGCCCGTATGTATGGCTTTTATGCCCGATTATGTGATATCATGGCTTTTTAGCCATACTGACTGCATACATGGTTGACGTTCTGCGTCCCATGGTATGACGGCCCGAGGCACCGCGGTACCCAGTGCCAACGACGTTATCGATCCAGTCATCCAAAGATAGGTTACTTGGGCAACCAAATGAATGGAAAAGCATAACTGTGAACTGATTATTAAAGAAAATATGAAAATTAAGTATCAGGAATGATTACAAAAATACAAGGAAGCTCAAGATCATGAAGAAAAAAAAATAATTAACGAAATGCATGAAGAAGTTAATATCATAAAACATGATTAACCCTCGACTAAACAATAAGTTAGTAATTACTCATTTCTTATGAACACAATAGCAAGGAAATTATTATTTTTATTTGCATATTATATTTTCTTGTATTATTGGCACCACTAAGCTTTATGCTTAGCGTCGCTTTGCAACGCGTAAGGCATCAAGATTTGGACAGAGGGCCCAAAGAGACCACGATTCGGTAAGGCGGTTCACGTTACGCATAGTGTCCGTGTCACCTCACCGTCTACAGTGCATTGGTAGGACACTAGGCTTCATTTTGGTATTTTGTAATTGATTTTTATTTTCCTTTGTGTAAATGAAACTTATGTAATGTATTTTGATTTTCATGTAAATAATGCAAAATTGTGTTTGTAAATGGAAAAGTGAATATTGATCTGTGACTGTTACATGACTATCAAATGTGATGAATGATTGAGAAACGAATGGTTGAAAAATATTGAGATTTTGATATTGGAGTTTGTGAATAGATGAATATGATTATTAGAAGTGTTTTTCACAGGTTCCGAAGAATTGTTTTCTCCATTTTTAGCCGGTACTCCGTCGGATTTTCTTTAAAATTTTCGGAACCTCAAATAAATTACAATTTCAATAAATGAATTATATTTCACAAGTTATATTCAAAACTACGATAAAAATGAATTAAGATAAAATAGAGTGCTCCGGCACACTGAGTTGCATAACTTGCTCGGCTACACTGTAGTCGGGTAAGGGGTGTCACAATGAATTTCGGCAGCCCTATTGAAGGAATAGGAATGAGTGTTTTGTTGGACTTAGAGTGGACTAGAAATGATGTTTAAGGTACATATACACAAGTATAATGAATTGGTATGCTAACTAAGGTAATTGGTGTAACCCTTGAATTTGAGCTAGGGTTTAGGAGTGAAAAATTGGACTTGGCTTATGAAATTGTTAAAGAACATTCTAGTGGTCAATTAGTGACCATTTGAGGAAATTTGACTATAATTGGGACTGAAATATAGCATGGCAAAGTGAATGAGTATACTGCCTAGAGAGTGCAGCATGGTGGCTGAGATTGCAGCCCACTTAGACAGCCATAACTTTGGCTGTATAGGTTCAATTGGTGTTTGGCCAATTGGACATGAAACTAGACTTATAATGGCACAATTTTGCTGAAGAAACCATGCCCAAAAGACCAAAGTAAGTGGACCAAAAGTTGGCCCCAATCCGGATACGCTGCAACAGCACCTGCAGAAATGACCAAATGAACAATAACTGTTCATTTGGCCATAACTCACTGTAGATATGGTCAATTGACCTGAAAGTTTTACAGAAACAAGATAAGACATAGACAAACAACTTTCATGAAGAAACCTACCCCAAATTATGACCAGAACCTAACCAAAATGGCAGTCACAGTCACTGTTCATGGTACTGTAGATTTGGTAAATTCTGCAGAATTGAAATCCGGCCAGCTGTGGTTTTTGGACCATATTTGGAGCTAAAAAACTCCAAATGGAGTAATTCAAAAAAATAAATTCAACTAGACAAAATAAGGAACAACTTTCATGTTTACCATTTCCTCAAATTCCCACTGCAATAGGACCCAATGGAATAGTAAATTTGGGTCACAAAAACTGAAAATTCTGCTCTTTTGGTTTTAGGTTTGGAAATGGATTTGGTGGTTAATTCCAACAAGTTTTAAATGTAAAATGTGGTACATTGGGGGTGCTAAAACCAATGTACCTATTTTCTATCCAAAAGTCAACATTTTTGTTGACCAATGAGGTGAATAGTGACACCAAACTTGAAATTCAAAGTTTAAAATTTAGAAATGCATCTAGGGGACTTTAAATTGCAATTGGCAATTAATACTAGCAAATATAAAACTCAAAATATGGGATCTTGGTGTAATTAGAATTAATATATCCATTAAGTATAAAAAAGTCAACATTTTGGTTGACTAGTAGGTGAATAGTAATCAAAATGATTAGTGAATTAAGATGAAAACCTAGAACCAATTCTAAGCTTAAATGCTTAGAATTGTATGACAAATGTAGGCTATGCATCCTAGTCAAAATTATTAAAAAGAAATTAAGGCCATAAATTTAAAATCCATGAAATATTCATGGATTACTTGAAACATGAAAAATAAGTCACCTAATTGATGTGAATAGATAGCTAGGGCTTATATGCCCATCACAAATGGAATTCATAAAATATTAGTAACTCAACTTGAAATATAAAATTTGTAATTACATAAGTAGATTCTTGAATGTATAAATGAGAAAGGAAAAATGTTTTGAATACAATGGTACATGTGAACCATTGTTTAGAATTGTGATCAATATGAATAACATAATGAATAAATAAATAAACCATATTAATGTATAAATGAGATATTAGTTCTCATTATTGTAGAGAGGAGGAGTATTTTGAGTAAAATGGTATAAAAGGATAATTGATGTGAATTGTGATCATATAAATGATCAAATGAATGTACGAATTATAATTGAAATTTATCATGAAATAATAAAGTCATAAAACACAATATATTAATATTTAATGATATTATGTGCCCTTGTATTGCCTAGACATGTGTGTCAGATTGGATAGTTTGGCATGCCAATAGGGTATTATTTTAGCAGTACTGCAAAAAGGCTTTATGCATGTATTTATGGTTTTGTGCCCGTATTCATGGCTTTATGCCTGCATTCATGGCATTATGCCAACATTCATGGCTTTTATGCCTGATTATGTGATATCATGGCTTTTTAGCCATACTGACTGCATACGTGATTGACGTTCTGCGTCCCATGGTATGACGGCCCGAGGCACCGCGGTGTGCAGTGCCAACGACCCGTTATCCAGTTTAGTCAGCCTGTCGTAGGTTACTTGGGCAGTGTAATTTATTAAAATAAATTAAGACTATTAGTAATTAAAAATATTAGAAATCAAATAAATGAGTTAATAAGACTTCAAAAGAATTAGTTACAATTATGAAATGATCCAAACCACATAAAAATTGTTAAGTAAAATGATAAAAGAGTTGCAAAAATAGGTATAACTTAACTAAATATTTTAAATGTACCTTCTATTGCCATATAAATATAATCTGAGTATTTTTATTAATTCTGTATGTTGTACATTATCACTGTGAATTTTGGAATTAAACGCTTCCAAAGCGAAACAAATGAGAACAAAAGATAATTAATATTAGACACATTGTATTAAATTAAATTGATTCTTAAATATTCAAATTATGCTTCTTTCTTTCTTTATTTGTATATTTCATTTTCTTGTTATATTATTGCACCACTAAGCAGCAATGCTTAGCGCGATGGATTTGTTCCCTCGCACAGGTACTTTGACTAAGATTTTGGAGTCGGATCTGCAGAAGTGGCTGGAGTATTCAAGGTTGTCACCTCCTCAGCAATGCATGTAGATAGGGCCCATATAGATCATATTTTGTATTTTGTATAAAATGCTAGATATTGCATTATAATGTAGATTAGGAAAAGGTAATTAATATAAATGTGATGTAAATTAATAAATTAGCTCTTTCATATGTAATTAGTTTATACATCATGTAAATTATGAAATTTTGTAATTATTTTGTAAATTATGTAAATTAAGGAAATTTGAAAATTTTGCTCATTGAATTTAAGAATGTTTACATATGAATTGAGTATGAATGGAAATGTATGGAAATGATTATGAAATTGAAATGTATGGATGAGATTTGAAATATGAGAAAATTATGAGAATGATTGATGAGATAATTATGATTAGCATGGATAAGATTTTATTTTGGAAATATTATTGAAATTTTCAAACAGGTAAATAGTAAAATACGTCAACTGGTAAAAAAATAAGAGAAACTCCACTGGTTTCTCCGACGAAAAATAATTAATATTAAAATATAATGAGATCAAATTATGAAAGGAATAAAGTAAGATAAGATAGGGTGCTCCGGCACCGAATGTAGCACACTTTGCTCGGCTACACTGTAGTCGGGTGAGGGGTGTTACAGATTCGACCTCCTCGACCATAGGGAGTTGGAATCCGATTCGACCTCCCCGACCATAGGGAGTTTGAATCACCTTGGAGATGGCCATTTTGGATTAGTTTTGCATAGTTAGTGAGATAAAGAATGGTTTTTGAATAGTAAAGAATTTTGATTTCAAATGGGATTTGTGCATAATTGATTTTGTTTGAAATTACTTTAAATGTCCAGTTGTGATTTGATAAATTGAATTTCTTGCTCAAATTCATTCTAACTAATGATTTATATTATTGGCAACGAAGATTTTGACTTTTGGAGTTTTGTTAAATTTCGAGACTTTCAAATTAATTGTTATAATTTTGTCAATATATATTGTACTATGTTTTAAATTGTAGTTGTGCACCACTGAGTTCACCACTCAAGGATAGCTTTGTATGCTGTCGCAAGTGAAAAGAGGATAGAGCAGTTGAGTAAACTTCTTTGAAGACACATTCAGATCAGCTCCAGGTATATCATAGGTATACCCATGTACATAGGTTTTGATGTATGCATGTAATAATATGTATGCAAATTATTTGAGCAGTTGTATAAAAACTCTTGTAAAATATTTTGGTATGTAGTTAAATGTAAATTATTGTAATGTAAATTTGAGATTTCATTTACTTGTATAGTTTTGTAATATTAATTTTTGAGTCTTGAAATCAATGAAATATTTTTTTTTATGATGAGGTTGGTTTGAAAATGAAATGATTTGAATATTGAGATTGAATTATGAGATGAAATGAAGTTTATTTGAGTTGTATATGAGAAAACATATTAGGAGTATTTTCCTTTTCAGGTTTGAAGAACTATTTTCCTCAAAATACAGCCAGGACTCTGTCAAAATTTTAAAGAATTTTTATAACATCAAATTTTAATCGATGATTTAAATTTCATAAAAATTGATTTAAAATCCCTTGTAGTATATTTAATGGGTTACCGGTTGGCGAAGTACGGTAATTCATTAGGTGTACTACGAGATCATGTTACATCTTATGAAGGAGTAGGGTGTGACATGTTTAGTGGTATCAGAGCAATGGTTTTAAAGTAAATTTTGAACTATGAATTTGAAATCTTTTTATCGGTAAATACAACTGCTCGAATGTTTGATACATATAGTACATTTACATCATAAATATGAACTAATGGAGAGAAATCTCCTTGTGCTGGTTGTACAGGAAATAGAAAATCCTGTGAAAAGATATGGAAGAGAAGGATGAGACAATAGAACAGTCTGTGACAGCGGAAGTAAAAGGTGAGGCCCCAGCCCCTCAGAGAGTCAGAAGCTTGACTTTACCGGCCCCACCTGTACAAATTACTGCATAAATGGCCCAGCAAATGGCCACTTTCTTTCAACAAATGGTTGATAATCTGTCAGTCCAAGCCCAAGTACTAACCAACATCCACAAGGGCAATATGAAATAGAGAAGAATGAAAGACTTGGTGATCAAAGTTCGAATAGTAAATTAGGAAAAAGGAAGAACACTGGAGAGCCTAGTGGTTATGGATCTGATAGAGGCGGATCTTCAGGACAAAGGCCACCAAGGTCCAGTTGTCGAACAACTAGAAGTCCCTTTTCTACCCGTATCTACCATGTTTGTGGCACTACATGGGGGTATTTATCGTAAGGCCACTGGAGCCTGCTACAATTGTGGAAAGCTTGGACATTTTGTTTGAGATTGTACTAGAGCACCTCGATCTGCTCTCTAAAGTTCACAGATAGTCAGTAGAGGTCGAGATAGAAATAGAGTTGGTACTCCTCATAACCATAACACAATAAATCAACCTAAACATAGTAGCGCATTAGTCAGAGCGTCCACTATGCTCCAAGGAGAAAGAGCAAAAACTTTGGATGTAGCTGCTGGTAAGTTCTTAATTTTTGAAAGAAACAATTGGTTATTATTTGATCCCAACGCTACTTATTTGTATGTTAGTGTTAAAATTATATGTTCTGTTGCTATTCCTTTACAGGGGAATGAATTTTAATGTATCAGTGACTAGTCCTTTAGGATAAAAACTATAATAACAAGTATGATTGACATTAATTTTGGAAGAATTATTAGCTAAAAATATTTTCTAACACACCATAAATTATAAAGCTAATTGATGAGCCTACTTAACGTAAGGCAAGAGGACCTAAAAGTAAGTTGCCGTAATAGAGTTGCTCTAGATGAGGGCAAAGGTGTTATAGTTAGTAATTATCAATGTATATTGTAATCAGAATAAGTTTAGGATATTAGTGGACTCGAGAAAGATATGATATAGGAAAATTTGATCTATTGGGATGTATCATAGTAACTATGATATGTTCTTGATGTTTGTACTGTAAGCTGCAGATTATAGTACTGACTTAAGATTATTGTGTAGAGCTACGTACTACTCGATAGTACACCAAGATGAGAATAATTACCAACGGCATCTGTTTTGTTATAGTTATGCTAGGACATAATTTTATTGTTAGAAATGAGTTAGGAAATCCTACTTAGGGATTTAAAACTCAAAAGTTAGGATATCGAAATGTTATAGTTTAGTACAAAAGGAAGTAAGTTATAGAATATTGATCGATAAAAGAGTTGTGAAAGTGAAAATTTAAATAGTTGGTTCAAATGTAACAAAGAAATGTTATGAATATTAGTAAAAGTGCTGACTAGAATGGTTAGAGAACCAAATCAAAGTAATAGTGAAGTATAGCGAATTTATTAGGAATAATAAGAGGTGCTAAATTTTGACTCGACATTCGAGTCAAGGAATTGAGTCAACGAAGAAGATGAGATCAAGAAATGAACTAATTAAAGTTAAGTTGTGGAATGGAAAGAGAAGTAAATAGGAAAGTAAGTATAAGAATTGGTCAGAACAGAACCTGGAGGGTGCTGTGTCTCTACTCCAACATGATGCGTATCAATGGTGGGACACAGTATCTAGTGAGGTACAGTTAGAGCGGAGATGACTGAGATTTCATAGAAGGCTATTTCTGAGACGGTTGAAAGGCCCAAAGATAGGGTGACACCACAGGTGTATGCCATGAAGGCTAGAGAGGAGCTGAACATAGATATTAATGAAACAACACAAAGAAATGAAGAAGCAAGGAAGTAACAGACACATCAGGTAAATTTTGAGGATGAAATTTTCATTTAGATGGGAAGAATTGTAACGCCCTCATTTTACGTAGTCCATACATTCGACTACTCCGATGACCTAATGTCAGTCCGGACAAGTCAGGATGTCTGGAACTACACTTTAGTGATAATAAACAGGCATAAAATGATGAAATAAATAAAAAGAAAATAAAAGAAAAATTAAGAAAAAATAAAAGAGAGGAAATGAAACTAGGTTAAATGAGTTGACACCATAGCGATGGGTGACCGCACCGAAAAGTTACGGCGAAGGCAATTGCCGACCCCAGGACCACGAGGAACCCTCGAAAATAATTTTTTGGGACATAATTAAAGGCATATTGAGGTGTTATTAATATTAGAAATGTCAAAGAAAAATTAATGAATTAGTACAAAGAAAAACGAAAAATCAAGAAATCAACAAAAATCAGTGTTATCGAAAAATTGAGAATACAACCCGAATAGGGGCATTTTGGTCAATTGACACATAGAGTTGACTTTTGACCTAAATTTCCATTAAAAATAAGTAGTATTAAATTTTGGAAACCCCATGAAAAAGGAAATTAAATATGTAATGAAATTAAGAGAAATTAAGGGGTGAAAATTGGGATAATTGAAACGTAATAATTAAACTATATTAAATTATGATAATGGAGCACTAAGTGGGATATTTAGTGGAGTATATAAGGGCCACTAAAGATAGATTTTTCCACTTAAAAACTTCATCTTCAACCTCATTTTCTCACTTTGCCGAATTCAAGTTTCTCTCCCAAAAGCTCCATGGCCACCCATGCATGAAGCTTCACTCCACCATCATCAAGCCCTCATTTCTTCTATGTTTCTTCACTAAAGTTTGTCTACACAACATGGGAAAGAGATAGGCAGCAAGAAGGAAAGGATTTGGTGAAGATTTAATAAGCTCCAACAATAGGTAAGTGTTCAAACTCCTTTCCTTCTTAAGTAAAGTTTGTGGGAAGCTTGAGATAAGTAAATTGATGAAGAAATTTTGAGGTTTTGATGAGTTATTATTATGTACTATTTTTGGCAGCCATGAGAGTCAAAGATGTTGAGTTTGTCTTATACTAACTTAATGGGTAATGAGGTCAATTAAAGTGCTTAAATGTATAAGAGCTTGATTACCATGTGTATGTGTGAATTGTGCATTAAAAGTGAGGTTAGGAAGTTAATATGGGAGATTGAAGTATTTGTGTAAATTGGACAGCCTTGTGATGCATGGTAGAGTGTTTAAATTCATGAAATAGTTTAGTGAATTATGGTACCAAGGATGGCAGAATGTATATGTAAATAGTGGTGGGAAATTAGATGTGTTAATGGGAGGTATTCATGTGAAGGTATTATTGAAATTGAACTTTAAAATTCTGAGTTGTAATTGATGTATTGTGAATTGTTATATTCTGCCCAAGTTGACCTAAATGTGATGTGTTGAGTGGTTGTGGTTTGATATCAATTATGAATTAGGTATGTGAAAAGGACTTATAACAAGGTTAATGTGTATGTGGATTAGTGTTTGAGAGACATGTAAAAGGGCAGTAGGTGTTTTAAGCTATAAATGGACTTGTGTGACTCCAATTGGTATGAAGCCAATTAGAGATGAAACTAGGCACAAAATGTGCCAACTTCATGTTGGAAGCCTACCTAAATTCTGTCCGGAAAGTGACATGAAGATTAACCAAATTCGGATTGGTGACTTTGTAAACATGAAAATTGACCATTTGAATAGCAGTCAGTATTTTGGCCATAACTCACTCAAAACAGGTCCAAATGACCTGAAAGTTATACCATGGAAAGCTTAGACATAGAGCTACAACTCTTATGAAGACAACAAAGCCCAGAAATGACCAGAACCAAGTCAAAATGGTTGCACAATTTGGGTTACAAAAACTGGCCGAATTGACTTTGACCTAAAAATGACCTAAACTTTGCCATATAAGTGCAACTTGACCAGCAATAGTAAAATGACCATAACTTGGTCCATAGAACTCTAAATGCCCTGAAACCAGTGCCAAATTTTCTCTAAGACATAGGCCTAAAATAATGGTATTTTGACCAAAACCCAAAAACTTAGGGAACTAGGTCAATTAACTTGATTAATTTGGCATACCAAATCTGGAAATGGTTCAAATGACCATTAACTCCAGCAAAGTGTTTTAAGTATAACTCCCACTAGAAGTCTTCAAACAAAATGATTCATACCATTTTGGAAAGCTAAGAAATAGACCTTCAACTTTGTTTTAGACCTCTCCCTCACCTTATGAATGTAAGAAGATCAAATGTTGGGTCAAATCTACTGCCCTAGTTGAACATCCTATCACTACAAGACCATTTATTCTAATCCAATAACTTGACCATAAGTAACTCTACAAGACTTGAAAATTACAATAAAAAATTCTTAGTGACCATAAGACATAGGGTAACATATTCTATGAAGAGTAATAGACTTAAATATGGCAGCAACCTACTCAAATAAAGTTGGCAAAGTGTAATACTAAAACTGCCTAGTAGGGGAACCAAAATTCAGAATTGACGTAGTTATGGTCAATTGACCATAACTTGAGTTATACAAATTCAAATGACATGATTCAAAAAGGAAATTAAAGAAGACACAATGAGAAACAATTTAATGAAGAGAAATCTGTTAAATTTACATTGTAGCTTGGTCCAATAGACAGTAAACATTGGCCATGAAATCTGAATAATTACAATAAAATGCAATAAGCTTTGAAATGAAATTAGCAACATATGTCAACATGTGAGGAATGAAAAATGGAACATATTAGTGAAATTAAAACTAATTCACCTAGTGTGCATTAAAGGTCAACATTATAGGTTAACTAATGAAAGGAATAGTATTAATAAAATTTAATTATTGAACCTTATTATTAGAAACAATTTAAATGAGTACTGAAACACTTTAAATTGTGTGTTTCAATTAGAAAAGACACTAGGAAAGGAAAAGACCCACTGAGTCAAGGCCAAGAGGAGACTCATCAGAGGTTTGTGCACAACTAGTTTTTAATTGATTTTTGTTTTGAATATTTCATATAATTAAATGATTTTATTTCCCCTATGTATTATGTTTATCAAGTATTGAATTTATTTCACTGATTATTGAAATTGTTATAGTATGCATGAGTTTAGTTTTGTGAAATGGTATTTAAACAAGTATTAAGCATTATTGTGGATTGAATAAATTATGTTTTGGAAAATTGTGATAGAATATATTTTGAATTGTGATAGGCAATTTGCATGGAAAAATACAAATGTATGTTTTGAATTGTGATGAGTATAAAAATTATTGGATATTAGAATTAACTTTGAATTGAATTGTATTGTGATTTATGCTCACAAAAGGGACAAAGAGATTGATGATATTATTTTATATCTCACTATAGATGCTTGACTAGGTTATTACCCGTCTCTCTTATTTGTTGAGGAGACAATGGAGTTAGCTTTGTTTTGATTACCATGGTACGTGCACAGGCTTAGATTCTCCTCTTTTTAGAGGTTAGATCTAAGTTTTTTTGTTATGGCCCTTTCGGAAGTTTCCTTATTGTGATGTGTACTGTGCATGATGATTTGACCTCCCTGACCATAAGGAGTTAGAATCACCCCGGAGATGGCCCTTTCGGATTAGTCTTGCATAGTTTGTGAGATAAAGAATGGTTTTTGAATAGTAAAGAATTTCGATTTCAAATGGAATTTATGCATAATTGATTTTGTTTGAAATTACTTTAAATGTCCAATTGTGATTTGATAAATTGAATTTCTTGCTCAAAGTCATTCTAACTAATGATTTATATTATTGGCAATGAAGATTTTCACTTTTGGACTTTTGTTAAATTTTGAGACTTTCAAATTAATTGTTATAATTTTGTTAATGTATATTGTACTATGTTTTAAATTGTAGTTGTGCACCACTGAGTTCACCACTCAGCGATAGCTTTCTATGCTGTCGCAGGTGAAAAGAGCATAGAGCAGTTGAGTAAACTTCTTTGAAGATACATTCAGATAAGCTCTAGGTATATCATAGGTATACCCATGTACATAGGCTTTGATGTATGCATGTAATAATATGTATGTAAATTATTTGAGCAGTTGTATAAAAACTCTTGTAAAATATTTTAGTATGTAATTAAATGTAAATTATTGTAATGTAAATTTGAAATTTAATTTACCTGTATAGTTTTATAATATTAATTTTTGAGTCTTGTAATCAATGAAATGTTTCTTTTATGATGAGGTTGGTTTGAAAATGAAATGATTTGAATATTGAGATTGAATTATGAGATGAAATGAAGTTTATTTGAGTTGTATTTATGAAAACATATTGGAAGTGTTTTCCTTTTCAGGTTTGAAGAACTATTTTCCTCAAAATACAACCGGCACTCTGCCGAAATTTCGAAAAATTTTTGTAACACCAAATTGTAATCGATGATTTAAATTTCATGAAAATTGATTTAAAATCCCTTGTAGTATATTTAATGGTTACCGATAGGCGAAGTATGGTAATTCATTAGGTGTACTACGGGATCATGTTACATCTTACGGAGGAGTAGGGTGTGACAACAGTTACAAGAAAACTGATGAGAAAAGGCTGTGAAGCCTACCTAGCACATATGGTGGACACTAGGCAGGCTAAGCTAGATCAGTGTGACATACCTATAGTAAGAGACTTCCCAGATGTGTTCCCTGAAGAATTGCCTGGCTTGCCACCAGAAAGGGATGTCAAATTTGCTATTGATATACTGCTGGGTGCAACACCAATCTTTATTGCTCCTTATAGGATGGCACCCACAGAATTAAAGGAACTGAGAATCCAATTGCAGGAGTTACTGGATAAGGGATTCATACGCTCCAGTGTGTCACCATGGGGAGCTCCAGTGCTGTTTGTGAAAAAGAAAGATGGGACTTTGAGGTTATGCATCGATTACCGGCAGTTGAATAAAGTGACTATGAAGAACAAATATCTGTTGCCTAGAATTGATGATCTGTTTGATCAGTTGAAGGGAGCAGGAGTATTTTCCAAAATTGATCTCAGATTAGGGTATCATCGGTTGAGGGTGAAGGATGAAGATGTGCCAAAGACTGCATTCAGGACCCGGTATGGGCATTATGAGTTCCTAGTGATGCCCTTTGTCCTAACAAATGTACTAGCAGCATTCATAGACCTTATGAACCGTATCTTCCATCCATACCTAGATCAGTTCATAGTGGTCTTTATTGATGATATTTTGGTGTATTCCAAGACCAGGGAAGAACATGATGAATATTTGAGAATTGTCCTGTAAACCCTGAGAGAAAAGAAGCTGTATGCTAAGTTGTCCAAGTGTGACTTCTGATTGAATGAGATTGCATTCCTTAGACACATAGTGTCAGTCGATGGGATTATAGTGGATCCTAAGAAAATAGAAGCAGTGATGGAATGGAAGCCTCCCAGAAATACAACTGAGGTCAGAAGTTTCTTGGGGCTAGCTGGGTATTATAGAAAATTTGTGAAGGGATTTTTTTAATAGCTGCTCCAGTGACCAAGTTGTTACACAAGAATGTCAGATTTGACTGGAATAACAAGTGTCAGACCAGTTTTGAGAAGTTGAAGGCTATATTAACAGAGGCACCAGTGTTAACACAGCTAATGTCGGGGAAGGACTTTGTGGTCTACAGTGATGCCTCTCATAATGGGTTAGGGTGTGTATTGATGCAAGAGGGGAAGGTGGTTGCCTATGCTTCCAGGCAGTTAAGGCCATATGAACAGAATTACCCTACCCATGATCTAAAACTTACAGCAATTATCTTCGCACTGAAGATATGGAGGCACTTCTTGTATGGTGAAAAGTGTTATATTTACATAAACCACAAAAGTCTGAAATACTTACCAACCCAGAAGGAGCTCAACCTTAGACAGAGGCGATGGATTGAGTTCCTGAAGGACTATGATTGTGTGATTGACTACCATCTTGGGAAGGCAAATGTAGTTACTGATGCTTTAAGCAAAAAATCCATCACAGCTTTGAGATCATTGAATGCCCACCTATCTTTGGCTCGAGATGGAGCTATTTTGGCTGAGTTGCAAGCGAGGCCAAACCTGCTACAGCAGATTTTAGATGGGCAGAAGATAGATGAGAAGTTAATGACTACTCTGAGTAAAATCTCAAAAGGGAAGGCAACTGACTATAAGGTGAAAGCAGATGGGTGTCTATACTACAAAGGAAGAGTATGTGTACCAGATGATGGGGTATTGAAAGCCAGTATTCTGAAAGAGGCACACACCAATGTTTATGCTATGCACCCAGGAAGTACAAAAAAGTATCATGACTTGAAGCTTCATTATTGGTGGCCTGGTATGAAGAAGGACATAGCTAACTATGTGACTAAATGCTTAACACATCAGCAAGTCAAGGTAGAACATCAAGTTCCATTGGGTTTGCTGCAGCCCATACGTATACCTGAATGGAAATGGGATCGGGTCACCATGGATTTTGCAAGTGGTCTGCCTCTCACCCAGAAGAAGCATGATGCAGTATGGATGATAGTAGATAGATTAACGAAGTCAGTACACTTTCTGCCAGTTAGGACTCACTACTTGTCACACCCTACCCCTTTGTAAGGCATAACATGATCCCGTAGTATACCTAATGAATTACCAACTTCGTCTACTGGTAACCCATTAAATACACTACCAGGGATTTTAAAACTTTTCTTATTTCTTTTTATAGTGATGAGCACTATTTACAGGTGTTAAAAACTTTTTTGAACTGAAGTGAAACAGCTAACACATTTGAATTATTAGTAATTTCTATGAAAATTTTAGCAGAGTACTATTTGTATTTTGAATAAAGCAGTTCTTCAAAAACCTGTAAAAAAAGCACTTCAAATATATTTCTTAATCTCAAACTCCAACATTTAATTAACACAATGTGTTTCTCAACTCAAATCCATAAAAATATTTCAGTATTTTCAAAGGCTGAAATAAAAGAAATATATCACAATATTTACAAACTAAAATAATTTACAATTTATTTTACAACTTCAATGTACAATTTTAATTTATAACTACTCAAAACCAAGAACATTATATACATACAGTGAACATAGATTATAATACAAATGCAAAATATGGTATACTCAATATACCCGATGATCTCTCACTGAAGCACTAGCAGCCTAGTCTGCTGCCCTGTCAGTCTGTCTACCTGCGATAGCAATGAAAAGCTATCGCTGAGTAAAATTTACTCAGTGGTGCACAATAACAATTTGAAATGCGATACATAAATCTTTTATTGAAAATTCACAAATCAAATAGTTCACAATTCCATTTCACAATTTACAAAGTTCATATAATACAATTTTGATCAAATAACTGAATAATATAGTTTTGCCAATCTATAACACAATTTAGGTCAAATAACTGAATAATACAGTTTTGCCAATCAATAACACAATTTGATCAAATAACTGAATAATACCATTTTGTAAATCAATAACACAATTCGATCAAATAACTGAAGAATACAGTGTTGCCAATCTATAACACAATTTAGGCCATGACACAATTTTTCCACACATGCTGTGTTGTACACCACGACAAGACATACTCACCCCAATAATCGAAATCAATGAGGGAGGAAGCTAGCTAAATAATGAGTACTCATCCACACTTACCTTAGACTGACAAGTCAAAGAGGGAGGAATATAGTGTACTTATCAGAGCACTTGCAGACGTTACGTATCGCCATCCCTGCAAGCTCCTCGATTCAAGTGTGAGAGTTTCCAGGAATCGTAGGCGTTACGTATCGCCGTCCCTACTTTGCTCTGATACCACTAAACACAATTTATCTCAAAATTTCCATTTACAAAGTAGGCAACACAATAATTTCCAAATAATATTCCCAAAACCAAAACAATAAAAAATTATTCATAACTCATTTTTCCAAATAAATTTGCTAGTAAAAGAAGTGAATGTAAAAGTTTTGTGCACGGACACAATTTAAAACAATAATGTTCAATTAAATTTTTAAATAGAAAATGAAAAGTCAAAACTATTGTGCACAAACACAATTTAAAACAATAACATACAAATAATCATAATTTATTTCAATTGAAAAATTTAAAAGAAATAACTATTGTGCACAAACACAATTTAAAACACAGTTTAAAACAATAACATACAAATAATCATAATTTATTTCAATTGAAAAATTCAAAAGAAATAACTATTGTGCACAAACACAATTTAAAACAATAACATACAAATAATCATAATTTATTTTAATTGAAAAATTCAAAAGAAATAAATATTTTGCACAAACACAATTTAAAACAATAACATACAAATAATCATAATTTATTTCAATTGAAAAATTTAAAAGAAATAACTATTGTGCACAAACCTCTGATATTTGCCTCTTGGCTCTGACTCAGTGGTTGCTTCCCCTTCCTTGAGTCTTTGCTTACTGAAACATACAATTTGAAGTGTTTCAGTACTCATTTAAACCGTCTCTAACAATAAGGCTTAATACTTAATTATTGAATTCTATCATTTCTTTAGTCAACCTAAGATGTTGACCTTCGATATAGTCTAGGTGAATTAGGTCTTAATGTTACCAATATGTCACATTTGATAGCTTTTTAGTGTTGGTACATGTTACCAAATTCATTTCCATGTTTGTTGCATTTTATTGCAATTTGTCGGATTCCGGTATACTAATTTGACCTAGCCGGATGACCTAGTTTCCTAAGTTTTCGGGTTTCGGTCAAAACTACAAACTTGTAGATCTATGTCTTATTGCATGCAGGGCAAAATTTCAGGTCATTATGAGTTATGTAGACCAAGTTATGGTCATTTTACTATTGCTGGTCAAAATGTATCAAAATTGGTCACTTTAGGTCATTTTAGGTCACTTTTGGTTCGGCCAGTTTTTGGACCCGAACTTGTGCAAGCTATTTGACTTGCTTATGGTCATTTCTGGGCTTTGGTGTCTTCATAAGACTTGTAGATATATGTCTCAACTATTCATGGTAAAAATTTCAGGTCAATTGGACTTGTTTTGAGTGAGTTATGGCCAAAACACTAACTTCTGCGCAAATGGTCAATTTTCAGGCCTTAAATGCACTAATCCAGATTTGGTCATTTTTCTAGTTACCTTACAAGCAGAATTTTGGTAAGCTTCCTTCATGAAAGTTGGCACTTTTTGTGCCTAGTTTCACCTCTAATTGGTCTCATACCAATTGGAGCCACACACTTAAGGTTCTAGGCCCAAAACATAAACTGCCCTATTGCATTTTGTTCATTGCTCATTAAAGGATACATTTAACACTTACCAAACTACACATTCATGCCAATTCTGATTTGTACCATAACCTAAACACATTTTACTTCACATTGTTGGTCATTTTGGCAGCTTATAACCACACTCAATATGCTCCTTATAGTACAGAATTTATCAAGTCTAAATTACAACAATTTAACTACATAACCAAGATCATTCACATGTCCAAACTCAAACCCTTATACACATGTACAAGCTGCCACAACAAGTACCATAATTCAGCCATAATATTCCATAAACCAAACCATAAAGCAACATATTTTTGGTCCACAATTCAGGCTGCCGATTCATACCTCTCCTTGGATTAATTTCCAAGCTTTCAAAATCAAGTGTACATTCACATACATCTAATATACATCACCAAATTTATTCCTACACATACAAGCACTTCATCAACACTTTAATCTACCATTTACATACAAGAATAAACTGCCCTTAAGGAGTTTCCATGGCTGCTAAAAATAAACATCTCCCTTAGAACATCAAACTCCAAAATTCTTTCCATAATTCAAGTACCCATAACATCCTCACAAACTTTAATTAAGCAATAATAAAAAAATACATACTTACCACTTTAGAAACTCTTCAAAACTTCACCAAAACTTGATCTTCTTGCTGCCTATCTACTGCCCAAGCTATGTAGAGCAACTTTAATGAAGAACAAGTGAAGAAATTATGGCTTGGAATGGTGGATTGGAGTTCATGCATGGTGGGTGGCCATGGTGATTTTAGGGAGGAGTTCAATTCGACAAAGTGAAGGAAATGGGAAGAAGATGATGAGAAATGGCTAATCTCTTGTCTTTTATATGTCCACTAAGTGTCCACTTAGTTATCCACTAATTAACATTAACATTATAATAATCCAAGTTTTCAATTTCCACATTTAACTCCTAATTTTTGCTATTTAATTTATGTACCACCAATTTAATTTTTCATGACATTTTCCAAGTGTAATATCATGTATTTTTAATGGAAATTTAAGTCAAAAGACAACTCGGGGTGTCAAATGACCACAATGCCCTTGTTCGGGTTACATTCCTGAATTTTCGATAACATCGAGTTTTGTCCGTTTTTTGATTTCTCACTTTTCTTTGTGCTAATTAATTAATTTTTCTTTAATATTTCTAATGATATTTATACTTCAATAGGTCTTTATTTAAGTCCTAAAAATATTTTACAGGGTTTCCCGTGGTCCAGGGCTAGTCAACAGTCCATGCCGCAACTTCCCGATGCGATCACCCATCGCTATGGTTCTCGGCTCGTTTAACTTGGTTACATTTCATTGCTATTATTTTTCCTTTATTTTTCTTGTCTTTTCTTTTCTTATATTTTATTATTCTATGTCTCCTCACTAATATTTAAATATAGTTCTAGGCATTCTAGCTGTCCGGACAGACACTGGTCACCAGAGTAGTAGAACGCACTGCCGAACATAGGGGTGTTACACTACTCACTGGAGAAGTTAGCAGAATTGTATATCAGTGAGATAGTTAGACTGCATGGAATTCCACTTTCCATCATATTTGATCGATACCCAAGGTTTACATCGAGATTTTGGAAGAAGTTGCATGAATCCTTAGGTACACAACTCCACTTCAGCAAAGCTTTCCATCCTTAGACAGATGGGCAATCACAAAAAGTAATCCAGGTAAACAATTGAAACTAATTGAATTAATACCAATATTGAACTGAAATGATAATAGTAACACGAAATATATGGTAGGTCCTTGAGGATATGCTGAGGAGTTGTGTCATTGAGTTTGAGGGAAGTTGGGATAGATACCTCCCACTGGCAGAATTTGCATACAACAATGGCTACCAAGCTAGCATCCAAATGGCCTCGTATGAAGCACATATGGGAGGAAATGTAGAACTCTAGTGTGCTAAACTAAATTGGGTGAAGATAAACTAGTAGGGCCAGACCTGGTGAAACAGGCTGAGGAGAAGGTAAAGCTAATCAAAGACAATCTGAAGGTTGCCTCAGACAAACAAAAATCGTATGCCGACCTGAAGAGAAAAGAAATAGAATATGAAGTTGGAGACAAAGTGTTCCACAAGGTGTCACCGTGGAAGAAGGTACTAGGGCTTGGAAGAAAAGGTAAGTTAAGCCCTAGGTTCATTGGCCCATATGAAGTCATTGAACGTGTGGGTCCAGTGGCCTACAAGCTAGCTTTACCACCAGAGCTAGACAAGATCCACAATGTGTTCCACATATCTATGCTAAGAAGATACAGCTCAGATCCTTCACATGTCATCTCCATGGAAGAAATTGAAGTACAACTGGATTTGACATAAGAAGAAGAACCCATATGGATCCTGGCTCGGGAAGTGAAAGAGTTGAGGAATAAGCAGATTCCACTAGTGAAAGTGCTTTGGAGGCTCCACAACACCAAAGAAGCAACTTGGGAAAGTGAAGAGACGATGAGGCAATAGTTCCCTCAACTGTTTGTATCAGGTAAATTTCGAGGACGAAATTTAAATTAGAGAGGAAGAGTTATAACACCCTCACTGTAACAACTCCATACATTCTACAGTTCCGGTGATCGGTGTCGGTCCGGACAGTTAGAACATTTGGAAAAATATTTAAACCAAAGTGAGGAACCAAAATTAACTCAAATATTATTAAGAAAAATTTAGAAAAAATTTTAGAAAAAAAATACAACCAAGTTAAATGAGCCGATGCCCTAGCGATAGGTAACCCAGTGGGAAGTTGCTGTTCTTGCAACTAGGAGCCCTAAACCCAGGAGAAAATTCATAAAATAATTTTTGAGACTCCAAAGAAGATTCGTTGACATTAAAATGTCAAGAAAATGCTTAGAAAAATTTTTCAATTGGTACAAATAATTTTAGCCTGTTAAGCCAAACAGAGGACATTTTGGTCATTTTGTCTCCAGAGATGATTTTTGGCCGACTTGTCCAGTTAAGTAAATAATTATCATAACATAAAATGTGAATAAATATTGCTAAAAATTAAATTGAAAATGAGTAGAGAAGAAAAGAAAAGAAAATAAGATAAAATGTCAATTATGACATCACCATGAGGTCATCTAAAAAATTCCCACCAATCACATTTGATCAACACTTAAATTAACTAATAAAAGAGGATAACAGAGACAAAAAAATAAAAAATCCATCTGCTCCTTCCTCACCCAAACCAACCGTCTCCCTCCCTTAACCCATTCCTCCATTAAAGGCTTAACCAAGCTTCACACCCCACCTAATCTCACCATAAACCCTCTCAAGCTCTTCACTAAATTTGATCCTCACACCATAAATCATCACTAGGCAGCAAAAAGAAGAGGAAAAAGAAAGGTTTTGGCAAGCTTGGGAGTAGCTCCAACAAGGTTAGTGACCACTCTCCTCCCTTTCTTGTTTAATTCATGTTTATTAACATGAGATAAGTGGAAATTGTAAGAAAAACAAAATAAAATTTATGTATATTCACCCCTATAATTTCGGTAGCTTAGGGATGGTTAGGTTTTGATGAGTTTGCTTGAAGCAAAGTGGTTAGGAGCTGCCCTTGGCATGAGATGAGTGATTGATCATGTAAGAGTAAGTGAAATGCAAGTGTGATGCATGAATGAACCTTGAAAATGTGTACACTTGAACAACATTAGGATTTGCTCATGTAATGGTATGTTAAAATTTTAATGGTCAATTAGTGACCATTTGAATGTGTGTGAGGAGGAATTGAAGTGAGTAAGGATGTTGGAGTTGAGCTTAGGCATGCTGCCCTTGGTGACCTACAGGACTGGTTGTGAGTCTAGCAGGTTTGGACAGCTATAAATGGAGTTGTATAGGTTCAATTGGTACAAGACTAATTGGACATAAAAATAGACACATAATGGCACAACTTTGGTGAAGAAACCCTGCCCAGAAAACTAAACCAAATTGACCTAAAAATTACCCTAATCCGGGTGACCAATAGGCTATCCCTGGAAAATGACCAAATGAACAATGTTTGTTCAAATGGTCATAACTCAGTGTAGGCAAGTTAAATTGATATGAAATTTTACTAATAGAAAGCTGAGACATAGATCTACAACTTTCGTGAAGAAAAAAAACCCAAATTTTGACCATAACATGTTCCAAAACTGACCTGCATTCAGTGTACAAAAACTGTAAAATGGGTTTTGCCCATAAAATCTGGAAAATTTGCAATTTGGCCAGTTATGGTGTTTAGGCTATAACTTAAGCTACAAAACTCCAAATGGAGTGATTCAAAAAAATCAATGTAACTAGACAAAATAAGGAACAACTTTCATGAAGACAATTTTGCCAAATTCCTACTGTACAAATGACCAATGGAACAGTAAACTTAGTGCTTGAAATCTGAAAATTATGAATAACTAACCCTAAGCTTTGAAATGGTATTGGCAACCAATACCAACAACTTTAGAATGAAAAATGTGGTATGTTGGGGATATTAGAACCAATATACCTATTGTCTATGAAAAAGTCAACATTTTAGTTGACTAATGAAATGAATAGTAATAATGAAACTTTAATTTCAAGAATTATAAAATTTAAAAGTGTAACATGCCCTAGTACACCTAGTAAGATTGGTTTGGATAAGTTGGCATGCCAATAGGGTTCAGTTAGCAGTACTGCACATGGCATTATACCATTCTGTGATTTTATGGCTTTTAGCCATTCTGACATTATGATGATACTTGGCTTTGTGGCTAATATTTATTACAGCTTATCAGCTGTTCTGTTGTAGACCAGGAGATACATATGTGACCGATGGTGTGACGGCCTGAGGTACTTGATACCTAGTGTCAGTTTACCCGTTTATCTAGTCTAGTAATCTAGTATAGGTTACTTGGGCAACCAAAAAAAGAAAATTGATAAATTTAATGAAATAATGATTATAACAAGTACCAAATAAATAAGACTACAAATCATTATCAAAAATTTGTTTGCATGAGACATCAATATATTCACTGCATATTTATTTCTTTTTAGTTCTTTTTATTTTATTATTAGCACCACTAAGCATTATTACTTAGTGTGTTGCTTTTTGCCACGCGTAGGATTTGGAGAGACTGACAGAGAGCTCAGTAGACCACAGACTAGGTGAGGCCGTCCACAGTTCTACATAGTGTCCATGTCACCTCACAGATTTCAGTGCATTGGTAGGACACTAGGTCCCATTTTGGTACTTTGTAATTAAACTTTTATTTTCTCATATATAATTGAGACTCATGTACTATATTTTGGTATTAATGTAAATAGTTGGAATTTGTGTTTATAAATAAAAAATTGAGTATTTATTTATGATTTATATATGATTATCATGTAAATGAATGAATGAGAAATAGAAGTATTGTTGGGAAATATTAAGACTTTGTTGATATAATGGAGTTTGGGAATGATTGAAAACGTATTGGAAGTGTTTTTCATAGGTTCCGAAGAACTGTTTTCTCCATTTTTAACCTATACTCTGCCGAATTTTTTATAAAATTTTTGAAACCTCAAATAAATTTATAATTTCGATAAATGACTCAAACAAGATAAATTTAACCAAATGGCACTTCATAACCATAAAGAAGGAAATTAAGGAATGATAAAATAGTTGAAATAAAATATGGTGTTCCGGTACACTGTGTGGCATATCTTACTCGGCTACACTGTAGATGGGTAAGGGGTGTCACATGAATGATATGATGTGTTAAGATGTATTTAAGAATAAAAATGATTTAATTGTATTGATTAAGAAAGGTTTTAAGTTTTATTTTTGGGCAAAAGAAACTTTAGTAATCGAAGGTTGGACTTTCGATAGCCGAAGTCCCTTTTTACTATTCAAATATCCTTTTGGATAGAATGAAAAACTAGGCTTTTGGCAGCCGAAAGTCCCTCGATAGCAGGGGTATAAATAGCCTACTTAGTTTCTTTTTTCAAAGAAAATCAGTTTTTCTCTCTCCCTCAGCTTTTGTACATGCAAAGGGTATAGATTTGGTTTTTTTTTTTTTTTTTGGGCAATTGCATGTTTTGGAATACCTTGTTGCATGGATTTTCTTTTGGGAAGTCAATTGAGAGTGGATTGAAACTTGGACCATGAATCCTCTCAATTAAAGTTCAAAGGAAAAGAGGTAATTTTTCTTCCGTTTTGATCTTTTAGTAGAATCCAAGCATGCTTATAAGGGTTAGGTAGGGAAGCTTTAATTGCATGTGAATTTTGTGTAGTTTTTCTTAAGTTGTTGCATGTATGATTAGGAGAGTTTTTGAGTTTGCTAAAGTTAGGTTTAAGATGAATCTTGTTGTAAATGTATGTCTTGTTATTATTATTATTATTTTTTTAAGTTTTAGGTGTTCATAAGCCCAACCTAGTAGTTTCTTTGATGAATAAAGGTTTTGCATACCAATTGAGTTAAGATTGGTATTCGATTTCTAATGTTTTATTGAATTAAGTTGAAAAGAAAGTTGATTCTTGGTTTTGATGGATGCCTGTGGCCTCTATGACCTATTTTCAAGTTATTGTAGGTTGTACAAAGGTGTTTTATGGTTGGATCCTATTTTGGTAGCTTTGTAGTTGAGTTTAGTGAAGTTTGGGTTGAGATTCTGCAGGTTTTTGAGTTGAAAATTCTAGAAATTCCCAAGTTCAGTTGCTGAAAACCATTATTTCAATAGCTAAAGCATGCAATTTCTTGAGAAAATCTAGAAAGTTTCTAGGTTCGACAGCCAAATTCTAAGACTTTAACAGTCATTGTCGCTACTAGACTAAAAGGAAAATTAAGGCTCAAGACTTCGGTAGCCACAATAACTACTGCCCAAAATGGGCAGTCAATGTTCAAGGTTTAAATAGTCGAAGTTCAAGACTTTAATAGCCAAACTTGGTTCTTCCACCCTTATTTCTCCTTTAGTTCTAAGGCTCCAAAACATGATTTTTGCTATCCAAAAGGACCAAGATGATGTACACTAAAGGTCCATTACATGTTGTTAGGACGTCGAGGATATAGAATTGATGCATTTGTCATTTCACCACTTGATCAGAGTACTAAGGTTCAAGGAAGTCAAGCCCTGAGTTAGTTTGATGTCAGAACATCTTAGGAAACAAATAGGAAATCTATTCTACCTGCCAAATCTAGGAGGCAAGAGTAAATGAATAAGTTCCATAAGATGTAAGTATAAACTGCTTAAGTTAATTTCAAATGTTTTTAATTAGTTTAACTTTCTACTTTAAGCATAACCATGCTTCACGAAATGCATTGATATTATGATGTAATGTATTTGAACCATACTTAATGAAATTGCATATATATATATATATATATATATATATGATGTGAGATAGATTATGGATGATATGATGTGAGATAGATTATGGACGACCCACTAACTCCTATACGGTATATGGTATTATATTATGTATGTTATGGATCCAAAAATCCAAGTGAGGTCCCTACGAGACCTCTGGTACATGGCACATGTCATGTTTTAAGTAGAAGTCCTGAGGAGCCTCTGTATGAGCTAGGCACATTGGATATATTAAGTGAAAGTCTTATGGAGCCTTTACATGAGCCGAGCACATTGGATTATAGGGGAGTCACTGGTGACATGACTACCATGTTTACATATCTTTAATGATTGAAGCATTTATGTGATTGACAATAATGTGTATGTAATTAAAAGTGTATATAATTGCTTTAAGAAGTTTATGCTTACTGGGCCTCCCAGCTTGCCACACCCCCGAACCAGAATAGTTTTTGCCGGTAACAGGAGCACAAGAATCTAGGAGTGGCTATGGCATGTTAGAAGAACAATTGTGTAATAGTGTAGATTTTGTCTGAGTTATGTAATGTTGTGTATAAATTTTAGTTCAAGCATGTTTTTAATTATGATGTATAGGTATGTAATGTAAGTATATAGTATTCTAATGATTGTACGTCTTACATCTTTGTGTGGGCATGTATAAGCAGTGTATGTAGCATGAGTTATGCTTGCCAATACGTTTTTTAGATGTATGTGTAGTGTATGGTTTCCTTTAGATTGCAAGGGAAGAGATGATGAAATTTGTAAATGCAAAAGATGTAACTGAATAACTATATGTACAAGAAGGGAATGTGGAGTCCCATAAAAGAAATAGCTCTAAATAGGAAGGTGAAAAATGTTAGAAGAATAAGACTAAAAGTTAGGTACTCTTCACAATTAATTAACCTATGATGCATAACCTATGTAATAAATGAAAGAGTAAAGTAATGTCCTATTAGTCACACTAAATTGAAAAACTCAATGAAAGTATACTAGGGTAATCAATAACCTTCTTGTGTATTTCAATACAAAGGTTAGACCAAATGTTTACAAAGACATAATAATAGTGTGATTAATAAGATGTCGTTAAAGTTAAAATGCTTTGACTAAGAAAAGAGGTCCCTTAAAGGGATCATTTCCAAAGAATGTATGAATATGATGTATAGCCATAACAAAAATAAGAAAGTAAAGATCTATAGCATGCTCTTCCTGGGGAATTGATTCAAAGAAAATTATGTGGTTCTTAGCAGTTAGGCAAAGGTTACAGAAAGAGCTTAGTTTTTGTACAAATGAAGTTTAGTACGATAATAATGATAGTGAAAGACAGAAACTGTGACACCCCTTACCCGACTACAGTGTAGCCGAGCAAGTTATGCCACTCAGTGTGCCGGAGCACTCTATTTTATCTTAATTCATTTTTATCATAGTTTTGAAAATAACTTGTGAAATATAATTTATTTAAGCCATTTATCGAAATTATAATTTATTTGAGGTTCCGAGAATTTTATAGAAAATCCGGCAGAATACCGGCTAAAAATGGAGAAAACAGTTCTTCGGAACCTGTGAAAAACACTTCCTATGATCATATTCAATCAATCCCAACTCCAATTATCAACAAAGTCTCAGAATAATTTCAGCAATTTCATTTATTTCTCAATCATTCATCTCATGGTACTCATATACAATTCACATTTTGTATCACATCAAGTTACAGCAATTTCTTAACGATTCCTCTATTTGTCTTTTCACATCATCATTAGACTCAAATCATAAATAAATTCTCACATGTGATTTATAATCACAAATTACAAGTACTTACATTAATACAAAATTATATTACATTTGTTTCAAATACACATGATAAAATAAGAGTTTAATTACCAAATTTACAAAAATCTCAAAATACAAAATGGGACCTAGTGTCCTACCAATGCACTGCAGAAGTTGAGGTGACATGGATACTATGCAGAATCGTGAATGGCCTTACCCAACTGTGGGTCTACCGGGCCCTCTGTCCAAATCTCAAGACTACAGCGTTGCAAAGCGACGCGCTAAGCATAAAGCTTAGTGGTGCAAATAATAAAATAGAAAGAAATAATATGCAAATAAAAATCATAATTTCTTAGCCATTGTGTTCATAAGAACTGAATAATTACTAACTTATTGTTTAGTCGAGGGCTAATCATGTTTTATGATATTAACTTCCTTCTTCATGCATTTCGTTAATTATTTTCTTCATGATCTTGAGCTTCTTTGTATTTTTGGTAATCATTCTTGATACTTAATTTTCGTATTTCCTTTAATAATCAGTTCAATCACAGTTATACTTATCCATCCACAAGTAACCTATCTTTGGACGATCGGATCGATAACGGGTCGTTGGCACCGACACCGCGGTGCCTCGCCGTCATACCATGGGACGCAGTAACGCCAACCACGTATGCGATCGATGGCTAAAAAGCCATGATATCACATAATCGGCATAAAAGCCATGAATACAGGCATAAAAGCCATGAATACGGGCATAAAGCCATGAATACAGGCATAAAGCCTTTCCTTTCGCAGTACTGCTAAAACAATACCCTATTGGCATGCCAAACTATCCAAACCAATCACATTAGGCCTACTAGGGCATTTTGCATTTTTAAGTTTCACAATTTTTGAATTTCAAGTTTTCATGTCACTATTCATTTCATTAGTCAACTAAAATGTTGACTTTTGCATAAACAATAGGTACATTGGTTTTAGTACTCCCAACATACCACATGTTGTATTTAAAACTTGTTGGTTTTGGTCACTTTCTCAAAGTTTAGGTCATTTTGGCAAAATTGCCAATTTTTGGTTTTGGTGTCACTATTCACCTCATTGGTCAACAAAAATGTTGACTTTTGGATAGAAAATATGTACATTGACTTTGACACTCCAAACATACCACATTTGGTGTTTAAAACTTGTTGGCATTAAGTGTTAATACCATTCCAAAGTGTAACTCAATACTAGCAGAATTTTCAGTTTTGGTGGGTCAACTTCACTGTTCCATTGGACACTGTTACTGTTGGAATTTGAAGAAATGTAAAACATGAAAGTTGTTCCTTATTTTGTCTAGTTGAATTTCTTTTTTTGAATCACTCCATTTGGAGTTTTGTAGCTCCAGATATGGTCCAAAAACCCAAGCTGGCCGGATTGCCAAATCTGCAGATTTACCATATCTACAGTGCATGAACAGTAACTAGAGTCACTTGGTTGGATGGGTTCTGGCCATAATTTGGGGTAGGTTCCTTCATGAAAGTTGTTTGTCTATGTCTTAACTTGTTGCTGTAAAAATTTCAGGTCAATTGACCAAATCTACAGTGAGTTATGGCCAAATGAACAGTTACTGTTCATTTGGTCAATTCTGCAGAGGCAGTTTCAGGGTTCCGGATTGGGGCCAAGTTTTGGTCCTCTTGCTTTGGTCTTTTGGGCATGGTTTCTTCAGCAAAAATGTGCCATTATAAGCCTAGTTTCATGTCCAATTGGCCAAACATCAATTGGACTAACACACCCAAGTTATGGCAGTGCAAAGGGACTGAATTTTTAGTCCCTATGCTGCTGTCCTAGGGCAGCCTGCAACCCCTCTTTGCAACCTTGTTCTTCAGTCCATTTGTTGGTCAAATTACCTAAAATGGTCACTAATTGACCATTAAAATGTTCTCTAATCAATTCATAATCCAAATCCACACTTTACTCCCAAAACCCTAGCTCAAATTCAAGATTTTGTACAAGTTACCCTAGTTGACTAACTAACTCATTTCCTTATGTTTATATACTTTATTCATGATTTCTAATTCATTCCAAGTCCATTCAAAAACACTCAATCCTATTTCTCCCTAGGGCAGCCGAAATTTATGGAGTACATATACATAAATTTCATCCACTTAATTTACAAATTCTTGCTAAATTCAAGTTCCTATGCATGAAATTAAAGAGTTTTTGATATATAGTGCACTAACCTCTCGTAGCTTAAATCCAAGCCAACCCAAAACTTCAATTTCTTCTCCTCTTTTAGCTCCCAAAATATTAAGCAAGGTTCTAGGGTAAAATTTAGTGTTGGGAACTCAAGGAAATATGGTGGGAGTTTAGGGTTTCATGAGCTTGCCAAGCTCATCAATGGAGGGAGATGGGAAGAGTCACGTTTTGGGGAAGAAGAAGAAGAAGAATGGCTGCTGTAATTTGTGTTATTTTGGTCTTCATTTATGTCTTTTAATAGTTTAGTCAAATGGTAGCTTATTTGTGATTGGTCAATTTGTAAATGACATCATCTAGATGTCATAATTGAGCTTTTTCTTCATTTTCTTTCCTTTCCTCCACTAATCATTTTCAATTTGATTTCTAGTAATGTTTATTCATATTTTATGTTATATTAATTATTTACTCAACTGGACAAGTCGGCCAAAAATCACCTCGGAAAGCGAAATGACCAAAATGCCCTCCGTTTGGCTTAACGGGTCAAAATTGGCTGTACCGATTGAAAAATTTTTCTAAATATTTTCTTGGCATTCTAATGCCATAGGAACCTCAATAACCCTTCTCTGGAGTCCCAAAAATTATTTTATGATTTTTCCCCCGGGTCTAGGGCTCCTCGTTGCGAGAACCGCAACTTACCTCTGGTTACCCATCGCTTGGGCACCGGCTCTTTTAACTTAACTGTATTTTATTTCTAAAATTTTTACTAAATTTTTCTCATTAATATTTGAGTTAATTATGGTCCCTCACTTAAATTTAATTATTTTTCCGGACGTTCTAGCTGTCCGGACTGACACCGGTCACCGGAACAGTAGGATGTACGGAATTGCTACCGGGAGGATGTTACAGAAACTGTCACACCTTACCCCTCCAGAAGGCATAACATGATCCCGTAGTATACCTAATGGATTACCGAACTTCGCCTACCGTTAACCCATTAAATATACTACAAGGGATTTTAAAACCTTTTTCATTCATTCTAAATTGCAAAGTGATGTGAAAGCATTATTTAAAAACCTTTAGTTGGAGTTTATGCCATAAAATAAGATTCTGAATAATTTATTTTTCGCAAATTTTATAAAAATTTTGGCAGAGTGCCGGATGTATTTTGAGAAAACAGTTCATCAAAAATCTGTAAAAATATTTCCAATATATTTATTTCAACCCCAAACTCCAATATAGTTTCAATTCAATTCAATTTCAACAACACAATCTCCATAATTTGAAGTAACTCATCACTAAAAATAAAATTATAAAATAAACTCAAACATTTCATTATCGAGGAATAGTAAGTTCACAAATATATACATTGGTAAAAAAAAAAAAAAAGAAATTTAATAGACAATGCTTATACAACTGCTCAAGTCCACAAGTAAATACATACACAGTTATATCTGTACATTACAATAATATTTACAAGGGTATAATCTGTATAGCCAGTAGTGACTCCCAAAAAGCTAAACAATCCAATTTACAAGTAGCCTACTCTGTTGCTTTCTCTACCTCTTTACCTGCGACAGCAACAAAGAGCTATCGCTGAGCCAAAGACTCAGTGGTGCACAACATAAAGAAAATAATAATTTAAACAACAATTAAGTCATAAGTAAATCAATTGATATGTTATCACATAAAACCCTACTTTATTTCTGAAGTCAGAAAATTTCTTAAAGAAATCAATTTTCATTTTATAATTCACCAATTAATATATATATATATATATATTTTATAAGTCACAGCATAATCATGACACCAATGTTCTATTCGTCCCAATAGCCAAAGGCTAATGAGGAATACCATAGCTAGCTAGTAAAATATATGAGTACTCATCCTATTCGTCCTCAACTGGCACACACCTTGACACTTCAGCTAGAGAGGGAATTCAAAACCAATTCATCCCACTAGGCAAGCTAGTGAGGAATTCAATCAATTAATCATGATTGCTATGGTTTTAAACTATTTTTCAAGTTTTCCAAGAATCAAAATATCCCTCAAATTGCATTCAAACTAATTTCTCAAGAATTAAATCACTGGCATACAAATTGTATCATTCAACATTTTTTATATAAGGAACCATAAATTTATTTCACAATTTAATCCAAATCAAAATTCAAATTGAAAATCAAAAGAAAACAATGGTTGTGCACAAACCACTTATAAGTCACCTCTTGGCCTTGACTCACTTTCTCTTTATCTTAACCAGTGTCTTTTTCTATTGAAACACACAATTTAAAGTATTTTAGTACTCCATTTAAATCACTTCTAATAACAAATTCCAACAATTAAATTTTTGCAGACTCAATCTACCCAACACAGTTTATAAAGTTTTGGTCCTTTACTTTTTGGCTATGGTGGTACTATTCATTACACTATTCAAGTCAAAAAGTTGACTTTTACATCTTTAGCAGGCATGTTAATGTTAATGTTAAATGCACCCATATACTGTAACATCCTCATTTTCGTAGTCCGTACATTTTACTGTTCCGACGGCTAATGTCTGCCCTAGAAAGTCAGAATGTCTGGAACTACACTTCGGTGATAATGAACAGACATATAATGATGAAATAAATAAGAAGAAAATGCAAGAAAAATCAAAGAAAAATGAAAGAGAGAAAATGAAGCTAAGTTAAATGAGTCGAAACCGCAGCAATGGGTGACCGCACTAGGAAGGCCGTTGCCGACCCCAGGACCGCGGGGAACCCTCAAAATTTAATTCCGGGCCGTAAGTAAAGGTCTATTGAAATATAATTGGCACTAGAATTATTAAATAAAAATTAATAAATTAGTACAAGAAAAAAAACAAAAAAATCGAGAAACAGACAAAAATCGGTGTTACCGAAAAATCGAAAATATAACCCGAAGTGGGCTAATTTGGTCATTTGACACCTAGAGTTGCCTTTCGACCTCAATTTCCGTTAAAAATAAATGATATTACACTTAGAGAATGTCATGAAAAATTAAATTATGATACATTATAAGAATAGTGAAAGAAATGGGGGATAAAATCCAATTTATGAAACTTTGAATAATTAACATTAAAATCCAAGTTAGTGCTCCACTAACTCTTAATTTGGGACACTTAAATATTCCTTTGGGACAGTAGAACCATCATCTTCCACCTTGAGAAATAACCAGCCAAGAGAAATGAAGTTCACCATGGAAATCACCAAGGATGCCCCACATGCAACCTCCATGGGTGCATGATCAAGCCACCATTTCTACTTAGTTCCTTTATTAAAGCTTGCACACACACCTTGGGCAGTATGTTGGAAGCAAAAAGAAGAGGATTTGATGAAGTTTTGGTGAATCTCAAAAAAGGTTAGTGCTAGTTTTTCATCCCTTGCTTCATTAAAGTTTGTATTAAGGTTGAGATGAGTTGGATGGTGAAGAAATTTGAAGGATTCGATGAGTTATTGATATATTCAATTTTGGACAGCCATGAAAGTTTATTGTAGTTGAGTTTTTCTTACCTCTAATAGATGGAAATTAAGGTTGATTAACTTAAATGGAAGTGGTAGTAAGTTAATATCCAATGATGTGCATGTTAGTGCTTGAATTAAGGGTTTAAATACTGGTCTTGATGCTTTGGCAAACTGCCATGTTTGGCAGCCTATTAAATCATGAATTTGTGTGTGAATATGTAGTTTATTAATGAAATATGCTAGTATTAAATTGTGGGCAGTATGTGTAAGTGATATTGAAGTATGATTATGTTGAAGTGTATGTGTAATATTGACATTGAGATATGTTGAATTTTGGTGTAAGTGAATGTTTAACTTAATGGTGAATTGTGTGCATTGAACACTTGAATATTTTGCCCAAAATTGTTACTGGAATTGTGTACAATATATATATGGAAGTGTTATTGATTGAATATTGAAGTAATGAGGAGGAGAAGGAATATCAAATTAGAAGTGCATGTGCTTTGTGCAGGTTGTGTATTGAAGGCAGTACCTAAATTAGGCCATAAGTGCCAAACTGTGAACCCAATTGGTATGAGGCCAATGGGGGGGAGAAAATAGACACCAAATAGGCCAACTTTCATGTAGAAATGTTGCCAAAATTCTGCCTTGAAACTGACCTTAAAAATGACCAAATCTGGAATAGTAACCTTGCAACCTAGATTTTTGACCATATGAACAATAGTCGTTGGGATGACCATAACTCACTCAAAACAGGTCCAATTGACCTGAAATTTTTACCATGGTTAGCTTAGACATAGATCTACAATTCTTATGAAGACACGAAAGCCCAGAAATGGCAAGAACCAAGTCAAATGGCTTGCACAAGCTCGGGTACAAAAACTGCCGAACCAAAAGTGACCTAAAATTGACCAAATTTTGCACTAAAGGTGCAATTTATCCAGCATTGGTAAATTGACCATATCATGGTCTACACAAATCAGAATGACCTGAAATTTTGCCCTGCGTGCAATAAGACATAGACCTACAAGTTTGTAGTTTGGACCAAAACCCAAAAACCGAGGGAACTAGGTCGTCCGGTTAGGTCAAAATATTACACAAAATCCGGTAAATTGCAATAAAATACAATACACTTGGAAATGAAATTGGTAACATATACCAACACTAAAGGGCTATAAAATGTGACATATTGGTAACATTAGAATTAATTCACGTAGAGTGCATCAAGGGTCAACATTATAGGTTGACTAATGAAATGAATTGAAAGGAATAGTACTAAGAGAAATAGGACTTTAAGCTAGACAAATCTAGCACACAAAAATTGAGAAATTGACCAAATTTTGCACCAAAGGTGCAATCTGTCCAGCTTTAGTAAATTGACCATATCTTGGTCTATACAACTCATAATGACCTGAAATTTTGCCCCGCGTGCAATAAAACAGTGCTACAATTTTGCTTCTTTGACCAGAAGCTAAAAACCAAGGGAAATTGACTTTAAGCTAGACCAATCTAGCACACTAAAATTGAAAATTGGTAATTACATAAAATGATGCTTGAAGTGATTGGGCAATGAATGCCAACTTGTGAAACGGGTAAATTGCATTATATTGACAACATATTGAATTGTAAATTGTGACATGTTGATGCTAGAATCAACCTATCCATGATGCATAAAAAGGTTAATAATTTTATTGACCAGTGAAAGGCATAGAGATGCATAAACCCTATGAATAAAGAATTAAATATGTAACATTTTAATATGCCCTAATTTGCCTAGTTGACTAGTTTGGATAGGTTGGCATGCCAATAGGATTCTGACAGCTGTTCTGTAAATGCCTTTACGTCATACTGTGTTTTATGGCTTATTATGCCATACTATGATTTTAATAGCCTATGGCTGTACAGATTGTGTTATTATACTAGGCTTAATGGCTGATTGATTTTATGGCTTTTTAGCCACACTGTTTGCACACCGGGAGATACTTTGTGACCGATGGTGTGACAGCCCGAGGTACTAGGTACCCAGTGCTAGTATATTCGTTTATCCAGTCTAGTCAGTGTATAGGCTATATGGGCAGTCATTTAAAACATTATTCAATTCAGGCAGTTAAGTTAAGTTAAGTATACGAAAATTTCAGTACAATTAAATTAAGCAATGAATGAAATGAGTAAAAGAGATTAGCAACAGAAACATAACAAAGATACAATTTGCAGAACCTTAGAGACTTAAAATACAATACAGTTAGAATAATTGATTCCTAGATATCCGATTTATGATTTATTTCTTTATTTATTTGTATATATTATTTCTTGTTATACTATTGCACCACTAAGCAGAAATGCTTAGCGCGATGTAATTGCTTCCTTGTGCAGGTATTGAAGGTAAAACCAGTAGACTGTCAACTGAGATTTTTGGAGTCCAGATTTGCAGAAGTGTTAGAAGAATTGAAGATTGTCACCTCCTCAGCAATGCATGTAGATAGGGCTCATAATTATACATGTTATGTATTTTGTTCATTCTAAGTATATTGTAATTTCATTTGTATATCCTGTACTTGACAAATTTATGTACTTAATTGGAAAATTATATAAGTTAATGAAATGTAAGAATTCTGATGTCTGAATTGGTTATCTAATCATAATGATTCTGAATGAGATTGAGTTTGAGAAATTTTGAGAAACTGATGAGATATTATTGAGATAAATTGAGCTATGAATTTGAATATGTTGTGAATTGTCTTTGGCAGGTTCAAAAGAACTGTTAGTCCAAATTACAGCAGACACTTTGTCGGATTATCGTTAAAATTTTTGAAATTTCCAAATTAGTTAGATTTTGATAAAAGTAAAAATAGCATAAACCTTAAATAAAGTTTTTAAATAAATAAATCAAGAGCTGTAATGAAATCAGATAAGATCAGGTGCTCCGGCACTCCGTGTAACACACTTTGCTTGGCTACACTGTAGACGGGTGAGGGGTGTTAGATTTAGTGGTATCAGAGCACGGTTTAGGTGTTCCTAGGCAAAGATAAGTGGAAAGATAGTGTGCATATATGCATTGCATTCATAAGAGTCGAGGTGACACTAATGCAGATCTGTTTACTTTTGATTATTCAAAGTTAAGATATGGACTTAGAGCCACAGAGGGCATTAGAAAAAGAAGTAGAAAACCTAGTTCATGAGGTTATAATGTAATAACTACGTAATGTTCTCGATGTTTGTATTGTAAGCTGCAGATTACAGTACCGATATGAGATTATTGTGTAGAGCTACGTGCTTCCTTGTGGTAGAATAAAATAAGAATATTTGTAATTTGATACAGTTATGCCCAAATAGAGTACTATTATGGAAAATAAATGTGAAAATTCTAGTCAGAAATTTAAAACTTCAGAACTAGTCTATCGAAGGACTACACTTTTAAGGTAGTTAGAGTCAGTGACTCGGTTACACTAATGTGGACTACCATTACCACAAAAATTGCTATAAGCTTTGAGAATTCAGTATGGCTATAAATTAGAAAGAACACCTTGAGGATGAAGATATTTGGACATAGATATGGAGTCTTATCAGTATTTTAATATTTTTGACAGAAAGGAATGATGTAGATATTTGAGAATACATTTAGAAATTGTATTGATGCTCTCTCCAGAAGCAAGAATAGATACCTTCCATTGATGGAGTTTGTGTATAGTGATATTTATTAAATAAGCATGAAGATACCAAGTTATAAGGTCTTGTATGAGATAAATGCAGAATACCTAGACAAAGGGTAATTTAACAGAGTTAGAATTGGTAAAAGAGACAGAAGGACTGGTAAAGAATCCTAGTATGAGAGATCAAGAAACTAATGAATAATAGAATTTCATGAGTAGGAATACTAAAGGCAGAGGAAAACAATGATGGAAAAGTGAATAAAATTATGAGACAACGATAAGCTCGGTTGTTTGAATCAGATGAATTTCGAGGACGAAATTCCTTTTTAGAGGGGAAGAGTTGTTACATCCTCATTTTCGTAGTCCATAAATTTTACTGTTCCGACGGCTAATGTCTACCCCGGAAAGTCAGAATGTCTGGAACTACACTTCAGTGATAATGAACAGACATATAATGATGAAATAAATTAGAAGAAAAGGCAAGAAAAATCAAAGAAAAATGAAAGAGAGAAAATGAAGCTAAGTTAAACGAGTCGACACCGCAGCGATGGGTGACCGCACTGGGAAGGCCGTTGCCGACCCCAGGACCGCGGGGAACCCTCAGAATTTAATTTTGGGACATAAGTAAATGTCTATTGAAATATAATTGGCACTATAATTATTAAAGAAAAATTAATAAATTAGTACAAAGAAAAAAATAAAAAAATCGAGAAACAAACAAAAATTGGTGTTACCGAAAAATAAAAAATATAACCTGAAGTGGGCTATTTTGGTCATTTGACACCTAGAGTTGCCTTTTGACCTCAATGTCCATTAAAAATAAATGATATTACACTTAGAGAATGTCATGAAAAATTAAATTGTGATACATTATAAGAATAGTGAAAGAAATGGAGGATAAAATCCAATTTATGAAACTTTGAATAATTAACATTAAAATCCAAGTTAGTGCTCCACTAACTCTTAATTTGGGACACTTAAATATTCCTTTGGGACAGCAGAACCATCATCTTCCACCTTGAGAAATAACCAGCCAAGAGAAATGAAGTTCACCATGGAAATCACCATGGATGCCCCAAATGCAACCTCCATGGGTGCATGATCAAGCCACCATTTCTACTTAGTTCCTTTATTAAAGCTTGCACACACACCTTGGGCAGTATGTTGGAAGCAAAAAAAAGAGGATTTGATGAAGTTCTGGTCAAGCTCAAAAAAGGTTAGTGCTAGTTTTTCATCCCTTGCTTCATTAAAGTTTGTATTAAGGTTGAGATGAGTTGGATGGTGAAGAAATTTGAAGGATTCGATGAGTTATTGATATATTCAATTTTGGACAACCATGAAAGTTTATTGTAGTTGAGTTTTTCTTACCTCTAATGGATGGAAATTAAGGTTGATTAGCTTAAATGGAAGTGGTAGTAAGTTAATATCCAATGATGTGCATGTTAGTGCTTGAATTAAGGGTTTGAATATGGGTCTTGATGCTTTTGCAAACTGCCATGTTTGGTAGCCTATTAAATCATGAATTTGCGTGTGAATATGTAGTTTATTAATGAAATATGCTAGTATTAAATTATGGGCAGTATGTGTAAGTGATATTTAAGTACGATTATGTTGAAGTGTATGTGTAATATTGACATTGAGATATGTTGAATTTTGATGGAAGTGAATGTTGAACTTAATGGTGAATTGTGTGCATTGAGCACTTGAATATTCTGCCCAAAATTGTTTCTGGAATTGTGTACAATATATATATGGAAGTGTTATTGATTGAATATTGAAGTAATGAGGAGGAGAAGGAATATCAAATTGGAAGTGTATGTGCTTTGTGCAGGTTACGTATTGAAGGCAGTACCTAAATTAGGCCATAAGTGCCAAACTGTGAACCCAATTGGTATGAGGCCAATGGGGGGGGGGGGGGGGGTGAAACTAGACACCAAATAGGCCAACTTTCATGTAGAAATGTTGCCAAAATTCTGCCTAGAAACTGACCTTAAAAATGACCAAATCCGGAATAGCAACCTTGCAACCCAGATTTTTGACCATATGAACAGTAGTCCTTGGGATGACCATAACTCACTCAAAACAGGTCCAATTGACCTAAACTTTTTACCATGGTTAGTTTAGACATAGATCTACAATTCTTATGAAGACACCAAAGCCCAGAAATGGCCAGAACCAAGTCAAATGGCTTGCACAAGTTCGGGTACAAAAACTGCCGAACCAAAAGTGACCTAAAATTAACCAAATTTTGCACTAAAGGTGCAATCTGTCCAGTATTGGTAAATTGACCATATCATGGTCTACACAACTCAGAATGACCTGAAATTTTGCCCCGCGTGCAATAAGACATAGACCTACAAGTTTGTAGTTTGGACCAAACCCAAAAATCGAGGGAACTAGGTTTTCTGTCTAGGTCAAAATAGTACACCGAAATCTGGTAAATTGCAATAAAATGCAATACACTAGGAAATAAAATTGGCAATATATACCAACACTAAAGGGCTATAAAATGTGACATATTGGTAACATTAGAATTGACTCATGTAGAGTGCATCAAGGGTCAACATTATAGGTTGACTAATGAAATGAATTAAAGGGAGTAGTACCAAGAGAAATAGGACTTTAAGCTAAACAAATCTAGCACACAAAAATTGAGAAATTGACCAAAATTTGCACCAAAGGTGCAATCTGTCCAGCTTTAGTAAATTGACCATATCTTAGTCTATACAACTCATAATGACCTGAAATTTTGCCCAGCGTGCAATAAGACATAGAGCTACAATTTTGCTTCTTTGACCAGAAGCTAAAAACTAAGGAAAATAGGACTTTAAGCTAGACCAATCTAGCACACTAAAATTGAAAATTGGTAATTACATAAAATGATGCTTGAAGTGATTTGGCAATGAATGCCAACTTGTGAAAAGGGTAAATTGCATTATATTGACAACATATTGAATTGTAAATTGTGACATATTGATGCTAGAATCAACCTATCCATGATGCATAAAAAGGTCAATAATTTTATTGACCAGTGAAAGGCATAAAGATGTATAAACCCTATGAATAAAGAATTAAATATGTATCATTGTAATATGCCCTAATTTGCCTAGTTGACTAGTTTAGATAGGTTGGCATGCCAATAGGATTCTGACAGCTGTTCTGTAAATGACTTTACGTCATACTGTGTTTTATGGCTTATTATGCCATACTATGATTTTAAGAGCCTAAGGCTATACAGATTGTGTTATTATACTCGGCTTAATGCCTGATTGATTATATGGCTTTTTAGCCACATTGTTTGCGCACCGGGAGATACTTTATGACCGATGGTGTGACGGCCCGAGGTACTAGGTACCCAGTGCTAGTATATCCGTTTATCCAATCTGGTCAGTGTATAGGCTATATGGGCAGTCATTTAAAACATTATTCAATTTAGGCAGTTAAGTTAAGTTAAGTATACAAAAATTTCAATACAATTAAATTAAGCATTGAATGAAATGAGTAAAAGAGATTAGCAACAGAAACATAACAAAGATACAATTTGCAGAACCTTAGAGACTTAAAATACAATACAGTTAGAATAATTGATTCCTGGATATCTGATTTATGATTTATTTCTTTATTTATTTTTATATATTATTTCTTATTATACTATTGCACCACTAAGCAGAAATGCTTAGCGCGATGGAATTGCTTTCTCGCAGTATCAAGGTAAAACCAGAGAGTATCAATCGAGATTTTTAGAGTCCAGATTTGCAGAAGTGTCAGAAGAATTGAAGATTGTCACCTCCTCAGCAATGCATGTAGATAGGGCTCATAATTATACATGTTATGTATTTTGTTCATTCTAAGTATATTGTAATTTCATTTGTATATCCTGTACTTGGCAAATTTATGTACTTAATTGGAAAATTATATAAGTTAATGAAATGTAAGAATTCTAATTTCTGAATTGATTGTCTAATCATAATGATTTTGAATGAGATTGAGTTTGAGAAATTTTGAGAAACTGATGAGATATTATTGAGATAAATTGAGCTATGAATTTGAATATGTTGTGAATTGTCTTTGGCAGGTTCAGAAGAACTGTTAGTCCAAATTATAGCCGACACTTTGTCGGATTATCATTAAAATTTTTGAAATTTCCAAATTAGTTAGATTTTGATAAAAGTAAAAATAGCCTAAACCTTAAATAAAGTTTTTAAATAAATAAATCAAGAACTGTAATGAAATCAGATAAGATCAGGTGCTCCGGCACTCCGTGTAACACACTTTGCTTGGCTACACTGTAGACGGGTGAGGAGTGTTACATATACCACATTTTTTGTTATAATTATGTTGGCATTAATTGCCAATTGAATTTCTAAGCTCTTCAAGTGAAACTTCAAAAATTCAGTTTTGGGATCACTTGTTTCTACTATTCCATTGGGTCTTCTACGGTGAAAATTTGGCTAAATTTCTTTCATCAAAGTTGTTCCTTAATGTGTGTAGTTTATTTTCCCTTTTGAATCACTCCATTTGGAGTTTTTTTTAACTCAAGTTATGGTCATTTAACCATAAGTAGTTGGATTGACCAGAATCTAGAATTCTGGGTAACTTTTGGTTCTGGCAGATTTGAGGACCTAATTTTGGGTGGCAAATTGACTAGGTTATGGCTAGAATTTGGATTTGTGTTCTTTATAAAAGTTGTTCTACTATATCATAGCTTTCCAATGCCACAAAAGTTATGTCATTTGGACCTTTCTACAACAAGTTATGACCATTTGAACAAATATGGTCATATGGTCAATTCTGTACAGGGGCAGGGTACCTAATCCAGATTGAATCAATTTTTAGACCAACTTTTAGTCAGTTTTAGGGTAGGTTTCTGCATGAAAATTGTAGCTTCGGGTCTTAATTTTCATCTTCAATTGGCCTCACACCAATTGTAGCAATAGAATTTCAATTATGGTCCTTTAAGTGGACCATGGTCAGGCTATCCAGATTGGACATTACACATTCACCATACAATTTCAATTTCAAGCATTCACTCACATTTCAATTCATGCCATTTGACCAATTTAAGCTTCAATTAGGTCAATTTGTATCAATTTTGAAAACCTCCAAATTTTTCCCCAATTTCAACTTGTCAAGAACCCTAATTTCTCTAAATTGCACAATTTATGAATTTCAAGTATACCATACATATTTACATGCTCAATTGAATTCACATACTCATTTAATTCCAAAATTTTTCATCAAATCCAATATCTCCCTAGGCTGGCCTAATTCCCTATGGTCCATTTTCTTGTCATTTAGTTTCAATTTTCAAGAATTTTTTTAACTTAGTTGATTTGCCTAATCATAAATATAAGGAGAGAAATTGAAGAATCACTAACCTCTTGTGAAGTTTCTCAAAGTTCCAATTCCCTTCAATTTTCTTTAAAATTCCTTCTTCCAATCTTTCTCTTGAAACTCAATTTGAAGTTTTCTACAATTTTTCTAAAGGAATGAGGGTGCAAATTTAAGGATTAAAAAGCTTTTAAGGGAGTTTCAATGGAGGAATTGAAAAATTTTGAGAGAGGGGAGAGAGAAGTATTCGGCCAAGGGAAGAAGAAAACTAAAACTATTTTTTTTTTCATTTTGTCTCTTTAAATCATTAATTATCTCTTAATTTCAAAAATTAAAAATTATTATTATTATTATTATGTCATGCTTGCATCACTTAAGTGATGTCATAAAGATTGATTTTAATTTCTTTTCTTTTCTTTTCCTACACCTTTCCTCTTTTATTCAGTATTTCAAAATATTAATTCCCTATATTTGATTGGACATTTAGGCCAAAAGTCACCTCTAAGGGTGAATTGACCATTTTGCCCCTTATCGGTCTGATCCGTTGCTCCAATAGTATTTAATTGTTTTCGGATCGCTAGTTTAATTATTTGAACTGGTTCTTAGTTCTTTTCTGTGGTTTTCATATTTCCCATAGCTTTGCAATTTTTCTTAGGCCTACGGTGTCACAATGTCCCATACTAAATTAGGGTTTTGACTGAGCTCGCAGCCACTTCCCGATACAGTCACCCATCGCTGTGACCTTGGCTCATTTAACCCTTTATGCTTTGTTTTTCTTATTTGTATTTTACCTTCAGGTAATTTCTATTAATTTTTATTCATGTCTTTTCTAGATGGTACAGACATATGTCTAGACATCCTGATTGTCCGGACAGACACTAGCCACCGGAACAGTAGAATGTTATAGATTGCTTAATATAGGCGTGTTACAATTCTCCCCCCCTTAAAAGAAATTTTGTCTTGAAATTTTACCTGGTCTTAGTTTCTGAACAGTTATGGATACTGTCTCCTCATGTCCTCCTCACGCTCCCAAGTAGTCTCCTGGCTTGAATGATGGTTCCACAGCACCTTAACCAATGGTATCTGCTTGTTCCTTAATTGCTTCACCTCATGTGCTAGAATCTCTATGGGTTTTCCTTATATGTGAGGTCTGGATTCACCTCAATCTCCTCAACAGGTAGAACATGAGATGGGACTGATCTACACCTCCTCAACATAGACAAATGAAGACATTATGTATCTTTTCCAACTCTGGAGGTAGTGCCAATCGGTATGCCAAAGGGCCCACTCTTTCCAGAACCTCATACGGCCTAATGAAACGAGGACTTAATTTCCCCTTTCTGTCAAATCTCATAATTTTCTGCCAAATCTCATAATTTTCTTCCAAGGGGAAATCTTGAGGAATACCTTATCACCCACTGTGTACTCAATGTCTCTCCTCTTCAAATCAATATAGGACTTCTGCCAGTCTGATGTAGCCTTTAGTCAATCTCTGATAAGCTTAATCTTCTCCTCGGTCTGCAAAATAATTTCTAGGACAATAAGTTTTCTTTCACCCACTTCATTCCAACACAGAGGAGTTTTACACTTTCTGCCATACAAAGCTTTATATGGAGGCATTCCAATGCTTGATTGGTAGCTGTTGTTATAGGCAAACTCAATCAAAGGCAAGTGTGTGTCCCAACTACCTTCAAATTCAATCACACAAGCCCACAACATATCCTTTAGTATTTGAATTACCCTCTCAGACTGGCCATTTGTCTATGGGTGGAATACCATACTAAAGTTCAATCTAGTCCCTAGGGCTTTTTACAAACTACCCCAAAATCTAGAAGTGAACCTTGGATCTCTGTCTGACATAATCGATACTGGCACCCCATGTAGTCTCACAATCTCATCAATATATAGTTTAGCCAATCCAGACTGTAGTCCATCCTCACCGGCAGAAAGTGAGCAGACTTGGTTAATCTGTCCACTATGACCCACACTGCATTATGATTCTTCTGTGTTTTCAAAAGTCCCATCACAAAATCCATTGTTATTCTTTCCCATTTCTACTCAGGCACTAGTAATGGATGTAGCAACCCTGCTGGCACTTGGTGTTCTGCCTTTACTTGCTGACAAGTTAGGCATTTGGATACAAAATAAGCTATGTCTCTTTTCATACCCATCCACCAATAATTCTCTTTCACAGTTCTGTACATCTTGGTTCCACCAAGGTGCATAGCAAAAGGATACTCATGTGCTTCCTTCATAAGGATTTGTCTCAAATCCATATTATTAGGAATGCACATTCTACCCTAGTGTGGCAGTAGGCCATCATTATTTACTAAAAATCTGGTTTTCTTGCCTTCCCGAGCTTCCTCCATCAGTTTCACATACTTTTCATCATCCTGTGTAAAAATCTTTATCTGATCAATCAACACTGGCTGTACATGCCATGCAGCTACCATCTGTCTCTCGTCATCAATCTCTAAACTAGCATGCAGTGCTTTCAGCTCATGTACCATAGATAAAGGAGAAACTTTTAAACTCGCCATGGTTTTATAGCTCAAAGCATCAGTTACCATATTTGCCTTCCCTGGCTAGTAGTCTATCAAACAATCATAGTCCTTAATCAGTTCTAACCACCTCCTTTGCCTCAAATTTAACTCTTTCTGGGTACCCAGATACTTCAGGCTCTTGTGATCTTTGTAGATGTAACACTTTTCCCCATATAGATAATGACTCCAGATCTTCAGAGCAAATACAATAGCTGCAAGCTCTAAGTCATGTGTAGGGTAGTTTCTCTCATGAGGTTTCAGCTGGCGAGATGCATAAGCAATGACGTTTTGGTCTTGCATCACACATAGCTTAACCCATTGTGAGATGCATCGCTATAAATAGTGTATTCTCTACCCGGAGTATGTAAAGTTAGGACTGGAGCTTCAGTCAAACATCTTTTCAATTCATTAAAACTCTGCTGACATTTGTCAGTCCATTTAAATTTTACATCCTTCTGGAGCAGCTTGGTTAGTGGAGATGCTAACATAGAAAATCCCTAAACAAAACAGCGGTAGTATCCAGCTAAACCCAGAAAATTGCGAACTTCTGTAACATTCCTAGGCGGCTTCCAATTAAGGATAGCTTCTACCTTGCTAGGATCTACCTTAATGCCTTCAATTGATACAATGTGCCCTAAGAAAGAGATTTCTTCCAACCAAAATTTGCACTTCGATAACTTGGCATACAACTGTTTCTCCCTTAAGATCTGTAGCACAATTTGTGGATGTCTGTCATGCTCCTCTGCACTTTTCGAATACAATAATATGTCATCAATAAACACAATAACAAAGTGTTCGAGATATGGCCTGAAGATAGTGTTCATTAGGTCCATAAAAGTAGCTAGAGCATTGGTTAACCCGAATGGCATAACCAGAAACTCATAATGGCCATATCGAGTTCTAAAAGCAGTTTTTGGAATACTCTGCTCTTACACCCTCAACTGATAATAGCTAGAACTCAAATCAATTTTATAGAATGCAGCTGCACCCTTCAACTGATCAAACAAGTCATCTGTGTGGGGTAATGGATGTTTGTTCTTTATTGTCACCTTATTCAATTGTCAGTAGTCGATACACAAACAGTGAGTGCCATCTTTCTTTTTAACAAACAACACTGGCGCTCCCCATTGTGACATACTAGGGCAAATGAAGCCCTTGTCAAGTAATTCTTGCAACTGCACCTTCAACTTCTTTAACTTAGCAAGTGCCATTCTGTATGGGGTAATAGAGATTGGGTCCACACCAGGCATAACCTCAATTTTGAACTGCACCTCCCTTTATGGAGGTAATCCTAGCAACTCTTCAGGAAACATATCCAAAAAGTCACATACTATGGGGATGTCCCTCAATATTGGACTCCCAACTTGGGTGTCTATCACATGGGCCAAGTAAGCTTCACACCCTTTTCGGATCATTTTTCTAGCAAGTGTAGCGAAAATAAGGTTTGATGGCAATAACTGCTTCTCCCCATGTATTACCACATAACCGTATTGAGGGAGACCAAAAGTGACTGTCTTCAGTCTACAGTCAATCATTGCATGATGCCTGGCTAACCAATCTATACCCAAAATGATATCATAATCTCTGAAGGGCATCTCAATCAAGTCGGACAGGAATGTGTGTTCTTGGTTCACCAAATGACAATCCCTATACATTCTATTCACCCTAACCTCTTGTCCCAAAGGACTAGTCACTAACACGTCAAAATCCACTTTCATACAAGGGACAGCAATAAAGCTAATGATGCTAGCACTAACATAGGAATGAGTAGATCCGGGATCAAATATTACAAACACATCTTGATCAAAGATAGAGAATGTACCAGCCACAATATCGGATGTTTCAGCCTCTTCTCTCTGTCTCATAGTGTAGACTCTAGCTGGAGCACTACCTTGCTCTGACTGATTAACTATGCCCTGACTGCCTGAGGTATTGCCCCTACCTCTGCCTCTACCTCTGCCTCTGCCTCTGCCTCTGCTAGCTGGCTGTGAACCTCTGGCGGCAAAACTCTGAATAGATCCTTCTGCTGTGGTAGTGAGTGGCCCAGATCTATGGAGACTGGTGCAATCCTTCGCAAAATTTCTCGTACCACTGTAGTTATAATAAGCATCGATAGCCTTATAATATACCCCACCATGGTTCCTTCCATAAGTCTCACAAGGATGGGGAGGAAAGGAACTTCTGGTCATCTGCTGATCAGATCTAGGTGGTCTCTGTCCCAAAAATCTTCCCCTACCAGACTTTTTACTATTCTGTCCTCTGAAATTTTTCCTCTTCCCAGTACCATTGGAACTCTGATCCACTGGCTTCTCACTTTTCTCTTTCTCTACTTTCCCTTTCTTAGGTGCCCCTTTCTGCTTCTATCCTCTTTAGCTCTAATACTTGAGATATGAGTTTAGAGAAGTTATCATGCTGGAATCTCACCACTTGCATTCTCAAACTGGGCTTCAATTTGGCTTCAAACCATTTACACTCTTCTCTACTGGTAGCAAGTAGACTCCCGGTATAGTGGTTCAGACGAGAAAATTCCCTTTCATACTCTGCCACTGTTCTATTCTCCTGTTTCAAACTTAAAAATTCATATAGCTTCATATCCACATACGCATCTGGAATATATTTCTGTCTGAATTCTCGAAGAAAATCATCCCATGTCAATATCGGAGGTTCCACCAAACTATGGGGATGGTCTTCCACCAATCATATGCATCCCCCTATAGTACTGAGCTTGAATATTCAAATTTCAACTCCTCTGTGCAATGCAGCATCTTCTATTCTTTCCAAACATTGTTCAGCTTCTAACGGATCCACAGTCCCCTTATATTCTATCACACCATACTTCATCAATTTATCATACTGTTTGGCTAGAGGCTACGATGGCACTACTGATGCTTGTAATGGGGCTTGAGTAGGCAAGTTTCTAGCCATTTGTTAAAATAACATAGCCATCTACTAAGCGAACTGAGTAGGAAACTGCGGCATTTGAGGAGCTAGAGCGGCTGACCCACTCACATTTTGAAGAGCTGGGGCTTCCCTTAGTTCCTCAGCTTCAACTGATTGCTCGACTGAGTGATTCCCTTCTTCCATAGTCAGTTAGAGGGTATTCTACCTCCTGAACAAATAACACAAGGAGATTTCCCTCCATTAGTTCATATTTATAATGTAATGTACTATATGTATCAAATAATGACATTGAGCAGTTGTACTATCAAAGAAAAATATTCAACTTCATAGGTCGAAACACACTTTAAAACTTGCTCTGATATCACTAAAACATGTCACACCATACCCCTCCGTAAGGCATAACATGAACCTGTAGTATACCTAATGGATTACAGAACTTCGCCTACTTTTAATCCATTAAATACACTACAAGGGATTTTAAAACTTTTTTCATTCATTCTAAATTGTAAAGTGATGTGAAAGCATTATTTGAAAACCTTTAGTTGGAGTTTATGTCATAAAATAAGATTTTGAATAATTTATTTTCTGCAAATTTTATAAAAATTTCGGTAGAGTGTCAGCTGTATTTTGAGAAAACAGTTCTTTAAAAACCTGTAAAAACACTCCTAATATATTTATTTCAACCCCAAACTCTAATACAGTTTCAATTCAACTCAATTTCAACAACACAATCTCCATAATTTCAAGTAACTCATCACCAAAAACATAATTATAAAATGAACTCAAACATTTCATTATAAAGGACTGGTCAGTTCACAAATATTTACATTGGTCAAAATAAAATTTTGAAATTTAATATACAATGTTTATACAACTGCTCAAGTCCACAAGTAAATACATATACAGTTATATCTGTACATTACAATAATATTTACAAGGGTATAATCTATATGCCCGGTAGTGACTCCCAAAAAGCTAAACAATCCAATTCACAAATAGCCTACTCTTCTGCTTTCTCTACCTCTCTACCTACGAAAGCAACAAAGAGCTATCGTAGAGCCAAAGACTCATGGTGCACAACATAAAGAAAATAATAATTTAAACAATAATTAAGTCATAAGTAAATCAATTGATATGTTAACACATAAAACCCTACTTTATTTCTGAAGTCAAAAAATTTCTTAAAGAATCAATTTCCATTTTATAATTTACCAATTAATATATACACAACTTAATCATGACACCAATGTTCAATTCGTCCTAATAGCCAAAGGCTAATGAGGTGTCACACCCTACACCTCCGTAAGGTATAACATGATCCCGTAGTGTACCTAATGAATTACCAACTTCGTCTACTGATAACCCATTAAATATACTACAAGGGATTTTAAAACTTTTCTTACTTCTTTTTACAGTGGTGAGCACTTTTGACAGGTGTTAAAAATTTTTTAACTGAAGTGAAGCAACATAACAAATTTGAGTATAAATAATTTCTATAAAAATTTTGGCGGAGTGCCATCTGTATTTTGAATGAAATAGTTCTTCAAAAACTTGTAAAAAAAAACACTTCCAATATTTTTCTCAATCCCAAACTCCAATAACAATTCAACAAAATAATTTTCTCAACATTATCAACTCAGTTCAATAATCAATTTTCCAGTGTTCCCAAAAGATGAGATAAAAGAAATATGTCACAATATTTTTACAAGCCAAAATAATTTATAATTTTAGTTTACAACTGCTCAAGACCAAGTACAATATATATATATACAGTGCACATATATTACAACAAAAACTACACAATATGGTATACTCGATATACCCGGCGAAATCTCAAAATGTGGTACAAGCAGCCTACTCTGCTGCTCTGTCCGTCTGTCTACCTGCGACAGTAATGAAAAAGCTATCGCTGAGTAAAATTTACTTAGTAGTGCACAATAACAATTTAAAATGTGGTATGTAAAACTTTTATTGACAATTTACAATCCAAACAATTCACAATTTTTCAAAGCTCATATAACACAAATTTGATCAAACAATTGAATAACACAGTGTTGCCAATCAACAACAAAACTTAGGTCATGACACAAATTTTCCGAACATGCCGTGTTGTGCACCACGACAAGGCACACTCACCCCACTAATCAAAATCAATGAGGGAGATATCTAGCAAGATAATGAGTACTCATCCACACTCACCTCAGACTAGCAAGTCAAAGAGGGAGGAATATAATCACACTCACCCCATAAATGGAGCAGGAACATAGTAATATTATCATGCTAAGTGTGAATTAAAATAATTCCAAATCACAATATTTAAATATTTCATACAAACCACAAATTACATTTTGTCTCAAAATTTCCATTTGCAAAATAGGCAACACAATAATTTCCAAATAATATTCCCAAAGTCAAAACAATAAAAAAACTATTCATAATTCATTTCTCCAATAAATTTTCTAGTAAAAGTAGTGAATATAAAAAGTATTGTGCACAGACCTGATTTGAGTCTCCCTTAGGCCTTGACTCAATATTCCTTATGCTTCTCAATAACCTTTTCAACTGAAATACACAATTTAAAGTGTTTCAGTACTCAATGAATTTGTTTCTAACAATAAAATCCAATATTTAAATTTTCTTGGTACTATTCCCTTCAATTCATTTCATTAGTCAACCTATAATGTTGACCCTTGATGCACTCTAAGTGAGTCAATTCTAATGTTATCAATATGTCACATTTTATAACCCTTTAGTGTTGATATATGTTACCAATTTCATTTCCAAGTGTATTGCATTTTATTGCAATTTACCGGATTTCGGTAAACTATTTTGACTTAGCCGGACGACCTAGTTCCCTCGGTTTTTGAGTTTCGGTCCAAACTACAAACTTGTAGGTCTATGTCTTATTGCAGGCGGGGCAAAATTTCAGGTCATTCTGAGTAGTGTAGGCCAAGATATGGTCAATTTACTGAAGCTGATCAGAATACACTAAAATGGTAAACTTAGGTCATTTTTAGGTCACTTTTGGTTCAGTCAGTTTTGATACCTTAACTTGTGCAAGCTATTTGGCTTGATTCTGGCCATTTCTAGCATTGGTGTCTTCATAAGAATTGTAGATCTATGTCTAAACTATTCATGGTAAAAATTTCAGGTTAATTGGACCTGTTTTCAGTGAGTTATGGTCATGCTAATGACTACTGTTCATATGGTCAAAAATTCTAGCCTGCACATACCTATTCTGGATTCGGTCAAACTTTATGTCACTTTGTGGATAGAATTTAGGTAGGTTTCCTTCATAAAAGTTAGCACATTTTGTGCCTAGTTTCACCTCCAATTGGTCTCATACGGGGTCATTTGGATACTAGCTTGGTAGCTATTGTTGTATGCAAATTCTGCCAGTGGGAGGTATCTATCCCAACTTCCCTCAAACTCAATGACACAACTCCTCAGCATATCCTCAAGGACCTGACAAGTATTTCACGTTATTGTTATCATTTCAATTCAATATTTGTATCAATTTCATTGGTTTCAATTGTTTACCTGGATTACTCTTTCTGATTGTCCATCCGTCTGAGGATGGAAAGCTGTACTGAAATGAAGTTGTGTTCCCAAGGACTCATGCAACTTCTTCCAAAATCTCGATGTAAACCTTGGGTCTCGATCAGATATGATGGAAAGTGGAATCCCATGCAGTCTAACTATCTCACTGATATACAATTCTGCTAACTTCTCCAGTGAGTAGTCAGTCCTAACTGGCAGAAAATGAGCTGACTTTGTCAATCTATCAACTATCACCCATGCTGCATCATATTTCTTCCGGGTGAGAGGTAGCCCACTTACAAAATCCATGGTGACCCGATCCCACTTCCATTCAGGTATGCGTATAGGCTGTAGCAAACCCGATGGAACTTGATGTTCTGCCTTGACTTGCTGACATGTCAAGCATTTAGTCATATAGTCAGCTATGTCCCTCTTCATACCAGGCCACCAATACTGAAGCTTCAGGTCATGATACATCTTTATACTTCCTGGGTGCATAGCATATACACTGGTGTGTGCCTCTTTTAGAATACTGGCCTTCAATTCCCCATCATCTGGTACACCCATTATGTGAGGCATCACTAAAGACCACAAAGTCCTTTCCGGACACTAGCTGAGTTAACACTGGTGCCTCTGTCAACACAGCCTTCAATTTCTCAAAACTGGTCTGACACTTGTCATTCCAGTCAAATTGGACATTCTTGTGTAACAACTTGGTTATTGGAACAGCTATTAGGGAAAATCCCTTCACAAATCTCCTATAATACCCAGCTAGCCCCAAGAAGCTTCTGACCTCAGTTGTGTTTCTGGGAGGCTTCCATTCCATCACTGCTTCTATTTTCTTGGGATCCACCCTAATCCCATCAGCTGACACTATGTGTCCAAGGAATGCAATCTCATTCAGCCAAAAGTCACACTTGGACAACTTAGCATACAGCTTCTTTTCTCTCAGGGTTTGTAGAACAATCCTCAAATGCTCATCATGTTCTTCCCTGGTCTTGGAATACACCAAAATATCATCAATAAAGACCACTACGAACCGATCTAGGTATGGATGGAAGATACAGTTCATAAGGTCCATAAATGCCGCTGGTGCATTTGTTAGGCCAAAGGGCATCACCAGAAACTCATAATGCCCATATCGTGTCCTGAATGCAGTCTTGGGCACATCTACATCCTTCACCCTCAACTGATGATACCCTGATCTGAGATCAATCTTAGAAAATACTCCTGCTCCCTTCAGCTGATCAAACAGATCATCAATTCTAGGCAACGGATATTTGTTCTTCACAGTCACTTTATTCAACTGCCGGTAATCAATATAAAACCTAAAGGTCCCATCCTTCTTTTTCACAAACAGCACTGGAGCTCCCCATGGTGACACACTGGGGCGTATGAACCCCTTATCAAGCAACTCTTGCAACTGAGTTTTCAACTCCCTCAATTCAGTGGGTGCCATCTTATAAGGAGCAATCGAAATGGGTGCTGTACCCGGCAGTGTCTCAATAGCAAATTCAACTTCCCTTTCTGGTGGCAAACCAGGCAACTCTTCGGGAAATACCTCTGGGAAGTCCTTTACTGTGGGTATGTCACTCAGGTTTGGCTTAGCCTGCCTAGTGTCCACCACATGTGCTAGGTAGGCTTCACAGCCTTTTCTCATCATTCTTCTTGCAACTGTGGCTGAGATAACATTGGATAAGAAATCTGTCCTTTCCCCCATAACTATGATCTCATTACCCTCAGAAGTTTTCAAAGAAATCCTCTTCAATTTGCAATCAACTATTGCCTGATGACGTGACAACCAGTCCATTCCCAAAATCACGTCAAACTCGTGGAAGGGCAACTCAATCAGGTCTGCCAAGAATTCACACCCTTGAATCCTTAACGGGCAACCCTTGTATACCTTGTTCACCACTACACTGTGACCCAATGGATTAGTGACCAGAATGTCTTGGTCACTCTCCCCTATTAGTATCCCCCTTTCTACTGGTAAGTTGATGCAAATGTAGGAATGAGTGGATCCTGGATCCACCAATGCATGCACAGGTGTAGTGTAGAGGAAGAACGTACTCGATGACGCCCGGCATCTTGCTCCTCCCGAGCTCTCGTGGCATAATTCCTGGCAGGTGGTCTGTTATCTGGCCTCTCTGCTGGCTCAGATGCAGGCCTCTGTGATGGTCCAACAGCCTCAGATTTACCAGATTTTCTACCTCTCTGTGGTGCAGGAGCAGGTCTGTCTGCTTGTGTTGGAGCAGCTGTAGTAGTTTTGCGTGGACAGTTTCTTAGCTGATGCTCTGTTGACTCACACCTCAAGCAGGCACCAGTCACTCTCCAACACTCCCCCTTATGCCATTTCTGACAGTGTGGACACGCAGAAGATGCTGGGGCTGGTCCCCTGAACCCCATCCCTGGAGAGCTGCCCACTGATGGTGTGGACTGACCTCTCCTAGGGGTAAACTGTGGCCTGGGCCCCTGAGACTGACCCTGACCCTGTGGCTGAGCTGAACTCTATGCAGGAGGACCCTTGAACTTCTTCCCAAATGCAGGAGCTGAACTAGACTGACCCGGGCCCCTCTTCTGCTGTCTATCCCTTCTGGTCTGCTCACTGATTCTTACTTTTTCTACCTTTATTGCAGCTTCCACTAACTTGGTAAATTCTGTGATTCCCAGGGCAGTGAGCTGGATCTTGATGTTGTCATTTAGTCCCTCTTCAAATCTCTTACATCTTTCAGCTTCATTAGGGACTATCTCCCTTCCATAGCGGCTTAATCGGACGAATTCCTTCTCATACTCAGCCACTGACAGCTGTCTCTGCCTCAGGTTAATGAATTCCCTTCTTCTCTCTTCTAGGTATACAGTACCCACATATTTCTTCTTGTATTCAGAGAGGAAGAAATCCCAAGTTACAGCTTCTGGCTGCACTTCACTGGACACCGTGTCCCACCACTCATAAGCATCATCTTATAGCAAAGATATGGCAGCTTCCAGGTTTTGCTCTGGAGTGCAGTGGAGTTGTTTTAGGACTCTACCTGTTCTGTTCAACCAATTCTCGGCTGCAACAGAGTCATCTTCTCTCTTGCATAGAAGTCCACAGCTCCAAACTTTCTTAGCCTTTCCAGGTGTGATTTCTGCTGTGGAGCTGGTGGTAGTGGTGGTGCTGGCATTACCCCAGCCATTTGTCTAAAGAAGTCGGCCATTTGCTGAAACATGGCCTATGGAGGTCGAAAGGTGCTCGCTTGAGCTGGCAGAGCAGATTCTCTCATGCCCCCAGTCTCAGCTGCTGCAGGTGGAGCATGACTCTCCACTTCCTCCTCAACGGCTCTCTGAGATGAAGGGTCCATATCCTATTCAAAATAAGAAAGATAAATAGATCTGCGTTAGTGTCACCTTGACTCTTACAAATGCAATGCATGGTATGGAGTCAATCTAGGCCCAGAAACGCCTAAGCCGTGCTCTGATACCATTAAATGTGACACCCCTTACCCGTGTACAGTATACCAGAGTAAGTAATGCCACACGGTGTACCGGCACATTCTAATATACCTTAATTAATTGATACCATGCTTGTGAATATAATTTATGAAATATAATTTATTTTAGCCATTTATCAAAAGTATTATTTATTTGAGGTTCCGAAGATTTTAATGAAAATCCGGCGGAGTACCGGCTAAAAATGGAGAAAACAGTTCTTCGGAACCTGTTAAAAACACTTCCAATATTTGTATTCCATCATCTCAAACTCCAATATCCAAAATCTCAACATTTCAATTTCAATTCTCAGTCATCCATCACATGTGATGCTCACATATATATATCACAAATAAACATTTACTTTTCCATTTACAAATACAATTTTCATAATTTACATGAACATCAATATATAATGCACAAGTTTAATTACATATATGAAAATCAAAATTTATTTACAGAATGCCAAAATGACACCTACTGTCCTACCAATGCACTGCAGAAGTTGAGGTGACAAGGACACTGTGCAGAACTGCAGGATGGACTCACCCAGTCTGTGGTCTACTGGGCTCACGATCGGGATCTCCAGTACCTACGCGTGGCAAAAGCAACGCGCTAAGCAATAATGCTTAGTGGTGCAATAATATAATAAAAGAAAATAGCAAGAAAATAAATGTGTATAGAATGTGTATGCTTTCTTTGTTTGGTGTTGGTATATTCATTATTTCATTAACTTTGTTCACTTTTATTCATTTGGTTGCCCCAAGTAACCTACACTAGACGATCGGATCGATAACGGGTAACCGCACTGGGTACCTAGTACCTCGGCCGTCACACCATCGGTCACATATGCATCTCCGGTGTGCAAATGTAATGGCTAACAAGTCAGAATAATATCGGCACAAGGCCAAGTCTCAATACAAAGTCGAATGGCTAAAAGCCATGAAATCACAGAATGGCATATCGCCATGTGCGATCGCTAATCGAACCCTATTGGCATGCCAAACTATCCAAACCAATCATGTTAGGTATACTAGGGCATTGGAAACTTTTAAATTCTTCAATTTGTGAATTTCATGTTTTGGTGTTACTATTCACCTCATTGGTCAACAAAAATGTTGACTTTTGGATAGAAAATATGTACATTGACTTTGGCGCTCCCAACATACTACATTTTGTATTTAAAACTTGTTGGCATTAAGCGTTAATACCATTTCTAAGCATTAAACCAAAGGAGCATATTTTTCAGATTTTGTACCATAACTTCAGTGTTCCATTAGGAGCTGTTACAGTGGAAATTTGAGGAAATGACAAACATGAAAGTTGTTCCTTATTTTGTCTAGTTGAATTTCTTTTTTTGAATCACTCCATTTGGAGTTTTGTAGCTCCAGATATGGCTCAAAAACCACAGCTGGCCGGATTGCCAATCTGCAGAATTGACCATATCTACAGTAACAGGAACAGTAACTAGAGTCACTTGGTTGGATGGGTTCTGGCCATAATTTGGGGTAGTTTCCTTCATAAAAGTTGTTTGTATATGTCTTAACTTGTTACTGTAAAAATTTCAGGTCAATTGACCATATCTACAGTGAGTTATGGCCAAATGAACAATTACTGTTCATTTGGTCAATTCTGCAGAATCAGTTGCAGGGTATCCGGATTGGGGCCAAGTTTTGGTCCTCTTGCTTTGGTCTTTTGGGCATGGTTTCTTTAGAAAAAATGTGCCATTATAAGCCTAGTTTCATGTCCAATTGGCCAAACACCAATTGGACTAACACAGCCAAAGTTATGGCTTTGTAATTGGACTGAAATTTCAGTCCATTTGCTGCTGTCCTAGGACAGCTTACACCTTGACTTTGCCATACCATTTTTCAGTCCAAATTGTGGCCAACATACCTCAAATGGTCACTTATTGACCATTAGATTGTTCTTTAACAGTTTAATAAGCCAAGTCAATTTTTTTCTTCTCAAAACCCTAATGTCCAATGCCATTTACCCATAAACCTCAATTAGCACCCTAACTCAACATCCATGCATATTCACACCTTAAACACCATTTCTAGCTCACTTTAAGTCCATTAAAACAATCAAAACCATTCCTCTATTAGGGCTGCCAAATTCTTTGGTGGACATACACATGAATTTGTTTCATTTATTTCACAATTTCTCATCCATTACAAGCCTCAATCATGGAATTAATGAGTTTTAACTACATACATGCACTAACCTCTTGTAGGGAGATTTTTCTCAAGCTCAAAACTTCACTTTCCTTCTTCTTCTTGGCTGCCAAAAGCTTCCCCAAGTGATATGATCAAGGTTTAATGAAAGGGGTTAGGGGAAATATGGTGGAAATGATGGAAATCTAAAGCTTGAAAAAGCTTTAATGGAGGGTGGCTATGGGACTAAGGTTTCGGCTGCATGAGGAAGGAGGGGTGGCTGCTGCAATTTTTTGGTTATTTAGTCTTCATTTAGTCTTTTTATTAGTTAGTCAATTGATGGCTTAATTGTGATTGGTCAAAATTTTCTTAATGACATCACCATGATGTCATAAATAAGCTTTTTCCTTATTTTCTTTCCTTTCCTCCACTACTCATTTTCAATTTAATTTCTAGTAATGTTTCTTCATATTTTATGTCATATTAATTATTTACTCAACTGAACAAGTCGGCCAAAAATCACCTCTGAAGGCGAAATGACCAAAATGCCCTCCGTTTGGCTTAACGGGTCAAAATTGTCTGTACCGATTGAAAAATTTTTCTAGGTATTTTCATGGCATTCTAAAGCCATGGGAACCTCAATAACCCTTCTCTGGAGTCCCAAAAATTATTTTATAATTTTTCCCCCGGGTCTAGGGCTCCTCGTTGCGAGAACCGCAACTTCCCTCTGGTTACCCATCGCTAGGGCACCGGCTCGTTTAACTTGGTTGTATTTTATTTCAAAAATTTTTATTAAATTTTTCTTATTAATATTTGAGTTAATTATGATTCCCGACTTTAGTTTAAATATTTTTCCGGACGTTCTAGCTGTCCGGACCGACACCAGTTACCGGAACAGTAGAATGTACGGAGTTGGTACAGGGAGGGTGTTACAGTTAGGGTATCTCCTGAACAAATAACACATGGAGATTCCCTCCGTTAGTTCATATTTATGATGTAATGCACTGTATGTAACAAATATGGACATTGAGCAGTTGTACTTAACAAGGAAAGACACAAATTCTCAAGTTAAAACATACTTCAAAAACCTGGCTCCGATACCACTAAAACATGTCACACCACCCCTCTGTAAGGCATAACATGATCCCGTAGAATACCTAATGAACTACCGAACTTCACCTACCGATAACTCATTAAGTACCCTACAAGGGATTTTAAAACAATTTTCTTACTTTTGATAAGTGGTGAGCATTTTCTAATAGGTATTAAAACATTTAATTAAAGTTGGAAACTAGTTAAAATTTTTGGCCCATTTTATTTTTCCACAAATTTTATAAAAATTTCGGCAGAGTGCCGTCTGTATTTTGAGAAAATAGTTCTTCAAATACCTAAAAAAAAGCGCTTCCAATAATTTTTTCAACAACTTCTTCAAATTCACAATCAATTCCAACAACTCCACAATCAATCTCAACCAATTTCTCAAGTTTCAAAATTCAACAATCCTCATTTCTCAATTTCAAAAAAATTCAGTAATCATCAAGATACTATCAATCAATTTCATTCATTCATATTTCATTAAAGATAAACAATTTATATACATCATACTAAAATCTACATTAGGAAAATCCAAACTAAAATTTATTACAAACTTTATATAAACGTTGTACAAGCTACTCAAGACCAATTTTACATGTCCTTATATTTATGTGTATTACATACCTCAAAATAAATATTTACAGTTAGGGTATAACTTATACCCGATATAACTTCAAGGTAAATCGCTCCACAATCCTCAGCAGCTCACTCTGCTGCTCCTCTAGTCTCTAAATCTGTGGCAGCAATAATAGCCATCGCTGAGTACTAGGACTTAGAGGTGCACAACATTTGAAAATAATCTTTATGTAGAATTTAAATCATATTTATTCAAAAATTAGACTGAACATGAGAATTAAATATAAAACATGAATTATGAGATTTTAACCCAAACAATTTCATTTCGAAGTATCAAAACACATTTCATAAAACTCACAGTTATATCATACCATTCGAAACAAATATAATCTCAATAGCTAGAGGCTAAGGAGAAGTCACATCACAAGGCTAGCTAGCTCAAATATATGGATATCCATTCAATTTCTTCTTCTACTGGCACACACCTCAACACTTCAGCCAGAGAAGGAATCAAAATTCGAAACTGATTAGCCCCACTAGTCATGTTACTAAGGTGTTCAAATATATGATCATGACACTGTGGTTTCAAAACTTATCTTAACAATTTACTAGACATTGCCATTTCAAATATACACAAATAAATTTCAACAATTTAAATCAAAAGCATCATAATAATGTCACAATTCAATATTTCAAATTATTTAAAAGAATATGCAGAAGGTAATTTACAAAAATTATACATTGTGCACAAACCTTAAGCGAGTCACCTCTTGGCCTTGACTCGATTCCTCGGGTTCTTTCTCGGTGTTCTTTTCCACTAAAACACACAGTTTCACAGTGTTTTAGTATCATAACTTAGCATATATCCAAAAATAAATTTACATTCACTTATACCCAGCTCTAATGTGCTAATCTTGACGTTCTTTAATTTTTGTGTTTCGGGTTACTATTCACTATACTATTCAAGTCAATTGTTGACTTTCTAAGGCTTAATAGGTATGGGAATTCTAACTTCACCCACATACCACATTTTGATAACTAAATTTGTTGGTTTTGGTTGTTTATTCAAATTCTAAGTCTTTTAGGCAAATTTGCAAATTTCCAATTTTGGTGTCTTAAGTTGCACTGTTCCATTGGTTATTTTTCTGTTAGAATTTGGCAAAACTTTCTTCACAGAAAATGTTTCCTATTGTCTTAACTTTATTCTTCTTTTTGCATCACTCCAATTGGAGTTTTTTAGCTCAAGTTACAGCCATTTGAACCATGGCTGCCGGATTGGACTTAACCCAGATTTTCTGGGAAAATTTTGGTTCTGGCAGTTTTAGGTCACCAATTTTGGGTGGCCAAATGACTTGGTTGATGGCATAATTTGGGTTTGTGTTCTTCATGAAAGTTTTAGGTCCATATCTCATCTGTCCACTGGTAAAATTTCAGGTCATTTAGACCTGCCTAGCTCAAGTTATGACCAAATGAACAAATACTGTTCATTTGGTCAGTTTGTACATGGCAGACTAAGAATTTCCGGATTTGTTCAATTTGTTCACTAGGTTTTGGTCACTTTTTAGGCATGTTTCCTCAATGAAAATTGTGTCATTTTTTGTCTATTTTCATTCCCAATTGGTCTCATACCAATTGGACTTCTAAATTTTCAATTTTGGTCCCTCAAAGGGACCTTGGTCCTGTTGCCAACAGCATGACCATATTGAATCCGAATTTAACCTCAATTCAAACACTTCCAATACACTTCATTTGGTCCCAAATGACCATTTCTCACTTCAAACTAGGTCAAACACATCATCTCATCATTTCTCTAAATTTTGTCTCCTAAACCCTAAGTGCCCAAAACCCTAGTTCACTAATTCATTGCACTTAACTAATTCAAGGCATTTAATCATAATCATTCAATACAATTAAGCTCACATACACCTTTAAATCTACCAAATTCATGCATACATATATCAAAACCCTAGTTCACCAAAATTTAACTTAGTCCTTCACAATTGTTTTTATTTCATTTCTTTAGTTTCTAAGTTCATTTAAGTAACTAAACATGCATTTAAATAGGTAATTCAAAGTTAGAATACTAACCTTAAGTGAAGTCTTTGATCTTCCCTTTTTCCTCCAATTTTTCACTTTTTCTTTCCTCAATTCTTCCTTTCTACGGTAATTTAGAAGTTTTCTAGGATTCAAGACTAAAATTTATGGGAAAGATTCAAGTTATTCAAGCTTGAATAACTCATTAATGGTGGAACTATGGAGTTTAGAGAGAGAGAGAGAGAGGAGTTTCGGCTAGCTTGAAGAAAGAAGAAGGAAAATGAATTTTGTTTATTTAATTTGTATATTTATCTTTTAATTGACTTAGTCAAATTATTAGGTAATGAAAAATTATTTATGACCTCAAGTATGATGTCACCATGATGATGTCATAACCTTTTCAACTTTTCTTTTTCTTCTTTTTATTTATTTATTTTTCTATTAGTTCTTTAATTTAATTCCCGACTCCGAAATTTTCTCTTCTTCGATTTTATTTGACAGTTAGGTCAGGAGTCAGCTCTCGGGGTCAATTGACCAAATTGCCCCTCGCTGGTTCAACCCAGTTTGCAAATAATTCAATATTTCTTCTGGATCCCTGACCTAATTATTTGAATGGCTTAACAGTTCTTTTTCGTGATTTTCTCTTTTCCTCTGTGTTTGTAATGGTCTTAAGGACAGCGGCATCACATTTTACAGTTCGAAATTTGAGTTTAAATTGACTTCGCAACCCTTCCTGAGAAGGTCACCCATCGCTGTGACTCTCGGCTTGTTTAACTTCTTATGTTTTGTTTTTCTTATTTATACTTAACTAATTGGCAATTACTAATTATTTGCGTTTATAGCTTATCTAGTTGTTTTAGATATGGTTCTAATCTCCTTAATTGTCCAGGTCGACTCCAGTCACCGGAACAGTGAAATATACCAGGCTATACAAATAGGGGTGTTACATCATTTTTCTCTTCAATATCTTTTCACAAGATTTTCTATTTCCTATACAACTAACATAAGGAGATTTCCTCCTGTTAGTGCATATTTATAATGTAATGTACTGTATGTGTCAAACAATGACATTGAGCAGTTGTACTATGAAGAAAGAATATTCAAATTACAGGTCAAAACAGAATTTTAAAAACTTGCTCTGATACCACAAAAACATGTTACACCCTACCCCTCCGTAAGGCATAACATGATCCCTTAGTATACCTAATGAATTACCACCTTTGTCTACTGATAACCCATTAAATACACTACAAGGGATTTTAAAACTTTTCTTACTTCTTTTTACAGTGGTGAGCACTTTTGACAGGTGTTAAAAAATTTTTAACTGAAGTGAAACAAAATAACAAATTTGAGTATCAATAATTTCGATAAAAATTTTAGCAGAGTGCCATATGTATTTTGAATAAAATAGTTCTTCAAAAACTTGTAAAAAAAAAACACTTTCAATATTTTTCTCAATCCCAAACTCCAAAAACAATTCAACACAATAATTTTCTCAATATTATCAACTCAGTTCAACAATCAATTTTTCAGTGTTCCCAAAAGATGAGATAAAAGAAATATGTCATAATATTTTTACAAGCCAAAATAATTTATAATTTTAGTTTACAACTGCTCAAGACCAAGTACAATATATACATACAGTGTACATACATTACAACAAAAACTACACAATGTGGCATACTTGATATACCCGGCGAAATCTTAAAATGTGGTACAAGCAGCCTACTTTGCTACTCTGTCCGTTTGTCTACCTGCGAGAGCAATGAAAAAGCTATCGCTGAGTAAAATTTACTCAGTGGTGCACAATAACAATTTAAAATGCGGTATGTAAAACTTTTATTGACAATTTACAATCCAAACAATTCACAATTTTTCAAAGCTCATATAACACAAATTTGATCAAACAATTGAATAACACAGTGTTGCCAATCAATAACAAAACTTAGGTCATGACACAAATTTTTCGAACATGTCGTGTTGTACACCACGATAAGGCACACTCACCTCACTAATCAAAATTAATGAGGGAGGTAGCTAGCTAGATAATGAGTACTCATCCAAACTCACCTTAGACTGGCAAGTCAAAGTGGGAGGAATATAATCACACTCACCCCATAAATGGAGGAGGAACATAGTAATATTGTCATGCCAAGTGTGAATTAAAACAATTCCAAATCACAATATTTAAATATTTCATACAAACCACAAATCATATTTTATCTCAAAATTTTCATTTGTAAAATAGGCAACACAATAATTTCCAAATAATATTCCCAAAGTCAAAACAATAAAAAACTATTCATAACTCATTTCTCCAAATAAATTTTTCTAGTAAAAGCAGTGAATATAAAAAGTATTGTGCACAGACCTGATTTGAGTCGCCCCTAGGCCTTGACTCAATGTTCCTTATGCTTCTCAATATCCTTTTTAACTGAAATACACAATTTAAAGTGTTTCAGTACTCAATGAATTTATTTTTAATAATAAAATCCAATATTTAAATTTTCTTGGTACAATTCCCTTCAATTCATTTCATTAGTCAACCTATAATGTTGACCCTTGATGCACTCTAAGTGAGTCAATTCTAATGTTATCAATATGTCACATTTTATAACCCTTTAATGTTGGTATATGTTACCAATTTCATTTCCAAGTGTATTGCATTTTATTGCAATTTACCAGATTTCGGTGTACTATTTTGACCTAGCTGGACGACTTAGTTCCCTCAGTTTTTGGGTTTCGGTCCAAACTACAAACTTGTAGGTCTACGTCTGTAACACTCCTAATTGCATAGCCTAGTATATTTCATTATTTCGGCAATCGGAGTCGATCTGAACAATTAAAGGGATTAGAACCACACTTAAGACAACTAGATAAGCCATAAATACAAATAATCAGTAATTGTCAATTAGTTAAGTATAAGTAAGAAAAACAGAACATAAGAAGTTAAACGAGCCGAGAGTCACAGCGATGAGTGACCTTCTCGGGAAAGACTGCGAAGTCGATTTAGACTCAAATTTCGAACCTTAAAATGTGACATCGCGGTCCTTAAGACCATTATAAACACAGTGGAAAAGAGAAAATCACGAAAAAGAACTGTTAAGCTAGTCAAATAATTAGGTCAGAGAGGCGGAAGAAATATTGAATTATTTCCAAACTGGGTTGAACCGATGAGGGGCAATTTGGTCAATTGACCCCGAAAGCTGACTCCTGACCTAACTATTAAATAAAATCGGAGAAAAGAAAATTTTAGAGTCGAGAATTAAATTAAAGAACTAATGGAAAAAAAAAAGAGGAAAGAAAAGAAAAAGGTTATTACATCATGTGTGACATCAATGATGATGTCATAATTAAAATTATTTTTCCTATCAAATTTGACTAAGTTAAAAATCTTTAAGGTAAGACAAAAATAGTATAAAAAAAAAAAAGAAAATCGCTTTCATCTTCCTCCCTAAAAATAGTCGGCTCCATCTTCCTCATCTCACCATGAAGGAAACTCCATTAAAGCTTGCTTCAAGTTTTTAAACCACTACTAAACCCTAATTTCTCCCATAATTATTTCATAAAACCTTATGTTTGGCTTTGAGAAGAAGATTGATCACCAAATAAAGAAGAAAAGAAGAAGGAAATTGAAGAATTAGCATCCAAGTTGAGGTTAGTGATTTAAGTTGCAAAATTAGTTTATTAGTTGTGTTTAGAGCTTAACTCACATAGAAATAAACTTAAAATAAAATGAAATTAATTGTTGAAGGAGCAAGCTGAAAATTCGGCCAGCTAGGGTTGCTATTCATATGCTTGTGTTTTGATTGAATTTAATATGTTAGGCAAGCTTGTATAAATGTGGAAGTGAGATTGACATGCTTAGATTTGGTTAAATGCAACAATTTAGCGAGTTAGGGTTTTGGACACTTAGAGTTTAGAGACAGAAATGTGAGAAATTGGTAAATGAAGTGTTTGACCTAGTTTGAAGTGAGAAATAGTCATTTGTGGCCAAATGAAGTGTGTTGGAAGTGTTTGAATTGAGGTTAAATTCAGATTCAATGTGGTCATGCTACTGGCAGCATGACCAAGGTCCCTTTGAGGGATCAAACCTGAAAATTTACAAGTCCAATTGGTATGAGACCAAATGGGGATGAAAATAGACACTAAATGAAACAATTTTCATTTAGGAAGTATGCCCAAAAAGTGACCAAAACCTAGTGAACAAATTGACCAAATCCGAAAATTCTCAGTCTGCCCTGTACAAACTGACCAAATGCACAGTGTTTATTCATTTGGCCATAACTTGAGCTAGGCAAGTCTAAATTGACCCGAAATTTTACCAGTGGATAGATGAGATATAGTCCTAAAACTTTCATGAAGAATACAAACCCAAATTATGCCATTGACCTTGTCATTTGGCCACCCAAATTTAGTGACCTAAAATTGTCAGAACCAAAATTTGCCCAAAAAACTGGGTTAAGTCCAATCCGGCAGCCATGGTTCAAATGGCTATAACTTGAGCTACAAAACTCTAATTGGAGTGATTCAAAAAGGAGAATAAACTTAAGACAATAGGGAACATTTTATATAAAGGAAGTTTTTCCAAATTCTAAGAGAAAAGTAACCAATCGAGCAGTACAACTTAAGACACCAAAACTGAAAATTTGCAAATTTGCCTAAAAGACATAGAATTTGAGTAAACAACCAAAATGAACAAATTTAGTGACCAAAATGTGGTATGTGGGTGAAGTTGGAATTCCCATACCTATTAAGCCTTAGAAAGTCAACAAATTGACTTGAATAGTATAGTGAATAGTAACCCCAAAACACAAAATTTAAAGAACGTCAAGTTTAGCACATTAGAGCTAGGTAAAAGTGAATTTAAATTTATTTTTTGGATTTATGCTAAGTTATGATACTGAAACACTGTGAAACTGTGTGTTTCAGTGCAAAAGAATACCGGGAAGGAACCCAAAGAATCGAGTCAAGGCCAAGAGGCCACTCGCTTAAGGTTTGTGCACAACATATAATTTTTGTAAATTATCTTCTGCATATTGTTTTGAATAATTTGAAACAGTGAATTGTGACATTATTTATGATGCTTTGATTTAAATTGTTGAAAGTTATTGTGTATATTTGAAATGGCAATGTTTAGTAAATTGTTAAGATAAGTTTTGAAACCATAGTGTCATGACCATATATTTGAACACCTCACTAGCATGACTAGTGGGGGTAATTAGTTTTGAATTTTGATTCCTTCTCTGGCTGAAGTGTTGAGGTGTGTGCCAGTAGAAGAAGAAATTGAATGGATATCCATATATTTGAGCTAGCTAGCCTTGTGATGTGACTTCTCCTTAGCCTCTGGCTATTGAGATTATATTTGTTTCAAATGGCATGATATAACTGTGGGTTTTATGAAATGTGTTTTGATGCTTTGAAATGAAATTGTTTGGATTAAAATCTCATAATTCGTGTTTTGTATATAATTCTCATGTTCAGTCCAATTTTTGAATAAATATGATTTAAACTCTGTATAAAGATTATTTTAGTATGTTATGCACCACTGAGTCCTAGTACTCAGCGATGGCTGTTATTGCTGTCGCAGATATAGAGACTAGAAGAGCAGCAGAGTGAGCTGCTGAGGACAGGGGAGCTACCTGCTTAAAGCTATATCGGGTATAAGTTATACCCCGACTGTAAATATTTATTTTGATGTATGTAATGCATGTAAATGTATGGACATGTGAAAATGGGTCTTGAGCAGCTTGTACAAAGTTTGTATAAAATTTGTAATAAATTTTAGTTTGGATTTTCCTAATGCAAATTTTTAGTATGATTTATATATATAAATTGTTTATCTTTAAATGAAATATGAATAAATGGAAATATTTTATTTTAATTTGAGTGAAATTAATTGATAGTATTTTGTTGAATTCTGAACTTTTGGAAACTGAGAAATGATGTTTGTTGAATTTTGAAATTTGAGAAATTGATTGGGATTGTTGTGGAGTTGTTGAAATTGTTGAGAAAATTTATTAGAAGTGCTTTTTACAGGTATTTGAAGAACTGTTTTCTCAAAATACAGACGGCACTCTGCCGAAATTTTTATAAAAATTACGGAAAAATAAAATGGGCCAAAAATTTTAACTAGTTTTAAACTTTGAATAAATAATTTTAATACCTATTAGAAAATGCTCACCACTTATAAAAAGTAAGAAAATTATTTTAAAATCCCTTGTAGGGTACTTAATGAGTTATCGGTAGGTAAAGTGCGGTAGTTCATTAGGTATTCTACGAGATCATGTTATGCCTTATAGAGGGGTAAGGTGTGACATGTTTTAGTGATATCAGAGCAAATTTTTGAAGTATGTTTTAACTTGAGAATTTGTATCTTTTCTTTGTTAAATACAACTACTCAATGTCCATATTTGTTACATACAGTGCATTACATCATAAATATGAACTAACGGAGGGAAATCTCCATGTGTTAATTTTTCAGGAGATACCCTAACTTCAGACTAAAATGGAAGAAGGGGATCACTCAATTGAGCAATCTGTTGAAGCTGAGGCACAAGGGGAAGGCGCAGCTCTACAAAATGTCAGTGGGTCAGTAGCACCAGCCCCACAAATGTCACAGTTTCCTACATAGTTTGCACAGCAAATGGCTGCGATATTTCAATAAATAGCTGAGAGTATGCTTGCTCAAGCTCCAGCCCAGACACCTGTGCTACAACCACTGCCTCCAGCCAGACAGTATGACAAGTTATTAAGTATGGGGCTACAAAATTTAATGGTACAGTAGACCCGTTTGAGGCAGTGCAATGGCTTGAAAGAATGGACAGAGTGTTCAAGAAGCTGCACTGCCAAGATGAACTGAAGTTTGAATATTCTATGTCACTACTGCAAGGGGATGTGTATGATTGGTGGAAGACCATCCCCCACAGCTTGGCTGAACCACCAGTACTGACCTGGGATGACTTCATCAGAGAATTCAGACAAAAATACATCCCAGACGCATATGTGGATCAAAAGTTGCAAGAATTTCTGAGTCTGAAGTAAGGGAGTAAATCAGTGGCAGAATATGAGAGGGAGTTCTCCCACTTAAGTCATTATGCTAGGAGTCTCCTTTCCACTAGTAAGGTAAGATGCAAGAGATTTGAGACGGGTTTGAAGCCCAGTTTGAGAATGCAAGTAGTGGGATTCAGACACAACAATTTTTCAGAACTCATGTCTCAAGCACTCGAGTTAGAAATGATTGAATCAGAAGCGACCCCAACAAAAGAAAAATTAGAGAAAGTTGAAAAATCAGAGAAAGATAAGGGGGAAAAATCAGTTGAACAAAGTTATGGTGGTACTTATGGGAAGAGGAAGAAATTTAGTGGACCCAGCAAGGGTCGAGGTGGAAGATTTGGAAGGGGCTGATTTTCTGGATAGAGACCCCCTAGGTCTGGTTGGCAGTCAAGCAGGGGTTCATATCCTGCTAGCCCCTGTGAGACTTGTGGCAAGATTCATGGGGGAGAATGCTATTGGGCCACTGGAGACTGCTTTAACTATGGAGGCAAGGGCCATTTAGCAAAAGATTGTTAGTAGTATGCCCTAGAGCATATCATTTAGTATGTATCTTGTACATATTTTTATTAATAAAGGCATTTCCACTTTTCCGTTTACATAATATATTTATGTGTAATAGAAAAGGTCCATTGATATTTTGTTAGAAATATTATTCTTAAGTTGTTAAGAATATGAGTGACAATATTTCTAGCACGAAGTACCATAAATAGGTTCACAATCGAGGATACTTCATAATAAGGACATGACTTATCCAGAAAGATTGTATTCATGTTTGTTCCCAAGTTATTTATATGAGATATAAATAAGATGGAATGGTGAGTCTCATGCCATATAACAAACATGATAGGCACTTATAAATGATAAGTAGGCCGAACCAGTGACGCTTATGACAAGCACATGGAGTTTACTCTTGTCAATGTTTTGTCATAAATCATATCAGTGCATATAATCTTTAGACACGAGATAGCACGCTTATCTTGTATATAGGTAGTTTGAGTTTGATATCGCTTTCATACTTGTACTATGTATGGGTATATGGGCATGTGTTGGCTCCTACCGTTATATATGGAGGTAGGTGTTGATCAAGATGGAATCTGTTCCTCTAAGTAAATAGAGATAAAATCCTATGTTCATTTAATTGTTCTTGATGTTTCAAGTTCTGGCCAGACAGATAGATTTATTCGAAAAGAGTTTCGATGAGAAAATCTTTTTAATCAAGAATTGGAATTAAAAGAGAACATAATATTCATAGCAAATGGAGTTTGACATAAACCATGACTCCAGCTTGAGTTGGGATTTTGTAACAGAGAGATTCTAGTGCATGGTAACATATGATTATAGGTTCATTTAAGGTAAATCTTATTACTAATTGGGTGGCCATGGCATGCTATGCTAGGTGTTAACCATGGTCTATGAGGTTCATAAAATGATTTAGAGAAATCATTTATGGTAAGAAAGAGTTCTGATGATATTAAGAGTTGATATCATGTCTCATTGCCAATTAGTGATGAGCCTAGTAAGTCACACACATACACAAGTTATCACCTATTTAAATATGATTTAATTAATTAATTAAAGAGTTTAATTGATTATTGGTTTGCAATTAGATTGCAAAGTCCCTAGCATGACTTGAAACCAAATCTAGATTATTGGATGTATAATATAAGTTAAATTTATATTTAAAGTGTTTAAATATGAATTTAATTAATGAGAAATTAATTAATAGAGATTATATTAATTAATTTATATTTGATATAAATTAATTAGAAGAAGAAAAATAATTATTTTGGGTTGAGAACTCAAAATTAAGACACAGGGGCATTTTGGTCATTTTGCAGTGTGACACGTGGCATTATGAGATAGTGACACATGGCATAACACATAAGCTTGCCAAATGTTTTTTAATCATGTAAGATGATTAAAATCAAGATTAAATATAGGTTTGACACTTGGCACAATTTGATTGGGTCACTTAAACCTAGAGCTAATCAAAGGGTGACATGTGGCAAGGGTTTAATGTGTTAACCTAGCTATTTAAGTGTGGTTATGAAAAGAAAAAATAACCAGCAGCCTCTCCTCTCTTTTGTCACGCCACTTTGAGCCTCTCCAGCTATTTCTCTTCATCTCTCATCAATTCAAAGAGATTAGCCATCAATCTCTTGAATTAAGAACACTAGAAATTGTTTCTAGTGTCCTGTTTACATCTCTAATCTCTTAAAAGGCAGAACTTGAATTTCTAATTAATAGAAAAGGCTTTAGAAGCTGTTCAAGGGCTGCCATAGGTGTTCTTGGTGTGGACAAGCTAGAGGGACAACATCCGTGTCCTCAAGACGAATCTCAAAGGCGCATACACTGCAAAGACATCAAGAGGTTAGTGTAATCGTTCTTAATTTAATCTAGGGTTCTAAAATTAATCTGATTAATTTTAAAATCTTAAATGGAAAATATAGATCCAAAAACATATTAAAAGAGTTTTAATATGTTGTTTATCATTGAAATCAAATAGATAAAAATAAATCTTGCATGATGCATGTGACCCTAGGTGAAAATTTTTTAATTCAATGGTATAAACTTGTGTTTTTCACGCTTCCGTTCCTTCAAAGATTGCACTAGTGCTCCTAAATATGGTCTAGCTCCTACTACTGCAGAAGGATCTATTCAGAGTCCTGCTTTCAGAAGTTCATAGCCTGTTGGCAGAGGAAGAGGTAGAGGTAGAGGCACTGCTTCTGGCAGTCAGGGCACTGTTGGTCAGTCAGCACAAGGAAGTGTTTCAGTCAGAGTCTACACGATGAGACAGTGAAAAGAGGCTGAGACTTCCGATGTGGTAGCTGGTACATTCTCTATCTCTGATCAAGAAGTATTTGTGTTGTTTGATCCGGGTTCAACCCACTCATATGTTAGTGCTAGCATAGTCAGTTCACTTGCTATTCCATGTGTCCAAATGGGTTTTAAAGTGTTAATAACTAGTCTGTTAGGACAAGAGGTCTGGGTCAACAGAATTTATAGAGACTGTCCTTTGGTGATCCAAGGACATGTTTTCCTATCAGATTTGATTGAAATGCCCTTCAGAGATTATGATATTATCTTGGACATGGATTGGTTAGCTAGGCATCACGCAATGATTGACTGTAGACTGAAGACAGTCACTTTTGGTCTCCCTCTGTACGGTGATCTGGTAATACATGGGGAGAGGCAATTACTGCCATCAAACATCATTTCGGATGCACTAGCTAGAAGGATGATTAGAAAGGGGTGTGAAGCATACTTGGCACATGTGATAGACACCCAAGGGGGGAGTCCAGCACTGAGGGACATCCCTACTGTATGTGACTTTCCAGATGTGTTTCCTGATGAATTTCCTGGATTACCTCCAGAAAGAGAGGTGTAGTTTGAGATTGATGTTATGCCTGGTGTGGACATAATCTCCATAACGCCATAGAGAATGGCACCTGCAGAATTGAAAGAGTTGAAAGTGCAGTTGCAAGAGCTGCTTGACAAGGGCTTTATCCGCCCTAGTGTGTCACCTTGGGGAGCACCAGTGTTGTTTGTTAAGAAGAAGGATGGCACTCTCCGCTTATGTATTGATTATTGGCAGTTGAATAAGGTGACAATAAAGAATAGATATCCATTGCCCCGCATTGATGACTTGTTTGATCAGTTGAGGGGTGCAGCTGTGTTCTCCAAAATTGACCTGAGATCAAGTTATTATCTGCTGAAAGAACAAGAGCAGAGCATTTCTAAAACTGCCTTTAGAACCCGCTATGGCCATTATGAGTTCTTGGTTATGCCATTCGGGTTAACTAATGCTCCGACTGCCTTTATGGATCTGATGAACACTATCTTCAGACCATACCTTGACCAGTTTGTTGTGGTATTCATTGATGATATATTGGTCTATTCGAGGAGTGCAGAAAAGCATGATAGGCATCTGCAGATTATACTACAGACTTTGAGGGAGAAACAACTATACGCCAAATTGTCGAAGTGTGAATTTTGGCTAAAGGAAATATCTTTCTTGGGGCATGTAGTATCAGAAGAGGGCATCAAGGTAGATCCAAGTAAGATTGAAGCTGTCCTTAATTGGAGGCCACCCAGAAATATCACAGAGATTTGCAATTTTCTGGTTTTAGCTGGATACTACCATAGATTTGTGAAGGGATTCTCCATGTTAGCATCTCCATTGACCAAGCTGCTTAGAAAAGATGTAAAATTTCAGTGGATGGATAAATGCCAACAGAGTTTTGATGAATTTAAGAAATGTTTGACTAAAGCTCCAGTCCTGACTTTACCTACTATGGGTAAAGAATATACAATTTATAGTGATGCTTCTCACAATGGGTTAGGCTGTGTATTGATGCAAGATCGAAATATCATTGCCTATGCATCACGCCAGCTAAAACCGCATGATAGGAACTATCTGACACATGACTTGGAGCTTGCAGCTATTGTGTTTGCTCTTAAGATCTGGAGACATTATTTGTATGGAGAGAAGTGCTATATCTACATAGATCATAGGAGTTTGAAGTATTTGGGCACTCAGAAGGAGTTGAATTTGAGACAGAGGAGATGGGTAGAGTTGATAAAAGACTATGATTGTCTGATAGACTATCAGCCAGGGAAAGCTAATGTTGTGGCTGACGCCTTAAGTTGCAAGACTATGGCAAGTCTACGGGTTACTCCTTTGTCTATGGTACATGAGTTGAGGTCAATACATGCCAGCTTAGAGATTAATGATGACGGGTAGATAGCAGTTGCATGGCATGTACAACCAGTGTTGATTGATCAAATCAGAATGGCTGCTCAGAATAAAGAAAGGTATCAAAAGCTGTTGGAAGAAGTCTGGCAGGGCAAGAAACCAGAATTCTCAATCAGAGATGATAGTCTACTGCTACACTGTGTTCCTAATGATGTTGATTTGAGGCAGATCATTTTGAAGGAAGCACATGAGTCTCCTTTTGTCATGCATCTTGGTGGCACAAAAATGTATAGAGGGCTAAAGGAGCATTACTGGTGGATGGGTATGAAAAGAGATGTGGCAGAGTTTGTTCCTAAATGCCTAACTTGTCAACAAGTGAAGGCAGAGCATCAAGTATCCACTGGGTTGTTACATCCACTACCAGTACCAGAATGGAAATGGGAGAGAATAACGATGGATTTTGTGATGGGACTTCCGAGGACACTAAAGAGTCATGATGCAGTATGGGTCATTGTTGACAGACTAGCCAAGTCTGCTCATTTTCTGCTAGTCCGGATGGACTATAGTCTAGAAAGATTGGCCAAGTTGTACATTGATGAGATTGAGAGATTGCATGGAGTGCCAGTGTCCATCGTATCAGATAGAGATCCTATGTTCACTTCTAGATTCAAGGGTAGTCTTCAGAGAGCCCTAGAAACTAGATTGAACTTCAGTACTGCATTCCACCCACAGACAGATGGCCAGTCTGAAAGGGTAATTCAGATCTTGGAGGACATGCTACGGGCTTATGTGATTGAGTTTGAGGACAGTTGGGACACACACTTGCCTTTGATTGAGTTTGCTTATAATAATAGCTACCAATCAAGCATTGGGATGCCTCCATATGAAGCTTTGTATGGCAGAAAATGTAGAACCCTGTTGTGTTGGGATGACGTGGGTGAAAGAAAGATGATTGGACCCGAAATTGTTCAGCAAACTGAGGAGAAGATTAGGGTGATTAGAGATCGACTTAAGACTGCATCAGACAGTCAGAAGTCCTACATTAATTTAAAGAGAAGAGATATTGAGTATGCAGTGGGTGAGAAAGTATTCCTCAAGATTTCCCCTTAGAAGAGAATTATGAGATTCGGCAGAAAGGGGAAATTGAGTCCTCGTTTCATTGGGCCATATGAGGTTCTGGAAAGAGTGGGTCCTTTGGCATATCGATTGGCACTACCTCCAGAGTTGGAGAAGATACATAATGTCTTCCATATGTCTATGTTGAGGAGGTATTGATCAGACCCATCTCATGTACTACCAGTAGAGGAAATTGAAGTGAATCCAGATCTCACATATGAGGAAGAACCCATAGAGATTCTGGCTTATGAGGTGAAGCAGCTACAAAATAAGCAGATACTGTTAGTGAAAGTATTGTGGAACCATCATTTGGGCCAGGAGGCTACTTGGGAATGAGAGGAGGACATGAGGAGACAGCACCCACAGCTGTTCAGAGATTGATACCAGGTAAAATTTTGAGACGAAATTTATTTTAAGGGGGGGGGGGGGAGAGAATTGTAACACCCCTAATTGCATAGCCTAGTATATTTCATTATTTTGGTGACCGGAGTCGATCCGGACAATTAAAGGGATTAGAACCACACTTAAAACAACTAAATAAGCCATAAACACAAATAATTAGTAATTGTCAATTATTTAAGTATAAATAAGAAAAACAGAACATAAGAAGTTAAACAAGCCGAGAGTCACAGCAATGGGTGACCTTCTCGGGAAGGACTGCGAAGTCGATTTAAAATCAAATTTCAAACTGTAAAATATGACACTGCTGTCCTTAAGACCATTATAAACATAGTAGAAAAGAGAAAATCATGAAAAAGAACTGTTAAGCCAGTCAAATAATTAGATCAGAGAGCCGGAAGAAATATTAAATTATTTGCAAACCGGGTTGAATCGGCGAGGGGCAATTTGGTCAATTGACCCCGAGAGTTGACTCCTAACCTAACTATCAAATAAAATCGGAGAAAAGAAAATTTCGAAGTCGAGAATTAAATTAAAGAACTAATGAAAAAATAAAAAAAAAAGGAGGAAAGAAAAGAAAAAGGTTATTATATCATGTGTGACATCAATGATGATGTCATACTTAAAATTATTTTTCCTACCAAATTTGACTAAGTTAAAAATCTATAAGGTAAGACAAAAATAATATAAAAAAAAGAAAGAAAATCACTTTCATCTTCCTCCCTAAAAACAGCTGGCTCCATCTTCCTCATCTCGCCATGAAGGAAACTCAATTAAAGCTTGCTTCAAGCTTTTAAACCCCTACTAAACCCTAATTTCTCCCATAATTACTTCATAAAACCTTGTGTTTGGGCTTTGAGAAGAAGATTAATCACCAAAGAAAGAAGAAAAGAAGAAGGAAATTGAAGAATTAGCATCCAGGTTGAGGTTAGTGATTTAAGTTGCAAAATTAGTTTATTAGTTGTGTTTACAGCTTAACTCACTTAGAAATAAACTTAAAATAAAATGAAATTAATTGTTGAAGGAGCAAGCTGAAAATTCGGCCAGCTAGGGTTGCTATTCATATGCTTGTGTTTTGATTGAATTTAATATGTTAGGCAAGCTTGTATAAATGTGGAAGTGAGATTGACATGCTTAGATTTGGTTAAATTCGGATTCAATGTGGTCATGCTGCAAGGTCCCTTTGAGGGACCAAAACTGAAAATTTACAAGTTCAATTGATATGAGACCAATTGGGAATGAAAATAGACACTAAATGACACAATTTTCATTTAGGAAGCATGCCCAAAAAGTGACCAAAACCTAGTGAACAAATTAACCAAATCAGGAAATTCTCAGTCTACCCTGTACAAACTGACCAAATTAATAGTGTTTTTCATTTGGCCATAACTTGAGCTAGACAGGTCTAAACGACATGAAATTTTACCAGTGGACAGATGAGATATAGACCTAAAACTTTCATGAAGAACACAAACTCAAATTATTCCATTAACCTAGTCATTTGGCCACCCAAATTTGGTGACCTAAAACTGCCAGAACCAAAATTTGCCCAGAAAACTGGGTTAAGTCCAATCTAGGAGCCATGGTTCAAATGGCTATAACTTGAGCTACAAAACTCCAATTGGAGTGATTGAAAAAGGAGAATAAACTTAAGACAATAGGAAACATTTTCTATGAAGGAAGTTTTGCCAAATTCTAACAGAAAAGTGATCAATGGAACAGTGCAACTTAAGACACCAAAACTGAAAATTTGCAAATTTGCGTAAAAGACTTAGAATTTGAGTAAACAACCAAAACCAACAAATTTAGTGACTAAAATGTGGTATGTGGGTGAAGTTGGAATTCCCATACCTATTAAGCCTTAGAAAGTCAACAAATTGACTTGAATAGTGTAATGAATAGTAACCCCGAAACACAAAACTTAAAGAACGTCAAGTTTAGCACATTAGAGCTAGGTAAAAGTGAATTTAAATTTATTTTTGGATTTATGCTAAGTTATGATACTGAAACACTGTGAAACTGTGTGTTTCAGTGGAAAAGAATACCGGGAAGGAACCCGAAGAATCGAGTCAAGGCCAAGAGGCCACTCGCTTAAGGTTTGTGCACAACGTATAATTTTTGTAAATTATCTTCTACATATTGTTTTGAATAATTTGAAATAGTGAATTGTGACATTATTTATGATGCTTTGATTTAAATTGTTGAAAGTTATTGTGTATATATTGAAATGGCAATGTTTAGTAAATTGTTAAGATAAGTTTTGAAACCATAGTGTCATGACCATATATTTGAACACCTCACTAGCATGACTAGTGGGGGTAATCAATTTCGAATTTTGATTCCTTCTCTGGCTGAAGTGTTGAGGTGTGTGCCAGTAGAAGAAGAAATTGAATGGATATCCATATATTTGAGCTAGCTAGCCTTGTGATGTGACTTCTCCTTAGCCTCTGGCTATTGAGATTATATTTGTTTCAAATGGCATGATATAACTGTGAGTTTTATGAAATGTGTTTTGATGCTTCGAAATGAAATTGTTTGGATTAAAATCTCATAATTCGTGTTTTGTATTTAATTCTCATGTTCAGTCCAATTTTTGAATAAATATGATTTAAACTCTGCATAAAGATTATTTTAGTATGTTGTGCACCACTGAGTCCTAGTACTCAGCGATGACTGTTATTGCTGTCGTAGATATAGAGATTAGAAGAGCAGCAGAGTGAGCTGCTGAGGACAGGGGAGCTACCTGCTTGAGGCTATATCGGGTATAAGTTATACCCCAACTGTGAATATTTATTTTGATGTATGTAATGCATGTAAATGTATGGACATGTGAAAATGGGTCTTGAGCAGCTTGTACAAAGTTTATATAAAATTTGTAATAAATTTTAGTTTGGATTTTCCTAATGCAAATTTTTAGTATGATGTATATATATGAATTATTTATCTTTAAATGAAATATGAATAAATGGAAATATTTTATTTTAATTTGAGTGAAATTGATTGATAGTATTTTGTTGAATTCTGAACTTTTGGAAACTGAGAAATGATGTTTGTTGAATTTTGAAATTTGAGAAATTGGTTGGGATTGTTGTGGAGTTGTTGAAATTGTTGAAAAAATTTATTGGAAGTATTTTTTACAGGTATTTGAAGAACTGTTTTCTCAAAATACAGACGGCACTCTACTGAAATTTTTATAAAAACTACAGAAAAATAAAATGGGCCAAAAATTTTAACTAGTTTTAAACTTTGAATAAATAATTTTAATACCTATTAAAAAATGCTCACCACTTACAAAAAGTAAGAAAATTGTTTTAAAATCCCTTGTAGGGTACTTAATGAGTTATCGGTAGGTGAAGTGCAGTAGTTCATTAGGTATTCGATGGGATCATATTATGCCTTACAGAGGGGTAAGGTGTGACAATGTCTTATTGTACACGGGGCAAAATTTCAGGTCATTCTGAGTAGTGTAGACCAAGATATGGTCAATTTACTAAAGCTGGTCAGAATGCACTAAAATAGTAAACTTAGTTCATTTTTAGGTCACTTTTGGTTCAGCCAGTTTTGGTACCTGAAATTGTGCAAGCTATTTGGCTTGGTTTTGGCCATTTCTAGGCTTTGGTGTCTTCATAAGAATTGTAGATCTATGTGTAAACTATTCATGGTAAAAATTTTAGATCAATTGGACCTGTTTTGAGTGAGTTATGGTCATGCTAATGACTATTGTTCATATGGTCAAAAATTCTGGCCTGCACTTACCTATTCTAGATTTGGTCAATCTTTATGTCACTTTGTGGACAGAATTTAGATAGGCTTCCTTCATGAAAGTTAGCACATTTTGTGCCTAGTTTCACCTCCAATTGGTCTCATACCAATTGGAGTCACACACTTAAGGTTCTAAGCTAAAATGTACATTGCCCTATTACACATTGTTCATCACTTACCAATTACACATTCTATATTTACCAAGTTGACCTTTCATGCCAATTCTGATTTGGCACCATACCATTAGCACACATTACATCACATTTTGGTCATTTTGGGCAGCTTGTAACCATTCTCAATATACACATTATGACTTAGAATTTTCAAAGTCCAATTACAATAATTTAACCACATGAACATACCTCATTTACATGTCCAAATCCAAATAATTTTTCACATACACATGCTGCCACCATAAGCAACATAATTCAACAACCCATACCATAAAACAACACATTTCTAACCACACTTTAAAGTTTTCGATTCACCTCATGGAGAATATCTCCTTCAAATTGCTTTCAAGCTTCCAAACCAAGTGCACCATTACACATACTCTTAATATACATTGTCTAAATTATTTCTATACACATAAACACCTATACCAACATCTTAAACAACCATTTGCAAGTGAAAACAAACATCAAATAGTAAGTTTCCATGGCTGCCAAAATGGTGTATCACCATTAAATCATCAAACTTTAAAACTTCTTCCACAAAACAACTCACCACAACATCCACTCAAAGTTTAATGAAACAAGAATGGAAAATACACACTTATCACTTTTAAAGCTTGACCAAAACTTCACTAAACTTCTTAAAATTGCTATCTAACTCTTCCTTGTGATGTGGGGAGCAAAGTTAGTGAAGCAAGCTTTGGGTTTTAAGTTGAAAATGGTGGAGTTTAGGGAGGTTGCATGAAACAGCCATGGATGGAGAGCTTGAGAGAAGCATTCGGCTATGTTGAAGATGAAGGTTGAAGATGATGGTTAGTGTTGCCCTCCATGTCCACTAACATTTAAATAATCCACTTAGTGCTTCACTCACCTTAATTAACATTTAAATAACCCTAAGTTTCCTAATTTGCAATTAACACCCAAATTTCTCACTATTTACATTATGTGTCAAGTTTCTCATTTTTCATTTTCCTAGCATTTTTAAAATTTAATACTACTTATTTTTAATGGACATTTAGGTCAAAAGGCAACTCGGGTGTCAAATGACCAAAATGCCCCTATTCGGTTTATATTCTCGATTTTTCGGTAGCATCGAGTTTTGTCATTTTCTCGATTTCTCGTTTTTCTTTATACTAATTAATTAATTAATTTTTCTTTGATATTTCTAATGAAATTTATACTTCAATAAGTCTTTAATTATGTCTCGAAACTAAATTTCAAGGGTTCCCTGCAGTTCTAGGGTCGGCTATTGCCTGAGCCGTAACTTCCCAGTCCGGTTACCCATCGCTGCGGTGCTAGCTCGTTTAATTTGGTTACATTTCATTGTTATTATTTTTCCTTTATTTTTCTTGTAGTTTCCTCTATTGTATTTCACTACCTTATATCTCCACACTAATATTTAAATATAATTCCAAGCATCCTAGCTGTTCGGACAGACATTGTCACCGGAATAGTAGAACGCACTACCGAACATAGGGGTGTTACATGAGGAATACTATAGCTAGCTAGCAAAATATATGAGTACTCATCCTATTCGTCTTCAACTGGCACATACCTCGACACTTTTGCTAGAGAGGAAATTCAAAACTAATTCGTCCCACTAGGCAAGATAGTGAGGAATTCAATCAATTAATCATGATTGTTATGGTTTCAAACTATTTTGCAAGTTTTCCAAGCATCAAAATATCCCTCAAATTGCATTCAAACTAATTTTTCAAGAATTAAATCACTGGCATACAAATTGTATCATTCAACATTTTTTATATAAGGAACCATAAATTTATTTCACAATTTAATCCAAATCAAAATTCAAATTGAAAATCAAAAGAAAACAATGGTTGTGCAAAAACCTCTTATGAGTCATCTCTTAGCCTTGACTCTGTGACATCCCTTACCCGTCTACAGTATAGTCGAGTAAGATATGTCACACAGTGTACCGGAACACTCTATTTTATTTCAATCCTTTTTATCCTTCCTAATTTATTTCTTTCATAGTTATGAAGTATAATTCGTGAAATATCATTCATTGAAGTCATTTATTGAAATCATAATTTTATTTGAGGTTCTACAAATTTTGTAAAAAATCCGGCAGAGTGCCGGCTAAATATGGATAAAACAGTTCTTTAGAACCTATGAAAAACACTTCCAAAATTTTCTATCAATCTCAAACTCCATTTCATCAACAAAATCTCAATATTTCTCAAATATACTCCCATTTCTCATTCATTTCATTTCATAGGATATTCATGTACAAGTCATAAATAAATATTCACTTTTTCATTCATAAACATAATGTTCACTATTTACATTGATAATAAAATACATTACATGAGTCTCAATTTCATATGAGAAAATAAAAGTTAATTACAAAATACCCAAAATGAAACCTAGTGTCCTACCAATGCACTGATGTCAGTGAGGTGACACGGATACTATGCAATGCTGCAGAAGATCTCACCCAGTCTGTGGTCTACTGGACTCTCGGTCAATCTCTCCAGAACCTACGCGTGGCAAAAAGCAACGCGCTAAGCAATAATGCTTAGTGGTGCTAATAAAAAAAAAAAAAGAAATAATAGAAAATAAATATGTAATGCATGTCCTGATGTCTTATGCGAACAATTTTTCGATCATTATTGGTAATCTTATTTATTTTGTACTTGTTATATTCATAATTTCATTAAATTTATTCACTTTCATTTTTGGTTGCCCAAGTAACCTATACTGGATGACTGGACTAGATAAACAGGTAAACTGGCACTGCGTATCAAGTACCTTGGGCTGTCACACCATGGGTCACATATGTATCTCCCAGTGTGCAACAGAACAGCTAATAAGCTGTAATAACATTAGGCACAAGGCCAAGTATCAACATAATGTCAGAATGGCTAAAAGGCATGAAATCACAGAATGACATAATGCCATTTGCAGTACTGCTAACCGAACCCTATTGGCATGCCAACCTATCCAAATCAATCTTGCTAGGTGTACTAGGGCATGTTACACTTTTAAATTGCACAATTCTTGAAATTTAAGTTTAGGTGTTACTATTCATTTCATTAGTCAACTAAAATATTGGCTTTTACATAAACAATAGGTACATTGGTTCTAATACTCCCAACATACTACATTTTGCATTCTAAAATTGTTGGTATTGGTTGCCAATATTATTTCTAAGCTTAGTGTTAGTTATTCAAAATTTTCAGATTTCAAGCCTCATATTTACTATTCCATTGGTCATTTATACAGTAGGAATTTGGGAAAATTGTCTTCATGAAAGTTGTTCCTTATTTTGTCTAGTTATATTTCCTTTTTTAAATCACTCCATTTGGAGTTTTGTAGCTCAAGTTATGGCCTAAACACCATAACTGGCCGGATTGGACAGAATCCAAAATTTTGTGCAAAACTGGTTCTGCCAGATTTGGTAACCTAAGTTTGGTTGGCAATTTGACTAGGTTATGGTCAGAATTTGGATTTGTGTTCTTCATGAAAGTTGTAGGTCTATGTCTCAACTTTTTGCTGGTAAAATTTTAGCAATTGGACCTTTCTACACTAAGTTATGACCAAATGAATAAACATTGTTCATTTGGTTATTTTGCCCAGGCAGAATGCAGGTCACCCAGATTAGGGCAATTTTTAGGCCAACTTGGTTTGGTTTTCTGGGCAGGGTTTCTTCACTAAAGTGGTGCTATTATGTGTCTAGTTTCATGTCCAATTAGCCTTGCACCAATTGAACCTCTACAACTCCATTTATAACTGCCCAAACCTGCTAGACTCATGCTCAGTCCTGCAAGTTAGCCAAGGCAGCTCACCCATACACAAATGCCAAGCCTCAACCCACTTCAATTCCTCATCATACACAGCCAAATGGTCACTAATTGACCATTTAAACATTCATTCACAAACACATGAACAAAATCCAAGTTTTGTGCCTCAAACCCTAACTCTAATAACTAAAATTTTTATACACATACAATCCATGAATTTCAACTCCAAAATCATGTTCAATGGCAGACATACACAAATTTTTTTGAAGAAATTGGCACTAACCTTGACTTAGGCACTTTCCAAGGCTTCAAAACTTCACTTTCTTCTCTTCTTTTTGCTATAACACCCCTATTTGTATAGTTTGGTATATTTCATTATTCCGGTGACCGGTGTCGATCCAGATAATTAAGAGGATTAGAGCCACATCTAAGACAACTAGATAAGCCTTGAAAACAAATAATTAGTAATTTTCAAATAGTTAAGTATAAAGACGAAAAATAAAACACAAAAAGTTAAATGAGCCGGGAGTCACAGCGATGGGTGACCTTATCGGGAATGACTGCGAGGTCAATCTAAACTCAAATTTTGAACCGTAAAATGTGACTCCGCGGTCCTTAGGACCATTGTGAACACAGTGAAAGAGAAAATCATGAAAAAGAATTGTTAAGCCAGTCAAATAATTAGGTCATGGAGCTGGAAGAAATATTGAATTATTTTCAAACTGGGTTGAACCAGCGAGGGGCAATTTTGGTCAATTCACCCCTAGAGCTTACTCCTGACCTAACTGTCTAATAAAATCGGAGAAAAGAAAATTTCAGGATCAAGAATTAAATTAAAGAAACAAAGAAAAATAAAAAAAAGAAAAGAAAAAACAACTTTATTTACATCACCTTAGCTCACCATTATGATGTCATAAATTAAATTAAATTTTTCCCACAAAATTAGACCAAGTCAAAAGCAATTTTAAAGACTTAAAAATAAATTAAAAAGAAAAAAAATCAGCTCTCCTTCTCCAAAATTCAGCCACCCTTCTCTCCCTCACTTCACCATTGGAGAAAACTCCATTAAAGCTTGAAACCAAGCTTCTTCCAACAACCTAACACCACTTTGTCCCAAAATTCCCCATTAAAACTTGTTAGACCAACTTCAGAAGAAGATTGATCAAGAAAGAAAGAAGAAAAGAAGAAAAACATTGAAGGTTGAACATCAAAGTTGAGGTTAGTCATCTAAACTTGGAAATTATAGTTAAATATTTATGTTCTAGTTTAAGTAACTTAGAGTTTAACTTAAAATCAAACAAAAATACTTGTTGAGGGACCAAACATGAAATTTATCCAGCTAGGGTTAGGGTTTGTTATGGATGAGTTTGATGGCTTTGAATGGCTATTTGAGGTGAATTAGGTATGTAGAACATGAATACACACTTTAAATTGCATTAGATTGAGCTTTGTGTGTAGCTAGGGTTTTGAGCATGTGAAAAATTAAAGAAAAATTTGAGAATTGGCCAAATGATGTTATTGACCTTATTTCAGTTGAGAAATAGTCAATTGTGACCATTTGTGGTGTGTATGAATTGTTGGAAACAAGTTTTAATTCGGATTGGAGAGGTTCAATCAATAGGCAGCATGACCTAGGTCCCTTTCAGGGACCAAAACTAAAAATTTACTAACCCAATTGGTGTTAGGCCAATTGGGAATGAAACTAGACACAAAATGGCACATTTTTCATTTGGGAATCATGCCCAGAAAGTGACCATAGCATGGTGAACAAATTGGCCAAATCCGGAATTCTGCAGTCTGACCTTTACAAAAATAACTAAATGAACAGTGTTTGTTCATTTGGCCATAACTTGGGCTAGGTAGGTCTAACTGAACTGAAATTTTACTAGTGGACAGTTGAGATATAGACTTAAAACTTTAATGAAGAAAACAAACCCAAATTATGCCCTTAACCAAGTCATTTGGCTACCCAAAGTTAGTGACCTAAAATTGCTAAAACCAGTTTGGTGCCCAGAAATCTGGGTTAAGTCCAATCCGGCAGCCATGATTCAAATGGCTATAACTTGAGCTAAAAAACTCCAAATGGAGTGACTCAAAAAGGAGAATAAACTTAAGACAATAGGGAACATTTTCTATGAAGAAAGTTTTGCCAAATTCTAACAAAAAAATGACCAATGGAACAATACAACTTAAGACACCAAAATTGAAAATTTACAAATTTGCCTAAAAGACTTAGAATTTGAGTAAACAACCAAAACCAACAAATTTAGTTATCAAAATGTGGTATGTGGGTGAAGTTCGAATTCCCATACCTACTAAGCCTTAGAAAGTCAACAAATGGACTTGAATAGTATAGTGAATAGTAACCCCGAAACACAAATTTTAAAGAACGTCAAGTTTAGCATATTAGAGCTAGATAAAAGTGAAATTAAATTTATTTTTGGATTTATGCTAAGTTATGATACTGAAACACTGTGAAACTGTATGTTTCAGTGAAAAAGAATACTGGGAAGGAACCCGAGGTGTCGAGTGAAGGCCAAAAGACGACTCATATAAGGTTTGTGCACAACGTAGAATTTCTGTAAATTTCTTCTGCATATTGTTTTGAATAATTTGAAATATTGAATTGTGACATCATTGTGGTGAAATATTTATTATGCTTTTGATTTAAATTGTTGAAAGTTATTTGTGTATATTTGAGATGGCATAAATGTTTAGTAAATTATTAAGATAAGTTTTGAAACCATAATGTCATGACCATATATTTGAACACCTCACTAGTATGACTAGTGGGGGTAATCAGTTTCGAATTTTGATTCCTTCTCTAGCTGAAGTGTTTAGGTGTGTGCTAGTAGAAGAAGAAATTGAATGGATATCCATATATTTGAGCTAGCTAGCCTTGTGATGTGACTTCTCCTTAGCCTCTGGCTATTGAGATTATATTTATTTCGAATGGCATGATATAACTGTGGGTTTTATGAAATTGGTTTTGATACTTCGAAATGAAATTGTTTGGATTGAAATCTCATAACTCATGTTTTGTATTTAATTCTCATGTTCAGTCCAATTTTTGAATAAATATGATTTAAACTCTGCATAAAGATTATTTTAGTATGTTGGGCACCACTGAGTTCTAGTACTCAGCGATGACTGTTATTGCTGTTGCAAATATGGAGACTAGAAGAGCAGCAGAGTGAGCTGCTGACGACAGAGGAGCTACCTGCTTTGAAGTTATCGGGTATATTTTATACCCTGACTGTAAAAATTCATTTTGATGTATGTAATGCACATTAATCTATGGACATGTAAAATTGGTCTTGAGCTACTTGTATAAAGTTTGTAATAAATTTTAGTTTGAATTTCTTTTAATGTAAATTTTTGTAATGATGTATATAAATTGTTTTTTCTTTAATGAAATATGAATGGAAGTATTTTGCTTAAAATTGAATGAAATTGATTAATATTATTTTGATGATTGTTGGATATTGAAATTTGTGGATTTGAATTTTGGAGATTGATAATGATGTTGAAATTGATTGTGAATTTGAAGAAGTTGTTGAGACAGATTATTGAAAGTGCTTTTCAAGGAATTTGAAGAACTGTTTTCTCAAAATACAGACGGTACTCTGTCAAAATTTTTGTAAAATTTGCGGAAAAAATAAAATGGGTCAAAAATTTTAACTAGTTTTCAACTTTAATTAAATGATTTTAATACCTATTAGAAAATGCTCACCACTTGTAAAAGTAAGAAAATTGTTTTAAAATCTCTTATAGGGTATTTAATGAGTAATCGGTAGGTGAGGTTCGATAGTTCATTAGGTATTCTACGGGATTATGTTATGCCTTACAGAGGGGTAAGGTATGACATGTTTAAGTTGTATCAGAGTAAATTTTTAAAGTATGTTTTAACTTGTGAATTTGTGCCTTTTCTTTGATAAGTACAACTGCTCAATGTCCTTATTTGTTACATACAGTGCATTACATCATAAATATGACCTAACAGAGGGAAATCTCTTTGTGTTAATTATTCAGGAGATATCCTACTCCAAACTGATATGGAAAAAGGGGATCGCTCAGTTGAGCAATCTGTTGAAGCTGAGGCACAAGGGGAAGCCCCAGCTCTATAGAATGTCAGTGGATCAGTAGCACCAGCCCCACAAATGCCGCAGTTTCCTGCACAGTTTGCACAGCAGATGGCTGCAATGTTTCAATAAATGGATGGGGGTATGCCTGCTCAAGCTCCACCCAAAACACCTGTGGTACAACCACTGCCTCCAGTTAGACAGTATGACAAGTTATTAAAGTATGGGACTATAGAGTTTAAGGGTATAGTGGACCCTTTAAAGGCAGAGCAATGGCTTGAAAGGATGGATAGAGTGTTTAAGAAGCTGCACTGCCCAGATAAACTGAAGTTTAAATACTCTGTGTCACTACTGCAAGGGGATGCGTATGATTGGTGGAAGACCATCCCTCAGAGCTTGGCTGAACCACCAGTACTGACCTGGGATGACTTCATCAGAGAGTTTAGACAGAAATACATCCCAGATGCATATGTTGATCAGAAATTGCAAGAATTTTTAAGTCTGAAACAAGGGAACAGATGAGTGGCAGAGTATGAGAGGGAGTTCTCCCATTTAAGCCAGTATGCTGGGAGTCTCCTTTCCACCAGTAAGGCAAGGTGCAATAGATTGAGACAGGTTTAAAGCCCAGTTTAAGGATGCAAGTAGTGGGATTCAGACACAGCAATTTTTCAGAACTCATGTCTCAAGCACTTGAGTTGTAGAGAATTGAATCAGAAGCAACCCCAGTAAAAGAAAAATCAGAGAAAGCTGAGAAATCAGAAAAAGATAAGGGGGAAAAGTCAGCAGAGCCAAGTTCTGGTGGTACCTCTGGAAAGAATAAGAAATTTAGTGGACCCAGCAGGGGTCGAGGTGGAAGATTTGCAAGGGGCCGATTCTCTGGACAGAGACCCCCTAGGTCTAATCGGCAGTCGAGCGGGGATTCATATCCTGCCCACCCCTGAGAGACTTGTGGCAAGATTCATGGGGGAGAATGCTATTGGGCTACGGGAGCCTGCTTTAACTGTGGAGGCAAGGGATATTTAGCTAAAGACTGCACTAGTGCTCCTAAATATGATCTAGCTCCTATGACTGCAGAAGTATCTATTTAGAGTCCTGCTACAAGACGTTCACAATCGATTGGCAAAGGAAGAGGAAGAGGTAGAAGCAATGCTTCGGGCAGTTAGGGCACTATTGGTCAGTCAGCACAAGGAAGTGCTTCAGCTAGGGTTTATACAATGAGACATCGAGAAGAGGCTGAGACTTCTGATATTGTAGTTGGTACATTCTCTATCTCTGATCAAGATGTATTTGTGTTGTTTGATCCGGGTTCAACCCACTCACATGTTAGTGCTAGCATAGCCAGTTCACTTACTGTTCCATATGTCCAAATGGGTTTTGAAGTGCTAGTAACTAGTCCGTTAGGACAAGAGGTTCGGATCAGCAGAATCTATAGAGACTGTCCTTTGGTAATCTAAGGATATGTTTTGCTATCAGATTTGATTGAAATGCCCTTCAGAGAATATGATATCATCTTGGACATGGATTGGTTAGCCAGGCATCATGCGATGATTGACTGTAGACTAAAGATAGTCACTTTTGGTCTCCCTCTATACGGTGATGTGGTAATACTTGGGGAGAGGCATTTACTGCCATCAAACATCATTTCGGTGCACTACCCAGAAGGATGATCAGAAAGGGGTGTGAAGCATACTTGGCACATGTGATAGACACCCAAGTGGGGAGTTTAGCACTGAGGGACATCCCTACAGTATGTGACTTTTCGGATGTGTTTCCTGATGAATTTCCAGGATTACCTCCAGAAAGAGAGGTGCAGTTTGAGATTGATGTTATGCTTGGTGTGGACCCAATCTCCATAACGCTATATAGAATGGCACCTGCAGAATTGAAAGAGCTAAAAGTGCAGTTGCAAGAGCTACTTGACAAGGGCTTTATCCGCCCTAGTGTGTCACCTTGGGGATCGCCAGTGTTATTTGTAAAGAAGAAAGATGGCACTCTCCAGTTATGCATTGACTATCGCCAGTTAAATAAGGTGAAAATAAAGAATAGATATCCATTGCCCCGCATTGATGACTTGTTTGATCAGTTGAGGGGTGCAGCTGTGTTCTCCAAAATGGACCTGAGATTAGGTTATTATCAGCTGAAAATATAAGAGTAGAGTATTCCTAAAACTGCCTTTAGAACCCGCTATGGCCATTATGAGTTCTTGGTCATGCCATTCGGGTTAACTAATGCTCCGGCTGGTTTTATGGATCTGATGAACAATATTTTCAGACCATACCTCAACCAGTTTATTGTGGTATTCATAGATGATATATTGGTCTATTCGAGGAGTGCAGAAGAGCATGATAGACATCTGCGAATTGTACTACAGACTTTGAGGGAGAAACAGCTATATGCCAAATTGTTGAAGTGTGAATTTTGGCTGAAGGAAATATCCTTTTTGGGGCATGTAGTATCGGTAGAGGGCATCAAGGTAGATCCAAGTAAGATAGAAGCTACCTTTAATTAGAGGCCACCCAGAAATATCACGGAGATTCGCAGTTTTCTGGGTTTAGCTGGATACTACCATCGATTTGTAAAGGGATTTTCCATGTTGGCATCTCCATTGACCAAGCTGCTTAGAAAAGATGTGAAATTTCAGTGGACGGATAAATGCCAATAGAGTTTTGATGAATTGAAGAAATATTTAACTGAGGCTCCAGTCCTGACTTTACCTACACTGGGTAAAGAATATACAGTTTATAGTGATGCTTCTCACAATGGGTTAGGCTGTGTATTGATGTAAGATCGAAATGTCATTACCTATGCATCACGCCAGCTGAAACCGCATGAGAGGAATTATCCAACACATGATTTGGAGCTTGCAACTATAGTGTTTGCTCTTAAGATTTGGAGACACTATTTGTATGGGGAAAAGTGTTATATCTACACTGATCATAAGAGTTTGAAGTATTTGAGCACTCAGAAGGAGTTGAATTTGAGACAGAGGAGATGGTTAGAGTTGATAAAAGACTATGATTGTCTGATAGACTATCAGCCAGGGAAAGCTAATATTGTGGCTGACGCCTTAAGTCGCAAGACTATGGCAAGTCTACAGCAAGTCTACGGGTTACTCCTTTATCTATGGTACATGAGTTGAGATCATTACATGCCAGCTTAGAGTATGATGAGGGGCAGACAATAGTTGCATGGCATGTACAACCAGTGTTGATTGATCAGATCAAAATGGCTGCTCAGAATGATGAAAGGTATCAGAAGCTGTTGGAAGAAGTCCGGCAGGGCAAGAAACCAGAATTCTCAATAAGAGATGATGGTCTATTATTACACCAGGGCAGAATGTGTGTGTTCCTAATGATGTTGAATTGAGGAAGATCATTTGGAAGGAAGCACATGAGTCTCCTTTTGTCATGCACCCTGGTGGCACAAAAATTTATAGAGGGTTAAAGGAGCATTATTGGTGGATGGGTATAAAAAGAGATGTGGCAGAGTTTGTTTCTAAATGCCTAACTTGTCAGTAAGTAAAGGCAGAGCATCAAGTACCCGCTGGGTTCTTACATCCACTACCAGTACCAGAATCGAAATGGGAGAGAATAACTATGGATTTTGTGATGGGACTTCCGAGGACACAGAAGAGTCATGATGCAGTATGGGTCATTGTTGACAGACTAACCAAGTCTGCTCATTTTTTGCCAGTCCTGATGGACTATAGTTTAGAAAGATTAGCCAAGTTATACATTGATGAGATTATGAGACTACATGGAGTGCCAATATCCATCGTATCAGACAGAGATCCTAGGTTCACTTCTAGATTCTGGGGTAGTCTTCAAAGAGCCCTAGGAACTAGATTGAACTTCAGTACTGCATTCCACCCACAAACAGATGGCCAGTCTGAGATGATAATTCAGATCTTGGAGGACATGCTACGGGCTTGTGTGATTGAATTTGAGGGCAATTGGGACATACACTTGCCTTTGATTGAGTTTTCTTACAACAATAACTACCAATCAAGCATTGGAATGCCTCCATATGAAGCTTTATATGGCAGAAAATGTAGAACCCCATTGTGTTGGGATGACGTGGGTGAAAGAAAGATGATTGGGCCAGAAATAGTTCAGCAAACTGAAGAGAAAATCAGATTAATCAGAGATCGACTTAAGACTACATCAGACCGTCAGAAGTCCTACATTGGTTTAAAGAGAAGGGATATTGAGTATGCAGTGGGTGAGAAAGTATTCCTTAAGGTTTCTCCTTAGAAGAGAATTGTGAGATTTGGCAGAAAGGGGAAATTGAGTCCTCGTTTTATCGAGCCATATGAGATTCTGAAAAGAGTGGGTCATTTGGCATATAGTTTGGCACTACCTCCAAAGTTAGAGAAGATACATAATGTCTTCCATGTGTCTATGTTGAGGAGGTATCGATCAGACCCATCTCATTTACTATCGGTAGAAGAAATTGAAGTAAATCCAGACCTCACATATGAAGAAGAACCCATAGAGATTCTGGATTATGAGGTGAAGCAGCTACAGAATAAGCAGATACCGTTAGTGAAAGTGCTGCGGAACCATCATTCGGGCCAGGAGGCTACTTGGGAACGAGAGGAGGACATGAGGAGATAGCACCCACAACTGTTCAGAGATTGATACCAGGTAAAAATTTCGAGACAATATTTATTTTAAGGGGGGGGAGAATTGTAACATCCCTATTTGTATAGCTTGGTATATTTCACTGTTTCGGTGACCGGTGTCGGTCCAGATAATTAAGAGGATTAGAACCACATCTAAGACAACTAGATAAGCCTTGAAACAAATAATTAGTAATTGCCAAATAGTTAAGTATAAAGAAAAAAAAAATAGAACACAAAAAGTTAAATGAGCCAGGAGTCATAGCGATGGGTGACCTTCTCGGGAATGACTGTGAGGTCAATCTAAACTCAAATTTTGAACCGTAAAATGTGATACTGCGGTCCTTACGACCATTGCGAACATAGTGGAAAAGAGAAAATCATGAAAAAAGAATTGCTATGCCAGTCAAATAATTAGGTCAGGGAGCTGAAAGAAATATTGAATTATTTTCAAACCGGGTTGAACTAGCGAGGGGCAATTTGGTCAATTCACCCCTAAAGCTGACTTCTGACCTAACTGTCTAATAAAATTGGAGAAAAGAAAATTTTGGGATCAAGAATTAAATTAAATAAACAAGGAAAAATAAAAAAAAGGAAAAGAAAAAACAACTTTATTTACATCACCTTAGCTCACCATTACGATGTCATAAATTAAATTAAAATTTTCCCACAAAATTAGACCAAGTCAAAAGCAATTTTAAAGACTTAAAAATACATTAAAAAAAAAATCAGATCTCCTTCTCCAAAATTCGGCCACCCTTCTCTCCCTCACTTCACCATTGGAGAAAACTCCATTAAAGCTTGAAACCAAGCTTCTTCCAACCACCTAACCCCACTTTGTCCCCAAATTCCCCATTAAAACTTGTTAGACCAACTTGAGAAGAAGATTGATCAAGAAAGAAAGAAGAAAAGAAGAAAAACATTGAAGGTTGAACATCAAAGTTGAGGTTAGTCATCTAAACTTGGAAATTGTAGTTAAATGTTTATGTTCTAGTTTAAGTAACTTAGAGTTTAACTTAAAATCAAACAAAAATAATTGTTGAGGGACCAAACATGAAATTCATCCAACTAGGCTTAGGGTTTGTTATGGATGAGTTTGATGGCCTTGAATGGCTATTTGAGGTGAATTAGGTGTGTAGAACATGAATACCCACTTTAAATTGCATTAGATTGAGCTTTGTGTGTAGCTAGGGTTTTGAGCATGTGAAAAATTGAAGAAAAATTTGAGAATTAGCCAAATGATGTTATTGACCTTATTTGAGTTGAGAAATGGTCAATTGTGACCATTTGTGGTGTGTATGAATTGTTGGAAACAAGTTTAAATTCGGATTGGAGAGGGTCCATCTGCAGGCAGCATGACTTAGGTCCCTTTCAGGGACCAAAACTAAAAATTTACTAACCCAATTGGTGTTAGGCCAATTTGGAATGAAACTAGACACAAAATGGCACATTTTTCATGTGGGAATTATGCCCAGAAAGTGACCATAGCATGGTGAACAAATTGGCCAAATCCGGATTTCTGCAGTCTGACCTGTACAAAAATGACCAAATGAACAGTGTTTGTTCATTTGGCCATAACTTGGGCTAGGTAGGTCTAACTGACCTAAAATTTTACCAGTGGACAGCTGAGATATAGAACTAAAACTTTCATGCAGAACACAAACCCAAATTATGCCATTAACTAAGTCATTTGGCCACCCAAATTTGGTGACCTAAAATTGCCAGAACTAGTTTGGTGCCCAGAAATCTGGGTTAAGTCCAATCCGGCAGCCATGATTCAAATGGCTATAACTTGACCTACAAAACTCCAAATGGAGTGATTCAAAAAGGAGAATAAACTTAAGACAATAGGAAACATTTTATTTGAAGAAAGTTTTGCCAAATTCTAACAGAAAAACGACCAATAGAATAGTGCAACTTAAGACGCCAAAATTGAAAATTTACAAATTTGCCTAAAAGACTTAGAATTTGAGTAAACAACCAAAACCAACAAATTTAGTTATCAAAATGTGGTATGTGGGTAAAGTTGGAATTCTCAAACCTATTAAGCCTTAGAAAGTCAACAAATTGACTTGAATAGTGTAGTGAATAGTAACCCCGAAACACAAATTTTATAGAACGTCAAGTTTAGCACATTAGAGCTAGATAAAAGTGAAATTAAATTTATTTTTGGATTTATGCTAAGTTATGATACTGAAACACTGTGAAACTATATGTTTCAGTGGAAAAGAATACCGGGAAGGAACCCGAGGTGTCGAGTCAAGGCCAAAAGGCGACTCATATAAGGTTTGTGCACAACGTAGAATTTCTGTGAATTTCTGTAAATTTCTTCTGCATATTGTTTTGAATAATTTGAAATATTGAATTGTGACATCATTGTGGTGAAATATTTATTATACTTTTGATTTAAATTATTGAAAGTTATTTGTGTATATTTGAGATGGCATAAATGTTTAGTAAATTGTTAAGATAAGTTTTGAAACCACAGCGTCATGACCATATATTTGAACACCTCACTAGCATGACTAGTGGGGGTAATCAATTTTGAATTTTGATTCCTTCTCTGGCTGAAGTGTTGAGGTATGTGCCAGTAGAAGAAGAAATTGAATGGATATCCATATATTTGAGCTAGCTAGCCTTGTGATGTGACTTCTTCTTAGCCTCTGGCTATTGAGATTATATTTATTTCGAATGGCATGATATAACTGTGGGTTTTATGAAATTGGTTTTGATACTTCGAAATGAAATTGTTTGGATTAAAATCTCATAACTCATGTTTTGTATTTAATTCTCATGTTCAGTCCAATTTTTGAATAAATATAATTTAAACTCTGCATAAAGATTATTTTAGTATGTTGTGCACCACTGAGTCCTAGTACTCAGCGATGGCTGTTATTGCTATCGCAGACATAGATACTAGAAAAGCAGCAGAGTGAGCTGCTGAGGACAAAGGAGTTACCTGCTTTGAAGTTATCGGGTATATTTTACACCTTGACTGTAAAAATTCATTTTGATGTATGTAATGCACGTAAATGTATGGACATATAAAATTGATCTTGAGCAGTTTGTATAAAGTTTGTAATAAATTTTAGTTTGAATTTCTTTTAATGTAAATTTTTATAATGATGTATATAAATTGTTTTATCTTTAATGAAATATGAATTGAAGTATTTTGCTTAAAATTGAATGAAATTGATTAATCGTATTTTGATGATTGTTGGATATTGGAAATTGTGGATTTGAATTTTGGAGATTGATAATGATGTTGAAATTGATTGTGAATTTGAAGAAGTTGTTGAGATAGATTATTGGAAGTGCTTTTTACAGGAATTTGAAGAACTTTTTTCTCATAATACAGACGACACTCTGCCGAAATTTTTATAAAATTTGTGAAAAAATAAAATTGGCCAAAAATTTTAACTAGTTTTCAACTTTAATTAAATGATTTTAATACCTATTAGAAAATACTCACCACTTGTAAAAGTAAGAAAATTGTTTTAAAATCCCTTGTAGGGTACTTAATGAGTTATCGGTAGGTGAAGTTCGGTAGTTCATTAGGTATTCTACAGGATCATGTTATGCCTTACAGAGGAGTAAGGTGTGACATTTGCTGTCCAAAGTTTGCTCTAGCTGTGAGGATGAGTTTTTGTGAAGGGAGGCTTGGGTTTTGAGATAGTTTGATGGGTGAACCAAAGCTTGGAAAAGCTTTAATGGAGGAAAAGGATGGAGGTGCTGGTTCGGCCAAAGGAAGAAGATAAGGAAATTCTAATTTTTTTCTTTCATTTGCTGCCCATTTATTTATTTTAAGTGAGTGCTAGCCATGTGTCATCATGTGATTGGTTAAAAATATTTTAATGACATCATAATGATGTCAAAATTCTCATTTTTTTCATTTTCTTTCCTTTTATTTTCTACTCATTTTCAATTTAATTTTTAGCAATATTTATTCACATTTCATGTCATAATAATTATTTACTTAACTGGACAAGTTAGCCAAAAATCATCTCTGAAGACGAAATGACCAAAATGCCCTCCATTTGGCTTATTGAGCCAAAATCGTCTGTATCCATTGAAAATTTTTTCTAAGCATTTTCTTGGCATTCTAATGTCATAAAAATCACAATGACCCTTCTCTGGAGTCCCAAAAATTATTTTATGAATTTTCCCTCAGGTCTAGGGCTCCTAGTTATGAGAACCGCAACTTCCCACTGGGTTACCCATCGTTAGGGTACCAGCTCATTTAACTTGATTGTATTTTATTTCTAAAATTTTTCCTAAATTTTTCTTATTAATATTTGAGTTAATTATAATATCTCACTTTAGTTTAAATATTTTTCTGGACGTTCTAGCTGTTCAGACCTATACTAGTCACCGGAACAGTAGAATGTATGGAGTTACTATAGGGAGGGTGTTACAGACTCACTTTCTCTTTATCTTTCCTATGTCCTTTTCTACTGAAATACATAATTTAAAGTGTTTCAGTACTCCATTTAAAATACTTCAAATAAGAAATTCCAACAATTAAATTTTTGTAGACTTAATCTACCCAACACAATTTATAAAGTTTAGGTCCTTTACTTTTTCACTATGGTGGTACTATTTATTGCACTATTCAAGTCAAAAAGTTGACTTTTACATCTTTAGTAGGCATGTTAATGTTAAATGCACCAACATACCATATTTTTTGTTATAATTATATTGGCATTGATTGCCAATTGAATTTCTAAGCTATTCAAGTGAAACTTCAAAAATTCAGTTTTGGGATCACTTGTTTCTACTGTTCCATTGAGTCTTCTACAGTAAAAATTTGGCTAAATTTCCTTCATCAAAGTTGTTCCTTAATTGTTTAGTTTATTTTCCATTTTGAATCACTCTATTTGGAGTTTTTGAGCTTAAGTTATGGTCATTTAACCATAACTAGTCGGATTGACCAGAATCCAGAATTCTGGGTAACTTTTGGTTCTGGCAAATTTGAGGACCTAACTTGGGGTGGCAAATTGACTAGATTATGGCCAGAATTTGGGTTTGTGTTCTTCATAAAAGTTGTTCTACTATGTCATAGCTTTCCAATGCCACAAAATTCATGTCATTTGGACCTTTCTACACCAAGTTATGACCATTTGAACAAATATTGTTCATATGCTCAATTCTGTACAGGGGCAGGGTACCTAATCCGAATTGAATCAATTTTTAGACCAACTTGTGGTCAGTTTAAGGGCAGGGTTTCTACATGAAAATTATAGCGTTAGGTCTTAATTTTCATCTCCAATTGGCCTTACACCAATTAGAGCAATAGAATTTCAATTATGGTCCTTTAAGTGGACCATGGTAAGGCTGTCCAGATTGGACATTACACATTCACCTTACAATTTCAATTTCAAGCATTCACTCACATTCAATTCATGCCAATTGACCAATTTAAGCCTCAATTAGGTCAATTTGTATCAATTTTGAAAACCCACAAATTTTCCCCAATTTCAACTTATCAAGAACCCTAATTTCTCTAAATTGCACAATTTATGAATTTCAAGTATACCATACATATTTACATACTCAATTGAGTTCACATACTCATTTAATTCCAAAATTTTTCATCAAATCCAATATCTCCCTAGGTTGGCCGAATTCCCTATGGTCCATTTTCTTGTCATTTAGTTTCAATTTTCAACAATTTTTTTAACTTAGTTGATTTTCCTAATCATAAATATAAGGAGAGAAATTGAAGAATCACTAACCTTTTGTGAAGTTTCTCAAAGTTCTAATTCCTTTCAATTTTCTTCAAAATTCCTTCTTCCAATCTTTCTCTTAAAACTCAATTTGAAGTTTTCTACAATTTTTTTAAAGGATTGAGGGTGCAAATTTAAGGATTAGGAAGCTTTCAAGGGAGCTTCAATGGAGGAATTGAAAAATTTTAATAGAGAGGAGAGATGTAACACCCCTATGTTCGGTAATGTGTTCTACTGTTCCGGCGATCAGTGTCTGTCCGAACAACTAGAATGCCAAGAACTACATTTAAATATTGGTGAGGAGACATAGAATAATGAAATACAAGAAAAGAAAATACAAGAAAAATAAAGGAAAAATAATGGCAATGAAATGTAACCAAGTTAAACAAGCTGAGAACCCTAGCGATGGGTGACCGCACCGAAAAGTTGCGGCGTGGACCGTTGACTAGCCCTGGACCGCGGGGAACCCTGGAAAATAATTTTAGGACATAAATAAATGTCTATTGAAGTATAAATGTCATTAGAAATATCAAAGAAAAATTAAATAATTAGTATAAAAAAAATGAAAAATCGAGAAACAGACAAAACTCGGTATTATCGAAAAATTAAGAATGCAAGCCAAACATGGGCATTGTGGTTATTTGACACCCCGAGTTGATTTTTGACCTAAATATCCATGGAAATAAAGTAGTGTTAAAGTTTAGAAATTACATGAAAAATTGAAGTTGCAATGATATATAATGAAGTAAAATTATGGGGTATAATGTGAATAATTAAAAAGTTTAACATTACCTTATTATTTAATTGAGTTAGTGGACCATTATGCACCATATAAAAGCATAAGTGGACAGATTTCTTCCACTAATATTCTGCATTCATCTTCTTCACCATTTACATTTCATTTGGCCAAACCAAGCTTGGGAGAATTCTTCCATGGCCGCCCACCTTTGAGGCATTAAAACTCCATGATCAAGCCTTAGTTTCTTCAAGAGTTCTTCATTAAAGTTAGTCTACACATCATGGGCAACACATAGGCAGCAAGAAAGATAAATTTTGGTGATGTTTTGAAGAAGTTAAAAAGTGGTATGTATTTTTAATTCTTGTTTCATTAAACTTTGAATGGGTGTTGTGGGTAGTTGATTTATGGAAGGATTTTTGAAGTTTGATGAATTAATGGAGATGTACATTTTGGCAGCCATGAAACCTCACTATGAACAGCTTGTTCTTGTATGTAAATAGTGGTTTGGGTGATGATTTAAATATTTAATTGTATTGAAGTTAAATTCCATGTGTAAGGTTTGATTTGTAAGCTTGAAATGTGAAAATGGAAATTGATGGGTATGTGTAAACTTGTGGCAGCCTCATGAAGAAGATTGAAGTGTTTGAGTTCATGAAATATTGTTGAATTATATTGCTTATGATGGCAGCATATGTATATGAATAATGGTTTAGAATTGGGTAGGTAAATGAGGTATGTCATGTGGTTAAATTGTTGTAATTGGACTTGGAAAATTCTGTATTATAGTGTGTATGTTAAGAGTGGTTACAAGCTGCCAAAAAGACCAAAAATGTGTTGCTAAATGTGTTAATGTTATGGTACAAACCAGAATTGGCATGGAAGAGTGAACTTGGTAAGCGTACGATGTGTAATTGGTAAAGGATGAACAAATTGTAATAGGGCAGTCTATGTTTTGGCTTAGAACCTTAAGTGTGTGGCTCCAATTGGTATGAGACCAATTGGATGTGAAACTAGGCACAAAATGTGCCAACTTTCATGAAGGAAGCTTACCAAAAATCTACTTAGAAGGTGACTTGAAAAATGACCAAATCAGGATTAGTGCTTTGAAAGCCTGAAAATTGACCATTTGGATAGTAGTTAGTATTTCGGCCATAACTTACTCAAAACAGGTCCAATTGACCTGAAATTTTTACCATGAATATTTGAGACATATATCTACAATTCTTATGAAGACACCAAAGCCCAAAAATGGTCAAAACCAAGCCAAATAGCTTGCACAAGTTCAGGTCCAAAAACTAGCCAAACCAAAAGTTACCTAAAAATGACCTAAAGTTACCTTTTTGGTACATTCTATCCAACATTGGTAAATTGATCATAACTTGGTCTACACAACTCAGAATGACCTAAAATTTTGCCCCGTGTGCAATAAGATATAGACCTACAAGTTTGTAGTTTGGACCAAAGCCCGAAAACCGAGGGAACTAGGTCATCTAGCTATGTCAAATTAGTATACCGAAATCCGGCAAATTGCAATAAAATGCAATATACATGAAAATGAATTTGGTAACATGTACCAACACTAAAAGGCTATTAAATGTGATATATTGGTAACATTAAACCTAATTCACCTACAGTGCATCGAGGGCCAACATTTTAGGTTGACTAAGGAAATAATAGAATTCAATAAGTTAATTATTAAGCTTTATTCTTAGAGACAGTTAAAATGAGTACTGAAACACTTCAAATTGTGTGTCTCAGTTAGCAAAGACTCAAGGAAAGGGAAGAAAACACTGAGTCAGGGCCAAGAGACATTTATCAAAGGTTTGGGCACAACAATTATTTCTTTTGAATTTTTCAATTGAAATAATTTATGACTATTTGTATATTATTGTTTTAAATTGCGAAGTAATTATTTGAATGATATTTGATGGATACTTATTGATTGAAAAGCATTGTAAACAGTTTGAAACCACAGCTATCATGTATATTGATTGAATTCCTCGCTAGCTTATTTAGTGGGATGAATTGACTTTGAATTCCCTCTCTGGCTAAAGTGTTGAGGTGTGTGCCTCTTGAGGACGAATGGAATGAGTACTCATGTTATTGCCAGCTAGCTATATTATTCCTCACTAGCCATCGGCTCTTGGGATGAATTGACTTTGAATTCCCTTTCTGGCTGAAGTGTTGAGGTGTGTGCCTGTTGAGGATGAATGGAATGAGTACTCATATTATTGCTAGCTAGCTATGTTATTCCTCACTAGCCATCGACTTTTGGGATGAATTGAATTCCTCACTAGCCATCAGCTTTTGGGATGAATTGAACTTTGGCAACATGATTAAGCTGTGTCTGTGTGTGTGTGTGTGTGTGTGTGTGTGTGTGTGTGTGAGTGTGTGTGTGGTTGTGTGTGTGTGTGTGTGATTCATTGATATTCATTGTGATATTGGGAAATGGAGTTTAAATTCTTATTGACATTCACTGTCTTTTGAATTTAACTATGTTTTAAGTATCCATTATTTATATGACTTATGATTTGTAATTTAAAGTTGCAATTTGTTAATGTTGTGCACCTCTGAGATATTGACTCAGTGATAGCTTTTCATTGCTGTTGTAGGTAGACAGACTAACAGAGCAGCAGACTAGGCTGCTAGTACTACACTAAGAGATCATCGGGCATATTGAATATACCATATTTTACATTTTGTATTGTAATATATGTTCACTGCATGTATATATTATTCTTGGTTTTGAGCAGTTGTAAATTAAAGTTGTACATTAAAGTTGTAAACTAAATTTGTAAATAATTTTGGTTTGTAAATATTGTGATATATTTCTTTTATCTCAGCTTTTGAAAACACTGAAAAATTATTGTGGATTGAGTAGACAAATGTTGGAGTTTGAGATTGAGAAATATATTTGAAGTGCTTTTTACAGGTTTTTTGAAGAACTGTTTTATTCAAAATATAGATGGCACTCTATCAAAATTTTTACAGAATTGTTAATTCTTTAAATGTATTATCTGGTTTCACTTCAGTTAAAAAAAAAAAATTTAACACCTGTAAATAGTGCTCACCACTGTAAAAAGAAGTAAGAAAAGGTTTAAAATCCCTTGTAGTGTATTTAATGAGTTATCAGTAGATGAAGTTGGTAATTCATTAGGTATACTACGGGATCATGTTATGCCTTACGGAAGGGTAGGGTATGACATGTTTTAGTGGTATCAGAGCTAGTTTTTAAATTATGTTTTCACCTGTAATTTGAAAATTCTTTAGTACAACTGCTCAATGTCATTTTTTGATACATACGGTACATTACATTATAAATATGCACTAATGGGAGGAAATCTCCTTGTGTTATTGTTCAGGAGGTCTAAGATCCTCGAATTGACTATGGAAAAGGGGGATCGTTCAGTCAATCAATCAATAGAGGCTGAGGTACAAAGGGATGCCCCAGCCCCTCAGAGAGTCAGAGGCTCGACTTTACTAGCCCCACTTGTGCAAATTACTACACAAATGACCCAGCAAATGGCCACTTTCTTTCAACAAATGGCTGATAATCTGTTAGCCTAAGCCCAAGTAAAAACCCAACCCCCACAAGGGCAGTGTGAAATAGAGAAGAGGGAGAAACCTATGGGTCAGAGCTCAAGCAGTAATTTGAGGAAGAGAAAAGAATTTGAGGAGCCCCAAGCTCAGGGATATAACAGAGGTGGATCATCAGGGTAGAGACCACCAAGGTCCAGTCGTCGAACAACTAGAATTTCCTACCATCCCTGCCAATGTGAAACTTGTGGAAGAAATCATGGTGGAGTGCGCTATAAGGCCATAGGAGCCTGTTATAACTGTGGAGACACAGGGCACTTTGCCAATGACTTCACCAGTACTCGCAGAGTTGGACCACCTCCTATTACTGCAAAAGGGTCAGTTCAGAGTCCTGCTACCAGAGGTTCACAACTACCTAGCAGAGGTAGAGGCAGGGGTAGAGGTAGTCCAGCAGGCAGCCAAGGCACTGTGAATCAATCAGAGCAAGGTAGTGCTCCAGTCAGAGTCTAAGCAATGAAACAGAGAGAAGAGGCCGAGACATCTGATATTGTGGCTGGTACCTTCTCAACTTTTAATCAAGATGTAATTGTGTTATTTGATCCGTGTTCTACCCATTCTTATGTGAGTACTAGCATCATTGATTGCATTGCTGTTTCGTGTGTGAAAATGGACTTTGAGGTGCTAGTAACAAGTCCGCTAGGACAAGAGGTCAGGGTTAATAGAATGTATAGGGATTGTCCTTTGGTGATCCAAGGACATACTTTTCTATCTAATCTCATTGAAATGCCCTTCAGAGATTATGATATCATCTTGGGCATGGATTGGTTAGCCAGGCATTGCGCCATGATTGACTGTAGGTTGAAAACAGTCACTTTTGGTCTCCCTCAGTACAGTGATGTGGTAATACATAGAAAGAAACAGCTATACGCCAAATTGTCAAAATGTGAATTTTGGCTAAAAGAAATCTCCTTCTTGGGACATGTTGTGTCAGCTGAAGGGATCAAGGTAGATTCCAGCAAGGTAGAGGCTATCCTTAATTGGAAGCCACCTAGGATTATCACAGAAATTCACAGTTTTCTGGGTTTAGCTGGATTTTACTGTCGGTTTGTGAAAGGGTTTTCTATGTTAGCTTCTCCACTGACCAAGCTGCTTCGGAAAGATGTAAAATTTCAGTGGACAGATAAATGCCAGCAAAGTTTTGATGAGTTGAAGAGGTGTTTGACTGAAGCTCCAGTCCTTACTTTACCTACTCCGGGTAAAGAATATACAGTTTATAGTGATGCTTCTCATAATGGGTTAAGCTGTGTACTGATGCAAGATCGGAATGTTATTGCTTATGCATCACGCCAGCTGAAATCGCATGAGAGGAACTATCCTACACATGATTTGGAGCTAGCAGCTATTGTTTTTGCTCTGAAGATCTGGAGACACTATTTGTATGGGGAGAAATGCTACATTTACATAGATCACAAGAGCTTGAAGTACTTAGGCACCCAGAAGGAATTGAATTTGAGGCAAAGAATATGGTTAGAACTGATTAAAGACTATGATTGCTTAATAGACTATCAGCCAGGGAAAGCAAATGTGGTGGCTGACGCCTTAAGTCGTAAGACTATGGCAAGTCTCAGAGTTTCTCGTTTGTCCATGGTACATGAATTGAAAGCACAACATGCCAGTTTGGAGATTGATGATGAGGGACAGACAGTAGTTGCATGGCATGTACAGCCAGTGTTGATTGATCAGATCAGAATGGCTGCTCAGAGTGATGATAAATATCAGAAGCTACTGAAAGAAATCCAGCAGGGCAAGAAACCTGAATTCTCTATGACAGATGATGGTTTACTACTACATCAGGGCAGAATGTGTGTTCCTAATGATGCTGACTTGAGACAGATCATTATAAATGAAGCACATGAGTCTCCTTTTGCTATGCACCCTGGTGGAACTAAAATGTACAGAGGGCTGAAAGAGCATTACTAGTGGATGGGTATGAAAAGGGATATAGCTAAATTTGTTTCCAAATGCCTAACTTGTCAGCAAGTGAAGGCAGAACGTCAAGTTCCAGCTGGTTTATTACATCCATTGCCAGTACTAGAGTGGAAATGGGAACGAATAACTATGGATTTTGTGATGGGACTTCCAAGGACACAGAATAGTCATGATGCAGTATGGGTTATAGTTGATAGACTGACCAAGTCTGCTCACTTTTTGCCAGTTCAGATGGACTATAGCCTAGAAAGATTAGCCAGATTGTACATATATGAAATTGTAAAACTGCATGGAGTGCCAATATCGACTGTATCTGACAGAGATCCTAGGTTCACTTCTAGATTTTAGGGTAGTCTATAGAAAGCCTTAGGAACTAGATTAAACTTCAGCACAACATTCCACCCACAGACAGATGGCCAGTCTGAGAGGGTAATTCAGATATTAGAGGATTATGAGATTTGGCAAAAAGGGGAAACTGAGTCCTCGCTTTATCGGACCATATGAGGTTCTGGAAAGAGTAGGTCCTTTGGCATATCGGTTGGCATTACCTCCAGAGCTAAAAAGGATACGCAGTGTCTTCCATGTGTCCATGTTAAGGAGGTACAGATCTGACCCATCTCATATACTATCAGTTGAAGAGATCGAGGTAAATCTAGACCTCTCACATGAGGAAGAACCCATAGAAATTCTGGCATATGAGGTGAAGCAGTTGAGAAACAAACAGATACACTTGGTTAAAGTGCTGTGGAACCATCATTTAGGCTAGAAAGCTACTTAGGAACATGAAGAGGATATGAGGAGACAGCACCCACAGTTGCTCAGAGACTAATGCCGGGTAAAATTTCGAGATGAAATTTATTTTAAGGGGGGGAGAATTGTAACACCCCTATGTTCGGTCGTGCGTTCTATTGTTCTGATGACCAGTGTCTGTCTAGACAGCTAGAATGCCTAGAACTACATTTAAATATTGGTGAGGAGACATAAAATAATTAAATACAAGAAAAGAAAATACAAGAAAAACAAAGAAAAAATAATAGCAATGAAATGTAACCAAGTTAAACGAGGCGAGAACCCTAGCGATGGGTGACCCCATCGGGAAGTTGCGGCGTGGACCGTTGACTAGCCCTGGACCACGGGGAACCCTAGAAAATATTTTTAGGACTTAAATAAACGTCTATTGAAGTATAAATTTCATTAAAAATATCAAAGAAAAATTAAATAATTTGTACAAAGAAAAACGAAAAATCGAGAAACAGACAAAACTCGGTATTACTGAAAAATCGGGAATGCAACCCGAACAGGGGCATTGTGGTTATTTGAAAATCCGAGTAGATTTTTGATCTAAATATCCATGGAAATAAAGTAGTGTTAAAGTTTAGAAATTACATGAAAAATTGAAGTTGGAATGAAATATAATGAAGTAAAATTATGGGGTATAATGTGAATAATTAAGAAGTTTAACATTACCTTATTATTTAATTGAGTTAGTGGACCATTATGCACCATATAAAAACATAAGTGGACAGATTTCTTCCACTAATATTCTGCATTCATCTTCTTCACCATTTACATTTCATTTGGCCAAACCAAGCTTGGGAGAATTCTCCCATGGTCGCCCACCTTTGAGACATTAAAACTCCATGATCAAGCCCTAGTTTCTTCAAGAGTTCTTCATTAAAGTTAGTCTACACATCATGGGCAACACATAGGCAGCAAGAAAGATAAATTTTGGTGAGGTTTTGAAGAAGTTCAAAAGTGGTAAGTATGTATTTTTAATTCTTGTTTCATTAAACTTTGAATGGGTGTTGTGGGTAGTTAATTTGTGGAAGGATTTTGAAGTTTGATGAATTAATGGAGATGTACATTTTGGCAGCCATGAAACCTCACTATGAATAGCTTGTTCTTGTATGTAAATAGTGGTTTGAATGATGATTTAAATGTTTAATTGTATTGAAGTTAAATTCCATGTGTAAGGTTTGATTTGTAAGCTTGAAATGTGAAAATGGAAATTGATGGGTATGTGTAAACTTGTGGCAGCCTCATGAAGAAGTTCATGAAATATTATTGAATTATGTTGCTTATGATGGCAACATTTGTATATGAATAATGGTTTAGAATTGGATAGGTAAATGAGGTATGTCATGTGGTTAAATTGTTGTAATTGGACTTGAAAAATTCTATATTATAGTGTGTATGTTGAGAGTGGTTACAACCTGCCAAAATGACCAAAAATGTGTTGCTAAATGTGTTAATGTTATGGTACAAACCAGAATTGGCATGGAAGAGTGAACTTGGTAAGCATAGGATGTGTAATTGGTAAAGGATGAACAAATTGTAATAGGGCAGTGTATGTTTTGGCCTAGAACCATAAGTGTGTGGCTCCAATTAGTATGAGACCAATTGAAGGTGAAACTAAGCACAAAATGTGCCAACTTTCATGAAGAAAGCTTACCAAAATTCTGCTTAGAAGGTGACTTGAAAAATTACTAAATCCGGATTAGTGCTTTGAAAGCTTGAAAATTGACCATTTGGGCAGTAGTTAGTATTTTGGCCATAACTTACTCAAAACAGGTCCAATTGACCTTAAAGTTTTACCATGAATAGTTGAGACATATATCTACAATTCTTATGAAGACACCAAAGCCCAGAAATGGCCAGAACCAAGCCAAATAGCTTGCACAAATTCAGGTCCAAAAACTGGCCGAACCAAAAGTGGCCTAAAAATGACCTAAAGTTACCTTTTTGGTACATTCTGTCCAGCATTGGTAAATTGACTATAACTTGGTCTACACAACTTAGAATGACATGAAATTTTGCCCCATGTGCAATAAGACATAGACCTACAAGTTTGTAGTTTGGATCGAAACCCGAAAATCGAGGGAACTAGGTCATCCGGCTAGGTCAAATTAGTATACCGAAATCTGGAAAATTGTAATAAAATGCGATATACATGAAAATGAATTTGGTAACATGTACCAACACTAAAAGGCTATTAAATGTGACATATTAGTAACATTAAACCTAATTCACCTAGAGTGCATCGAGGGTTAACATTTTAGGTTCACTAAGGAAATAATAGAATTCAATAAGTTAATTATTAAGCTTTATTCTTAGAGACAGTTTAAATGAGTACTGAAACACTTCAAATTGTGTGTCTCAGTTAGCAAAGACTCAGGGAAAGGGAAGGAAACACTGAGTTAGGGCCAAGAGACATTTATCAGAGGTTTGTGCACAACAGTTATTTCTTTTGAATTTTTCAATTGAAATAATTTATGACTATTTGTATATTATTGTTTTAAATTGTGAAATAATTGTTTTAATGATATTTGATGGATACTTACTGATTGAAAAGCATTGTAAATGGTTTGAAACCATAGCTATCATGTATATTGATTGAATTCCTCGCTAACTTGTCTAGTGGGATGAATTGACTTTGAATTCCCTCTCTTGCTAAAGTGTTGAGGTATGTGCCTGTTAAGGATGAATGGAATGAGTACTCATATTATTGCTAGCTAGCTATGTTATTCACTAGCCATCGGCTTTTGGGATGAATTGAATTCCTCACTAGCCATCGGCTCTTGGGATGAATTGACTTTGAATTTCATCTCTGGCTGAAGTGTTGAGGTGTGTGCCTGTTGAGGACGAATGGAATGAGTACTCATATTATTGCTAGCTAGCTATGTTATTCCTTACTAGCCATCAGCTTTTGGGATGAATTGAATTCCTCACTAGCCATCAGCTTTTGGGATGAATTGAACTTTGGCAACATGATTAAGCTGTGTGTGTGTGTGTGTGTGTGTGTGAGTGTGTGTGCGTGTGTGTGTGTGTGTGATTCATTGATATTCATTGTGATATTGTGAAATAGAGTTTAAATTCTTATTGACATTTACTGTCTTCTGAATTTAACTATGTTTTAAGTATCCACTATTTATATGTCTTATGATTTATAATTTAAAGTTGCAATTTGTTAATGTTGTGCACCGCTGAGACATTGGCTCAGCGATAGCTTTTCATTGCTGTCACAGGTAGACAGATTAACAGGGCAACAGACTAGGCTGCTAGTACTACACTGAGAGATCATCGGGTATATTGACTATACCATATTTTACATTTTGTATTGTAATGTATGTTCACTATATGTATATATTATTCTTGGTTTTGAGCAGTTGTAAATTAAAGTTGTACATTAAAGTTGTAAACTAAATTTGTAAATTATTTTGGTTTGTAAATATTATGATATATTTCTTTTATCTCAGCTTTTGAAAACACTAAAAAATTATTGTGTATTAAGTAGACAAATGTTGGAGTTTGAGATTGAGAAATATATTTGAAGTGCTTTTTACAAGTTTTTTAAAGAACTGTTTTATTCAAAATACAGATGGCATTCTACCAAAATTTTTACAGAATTATTAATTCTTCAAATTTATTATCTGGTTTCACTTCAGCTAAAAAAAAAATTTTAATACCTGTAAATAGTGCTCACCACTGTAAAAAGAAGTAAGAAAAGGTTTAAAATCCCTTGTAGTGTATTTAATGGGTTATCAGTAGACGAAGTTGGTAATTCATTATGTATACTACGGGATCATGTTATGCCTTACGGAAGGGTAGGGTGTGACAAGAGAGAAGTATTCGGCCAAGGGAAAAAGAAGACTAAAACTAATTTTTTTTTCTTTTTGTCTCTTTATGTAACACCCCTATGTTCGGTAATGCGTTCTACTGTTCCGGTGACCAGTGTTGTCCGGACAGCTAGGATGCCTAGAACTACACTTCGATATGAGTGAGGAGACATTAAATAATGAAATACAAGAAAAGAAAATACAAGAAAAACAAAGGAAAAATAATAGTAAAGAAATGCAACCAAGTTAAGCGAGCCGGGAACCCTAGCGATGGGTGACTGCACGGGGAAGTCACGGCGTGGACCGTTGACTAGCCCTGGACCGCGAGGAACCCTGAAAAATATTTTTAGGACTTAAATAGACCCCTATTGAAGTATAAATATCATTAGAAATATTAAATGAAAATTAAATAATTAGTACAAAAAAAAGTGAGAAATCGAAAAACGGACAAAACCCGGTGTTACCGAAAAATCGGGAATGCAACCCGAATAGGGGCATTGTTGTCATTTGACACCCCGAGTTGTCTTTTGACCTAAATGTCCATAAAAAATAAATAATATTACACTTGAAAAATATAATGAAAAGTTAATTTAGGGGTACCTAATGTAAATAGCAAAAATAGGGAGTTAAATGTGGGAAATGAAACTTTTGAATAAATTAACATTAAACTTGCAATAGTGCTCCACTAACTCATTAAAGTGGACCATTTAATCTTCATCTTGGACCAGCAGATTGTCATCTTCCTCATTTCTCAAAATTCAGCCAAAATGGAGAAGGGAAGAACTCCATTGCCGCATGGTTTTGGAGCTCCATGCAAGGGTGATCCAAGCTTCTTTCTCTCCACTTCCCTTCATTAAAGTTAATCCTCACACCATGGGCAGTAGATAGGAAGCAAGAAGATCAAGTTTTGGTGAAGTTTTGAAGAGTTTCCAAAGTGGTAAGTATGTATTTTTTTTTTTAGTGCTTCATTAAAGTTTGTGAGGAGGTTATGGGTGTTTGATTTATGGAGAAATTTTTGAGGTTTGATGTTGAATGGGAGTGTGTACTTTTGGCAGCCATGGAAACACCTTGAAGGTAGTTTATTTGTGCTTGTAAATGGTGAATTAAATGATTGATTAAATATATATTGTGTAGGAAATTGTTTGGGTGATGTATACTTAGTATATGTAAATGTAAAATGAAATTTAAAGCTTGGAAAGTAATGGAATGTAAGTGTACCATTGTGGCAGTTTGCTAACTCTTGAGGAATGCTGGAATTCATTCTTGGTTTATGGAATAATGATGTTAAAATGTGTTGGTTGTCATGGCAGTTTGAGTGTATGTATGGTGGTGTAAAGTGGGACATGTAAATGGGCATGAATTGGTGATTAAATTGTTGTAAATTGAGTTGGACAAATTCTGCACTAGTTGGTGCACATTGAATGTAATTGTAAGCTTCCAAAATGACCTATAATATGTTATAAATTATGTTTAGGTTGTGGTACAATCAGAATTGGTTTGAAGGTTAAGTTTGGTGAGTGTTAAAAGTGATGCTTGATGTGTATGCAAGAATTTCAATAAGGCAGTTTGAGTTTTAGGCCTATAACTTTAAGTGTGTGGCCCCAATTGGTATGAGACCAATTGGAGGTGAAACTAGGCACAAAATGTGCCAACTTTCATGAAGAAAGCTTACCAAAATTCTGCTTGCAAGGTAGCTTGAAAAATGACCAAATCCGGATTAAGTGCAAGTAAGGCCTGAAAATTGACCATTTGGGCAGTAGTTAGTGTTTAGGCCATAACTCACTCAAAACAGGTCCAATTGGCCTGAAATTTTAACCATGAATAGTTACGACCCATATCTACAAGTCTTATGAAGACACCAAAGCCCAGAAATGACCATAGGCAAGTCAAACAGCTTGCACAAGTTCGGGTCCAAAAACTGGCCGAACCTAAAATGACCTAAAGTGACCTAAAATGACCAATTTTGGTGCAATTTGACCAGCAATAGTAAAATGACCATAACTTGGTCTACATCACTCAGAATGACCTGAAATTTTGCCCCACGTTCCATAAGACATAGATCTAAAAGTTTGTAGTTTTGATCGAAACCCGAAAACCAAGGGAACTAAGTCATCCGGCTAGGTCAAACTAGTACCCCGGAATCTAGCAAATTGCAAGAAAATGCAGTATACACGGAAATGAACTTGGTAACATGTACCAACCCTAAAAGACTATCGAATGTGACATATTAGTAACGTTAAAACCTAATTTACCTAAAACGCATTGAGGGTCGATATATTAAGTTGATTAAGCAAATAATAGCATTCAGTGAATTATTTATCAAACATTATCGTTAGAGACAGTTTAATTAAGTACTGAAACACTTCAAATTGTGTTTCTCAATTAGCAAAGACTCAGGGAAAGGGAAGGAAATACTGAGTCAAGACCAAGAGACAATTATTAGAGGTTTGTGCACAACTAGTTTTTAACTGATTTTGTTTGAATATTTCATATGATTAAATGACATATTTTTCTTATGTATTATGTTCAGCAAGCATTGGATTTATTTCAATGATTATTGAAATTGTTATAGTATGTATGAATTTAGCTTTGTGAAATGGTATTTCCACAAGTATTAAGCATTGTTATGGATTGAATAAATTATGTTTTGGAAAATTGTGATAGAACATGTTTTGAATTGTGATGGTAATTTTCATGGAAAAATGCAAATTTATGATTTGAATTTTGATGAGCATAAAAATTATTGGATATTGGAATTGAATTTGAATCGAATTATATTGTGATTTATGCTCACTAAAAGGATTGTGATATTGTTTTATATCTCACTATAGATGCTTGACTAGGTTATTACCCGTCTCTCTCATTTGTTGAGAAGACAATGGAGTTAGTTGTGTTTTGATTACCATGGTACGTGCACAGGCTTAGATTTTCCTCTGATTTGAGGTTAGATCTAAGTTTATTTTATCGTTATGGCCCTTGCGGAAGATTCTTTATTGTGATGGTACTGTGCACGGTGATTCGACCTCCTCGACCATAGGGAGTTAGAATCTGATTCGACCTCCCCGACCATAGAGAGTTAGAATCACATCGAATATGGCCCTTTCGGATTAGTCTTGCATAGTTAGTGAGATAAAGATTGATTTTTGAGATACAACATGATTTTTGAGATACATAATGATTTTTGAGATACAGAATGGCTTTTGAATGGTAAAGAATTGTGATTTCAATTATGGTTATGTATAATCAATTTTGTTGGAATTACTTAAATGGTTAGTCATTATTTGATAAATTGAATTTTGTGATCAAAGTCATTTATACAAATGATTTACATTATTGGCAATGAATATTTTGAGTTTTGGAATTTGATGAGTATTCAGATTTCCAAATTATTTACTGTAAATTTTATCAATGTATATTGTACTATGTTTTAAATTATAGTTGTGCACCACTGAGTTCACCACTCAGCGATAGCTTTGTATGCTGTCGCAGGTAAAAAGAGCATGGAGCAGTGAATAAGTTTCTTTGAAGACATATTCAGATCAACTCCAGGTATATCATAGGTATACCCACGTACATAGGTTTTGATGTATGCATGTAATAATATGTATGTAAATTATTTGAGCAGTTGTATAAAAACTCTTGTAAAATATTTTGGTATGTAATTAAATGTAAATTATTGTAAATGTAAATTTGAGATTTCATTTACTTGAATAGTTTTGTAATATTAATTTTGAGTCTTATAATCAATGAGATATTTCTTCATGATGAGATTGGTTTGAAAATGAATTGATTGTTTATTGAGAATTGAATTATGAATGGAAATAAAGTTTATTGGGGTTGTATTTGAGAAAACATATTGGGAGCATTTTCTTTTGCAGGATTGAAGAACTGTTTTCTCAAAATATAGCTGGCACTTTGCCGAAATTTTGAAAAAAATTTTATAACACCAGATTTTAATCTATGACTTAAATTTTCCGAAAATTGTTTTAAAATCCCTTGTAGTATATTTAATGGATTATCGGTAGGAGAAGTACGGTAATTCATTAGGTGTACTACGGGATCATGTTGCATCTTACAGGGGAGTAGGGTGTGACACTTTAAATCATTAATTATCTTTTAGTTTCAAAAATTAAAAATTATTATTATTATTATGTCATGCTTGTATCACTTAAGTGATGTCATAAAGATTGATTTTAATTTCTTTTCTTTTCTTTTCCTACACCTTTCCTATTCCTACACCTTTCCTCTTTTATTCTGTATTTCAAAATATTAATTTCCTATTTTTTATTAGACATTTAGGCCAAAAATCACCACTAAGGGTGAATTGACCATTTTGCCCCTTACCGGTCTGATCCGTTACTCCAATAGTATTTAATTGTTTCTGGAACCCTAGTTCAATTTTTTGAATTGGTTCTGGGTTCTTTTCTGTGGTTTTTATATTTTTCATAGCTTCGTAATTTTTCTTAGGCCTGTGGTGTCACAATGCCCCATACTAAATTAGAGTTTTGACTGAGCTCGCAGCCACTTCCCAATACGGTCACCCATCGCTGTGACCTTGGCTCATTTAACCCTTTATGCTTTGTTTTTCTTATTTGTATTTTACCGTCAAGTAATTACTATTAATTTTTATTTAGGGCATTTCTAGACAGTACAGATATATGTCTAGACATCCTGAGTGTCCGGACAGATACTAGTAACCGGAATAGTAGAATGTTATAGATTGCTTAATATGGGGGTGTTACAGAAATTAAAAAAAAAAAATTCCGCATAATGCACTTTAAGTTTTAAGCATTTTCTATTGAGTTTGAGTCTTAGCGAGAAAAGAACCTCCCTTAGACATTAAGAAAAATTCCAAAGCAATTATGTGGGCTTTTAAAAGGTCAAAGTCTACAGTCTTAGGCTTGTTATGAGCTCCGGCAGCTTTAAGCTGACTTGATTCCTAGCACCGGTTACGACCCTGTGGCCGGATTGTAACAGTAGGGATATCTTAATACTAATTTTTTAGGTTTACAATGGAACGTTTTAAAAGTTTGGGATTTTATGAGGCTTTTATGGTAAAGTTTAGGAGTGAATTTATGTATTTGATCTAAGTATTATAAGTTCAAAAACTAAGTAATTGCTATTATTTAGCATTTTATTTTAAAAACATATATATATATATATATATATATATATATATATATATATATATATATATATATATTATAAAATTTTGGAGGTTGAATTATATTTTTAATTTTCTTATTTATATTTATTTTTATTTTTTTTCACTAAGCTTAAATATTTTAAAATAAATTAATTTATCACTTATATAAGAAAAAAAACTTCAAAGTTATAATTTAAAAAAAAATGCAGATAATAAAATGAACATAAAATAAAATAATCTAAAATGATGACCATTCATGTAATTGTTGACAAAGGTTTATAAAGGAATTTTTCTTTTAGAAAAAAAAAATAAAAAGGAAAAATTTAACCCTAAATGGCTACACCCATAATTATGCATTCACTATCACTACAAGAAAAATGTGGATTAGCAATGGATTTTTTCCATTGTTAATCCATAAAAATCTTTTGCTAAAGCAACCAATTTTTATCTATTGCAGCGAGACTCGTTACTAATTTACTTAGCAACAGATTTTAATTTCTGTTGCAATTAGTAAAGATTTAACAACGGACAACATTGTTCGTTGCTAATTTAACTAACTTAAAAAAAAAAAGAAAAATTCATAAAAAAAATTAATTCGTTACTATTCATAATCGATTTAACAACAGACTTCTGTTGCTAATTGCAGTCGATTTATAATCTGTTATTAATTTGACTATTATTTAATATTATAATTTTTAATTTTAATATTATAACCAATTTATAAATTTTAATTGATACATAAAATGTCATTTATAGTTATTACAAATAAATTATAATGAGAGTAAAAAGTATTATTTAAAAAAAATTATGGTTAAAAAATGAATTGAGGGAAAATTATATTAATGAAAATAGAAAATAAAAAGTAATAATAAAAGTGAAGAAAAAGATAGGAAAACTAAGAAAATGAGAGAAATGATAGAAGAAAATGATAAGAGAAAATGGAACAAAATGAGAGAAAAAGTGAGAAAATGATGAGAGAATTAGGAAGAAAAGGGAAGAAAATTAAATAAAAAGGAAGAAATTAATGATAGAAAATGAAATAAAAAGGAAGAAAATAAAAGAAAAGGAAGAAAAATAATTGGAGATTTGGGAAGAAAATGAAAGAAGATGGAGAAAAATTAGAGATTTGGGAAGAAATTGATGATAGAAAATTAATATGAAGTGAAGAAATGAAAGAATAGGAAGAAAAAAAAATTATAGAATTGGGAGCAAAATGAAAGAAGAGAGAAGATAAATTGTAATGAAGAGAAGAAAATAAGTGAATGAATAATATGAAGAAGGGAAATGAAGTGTATGAACAAATATATACGCGACTTGGCAACGGATGTAAAATTTGTTACTAAATTTAAACACTAAATTTTATTTTTCCTCCAAAAAAAATAGCAACAAATTTCGGAATCCGTTGCTAATTAATAATGGATTTTAAATCCGTTGCTAATTCTAATTATATACACTTTTGAAATTTGAATGAAAGGATTTTTCCTTCGTAAAATTAGCAATGGATTTTATAATCCAGTGCTCATTTGACAAGACAATTTTATGATCACTAACAAAATTTATATAATTATATATTTTTTTAATTTCATGAAAATACCAACAGATTAGAAACTCTGTTACTAATAGCAATGTATTTTATAAATCTGTTGCACAATTAGCAATGGATTTCAAATTGGTTGCTAATTATAATTATATGCAGTTTTGAAATCTTAGTGGCTTGATTTTTCCTTCATAAAATTAGCAATGATTTCTAGTTTGACAAGACAATTTTAATGATCATTGGCAGAATTTATATAATTAGTTTTTTTTTTTAATTTCATGAAAGTAGCAGTGGATTAGATACTAGCAACGAAATTTATAAATCCATTGCAAAATTAGCAATGATTTTCAAATCCGTTGCTAAATTTATGTTCAAATATTTTTACAATTTCAATTTGCAATAAATTTTAGCAACGAATGTAAATCTATTGCTAGCAACAGAATTTTGTTTTCATTACTAAAGTGTTGCTCTATATAATTTAATTCCAAAATTACAATGAAATCGAAAATTGGTTATAGAATCAGTTGTCATTAGTAACAGATTAGAATTTGTTGCAAAAATCCATAGCTAATTCGCATTTTTCTTGTAGTTATATGTGTGAATGTCCAATTGGGTTCACTATATATGGTCCATTTTGAGGTTTGAAAGCCTTGAATTGATACGTTCATTAGTGAATTATGTAAGAAATAAGATAGGCAATGAGATTGTATATTTATATATTTTAACTTTAAATTCATTAATTATTTATTAAGATAATTTTATGTTACTACTTTTTAATGAGATTAAAAGTAACAAAAACTGTTTTTAATAAAAGATCTTTTGTTTTATATATATATATATATATATAATTTTAAAATAATTGATTTTTTTTTATCATATACCATATGTGTTTCCGTGTGTAATTAATTTTACTCAATTTACACGTGACAAAAGCAGATATGACCTTTTTCGCATGTGAAAGTTGGATTGTGGGTGTTCTAGGGATGTGTATAATCCCATTTGTAGATGTATTTGTGCCAGTTTAACTTCTAATTGGAGCAATTAGTGGGAAATAAAGGACTAAATTTTCCCTTGGGTTACTTGACTCCACTATGATGAGCTTTGTCAAGATCTCAACTTGATAAAATTGAAAGATTTGAGAACTGGAATTGGTTATTGAGAAATTAAAAGATCGCTTGTGCATGAAAAAATAAATATTGTGCTTAAAAAGTAAAGGTTGCTCTTGGTTCATTGCTTCGAAAAGTAAATCTGTACAAAAAAGGTAAAATTTGCGCTTGATTGAAAAAATAAATTGCTTGTTGGGAAAATATAAATAGGTACAAGAAGTGTTAAATGAGAGCTTTGAGAAACTGATTTGCTTGAAAATGTAAACATTTGCAAAAAATTATAGATTAGCTTGCTGAAAAATTAGAAAGCTATTTTGCAGGAATTGAAATATGGACAAGAAAATTGTAAATTGTATTGAAAGTTGAAAAGTTTATGTACATGAACCGAAATATGTGCAGAGAAAATCTAAATTGCTTGCTTAAATTGAAAACAATGACTAGAATTGGATCTGATGCTAGATTAAAAAGTAAAAGATCGCTTAGAAATATAAAGAAATTGGCTGAGCTAAAGAAAAATTAAGTTGAGACATTGTGTCTATCAAGTGTTAACTGATTGATTGGTTATTGTTGTGTTTTGAATGAAGCCTAGTGTGACACCCCTTACCCATCTACTATATAGCCAAGCAAGATATGCCACACAGTGTACCAGAATACCATATTTTATCTCAATTATTTTTATCTTTCCTTAATTTATTTCTTTATGGTTATGAAGTGCAATTTGTGAAATTTGACTCATTTAAGTCATTTATTTAAATTATAAATTCATTTGAGGTTCCAAAAATTTTATAGAAAATCTGGCAGAGTATCGGTTAAAAATTGAGAAAACAGTTCTTCGGAACCTGTGAGAAACACTCCCAAATATTCATCCATATTCTCAAACTCCAATAACCATTAACATGGTCTCAACAATTCCTAACATTCACAACCATCTCAAGTTTTCAACATAAGTCCACAATTTCATTCAGATCAAAATCAAATTTAATTTCATGAAGATATTCTCAAATTATATTAATTAATGAAATTTGATAAAATATGTGCATCCACATATGATTACATAAATTTATTATTTATATGAGTTCATAATTTAAAAATCACAAACTACTACCTATTACAAAATGCAAGCACAAAATTTCAAAAAGGAACCTAAAGGTCCTACCACTGATGCACTACAAATGAGAGGTGCCACGGACACTATGCAGAACTGTGAACGGCCTCACCCAGTTTGTGGTCTACTGGGCTCTCTGTTAGTCTCTCCAGAACCTACGAGTGGCAAAAAGCAACGCGCTAAGCAATAATGCTTAGTGGTGCCAATAATAAAATAAAAAGAACTAAAATAAAATAAATATATAGTGTATATATTGATATCATGCAGACAAATTTTTGATAATTATTTTTAGTCTATTTATTTTGCGCTTGTTATATCAATGATTTCATTAAATTTATCAAATTCCATTTTTGGTTGCCTAAGTAACCTATACTGGATGACTGGATTGGATAAACGGGTAAACTGGCACTGAGTACCAAGTACCTCGGGTTGTCACACCATCGGTCACGTATGTATCTTTCGGTGTGCAACAGAACAACTGATAAGCTGTAATAAACATTAGGCACAAGGCCAAGTATCATCATAGTATCAGAATGGCTAAAAGCCATAAAATCACATAGTGGCATAATGCCATGTGCAGTACTACTAACTGAACCCTATTGGCATACCAACCTATCCAAACCAATCTTACTAGGTGTACTAGGGCACAGTACAAAGTTATTGATTGAATTTTCATGCTTTACATGTAAGGTTACTATTCATTTTATTATTTAGGTCAAATTATGGACTTTCCAATGGATAATAGTTACATAAGTCCTAATCACATAAATTTACCACATTTTGGTTCCTAAAAGTGTTGGCATTAGTTGCCAATCCATACTCCTAACCGATGAAGAATAAATCAAATTTTCAGTTTTTGGGTGCTAGAGTTCACTATTCCATTAGGCCATTCTACATTGAGAATTTGGCCAAGTGTTCTCAATCAAAGTTGTTCTTTATTGTGTCTAGTTACATTTCAATTTTTGAATCACTCCATTTGGAGTTTTGTAGCTCAAGTTATGGCCTAAATACCATAACTGGCCAGATTGCAATTTTTCCATAATTTCTGGGCAGAATCAATTCTTCAGTTTTTGTACACTGATTGTAGGTGAGTTTTTGGGCATGTTATGGTCAAAATTTGGGTTTGTTTTCTTCATGAAAGTTGTAGGACCATGTCTCAGCTTTCTATAGGTATAAAATTTAGGTCAATTGGACCTTTCTACACTGAGTTATGACCAAATGAATGAATACTGTTCATTTAGTCATTTTGCCCAAGCAGAATGTAAGTCACCCGAATTTGATCAATTTTTAGGGCATCCTATATTTAGTTTCTAAACAGAGTTCCTTCACCAAAATTGTGCCATTTTGTGTCTAATTTCATGTCCAATTAGCCTTGCACCAATTGAACCTACACAACCCAAGTTTTAGCTGCCCAAACATGCTGGACTCACATCCAAACCTGCAGGGTACTCAAGGTAGCACACCCAACCTCAAATCCCAAGCTACCATTCACTTCAATTCCTCATTATACTCAGCCAAATGGTCACTAATTGACCATTAGAACTTCCATTTACCAACACATAAGCAGAATCCCAAGTTTTCCTCCAAACCCTAACTCCAATAACTTCAATGCTTCATATACATGCAATCAATGAGTTAAGGCATCAGGTTCATATTCAATGGCAGCCATGTACAACTATAATTCATTCAAATTAAAGGAACACTAATGTACCCTAAGGCTGCCAAAATTTGGTGAAATTCATCCATGCAAAATTTATTTAAATTAGCTTACTTTCATACTCAATTCATGTTCTCCATGATGTATACACAAAGTAATTAAGACTAATTGACACTAACCTCGATTTAGCTAATTCCCAAAGCTTGAGAACTCCTCTTTTTCTCTTTCTTCTTGCTGCCCAAGACTTGTTCTAGGTGTAAGGGTAAATATTTATGATGGAAAGCTAGGGTTTTGGGGTGATTTAGTGGGTTAACCAAAGCTCCATCAAAGCTTTCATGGAAGTTCTCCTCTCTCTCTCTCTCTCTCAAGCAATTTCGGCTGCCAAGGTTGAAGATGGTTGCTGATTTTTTTTCTTTTTGTTTTTATCTTATTTTGTTTCATTTTTATCCCTTTAGTCATTCTGTTAAGTTGTGATTGGGTGGAAATATTTTAATTACATAAGCATGAGGTCATAATTCCCTATTTAACTCATTTTCTCTTCTTTTATTTTCTACTCATTTTCAATTTAATTTTTAGCAACATTTATTCATATTTTTGAAGGAACGGAAGCGTGAAAAACACAAGTTTATACCATTGAATTCAAAAATTTTCATCTAGGGTCACATGCATCATGCAAGATTTATTTTTATCTATTTGATTTCAATGATAAACAGCATATTAAAACTCTTTTAATATGTTTTTGGATCTGTATTTGCCATTTAAGATTTTAAAATTAATCAGATTAATTTTAGAACCCTAGATTAAATGAAGAACGATTACACTAACCTCTTGATGCATTGCAGCGTGTCTGCGCCTTTGAGATTGGTCTTCAGGACACCAGATGTTGTCCCTCTAGCTTGTCCACACCAAGAACACCTATGGCAGCCCTTGAACAGCTTCTAAAGCTTTTTCTATTAATTAGAAATTCAAGTTCTGCCTTTTAAGAGATTAGAGATGTAAACAGGACACTAGAAACAATTTCTAGTGTTCTTAATTCAAGAGATTGATGGCTAATCTCTTTGAATTGATGAGAGATAAAGAAGAATAGATGAAAAGCCTCAAAGTGGCGTGACAAAGGAGAGGAGTGGCTGCTGGTTTCTTTTTCTTTTCATAACAACACTTAAATAGCTAAGTTAACACATTAAACCCTAGCCACATGTCACTCTTTGATTAGCTCTAGGTTTAAGTGACCCAATCACATTGTGCCAAGTGTCAAACCTATATTTAATCTTGATTTTAATCATCTTATATGATTAAAAAACATTTGGCAAGCTTCTGTGTAATCCCATATGTCACCATCTCATGATGCCACATGTCACACAGTGAAATGAACAAAATGCCCCTGTGTCTTAATTTTGAGTACTCAACCCAAAATAATTATTTCTCTTCTTCTAATTAATTTATATCAAATATAAATTAATTAATTAATCTCTATTAATTAATTTCTCATTAATTAAATTCATATTTAAACACTTTAAATGTAAATTTAATCTATACTACACATCCAATAATCTAGATTTGGTTTCAAGTCATGCTAGGGACTTTGTAATTTAATTGCAAACCAAACATATTTAATTAATCAATTAAACTCTTTAATTAATTAATTAAATCATATTTAAATAGGTGATAACTTGTGTATGTGTGTGACTTACTAGGCTCATCACTAATTGGCAATGAGACATGATATCAACTCTTAATATCATCATAACTCTTTCTTACCATAAATGATTTCTCTAAATCATTTTATGCACCTCATAGACCATGGTTAACACCTAGCATAGCATGCCATGGCCACCCAATTAGTAATAAGGTTTACCTTAAATGAACCTATAATCATATGTTACCATGCATTAAAATCTCTCTGTTACAAAATTCCAACTCAAGCTAGAGTCCTGGTTTATGTCAAACTCCATTTGCCATGAATATTATGTTGTCTTTTAATTCCAGTTCTTGATTAAAAAGATTTTCTCATCAGAAACTCTTTTCTGAATAAATCTATCTGTCCTAGCCAGGAACTTGAAACATCAAGAACAATTAAATGAACATAGGATTTTATCTCTATTTACGTAGAGGAACAGATTCCATCTTGATCAACACCTCCCTCCATATATTACTAGTAGGAGCCAACAGATGCCCATATACCCATACACAGTACGAGTATGAAAGAAGTATCAAACTCAAACTACCTATATACAAGATAACTGTGTTATCTCAGGTCTAAAGATTATATGCATTGATATGATTTATGACAAAACATTGACAAGAGTAAACTCCATGTGCTTGTCATAAGTGTCACTGGTTCGGCCTACTTATCATTTATAAGTGCCTATCATGTTTGTTATATGGCATGAGACTCACCATTCCATCTTATTTATATCTCATATAAATAACTTGGGAACAAACATGAATACAATCTTTCTGGATAAGTCATGTCCTTATTATGAAGTATCCTTAATTGTGAACCTATTTATGATACTTTGTGCTAGAAATATTGTCACTCATATTCTTAACAACTTAAGAATAATATTTCTAACAAAATATCAATGGACATTTTCTATTACACATAAATATATTATGTAAACGGAAAAGTGGAAATGCCTTTTATTAATAAAAATATGTACAAGATACATACTAAATGATATGCTCTAGGGCATACTACTAACAATCTCCCACTAGCACTAGAGCCATTCATTACAATATCTTAGACCTATCTTCTCAAAATGTCGGTCTAACTGAGTCTGTGACATAGGCTTAGTGAATGGATCAGCTGGATTTTCAGCTGATGCTATTTTCTGCATGGCTACATCGCCTCGCCCAACTATTGCTCTGATAATGTGGTAGCGCCTTTCTATGTGTTTGGATTTTTGGTGAGACCTTGGTTCCCTAGCCTGTATGACTGCTCCATTCTTGTCACAGTGTAGTGGAACTGCTGACTCAATGGAAGGAACTACTGTAAGTTCTGTCACGAACTTCTTTATCCAAACAGCTTCCTTTGCAAAGATCTCGATGCAAAGAATATACTCACCAGTAGTGGAATCTGCAATCGCTCTGCTTGGAACTCTTCCAACCGATCGCACCTCCATTACAAATGAACACATATCCAGAGGTAGACTTTCTATCATCGATATCTGATTGGAAATCGAATCGATAACCATCCAATTGCAAGTCTCCACCTCCATAAATCAAGAATAAATCCTTAGTTCTTCTCAAGTACTTAAGGATATTCTTGATGACTATCGATGTTCCAAACTGGATTGGATTGATACCTACTAGTCAAACTAATAAAGATATGCGATATCCGGCCTAGTACACAACATTGCATACATTAAACTTCCAATAGCCGAAGCATATGGAATCCTGGCCATCTTATCTCTTTCTTCAGGTGTCTTTAGAGACATCTCTTTAGAAAGGTGGATACCATGTCTCACTGGTAACAATCCTCTCTCGGAATCAAGCATGTTAAACCTCTTTAATACCTTTTCCAAGTATAGACTTTGAGATAAACCAATTATTCTTTTCGCTCTATCTCTATAGATGCGAATCCCAAGAATATAGGTTGCCTCCCCTAAGTCTTTCGTGGATAATGTATTTGACAACCATACCTTTATAGTCGTCAACATACCTGTGTCATTACCCATCAACAGTATGTCATCCACATATAAGACAAGGAAAGTGATAGCACTGTCACTAACCTTCTTATATACACATGGCTCATCCTCATTTTTGATAAAACCAAAGGATTTAATGGCTTCATCAAAACGGATGTTCCAACTCCTCGAAGCTTGTTTCAACCCATAAATGGATCGCTTTAGCTTGCATACCTTAGAACCATCTTGGGATTCAAAACCCCTAGGTTGTTCCATGAAAATGTTTTCTTCAATGTATCCATTGAGAAAAGCTGTTTTGACATCCATCTACCAAATCTCATAATCATAGTATGCAGCTATTGCTAATAAAATCCTAATTGATTTAAGCATGGCAATAGGAGAGAAAGTCTCCTCATAGTCGATTCCTTGCCTTTGGCGAAACCCTTTCGCTACTAGCCTTGCCTTATAGGTCTCTACCTTTCCATCAGAACCAATTTTCTTCTTGAAAACCCATTTGTTCCCTATAGGTACAATACCTTCAGGTGGGTTAACAAGATCCCAAACTTGATTCTTATACATGGAATCAATCTCGGATTTCATAGCATCAATCCATTTTGAAGAGTCTATATCTGATATAGCTTCTTCATAAGTAAGTGGATCATCTCCATGATCTACTTCTTCATGAGTAGACAACTCTTGTTCTTCTTCATAAAGAAAGCCATATCTCACTGGTGGTTGAGATACCCTGGTTGTTCTACAAGGAACAGCTGTAGATGTTTCATCAACGGGTATAGGTTGACTAGATGGATCTATATCCATCTGATCTGTTGGTTGGTCAGAATTCTCCAATTCTAACTCTATTTGCCTTCTTTTGCCTCCTTCTTGAACAAACTGTTGTTCAAGAAATGTGGCATCTCTACTTATCACAACCTTTTGTGAAGTAGGCAAATAAAAATAATATCCAAAACTTTCTTTTGGATATCCAACAAATCGACCTTTTTCTGATCTGGTCTCCAATTTATTAGTGTTCAGCTTTTTGATATAAGCTGGACAACCCCAAATCTTAACATGCTTAAGACTTGGTTTTCTTCCATGCCATATCTCATAAGGTGTAGAAGAAACTGATTTTGATGGAATCCTATTCATAATATACAAAGCTGATTCTAATGTAAATCCCCAAAAGAAGATTGGCATATCAGTATAGCTCATCATACTACATACCATATCCAATAGGGTACGATTTCTCCTTTCAGACACACCATTCAGTTGTAGCGTTCCTAGAGGAGTCAGCTGAGAAACAATGCCATGCTCTCTCAAGTATTCATCAAATTCAGTACTCAAATATTCACCTCCACGATCTGATCGAAGAGCTTTAATACTCTTTCCTGTTTGATTTTCTACTTCAGATTTAAATTCTTTAAACTTTTCAAAAGATTCATGTTTGTATTTCATCAAATACAAATACCCAAATCTTGATTTATCATCAGTAAAGGTAATAAAATAATGAAAACCCCCTCTAGCCATTTCTTTAAATGGACCACATGCATCACTATGTATTAGCTCCAAAATATTTTCAGCTCTTAGCCCTTGTCCAACAAAGGGTGATCTAGTCATTTTACCTTAAAGGCAAGATTCACAAGTTGGAGTAGGCTCAGAGCCCAATGAGGATAGAATCCCCATTTTCTTTAGTTTTGCAATCCTATCTTCTGCAACATGACATAACCTTAAGTGCCAAATATATTTTGAACTTGAGTTGGTTTTCACCATGGCATTGCATTCTTTTAGATCACTTGCATTCAATTTGTGTTTGTCATTATCCAAATAATAAAGACCATCATTCATATAACCCGAACCAACATATTTATTTCCAAAATAAATATTGCAAACATCATCTGTGAACTGAAATTCATAGCCATTTCTAGTCAAACTAGATATAAAAATGATGTTCTTAAAAGCATCAGGTACATATAAAATATTATCTAAACACAAAACATGTCCAAACATGTAAAAGGATTTAGATCTTATGGCTAAAGCTTCAACAGTTGAGCCATTGCCAATCCGGACTCTAATATCTTGAGAACGCAAGCTGCTACTATTTGCTAGTTCCTGCATATCATTAGAAATGTGAGAACTGGCACCAGTATCTAAAACCCAAGCTGTAGATGACTATGAGTATCATCAGAATCTAAATAACAAGATATGGACATACCTTCCGAAGGTGTATCCTTCTTGTCCTTCAGAGAAGCAAGATACTCTGGGTAATTCCTTTTCCAGTGCCCATCCTTTTGGCAGTGGAAACACTTTCCTTTGCCTCCATCAGCTTTAGTCTTCCTTTTCTATTTAGATATTTTCTTGGAAGGACCAGGAATATGAGGTTTCTTTTTCTTATTGCCCTTCTTCTTGTTGGACTTTCCAGCAGAAGAAGATGCAATCAAAGCTACCTCTTTTCCTTTATTGCCCGATATATTCTTTTGGGCAATAACCAGCATGTTGAGTAAACCAGCTAAGGTGCATTCCTGTTTAGTCATATGGAAATTTCTCACAAAATTCCCAAAAGACTCAGGAAGGGACTGAAGGATCAAATCCGTTTGTAGTTGGAAATCCATGTTGAAGTCAAGATGTTCCAACTGCTCAATTAGCCGAATCATCTTGTGGACATGATCCCCAACTTTCTGTCCCTCAGACATCCTCATACGGAATAGCTGTTTAGATATCTCATACCTAGCATTCCTACTGTGCTCACCATACAACTCTTGTAGGTGAAGGAGAATCTCACTCGCACTCTGCATGTTCTCATGTTGCTTCTGTAACTCATTACTCATGGAAGCAAGCATGTAACACTTAGCTCTCATATCATGCTCCTTCCACTTGTCCAAAGTTTCATGTTCCTCTTGTGTGGCCTCTGGAGGTAAGGGACCAGGAACATTTGAATCTAGAACATATCCTATATGTTCAAGGTTCAGGACAAGTTTCAAATTTCTTAGCCAATCAGACAGATTAGGTCCTGTCAACCTATTGTGATCAAGTATGGTTGCAAGGATATTGGATGGTGGTGGTTGTTTTGTGCTCATTTTTATCAGAAAATTAACTGCAGAAAATAACCAGATTAATTAGTAAATGTATCATGTAATTAACCAAAATGATTATGGTCTTTTAATCAAATTGGTCCTCCCACTAACTTAACGAATCCTACACTTCCAAAGTAGAAAACGGAAATCCTAGTTGGATAGATTTCTAGTGGGTGATTGAATTCTTATAATTCTATTGATCATCCTAAGGTACATCCATTATTGGAATTACAATAAACTATAAGTGAGCAACTCCTTACCCATCACATCTCATGTGAGGTTCAATCCTTTACCTAGCCCCTAATGCTCAAAATCTCAGGTACATCTATTATTGACTTATCTTGCATTAGTTAAGTTGATCCCATTGAGCCAGTAATTATGTAAATAATTTTAATGTCCTCAGGTACATCCAATATTGGCCACCAAACCATTTACATATTTACAACATCTCATGCTTAACAATTATTCTTAAGAAAATCTCTTAAATTAATTGCATCTCATGTAACTATTTAAAATTTCTTAAACTAATTGCCCCAATGGAGGGCCTATGTTATAATTACTTTAATTATAGCATTTCCAACTTAATCATTTGTTTGGAAGATTTTATGGTCATTCTAATTACTATTAAGGTCTCACTTTGCACATTATCCATTTAGCATGCATATATCATATAATTGCATACATTCCCATACATCTCATGCATTCATGGATAAGCAGTAAATATGGTATGATCATGGACTTTCTAAGGGATTCAATTCTGAGCCACCAAGAATTGAATCAGGGCATTCCTAGGTGCATTTCATTCATTCATTTTACAAGAGTTGCTGAAGGAGTACATAATCCACACTTGATCTTGAATTTCTCCCACTGGTCCCACCAATGCTCTTGACCTCCTTGAACTTCTTGCAATCCAATATTACATAGTAATCCTTGGCATACCAAGGCGAATTTACAAGAACTTAAATAAATGAAATTACATCCAAAAATTATTACAAACTTAATAATACATGCCCAAAATAAATTAAAATAAATTAATTAATTTACAATCTCAAAGAAACATAAAAGAAATAAATACAATCACATTGGTCTTTTATAGTCCATGATCATCCATCATGCATATCACTATTTAACAATTAAATAAAACATACATACTTAAATTAAATTGAATATCTCATATTCAACTTAAAAATTTAGATTTGAATATGATTCAAATAAATTTAAAAATTCAGATTTGAATCTCATTCAAACAAATTTAAAAATTTAGATTTGAATCACATTCAAACAACTTTAAAAATTCAGATTTGAATCACATTCAAACATTTTTTAAAAAATTATATTTGAATCACATTCAAATATTTTTTAAAAAATCAGATCTGAATTTTATTCAATCAATTTTAAAAAATCAGATTTAAATATGATTCAAACAACTTTAAAAATTCAGATTTGAATCACATTCAAACAACTTTTAAAATTCAGATTTGAATCACATTCAAACAATTTTTAAAATTCTGATTTGAATCATAATTTAATTGTGTGATTAAAATTCTAATTAAACAATTTAATTAGACATAGGATGAGCTTTTAGATTACACAACAATTGTAAATTAAAAAGCAAACCTTGCGCCACCTTGAAGAAACTTTGTTGCCGCCACCAATGGTGGCTTCACCATGTGTGCCGCCACACATCCATTGCAACCAGCAATGGATTAATCATCTCATGATCAAATCACACAATTAAATCATATAATCAACAATCTAAATGGCAAATATAGTGGCTCTGATACCAACGGAAGCGTGAAAAACACAAGTTTATACCATTGAATTTAAAAATTTTCATCTAGGGTCACATGCATCATGCAAGATTTATTTTTATCTATTTGATTTCAATAATAAATAACATATTAAAAATCTTTTAATATGTTTTTGGATCTGTATTTGCCATTTAAGATTTTAAAATTAATCAGATTAATTTTAGAACCCTAGATTAAATCAAGAACGATTACACTAACCTCTTGATGCACTGCAGCGTGTCTGCGCCTTTGAGATTGGTCTTCAGGACACCGGATGTTGTCCCTCTAGCTTGTCCACACCAAGAACACCTATGGCAGCCCTTGACCAGCTTCTAAAGCTTTTTCTATTAATTAGAAATTCAAGTTCTGCCTTTTAAGAGATTAGAGATGTAAACAGGACACTAGAAACAATTTCTAGTGTTCTTAATTCAAGAGATTGATGGCTAATCTCTTTGAATTGATGAGAGATGAAGAAGAATAGATGAAAAGCCTCAAAGTGGCATGACAAAGGAGAGGATTGGTTGCTGGTTACTTTTTCTTTTCATAACAACACTTAAATAGCTAGGTTAACAAATTAAACCCTTGCCACATGTCACCCTTTGATTAGCTCTAGGTTTAAGTGACCCAATCACATTGTGCCAAGTGTCAAACCTATATTTAATCTTGATTTTAATCATCTTACATGATTAAAAAACATTTGGCAAGCTTATGTGTAATCCCATATGTCACCATCTCATGATGCCACATGTCACACAGTGAAATGACCAAAATGCCCCTGTGTCTTAATTTTGAGTACTCAATCCAAAATAATTATTTCTCTTCTTCTAATTAATTTATATCAAATATAAATTAATTAATTAATCTCTATTAATTAATTTCTCATTAATTAAATTCATATTTAAACACTTTAAATGTAAATTTAATCTATACTACACATCCAATAATCTAGATTTAGTTTCAAGTCATGCTAGGGACTTTGCAATTTAATTGCAAACCAAACCTATTTAATTAATCAATTAAACTCTTTAATTAATTAATTAAATCATATTTAAATAGGTGATAACTTGTGTATGTGTGTGACTTACTAGGCTCATCACTAATTGGCAATGAGACATGATATCAACTCTTAATATCATCAGAACTCTTTCTTACCATAAATGATTTCTCTAAATCATTTTATGCACCTCATAGACCATGGTTAACACCTAGCATAGTATGCCATGGCTACCCAATTAGTAATAAGGTTTACCTTAAATGAACCTATAATCATATGTTACCATGCATTAGAATCTCTCTGTTACAAAATCCCAACTCAAGCTGGAGTCATGGTTTATGTCAAACTCCATTTGCTATGAATATTATGTTCTATTTTAATTCCAGTTCTTGATTTAAAAGATTTTCTCATCAGAAACTCTTTTCTGAATAAATCTATATGTTCTGGCCGAGAACTTGAAACATCAAGAACAATTAAATGAACATAGGATTTTATCTCTATTTACTTAGAGGAACAGATTCCATCTTGATCAACACCTACCTCCATATATAACTAGTAGGAGCCAACAGATGCCCATATACCCATACACAGTACAAGTATGAAAGCAGTATCAAACTCAAACTACCTATATACAAGATAACTGTGTTATCTTAGGTCTAAAGATTATATGCACTGATATGATTTATGACAAAACATTGACAAGAGTAAACTCTATGTGCTTGTCATAAGTGTCACTGGTTCGGCCTACTTATCATTTATAAGTGCCTATCATGTTTGTTAATGGCTTGAGACTCACCATTCCATCTTATTTATATCTCATATAAATAACTTGGGAACAAACATGAATACAATCTTTCTGGATAAGTCATGTCCTTATTATGAAGTATCCTTGATTGTGAACCTATTTATGATACTTTGTGCTAGAAATATTGTCACTCATATTCTTAACAACTTAAGAATAATATTTCTAACAAAATATTAATGGACCTTTTCTATTACACATAAATATATTATGTAAACGGAAAAGTGAAAATGCCTTTTATTAATAAAAATATGTACAAGATACATACTAAATGATATGCTCTAGGGCATACTACTAACAATTTTATGTCATAATAATTATTTATTTAACTGGACAAGTTGGCCAAAAATTATTTCTAAAGACGAATGACCAAAATGCCCTCTGTTTGGCTTATTGAGCCAAAATCGTCTTTACCGATCTAAAAATTTTTCTAAGCCTTTTCTTGACATTCTAATGCCATAACAACCTCAATGAGTCTTCTTTGGAGTCCTAAAAATTATTTCATGAATTTTCTCCCGGGTTTAGGGCTTCTAGCTGCAAAGACCGCAACTTTCCACTGGGTTACCCATTGCTAGGGCACCGGCTCATTTAACTTGGTTGTATTTTATTTCTAAAATTTTTCTTAAATTTTTTTTTATTAATATTTGAGTTAATTATGGCTCCTCACTTTAGTTTAAATGTTTTTCCAGACGTTCTAGCTATCCGGACCGATACTGGTCACTGGAACAGTAGAATGTACGGAATTGCTACAGTGAGAGTGTTACAACTCTTTCCCTCTAATTTAAATTTCATCCTCGAAATTTACCTGAAGCAAACAGTTGAGGGAACTGTTGCCTCATCGTCTCTTCACTTTCCCAAGTTGCCTCCTCAGTGTTGTGGTGCCTCCAAAGCACTTTCACCAGTGGAATCTACTTATTCCTCAACTCTTTCACTTCTCGAGTCTGGATCCGTATAGGTTCTTCTTCATATGTCAAATCCAGTTGTACTTAAATTTCTTCCATGGAGATGATATGTGAAGGATCTGAGCGGTATCTTCTTAGCATAGATACGTGGAACACATTGTGGATCTTGTCCAGCTCTGGTGGTAAAGCTAGCCTGTAGGCCACTGGACCCACGTGTTCAATGACTTCATATGGGCCAATGAACCTAGGGCTTAACTTACATTTTCTTCCAAACCTCAGTACTTTTTTCCATAGTGAAACTTTGAGGAACACCTTGTCACCAACTGCATATTCTATTTCTTTTCTCTTCAGGTCGGCATAGGATTTTTGTCTGTCAGAGGCAACCTTTAGATTGGCTTTGATTAATTTTACTTTCTCCTTAGTCTATTTCACCAGGTCTGGCCCTACCAGTTTATCTTCACTCAATTCAGTCCAACACACTGGAGTTCTACATTTTCTCCCATACAGTGCTTCATACGGGGCCATTTGGATGTTAGCTTGGTAGGTATTGTTATATGCAAATTCTGTCAGTGGGAGGTATCTATCCCAACTTCCCTCAAACTCAATGACACAACTCCTTAGCATATCCTCAAGGACCTGACATATATTTCATGTTATTATTATCATTTCAGTTCAATATTTATATTAGTTCAATTGGTTTCAATTGTTTACCTAGATTACTCTTTCTGATTGCCCATCCGTCTGAGGATGGAAAGTTGTGTTGAAGTGGAGTTGTGTAACCAAGGATTCATGCAACTTCTTCCAAAATCTCGATGTAAACCTTGGGTCTCGATCAGATATGATGGAAAGTGCAATTCCATACAGTCTAACTATCTCACTGATTTACAATTTTGCTAACTTCTCCAGTGAGTAGTCAATCCTAACTGGCAGAAAAGTGTGCTAACTTCATCAATCTATCCACTATCATCCATACTGTGTCATGCCTCTTCTGGGTGAGAGGTAGACCACTTACAAAATCCATGGTGACCCGATCCCATTTCCATTTAGGTATGCATATAGGCTATAGCAAACCCGATGGAACTTGATGTTCTACCTTGACTTGCTAACATGTCAAGCATTTAGTCACATAGTCAGTTATGCCTTTCTTCAAACCAGGCCACCAATAATGAAGCTTCAAGTCATGATACATTTTTGTACTTCCTAGGTGCATAGCATAAATACTAGTGTGTGCCTCTTTCAGAATACTGGCTTTCAATTCCCCATCATCTGGTACACACACTCTTCCTTTGTAGTACAAACACCCATCAGCTTTCACCTCATAGTCAGTTGCCTTCCCTTCTGAGATTTTGCTCATAATAGCTGTCACAAGGGTTTTTACGGTCACCGGAAGAGTTCTCACAGAAGTGGGAAAAGTGAGGAGTCACCACTTTAATTTTGAGGGAAATTAAAGAAAACCATTTGCAAAAATAAAAATCCACTTTGAAAACAGAGATTCTAGATTCGGGGTCCATGTACGGGTGGAGAAGGTGTTAGGCACCCCATCTTGTCCCTCAACGAGGATAAGCAGGTTTAATGTTGTGTTAAAATTGATAATTAGTGGGTTGGAATGATGATGTTAATCCTTTGCATGGATAAAAGGAATATTTGATATCTCACTATTCAGGGTTGCCCAAGAACACGAGTACATGAGATGACCCTTCAGTGAATAGGTGTCGTGTAATGGATTTTTGTTGGGGGTTAATTTGAATATTGAAGTTATGATATTTTAGTTTGTATTTAAGCCTAGAGATTTCGGGTAAGAACTCTCTTCCAATCTCTTGATGTATTTTGTTAAGAATTTAAGAAGAAGATTTCGGATAAGAACTCTCCTCCGATCTCCACATATTTTATTAAGGTTTTGGCCGAGAATTCAGGTAATAACTCTCCCCCGATCTCTTGATGTATTTTGTTTAAAATTTAAGCGGGAGATTTCAGATAAGATGTCACACCTTACCCCTCTGTAAGGTATAACATGATCTCGTAGAATACCTAATGAACTACCAAACTTTACCTACCGATAACTCATTAAGTACCCTACAAGGGATTTTAAAACCATTTTCTTACCTTTTGGAAGTAGTGAGCATTTTCTTATATTCAATAGAAGTTTAAAAGCTAGTTAAAATTTTTGTCCATTTTTATCTTTCCGCAAATTTTAGAAAAATTTCGGCAGAATACCGTCTATATTTGGGGAAAACAGTTCTTCAAAAACCTGTAAAAACACTTCCTATAATTCTTATCCATCACTACCACAACAACAAACTCAACATCAATTTTTTTGTCATAAAAAATAGTATTCAATAATTCCATTCATTTCTCAATAAAGTAAAATTAATTTACATACATCAATCCAAAATTTACATTAGAAAATCCAAAATAATATTATTACAAACTCTATACAACTGCTCATGACCAGTTTATATATGTACATACAATTACATATACCAAAATAAATATTACAATCAGGGTATAAAATATACCTAATAAAATTTCAGGGATGTGGCTCTAAGATCCTCAGCAGCTCACTCTGCTGCTCCTCTAGTCTTTATATTTGCGACAGCAATAACAGCCATCACTGAGTACTTTGACTTAGTGGTGCACAATATACTAAAATAACAGTTTATGCATAATTCAAATCACATCTATTCAAATACAGTACTGAAAATGAAAGACAGATACAAAACATGATTTATAAACTTTTAGTCCAAACAATCTCATTTAGAAAATCTCAAAACAAATTTCATAAAAACACACAATTATATCATACCATTCGAAACAATATTCATCTCAATAGCCAGAGGCTTATGAGAAATCACAAGGCTAGCTAGCTCAAATATATGGATATCCATTCAAATTTCTTCTTCTACTGGCACACACCTCAACACTTTAGCCAGAGAAGGAATCAAAATTCAAAACTAATTTCCTCCACTAGTCATGCTAGTGATGCATTCAAATATATGGTCATGACACTGTGGTTTCAAAACTGTCTTAGCAATTTACTAAACATTTATTGCCATTTCAAACACATACAAGTAAACTTTTAATAATTTAAGTCAAAAGCATAATAAACATTTCAATATAATTGAGTCACAATTTAATATCTCAATTCATTCAAAACAATTTGCAGAAGAAAATTTATAGAAATTCTATATTATGCACAAACCTTATATGAGTCGCCTCTTGGCCTTGACTCGACTCTTCAGGTTCTTTCTCGGTATTCTTTTCGACTAAAACACACAATTTGACAGTGTTTCAGTATCATAATTTATCATAAATCTAAAAATAATTTCAAATTTATTTATGACACTATTCAAGTCAATTTGTTGACTTTCTAATGCTTAATAGGTATGGGAATTTCAATTTCACCCACATACCACATTTTGGTTACCTAACTTATTGGTTTTGGTTGTTTTCTCAAACTTTAAGTTTCTTAGGCACAATTTCAAATTTTCAGTTTTGATGTCCTGTATTGCACTATTCCATTGGTCATGTTGCTGTGGTAATTTGGCTAAGTTTTCTTCATAGAACTTGTTTCTTATTATCTTAAATTTATATTCCTTTTTGAATCACTCTATTTGGAGTTTTGTAGCCCTAGTTATGGCCATTTAAACATGGCTGACCGGATTTGGTGTTATCCAGAATTCTGGGCAAATTCCTAGTTATTGGCAGTTTTTGTGGGTTGATTGTAGGTGGTTTTTTGGACAGTTTATGGTCAAATTTGGGTTTTTTTACTTCATGAAAGTTGTAGGACTATATCTCAGCTTTCTATCGGTAAAAATTTAGGTCATTTGGACCTTCCTAGACCAAGTTATGGTCATTTAGGTAACTACTGTTCATTTGGTCATTTTTGTACAGGTTAGTTTGCCAATTCTAGATTTAGCCTAATTGTTCACTAAGTTATGGTCACTTTCTGGGCATGATTCCTCAATGAAAAATGTGCCATTTTATGTCTAGTTTCATTCTCAATTGGCCTCACACCAATTGGGTTGGTAAATTTTCAGTTTTGATCCCTGAAAGAGACCTAGGTCAAGCTGCCTGCAGATTAACCCTCACCAATTCGAATTTAAACTTGTTTCCAATAATTCACACACACCACAAATGGTTACAATTGACCATTTCTCAACTCAAATAAGGTCAATAACATCATTTTGCCAATTCTCAAATTTTTCTTCAATTTTTCACATGTTCAAAACCCTAGCTACACACAAAGTTCAATCCAATGCTATTTAAAGTGTGTATTCATGTTCTACACAACTAATTCACCTCAAATAACCATTCAAAACCATCAAACTTATTCATATTAAACCCTAACCCTGGTTGGATGAATTTGATGTTTGGTCCTCCAATAAATATTTTCTTTTGATTTTAAGTTAAACTCTAAGTTACTTAAACTAGAACATAAACATTTAACTACAATTTCCATGTTTAGATGACTAAACTCAACTTTGATGTTCAATCTTCAATTTTTTTCTTCTTTTCTTTTTTCTTTCTTGATCAATCTTCTTCTCAAGTCACCAAAGTAAGGTTTAGTAGCTAATTAGAGGGAAAATTGTTAGAAATTTGGGGGTTTAAAAGCTTAGACTTAAGCTTTAATGGAGGTTTTTTCATGTAGTGGGAGAAAGAGGTGGTGGCTGAACCACTTGGGAAGATGAGGTCTGATTTCTTTTTTCTTTTTTCTTAATTTTTATGTATTTTAGGTCTTATTTTGTGTATTTGAATTGATAAAAAAATGTGGGAAATTAAAAATAAATTTTGACATCAACATAATCTAATAAAACCTTTTCTTTTCTCTTTTTTTTTTCATTTATTTTTTCATTAGTTCTTTAATTTAATTCTTGATTCCAAAATTTTCTTTTCTCCAATTTTATTGGACAGCTAGGTCAGGTGTCAACTCTAGGAGTGAATTGACCAAATTGCCCCTCGCTGGTTCATTCCGATTTGCAAGTTATTCGATATTTCTTCTGGATCCCTGACCTAATTATTTGACCTGCTTAACAATTCTTTTCTGTATTTTTCTCTTTTCCACTGTGTTAGTCCTAAGGACCGCGGTTTATATTTTATGGTTCGAAATTTGAGTTTAGACTGACCTCGCAGTCATTCCTGAGAAGGTCACCCATCACTGTGACTCCTGGCTCATTTAACTTCTTGTGTTCTGTTTTTCTTATTTATACTTAACTATTTGGTAATTACTAATTATTTGTGTTCAGGGCTTAACTGGGTGTTTTAGACGTGGTTTTACTTCTCTTACTTGTCCGGACCGACATCGGTCACCGAAATAGTGAAATGTACCAGGCTATGCAAATAGGGGTGTTACAATTCTTCCCCCCCCCCCCCCCCTAAAAAAAAAAAAAAAATTTCGTCTCGAAATTTTACCTGGTATCAATCTCAGAACAGCTGTGGGTGCTGTCTCCTCATGTCCTCCTCTCGTTCCCAAGTAGCCTCTTGGCCCGAATGATGGTTCCACAGCACTTTCACTAACGGTATCTGCTTGTTCCGTAGCTGCTTCACCTCATAAGCCAAAATCTCTATGGGTTCTTTATCATATGTGAGGTCTGGATTCACTTCAATCTTTTCTACTGGTAGTACATGAGATGGGTCAGATATGTACCTCCTCAACATAGACACATGAAAGAAGTTATGTATCTTCCCCAACTCTGGAGGTAGTGCTAAACAATATGCCAAGGGACCTACTCTCTCCAGAACCTCATATGGCCCAATGAAACGAGGACTTAGTTTCCCCTTTCTGCTAAATCTCATGATTTTCTTTTAAGGGGAAACCTTGAGGAATACTTTCTCACCCACTGTATACTCAATATCTCTTCTCTTCAAATCATTATAGGACTTTTAACAGTCTGATGCAACTTTGAGTTGATTTCTAATCAATCGAATTTTCTCCTCAGTCTGCTGAACAATTTTGGGCCCAATCATTCTTTCTTTCACCCACTTCATCCCAACACAGGGGAGTTCTACATTTTCTACCATAGAAAGCTTCATATGGAGGCATCCCAATGCTTGATTGGTAGCTATTGTTGTAAGCAAACTCAATCAAAGGCAAGTGTGTGTCCCATCTGCCCTCAAACTCAATCACACAAGTCCTCCAAGATCTGAATTACTCTCTCATACTGGCCATCTGTTTATGGGTGGAATGTCATGCTAAAGTTTAACTAGTTCCTAAGGCTCTCTGAAGACTACCCCAGAATCTAAAAGTGAACCTAGGATCTCTGTCTGATACGATGGATACTTGCACTCCATGTAGTCTCACAATCTCATCAATGTATAACTTGGCCACTCTTTCTAAACTGTAGTCCACCTGGACAGGCAGAAAATAAGCAGACTTGGTCAGTCTGTCGACAATGACCCATACTGCATCATGGCTCTTCTGTGTCCTCGAAAGTCCCATTACAAAATCCATTGTTATTCTCTCCCATTTCCATTCCGGTACTGGTATGCAACAAACTAGCTAGTACTTGATGCTCTGCCTTCACTTGCTGATAAGTTAGGCATTTGGAAACAAATTCTGCCACATTTCTTTTCATACCCATCCACCAGTAGTGCTCTTTCAGCTCTCTATACATTTTTATGCCACCAGGGTGCATAGCAAAAGGAGTCTCATGTGCCTCCTTCAAAATGATTTGCCTCAAATCAACATCATTAGGAATGCACATCCTGCCCCGGCGAAGCAGTAGGCCGTCATCTCTCATTGAGAATTCAGGTTTCTTACCTTGCCGGACTTCTTCCTACAGTTTCTGATACTTTTGATCATTCTGAGCAGCCATTCTGATCTGATCAATTAACACTGGCTATACATGCCATGCAACTGCTGTCTGCCCCTCATCATTAATCTCTAAGATGGTATGCAATACTCACAACTCATGTACCATAGACAAAGGAGAAACCTGTAGACTTGCCATAGTCTTGCAACTTAAGGCGTCAGCCACCACATTAGCTTTCCCTGGCTGATAGTCTATCAGACAATCATAGTCTTTTATCAACTCTAACCATCTCCTCTGTCTCAAATTCAATTCCTTTTGAGTGCCCAGATACTTCAAACTCTTATGATCTGTGTAGATGTAACACTTCTCCCCATACAAACAGTGTCTCCAGATCTTAAGAGCGAACACAATAGCTGCAAGCTCCAAGTCATGTGTCGGATAGTTCCTCTCATGCAGTTTTAGCTGGCGTGATGCATAGGTAATGACATTTCATTCTTGCATTAGTACACAGCCTAACCCATTGTGAGAAGCATCACTGTAAACAGTATACTCTTTACCCGGGGTAGGTAAAGTAAGAACTGGAGCTTCAGTCAAACATCTCTTCAATTCATCAAAACTTTGTTGGCATTTATCTGTCAACTAAAATTTCACATTTTTCCAAAGTAGCTTAGTCAATGGAGATGCCAACATGGAGAACCCTTTCACAAATCGGCGGTAGTATCCAGCTAAACCCAGAAAATTGCGAATTTTAGTGATATTTTTGGGTGGCCTCCAATTAAGGATAGCTTCTATCTTACTTGGATCTATCTTGATGCCCTCTGCCGATACTATATGCCCCAAAAAGGATAATTGTTTCAGCCAAAATTCACACTTCGACAATTTGGCGTATAGCTATTTTTCCTTTAAGATCTGCAGTACAATCCGTAGATGTCTATCATGCTCTTATGCACTCCTCGAATAAACCAATATATCATCTATGAATACCATAACAAACTGGTCGAGGTATGGTCTGAAGATAGTGTTCATCAGATCCTTAAAAGCAGCCAGAGCATTAGTTAACTTGAATGGCATGACCAAGAACTCATAATGGCCATAGCAGGTTCTAAAGGTAGTTTTAGGAATACTCTGCTCTTATACTTTCAGCTAATAATAACTTGATCTCAGGTCAATTTTGAAGAACACAGCTACACCCCTCAATTGATCAAACAAGTCATCAATGCGGGGCAATGGATATCTATTCTTTATTGTCACCTTATTCAACTGCCGGTAGTTAATACATAAACAGAGAGTGCCATCCTTCTTCTTAACAAACAATACTGGCGCTCCCCAAGGTGACACACTAGGGCAGATAAAGCCTTTGTCAAGCAGCTCTTGCAATTGCACTTTCAATTCTTTCAGTTCTGCTGGTGCCATTCTATATGGTTTTATACAGATTGGGTCCACACCAGGCATAACATCAATTTCAAACTACACTTCTCTTTCTGGAGGTAATCTTGGCAATTCTTCAGGAAACACATCCGGAAAGTCACATACAGTAGGAATGTCCCTCAGTGTTGGACTCCCCACTTGGGTGTCTATCACATGTGCCAAATATTCTTCACACCCCTTTCTGATCATCCTTCTGGCTAATGCAGCCGAAATGATGTTTGATGGCAGTAACTGCCTCTCCCCATGTGTTACCACATCACTATACAAAGGGAGACCAAAAGTGACTGTCTTCAGTCTACAGTCAATCATGGCATGATGCCTAGCTAACCAATCCATGCCCAAGATAATATCATAATCTCTGAAGGGCATTTTAATCAAATCTAACAAAAAAACATGTTCTTGGATCACCAAAGGATAATCTCTATATATTATGTTGACCAGGACCTCTTGTCCTAATGGACTAGTTACTAGCACTTCAAAACCTATTTTGACACATAGAACAACAAGTGAACTGACTATGTTAGAACTAACATATGAATGGGTTGAACTCGGATTAAACAGTACAAATATATCTTGATCAGAAATAAAGAATGTACCGGCTACAACATCAGAAGTCTCAGCCTCTTCCCACTGTCTCATCGTGCAAACCACGGTGAGCACTCCCTTGTCTTGGCCAGCTACTTGATACCTTATTGCCAGAAGCATTGCCTCTACGTTTGCCTCTTCCTCTGCTAATCGGTTGTGAACCTTTGGTAGCAGGACTCTGAATGGATCCTTCTACAGTAGTAGGAGCTGGACCAAATCTAGGGGCACTAGTGCAGTCCTTAGCAAGATGGCCCTTGCCTCCACAGTTAAAGCAAGCTCCTGTTGCCCAATAGCATTCTCCCCCATGAATCTTTCCACATGTCTCATAGGGGTGGGGAGGCTTTGAACCCCTGGTCGACTGCTGACCAGAACTAGGGGGTCTCTGTCCAGAGAATCTGCCCCTTCCAAACCTTCCACCTCTACCTCTACTTGGTCCCCCAAATTTTTTCTTCTTTTCAAATGTATCACTGGGACTTTGCTCTATTGATTTTTTCCCTTTATCTTTCTCTGATTTCTCAGTCTTCTCTAATTTTTCTTTTATTGGTGTCGCTTCTAATTCAATCCTTTCTAACTCAAGTGCCTGAGAGATGAGCTCAGAGAAGTTACTATGTCTGAATCCCGCTACTTGCATCCTCAAACTAGGCTTCAAACTGGTCTCAAATCTCTTGCACCTTTCTTTGCTGGTAGACAGGAGACTCCCAGCATAATGGCTTAAGTGGAAGAACTCCCTCTCATATTCTGCCACTGATTTATTCCCTTGTTTCAAACTCAAAAATTCTTGCAGTTTCTGAACCACATATACATCTATGACATATTTCTGTCTAAACTCTCTAATGAAGTCATCCCAGTTCAATACTGGATGTTCTGCCAAGCTGTGGGGGATGGCCTTCCACCAGTCATACGCATCCCCTTGCAACAAAGACACTAAATATTCAAATTTTAGTTCATTTGGGTAGTGCAGCTTCTTGAACACTCAATCCATCCTCTCCAACCACTGCTCTACCTCTATAGGGTCTATTGTACCCTTAAACACTGTAGCCCCATACTTAAGTAGCTTGTCATACTGCCTGGCTGGAGGCTGTGGTTGCACCATAGGTGTTTGAAGTGGAGCTTGTGTAGGCATGCTTCCAGCCATTTGTTGAAATATTGTAGCCATCTGCTGGGTTAATTGTGTAGGAAACTATGGCATTTGTGGGGCTGGTGCCACCGACCCACAGATATTTTGGAGAGCTGGGGCTTCCCCTTGGGCCTTAGCCTCTACAGACTGCTCGACAGAGCGATCCCCTTCTTCCATATCAGTCTGGAGTTAGGATATCTCCTAAACAAGTAACACAAGGAGATTTCCCTCTGTTAGTTTATATTTATAATGTAATGCACTGTATGTAACAAATAAGGACATTGAGCAGCTGTACTTATCAAAGAAAAGACACAAATTCACAAGTCAAAACATACTTCAAAAATTTGCTCTAATACCACTAAAACATGTCACACCTTACCCCTCTATAAGGCATAACATGATCCCGTAGAATACCAAATGAACTACCGAACTTCACCTACTGATAACTCATTAAGTACCCTACAAGGGATTTTAAAATCATTTTCTTACTTTTTGGAAGTGGTGAGCATTTTCTTATATTTAATAAAAGTTTAAAAGCTAGTTAAAATTTTTGTCCATTTTTATGTTTCGGCAAATTTTGAAAAAATTTCGGCAGAGTGTCATCTATATTTGGGAAAACAATTCTTCAAAAACCTGTAAAAACACTTCCTATAATTCTTATCCATCACTACCACAACAACAAACTCAACATCAATTTTTTTGTCATAAAAAATAGTACTCAATAAGTCCATTCATTTCTCATTAAAGTAAAATCAATTTACATACATCAATCTAAAATTTACATTAGAAAATCTAAAATAATATTATTACAAACTCTATACAACTACTCATGACCAGTTTATACATGTACATACAATTACATATACCAAAATAAATATTACAATCAGGGTATAAAAATATACCTGATAAAATTTCAGGGATGTGGCTCCAAGATCCTCAGCAGCTCACTCTGCTGCTCCTCTAGTCTCTATATCTGCGACAGCAATAATAGCTATCGCTGAGTACTTTGACTCAGTGGTGTACAACATACTAAAATAATAGTTATGCATAATTCAAATCACATTTATTCAAAAACAGTACAGAAAATGAAAGACAGATAGAAAACATGATTTATAAACTTTTAGTCCAAACAATCTCATTTAGGAAATCTCAAAACGAATTTCATAAAAACACACAGTTATATCATGCCATTTGAAATAATATTTATCTCAATAGCCAGAGGCTTATGAGAAATCACAAGGCTAGCTAGCTCAAATATGTGGATATCCATGCAAATATCTTCTTCTACTGGCACATACCTCAACACTTTAGCCAGAGAAGGAATCAAAATTCAAAACTAATTTCCTCCACTAGTCATGCTAGTGATGCATTCAAATATATGGTCATGACACTGTGGTTTCAAAACTGTCTTAGCAATTTACTAAACATTTATTGCCATTTCAAACACATACAAGCAAACTTTTAATAATTTAAGTCAAAAGCATAATAAACATTTCAATACAATTGAGTCACAATTTAATATCTCAATTCATTCAAAACAATTTACAGAAGAAAATTTACCGAAATTCTATATTGTGCACAAACCTTATACAAGTCGCCTCTTGGCCTTAACTCGACGCTTCAGGTTCTTTCTCGGTATTCTTTTCGACTACAACACACAATTTCACAGTGTTTCAGTATCATAATTTATCATAAATCTAAAAATAATTTCAAATCTATTTATGACACTATTGAAGTCAATTTGTTGACTTTCTAATGCTTAATAGGTATGGGAATTTCAATTTCACCCACATACCACATTTTGGTTACCTAACTTGTTGGTTTTGGTTGTTTTCTCAAACTTTAAGTTTCTTAGGCATAATTTCAAATTTTAAGTTTTGATGTCATGTTTTGCACTATTCCATTGGTGATGCTGCTGTGGTAATTTGGCTAAGTTTTCTTCATAGAACTTGTTCCTTATTGTCTTAACTTTATTTCTCTTTTTGAATCACTCCATTTGGAGTTTTGTAGCCCTAGTTATGGCTATTTGAACATGGCTTACCGGATTTGGTGTTATCCAGAATTCTGGGCAAATTCCTGGTTATTGGCAGTTTTTGTGGGTTGACTGTAGGTTATTTCTTGGATTGCTTATGATCAAATTTTGGGTTTATTTTCTTCATGAAAGTTGTAGGGCTATGTCTCAACTTTCTATCAGTAAAAATTCAAGTCATTTGGACCTTCCTAGACCAAGTTATGGTCATTTACGTAACTACTGTTCATTTGGTCATTTTTGTACAGGTTAGTTTTCCAATTCCAGATTTGGCCTAATTGTTCACTAAGTTATGGTCACTTTTTGGGCATGATTCCTCAATGAAAAATGTGTCATTTTGTGTCTAGTTTCATTCCCAATTAGCCTCATACCAATTGGGTTGGTAAATTTTCAGTTTCAGTCCCTGAAAGGGACCTAGGTCAAGCTGCCTACAGATTGACCCTCACCAATCCGAATTTAAACTTGTTTTCAACAATTCACACACACCACAAATGGTCACAATTGACCATTTTTCAACTCAAATAAGGTCAATAACATCATTTGGCCAATTCTCAAAATTTTCTTCAATTTTTCACATGTTCAAAACCTTAGCTACATGCAAAGTTCAATCTAATGCAATTTAAAGTGTGTAACCCTAGCTGGATGAATTTTATGTTTGGTCCTCTAACAAATATTTTCTTTTGATTTTAAGTTAAACTCTAAGTTACTTAAAATAGAACATAAATATTTAACCACAATTTCCAAGTTTAGATGACTAACCTCAACTTTGATATTCAATCTTCAACTTTTTTCTTCTTTTCTTCTTTCTTTCTTAATCAATCTTCTTCTCAAGTCACCAAAGTTAGGTTTAGTAGCTAATTTGAGGGAAAATTGATAGAGATTCAGGGGTTTAAAAGTTTAGACTTAAGCTTTAATGGAGGTTTTTTTCATGGAGTGGGAGAGAGAGATGGTGGCTGAACCACTTGGGAAGATGAGGTATGATTTCTTTTTTTTTTTTCTCTTAATTTTTATGTATTTTAGGTCTTATCTTGTGTATTTGAATTGGTCAAAAAAAGGGGAAAATTAAAAATAAAATTTGACATCATAATTGATGTCATCAACATGATGTAATAAAACTTTTTCTTTTCTCTTTTTTTTTTCATTTATTTTTCCATTAGTTCTTTAATTTAATTCCCGATTCCAAAATTTTCTTTTCTCCAATTTTATTGGACAGTTAGGTCAGGTGTCAGCTCTAGGAGTGAATTGACCAAATTGCCCCTCGCTGGTTCAATCCGGTTTACAAGTTATTTGATATTTCTTTCGAATCTCTGACTTAATTATTTGACCTGCTTAGCAATTCTTTTTTGTGTTTTTCTCTTTTTCACTGTGTTTGCAATAGTCCTAAGGACCGCAACGTCACATTTTACAATTCAAAATTTGAGTTTAGACTGACCTCGTAGTCATTCCTGAGAAGGTCACCCATCACTGTGACTCCTGCCTCATTTAACTTATTGTGTTCTGTTTTTCTTATTTATACTTAACTATTTGGCAATTACTAATTATTTGCGTTCGGGGTTTAACTAGGTGTCTTAAACGTGGTTCTACTTCTCTTACTTGTTCAAACCGACACCGATCACCGTAATAGTAAAATGTACTAGGCTATGCAAATAGGGGTGTTACAATTCCCCCCCCCCCTTTAAAATAAATTTCGTCTCGAAATTTTACCTAGCATCAATCTCTAAACAGCTGTGGGTACTGTCTCCTCATGTCCTCCTCTCGTTCCCAAGTAGCCTCCTGGCCCGAATGATGGTTCCACAGCACTTTCACTAATGGTATCTGCTTGTTCCGTAGCTACTTCACCTCATAAGCCAAAATCTCTATGGGTTCTTCCTCATATGTGAGGTCTGGATTCACTTCAATCTCTTCTACTAGTAGTACATGAGATGGGTTAGATCTGTATCTCCTCAACATAGACACATGGAAGACGTTATGTATCTTCCCCAACTCTGGAGGTAGTGCCAAACGATATGCCAAGGGACCCACTCTCTCCAGAACCTCATATGGCCTAGGCTATGCAACTAAGGGTGTTACATAAGAACTCTCCTCCGATCTCCACATATTTTAATAAGGTTTTGGCCTAGAATTCAGGTAAGAAATCTCCCCCGATCTCTTGATATATTCTGTTTAAAATTTAATTAGGGGATTTCAGATAAGAACTCTCCTCCGATCTCTTAGTGTATTTTGTTTAAAATTTAAGCGGGAGATTTTAGATAAGAACTCTCCTCCGATCTCCACATATTTTATTAAGGTTTTGGCCGAGAATTTGGTTAAAAACTCTCCCCCAATCTCTTAGCGTTAAGGATTTATTTGAGAATTCGAGTAAGAATTCTCCCCCGAACTCTTAATGTGTTTGTGTTAAAAATTAAACTGAGTTCGGGTAAGAACTCTTTCTCGAACTCTTAATGTGTTTGCATTAAAAATTAAACTGAGTTCGGGTAAGAACTCTCCCTCAAACTCTTAATGTGTTTATTAGAATGGCACTTAGTAAGAACTTGGAACTAAGGATTTTGGTAAAGGGTCCTTCTTGACCCCTTTTTGTGGGAATGAAGTACCAAGGACACAAGAGACCCGTGTACAGCTTTTCCTAGCCTACAAAACCTTATAACTAGATAGTGGATGAAAGACTGAACTCCTTACCGATCTTCTGCATGATCGCTTTATTAGAACTCTTCGATTAGCGATATCTGATCTCTTTTAGTCGCTAATCTGAGATCTGATCTTATCTTGATTCCTGATCTATTATATTATCACCTGGGCTCGTTCCGTGGCCCGACCTCATAACTTATTTGTTTGACTTATTCTTGTTTCCAACCTATCTGACCTATGCTACACCTATCTTCCTTTGTCATTTTTTTTTTTAGACCGAACACTCTCATGTCGAAATACCCCTGCCTATATTCTTTTGAGTATTTACAAGTTGCCTGTGACTTGAACGTCTACTCTCGAAGGAAATGAAAACTAAATGAAGATAAATGGAATTTGCGAATGAAATAAAAGAAGACATAGGAAATAACTATTAGCCTAGATAATCTATTTTGAGATTTAGTGCAACTGGATATAAAAGAAATTTCAAAAGAAAACTGGAGAAAATGAAACAAGGATATTCGATAAAATAACAATTTAGACGCTTACCTATGGGAAGTTGAGGAGACAGATGAGTTGACTCCAGAATCCACAAATCTCGTAGAGGTGAAAGCTGACAGCCAAAGGACTCAAACTTACCCGAAGTAATGGGAATAGGTCGTAACGAAGTTGAACTCGAAAGGTAATGCCAGATACTAGAGCAGTGGGAATGAGGTGATGTGAAGATGGTTACACAGAAACTGAAAATGGAAGTTTTAGGACTTAGAGCTCCTTTTGATGAAAATACTTAAGAAAACTAGTTTCTAAAGTTTCTCAACACTTTGAAAGCTCAGAATGGCAAGTAGCAAGACTGAATCAAATTTTAGAGTCTTTCCACTATAATCACCACCTTCTTGTTTTTTTATCCTCATTACAGTGTTGCATGCAGGTATTTATAGGGAACGGGTGCCCAAAATGAAGGGTCAGGATCTTGCCAGGGGGAGACGGAGGGTCAGATTCAAAAGGACATAATATGATGTTTGACAATTAAAGAGAATCAAAATGGAGGGTCGGGATTCCGTTCAAAATATCTGTCCTTTCTCTTCTTAATCCAATGGTCAAGGGTCTTTCCTTACAAAATAGATCTAAAGGCTGGGAATAAAAAGCGCCAAATCTATCATCTTCTTTTGATCCGAGGGCTCTAGATCCATCGTTACAGTTATAATCAATGGTGTAGATCGGGATGTACGGGGTTGCTTTAACTGTTTTGGCATCTGGCGGCTAGGTGGGTGTTTCTGCTAATGAGATGTGTGGTGAGGATCTGATCATGCCTATAAATGCTATAACTAACTCAGATCTGACAATGAAGAGAGTTAATTGGAAGTTGTTTAACCCCTCAACAGTCTCCGATCTCTATAGGTCGCCTCCCGTTTCTTCGGATCTTCCCATTATGACCATCCCTTTTTCTGATCTCTATCTCTTGCATTGCGTCCCTTTTATTTCCCAATCTCTCTTATTCTGATCTTTCCTCTCTATCTAACTTACATTAGTCAAAGCAATAAATTCTTCAGTTAACAATGCATCTACTTCAAGTTCTGTATGCAATAAAAGCCAAGGCCCTATATATATGTAGCAATAGGAAATCACCTTCACACTTCACTTTTTCTTTTTCAGTTTATTTTCAATGCGCCACTTCCCCAATTCTAGCTTTTTCGTTGATAATTTTGATTCTGATGGCACTTTTGACCTTTTTCTGACTATTTCCTTCACCCCTTGCCTGAAAATTTATGACCTCAGCGGTCGAAGAGCTATGAGAACGTTACCTAATGATAGTGAGAGAACTGGACTAATTTACCGATCAAGATCGAAAGTGACGGCCGCGCCGATCTCGAATCGGTCTATTGGTATAATTGGTAAACTGATCTCGGACAAGAGGACTGCTAATTTCAATCTTGAGGTCGGTGACTGCCTCTTAAAGTTCATTTGGTTCCTAACCATATCGGGCATCCCGGCTATAGCTTGGTTCTGGTCAACAACATCGGCGATGACTCTGCTCAATATCATGAGAGTCATAGTCACCCTATCTGAGCTGCACATCTATCTAATGTTTGTGGCTGGCTTTCTAATCAAACACATCTTTTGATTCAGCCACAAGACTAGGCTTCAACATAGGCCAGGATTCTGGGCCTTGGATTAGTCTTAAGCTAGGTAAAATGTAGTGCTGATTTTGAAAGATCACCCAAATGATGTAATCCGATCTTTTGAGATCGCCCAAATGATGTAATCCGATCTTTTGGAAATGCAATGAAATTTTTATTTGAATGTTTTTGTTTTGTTATTGCATTGGTTATTTTTCCAATCTCTGATAAGTGTATCTGATTTGATCCCTAGACGAATCGCCATTTTGGCAATCAATAGATTTAGAAATTTATTCAATTTAATGATCTTAGTTAACTGATCTTATTTATCTGATTTTTATTATGTTTTTGGAACCTTCTTGCGACATTTCAAGGAGACGGCCCAGTTTCGCTAACCGATGCGCTGCTTAGGACTTCGTGAGCATTTAATGCTCAGACGGGTATAAATAGGGGAGAGGTGACTCATTTGCTTCCTTATTTCATTTCAAAACTTCCTCTAGCAATCTCAGCATTTCCTCTCGTTTTCTAGCACTGATTACACTCCGGTAAGGATTTTGATCTTTCTTAGGTTAATTTTCCTTTTTGTTTTCTGAAAATGAGCAATACTGAGGGTCAGAGAGCTATGAGCCTGCCTTCCGTCCATATTTTGTGGACCTCAGAAGAAGGCGATGTGATCAGATCAGGCAGACAATCCAGCATGGCCATCATTTCGGTTACTGGTCCAACTACCAGATCGAAATGAGGAACCTCTTTGAGAAGGGAAAACCTGCCAATTGATAAGCTGCCATCCGTCCTGAGAGAAACTGATCTCTAATCCATAAGTCAGGGGTACAATCTGCGGATTGACTCCTTTGAATTGATCAAATGCCATGGCGACTTTCGGGCCAATCACTTCTTTGAAGATGGTGATCTCATCATAGTATACGAAGAGCAGCTGAAGGCCGAGCTCCGTTTTCCCTTGGATGAATTTTACAAGGCCATCCTAAAGTTCCACCATGTCTCAGTAGCTCAAGTGCATCCAAACTCCTAGCGAACTTTAGTAGCCTTCAGGGGCCTCTGCCAAGCTAAGAGACTGGAGCCCACGGCTAAAGTCTTTGCCGAGCTACATAGGCTTGCCCGAAGGAAGGATGACGAATTTTGGTTCTTTCAGGCAAAGCCAAACTGCGCACTTTTACCGATCTCCCTTCTTCGCTGAAGAACTGGAAGGATCGGTTTTTCATCCTTAGGACTAAGGATTGAAACAGCTTTGAAGGGAAGAAGATAGGTTAAAAAGCTTCGGCACCGGGCGTGACATGCCTCGCCTAGCTACACTATAGAAGGGTAAGGGGTGTCACATTTAGTGGTATCAGAGCATAGTTTAGGCATTTTTGGGTTTAGATAGGGTCCATACCATGCATTGCATTTGTAAGTGTTGAGGTGACACTAATGCAAATCTGTTTATTTTTTGTTATTTTGGTTAGGATATAGACCCAACATTGTAGAGAGTCATTGAGTAAGAGGTAGAGAGTCATGCTCCACCCATGGCTGAAGCTGGAGGCAAGGGAGAACCTGTTCCACCAGCACAAGAGGCACCTGTACAGCCTCAGCAGGCCCTATTTCAGCAAATGACTGAATTCTTCAGGCAAATGACTGAATTCTTCAGGCAGATGACTGAGGCCATACCACAAGCACAGCCACAACCTCCACCACCACCACTAAAGAAGTCCCACGTGGAGAAGTTAAGAAAATATGGGCTATGGACTTTCTAGGAAAGAAGGAAGATGATCCTCCAATAGTCAAAAATTGGCTAGACAGAGTAGAACGGGTACTAAGACAACTTCACTGCACCCTAGAGCAAAACCTAGAGGGTGTTATGTCCCTACTTCAGGATGATGCTTATCAGTGGTGGGACACAGTATCCAGGGAGGTGCAGCCGAATCAGATCACATGGGAATTCTTTCTCACAGAGTTTAAAAAGAATTATGTTAGTAATGTGTATCTAGAAGAGAGAAGAAGAGAATTCATCAATCTGAGGCAAAGGCAACTGTCAGTGGCAGAGTATGAAAGAGAATTTATGAGACTGAGCCAGTATAGAAGGGAAATAGTACCCAAAAAAGCTGACAGGTGCAGAAGATTCGAAGAAGGGTTAAATGATAACATCAAATTGCTTATTACCACATTGAAGATCATTGACTTTACTCAGTTGGTTGAAGTGGCATTGAAAGTTGAAAGGGTTAGAATTAATGAGTAGAGCATAAGGGATAGACAAAAGAAAAGAGGTTCGGGTCAGACTAGTTCATCCTCTACACCTGGTAAGAAGTTTAGAGGTCCTCCTGCTTAGGGTTCTAGTCTGACACTAGGTAAAGGTCAGTCCTAGAGACCCAGATCTCAGTTCACAACGAGGAGAGGTCAGTCCACACTATCAGTGGGGAGCTCTCTAGGGACAGTGTATAGGGGACCAGCCCCAGCAGTCTCTTTAGCTTGTTCACACTACCATAAGTGGCACAAGGGTGAATGTTGGCGAATGACTGGGGGTTGCTTCCATTATGGGTCTACTGAGCACCAGATCAGAGATTGCCTAAGGAGGACTGCTATAGCTGCCCCTGCAGCTCAAAGGGGTAGAAGGCCAGGTAAATCTGAGGTAGTTGGAACTTCACAGAGGCCAACATCAGAGTCAATTGAGAGGTCAGAGGCTAGGGCACCAGCAAGGGCATATGCTAGGAGGGCTCAGGAGGTGCAGGATGCTCCAGATGTCATCAAGAGTTTATTCTCTCTCTATGACATACTTGTGCATGCATTGGTGGATCCAGGATCCACACAATCATACATTTGTATTGAGTTGCCCGTGGAGAGGGGAATTCAAGTAGAGGAAAGTGACCAAGATATTTTAGTCACTAAACCACTAGGGCACAGTGTGGTGGTAAATAGAGTGTGTAAAGGTTTTTCGTTGAGGATTCAGGGTTATGAGTTCTTGGCAGACCTGATTGAATTGCCTTTCCATGAGTTTGACATGATCTTAGGAATGGATTGGCTATCACGTCATCAGGCAATAATGGATTATAGATTGAAGAGGATTACACATAAAACTCTTGAAGATGATGAGATAACAGTTGTGGGGGAAAGGACAGATTTTCTGTCTAATGTAATCTCAGCCACTGTTGTAAGGAAGTTAATGAGAAAAGGTTATGAAGCCTATTTGGCACACGTGGTTGATACTAGGCAGGCTAAGCTTAACCTGTGTGATATACCCACTGTAAATGATTTTCCTGATGTCTTCCCTGAAGAATTGCCTAGTTTACCATCAGAAAGGGAAGTAGAATTTGCTATTGAGGTTATGCAAGGTACAATAACAATCTCAATTGCTTTTTATCGGATGGCACCCATTGAATTAAAAGAGCTAAAAATCCAGTTGCAGGAGTTACTGGATAAAGGATTTATGCACCCTAGTGTGTCACCATGGGGAGCTTTAGTACTGTTTGTGAAGAAGAAGGATGGGACTTTGAGATTATGCATTGATTATCGGCAGCTAAATAAAGTAACTGTGAAGAATAAGTATCCATTGCAAAGAAATTATGATCTGTTTGATTAATTGAAAGGAGCAGGCATATTTTCTAAAATTGATCTCAGATCAGGGTATCACCAGCTAAGGGTAAGGGATGGAGATGTGCTTAAGACTGCATTTAGGACTCGGTATGGGCACTATGAATTTCTGGTGATGCCATTTGGTTTGACAAATGCATCAGCAGCTTTCATGGACCTTATGAACCGTATCTTTCATACATACCTAGATCAATTTATAATGGTCTTCATTGATGATATACTAGTGTATTCCAAGAACAAAGAGAAGCATGATGAGCATTTGAGAATTGTTCTGCAGATATTGAGAGAGAAGAAACTGTATGCTAAGTTATCTAAGTCTGACTTCTGGTTGAATGAGATTGCCTTTCTTAGACACATAGTATCAGCTAATGGGATGAGAGTGCATCCCAAAAATAATGAAGCATTGATGGAGTGGAAGCCTCCCAGAAATGCAACTGAAGTCAAAAGTTTCTTAGGGCTAGCTGGGTATTATAGAAGGTTTGTGAAGGGATTTTCTCTTATAGCTACTCCACTGACTAAGTTGCTATACAAGAATGTAAAATTTGATTGGAATTATAAGTGTCAAGCTAGTTTTGAGAGGTTGAAGGCTATGTTGACAGAAGCACCAGTGTTAACATAACTCGTGTCTGGGAAGGACTTCGTGGTCTATAGTGATGCCTCCCATAATGGGTTAGGGTGTGTTCTGATGCAAGAGGGGAAAGTGGTCGCCTATGCTTCCAGGTCGCTAAGGCCACATGAGAAGAACTACCCTAGCCATGATCTGGAGTTAGCAGCAATCGTCTTCGCACTGAAGATATGGAGGCACTACTTGTATGGTGAAAAGTGCTACATATACACAGACCACAAAAGTCTGAAATACTTACCAATCCAGAAGGAGCTCAACCTTAGACAGAGGCGGTGGATTGAGTTCCTGAAGGACTATGATTGCGTAATAGACTACCGTCTTGGGAAGGCAAATGTAGTTGCTGACACTTTGAGTAGAAAGTCCATTACAGCATTGAGATCATTGCATGCCCGTTTGTCCTTAGCTCATGATGGAGCTATTTTGGCTGAGTTGCAAGTGAAGCCAAACCTACTACAGTAGATACAAGATGGGCAAAAGGTAGATGAGAAGCTAATGATTATTATGGGCAGAATCATAGAAGGGAAGGAAACTGAGCATGAGGTGAAAGAAGATGGGTATTTGTACTACAAAGGAAGAGTGTGTGTACCAAATAATGGGGAATTAAAGACAAGCATTCTAAAAGAGGCACACACCAGTGTTTATGCTATACACCCAGGAAGAACTAAAATGTACCATGATCTAAAGCCTCATTATTGGTGGCCTAGTATGAAGAAGGACATAGCTGACTATGTGACTAAATGCTTGACATGTCAGCAAGTCAAAGTAAAACACCAAGTTCCATCAGGTTTGTTACAGCCCATAAGTATACCTGAATGGAAATGAGACCGGGTCACCATGGATTTCGTTAGTGGTCTACCACTTACCCAGAAGAAACATGATGCAGTATGGTTGATCGTAGATAGATTAACTAAGTCAACCAATTTTCTGCCAGGTAGAACTGACTATCCACTAGAGAAGCTAGCAGAATTGTATATTAGTGAGATAGTTAGACTGCATGGAATCCTACTTTCCATCATATCTGATAGAGACTCAAGGTTCACATCCAAATTTTGGAAGAAGCTGCAAGAAGCCTTGGGCACACAACTCCATTTAGCACAACTTTTAATCCTCAAATGGATGGACAGTAGGAATGAGTGATTCAGGTAAAACTTTAAAACTCATTGAATTATTATAAACATTAAATTGAAATGATAGTAATAATATAAAATATGTGGTAGGTGCTTGAGGATATGCTAAGGAATTGTGTTATTGAGTTTGAGGGAAGTTGGGATAAATACCTCCCACTGACAGAATTCGCTTACAATAATAACTACTAGAGTAGCATTCAGATGGCTTCATGTGAGGCATTGTATGGGAGGAAGTGCAGAACACCATTGTGCTAGACTGAATTAGGTGAAGATAAGTTTGTGGGACTAGACCTGGTGAAACAAACTGAAGAAATGGTGAAGTTGATAAAAGCTAACTTGAAAGTTGCCTGAGATAGATAAAAATCTTATGCTGACGTGAAAAGAAAAGATATAGAATATGAAGTTGGTGACAAGGTGTTTCTCAAAGTATCACCATGGAATAAGGTATTGAGGTTTGGAAGAAAGGGTAAGTTAAGCTCTAGGTTTATTAGCCCATATGAAATCATGGAACGTGTGGATCCAGTAGCCTATAGGCTAGCTTTACCACCAGAGCTGGACAAGATCCATAATGTGTTTTATGTACCTAAGATGAGAAGGTATAGATTAGACCCTTCACATGTCATCTCCATGGAAGAGATTGAAATACAATCAGATTTGACATATGAAGGGGAACCAATAAGGATCTTGGCTTAGGAAGTGATGGAATTGAGGAATAAGTAGATTCCATTGGTGAAAGTGCTTTGGAGGCACCACAACATTGAAGAGGCAACTTAGGAAAGTGAATAAACGATGAGGCAATAGTTCTCTCAACTGTTTGTATCAGGTAAATTTCAAGGACGAAATTTTTGTTTGAAGGGAAGAGCTGTAACACTCTCACTTTAGATAGTCCATATATTCTACTGTTTCGATGACCAATGTCCATTCAAATAGCCAGAGTGTCTGGAACTATATTTAAACTACAGTGAGGAGTCATAAATAAACTAAATAATGATAAGAAAGATTAAGAAAAAATTTAGGAAACAAAATAAAATAAGGTTAAATGAGCACGACAATGGGTAACCCTAATGGGAAGCGGCTATGAAGACAGTTGCTGACCCTAGACCTGAAGGGAACCCTGTGAAATAATTTTTGGGACTCTAGTGAAGAGTTATTGAGCCTTAGATGACAATAGAATGCCAAGAAAATGCTAAGAAAATTTGTAAATTGGTACAGATAATTTTAACTCGGTAAGCAAAACGAAGGGTATTTTGGTCATTTCACCTTCAGAGATGATTTTTGACCAACTTTTCCATTCAAGTAAGTGAGATTTATGACAAAAAATGTGAATAAATATTGATGAAAAATTAATTAAAAATAAGTAAAAGAGAAAAGAAAGAAAAACAAAATAAAATGAAAATAAAACTCAACAATGACATTATAATAATGCAATTAAAAACTTATTAGCCAATCACAATTGAACAAGCTTCACTATAAAAGCCAAAATAGGAAATAATTAAATAAAAAATTCCACTTCTTCTTCCTTCCCTTTGTTGGCCAAAAATCTCTCTCTCTCTCTCCTCCATGGTTTCTCCTTCATCAATCCTTGCATAACCTTGGTTTCTCACCATAAAACCCCTTGCTTCTTTCACTAAAATTAATCCTTGCACCTTGAGCAAACTAGAGGCAGCAAAAAGAAGTGGAAATAAAGAGGTTTTTCTAGCTTGGGATTGGCTCACATAAAGGTTAGTGCCAAATCCTTTCCCTCTCTCTTTATATTCTTGGTTAGGATTAAGAATTAAGTTAGAAATTAAAGGAATTAAACAAAAATATGCATGTTAGGGCACTCTTTAATTTTCAGCAGCCATGAATGTGGCAGAGATTTGATGATTTTAATTGAATTAAAGTGGTGTATTGGTTACCCTTAATGAGAATATAAGGATGAGAACTTTGATTTTTCATGTATGATGTAAAATGAAAAAATTGGGAATTAGGGTTTGAGCAAAAATTAGGGTTTTGCTAATTTGATGGTGAATTGATGTTCTAATGGATAATTAGTGACCATTTGGCATGGTTTGACCATAAAATAAAGTTTGTTGTGGCATTGAACTATGAATTGGGGTGCTGCCCTTTTATGCCAGAAATTCTGGACTTGAGTCTAGTGGGTTTGGGTAGCCATAACTTGGCTTGTGTAGCTTCAATTGGTATAAGGCCAACTGGAGGTGAAATTAGGGACATAATGCCACATTTATTATGAAGAGACCTTGCCCAGAAAACCAACTTAAGGCGACCTAAAATTTGCCTAAATCCGGGTATCACAATTCTGGACCTAGAAAATGACCAAATAAACAGTGTTTGTTCAAATGGCCATAACTTTGTATAGAGAGGTCCAAATGACCTGATTTTGAACCCATAGAACGATTAGACAATTTAGAACAACTTTCATGAAAAACAAAAACCCAAATTCTGACTATAACCTATTCGAATTACTAGCCAAAATTAAGACACCAAAACTGCTAGAACCATATCTGCCTAGAAAATCTGGGAATGGACTAATCCGGCCAGTTATGGTAAAAATGTCATAACTTGAGCTACAAAACTCTAAATGGAGTGATTCAAAAATGAAATTAAATAAGACACATTAAGGAACAACTTTGATGAAGAAACTTTAGCCAAAATTCCACTGCAGATTGGTCCAATGGAACAGTGAACCTAAGTGACCAAATCTGAATTTTTGGAATTACTTCCAATGAGCTTTGAATTGAAATTGGCAACTAATGCCAACAAATGTAAAATCCAAAATGTGGTATTTTGGTGGAATTAGAACTTGCATATCTATTATTTATGAAAAATTCAATATTTTTGTATGAATAGTCAGGTGAATAGTAACCACTAAACTTCAAATGCAAAGAATTAAACAATTAACTTTGTTAACATGCCCTAGTATGTCTAGTATGATTGGTTTGGATAGGTTGGCATGCGAATAAGGTTCCGATAGTAGTACTGCATATGCTTCATACCATTTCAGGATTTATGGCATATAGTGCCATTTTGTGATATCATGGCTTCTGGCCATTTTGTTATACTTGAGATACTTGGTTTTATGCCCGATGTTTATTATGGTTAGTTAGCCATTCTATTGCACACCTGATAGATACTATATGACCGATGGTGTGACAACCCGAGGTACTTGGTACCCAGTGTCAGTTTACCTATTTATCCAGTCCAGTCAACTGGTATAGGTTACTTGGGCAACCAAAATAAGTCTTAATAATTTATTACTAAATAATGAATATAAAAAGTACTAAATTAATAATATTACTAATAATTACCAAATTTCAGTCTGCATGAAATAAAAATATAATTTTTGTATATTTATTTATTTAGTTTATTTTTATTTTAAAATTGACACCACTAAGTTATATTCCTTAGCGCGTCGCTTTTTGCCACACATAGGTACTGGAGACACAGATAGAGAGCTCAACAGACTTCAGACTAGGTGAGAGTTCAGATCTGCATTGAGTCCAGTGTCACCTCCACTACAGTGCATTAAGGGTAGGAACAATAGACTTTATAATGTATTTTGTATTTTGTGTTAGATATTTGTTTTGTTATGTAAACTAAGAACTTATATAATTATTTGTAATTATGTAAATTAATGAAATTCAGTATTTCATTTATGAATGAGTACTAATTTTATTTGTTATGTATGAATGAAAATTGTGAATTTGGAATAAATGATCTGAAATGTTGGGATTATGAAAAAAAATTCATGCCTTTGAGATTATAGTATTGAGCTTTTTATCAGGTGGGAAATCATAAAAAATTATTAATAAATTAGGAAAAACTCTGTCAATTTCTTCGACGAAATAATTAGATCCCAATTTAATAAACTAAAATATGATAATTAGGAACATAAGAAAAGAAGTTAAGATGCTCCGACACTGAGTGTGACACACCTCGCCTGGCTACACTATAGATGGGTAAGGGGTGTCACAACTTTTTTTGTTGATTCAAGCTCAAAACTTTACACAATTGAAATGACTTACCTCACACTACACAATTGAAATAACACAATTATGTTAAAAGTTTTATTCAATGGCAAATGCATAAAATGCCTTTAATTGCATCATATTTGTGGAGAAATTAGTAAGTTCACAACAAGTAAATAAAAAGGTGCCACCTATTTTCACCAATAGAAGCCATATTTTGAAGAAAATTAAAAGAGATAATTTTTTTTTTTTAACCATCAAACTCTCTCTATATCATTCCTTTGTTTCCCCTAACCTTCATCCTGTACCTCATCTCTCATTCCTACCTTAATCTTCATCCCTTATCTCAGCTCTCATCCCTAACCCAATGCATTGATTTCCTTTCTCTAACAAAATATAATAAAATTAGCTTCAATTAAAGAGGGGCTATGAAATTCCTTAGATTTGTCAGAAAGTGATATGTTGGGGAGGCAAGATTTGAGAAAAATTTTATTCATCAAAGAAGCTAGCAAGAATCTAGTGGTGGTTTTGCTTGCTCATTTGTCTTTAGTGAGTAGATTTTCATGGTAGCAGGTGAGTATGGGATCCACTAATTCCTGTGGATTTTATTTCAGTTTAAGATTTTATTCATGATGGGTTTATTCTTTCAGAACCATGGAAAGGGAAATTGCATTTTATTACTGAATTTCTATTCTGTTAATTAGCTCTATTCTATAATTTCTACTGAAATTTTAGATTACTAAAAAAAAAAAAAAAAAAAAGAACAAGTATGACAAAGCCTCTTGCTTCTCTATTGATAAAGCACCTATTAAATGCAAAGCCTTAAATACTTACATATACATCTATAAATATCTCTAAGTATATCCTCAAATTTCTAATTCTCTTTACTATTTTGATCTCATAGCTCCTCGATTCCTATAACTGTGGTCAGTCTCTTTTGTTCCTTTACTCTAATTTAATCTTTTTAACTCACATTTTGATGAATTTTGATCATTGATTTATAATTATTAGCGATATAGTTTCATTTTATTCAATTTAGATCCATTTTATTATTAATTTAGTTTCACATCTTTCAATTTGATGTTGATTGGGTTATTTTACGTGCAAATTTATTAATCTTTAATAGTATTTATGCTTGGCTTTTTGGTGGAATTTATTTATTTTGATTCTGAAAATTATAGTGATATATTTGAGAAATTGAAATAGCAAAAGTCTAGGTTTATTGATGGAGTGGCCTTTAAATTATTCATTAGGCGTTTTCAGAGAAGAAGTGAGGGTTAGTTTATGGTGAGAGTTCATTATGCAGTGTTTTGCTTATATGAATGGAAATTGCAAGGTTGAAGTATCAACATTTTATTTCCAAAATCTTAATCCTTATAACATGATGTAATAACAAAAAAATGTTAAGTCACGTTAAAATTATGTCTCACATTTATGCGGTAGTCTCAAGTTATCTTCAGCCCTCATAGAAGCCGTATTCTCCATTTTTTTTTATTTTAATCCAACGTGATATATTAGGTTAAAAGAAACAAAATTCTAAAGTCAATAATTCACAATCTTCCCAGTCTTGGTTGAGTTAGTGATACAATGGTCATGAGTAGTAGTGTTCTATTCAATTCTTCACCCAAAATGGTGTTATTTTCTTGACATAAAGGTAGCCAAATTTATATTGCTGACAAATTTAAATTCAAGAGAGCTTAATCTATTTGTCCTTCAAATAAGTACGAAAAGCAAAGTCTAAGTGATGTGATCCTCAAGAATAATGCTTTGAAACCTGCGAATAGGTTTGGTTTATAATCTCAAGCAAGCCAAAATCAAGTTCAAATACCAAGGAATACCTTGACCTATCAATTATAGAGAATTGAAAACCAAAATAATTCAAAGGTAGAGTTAAGGATTCTTAACCCAAAGTTTATATTCAAATAAGAACCAAGAATATCAAGATTGTTAAACTCTACAAGGTTGATCACTCTTGGAGAATTTAGTTTAGTCCAAGAAAGACTTAGGAAAAATCCCTCTCTTGTATTAATTTAATCAAAAGTAATGTTAAATTGAAAAAGTACAAAGTTAGCCTTATATATGCGGCTGAAACCCTATATCCCTAAAATAAAATAAAATAAAATAAAATAAAACCTAAAAACAACAAAAAAAAGCTGGAGTGGGCTACACTCATACCTAAGGCTCAAAAACACATAAATAAGGCTCAAAACACACAAATCCGAGTTAAAATAATTAAATAAAACTATTCAGACCTATCCTAGATAAAAAACAAATACTAAATTTGTGTAGAAACTCGTCAATTTTGTACAAATATTTCTTAATCATCTCCTACGCAAACTTAGATCAAATTAAGTTATTTCCCATCTTTTCATAACCCCAATTTATTGATTGTATCTCCATATTTGGCTTCTTGTGTAACTGCTTCCTCAATCAACTCTTGCATCTTCTTAACTCTAGTCCTTGTGATTACAGCTTTTTGTATAATTGCATCTTGAATTATCTTATGAACATTCCTAAGATCTTGTTGTTCTTGTTGATTTTCATCATCCCTTCCCTCTTTGAAAGGATTCGTCCTCGAATCTTCACCTACATCAAAAGGGGAAAGATCAGCAACATTAAAAATAGCACTTACATTGTACTCACTAAGAAGATCCAACTTATAAGCATTGTCATTAATCTTGGCCACCACTTGAAATGGACCACCTCCTCTAGAATGAAGCTTAGAATTTCTTTGAATTGGAAATCTTTCCTTCCTCATATGTAACCAAACCCAGTCTCCTGGTTATAAAGTAACTTGCTTTCTTCCTTTATTAGCTTGGGCTGCATATCTCTTATTTTTCTTCTCAATGTGCTATTTAGCTTATTCATGGATCCTTTTAACCAACTCAGTGTTTCACTGATTTACAACCCAGCAAGTGCATAGAGTAGAGTATTATTCGCATGAGGAATTTATAAGTACCAAGCTAGATAGCAACTTTGACTATTTAGACTACCAATTATAATGAGAGATTTAATTTAAACTAATTAAAGACGTTGAAAATAAAAGAAGACAAAGCAGCAAACTTGAATTTAGAAAACAATTCACTAGATTAACTTTAGAATTATAATTTCACACTTCAATCTTATTATGGACTTAACCTTACTTATTTAACAAATTGAGATTTGTTACTTTAATGGAAATTAATCTTAAGATATCTTAAGTCCTTTTTTAAGGTACCTAAGGTGTATTTTAATTAACCTAAACCCTACTTTTATGGCAATCAATCTTAATTAAAACTCTTTAAGCTCTTTGATTAATTATGAAACTCCATAAAAGATTTTAGCCAATCTCTAGGTCAGATTTTCTAGATTTAAAATCCTGATTTCCAATACTGGTCTTCACCTTTTAGTTTTTCAATTAGCATCTTATATCATTGTTAGTAGTATGCCCTAGAGCATATCATTTAGTATGTATCTTGTATATATTTTATTAATAAAAGGCATTTCCACTTTTCCGTTTACATAATATATTTATGTGTAATAGAAAAGGTCCATTGATATTTTGTTAGAAATATTATTCTTAAGTTGTTAAGAATATGAGTGACAATATTTCTAGCACAAAGTATCATAAATAGGTTCACAATCGAGGATACTTCATAATAAGGACATGACTTATCCAGAAAGATTGTATTCATGTTTGTTCCCAAGTTATTTATATGAGATATAAATAAGATGGAATGGTGAGTCTCATGCCATATAACAAACATGATAGGCACTTATAAATGATAAGTAGGCCGAACCAGTGACACTTATGACAAGCACATGGAGTTTACTCTTGTCAATGTTTTGTCATAAATCATATCAGTGCATATAATCTTTAGACCTGAGATAGCACAGTTATCTTGTATATAGGTAGTTTGAGTTTGATACTGCTTTCATACTTGTACTATGTATGGGTATATGGGCATGTGTTGGCTCCTGCTAGTTATATATGGAGGTAGGTGTTGATCAAGATGGAATCTGTTCCTCTAAGTAAATAGAGTTAAAATCCTATGTTCATTTAATTGTTCTTGATGTTTCAAGTTCTGGCCAGACAGATAGATTTATTCGTAAAAGAGTTTCGATGAGAAAAATCTTTTAATCAAGAACTGAATTAAAAGAGAACATAATATTCATAGCAAATGGAGTTTGACATAAACCATGACTCTAGCTTGAGTTGGGATTTTGTAAGAGAGATTCTAGTGCATGGTAACATATGATTATAGGTTCATTTAAGGTAAATCTTATTACTAATTGGGTGGCCATGGCATGCTATGCTAGGTGTTAACCATGGTCTATGAGGTTCATAAAATGATTTAGAGAAATCATTTATGGTAAGAAAGAGTTCTGATGATATTAAGAGTTGATATCATGTCTCATTGCCAATTAGTGATGAGCCTAGTAAGTCACACACATACACAAGTTATCACCTATTTAAATATGATTTAATTAATTAATTAAAGAGTTTAATTGATTAATTAAATAGGTTTGGTTTGTAATTAGATTGCAAAGTCCCTAGCATGACTTGAAACCAAATCTAGATTATTGGATGTGTAGTATAAATTAAATTTATATTTAAAGTGTTTAAATATGAATTTAATTGATGAGAAATTAATTAATAGAGATTAATTAATTAATTTATATTTGATATAAATTAATTAGAAGAAGAAAATAATTATTTTGGGTTGAGAACTCAAAATTAAGACACAGGGGCATTTTGGTCATTTTGCAGTGTGACACGTGGCACCATGAGATGGTGACACATGGCATAACACATAAGCTTGCCAAATGTTTTTTAATCATGTAAGATGATTAAAATCAAGATTAAATATAGGTTTGACACTTGGCACAATGTGATTGGGTCACTTAAACCTAGAGCTAATCAAAAGGTGACATGTGGCTAGGGTTTAATGTGTTAACCTAGCTATTTAAGTGGGGTTATGAAAAGAAAACACAACCAGCAGCCTCTCCTCTCATATGTCACGCCACTTTGAGCCTCTCCAGCTATTTCTCTTCATCTCTCATCAATTCAAAGAGATTAGCCATCAATCTCTTGAATTAAGAACGCTAGAAATTGTTTCTAGTGTCCTGTTTACATCTCTAATCTCTTAAAATGCAGAACTTGAATTTCTAATTAATAGAAAAGGCTTTAGAAGCTGTTCAAGGGCTGCCATAGGTGTTCTTGGTGTGGACAAGCTAGAGGGACAACATCTGGTGTCCTGAAGACGAATCTCAAAGGCGCAGACACGCTGCAGCACATCAAGAGGTTAGTGTAATCGTTCTTGATTTAATCTAGGGTTCTAAAATTAATTTGATTAATTTTAAAATCTTAAATGGCAAATACAGATCCAAAAACATATTAAAAGAGTTTTAATATGTTGTTTATCATTGAAATCAAATAGATAAAAATAAATCTTGCATGGTGCTTGTGACCCTAGGTGAAAATTTTTGAATTCAATGGTATAATCTTGTGTTTTTCACGCTTCCGTTCCTTCAATTGGTATCAGAGCCACTATATTTGCCATTTAGATTGTTGATTATATAATTAATTGTGTGTTTGATCATGAGATCAAGAGATTCATTGCTGGTTGGATCATGAGATGTGGCGTCACACATGGAGAAGCCACCATTGGTGGCGGCAACAATGGTTCCATGGGTGATTCAAGGTTTGGCTTTTAATTCTGCAATTGTTGTATGATCTAAGGCCTATTCTTTGACTAATTAAAGTGTTTAATTAGTTGTTTTAATCACACAATTAAATTATGATTCAAATCAGAATTTTAAAAAATGTTTGAATGTGATTCAAATCTGAATTTTAAAAGTTGTTTGAATGAGATTCAAATCTGAATTTTTAAAGTTGTTTGAATCATATTTAAATCTGAATTTTTAAAATTCATAAAATAAAATACAGAACTGATTTTTAAAAATATTTGAATGTGCATCAAATCTGATTTTTTAAAAAATGTTTGAATGTGATTCAAATCTGAATTTTTGAAGTTGTTTGAATGTGATTCAAATCTGAATTTTTAAATTTGTTTGAATGAGATTCAAATCTGAATTTTTAAATTTATTTGAATCATATTCAAATCTGGAATTTTAAGTTGAATATGAGATATTCAATTTAATTTAAGAATGTATGTTTTATTTAATTGTTAAATAGTGATATGCATGATGGATGATCATGGACTATAAAAGACCAATGTGATTGGATTTATTTCTTTTATGTTTCTTTGGGATTGTAAATTAATTAATTTATTTTAATTTATTTTGGGCATGTATTATTAAGTTTGTAATATTTTTGGGTTGTAATTTCATTTATTTAAATTTCTTGTAAATTCGCCTTGGTATGCCAAGGATTACTATGTAATATTGGATTGCAAGAAGTTCAAGGAGGTCAAGAGCATTGGTGGGACCAGTGGGAGGAATTCAATATCAAGTGTTGATTATGTACTACTTCAGCAACTCTTGTAAAATTAATGAATGAAAAGCAAATAGGAATGCCATGATTCAATTCTTGGTGGCTCAGAATTGAATCCCTTAGAAAGTCCATGATCATACCATATTTACTGCTTATCCATGAATGCATGAGATGTATGGGAATGTATGCAATTATATGATATATGCATGCTAAATGGATAATGTGCAAAGTGAGACCTTAATAGTAATTAGGATGGCTATAAAATCTTCCAAACAAATGATTAAGTTGGAAATGCTATAATTAAAGTAATTATAACATAAGCCCTCCATTGGGGCAATTATTTTAAGAAATTTTAAATAGTTGCATGAGAAGCAATTAATTTAAGAGATTTTCTTAAGAATAATTGTTAAGCATGAGATGTTGTAAATATGTAAATGGTTTGGTGGCCAATATTGGATGTACCTGAGGACATTAAAATTATTTGCATAATTACTGGCTCAATGGGATCAACTTAACTAATGCAAGATAAGTCAATATTGGATGTACCTGAGATTTTGAGCATTAGGGGCTAGTAAAAGGATTGAACCTCACATGAGATGTGATGGGCAAGGAGTTGCTCACTTATAGTTTATTGTAATTCCAATAATGGATGTACCTGAGGATGATCAATAGAATTATAAGAATTCAATCACCCACTAGAAATCCATCCAACTAGGATTTCCGTTTTCTACTTTGGAAGTGTAGGATTCGCTAAGTTAGTGGGAGGACCAATTTGATTAAAAGACCATAATCATTTTGGTTAATTACATGATACATTTACTAATTAATCTGGTTATTTTCTGCAGTTAATTTTCTGATAAAAATGAGCACAAAACAACCACCACCATCCAATATCCTTGCAAGCATACTTGATCACAACAGGTTGACAGGACCTAATCTGTCTGATTGGCTAAGAAATTTGAAACTTGTCCTGAACCTTGAACATATAGGATATGTTCTATATTCAAATGTTCCTGGTCCCTTACCTCCAGAGGCCACACAAGAGGAACATGATACTTTGGACAAGTGGAAGGAGCATAATATGAGAGCTAAGTGTTACATGCTTGCTTCCATGAGTAATGAGTTACAGAAGCAGTATGGAAACATACAGAGTGCAAGAGAGATCCTCCTTCACCTACAAGAGTTGTATGGTGAGCACAGCAGAAATGCTAGGTATGAGATATCTAGGCAACTATTCCGCATGAGGATGTCTGAGGGACAGAATATTGGAGATCATGTCTACAAGATGATTCGGCTGATTGAGCAGTTGGAACATCTTGACTTCCACATGGATTTCCAACTACTAACGGATTTGATCCTTCAGTCCCTTCCTGAGTCTTTTGGGAATTTTGTGACAAATTTTCATATGACTCAACAGGAATGCACCTTAGCTGGTTTACTCAACATGCTGGTTATTGCCCAAAAGAATATGCCAGGCAATAAAGGGAAAGAGGTAGCTTTGGTTGCATCTTCTTCTGCTGGAAAGTCCAACAAGAAGAAGGGTAATAAGAAAAAGAAACCTCATATTCCTGGTCCTTCCAAGAAAATAGCTAAACAGAAAGGGAAGACCAAAGCTGACAAAGGCAAAGGAAAGTGTTTCCATTGCCAACAGGAAAGTGTTTCCATTGCTAACAGGAAAGTGTTTCAATTGCCAGTAAGAAAGTGTTTCCATTGGCCAGAGTATAGCAATCTAAATGAATGCAATGCCATGGTGAAAACCAACTCAAGTTCAAAATATATTTGGCACTTAAGGTTATGTCATGTTGTAGAAGATAGGATTACAAAACTGGAGAAAATGGGGATTCTATCCTCATTGGGCTCTGAGCCTACTCCAACTTGTGAATCTTGCCTTCAAGGCAAAATGACTAGATCACCCTTTGTTGGACAAGGGCTAAGAGCTGAAAATATTTTGGAACTAATACATAGTGATGTATGTGGTCCGTTTAAAGAAATGGCTAGAGGGGGCTTTCATTATTTTATTACCTTTATTGATGATAAATCAAGGTTTGGGTATTTGTATTTGATGAAATACAAACATGAATCCTTTGAAAAGTTCAAAGAATTTAAATCTGAAGTAGAAAATCAAACAGGAAAGAGTATTAAAGCTCTTCGATCAGATCGTGGAGGTGAATATTTGAGTCTCGAATTTGATGAATACTTGAGAGAGCATGGCATTGTTTCTCGGTGACTCCTCCAGAACGCCATACGGTGAATGGTGTATCTGAAGGAGAAATCGTACTATTGGATATGGTACGTAGTATGATGAGCTATCTTGATATGCCAATCTCCTTTGGGGATTTGCATTAGAATCAACTTTGTATATTCGAATAGGATTCCATCAAAATCGTTTCTTCCACACCTTATGAGATATGGCATGGAAGAAAACCAAGTCTTAAGCATGTTAAGATTTGGGGTTGTCCACTTATATCAAAAGTGAACAACGATAAATTGGAGACCGGATCGGAAAAGGTCGATTTGTTGGATATCCAAAAGATAGTTTTGGATATTATTTTTATTTGCCTACTTCACAAAAGGTTGTGATAAGTAGAGATGCCACATTTCTTGAACAACGGTTTGTTCAAGAAGGAGGCAAAGGAAGGCAAATAGAGTTAGAATTGGAGAATTTCGACCAACCAATGAATCGAGATGGATATAGATCCATCTAGTCAACCTATACCCATTGATGAAACATCTACAATTTGTTCCTCGTAGAACAACCGAGGGTATCTCACCCACGGTGAGATATGGTTTTCTTCATGAAGAAGAACAAGAGTTGTCTACTCATGAAGAAGTAGATCATGGAGATGATCCACTTACCTATGAAGAAGCTATATCGGATATAGACTCTTCAAAATGGATTGATGCTATGAAATCAGATTGATTCCATGTATAAGAATCAAGTTTGGGATCTTGTTGACCCACCTAAAGGTATTGTACCTATAGGGAACAAATGGGTTATCAAGAAGAAAATTGGTTACGATGGAAAGGTAGAGACCTATAAGGCAAGGATAGTAGCGAAGGGTTTCGCCAAAGGCAAGGAATAGACTATGAGGAGACTTTCTGCTTTGTTGCCATGCTTAAATCAATTAGGATTTTATTAGCAATAGTGCATACTATGATTATGAGATTTGGCGGATGGATGTCAAAACGACTTTTCTCAATGGATACATTGAAGAAAACATTTTCATGGAACAACCTAAGGGATTTGAATCCCAAGATGGTTCCAAGGTATGCAAGCTAAAGCGATCCATTTATGGGTTGAAACAAGCTTGAGGAGTTGGAACATCCGCTTTGATGAAGCCATTAAATCTTTTGGTTTTATCAAAAATAAGGATGAGCCATGTGTATATAAGAAGGTTAGTGACAATGCTATCACTTTCCTTGTCTTATATGTGGATGACATCTTGTTGATGGGTAATGATACGGTATGTTGACGACTATAAAGGTATGGTTGTCAAATACATTCTCCATGAAAGACTTAGGGAGGCAACCTATATTCTTGGGATTCGCATCTATAGAGATAGAGCGAAAAGAATAATTGGTTTATCCCACAGTCTATACTTGGAAAAGGAGTTAAAGAGGTTTAACATGCTTGATTCCAAGAGAGGATTGTTACCAGTGAGACATGGTATCCACCTTTCTAAAGAGATGTCTCCAAAGACACCGAAGAAAGAGATAAGATGGCGGATTCCATATGCTTGGCTATTGGAAGTTTAATGTATGCAATGTTGTGTACTAGGCGGATATCGCATATCTCGTTAGTTTGACTAGCGGTATCAATCCAATCGAGTTTGGAACATCTGGATAGTTGTCAAGAATATTCTTAAGTACTTAAGAAGAACTAAGGATTTATTCTTGATTTATGGAGGTGGAGACTTGCAATTGGATGGTTATCACGATTACGATTTCCAATCGGATATCGATGATAGAAAGTCTACCTCTGGATATGTGTTCATTTGTAATGGAGGTGCGAATAGGAAGAGTTCCAAACATTGCGATCGCAGATTGAGTATATTCGCATCGAGATCTCGCAAAGAATCGCTATTTGGATAAAGAAGTTCGTGACAGAACTTATTAGTTCCTTCCATTGAGTCGTGGTTCCACTACCTTTGTGACAATAATGGAAGCGATCATACTGAGCTAAGGAACTAAGGTCTCACCAAAATCCAAACACATAGAAAGGCACTACCATATTATCGGACATATAGTTGGGCAAAGCGATATAGCCATGCGAGAAAAATGACATCGGTGAAAAATTCGGTGATCCATTCACTAAGCCTTTGTCACAAGCTCAGTTAGATCGACATCTTGAGAAGATGGGTCTAAGGCATTGTAATGAATGGCTCTAGTGCTAGTGGGAGATTGTTAGTAGTATGCCCTAGAGCATATCAATTAGTATGTATCTTGTATATATTTTATTAATAAAAGGCATTTCCACTTTTCCGTTTACATAATATATTTATGTGTAATAGAAAAGGTCCATTGATATTTTGTTAGAAATATTATTCTTAAGTTGTTAAGAATATGAGTGATAATATTTCTAGCACAAAGTATCATAAATAGGTTCACAATCGAGGATACTTCATAATAAGGACATGACTTATCGGAAAGATTGTATTCATGTTTGTTCCCAAGTTATTTATATGAGATATAAATAAGATGGAATGGTGAGTCTCATGCCATATAACAAACATGATAGGCACTTATAAATGATAAGTAGGCCGAACCAGTGACACTTATGACAAGCACATGGAGTTTACTCTTGTCAATGTTTTGTCATAAATCATATCAGTGCATATAATCTTTAGACTGAGATAGCACAGATTATCTTGTATATAGGTAGTTTGAGTTTGATCTGCTTTCATACTTGTACTATGTATGGGTATATGGGCATGTGTTGGCTCTGCTAGTTATATATGGAGGTAGGTGTTGATCAAGATGGAATCTGTTCCTCTAAGTAAATAGAGTTAAAATCCTATGTTCATTTAATTGTTCTTGATGTTTCAAGTTCTGGCAGACAGATAGATTTATTCAGAAAAGAGTTTCTGATGAGAAAAATCTTTTAATCAAGAACTGGAATTAAAAGAGAACATAATATTCATAGCAAATGGAGTTTGACATAAACCATGACTCTAGCTTGAGTTGGGATTTTGTAATGCAGAGATTCTAGTGCATGGTAACATATGATTATAGGTTCATTTAAGGTAAATCTTATTACTAATTGGGTGGCCATGGCATGCTATGCTAGGTGTTAACCATGGTCTATGAGGTTCATAAAATGATTTAGAGAAATCATTTATGGTAAGAAAGAGTTCTGATGATATTAAGAGTTGATATCATGTCTCATTGCCAATTAGTGATGAGCCTAGTAAGTCACACACATACACAAGTTATCACCTATTTAAATATGATTTAATTAATTAATTAAAGAGTTTAATTGATTAATTAAATAGGTTTGGTTTGCAATTAGATTGTAAAGTCCCTAGCATGACTTGAAACCAAATCTAGATTATTGGATGTGTAGTATAAATTAAATTTATATTTAAAGTGTTTAAATATGAATTTAATTGATGAGAAATTAATTAATAGAGATTAATTAATTAATTTATATTTGATATAAATTAATTAGAAGAAGAAAATAATTATTTTGGGTTGAGAACTCAAAATTAAGACACAGGGGCATTTTGGTCATTTTGCAGTGTGACACGTGGCACCATGAGATGGTGACACATGGCATAACACATAAGCTTGCCAAATGTTTTTTAATCATGTAAGATGATTAAAATCAAGATTAAATATAGGTTTGACACTTGGCACAATGTGATTGGGTCACTTAAACCTAGAGCTAATCAAAAGGTGACATGTGGCTAGGGTTTAATGTGTTAACCTAGCTATTTAAGTGGGGTTATGAAAAGAAAACACAACCAGCAGCCTCTCCTCTCATATGTCACGCCACTTTGAGCCTCTCCAGCTATTTCTCTTCATCTCTCATCAATTCAAAGAGATTAGCCATCAATCTCTTGAATTAAGAACGCTAGAAATTGTTTCTAGTGTCCTGTTTACATCTCTAATCTCTTAAAATGCAGAACTTGAATTTCTAATTAATAGAAAAGGCTTTAGAAGCTGTTCAAGGGCTGCCATAGGTGTTCTTGGTGTGGACAAGCTAGAGGGACAACATCTGGTGTCCTGAAGACGAATCTCAAAGGCGCAGACACGCTGCGGCACATCAAGAGGTTAGTGTAATCGTTCTTGATTTAATCTAGGGTTCTAAAATTAATTTGATTAATTTTAAAATCTTAAATGGCAAATACAGATCCAAAAACATATTAAAAGAGTTTTAATATGTTGTTTATCATTGAAATCAAATAGATAAAAATAAATCTTGCATGGTGCTTGTGACCCTAGGTGAAAATTTTTGAATTCAATGGTATAATCTTGTGTTTTTCACGCTTCCGTTCCTTCAATCATAACTAAGTGGGTACCAACACATAGCATGCATTTGAAGGAACGGAAGCGTGAAAAACACAAGTTTATACCATTGAATTCAAAAATTTTCACCTAGGGTCACATGCATCATGCAAGATTTATTTTTATCTATTTGATTGCAATGATAAACAACATATTAAAACTCTTTTAATATGTTTTTGGATCTGCATTTGCCATTTAAGATTTTAAAATTAATCAGATTAATTTTAGAACCCTAGATTAAATCAAGAACGATTACACTAACCTCTTGATGCACTGCAGGGTGTCTGTGCCTTTGAGATTTGTCTTCAAGACACCAGATGTTGTCCCTCTAGCTTGTCCACACCAAGAACACCTATGGCAGCCCTTGAACAGCTTCTAAAGCCTTTTCTATTAATTAGAAATTCAAGTTCTGCCTTTTAAGAGATTAGAGATGTAAACAGGACACTAGAAACAATTTCTAGTGTTCTTAATTCAAGAGATTGATGGCTAATCTCTTTGAATTGATGAGAGATGAAGAAGAATAGAAGGAGGGCTGCAAAATGGCGTGACCAAGGAGTGTGGCTGTTGGTTGTATTTTATTTTCTCATAACAACACTTAGATAGCTAGGTTAACACATTAAACCCTTGCCACATGTCACCCTTTGATTAGCTCTAGGTTTAAGTGATCCAATCACATTGTGCCAAGTGTCAAACCTATATGTAATTTGATTTTAATCATCTTACATGATGAAAAAACATTTGGCAAGCTTATGTGTTATGCCATGTGTCACCATCTCGTGGTGCCACGTGTCACACTGCAAAATGACCAAAATTTCCCTGTGTCTTAATTTTGAGTTCTCAACCCAAAATAATTATTTTTCTTCTTCTAATTAATTTATATCAAATATAAATTAATTAATTAATCTCTATTAATTAATTTCTCATTAATTAAATTCATATTTAAACACTTTAAATATAAATTTAACTTATATTATACAGCCAATAATCTAGATTTGGTTTCAAGTCATGCTAGGGACTTTGCAAACTAATTGCAAACCAAACCTATCTAATTAATCAATTAAACTCTTTAATTAATTAATTAAATCATATTTAATTAGGTGATAACTTGTGTATGTGTGTGACTTACTAGGCTCATCACTAATTGGCAATGAGACATGATATCAACTCTTAATATCATCAGAACTCTTTCTTACCATAAATGATTTCTCTAAATCATTTTATGAACCTCATAGACCATGGTTAACACCTAGCATAGCATGCCATGGTCACTCAATTAGTAATAAGGTTTACCTTAAATGAACGTATAATCATATGTTACCATACACTAGAATCTCTCTATTACAAAATCCCAACTCAAGCTGGAGTCATGGTTTATGTCAAACTCCATTTGCTATGAATATTATGTTCTCTTTTAATTCCAGTTCTTGATTAAAAAGATTTTCTCATTAGAAACTCTTTTCTGAATAAATCTATCTGTCCTGGCCAGGAACTTGAAACATCAAGAACAATTAAATGAACATAGGATTTTATCTCTATTTACTTAGAGGAACAGATTCCATCTTGATCAACACCTACCTCCATATATAACTAGTAGGAGCCAACACATGCCCATATACCCATACACAGTACAAGTATGAAAGTAGTATCAAACTCAAACTACCTATATACAAGATAACTGTGCTATCTCAGGTCTAAAGATTATATGCACTGATATGATTTATGACAAAACATTGACAAGAGTAAACTCCATGTGCTTGTCATAAGTGTCACTGGTTCGGCCTACTTATCATTTATAAGTGCCTATCATGTTTGTTATATGGCATGAGACTCACCATTCCATCTTATTTATATCTCATATAAATAACTTGGGAGCAAACATGAATACAATCTTTCTGGATAATTCATGTCCTTATTATGAAGTATCCTCGATTGTGAACCTATTTATGATACTTCGTGCTAGAAATATTGTCACTCATATTCTTAACAACTTAAGAATAATATTTCTAACAAAATATCAATGGACCTTTTCTATTACACATAAATATATTATGTAAACGGAAAAGTGGAAATGCCTTTTATTAATAAAAATATGTACAAGATACATACTAAATGATATGCTCTAGGGCATACTACTAACAGCATTAAGAACACAGAATATTGAATCAAAGAATAAAACTCAAAGTCATTAAATAACTTTAGTATAGATCCATAACAAAAATTAAAAGTGCTACTCTCCTAATCCTAGAATTAAACAAACTACTCACTCATGATGAGTTTAACAAACATAATAAAACTAAAACAAAATAATATAAGACAATCTAAAGAAATAAAATAAAAGAAACCAGAACAAAGATCTGCAGCCTTGAACTTTTAAAACTTCAGCTGAGAATCCTTCTCTTTGAGTTTTGATGCAAACTCTCTCCAAATTGGTTAGAAAGCTAGGATTTAAAAGTAAAGCAAACTATCTTTGCTCGTTTCAGTCTTCCAAGTGCTTAAAAATCATGTTTCAAAGTTTCAAAAGCCTTAAAAGTCTATTCGGAATGAGTGCAGCAAAATCTAAGTCGAAGCAAAAGTTTATTTGGTGTAAGGTACATGGCCCTGACCCGTGTAACTCTTTGGATAACTACGTGCTTTATGTTTTGGGGAGGATAGCAAGTTACACAGGGCCATGGATGTTACACAGGGTCTGACACATGACCCGTGTACTGGATTTTCTTGATCGGGAGGTTACATGAGTCATGCCTCTAGCTTACATGACCCGTGTACTATTGTGTAGTATTGCTTCTTAACTTTTTTTACTTTTAAACCTGTTCAATCGATATCTATGCCTTGAATCTTCATTAAAACACCTAAAAAGATATAAAAAAAAAACACAAAATTAAGTAGAGATTATCAAACTTAATAAAAAACTAATAAACCTAAGTAAAATTCATGCAATTAACTATCTAAATGCTATGAAATGTCACACTTTATCCCTCTGTAAGATATAACATGATTCCGTAGTATACCCAATAAATTACTGAACTTCACCTACTGATAATCTATTAAATATACTACAAGGGATTTTAAACAAATCCAATTCATTTTAGAGTTTAAAGTGATGATAACATAGTTATTAAAGTGCCTTTAAGCTAGGTATATGCCTTAAAATTTATTTAGAATTAATTTAGCATTTTGAGAAATTTGCAAAAATTTTGCATGGTGATGGCTAAAAATGCAATAAAACAGTTCTTTAAACCTGTTAAAAATTCACCTGTAACAATTATTATTTTTAAATTTAAGATCAACTCATAATCAAGAAGTATTTTCTTTCCTATCCCACATCAGGAAATGATATAAATTTATTTACAATCCAAAGGAGATCCTAACCATTTGCATTCATTTAAATAAAGGAGTTAATATTACAAAAATTTACATGCAAATAAAATATCAAAATATCAAAATAATATTACAATTATTTATAATCTCAAAATTTTATTACAATGCTTTTTATACAACTGCTCAATGTCTGTACAAATATATATAGCTACAAAATACATCAAAAAGAATTTACAAATGGTATACCTATGATATACCCATAGCTAAATCAAAACACAGCCCCAAACCACTACTCCAAGTAGCTCACTCCATGGTCTTCTCCTTTACCCTACCTGCGATAGCATTAAAAGCTATCGCTGAGTATTGACACTCAATGCTGCACAACTAAGAGTTTAAAACTAAATATAAAACATGTTTGTGCAAGGCATAGCCAAGAATTTGAAACATCCAAACTTTCATAATTTATAAAACCAATATCAATATTTTCAATCATATAAATCAATTATTTCAATAACATTTTATAAAGCGATTGCAAATAATTGTGTTGCCAACAATTCGCACAGTTAAGGCTATGGCACAAAATTTCACGATCAATGCTGCGTTGTACACCATGATAAAGCAATCTATAACCTCACTAACCACAATTAATGAGGGAGGTGGCTAGCTAGCAAAATGTGTACTCATCCAAATTCAACCTCAACTGGCAAGCTAGAGAGAGATGAACACAATATCAATTTCACCTCATATAATAAGGGGCACAATTCAAATTGCCATGCCAATTGCGATTTCAAAACAAATGCAAATGTTTCCATTCAAAAAATCACATTGCAAATCCAATAAATCACATTTCATTCTCAAATTTCCCTTATAGGGTTGGCAACACATAATTTCTCAAAACACTTCTAAAATCATTCAAAACTAGCTCACCCTCTTGCTACAATGAATTTCATAGCTAACATCCGCCTTTCCATAATCACAAATTCATTTCACAAAATTAAAGTTCTTAATTGCAATAAAAATCATAACTCATTCAAAATAAATTCATTCAAATCAATTATAAGGTTATAACCAAGGAAAAATGTTAGTTGTGCACAAATCTCAGAGGATTTCCTTTCTCTTGATTTACTTTTTCTTGTTTCCCAAGGTCTCCTTTTCTATTGAAACACACAATTAAAATGTCTCAATACTCATTCCAATTATCTTTAAAAGTTATTTAATAAATGCCTAATGAATTTCCTAAGTTGGCTATGCAATTTCAATAAATTCTGGTTCTGGACAGTTTGGAACCCTGACTTTGCAACCCTATTTCAACCTAGTTCCAGTCATAATTTGGGAAGGTAATCTTGATGAAAGTTATTCCTTTATGTCTTAGTTTTATTTTCCTTTTTGAATCTCTCAATTTGGAATTCTGGATCTCAAGTTAAGGCCAAATTACTAAACATTTTTTTGGGTGCCACATCCTGAAATTCCAAGTTCTCGACATTAGCTTTTTTTGGCTTGTAATATCCTCACTATACGTAGTCTGTATGTACTACTATTTTGATGACTAAGGTTGTTCGGGCAGACAGCTAAAATGGGGACAACCAGAGTATAGACTGTCAGAATGTTTGGAATTACATTTTGGTGATAGTGAGGAGACATAAAATGAAGGAAAATAAGGTTAAAAAATACAAGAAAAATTAAGAGAAAATAAAAGAGACGAAGTGCAATTAGCTTAAATGTACCGGAACCGTAGCGATGGGTGACCGCACTGGGATGTTACAGCAGTGATTGTTGATTAGCCCTGGACCGCGGAGAACCCCGAGAAATATTTTCGAGAGCTAATTAAAGGTCTATTGAGGTGTAATTGACATTGGAAATGTCAAAGGAAATTTTTTAAGTCAATACAAATGAAAACGAAAATTTGAGAAATCGGCGGGTCAATGATTAAGTCGGTGTTACCAAAAAATTCAAAATACAACCCGAAGAGGAGCATTTTGGTCAATTGACACCTAGAGTTGACTTTTGACCTAAATGTCCATTAAAAATAAGTAGTATTAAATTTTGAAAACCCCATGAAAAATAAAATTTTATGTGTAGTGAAATAAAGGAAAAATGAGGGGGGTGTAATTAGAAATAAGAAAACTTAAATTATCATTATTATTTAAATCAACTTAGTGGAATATATAAGATATTAGATGACAAATAATCCCACTAACAAGTTCATCTTCTCCAATCTTCTCTTTATGGCTGAAACATATTCTCTCAAAATCACCATGAAAGGGTTCAATCAAAGCTCTCAATACTCACCATTTTTCCACATAAAACCGTAACGTGCCTTCACAAGAACTTGTCCTTACCTCATGGGAAATATATAGGCAGCAAAAAGAAGAGAAAATTTCAAGGTTTTGTCAAGCTCAAGTTGAGGTTAGTGCTAATTTTCCTTGCTTCTTTAATTAATCTTTGCTTTAAGGTTGAGGTGAGTTGAATGATTAAGAAATTGGAATAATTGGATGAGTATTTGATGGAGCATGAATTCGGCAGCCACGGAAGCTTTGGGAAAGTGTGTGATTTGTTCATGAAATTGATGATTAGTGAGGTTAATTAAATAGTTACATTTATTAGGTTTTATTGATATGTGTAATTTTGAGGTTGATTAATGTGAATTAGGGTTTGATTTTTGATTTGGAGACTTTGGGTGTAATTACTTGAATTTGGCAAGGTTTGTGTAATTGTTGAACTTCTGGGCAGCCTTGATTTTCATGAGAATTGGTTAATTCATGAATGTAAGTAAGAAATTATGATGTTGATTAAGATGTTTATAAGTACTAGAAATTGATTGATTGTGTTAGGTATAAATTAGGACAATTTGAATTAGTATTGACCAAAGTATTGAAGACTTTATGTAATTATTCAAAATTGGTAGCCTTGAGGACATGGGATATTTTTAATTCCATAAATTTGAATGGTAATTTTGATGTTGGTGAATAAGTAAATATAGGCTATGTATTGATTGATGGAAATAAATGTACTAGAGTTTGATGAAATGTGTACATTATGTTAATTTTTACTTTGTGAAGTAGGGATGTATATTGTATAGTGAGGACTTGTATAAACTGCCCAAAATGACCATAATGAGATGTGATGAATGATTAATTAATGTGATAAATCCGGAATTTAGGTATGGGAGTTAAAGGATTAGGGAATTGAATGTGCATGGTTTGAGTATTTGAAGAATTTTAAGAGGAAAGTATGCTTGTGGAGCTATAACCCTAATTGTGTGACCCCAATTGGTATGACGCTAATTGAAGGTAAAATTAGACATATAATGAACCAACTTTCATGTAGAAACCTTGTCAAAATTCTTTCCAAAAAGTGACTCAAAAAGTGACCTAATCCGGAATTGGTAACTTATAACCCAGAATTTTTGACCATATGAACAGTAGTCAATCAAGTGACCATAACTTACTCAAAACAAGTCCAAATGACCTGAATTTTATACCGATGGAAAGCTTAGACATAGGGATATAACTTTGGTGAAGATCATAGAACTCAGAAATGCTATTTACTAAGTCAAATTGCTTGTAAAATTTAAGGTATCAAAACTGTCCAGAACCATTGCAACCCAGAATTTGACCATATGAGCAGTGGTCACTCATTTTGCCATAACTCACTGTAAACAAGTCTAAATGACCTGAAATTTATATCAATGGAAAAATTAGACATAGAGCTACAACTCTTATAAAGACACCAAAGCTCAGAAATGACTAGAACCAAGTCAATTTGCCTGCCCAAGTTAGGGTACCAAATCTGCCAAAATTGCAATTGACCTAAAAATGACCTAACCTTGCCTTAAAAATGCACTCTGTCCAGCTTTAGTAAATTGACCATATCTTGGTCTATACAACTCAGAATGACATGAAATCAGTGGTAAACATTCAATAAGATGTAGACCTATAAATTTGCTTCTTTGACTAGAAATTAAAAACCAAGGGAAACAGAACATTGAGCTAGATCAATCTAGCATACCAAAACTGAAAAATTGACATTATCATACAATAAGCCTTAGAAATAAAAATTGGCAATAAATGCCAACTTGTGAGAATTGTAAAATATGCTATATTGGCAACATATTGAAATCCAAATTGTGACATGTTGATATTAGAATCAACCTATCCATGATGCATAAAAAGGTCAACATTTTCGTTGACTAGTGAAAGGCATAATGAACTATAAACCTTAAAATAAATAATTAAATGTTTAAGGTTGTAAATGCCCTAGTATTGCCTAGTTGACTAGTTTGGATAGGTTTGCATTCCAATAGGTACTAACAACTGTACTGTTAATAGCCTATGGCTATACGAGTTATGTTTTTAATAGCCTATGGCTATACGGATTTTAATAGCCTATGGCTATACAGATTATGTTATTATATTCGGCTTATTGCCTGATTGATTATATGACTTTTTAGCTACACTGTTTGCACACCGGGAGACACTTTGTGACCGATGGTGTGATGGCCCGAGGTATTAGGTACATAGTGCTATTTTAACTGTTTATCGAGTCTGGTCAGTGTACAGGCTACACAGACAGTTAATTAAAATATTATTTCATTCAGGCTTAAGTTAAGTATAATGAAATTTCAGTACAATTAAATTAAGTATTGAATGAAATGAGTAAAAGAGATTAGCAATAGAAATATAATAAAAATATAATTTGCAGAACCATAGAAACTTAAAATACAATACAGTTAGAATAATTTGTATACTAGATATTATTATTAAAAGGTTATAAACTTAGCACTTCCAAAGAGGAACAAACTAGTATATAAGATAGTTGATACTAAAATACCATATCAAATTAAATTGATTTCTGACTATCCGAATTATGATTTATTTCTTTCTTTATTTGTATATATTATTTCATTGTTGTATTATTGTACCACTAAGCAGAAATGCTTAGCACGATAGAATTTTTTGCCCGTGCAGGTACTGAATGTAAAACCAATAGAAAATTGATTGAGATTTTTGGAGTCCAGATCTGCAGAAGTGTCAAAAGAGTTTAAGGTTGTCACCTTCTCAGTAATGCATGTAGATAGGGCTCACATTAAGCATATAATGTATTTTGTATATTTTAATTATTTCTTATGTTATAATTCAAATTAAGAAATTGTATTGAATAAGTCTGTGACTTAATTAAACTGTATAACATGTAGACTGTGATTTTATGCAATTAGTTGCAAAATTATGTTCATTGATGAAATTGAGAATTTCGATATAAGAACTGAGTGTGATTATAATTATTGAGACCATATGGTATTTACCACATTAGTCAGACTTTAATAAATAATGTTAGTGCTTAAACCATTTTTGAACAAATATAAAAAAATATATAAAAAAAATTGAAATGAAATAAGATAACATCAGGTGCTTCGGCAATCCGTCTGACACGCCTTGCTCGGCTACACTGCAGATGGGTGAGGGGTGTTACATGGCTGATAATCAATCAAAAATTCATAATCTTTTATCAACTCTAGCCATCTCCTTTGCCTCAAATTCAATTCCTTTTGAGTGTCCAAGTACTTCAAACTCTTATAATCTATGTAAATATAACATCTTTCCCCATACAAGTAAGGTAACACCCCTTACCTGATCTATAGTGTAACCCAACAAGGTGTGTCACATTCAGTGCCAGAGTACCCTATCTTGTTTTGTCGTGTACATTATTAATTTAAATTCTATTTATTCATATTATCCCATGTGTTGAAATTTTTTTTGTTTTTTTTTTTCATCACATTTTATTTTTATGGAGACCCGGACAGAGTCTCCTTTATTTTATTAGCGTTTGGTTGGTTCCACTATTCACGTATTAAAAACAGTTTCATATCCATCTCATTTTTTCATGTATCATTTTATATCATCATTTGCTCATATAAATTTTTTATATTCATTTCAAGTAAATATATTTCATTTCATTCATATAAAATCATGTGTAATATTTACAAACTATTATACAATCTCAAAATTTAATTACATCACTCACTTATGTACAATGATCAAAATACAAAAGTTAAATACACATGGGTCCTACCAATAATAAACTGCTGAGGTGACACATCATAAACTATTGCAAATCTGCTCCAACTCACTATCTAGACTGGTCCTGCTCACCAGTACCTACGCATGGTAAACCAACACGCTAAGCAATTTGCTTAGTGGTGCATAAATTAAAGTAAAAATAACTAAAAAATTAAAGATAATTATTCCATGTATAATTTCATAAAGAAGTGCAGATTTTATGAATTTTGAGTCATTTACATGTTTATTGAACTTTGGGAGCAAATAAGTTTATCAGGATCTTTTCTGCTCATTTATTCCATATTCAGTCTTATTAAATTCATATCAGTGCTCAAGTAACCTATTGTTAGTAGTATGTCCTAGAGCATATCATTTTGTATATATCTTGTACATATTTTATTAATAAAAGGTAATTTTACTTTTTCATTTACATAATCTAGTCATATGTAATTGAAAAGGTACATTGATATTTTGTTAGAAATTCTATTCTTAAGTTGTTAAGAATATAAGTGATAGTATTTCTAGAACAAAGTATCATAAATTGTTTCACAATTGAGGATACTTCACAAAGGACATGACTTATCCAGAAAGATTGCAATCATGTTTGTTCCCAAGGCATTTATATGAGATATAAATAAGAATAAGTGGTGAGTCTCATGCCACATAATAAACATGATAGGCACTTATACATGATAAGTAGGCCGAACTAGTGACGCTTATGATAAGCACATGGAGTTTACTCTTGTCAATGCGTTATCATATATCATATCAGTGCATATAATCTTTAGACCTGAGATAACACAATTATCTTGTATATAGGTGGTTTGAGTTTGATACTACTTTCATACTTGTACTATGTATGGGTATATGGGCATCTGTTGGCTCCTACTAGTTACATATGGAGATAGGCTATTATCAAGATGGAATCCGTTACCCTAAGTAAATAGGGATAATATTTTATATTCATTTAATTGTTCTTGATGATTTAAGTTTCTGGCCAGGATAGATAGATTTAGTAAAAAAAGAGTTTCTGACAAGAAAATCGAATTAATCAAGAATTAGAATTAAAAGAAAACATAATATTCATAGCAAATGGAGTTTGACATTAACCATAACTCCAGCTAGAATTGGAATTTTATAATGGAGAGATTCTAGTGCATGGTAACATATGATTAAAGGTTCATTTAAGATGTTCCTTATTACTAATTGGGTGGCTACGGCATACTTTGCTAAGTGTCAACCATGGTCTATGATGTACCTGAAATGTTTTTGGGGAAATTATTTAAGGTATGAAATAGTTCTAATGATATTATGGGATAATATCATTTATCATTGCCAATAAGTAATGAGCCTAGTAAGTCACACAACTACACAAGTTAATCACCGAGTAAAATGTGATTTAATTAATTAATTAAAGAGTTTAATTAATCAATTAAATAGGTTTGGTTTGCAATAAGATTGCAAGGTCCCTAGTATAATTTCAAACCAAATCTAGGTTAATAGATGTATAGTATAAATTAAATTTATACTTAAATTATTTAAATATAAATTTAATTATAAGAAATTAATTAATGGAGTTTAATTAATCAATTAATTTATATTTGATATAAATTAATTTAAAGAGGAGAAATTATTACTTTTGAGTTGAGAACTCAAATTAAAAAATATAAAAGTAAGATTAAATCATATGGTGACATGTGGCACCATGAGATATTAACACATGGCACCATATGATCTTGCCACTTGTCTTCCTATGATGGAAGACCACTTTTCATGATTTAAATGGAGCTTGACACTTGGTTCCATAGGATTAAGTCAACAAAAAAGCAAGATGGGATCTTATAGTGACATGTGGTAAGGGTAAGTGAGGTTTGACTTTACTATAGAAAGGAAAAGGAAGAAAGAGAATGTATCTTCTCTCCTTCTTCCCATCTTGGACGACAACAAGAGCTCCTCCCCTTCTCTTCATTTTCTCATCCAATTCAAGAAGAAAAACTTTGATTTTCTTTGAATAAAAAATGCTAGAAATGGTTTTTAGTGCTATATACATTCATTAAACCTCACTAAAACATAAACCCCTAATTACAAGTGATTGACAAAGGCTTAGGAAGTCAAATAGGGGCTGCCATTGGTGAGCTTGTAGTGGACAAGCTAGAGGGACTTCATTTGGGGTTCTAAAAGCATCCAAAGAGTGAGAATTCCATCAATTATGCATCAAAAGGTTAGTACTCAAAATTCCCTTTTTAATTAGGGATTAATATGAATTAAATATTATTTCACAATCTTAAATGCAAATGAAAGTTTAAATCATGCTAAAATGTGTTTTAATATGCAATTGAGCATTGAAATTTGATTAGGACCATAACACACTTGTATGATGCATGAAACCCTAGAATGGTTTTTGAAATTTCAATGCTTTAAATGCCCTAAATCCATGCTTCCACTCCTTCAATTGGTATCAGAGCCACTATATTTGCCATTTAGATTGTTTATAAGGCTTAATTTTGTGATTGGATCAAATTTCGATTGATTTGAAGTTGGTTCATGTCAAGAAAACCCTAGATTTGCCAAACTGCCGCAAGAAACATGGCCTGGGCGTGTTCTGGGTTTTTACCAGGCCCAGGGCATGTTTCAGCTAACACAGGCCATGTTGTCGTGTGCCCTGCCCCGTATTTTCCTCGTGCCTTAGCCCATGTCGTACGGAGCATTTACACGGCCGGAGCCATGTCGGTCCATGCCCCAGGTCGTGTTCTTTGTATTTGGGCGTGTTGGGGCGTGTTGGGCTTGGTTTTGGGCCCATTATGCAATTGTTGTGTATTTTAAAGCCCAAAATTAAGCCCATACCTAATTAAATTGTTTAATTAGGAATTTTAATCACACCATTAATTTACGAAAATTATTTTCAGGAAATTAAATTTGGAAAGGGTTTATAAATTTAAATTTATTTGAATAAGATTCAAATTTGAATTTTAGTTGAATATGTGATTTTCAATTTAATTTTAAGCATGTATATTTTTATTTAATCATTAAATTTTAAATATGCATGATGGATGATCATGGACAATAAAAGACTAATTTGATTAGATTTATTTATTTATTTTAATTTTTCTTTGGGATCTAAAATAATTAATTTATTTTAGTGGCTTGTATCATAATTGTTATGATAACTTAGGATGTAATTCATTTATTTAAGGACCTTAAGTCCATGTTCTTATAAATTCACCTTGGTATGCCAAGGGTTACAATGTAATTGGATTGCAAGAAGAACAAGGAGGTCAAGAGCATTGGTGGGACCAGTGGGAGGAAATCAAGATCAAGGATTGATTATGCACTCCTTCAGCAACTCTTGTAAAATGAATGAATAAAATACACCTATGAATGCCCTGATTCAATTCTTGGTGGCTCAGAATTGAATCCCTTATAAAGTCCATCATTATACCATATTATTTGTTTATCCATATATGCATGAGATGTGTATGAATGTATGTAAGTATACGATATATGCATGCCAATTGGATAATGTGCAAAGTGAGACCATAATAGTAATTAAGCCGACCACAAAATCTTCCAAACAAATGATTAAGTTGGAAATGGTATAATTAAGGTAATTATATCATGGCCCTCCATTGAGACAATTATTTTAAGAAGTTTTAAATACTTGAATTACTAGCTTTATGAGCTTGGATATGATGCATTTATTTAAGAGATTTTCTTAAGAATAATTGTTAAGTATAGGTTGTTGTAAGTATGTAAATGGTTGGTGGGCAATAATGGATGTGCCTAAGGTCATTAAAATTATTTGCATGCCTACTAGCTCAATGGGATCAACTTAACTAATGCAAGATAAATCAATAATGGATGTGCCTGAGATTTTGAGCATTAGGGGCCAAGTAAATGATTGAATCTCACATGAGATGTGATGGGCAAAGAGCTGCTCACTTATAGTTTATTGTGATTCCAATAATGGATGTGCCTAAGGATGATCAATAAGACTATAAGAATTCAATTACCCACTAGAAATCCATCCAACTAGTATTTTCGTTTCCTACTATGGAAGTGTAGGATTCACCAAGTTAGTGGGAGGACTAATTTGATTAAAAGACCATAATCATTTTGGTTAATTACTTGATACATTTACTAATTAATCTTGTTATTTCTACAGTTTATTTTCTGATAATCATGAACACACAATAAGCACCACCATCTAATATCCTAGTGAGCATACTTAATCACAATAGGTTGATTGGACCTAACCTTTTTTATTGGCTCAGAAATTTAAAGCTTGTCCTGAACCTAAAACCTATTGGATAAGTTTTAGATTCAAAGATTCCTAGTCCCTTGCCTCCAGGGGCCACTCCAGAGGAATCAGAGACTTTGGATAAGTGGAAGGAGCATGATATGAGAACCAGATGCTACATGCTTGCTTCTATGACTAATGAGTTATAGAAGCAACATGAGAACATGCAAAGTGCGATGAGATCCTTTTTCACCTGCAAGAATTGTATGGTGAACACAATAGGAATGCTAGAAATGAGATATCTAGGCAGCTATTCCGCATGAGGATGTTAGAGGAACAAAATGTAGGAGATCATGTACACAAGATAATTTGGCTCATTGAGCAGCTTGAACATCTTGATTTTCACATGGATTTCCAACTGTAGACGGATTTGATCCTTCAGTCCCTACTAGAGTCATTTGGGAATTTTGTGATAAATTTCCATATGACTAAGCAAGAATGCACTCTAGCTGGCTTGCTTAACATGTTGGTTATTGCCAAAAGAATATGCTAGGCAATAAAGGAAAAGAGGTAGCTTTCATTGCATCTTCTTCTTCTACTGGAAAGTCTAAGAAGAAGAAGGGCAATAAGAAAAAAGAAACCTCAAGTTCCTGGACCTTCAAAGAAGATAGCCGAACAGAAGAGCAAGACCGAAGCTGAGAAAGACAAAGGAAAGTGTTTCCACTGCCAGAAGGATGGGCACTGGAAGAGGAACTGCCTAGAGTATCTTCCTTCTCTGAAGGATTAAAAAGATAAACCTTCAGAAGGTATGTCTATATCTTGTTATTTAGATTCTGATAATGCTCATAGTTCATCTACAGCTTGGATTTTAGATACTGGTGCTAGTTCTCATATTACTTTTGATATGTAGGAACTAGCAAGTAGTAGCAGTTTACGGACACGAGATGTTAGACTCCGAATTGACAATGGCTCAACTGTTGAAGCTTTAGTCATAGGATCTAAATCTTTGCACATGTATGGACATGTTTTGTATTTAAATAATATTTTGTATGTACCTGATGCTTTTCAAAATATCATTTCTGTATCTATTTTGACTAGAAATGGTTATGAATTTTTGTTAACAAATGATGTTTGTAATATTTATTTTGGAAATGAATATGTTGGCTTGGGTTATATGCATGATGGACTTTATTATTTGGATAATACTGTTAAATACAAATCTAATATAAGCAATCTAAAAGAATGTAATGCCATAATGAAAATTAATTCAAGTTCAAAACATCTTTGGCACTTAAGATTAGGTCATATTGTAGAATATAGGATTACAAAACTAGAGAAAATGGGGATTTTATCCTCATTGGGTTCTGAACCTACTCCAACTTGTGAATCCCGCCTTCAAGGCAAAATAACTAGATCACTTTTTGTTGGATAAGGGTTAAGAGCTGAAAATATTTTGGAACTGATACATAGTGATGCATGTGGTCCATTTAAGAAAATGGCTAAAGGCGGTTTTCATTACTTTATTACCTTCACTGATGATAAATTAAGGTTTGGGTATTTGTATTTGATGAAATACAAACATGAATCCTTTGAAAAGTTTAGAGAATTTAAATCTGAAGTAGAGAATCAAACGGGAAAAAGTATTAAAACTCTTCGATCAGATCATGGAGATGAATACTTAAGTACTAAATTTGATGAATACTTGATAGAGAATGGTATTATTTCCCAGCTAACTCCTCCAGGAATACCACAATTGAATGGTGTATCTGAAAGGAGAAATTGTACCCTATTAGATATGGTACGTAGTATGATGAGCTACATTGATATGCTAGTTTCCTTTTGGGGATTTGCATTAGAATCAGCTTTGCATATTCTGAATAAGATTCCATTAAAATCAGTCTCTTCCACACCTTATGAGATATGGCATGGAAGAAAACCCAGTCTTAAACATGTTAAGATTTGGGGTTGTCCAGCTTACATTAAAAGGCTGAAAACTGATAAATTAGAAACCAAATTAGAAAGGGGTCGATTTGTTAGGTATCCAAAAGAAAGTTTTGGCTATTATTTTTATTTTCCTACATCACAAAAGGTTGTGGTTAGCAGAGATGCCATATTTCTTGAACAACAGTTCATTCAAAAAGGTGGCAAAGGAAGACAAATAGAGTTAGAATTAGAGAATTCTGACCAACCAACAAATCAGATGAATATAGATCCATTTAGTCAACCTATGCATGTTGATGAAGCATCTACAGTAATTCCTTGTAGATCAACCAGGATATCTCATCCACTAGAGAGATATGGTTATCTTCATGCAGATGAACAAGAATTGTTTGCTCATAAAGAAATAGATCATAGAGATGATCCTTTTACCTATGAAGAAGCTATATCAGATATAGATTCTTCTAAATGGATTGAAGCTATGAAATCTGAAATTGATTCCATGCATAAGAATCAAGTTTGGGATCTTGTTTACCCACCTAAAGGTATTGTACCTATAGGAAATAAATGGGTTTTTAAGAAGAAGATTGGTTCTGATAGAAAGGTAGAGACTTATAAGGCAAGACTAGTTGCAAAAGGGTTTCGCTAAAGGCAAGGAATCGACTATGAGGAGACCTTCTTGCCTGCTGCCATTCTTAAATTAATTAGGATTTTATTAGAAATAGCTGCATACTATGTAACACCCCTATTTGCATAGCCTGGTATATGTTACTATTTCAGTGACCGGTGTCGGTCCGGACAATTAAGGGGATTAGAACCACACTTAAAACAACTAGATAAGCCATAAACACAAATAATTAGTAATTGTCAATTAGTTAAGTATAAATAAGAAAAACAGAACATAATAAGTTAAACGAGCCGAGAGTCACAGCGATGGGTGACTTTCTCGGGAAGGACAGCGAAGTCGATTTAAACTCAAATTTCGAACTGTAAAATGTGACGCTGCGGTCCTTAGGACTATTACGAACACATTGGAAAAGAGAAAATCACGAAAAAGAATTGTTAAGCCAGTCAAATAATTAGGTCAGGGAGTCGAAAGAAATATTGAATTATTTGCAAACCGGGTTGAACCAGCGAGGGGCAATTTGGTCAATTGACTCCTAACCTAACTGTCAAATAAAATTAGAGAAAAGAAAATTTCAGAATCGAGAATTAAATTAAAGAACTAATAGAAAAATAAATAAATAAAAAAAGAAAAAAAAGAAAAAGTAAAAAGTGATGACATCATGCATGACCTCATGTATGATGCAATAAATATTATAATTAAAATTTAATTAATTTGATTTTATGGTCTTCCATAAGACTAAAAACATAAAGAAAAGAAAAGAGAAAAAAAAAGGAAAACTTATCATCTTCAAGCCGTCAACCACCTCTCTCTCCCTCGCCCTCACTTTCCTCCATTAACAAGCTTTTAAAGCTTAAAAAAACTTAGTTCTTCCCCACAAATTTCAACCCTAAATCCTAAAAAGCTTCTAAGTTACCCTAGAAAAGAAGATTGAAGAAGAATAGGAAGGAAAAAAGTGAAGGAATTGAGAAGTTAAAATTCAAAGTAAAGGTTAGTGCTCTAACTCTTCACTTCCTAGGTTTGATTCATGTGTATGTAATGAAATAGTTTAGAAATTATGAGAAAAATGGAAACAAATTAAATGAAAACATAGTTGAGGGACCAAATGTAAATTTTGGCTAGCCATGGTACCTTGAAGTTTTGATATGTTCAATTTAATTTAGACATGAATTTGACATTGGGTAAGGTTGAATATGTGATTAGTGTAGTAAATTGGGTATGAATTAATCAATTGCATGAATTAGGGTTTTGGCACCTAGGGTTTGGAAGGCAAAAATGTGAGAATTAGTCAAATAGTGTGTTTGACCTTGTTTGTGATGAAAAATGGTCATTTTTGACCGATTGAGATGTGTTGGAAGTGTTAAAAGTGAGTTTAAATTCGGATTGAAAATGGCCATGCTACAGGCAGCAGAACCAAGGTCCCTTTCAGGGACCAAAACTAAAAATTTACAAGTCCAATTGGTGTGAGGCTAATTGGGAATGAAAATAGACACAAAATGACACAATTTTCTTTTAGGAATCATGCCCAAAAAGTGACCAAAACCTAGTGACCAAATTGATTAAATCTGGATTTATGCAGTCTGACCTGTACAAAAATGACCAAATGAACAGTATTTATTCATTTAGCCATAACTTGGGCTAGGTAGGTCTAAATGACCTAAAATTTTACCAGTGGACAGTTGAGATATAGACCTAAAACTTTCATGAAGAATACAAACCCAAATTATGCCCTTAACCAAGTCATTTGGCCACCCAAAGTTGGTAACCTAAAACTGCCAGAACCAGTTTGGTGCCCAGAAATCTGGGTTAAGTCCAATCCGGCAGCCATGATTCAAATGACTATAACTTGAGCTACAAAACTCCAATTGGAGTGATTCAAAAAGGAGAATAAATTTAAGACAATAAGGAATAATTTCTATGAAGAAAACTTAGCCAAATTCTAACAGCAACAAGACCAATGGAACAGTGCAATATAGGACATCAAAACTGAAAATTTGCAATTTTGCCTAAAAGATTTAAAATTTGAGAAAACAACCAAAACCAACAAATTAGATAACCAAAATGTGGTATGTGGGTGAAATTAGAATTCCCATACCTATTAAGCATTAGACAGTCAACAAATTAACTTGAATAGTATCATGAATAGTAACCCTGAAATACAAATTTTAAAGAACGTCAAGTTTAGTATATTAAAGTTAGGTATAAGTAGATTTGAATTTATTTTTGGAGTTATGATAAATGGTGATACTGAAACACTGTGAAACTGTGTGTTTTAGTGGAAAAGAATACTGGAAAATAACCCGAGACATCGAGTCAAAGCCGAGAGACGACTCGTATAAGGTTTATGCACAACTAACTATTTTGTTACTTTTCACTTCTAAATTGATTTGAACAAGTTTATTTTATTATTTATAATTTTATTGTGTTGAGGATTTAAATTTGTTGAATGAAATTGTATAAATTAAATGTAAATTTTCTTGTGCATTTAAGGATTTATTGCATGGTTTTGAGGATTATAAATTTTAAGTTTGATGTGTTGCCAACCTTGAGCATGAATTTATGATGATTAAATATGTTGATGATTTGTAAACACTTTGTAAATAGAAATTGTTTTGAATATGATTTGAAACCACAGTTGCCATGGTAAAATATGTTGTGAATTCTCATTAGCTTGTCTAGTGAGATATCTCCTCCACTAGATGGGGCGAGTTCCTTCCTCTCTGGCTTGCCAGTTGGGGAAGAGTTTGAATGAGTACTCATATATACTAGCTAGTCTTTGTTCTTCCCTTTTAGCCTCGGTTATTGGGAGAGTGTGAAATATCATGGTGTACAATATGGCATCTATTTGAATTTTGGGTCATGGGTTCAACTGTGTGAATTGTTGGTAACGCCCTTTAAATTATGCATAATTTGATAAATTGTGATTGAAATAAATAATTTGTCAGTGATTCAAAATATTTTCATATTGTTTCGGGATTTAAAAGAAATGTAGATAAATAGTTACTATTTGATCAAAATGTTATTCAAATGAAAAATTTGCATGAATGAAAATATTGATTTCTAAATGTTATGAATTTTGAAGAATTTAGAAATTTTTATTTGTTATAAATTGTCAAGCATAACTTGTATTAAGTTTTAAATTATTAGTTTGTGCACCACTGAGTTCACCACTCAGCGATAGCTTTGTATGCTGTCGCAGGTGAAAGAAAATATAAAGCAGCTGAGCAAGATTACTAAAAGGCATAGTGAGACTATCTTCGGGTACATCATAGGTATACCCTTGTACTTTAGATTTTGATGTAATTCAGTTATTGTATGTATGAAATTTACTTTGAGCAGTTGTACCAACTCTTTTGTAATATATTTTTGGATTGTAATGAAATACAAATTATTATAAGGTTATCTTGAGATTTTATGTATTTATGAAGTTTGCACTACTAAATTTTTAATACTCCGATGAATGTAAATATTCATTTTGTTATCTTAATGAGATATTTCAATGTTTGATTTAATTTAAACTGCGTATTGAGTTGCTTGTGTTGATTTGTGAAATGAGATTGAATAATGGAGTTGTGATAGAGAAAAATATTGGGAGTGTCTTTATTTTCAGGTTTTGAAGAACTGTTTCTCAAAATACAGATGACACTTTACCGAAATTTTTGTAAAAATTATGAAGATTTTAAATATCTAAATATTTGATTTATGTTTGGACTTTAAATAAAGGTTTTTAATATCTGGAAAAAAAAAATTTTACCTACCAATTTAAAAATGAACGAAAATTGTTTCAAAATCCCTTGTAGTATATTTAATGGGTTACCGGTAGGCGAAGTACGATAATTTATTAGGTGTATTATGGGAGCATGTTACATCTTACGAGGAGTAGGGTGTGACATGCTTTAGTGGTATCAGAGCACAGGTTTTAAAGTAAATTTTCAATTGTGAATTTGAAATATTTTTTGATAAGTACAACTGCTCGAATGTTTGATACATATAGTACATTTACATCATAAATATGAACTAACGGGGAGAAATCACCTTGTGTTGGTTGTACAGGAAATAAAAAAAAAATCCTGTGAATAGATATGGACAAGGGGGATAAAAAGATAGAGCGGTCTGATACAGCTAATGTACATGGAGAGGCCCCAGTTTCATAGAGCGTTGGAGATCCAACTGCACCAGTCCCTCCTATACAAATTACTGCACAAACGGCCCAGCAAATGGCCATGTTCTTTCAGCAAATGGCTGATAATCTATCAGCCCAGGCCCAAGTACAAACCCAACCACCTTAAGAGTAGCATGAAAAAGAGAAAAGTAGGAAACCCATCGGTCAAAGTTTGAATAGTAATTTAGAAAAGAGAAAAGATTTTGAGGGACCCCGAGCTCCTAAGTATGACAGAGGCGGATCTTCAGGGCGGAAGCAATCAAGAACCATTCGTCAAAGAACTACAAGTTCCTACCCTATCCATATCTGTGATGTTTGTGAAAAATTTCATGGGGGTATTTGCCATAGGGTCACTGGAGCCTGCTTCAATTGTGGTGGAATTAGACATTTCGCCCGAGATTGTACTAGCGCACGTCGATTTATACCACATACTACACCAGAGGAATCAGTTCAAGATTCTGATTTTAGAGGCTCATTAATAGTTAGTAGGGGCAGAGGTAGAAGTAGAGACAGCACTTCGGGTAATCCTTGCACAATGGACCAACCCGAGCAGAGGAATACACTAGAAAGAGGGAACGCCATGCATCGAGGGGAAGAAGCAGAGACTTCAGATGTAGTTGCCGGTATGTTCTTAACTTGTGAAAGGAATAATTATGTACTATTTGATTTTGCCTCTACTTATTTATATGCTAATGCAAAAATTATATGTTCTACTGCTATTCCCTTGTATGGAGATAAATTTTGATGTGTTAGTAATTAGTCTTTTAGGAAAATAATTACGATAATGAGCATGATTGGAATTAATTTTGAATAAGTTTCTAGTGAGAGACATCTCCTAGCCTACAATAAATTATAAAATTAAATAGTAAGCCGAATCAGGTAAGGCAAAATGACCTAAAAGTAAGTTATATAAATATAGTTGTCTTAGATGCAGGTAAAGGTATTACTGCTGATAGATGTCAGTAAGTACCATAATCAAAATAAGTTTAAGATATTAGTGGATTTGAAAGAAATAAGACATAGGGAAGTTTGATCTATTGGGATGTATCGTAGTAACTATGCAATATTCTTGATATTTGTGTTGTAAGCTGTAGATTACAGTACTGACTTGAGATTTATTGTGTAGAGCTACGTACTACCCAATAGTACATAAGGATAAGAATAGTTATAAATGACTTTCGCTCTAGTACAAAAATACCAGAATAGAGTTTTATTACTAGAACTGAGTTTGAAAATCCTAATTCGGGATTTAAAACTCTATAATTAGAATATCAAAAGATCATGGTTGCAAGGTAGTGAGAGTTAAAGACTTCGTTACCCTAGCATGAATTATAGTACATTAAGAATTGTTATGGGACTAGAGATTTTAGCATGGTAAAAATTTAAAAAATAATACCTATAGGGCTAAGTCATCCAGTCTCCGATATGGGGTTTATAGTTGTTCTGGTATTACAATGGATCTTTTGCTCAAAGTTTAGTAAGGAACAATATTCTATTTGTGTAGCGGTAAGACACAAAATATAATTTTGTTCCCCTAGAAGAGACAAGATGCTATGGATGACAATTATAACTTATAAAACAGTTAAGAAATGATATTCTACTGATAACTGTAATTCGATAGGAACTAGTTGGCTAGGTATTCTTTAGGAAGAGCACAATTTTATTGTGCCGATCATAAGGATTAGATTAGAATTAAAGAGAAACTTTTGAATAGCATGAGAAACAGGAGAGTCCGGTAGACTCTCTTCTTAAGATTAAGGAATTATTTATGGTTGAAAAAAAAGGGTAATGATCGCAAACCAGCGGAAAATAAGCTATAGAATATCGGTAGATAAAAGAAAATATAGAAGTAAAAATTAGAATAGTTGGTGCGAATGTAATAAAGAAACGTTATGAATATTAGTTAAAGTGTTGAGTAGAATGATCAGATGATCAAATCAAAGTAATATTGAAAGTATAATGGATTTATTAGGGATGATAAAAGGTGCTAAATCATGACTCAACAGTCAAGGTAAGGAAGAAGATAAGATTGAGGAATAAAATAATTAAAGTTAAGCTATGAAAAAGAAATAGAACAGTAAGAAATGAGAAAAACACTAGATGAGGAATTGCCACCAGGGCAAACAACCTATTTAAGACGCGTAACGATATTCCGAACTATTTTATCAAGAAGGAAATAAGTTAAACAAAAGAAAACAAGATAGTGCAAAATGGCACATAGGCCTTGGTCATAAATGGAGATGGTAAGATAATGGTTATGGGCCTATGAACAAAAAAGAGATAAACAGTTCATATATGACCAATAAGGTCATTTAAAAAAAAAAAAGACTACAAAGGAAAATAATTGCTAAAACAACAGCAAGAAAATACTAAAATATTCTAAACTAAATTGAAGGTTGCATCAAATGATCAAGAGATTTGATAAGAAAAGAGTAAAACTAAGTTCTCACCCATAGGATCGTACGAGGTCCTAGAAAGAGTGGATCCACTAGCACATAGATTTGCTTACCTCTAAAATCGAAATGAATTTGAATCTAACTTATGACAGAAGCTCATAAGAAACTTGGCACACAAGGTGTAACATCCTCACTTTAACTAGTCTGTACAGTCTACTGTTTTGGTGACCAATGTCAGTCCGGATAGCTAGAACATCTGGAAAAATATTTAAATTAAAGTGAGGAACCATAATTAACTCAAATATTAATAAGAAAAATCTAGGAAAGATTTTAGAAATAAAATACAACCAAGTTAAATTAGCCGATGCCCTAGCGATGGGTAACCTAGTGAGAAGTTGCGGTTCTCGCAACTAAGAGCCCTAGACCCGAGAGAAAAATTATAAAAATAAATTTTGGGACTCCAAAGGAGGGTCATTGAGGTTCTTATGGCATTATAATATCAAGAAAATACTTAGAAAAAATTTTCAATCGGTACAGACAATTTTGGCTCGTTAAGCCAAATGGAGGGCATTTTGGTCATTTCGTCTTCAGAGATGATTTTTGGCCAACTTGTCCAGTTAAATAAATAATTTATATAATATAAAATATGAATAAAAGTTGTTAAAAATTTAATTGCAATTAAATAGACAAGAAAAGGAGAGAAAATAAAAGAAAATGGACTTATGACATCATAATGATGTCATTAAGATTCTCCCAACCAACCCAATGTTGACACATGGCATAAACTTATTTAAAAGGGACAAAATGGGCTGAAAATTGAAAAAAAAAATCAAAACTTCTTCTTCTTCTTTCTTCTTTGCCGTAAGCCTACACCATAGCTACCCATTTGCAAGCTTTCAAAGCTTGATTTTTACTAACTTCTACCCAACAAAACCCTAACCTAGCAATACAAAAAAGTGTTATTGCATCCTAGTGAAGCTTTTGGGAACAAAAAGAAGTAAAGTGGAAGAGTTCTTACAAACTTGAAGGGTGACTCCATTAGAGGTTAGTGACCTAACCTTAATTTTTACTTTGAATTCATGTTTAAGGACTTGAATGAGTGTAAATTACAAAGAAAATTTGTTAAATACCACTTGTATGCCATCCCTTATTTTTGGCAGCCATGGTTAGGGTTTGATTGTGATGAGTTTAATGAAATTAAAAGGTTATTATGGCTGCCCTTAATATACATCTTGTAAGTGGATTGAAGAAATGCAATGATAATGCATGAATTGTAATGTGTAAGTTAGGGTTTGGGGTGGAAAATGAGACCTTGACCATGTGATGATGAAAGTAGGTTTTAATGGTCAATTAGTGACCATTTGGTTCTGTTTGAATAAAAAATGGAGTGAATTGTGTAGTGGGATTTGTGGTTGGTGTGGCTGCCCTTGGTGACCTGCAGGACTGGACATGAGTCCAGCAGGTTTGGGCAGCAATAACTTGAATTGTAGAGGTTCAATTGGTGCAAGGCCAATTTTACATGAAACTAGACAAATATGGCATAAATTTGGTGTAGAAACCATGCCTAGAAAACCAAACCAAGTGGACCAAAATTTTGCCCTAATCCTGGTAACCTGCATTCTGCCTGGGCAAAATGACCAAATGAACAGTGTTTGGTCATTTGGCCATAACTCAGTGTAGAAAGGTCCAATTGACCTAAAATTTTACCAACAAGTTGAGATATAGATCTACAACTTTCATGAAGAAACCTAACCCAAATTATGGCCAGAACATATTCAAAAAGTCAATTGCAATCACTGTTTCTAACACTATAGATTTGGTCAGTCCAGAAATTCTGGAAAAATTTCAATCCGGCCAGTTGTGGTTTTTGGGCCATAACTTGAGCTAAAAAACTCAAAATGGAGTGATTCAAAAAATGAAATTCAACTAGAAAAAATAAGGAACAACTTTCATGTTGATCATTTTGCCAAATTCTTATTGAAAAAATGACCAATATAACAGTAAATACAAAGCATGAAAACTGAAAATTCTGCCCAATTAACATTAAGCTTAGAAATGGTATTGGCAACCAATACTAACAAATTTTGAATGCAAAATGTGGTATGTTGGGAGAATTAAAACCAATGTACCTATTGTCTATGCAAAAGTCAACATTTTAGTTGACTAATAAAATGAATAGTAACATTCAAACTTGAAATTCAAAAATTGTGAAATTTAAAAGTGTAATATGCCCTAGTATACCTAACAAGATTGGTTTGGATAGCTTGGCATGCCAATAGAGTTATGTTAGCAGTACTGCATATGGCTTCACACCATTCTGTGTTTCATGGCTTTCCATGCCATTCTGTGACATAATAGCCTTTGGCTATGTTATTTGAGTTGATATACTTGGATTTTAACCCTGACAATTATTACAGCTTATTAGCTTTTCTGTTGCACACTGGGAGACACAATGTGATCGATGGTGTGATGGTCTGAGGTACTTAGTACCCAGTGCCAGTTTACCCATTTATCCAGTCCAGTCGACTAATATAGGTTACTCGGGCAATGATAATAAACCTTACCAAATTTTAATTGAATAATATTGCAAATAATACCAGAAATTAAGTCTACCCAAAAATGAAATCATACATTTTGCATAATTATTTTATTCTATTTTATTTTATTTTATATTGTCACCACTAAGCAGAATTGCTTAGCGTGTCACTTTTGCCACGCGCAGGTACTGGAGACCTAGCTGGGGAGCCCAGCAGACATCAGATAGGATGAGCCTTCAAAGCTGCATCCGGAGTCCAGAGTCACCTCACCTCTGCAGTGATATGGTAGGACATAAGGATTTTGGATAGCATTTTGTATTTTGTATTTTGTATTAGTTTTGGGATTGTAACTATAAACTCTTGAAATTATTGATGATGTAAATATATGAAATTTCATATTATTGAAATTTTCTGTATATTATGTTGAGAAATTATGAATGTGCTTCCAGTAATGAAGTGAATAGAAAAGAATTTCTAAAAATAGTGTTGTGATTGAGATTGAGATTTTGAGATTGACTTAAATGTGTATAATGGAGTTTGGATTTGGAAATTATATTGGAAGTGTTTTTAAGCAGGTTCAGAAGAACTATTTTTCCAATATACAACCGGCATTCTACCTGATTTTCTATAAAATTTACGGAAAAATTCAGATTTATCAAAAAAATTGTAAATAAATGAATTAAAAGGGGATGAATTGTAATAGAAATATAAATAAGTGCTCCGGCACACTGAGTGGCATATCTTGCTCGGCTACACTGTAGACAGGTAAGGAGTGTCACATTTAGTGGTATCAGAGCATCGGTTTAGGCGTTTCTGGGCCTAGATAGAGTGCATAACATTGCATTGCATTTGTAAGTGTTAAGGTGATGCTGATGCAGATCTGTTTATTTTTTTATTTTGAATAGGATATGGATTCTGCTTCGCAAAGAGCAGATGATGAAGAGTTGGAGAGTCGTGCTCCACCAAGGGCTGAATCTAGGGGCAGGGGAGAATCTGCTCCACCAGTAGATGAGGTACCTGGCCAACCTTAGTTTACGCTATTTTAGCAAATTACCGAATTCTATCGACAAATGATGGGGGCAATTCCATCACTACAACCACAGCCATAACCTCCACCAGTACCATAGAAGTCCCATTTAGAGAAACTGCGAAAACATGGGGTTGTGGACTTCTTTGGAAGAGGAAGGATGATCCCATGACAGCAGAAAACTGGTTGGATAGAACCATCAGAGTTTTGAAATAGCTTAACTGCACCCTCGAGCAGATGCTGGAGGGTGCTGTGTCCCTACTTCAGGATGATGCATATCAGTGGTGGGACACAGTAACCAGTGAGGTGCAACCTGAACGGATCACTTGGAATTCTTCCTCATAGAGTTCAGGAAGAAATATGTTAGCAAAGTGTATTTAGAAGAGCGAAGAAAAGAATTTATTAGTCTGAGATAGAGGCAATTGTCAGTGGTTGAATATGAGCGTGAGTTTGTCAGACTGAGTAAATATGGGAGAGAGATAGTCCCTACAGAGGCAGAGAGGTGCAGAAGGTTTGAAGAAGGGCTCAATGACAATATCAAAATCATGATCACAGCATTGGAGATTACGGTTTTTTCTAAATTAGTTGATGCTGCATCAAAAGTGGAAAGGGTCCGAATAAATGAACAAAATAGAAGGGAAAGACAGCAGAAGAGGGATCCAGGTCAGTCCAGTGCATTTTCTGCTCCTAGCAAGAAGAGTAAGGGTCCTCCTACTCAGAGTTCAGGACCACCACAGGGTCGTGGTCTCGAGGGCCTGCACCACGCTCACACCTAGGAGAGGCCACCCACACCATCGGGCAGCTCTGTGGACGGTGTTCGAGGAAGCCCCAGATCTTCTCGCTCACAAGATCGTCGAAGTGGCATAAGGGGGATTGTTGGCGAGTGACCGGTGCATACTTATAGTGTGGATCTACAAAACGACATATCAATAATTGTCCGAAGAGGACTACTACAGTTGCTCCAACACAAACTAACAGACCTGCTCCTACACCACAAAGGGGTAGGAAGCCCGGTAAACCTAAGGCAGCTGGTCCATCACTGAGGCCTGCATCCGAGTCAGCTGAGAGGCCAGATACTAGAGTACCTGCCAGGGCCTATGCCATCAGAGCTCAAGAGGAGCAAGATGCCCCGGATGTCATCAGGGTTATGTTTGTGCATGCATTGGTGGATCCAGGATCCACTCATTCCTACATTTGCATCAAACTACCCATAGAGAGGGGAGTTCCAGTAGAGGAGAGTGATCAAGACATTCTGATCATAAATCCACTAGGCCACAGTATGGTAGTGAATAAAGTATATAAAGGTTGCCCGTTAAGGATTCAGGGGTATGAATTCTCGGAAGACCTAATTGAATTGCCCTTCGACGAGTTTGACGTGATTTTAGGAATGGACTGGTTGTCACGTCATCAGGCAATAGTTAATTGCAAATTAAAGAGGATTTCTCTGAAAATTTCTAAAGGTAATGAGATCACTATTATGGGTGAAAGGATAGATTTCCTGTCCAATGTTATCTCAACCACAGTTGCAAAAAGATTGATGAGAAAAGGCTGTGAAGCTTACCTAGCACACGTGATTGATACTAGGCAAGCTAAGCCAAACCTGGGTGATATACCCACAGTAAGAGACTTCCCAGATGTATTTCCGGAAGAGTTACCTGGTTTACCACCAGAAAGGGAAGTCGAGTTTGCTATTGAGGTAATGTTGGGTACAGCACCAATTTCTATTGCTTCTTATAGTATGGCACCCACTAAATTGAGGGAGTTGAAAATTCAGTTGCAGGAGTTATTTGATAAGGGGTTCATATGCCCCAGTGTGTCACCATGGCGAGCTCCGATGCTGTTTGTGAAGAAGAAGGATGGAATCTTGAGATTATGTATTAATTACCGGTAGTTGAACAAAGTAACTGTGAAGAATAAATATCCATTGCCTACAATTGACGATCTATTTGATAAGTTGAAGGGAGCCGATGTATTTTCAAAAATTGATCTCAGATCAGGGTATCATCAGTTGAGAGTAAAGGATGCAGATGTATCAAAAACTGCATTCAGAACCTGGTATGGGCATCATGAATTTTTAGTGATGCCGTTTGGGTTAACAAATGCACCAGCAGTATTTATGGACCTTATGAACCGTATCTTCCATCCACACTTAGATCAGTTTATAGTGGTCTTTATTGATGATATTCTGGTGTATTCCAAGACCAGGGAAGAACATGATGAACATTTGAGGATTGTTCTGCAAACCCTGCGAGAAAAGAAGCTGTATGCTAAGCTGTCCAAGTGTGACTTATGGATGAGTGAAATCTCCTTTCTTGGACACATAGTATCAACTGAGGCGATTAGAGTGGATCCCAAAAAGATAGAAGCAGTGATGGAATAGAAGCCTCCCAGAAATACAGCTGAGGTCAGAAGTTTCTTGGGCCTAGCTGGGTATTACAGAAGATTTGTGAAACGGTTTTCTCTTATAGCTGTTCCAATGACCAAGTTGTTGCACAAGAATGTGAAATTTGGTTAGAACGATAAATGCCAAGCCAGTTTTGAGAGGCTGAAGGCTATGTTGGCAGAAGCACCAGTGTTAACACAGCCGGTGTCGGGAAAAGACTTTGTGGTTTACAGTGATGCCTCGCATAATGGGCTAGGGTGTGTATTAATGCAAGAGGGGAAAGTGGTCGCCTATGCTTCCAGGTAGTTAAGGCCACATGAACAGAACTACCCTACTCATTACCTGGAGTTAGCAACAATTATTTTCGCATTGAAGATATGGAGGCATTATTTATATGGTGAAAAATGCTACATCTATACAAACCACAAGAGTCTGAAATATTTGCCAACCCAGAAGGAGCTCAATCTTAGATAGAGGCAATGGATTGAGTTCCTAAAGGACTATGATTGTGTGATAGATTATCATCCTGGGAAGGCAAATGTAGTTGCTAATGCTTTAAGCAGGAAGTCCATCATGGCTTTAAGATCACTAAATGCCTGTCTGTCCTTAGCTCAAGATGGAGCTATTTTGGCTGAGTTACAAGTGAGGCCAACCCTGCTACAGCAGATACAAGATAGGCAGAGGGAAGATGAAAAATTAATGGCCATTGTGGGTAAAATTCCTAAGGGAAAGGAAACTGAATATGAGGTGAAAGCAGATGGGTGTCTGTACTACAGAGGAAGAGTGTGTGTACCAGATGATGGGGAATTGAAGACTAGTATTCTAAAAGAAGCACACATTAGTGTTTATGCTATGCACCCAGGAAGCACAAAAATATATAATGATTTGAAGCCTCATTATTGGTGGCCTGGTATGAAGAGGGATATAGCTGACTATGTGACTAAGTGTTTGACATGTTAGCAAGTTAAAGCAGAACATCAAGTTCCATCAGGATTATTACAGCCTATAAGCATACCTGAATGGAAATGGGACCGGGTCACTATGGATTTTGTTAGTGGTCTACCTCTCACCCAAAGGAAGCATGATGTAGTGTGGGTGATAGTAGATAGATTGACGAAGTCTGCACATTTTCTGCCAGTTAGGACTGACTACTCATTGGAGAAACTAGCAGAATTGTATATCAGTGAGATATTTAGACTGCATGGAATCCCACTTTCCATCATATTTGACTGAGACCCAAGGTTTACATCAAGATTCTGGAAAAAGTTATAAGAAGCCTTGGGCACACAACTCCATTTTAGCATGGCTTTTCATCCCCAGACAGATGGATAGTCCGAATGAGTAATCCAAGTAAACCTAAGAACTAATTGAATTTTCGCAATTAATAAATTGAAATGATAGTAATAATGTGAATTATGTGATAGATCCTGGAGGATATACTAAATAGTTGTGTCATTGAGTTTGAGGGAAGTTGGGATAGATACCTCCCACTGGCAGAATTCGCATATAATAATAGCTACTAAGCTAGCATTCAAATGGCTCCGTATGAAGCACTGTATGGGAGGAAATGTAGAACCTAGTGTGTTGGACTGAATTGGGCGAAGATAAGCTGGTAGGACCAGACTTGGTGAAACAGACTGAGGAGAAAGTGAAGATAATCAAAGCTAACCTGAAGGTTGCCTCAGATAGACAGAAATCCTATGCTGACTTGAAGAGAAAAGAGATAGAGTATATAGTTGGCGACAAAGTGTTTCTTAAAGTCTCACCGTAGAAGAAAGTACTGAGGTTTGGGAGGAAGGATAAGTTAAGCCCTAGGTTCATTGGCCCATATGAAGTCATTGAACGTGTGGGACCAGTGGCTTATCGGCTAGCTTTACCACCAGAACTGGATAAAATTCATAATGTATTCCATGTTTCTATGATGAGAAGATATCGCTCAGACCCTTTACATGTTATTTCCATGGAAGAGATTGAAATCCAACCGGACTTGACATATACAGAAGAACCTATACAGATCCTAGCTCGGGAAGTGAAGGAACTGAGAAGTAAACAAATTCCACTGGTGAAAGTGCTTTGGATGCACCACAACACTGAAGAGGCAACTTGGGAAAGTGAAGAGATGATGAGGCAACAGTTCCGTCAACTGTTTGCATCAGGTAAATTTCGAGGACGAAATTTTTATTAGAGGGGAAGAGTTGTAACATCCTTACTTTAGCTAGTCCGTACAGTCTACTGTTTCGATGATCAGTGTCGGTCCGGAAAGCTAGAACGTCCAGAAAAATATTTAAACTAAAGTGAGAAACCATAATTAACTCAAATATTAATAGAAAATTTAGGAAAAATTTTAAAAATAAAATACAACCAAGTTAAATGAGCCAGTGCCCTAGCGATGGGTAACCTAGTGAGAAGTTGCGGTTCTCGCAACTAGGAGCCTTAGACCCAGGGGAAAAATTATAAAATAATTTTTGGGACTCCAGAGAAGGGTCATTGAGGTTCTTATGGCATTAGAATGTCAAGAAATACTTAGAAAATTTTTTTAATCGGTACAGACAATTTTGGCTAGTTAAGCCAAACAGAGGGCATTTTAGTCATTTCGTCTTCAAAGATGATTTTTGGCCAACTTGTCCAGTTAAATAAATAATTTATATAATGTAAAATATGAATAAAAGCTGTTAAAAATTTAATTGCAATTAAATAGACAAGAAAAGGAGAGAAAATGAAAGAAAATGGACTTATAACATCATAATGATGTCATTAAGATTCTCCCAACCAACCCAATGTTAACACATGGAATAAACTTATTTAAAAGGGACAAAATGGGCTAAAAATTGAAAAAAAATCAGAACTTCTTCTTCTTCTTTCTTCTTTGCCATGAACCTCCACCATAGCTACCCATTTGCAAGCTTTCAAAGCTTGATTTTTACTAACTTCTACCCAACAAAACCCTAACCTAGCAACACAAAAAAGTGTTCTTGCATCCTAGTGAAGCTTTTAGGAACAAAAAGAAGTAAAGTGGAAGAGTTCTTACAAACTTGAAGGGTGACTCCATTAGAAGTTAGTGACCTAACCTTAATTTTTTCTTTGAATTCATGTTTAAGGACTTGAATGAGTGTAAATTACAAAGAAAATTTGTTAAATACCACTTGTATGCCATCTCTTATTTTCAGCAGCCATGGTTAAGGTTTGATTCTGATGAGTTTAATAAAGTTAAAAGGTTATTATGGCTGCCCTTAATATACATCTTGTAAGTGGATTGAAGAAATACAATGATAATGCATGAATTGTAATGTGAGAGTTAGGGTTTGGGGTGAAAAATGAGACCTTGACCTTGTGATGAGGAAAGTAGGTTTTAATGGTCAATTAGTGACCATTTGGTTCTGTTTGAATAAAAAATGGAGTGAATTGTGTAGTGGGATTTGGGGTTGGTGTGGCTGCCCTTGGTGACCTGCAGGACTGGACATGAGTCCAGTAGGTTTGGGCAGCAATAACTTGAATTGTAGAGGTTCAATTGGTGCAAGGCCAATTGGATATGAAACTAGACACATAATGGCACAACTTTGGTGAAGAAACCATGCCCAAAAAACCAAACCTAGGGGACTAAAAGTTTGCCCTAATCTGGGTAACCTGCATTCTGCCTGGGCAAAATGACCAAATGAATAGTGTTTGGTCATTTGGCCATAACTTAGTTTAGAAAGGTCCAATTAACTTGAAATTTTACCAACAACAAGCTAAGATATAGATCTACAACTTTCATGAAGAAACCTAACCCAAATTATGACCAGAACATATTCAAAAAGTGAGCTGCAGTCACTATTCCTAACACTATAGATTTGGTCAGTCCAAAAATTCTTGAAAAAAATTTCAATTCGGCCAGTTGTGGTTTTTGGGCCATAACTTGAGCTACAAAACTCCAAATGTAACACCCTCCCTGTAGCAATTCCGTACATTCTACTGTTCCGGTGATCGGTGTCGGTCCGGACAACTAGAACGTTTGGAAAAATATTTAAACTAAAGTGAGGAACCATAATTAACTCAAATATTGATAAGAAAAATTTAGAAAAAATTTTAGAAATAAAATACAACCAGGTTAAATGACCCGGTGCCCAAGTGATGGGTAACCTAGTGAGAAGTTGCGGTTCTCGCAACTAGGAGCCCTAAACCCGAGAGAAAAATAATAAAATAATTTTTGGGACTCCAGAGAAGGGTCATTGAGGTTCCTATGGCATTAGAATGCCAAGAAAATATTTAGAAAAATTTTTCAATCGGTATAGACAATTTTGACTCGTTAAGCCAAACGGAGGGCATTTTGGTCATTTCGCCTTCAGAGGCGATTTTTGGCCGACTTGTCCAGTTAAGTAAATAATTATTATGATCTAAAATATGAATAAATATTGCTAAAAATTGAATTGAAAATGAGTAGAAAAGAAAAGAAAAGAAAATGAAATAAAAGTCATATTTATGACATGAGCATGATGCAATTAAAATATTTTCACCCAACCAAATTTTGACACATCATTAAAAACTACTTAAACATGAATAAAAGGAGATAAAAATTGAAAAAGTGGACAGCCATCTTCAATCTTTGGGCTGCAGAAACGTTGAGAGAGAGAGAGAGGAGAAAAAAACTCCATGAAAGCTCTTGTTCAAGCTTGATTTTCCCTAAGCTCACCACCCCAAAACCCTAAACTTCCTTCACAAAAAATTATCCCTAAACCTTGAGGAAGCATAAGGTAGCAGAAATTTGAGGAAATTTTGAAGTTGGGCAAGTCCAAGTTAGGTCACAAGTGAGGTTAGTGCCATCTTTCTTTTTTTTCTTCGGATAATCATGTTAAGGCACTAAGTTAGGCTAAGAAATTATGGGATTTGAAGGGAATTATGCATGCTAGGGTAGAGGTAAATTTTGGCAGCCTATTGGGAGTGGGGATTTGATTGTTTTGATGGGCTTAGAATGGATTAGAGATGGTGTTTGAAGTGTATATACATATTGATAATGAATTAGTGTGTTTAACTAATGCATGTTGTGTGAATTGGAATGGGGAATTAGGGTTTTGAAGAGAAATTTGGACTTTGTTTATGTAATGTTGAATGAACATTCTAAGGGTCAATTAGTGACCATTTGAGGGAGATTGACCATAACTTGGAGTGAATTATAGCATTAGAAAACTGATTTGGTATGCTGCCTAGTGAGAGCAGCAGGTTTGGATGTAAGTCCAGCCTGTATGGATAGCCACAACTTGGGCTGTGTAGGTTCAATTGGTATTTGGCCAATTGGACATGAAACTAGACATATAATGGCACAACTTTGGTGAAGAAACCATGCCCAAAAGATCAAACCAAGTGGACCAAAAACTTGCCTCAATCCGGGTGTCCTGCAACCAGTTTCTGCAGAATGACCAAATGAACAGTGATTATTCATTTGGCCATAACTCAGTGTAGAATGGCCCAATTGACTTGAAATATATAGACCAACAACTTTCATAAAGGAACCTATCCCAAATTATGACCAGAACCTATTCAACAAGAGAGTGAAAGTTACTGTTTACTGCAGTGTAGATATGGTCAGTTCTGAAATTTTTCAATCCGGCCAGTTGTGGGTTTTGGACCATAACTTGAGCTACAAAACTCTAAATGGAGTGATTCAAAAAAAGAAATTCAACTAGACAAAATAAGGAACAACTTTCATGTTTATTATTTTCCCAAATTCCCACTGCAACAGCAACTAATGGAACAGTAAAGATTGGGTATGAAAACTGAAAATTCTGCTCCATTAATTTTAAGCTTAGAAATGGTATTGTTAACCAATACCAACAAATTTTGAATGCAAAATGTGGTATGTTGAGAGTGTTAAAACCAATGTACCTATTTTCTATGCAAAAGTCAACATTTTTGTTGACTAATGAAGGGAATAGTAACACCAAAACTTGAAATTCAAAAATTGTAAAATTCAAAAGTATCAAATGCCCTAGTATACCTAACAAGATTGGTTTGGATAGTTTGGCATGCCAATAGGGTTCAGTTAGCAGTACTGCACATGGCATTATGCCATTCTGTGATTTCATGGCTTTTAGCCATTCTGACATTGTGTTGATATTTGGCCTTGTGCCTATTGTTATTACAGCTTATTAGCTGTTCTGTTGCACACCGGGAGATGCATATGTGACCGATGGTGTGACGGCCCGAGGTACTAGATACCCAGTGCCAGTTTACCCGTTTATCCAGTCCAGTCGTCCAGTATAGGTTACTTGGGCAACCAAAAATGAAAGTGGATAAATTTAATGAAATAATGAATATAACAAGTACAAAATAAGTTAAGACTACAAATACTCATCAAAAATTTATTTGCAATAAGACACCGATACATTCACTGCATATTTACTTCCTATTATTTCTTTTTATTTTATTATTGGCACCACTAAGCATTATTGCTTAGCGCATTGCTTTTGCCACGCGTAGGTTCTGGAGATACTGACCGAGAGCCCAGTAGACCACAGGCTGGGTGAGACCTCCTACAGTTCTGCATAGTGTCCGTGTCACCTCACCATCTTCAGTGCATTGGTAGGACACTAGGGCTCATTTTGGTATTTTGTAACTAACTTTTATTTTCTTTTGTGTAATTGAAACTTATGTAATGTATTTGATGTTCATGTAAATAATGGAAATTGTGTTTGTGAATGGAAAAGTGAATATTTATTTATGACTTTTACATGATTATTACATGAGATGAATGATTAAGAAATGGAAATGTTGTTGAAAAACATATTGAGATTTTGATATTGGAGTTTGAGAATGATTGAATATGATTATTGGAAGTGTTTTTCATAGGTTCCGAAGAACTGTTTTCTCCATTTTTAGCCAAGATCACTCTGGATTTTCTATAAAATTTTCGGAACCTCAAATAAATTATAATTTCAATAAATGACTTAAATGAATTATATTTCATAAATTATATTCAAAACTATGATAAAAGTAAATTAAGGAAGAATAAAAATGATTGAGATAAAGTAGAGTGTTCCGGTACACCGTGTGACATATCTTACTCGGATATACGGTAGACAGGTAAGGGGTGTCACATTTAGTGCTATCAGAGCACGGTTTAGGCATTTCTGGGCCTAGATTGAGTCCATACCATGCATTGCATTTGTAAGAGTCGAGGTGACACTAATGCAGATCTGTTGTCTTTGTTAAATAGGATATGGACCCTTCATCTCAGAGGGCAGTTGAGGAGGAAGTGGAGAGTCATGCTCCACCTGCAGCAGCTGAGACTGGGGGTAGGGGAGAACCTGCTCCACCAGCTCCATCAGAGCCTGCTCAACCTCCACAGGCTGTGTTCCAGCAAATGGCCAAATTCTTCAAACAAATGGCTGGGGTAATGCCACCACCACCACCACCTCCACAACCAAAATCACACCTGGAAAAATTGAGAAAATTTGGAGTAGTGGACTTCTTTGGCAAGAGAGAAGATGATTCTGTTGCAGCCAAAAATTGGTTGAACAGAACAGGCAGAGTTTTAAAACAGCTCCATTGCACTCCAGAACAAAATCTAGAAGCTTCCATATCTCTGTTGCAAGATGATGCATATGAATGGTGGGATACTGTGTCCAGTGAAGTACAGCCAGAAGTAATAACTTGGGACTTCTTCCTCTCTGAATTTAAGAAGAAATATGTGGGTAGTGTATACCTGGAAGAGAGAAGAAGAGAGTTCATTAACCTGAGGTAGAGACAGCTGACAGTGGCTGAGTATGAAAAGGAATTTGTCAGATTAAGCCGCTATGGAAGGGAGATAGTCCCTAATGAGGCCGAAAGGTGTAAGAGATTTAAAGAGGGATTAAATGACAATATAAAGATCATGATCACTGCCTTGGGAATCACCGACTTCACCAAGTTAGTGAAAGCTGCAATAAAGGTTGAAAAGGTTAGAATAAGTGAGCAGACTAGAAGAGAGAGATAGCAGAAGAGGGGCCCAGGTCAGTCTAGTTCATCTCCTGCATTTGGGAAGAAGTTCAAGGGTCCACCTGCACAGAGTTCAGGTCAACCACAAGGTCAGGGTTAGTCTCAGGGGCCTAGGCCACAGTTTACCCCTAGGAGAGGTCAGTCCACACCATCAGTGGGCAGCTCTCTAGGGATGGGGTTCAGGGGACCAACCCCAGCAACTTCTGCATGTCCACATTGCCTGAAGTGGCATAAGGGGGAGTGTTAGAGAGTGACTGGTGCCTGCTTAAGGTGTGGGTCAACAGAGCATCAGTTGAGGAACTGTCCACGCAAAACTACTACAGCTGCTCCAACACAAGCAGACAGACCTACTCCTGCACCAAAAAGGGGTAGGAAATCTGGCAATTCTGAGGCAGTGGGACCATTACAGAGGCCTGCATCTGAGCCAACAGAGAGGCTTGAGAGCAGACCACCTGCCAGAGCATATGCCATGAGAGCTCAGGAGGAGCAAGATGCCCCGGACGTCATCAGGGGTACGTTCTCCCTCTACAATACATCTGTGCATGCATTGGTGAATCTAGGATCCACTCATTCATACATCTGCATCAACTTACCTATAGAAAGGGGGATATTAGTAGGGGAGAGTGACCAAGACATTCTGGTCACTAATCCATTGGGCCACAGTGTAGTGGTGAACAAAGTATACAAGGATTGCCCGTTAAGGATTCAGGGGTATGAATTCTTGGCAGACCTGATTGAGTTACCTTTCCATGAGTTTGACGTGATTTTGGGAATGGACTGGTTGTCACGTCATCAGGCAATAGTTGATTGTAAACTGAAGAGGATTTCTTTGAAAACTCCTGGGGGTAATGAGATCACAGTTGTGGGGGAAAGGACAGATTTCTTGTCCAATGTCATCTCAGCCATAGCTGCAAGAAAACTGATGAGAAAAGGCTGTGAAGCCTTCTTAGCACATGTGGTGGATACTAGGAAAGCTAAGCCAGATCTGTGTGACATATCCACAGTAAAGGACTTCCCAGATGTGTTTCTTGAAGAATTGCCTGGTTTGCCACCAGAAAGGGAAGTTGAATTTGCTATTGAGACACTGCCGGGTACAACACCCATTTCCATTACTCCTTATAGGATGGCACCCACTGAATTGAGGGAGTTGAAAACTCAATTGCAAGAGTTGCTTGATAAGGGGTTCATACGCCCCAGTGTGTCACCATGGGGAGCTCCAGTGCCGTTTGTGAAAAAGAAGAATGGGACTTTGAGGCTATGCATTGATTACCGGCAGTTGAATAAAGTGACTGTGAAGAACAAATATCCGTTGCTTAGAATTGATGATTTGTTTGATCAGTTGAAGGGAGCAGGAGTATTTTCTAAGATTGAGCTCAGATCAGGGTATCATCAGTTGAGGGTGAAGGATGCAGATGTGCCAAAGACTGCATTCAGGACCCGATATGGGCATTATGAGTTCCTAGTGATGCCCTTTGGCCTAACAAATGCACCAGCGGCATTCATGGACCTTATGAATCGTATCTTCCATCCACACTTAGATCGATTCGTAGTGGTCTTTATTGATGATATTTTGGTGTATTCCAAGACCAGTGAAGAACATGATGAGCATTTGAGGATTGTTCTGCAAACCCTGAGAGAAAAGAAGCTGTATGCTAAGTTGTCTAAGTGTGACTTCTGGTTAAATGAAATTGCATTCCTTGGACACATAGTGTCAGCTGATGGGATTAGAGTGGATCCCAAGAAAATAGAAGCAGTGATGGAATAGAAGCCTGCCAGGAATACAACTGAGGTCAGAAGTTTCTTGGGGCTAGCTGGGTATTACAGGAGATTTGTGATGTCACACCTTACCCCTCCGTAAGGCATAACATGATCCCGTAGAATACTTAATGAACTACCGAACTTCACCTACCGATAACTCATTAAGTACCCTACAAGGGATTTTAAAATAATTTTCTTACATTTTGGAAGTGGTAAGCATTTTAGTGAGAATTAAAAACCATTTATTCAAAGCTTAAGGACTAGTAAAAATTTTTGTCCATTTAAATTTTGTCGCAAATTTTATAAAAATTTTGACAGAGTTTCCTCTGTATTTTGAGAAACCAGTTCTTTAAAGACCTGTAAAAAAAACACTTCCAAAATATTTCACAACTCCAAATCTCCAATAAAACTCAAATCAATCCAATTCAAATCACTTCAAGGCAATTTCCACAATTTAATCAAATTTGGTCATCACAAAATTTTTAATACTTCATTAACAAGGCATAAAGCAGAAAATTCATATTTACAGAAGAAAATCAAAGAAAAATATTATTACAATTTATTTACAACTGCTCAATTTACATTGATACTTATGAAATTACAGTATTTACATCAAAATAACCATAAGGGTATAAAACAATACCCGTACAAAAGGGATCAAGAAGTTCTTGTCAATCCCGCAGCTCACTCTGCTGCTTTCTCCTTGTTCTTATCTGTGACAGTAAATTAAACTATCGCTAAGTATAAAATTACTTAGTGGTGCACAATAAAAATTTAAAATGCAATAATTAAATCATTCATTGCCAAACACTATTCAGATGTTTCTCAAACACATTTCAACAATTATCAAATTTTCGAATAACACCATTTTGTCAAATAATCTATTAAACACAGTTTAGTCAAACAATTTCATAAACACAGTGTTGCCAAAGTCATACACAACTTAAACCATGACACAAAATTTCCGATCAATGCCGCGTTGTACACCACGACAAAGAAATCTACAACCCCATTAATCAAAATCAATGAGGGAGGTGGCTAGCTAGCTAATGAGTACTCATCCGATCTACAACCTCAACTGGCAAGCCAGAGAGGGAGGAAAATAAACGATCTCAACCCCATAAATGGAGGAGGAAGTGTGATACTGTCATGCTAAGTGTGAATCCAAAATCAATTTAAAACAATTATTTTCAATAATTTATGAGAGATCCCAAACAATTTTCAAGTCATTTTTGTCGTCACAAAGTGGCAACACAATTCATAAATAACGCAGCGACTTCATAAAGTATAGCAATTCAAATTTTCAATTGGAAAACAATTATATAAATTTATTGTGCACAAACCTGACTGGAGTCGCCTCTAGGCCTTGACTCAGTCTCTCCGAGCTTCCAAATCTTTTTTAGCTGATACACACAATTTCATAGTGTTTCAGTACCATAACTTAACATAAGTCCAAAAATAAATTTAACTTCACTTTAACTAGCTCTATTGCGTTAAATTCGACGTTCTCAAAGTTTTTGTGTTTTGAGTTACTATTCACTACACTATTCAAGTCAAATTGTTGACTTTTTAAGGATTAATAGGTATGGGAACTCCAACTTCACCCACATACCACATTTTGGTCACCAAACTTGTTGGTTTTGGTCACTTTTTCAAAGCGTAGGTCATTTTGACAAAATTGCCAATTTTCGATTTTGGTGCTCTGAAGTTGCACTGTTCCATTGGTTAATCTACTGTTGGAATTTGACAAAACTTCCTTCATAGAAAATGTTCCTTATTGTCTTAAGTGTATTCTCATTTTTGGATCACCTCAATCGAGTTTTGTAGCTCAAGTTATGGCCAAAATAAGTTTACTGTTCAAGTGCACTGTTCATACTGGTATCTTGGGTTCTGGCAGATTTTGATCCAACTTTGGTCAGTAATTTGATCAAGTTCAGTTCATAATTTGGTCTAACTTTATTCATAAGAAATGTTCTACTAGGTCTTAGGTTTCCATCGGTTCAAGAATCGCCTAAATCCGAGTTTCCTAGAGAGAGTTATAGCCATCCAAACATTACTGCTCAAATAAAAATCTACAGTGTTGCAGGTTTGGTAACTTAACTTTGCTCAATAATTTGAATGGGTTAATGGCATAATTTGGGGTGATATTCTTAATGAAAGTTTTATATATATATCTCCTCTAACCCCTGGCCAAATTTCAGGTCAATTTGACCTGTCTAACTCGACTTATGACCAAATGAGCGATTCTTGTTCATTTGGTGATTTAATGCGATGGCAGCCTGCTCTCATTTCACTTTGGTCAATTGTTTCACCCAGTTTTAGTCAGTTTTTGGGCATGGTTCCTTAATGAAAATTGTGCTCTTTTATGTCTATTTTCATCCCCAATTTGTGGCATATCAATTGGACTTGTAAAATTTGAGTTTTGGTCCTTCAAAGTGGGTTTGGTCATGCTGCCAGCAGCATGACCATTGGACCTACGAATTTGGTTTTCATTCCAACAATTCCCACACAACTTATTTGGTCATAATTGACCATTATTTCATTTCAAAATAGGTCAAACATGCCATTTATGCATTTCTCCAAATTTTGGTTCATAAACACTAGCCTCCAAACCTTAATTCACTTAAATTATGCAATTAACTAAATTCAAAACTTTAAACTATAATCAATCAACTAATTAAGACTTTTAAACTCATTCTATCTCATTTAATTCATGCAATTCATACTCCCTTCAACTAGGTCAAAATTTCAGTTTAGTCCTTCTCCCATGTTTGCTTCATTTAATCAAGTTCTAAGTTCACTTTCAACCATCACATATGCATTTGAATGGGTAATTAAAGAGTTTAGCATACTAACCTCAATTTAAAGGCCAAGCCTTCAATTGTTCTCTTTCTTTCCTCTTTCTTTCTTGTTCCTAGGTTGAGATTGCAAGGTCTAATGAAGTTTTTAGGGGAGTTATGTGGATTGGGTGAAGAAATTCAAGCTTAAAAATAAGCTTAAATGGAAGAAGCTTTCATGGAGATGAGAGGGAGAAATGGGGCGGCAAAGAGAGAAGAAGATGAAAGGATTTTTTTGTTTTTTTTTTTCTTTATTTTCTTTCATCTTTATCCCTTTTAGAAGACCAAAAATTCCAATTTAATAATTCACTTAATTAATTTGTTTATGACATCATTCATGATGTCATCAACTTTGACTTTTCCATCTTTTTCTTTTTTTTTTTCTATTTATTTTTTTCTATTAGTTCTTTAATTTAATTCTCGATTCTGAAATTTTCTTTTCTTTGATTTTATTGGACAGTTAGGTCAGGAGTCAGCTTTCGGGGTCAATTGACCAAATCGCCCCTCACCGGTTTATCCCGGTTTGCAAATAATCCAATATTTCTTCCAGCTCCCTGACCTAATTATTTGACTGACTTAACAGTTGTTTTTCGTGATTTTCTCTTTTCCACTGTGTTTATAAGGGTCCTAAGGACCGCAGCGTCACTTTTTACGGTTCGAAATTTGAGTTTAAAACGACTTTGCAGTCGTTCCTGGGGAGGTCACTCATCGCTGTGACTCTCGGCTCGTTTAACCTCTTATGTTCTGTTTTTCTTATTTATAGTTAACTAATTAAACATTACTAATTATTTGTGTTTATGGCTTTTCAAATTGTCTTAAGTGTGGCCCTAATCCCATTAATTGTCCGTGTCGACACCATATTTTGGCCGACCCCTAGAACCAATAAAAATTCGTCTTTGAACAGCTAATCACGTTTCCGATCCCTCTTTGATAGGCGGTCACATTTCCGATCTCTCCTCACAAAGGATTGAATCAATGCTAAGTCCTCACATTCATTAAAGCCTCGCCGATCTCTCAAATCATTTACCGACCTCTCAAACCCGTTGTCGAATTTCCGGACCTGTCAAGTATATTCCTGATCTCTGTTGATAAATAAAATGAACTGGCACTAGATCTTTTCCTACCAGTTTTATTGCCGACCTCCTTTCCGAAGGTTTAAGAGCTAAGGTTTTAGTTCGATTTAATGAGGATTCCGATCTTAAGTGTTCGAGTTAAATTTTCGATCAAGTTCCGTTCAGCATTTCTTCCCTACCGATCTCATGCTTAAAGTGCTTTCCGATCTCTCATACTTAGATTAATAATCACATTTAGTTTTTGTTTTGCTGTGCTCATACAATCAAATACTCAGACAAATAATGGTTTAAAATTTTCCGATCACAATCATTCATTGAACAAAGAGGCATTTCATTTCATGTCATAATCTGTACAAGTTATTCGGCTGGGGGATCACCCCCAGCCTGATCTACATTTGGATCACTCTCCCTCTCTCCCTCACCTTCGGCTTCCTCCTCACTATCTTCGCCGTCGCCCTCGGGAGCCAGGTCATCCATCCAGGAGAAGTCCTCTTCAGGGTAGCGCTTTTGGAGTTCGGCCAAGAGATCCTTATGAGCATTCACATAGGCTCCGGCTATTCCTGACACCATCTCTTCATCTTTTTCCTTAAGCTCTTTGTCTTTCTCTGTAAGCTCCTTATCCTTCGCGTTAAGCTCCTCTATAAGTTGAGCGACACAGCGGCTTCGTTGGCACAAGTGCACGGACTTCTCACGAGCCGTTCTCTTTCGGCCAGTCACGAGACTTTTCGGCCAGCTGGTCTTCATGGTACTTCGCCCGTCCCTCGACTTGAGATATATAATCCCGAGCGGATGAGAGTTGGGATCGGAGGGAAGCCAATTCCTGATTTTTCTTCCCGACCTCCTTACCCAGACGTTGAATCTTTTCCCGAACCATGGTCTGGTTCACCAGACACTCCACATTCAAGCTCATGGTTCGAGTCAAGATATCATCGAGACCATTCTGGGATAGCCTGTCCCGATCCTCTTGAAAGAAGATGGTAGATCCCAGGACTTTGGCAAAATCGGAGTTCTCCCTAACAGTCATGTTATTCTTCAAGCGATCGATCGATGTCGGCGCCACGAGAAGAGGTCCTCCCAGAAGATTGAGAAGGCTCCCTTTCCGTGCTTGGAATAACTGAGAGAGGCGGGGGCTTCTCTTCCGATCTAGGAGGAGATCTGACAGCTTCAATGGTCGGCGGACCCGAAGGTTGAGGCGGGTCTCTTTGTACCTTCCCTTTCAGCCATAATAAAGTCATACTTTATTCCTTCTGCTTTTGTTTTCCTATTTACTCACCTTTTAATACTATCCTTGTTTAATGTGCTATTAATTAGTTAAATTTTTGCCATAAGATTTGAATTCAAAAATTGATAACCTCACGTACTTTATTATGAGATTTGCAGGGAATGGCCGTTCAAAAAAAAAAAAAAAAAAAAAAAAAAAAAAAACTAGAGGTGAAAACCCGAAAGGGCGCTTCTGGTTAAATGGGCGGAAAGAAAGTGAAAACCCGCAAGGGCGCTTTCCATAGAATAAGAAGAAAATCGGGAACAGAAGAGGGGCATTTGAAGAAATGGGGTTATAGGTCAAGTCTTGCAACTTCTTTTCCGTTAATCGTCGGCCTTCGGTATCTTGTTAAGTACACTTCGTCAGGGAAAGAACTTCATGTGTCAGGGTTAGACTTGCCTTGTAAGTTGATTTTAATTTCTTGCAATTTACATTTCCACCATCAACCTCTGGTTCCTTGATCTAAGTTGATTTTTAATTTCATGCAATTTACATTTCTGCTATCAACCTCTGGTTCCTTGATCTAAGTTGATTTTAATTTCCTGCAATTTACATTTCTGCTATCAACCTCTGGTTCCTTGATCTAAGTTGATTTTAATTTCCTGCAATTTACATTTCTGCTATCAACCTCTGGTTCCTTGATCTAAGTTGATTTTAATTTCCTGCAATTTACATTTCTGCTATCAACCTCTGGTTCCTTGATCTAAGTTGATTTTTAATTTCATGCAATTTACATTTCTGCTATCAACCTCTGGTTCCTTGATCTAAGTTGATTTTAATTTCCTGCAATTTACATTTCTGCTATCAAACTCTAGTTCCTTGATCTAAGTTGATTTTAATTTCCGCAATTTACATTTCTCGCTATCAACCTCTGGTTCCTTGATCTAAGTTGATTTTAATTTCCGCAATTTACATTTCGCTATCAACCTCTGGTTCCTTGATCTAAGTTGATTTTAATTTCTGCAATTTACATTTCTGCTATCAACCTCTGGTTCCTTGATCTAAGTTGATTTTAATTTCTTGCAATTCACATTTCCACCATCAACCTCTGGTTCCTTGATCTAAGTTGATTTTAATTTCCTGCAATTTACATTTCTGCTATCAACCTCTGGTTCCTTGATCTAAGTTGATTTTAATTTCCTGCAATTTACATTTCTGCTATCAACCTCTGGTTCCTTGATCAAAGTTGATTTTAATTTCATGCAATTTACATTTCTGCTATCAACCTCTGGTTCCTTGATCTAAGTTGATTTTAATTTCCTGCAATTTACATTTCTGCTATCAACCTCTGGTTCCTTGATCTAAGTTGATTTTAATTTCTTGCAATTCACATTTCCACCATCAGCCTCTGGTTCCTTGATCTAAGTTGATTTTAATTTCATGCAATTTAATTTACATTATCAACCTCTGTTCCTTGATCTAAGTTGATTTTAATTTCTTGCAATTTACATTTCTGTTATCAACCTCTGGTTCCTTGATCTAAGTTGATTTTAATTTCTTGCAATTCACATTTCCACCATCAACCTCTGGTTCCTTGATCTAAGTTGATTTTAATTTCATGCAATTTACATTTCTGTTATCAACCTCTGGTTCCTTGATCTAAGTTGATTTTAATTTCTTGCAATTCACATTTCCACCATCAACCTCTGGTTCCTTGATCTAAGTTGATTTTAATTTCATGCAATTTACATTTCTGCTATCAACCTCTGGTTCCTTGATCTAAGTTGATTTTAATTTCATGCAATTTAATTTCTGTTATCAACCTCTGGTTCCTTGATCTAAGTTGATTTTAATTTCTTGCAATTTACATTTCTGTTATCAACCTCTGGTTCCTTGATCTAAGTTGATTTTAATTTCTTGCAATTCACATTTCCACCATCAACCTCTGGTTCCTTGATCTAAGTTGATTTTAATTTCATGCAATTTACATTTCTGTTATCAACCTCTGGTTCCTTGATCTAAGTTGATTTTAATTTCTTGCAATTCACATTTCCACCATCAACCTCTGGTTCCTTGATCTAAGTTGATTTTAATTTCATGCAATTTAATTTCTGTTATCAACCTCTGGTTCCTTGATCTAAGTTGATTTTAATTTCCTGCAATTTACATTTCTGCTATTAACCTCTGGTTCCTTGATCTAAGTTGATTTTAATTTCTTGCAATTTACATTTCTGTTATCAACCTCTGGTTCCTTGATCTAAGTTGATTTTAATTTCTTGCAATTCACATTTCCACCATCAACCTCTGGTTCCTTGATCTAAGTTGATTTTAATTTCATGCAATTTACATTTCTGTTATCAACCTCTGGTTCCTTAATCTAAGTTGATTTTAATTTCTTGCAATTCACATTTCCACCATCAACCTCTGGTTCCTTGATCTAAGTTGATTTTAATTTCATGCAATTTACATTTCTGCTATCAACCTCTGGTTCCTTGATCTCAGTTGATTTTAATTTCATGCAATTTAATTTCTGTTATCAACCTCTGGTTCCTTGATCTAAGTTGATTTTAATTTCTTGCAATTTACATTTACATTATCAACCTCTGGTTCCTTGATCTAAGTTGATTTTAATTTCTTGCAATTCACATTTCCACCATCAACCTCTGGTTCCTTGATCTAAGTTGATTTTAATTTCATGCAATTTACATTTCTGTTATCAACCTCTGGTTCCTTGATCTAAGTTGATTTTAATTTCTTGCAATTCACATTTCCACCATCAACCTCTGTTCCTTGATCTAAGTTGATTTTAATTTCATGCAATTTAATTTCATTATCAACCTCTGGTTCCTTGATCTAAGTTGATTTTAATTTCGCAATTTACATTTCGCTATCAACCTCTGGTTCCTTGATCTAAGTTGATTTTTAATTTCATGCAATTTACATTTCTGCTATCAACCTCTGGTTCCTTGATCTAAGTTGATTTTAATTTCCTGCAATTTACATTTCTGCTATCAACCTCTGGTTCCTTGATCTAAGTTGATTTTAATTTCCTGCAATTTACATTTCCACCATCAACCTCTGGTTCCTCGATCTAAGTTGATTTTAATTTCCTGCAATTTACGTTTTCTGTCATCAACCTCTGGATCCCTGATCTAAGTTGATTTTAATTTTTATTCCCCGATTCTTTGATCCAAGTTAATTTGGGTCTAACTTCTGTTGCCTATTTCTAGGTCATTAACTTAGGTGTGCTTTAGTTCCTTAACTTCAAACACCTAATCGTCCAAAATATGAGTCGGAATCTTTACATAATTCCTATACGGAAATTTTTCCTTTAATAGAAATTATGTAAAGAGGGGCAGCTGTCGACACCATATTTTGGCCGACCCCTAGAACCAATAAAAATTCGTCTTTGAACAGCTAATCACGTTTCCGATCCCTCTTTGATAGGCGGTCACATTTCCGATCTCTCCTCACAAAGGATTGAATCAATGCTAAGTCCTCACATTCATTAAAGCCTCGCCGATCTCTCAAATCATTTACCGACCTCTCAAACCCGTTGTCGAATTTAGGACCACAAGTATATTCTGATCTCTGTTGATAAATAAAATGAACGGCACTAGATCTTTTCCTACCGCTTTATTGCCGACCTCCTTTCCAAAGGTTTAAGAGCTAAGGTTTTAGTTCGATTTAATGAGGATTCCGATCTTAAGTGTTCGAGTTAAATTTTCGATCAAGTTCCGTTCAAAGATTTCTTCCTACCGATCTCATGCTTAAAGTGCTTTCCGATCTCTCATACTTAGATTAATAATCACATTTAGTTTTTGTTTTGTTGTGCTCATACAATCAAATACTCGGACAAACAATGGTTTAAAATTTTCCGATCACAATCATTCATTGAACAAAGAGGCATTTCATTTCATGTCATAATCAGACAAGTTATTGGTGGGGATCACCCCACTGATCTACATTTGATCACTCTCCCTCTCTCCTCACCTTCGGCTTCCTTCTCACTATCTTCGCCGCCGCCTCTGGAGCCAGGTCATCCATCCAGAGAAGTCCTCTTGAGGTAGCGCTTTTGGAGTTCGGCCAAGAGATCCTTATGAGCATTCACATAGGCTCGGCTATTCGACACCATCTCTTCATCTTTTCCTTAAGCTCTTTGTCTTTCTCTGTAAGCTCCTTATCCTTCGTTAAGCTCCTCTATAAGTTGAGCGACTGAGCGGCTTCATTGGCACAAGTGCCCGGACTTCTCCGAGAGCCCGTTCTCTTTCACCAGTCACGAGACTTTTCGCCAGCTAGTCTTCATGGTACTTCGCCCGCCCTCGACTTGAGATATATAATCCCGAGCGGATGAGAGTTGGGATCGGAGGAAGCCAATTCTGATTTTTCTTCCCGACCTCCTTACCTGCAGACGTTGAATCTTTTCTCAACCATGGTCCGGTTCACGGACACTCCACATTCAAGCTCATGGTTCGAGTCAAGATATCATCGAGACCATTCAGGATAGCTGTCCCGATCCTCTTGAAAGAAGATGGTAGATCCTGGACTTTGGCAAAATCGAGTTCTCCTAACGATCATGTTATTCTTCAAGCGATCGATCGATGTCGAGCGCCACGAGAAGAGGTCCTCCCGGAAGATTGAGAAGGCTCCTTCCGTGCTTGGAATAATCGAGAGAGGCGGGGCTTCTCTTCCGATCTAGGAGGAGATCCGAGCTTCAATGGTCGGGCGGACCAAGGTTGAGGCGGGTCTCTTTGTATCTCCCTGTGTTCGTGGATCGGGTGTTTGAAGACGTTCAACGCTTCATCTCCTTTACCTTCCGAGATCTCTTTCTTTCTTCCGCTTCCTAGAACCCTCACCACCCGCCATACCGCACGTAAAAGAGGTTAGTGAGATCGCTAAGGTCCCGAGCGAGATAAAGAAAATACCAATGCCGAGGTCGAGAGCGGAAGTTCGCGATCTCGGCGGTGATCGATTGCATGGTCCAATGGTGCGATTCAGCCACCGCATTTGGACAGAATATTTTAGAGTGGCGGCACGACTTTTCGGCTCCATCACTATTAAGCTTTCCTCTTGACTCGTGGTAATGTGCCTCGAGCGAGGGCCTCGGTACCACCAGCTATGAGGAAAGTCCTCAAAGCAGTTCGGATCTTTACTCCTCAGAATGAAGAACCGGTTCTTCCAATTCTTAAGGGATGAGGGCAGATCGAACAAGAGTCCGCAATGAGGCTTCACTGAAAGAACCGATGTTCGTCATCCTTTCGCAAGTTAGTGCGTGCAGCTGGCGAACACCTTAGCCGTAGGTCTGATTCCCTTAGCTCGGCATAGACCTCGGAAAGCTACCAAGATCCGCCACGAGTTGGGGTGGATTTGAACAATGGATGCTCGGTGAAGTTTTAGGACCTCCTTATAGAAATCGGCTAGAGGGAACCTCAGACCGGCCTTTAACTGTTCCTCGTACACCATGACCATGTCATTCTCTTCAAAAGAGTGATCGACACGAAGATCGCCATGGCACTTGATCAGCTCATATGAATCAGGACAAATATTGTATTCTTGAACAAACGATTGCAGATCGGATTCTCGAAGAACCGACGGAAGCTCGTCTATAGGAAGGGTCTCTCTCCTTGAAGAAGGTGCGAGCCTCGATGGTATGACCCGCCCCCGAGTTGGAACGGAGGCCCTGGGAGGTTCTTATTGAACGCTTGGCCCGACTGCCTCTTCTTCAGACGATGACCACGAGAACTGAATCGAAGGAGGGCTCGCCGCTCTCTGACCTTCGGCACCGTTCATTTTCAAAAGAAACAAAGAATTTAAATTAAAAAGAGGATCAAAGCCCTTACCGAGTCCGATCGGCGTCAAGAACTTGAGAAAATGAGAGAACTTCGAAGTTGTGAGCAGAGGATTGAAAATGGAATGAGAGAACAACTGGCTAACCCTCCCACCCCTATTTATACTAGTCCGAGCATTTAATGCTCGCGAGGTTCTAGGCAGCGCATCGATTGGTGGAACTCGACAGCTGTTCTGACACTTCTCTCAAATATCTGAATGTTCAGAGATCGGTTAATTAGAGATCGGCATAATGAACTAAATATTTTGAATAAAGGATCAGTTAAGTGTCATTCAGGTAAAGAACCAGATCAGATAACCACATTAGAGATCGGAAAATAATCAATGCAAAAATAATAAGATGATAACCGACAAAATAAAGTCTTTATTTTCAAAAGTTCGGATTACATCATTTGGGCGATCTCTAGGGATCGGATTACACTAACATTGGATCACATCATTTCTGTGATCTCTAGAGATCGGATTGCATTGAAAATAAAATACATCATTTGGGCAATCTCTAGAGATCTGATTACATTTCAGGATTACATCATTTGGGCGATCTCTAGAGACCGGTGGAACATCCTATCTAAAAGGCCTATGTCAAAGCCTAGTCTTGTGGCTGAATCAAAAGATGTGTTTGACCAGGAGACCGGCTGTTGGCATCGGATAGATGTGCAGCTCAGATGGGGTGACTATGACTCCCATGAAGATGAGAGACATCGTCACCGATGTTACCACTCGAAACCGACCCGCTGTCGGAACACCCAATGTGGAGGAAAGACGCTGTCGGAACACCCAATGCGATGAGAAGCCGAATGAACTCAGTTGAGCGACTCGAGATCGCTACAACTAAGGTCCGCAATACAGATCGGTCAAATCCAGTCCTCTCACCATCGTCAGTTAAGGTCATTCGATCACCGGGATCGTGAATTTTCAGTCGGTGAGTAAAGAAGTTCATCGGAAAAAGATGAAAGCCACGATTATAGCGTAACTTCCACCGAGCAAATGAGAACAGGGAAAGTAAGAAAAGAAGAGAGGAAAGTCGATGAAGAAAATGTCTCCGTCGAAGTGTGTATATATAGGGGGAAATGGGCATTTAATGCTGAGCGGAAAACGAAGCGGACGCTTCGAGAATCGAGATGTAATTAATGCTTGGACCGAATCCAGACTGATTAAGGGATAATAGAGATCGGGAGATAGGAGATCAGCATGAGAGATCGAAAGACAAAAAGAATAAGACAAATCCCAATAACCGTCGTCAGAATCAGAGCCGAGGTAGTTAAAGCGTGGCAGACGAGATCTCCACCGCACGCCTAATAATCGACCGCACGTCGACAGTGCGTGGTATGTCATGTGATCTGTACATCCCAATCTCCACCGTTGATCCCAATTGTAAGGACAAACCCGGAACCCTTAGATCAAGAGAGAAGACGACAATACCAGCGTCTTTCACTCTTAGCCCTCGGATCGTTCCGGACAAGGAAATTTGAGACCGTCAGATGGAAAGAAGAAAAGGACAAATATTATGAAGAGTGATCTCAACCATTCATTTTGATTCTCTTTAATTCCTGAACCTCCGATCATGTCCTTCGAGATCTTGACCCTCCATCTCCCTCAAATAAATCATGACCCTTCACGTAGAGCACCGATTCCTATAAATACCAAGCACAAAACTGCTTTCAACGGAGGAGGAAGAAAAATAGACAAGAGGTCATATTATAGCAGAGGAACTCAAATTTCATTTGGTTTACTACTCGCTACTTAGAAGTGTCAATCAAAAGACTTTTGAAACAAGTTTTCAAGTGTTTTTCTTGAAAAGATTCTGAATACTGGAACTCTACATTTCCAGTTTGTTCATTATCTGGTCACACTCTCACTTTCTGCCATTTTATCATTTCTGTCCAAGCTCAACTTCATTCTATTCGATTCTTTTCATCTTGATCTGGTTGCATTTTAGCTAAACACCCTCCAGTTTACGAAGAACACCACTCAAAGCTAATCACCACGGTCTTATCCCTATTTGCCACCCCGTAACTATTTTAGTAGACCAGGCTCCTCACAGGTAAGAGTTCATACTGCTGTTTACGTTTATTTTCCGCACTTCCTTTGTTCTTCATACATCTACAACTTTCTTCAAGATTATTTTGTACAAGAGAACCCAAGAAAAATGTTGTTGTAAGAGTTCATGCTACTGTTTTGTTAAGTGTCTACGTTTATTTCCCGCATTTTCCTTGTTCTTCTCATATCTGCGATTTTCTTCAAGATCATTTCTGCACAAGCAATCCCAAAGAAAGTCACTCTCAAATCATCTTTTAGTGCTCAGTTCATTTTATTGATCTCCGTCATTTCTGAAAACAAGCTTTTCTAACTCCTAGTAGTATGTAAATGGTTGGGTAAACGTAGGTAGCTGCAACTTAGGGTCTCTTTTAAGAGAGAACATGAATAACACGTCGGGAAGATAGCCAAACTATTAGGGTGGCGTAAAACAATTCGGCAAGATGTCATAAAGCGAAATAGAACCAAAGTAAACATAACAGAATAGATCGGATGTTAATAGATATTGGTAAAATGAATACATGGAAGGTCGGTAAATCAAGTCTAGTTTTCCCCATCTAGCCAAAAGGTATCGAGAAATCTTATCCCCAACCTCTTTAAATTTAAGGATCCTTATCCTTAGGTTCTTAGGACACCAAAATTCGGGAGATCGGAAAAATCCCTTTCAGGCTCCTTTCTAATTTAAAAGAGATCGGAGGAGAGTTCTTATCCGGTCTCAACTCAAAATTCTAATTTAAAAGAGATCGGAGGAGAGTTCTTATCCGGTCTCAATCCAAAATTTTAATAACTATTAAATAGAGATCGGAGGAGAGTTCTTATCCGGTCTCAACTCAAAATTCTAATAAACATTAAATAGGGATCGGAGGAGAGTTCTTATCCGGTCTCAACTCGGAACATCAATAAATAACTCTAAAGGAGATCGGAGGAGGGTTCTTATCCGGTCTCCCCTCAAAATTTTAATAAACAACTTAAAAGAGATTGGAGGAGAGTTCTTATCCGATTCTCACACCCATTCACTGAGGTTGTCTCATTTACTTATGTATCTGGGTGATCCAAATTTAGTGAAAAATCAAATATTCCTTCTACCAAAAGGATTAACATTGCCGCCTAAGCCCTCCTAACTAATTTGTAAAGGACGCAGAATTAAATCTACTTACCCTTATTAAGGGACGAGGTGGGGTGCCTAACACCTTCCCCACCCGTTTACGGACCCCGAACTTAGAATCTCTGTTTTGAAGTGGTTTCATTTTTAATTTAACTTCTCAAATGGTTTTCTTTAGTTTCCCTCAAAACTAAGGTGGCGACTCCTCACTTTTTCCCACTTCGGTGAGTGATCGTCCAGGCGACCGCAAAATCTATTGCGACAGCTTGGCGACTCTGCTGGGGATATTTGACCGACTAAACCCCGGTCTAGTGGTCCAAAATTAGATTTAATTTTTGTCCGATCAAATTATAGTTAGATGGGCTCACTCGGCGATGTCTTATATGTTAATTATTATTGCTGCTAACTATTTTGTTTTGCATGTTCTATCTCTCACAGTGTTCTTCATTTCAAAAAGGAAGAAAAACGAAAAAATGGGAAAATAAAATCCCCCTGAATTGGGAAGAGGTAAAGGTGTCCCTTCACACACCGAACACTCACACAATGTCCTCACACACTATGGTCCTAACCCGGGCTTTCTTACCCTTTTAGGAAAGTAGGAGGGAGTCATGTAGCGGTACAGTGGGTTTTACCCGTTAGTATCCGTGAAGGCTTACTCAAATTGAAACTCGCTCTATCCTTTGTGATACTCGTGAAATTTTCCGATAACATCACGAGGGTAGAATGGGGCTCTCTTGTTTCTGATGGGGGCAATTTGGGAACACGTGGCTTTTAGAAAATTAGTTCCTGAGCTAAACTATCACAATAGTTGAAGGCCGTAGTAAACTACCTCATAAGATAGAACTATCCAGGTAGGTAGAGCTCACCCGGTGTTAGGAGTCTCCCTACTATAGGACAAAAGGGGCATACTTTCTCTTATCCTATTTTGCTTTAATTTCCTTTTGTTCATTTCTTTTGAGGGTAATCTTGAATCCTACTAGAACACCTACACATTTTCCTACTTTGATAAATGTGTACGTGTCACTCTGTCAACAGTATGATTCAAAATTACCCTAATTTGTCTTACTAACGAATTTCCTCACAGGCATTACCAAACCAAGAGTCTGTAAAAGGATAGGCATCATTTTTATCATGGCATCCTCGAGTCAGTCGGCAGGAAAGGTTCAGAATGCTAACTTTGGTCCAAATCATCTCATTGTCCGGTACCCTCGCAAAATGATGCTTCCGAGGCACCTGCTGGCTCGCTACCTTCGCTAGATCTGAATAAAATAGAGGTCAGAATGAACAGCCCTAGAAGTGCATCTAACGGATGGAGGTCGCTTTCCGATCAGGCCAAGGTACGTTTTGAAGAGAAGTACGGGAGGATTGCAACCTTAATGCAAGTCAAGGTCCAAATCCCGGCATTAAAAGCCATGTTGTCGGTTTGGAATCCTAAATATGGGGTATTCTCTTTCAATGACATTGATACGGTCCCCACTATGGAAGAATATCAGGCATTGCTGGGGATCCCATACTCATTGCAGAGCCGGATCTACTTACACCTCGAGCATAGGCAAACACGAAGCGGTTGGCTCATATGTTGGGTTCTCCCCCAGAAGAAGTAAAGTCCAAAGAAACTGCCAAGGGAAAAACACATGGTTGGTATTGGACATATCTCCAGAAATGTTTAGATCAATACCTCCAAGAGAAACAGTGGGACCGGGCTTCAGTAGCTCTCGCTTTGGGAATCTGATCGATTACATTTCCGGGACCATTGGGAATCATAACTTGCAACGCGGTGGAAGTGTTCTGGACGGTGGAAAGGCAGCAGATTAATCCAATACCTGCAATCCTTGCGGAAACTTTATTAACCCTTACCTACTGCAGACAACAGGGCAGAGGATCCCTTAAGTGTTGTTCTCAACTGTTATACCTCTGGACTATCAGTCACATGTGTCCTGTGGAGACAAAAGGATTGACTTGGTACCTTGACCAGCCTCCCATTGAGAAGATGATCCGGTTAGTGATCAGCCCGAAGAATGAAAAACAATGGTGGGAACGGATTTTGAGTTTCAATAGCCATGATTACTGTTGGAGGAAGGCGTGGGCGTCAAGCCAACCCGTTTTGATCGATGCGAGGGTATTCGATCGGTGTCCCTGATCGGAGTAACCAGATACACAAGTTACACTCCGGCATTGGTAATGAGGCAGTTCGGCTCAACACAGTCTGTGATCAACATTGAAGAATACCGCCAAGGTTGCTTCTACCACGAGCTCAAAGGAGAAGAAGGGTTAAAAAAGGCTCGCAAGTCGTGGGAGAACGTCACTCTGATGGAGAGATCGCCTAAGGGCCCAAGCACCTCGGGCGATTATCTTAAATGGAGAGCTGACAGGGACCGAGAACATTCAACTGTGAAATTCGAAGACAGTAACCCGCTCCGAGATGTCCTATTAGAAGAAACGAATGGCCATCTGGATGACTCACTACGAGAGGCTAATGCTGAGAACTCACAACTGCAGGAACAAATAAAACAGCTGAAGGACCAACAGCAGAAACTTAAAAGAAGAGTAAGGAGACTTAAGGAAGAGGTAAGGGCCGAGAGGATGGGATTCGAGGAGCAAGAGGTGCAGTGGGAAAAGGAAAAAGACTCTCTTCAAGCTGAGACCAAAGAAATAAAAGTCTGAGAATAGCAAGTTTCAGGAAAAGATGAAATACCAAGAGATACTCATCGAAGAATATAAGCAAGAAAACAAAAAGAAGAAGCTCGAATTGAAAGAACAAGCACTACTCATCAACGATATCTTGAAAGAGTGTGCTAAAGAAAGGAAAGAGAAAGAAAAACAAGTGCTCTCTATCAAGGATGAAAGAGAATGTTGACCATTGGAGAACAATAGCACAGGGAAAACAAGAACTATTACCTGAATCCGAGTACGCTCTGAAAGCATTCGACCCCGCCAAGCAAGAAGAAAGGTTATATGAGTATCTCAGAAAATGTCATCTTATTATAAAGAACCTTCCAGAGCCTAGGCCAATGTAAAAGATACGATGTACAAATTACTCAGTTAATGAAGTGATTTTTGGACCATTGTTTAGCAAAATTTGTGAATGAATAGTATGACTCCCGTAGGAACTTCCTCGCTAGGGTTATGTGAAAAATTGAAATGCGCTATATGGACAGGTATCATAAATGTGCATTCAATCCCGTCATTCACGGTCAGACTATCGAACGATGCCATGATAAAGCTGAGGCGATTATCCTTTGCCACTGTATCCTTCGTCCAGACCAGGACTTTTAGTTTCTTTGCAAAATTCGAAGTTTATTTAAAATTTTCTTTTTTTACTCCTCACAGGAAATCAATATTGCTTCTAACAACGCAAGTCTGACCAAGCACACGGTTCAACCCCAGCGAGTGTACTTAACGAGATCTCGAACAAGAAAACTAATGGAAGACCAGGAACAAGTACAGAACCTACAGGGGTAAGTGTCTGAACTAAAAGACCAGGTTTCAGAACTTATGAAGATGATGAGGGAGATGTCCCAAAATAGGCCCACTTCTGACCCTAACCTACCATTACCTCCCCCACCTCCTACAACGGTTGATTCTCACTACGCTTCAACCTCCTTCACTTTCCAACCATCAATCCCAGACCCGACCGTCACTGTCAATCCGGTGACCATAAATAATGACCTACCTTTTTCCTATTACCCGGCTATCTCAAATGCCGAGCCTCACCCTTCAATCCCGATCCCTCCAGTTTACTCCACTCCTCAGCTCCCAGTTGGAGGAGCGCATCATCTGATGGAAGGAGAACATAGGCGAGAGAAAATGAGAAACTATCGGCTCTAGAAGAAAGATCGAGAGCTATAGAAGGGCTGAACATGTATGGTTCGATCGATGTGTCATCACCGAGATTGGTGCGGATGTGGTGGTACCACCCAAATTCAAGGTTCGGATTTGACAAGTACAGGAAACTTCAGATCCGCATCCACTTGGCAACCTACATTGCCAAAATGCGCCTTAACAGAAGGCGATAGACTTCTCATTCACTTCTTTCACGAGCCTCTCTCGGGCGGCTCGAGATGGTGTATACAATTGGGCAGAGCAAGTTGCACTCTGGAAGGATTTAGCCGATACCTTTCTTAAGCGGTACAAATTCAATTGTGATGCAAAGCACCCACAAGGAGGACCTCGAACACAGTGCAGAGAAAGACGGGAAGGTTTTAAGCGGTATGCCCAACGATGGAGGAGAGAAGGCTGAAGTATATCCTCCGTGATCGACAATGAACTCTGCTCCTATTCATTGAAACATTGAAGGCTCCCTACTTCAACTTTGATGATTGGAAATACCTCCAACAGTTTCTCGGATATCATCCAATTTGGTGAGAGAATTGAAGCTAATCGAGAATAGGAAGACTACGAGGAGTTGGCTGAGAACCCTGTGAAGAAGACTGCCAATTTCGGCAAGAAAAAGGAGAGTGATGTGCATTCCATCACTCGACAGAATAATTACCCCCAAAATAACTACCGGCCATATCCTCCCTCTCATGGCCAGACCATCGCAAACATTCCACCTTCTTTCCCTAATTATCCACAACCACGCCCACAATACGCCCCACCTACAAATTTCCAACCAAGACCACCTCCTCCTCTAGCTCAACCAAGACCACCGCAAAACAACCCGAGACCTCCAAGGAACCCTGATCCACCTCTTCCCCTTCCTCTCAGTGAAATATACCGATACCTTATCGGTATAAACCAAATCGTACCAGTCCCCTTAGACCCAATCCAGCCGCCATATCCCAGGTGGTATGATGCCACTGCCCGTTGTGAGTATCATGGAGGGGCACAAGGGCATTCAACTGATAACTGCGGGGCACTCAGAGGGAGAGTGCACGCTTTAATCAAAGCGGGTGGTTGAAGATCGAGAAATGGTTCCCTCCCCAATGTTACCTCAAACCCACTGCCTAACCACAATGCGGGCAGTGGTGTAAATATGATAGAGTCTAAAGGAGAGGGATCAACACCAGAAGTGGATGAGCTGGTTCCATACTTTAAGGAGATTTTCTTGTAGCAACAAGGAAGGCTACCTTTGCCCTCGGTAGCGGGATTCAAAGAGAGTACGAGGTGTCCTTACCATGGAGGGCGGTGACCATGAGTGCGAGATTGTGAGGGGTTGAGCAAGATGTCCGGAACTTATTGTCTCTCAGGGTTCTGAGATGCCAGACAAGGCTGAAAACGGAAAAAGGAGTGAACACCACCGGATACAGCCAGAACGCCTCCACCTCCAAACCCAGAATCACCTTCTCACCCCCGGTAGCCTCTCCGCCGTGCTGATTATCAAACTCCACCTCAGCTCCCCATCACCAATACTCACGCTGTCTCTTGGAACTATAACTTCCAAGTTTTCACTCAGGAAGCGTCAAGCAGTACATCCGCTCCTAGTCTTGCCTCACCTCGGCACCACCAAAACCATGTTTCGCTCCTCACGAGCACTTGAGAATGACTTATCTGGACTGCTAGCAACACTACTCCCCAAGCCGGTTCTAGACCCGTTATTGCAACAAAATCCTCTCCACTGAGCAAGAAGTCGAGTTTATAACTTCGAAGTGGGAGGTGTTCTGGAACGAAGAAAGAGAGAAGAAAAGGAAAGTAAAAATGGGAGAGTCATCCGAAACACGGAAGAGGAGGTTGAGAAAGCGGGAAGCGAGAGCCTATTGAGCACAAGGAAGATGAAGAACTGCTGCTCCAAATAATGAAACAGAGCGAGTATGATGTGGTGGAGCAGTTGAGAAAAACACCCGCCCGGATTTCACTGTTATCACTGATCCTGAGCTCGGAAGTGCACCGACAAGCCTTACAAAGAATCCTGGATCAAGCCTTTATGAACCCCGACATTACTCCGGGGCAATTTGAGAAGATAGTAGAACAGATCCAGGCATCCAGCTTTGTAGCCTTTTCTGAAGAGGAGGTAGACCATGCAGCTTAGGACACAATAAAGCTCTGCATGTAGCGTGAAGTGCAAGGGTTGTATAGTGGCCAAGGTCCTCATCGATAACGGATCGACCCTCAGTATGCTTGCCTAGCACTACCTTAGCCAGGCTGCCGGTTGACCAATCATATATACGTCAGAGTGCTATGGTGGTAAGAGCCTTTGACGGTACCAGGAGAGAGGTGCTGGGGGACATTGATTTGCCAATCCAAGTTGGTGCATGTACTTTCAATGTCACGTTCCAGGTCATGAACATTGAGTAAACTTACACTATCTTTGTTGGGAAGACCATGGATCCATTCGCGAATCTTTGTTCCTTCGACTTTACACCGGAAGGTCAAATACATTAAGGGCGGCAAAATCATCACCGTGAGAGGCGAAGAGGCCATCTTGGTCACCAAGCGCAATCACTTCCCTATGTGGAGCGGCGAGGAATCATTGGAGAGTTCTTTCCGGGCCCTTGGTGCAAGATCTTGGGAAGGAGGGGCTATGGCTATGGTAGCCAAAGTCTTTGTCAAAGCGGGTATGAAGAGGGTAAAGGCCTAGGCGCCACATTATAAGGGATCGTGGAACCCATACCGCTATTCGGAAGGTGGGCCGTAGTGGTTTGGGATATGAGGAGGATGCCCTCGTGGATGGGCGATTACGGATGAGGAAAATACTTGGGATCGGAGGTTTGACGGAAGATGGGAAAGATGAAAGTAGTCCCGAGAATCACGGAGATCTTCACCAAACCGGTCATTCAACATCCGGCAAATACAGAAGAATCACCCGATGATCCATCCATCGATGTCATCCAATTGGACTCCTTGTATGAGGCCCTAGTCTCGCCAGTGGTTGAGGCGGAGGTGAACAAGCTGGACAACGGAGGATATCCACGTACTCAATCTCGAGTAAAGTACCTCAGTTATCTACACTTGATCACTTTGTCCATGGTGACAAGTGTAATACTGTAAATGGACCTTTTCTTATGGCATTAATATTATTAATAAATTGATAGCGCATTTTTTAAATCCAACACTCTCTTTCTTTCCTTTTAAATTCCATCCTTATAACATGTTCTATTCTTTATTCATTCAGGACCATTCATCAATTAGCACCTAATAATCCAATAGATTCAGAAAATCCTCTGGTTAATTTTGAAATCCCCATAACTGCCATTACTTCAAGTGATTCTGAGGAAGACCTTACAGAAGAAGACGATGAAAAACATGAACCCTCCCTCATGCCTTGTGAAAACGAAACGCGCACAATAAACTTAGGCACGGAGGAAGTAAAAGGGAACTTAAGGTAGTGGAGAGTGAGGAATTGGGAGATATGATCACATGCGCAAGGAATTCCTCGGCGTGTTTTCCGGAGCTATGAGGATATGGTGGGTTTGGACCCTCGGATAGTAACGCACAAAATTCCCTTAATCCCGGAACAATTCCGGTGAAGCGAAACTAAGGAGAATGAATCGACACCTTTGCTTAGGTTGGGATGAAGTCAAGAAACGATATGGCGGATTCTTGGAAGTGGTCAAATATCCCCAATGGCTGGCTAACGTCGTTCCGGTAATGAAGAAAGACGGGAGAGTCAGAGTGTGCGTTGACTACAGGGACCTTAATAAAGCTAGCTTGAAAGACAATTTCCCTCTCCCCCACATTGATGTGCTAGTTGACAATGCTGCGGGATTGGGTAGGTGTTCGTGCATTGATGGGGCTTCAGGGTACAATCAGATCCCAATGGGCCGAAGAAGACAAGGATAAAGCGCTTTCATCACTCAATGGGAGTGTTACGCTATCGGGTCATGCCCTTCGGGTTGAAAAATGCGGGGGCTACTTACGGTAGCGCAATGGTCACATTATTCCATGACATGATGCATAAAGAAGTGGAGGTGTACGTGGATGATATGATCATTAAATCCAGGGGAGAAGAGAGCCACGTTCAGGTGATGAGGAGGGTATTCAAAAGGCTCAGGAAGTACCACTTGAAGCTGAACCCTGCTAAATGCATATTCGGAGCTAAATCGGGAAAGTTGTTGGGATTCATAGTAAGCGAGAAAGGGATAGAAGTAGATCCAGACAAGGTTCGAGCTATTCAAGAAATGCCATCCCCAAAAGCGAGAAAAGGAGGTGCGTGATTTTAGGAAAGCTGAACTACATTTCGAGGTTTATTTCTAATCTTACTGCCAAAGCTGAGCCTATTTTCAGATTACTCCGGAAAAATAACTCTACTCAGTGGGATTCAGTTTGTCAAGAGGCTTTTGAGAAAATCAAGCAGTATCTGTCAAATCCACCGATATCGGTTCCACCTGTGGCGGGCAGGCCTTTGATCTTTGTACATGGCGGTTCGTGAATTCAATGGGATGTGTTTTGGGACAACATGATGATACCGGCCAAAGAGAGAGGGCCATTTATTACCTAAGCAAGAAATTCAACGATTGTGAGTCAAGGTATTCTTCCTTAGAAAAGACTTGCTGCGCGTTAGCCTGGACAGCAAATCGCCTCAAGCACTACATGTTGAATCACAAGACATGGCTCATCTCCAGGATGGATCCTATCAAGTATGTATTTGAAAGCCCATTCGTGCGGGAAGGATAGCCAAGTGGCGAGTTATACTCTCGATGCGACATAGTCTACATGACCCGAAAAGCGGTGAAAGGTAGCTTTATCGCTGTCCTCCTAGCTGTAAATCCTATCCATGATTATGAAGCTCTGGATTTTGAGGTCCCTGACTAGCATATTAATGAAGTAGCCTGCGAAGAAGAGGGCGCCGATGTATGGGAAATGTATTTTGATGGAGCGATCAATTTATCGGAAAGCGGAATCGGGTATCTTGGTATCCCGGACGGAAGCACTTCCGATATTTGTCAAGTTGAAGTTTGATTGCACTAACAATGTCGCAGAATATGAAGCTTGTGTGATGGGTCTACAAGCTGCTACCAAGATGAAAATCAGAAAGTTGGAGGTGTATGGAGACTCGGCTCTGATAATTTATCAAGTCAAGGGAGAATGGCAAACTAAGGATCCCAAGTTGATCCCATATCAGAAGTACTTACTGGAGCTGATCAAGGAATTCGAGGAAATCTCTTTCACTCATCTTAGCGAGGACAAGAATCAATTTCTTGATGCTTTAGCTACTCTAGCCGTTATGGCCCAAATGGAAGAAGGGCAGACAACTCAAGCATTGAGGGTTAAAGCAAGGGATGAGCCAGCTTATTGCTTTATGATTGAAGAAGAGCCCGATGGAAAGCCCTGGTATCATGACATCCTGGTCTACTGTAAAACCAGAGAATTCCCTTTGGGGGCAAGCAGAAATGAAAAGAAGATGATTCGGAGATTAGCATTGGGATACTTCCCCAGTGGAGAAACCCTATACAAGAGGAGCTCCACGGCGAATTCGAGATGTGTAGATGCGAAAGAAGCAAAGAGAATCCTCTTTGAGACACATGAGGGAAATTGTGCGACCCATGCCAATGGACACATGATGGCTAAGCAAATCATGCGGCGTGGGTATTTTGGACCACGATGGAAAAGGATTGCGTCAGTACTTAGAAAGTGCCATAAGTGTCAGATTTATGCGGATCCAATAAATGTACCACCTCACAAGTTATTCAACCTCGTCTCACCTTGGCCTTTTGCAATGTGGGGCATCGATGTGATTGGTCCCATCAATCCTAAGGCATCCAATGGGCACAGATTCATCCTGGTGGCCATCGACTATTTCTCCAAATGGGTGAAACAGCGTCGTATGCTCACATCACGCGAGAACACGTTCCTTAAATTCTTCAAAAGCAACATCATCTGCCGGCATGGTCTCGAATGAAATTGTATCGCGATAATGCCAAGAACTTGAATGGTCCAAAGATTCAAGAATTATGTGATCAATACAAAATCCGGCATCTCAATTCCTCCCGTCCGTCCCGGATGAATGGAGCGATGGAAGCGCAAACAAAAATTTAAAAGGATAATCCAGGAAAATGACGGTCACATATAGGGATTGGCATGATATGCTCCCTTACGCTCTTCACGCATACCGGACTTAGTGAGGACTTCCGGCCAGGGCAACTCCATACTCGCTGGTCTAAGGTATGGAGGGAGTATTGCCGATTGAAGTTGAAATCCCTTCCCTAAGAATCTGAAGAGTCGAGGCGATGAGTCAGAATGGATTCAGTCAAGGTTGGATCAGTTAAACTTGCTTGATGAGAAAAGGTTAGCAGCGGCATGTCATGGGCAATTATATCAGATGAGAATGGCTAGGGCATTTGATAAACGCGTTCGCCCACGCGAATTCCAAACCGGGGACTTAGTTACGAAGAAAGTCTTTGTCGAACCAAAAGCGATCCACGGGGCAAATGGTCACCAACATACGAGGACCCTATGTAGTTAAAGGGCATTTTAGGAGGAGCCTTGATCTTGACCCAAATGGACGGCGAAGAGTTTGAGAGACACATGAATGCCGACCTTTGTCAAGAGGTATTATGCATAAACAAGTGAAGGATGAAAACCCGAAAGGGCGTCCAAAAAAAAAAAAAAAAAAAAAAAAAAAAAAAAAAACTGGGGGTGAAAACCCGAAAGGGCAAACCAACAACCAAAACGGAAAAAAAAGGAACCGGGTAAGAAACCAAGGATGGAGGCCGATTCTGACAGGAGGCTTGAGAGAACTGAAATAATGGCGATTAAAGACTTCAAAACCAACTATAAGGATTATGTGAAATCTATCCTTGTACCTTCCCTTCGACCATAATAAAGTCATACTTTATTCCTACGCTTTTGTTTTCCTATTTACTCACCTTTTAATACTATCCTTGTTTAATGTGCTATTAATTAGTTAAATTTTTGCCATAAGATTTGAATTCAAAAATTGATAACCTCACGTACTTTATTATGAGATTTGCAGGGAATGGCCGTTAAAAAAAAAAAAAAAAAAAAAAAAAAAAAAAAAAAAAAACTAGAGGTGAAAACCCGAAAGGGCGCTTCTGGTTAAATGGGCGGAAAGAAAGTGAAAACCCGCAAGGGCGCTTTCCATAGAATAAGAAGAAAATCGGGAACAGAAGAGGGGCATTTGAAGAAATGGGGTTATAGGTCAAGTCCTGCAACTTCTTTTCCATTAATCGTCGGCCTTCGGTATCTTGTTAAGTACACTTCGTCAGGGAAAGAACTTCATGTGTCAGGGTTAGACTTGCCTTGTAAGTTGATTTTAATTTCTTGCAATTTATATTTCCACCATCAACCTCTGGTTCCTTGATCTAAGTTGATTTTTAATTTCATGCAATTTACATTTCTGCTATCAACCTCTGGTTCCTTGATCTAAGTTGATTTTAATTTCCTGCAATTTACATTTCTGCTATCAACCTCTGGTTCCTTGATCTAAGTTGATTTTAATTTCCTGCAATTTACATTTCTTCTATCAACCTCTGGTTCCTTGATCTAAGTTGATTTTAATTTCCTGCAATTTACATTTCTGCTATCAACCTCTGGTTCCTTGATCTAAGTTGATTTTTAATTTCATGCAATTTACATTTCTGCTATCAACCTCTGGTTCCTTGATCTAAGTTGATTTTAATTTCCTGCAATTTACATTTCTGCTATCAACCTCTGGTTCCTTGATCTAAGTTGATTTTAATTTCCTGCAATTTACATTTCCGCTATCAACCTCTGGTTCCTTGATCTAAGTTGATTTTAATTTCTGCAATTTACATTTACGCTATCAACCTCTGGTTCCTTGATCTAAGTTGATTTTAATTTCCTGCAATTTACATTTATGCTATCAACCTCTGGTTCCTTGATCTAAGTTGATTTTAATTTCCTGCAATTTACATTTCTGCTATCAACCTCTGGTTCCTTGATCTAAGTTGATTTTAATTTCTTGCAATTCACATTTCCACCATCAGCCTCTGGTTCCTTGATCTAAGTTGATTTTAATTTCCTGCAATTTACATTTCTGCTATCAACCTCTGGTTCCTTGATCTAAGTTGATTTTAATTTCCTGCAATTTACATTTCTGCTATCAACCTCTGGTTCCTTGATCAAAGTTGATTTTAATTTCCTGCAATTTACATTTCTGCTATCAACCTCTGGTTCCTTGATCTAAGTTGATTTTAATTTCCTGCAATTTACATTTCTGCTATCAACCTCTGGTTCCTTGATCTAAGTTGATTTTAATTTCTTGCAATTCACATTTCCACCATCAGCCTCTGGTTCCTTGATCTAAGTTGATTTTAATTTCATGCAATTTAATTTCTGTTATCAACCTCTGGTTCCTTGATCTAAGTTGATTTTAATTTCTTGCAATTTACATTTCTGTTATCAACCTCTGGTTCCTTGATCTAAGTTGATTTTAATTTCTTGCAATTCACATTTCCACCATCAACCTCTGGTTCCTTGATCTAAGTTGATTTTAATTTCATGCAATTTACATTTCTGTTATCAACCTCTGGTTCCTTAATCTAAGTTGATTTTAATTTCTTGCAATTCACATTTCCACCATCAACCTCTGGTTCCTTGATCTAAGTTGATTTTAATTTCATGCAATTTACATTTCTGCTATCAACCTCTGGTTCCTTGATCTAAGTTGATTTTAATTTCATGCAATTTAATTTCTGTTATCAACCTCTGGTTCCTTGATCTAAGTTGATTTTAATTTCTTGCAATTTACATTTCTGTTATCAACCTCTGGTTCCTTGATCTAAGTTGATTTTAATTTCTTGCAATTCACATTTCCACCATCAACCTCTGGTTCCTTGATCTAAGTTGATTTTAATTTCATGCAATTTACATTTCTGTTATCAACCTCTGGTTCCTTGATCTAAGTTGATTTTAATTTCTTGCAATTCACATTTCCACCATCAACCTCTGGTTCCTTGATCTAAGTTGATTTTAATTTCATGCAATTTAATTTCTGTTATCAACCTCTGGTTCCTTGATCTAAGTTGATTTTAATTTCCTGCAATTTACATTTCTGCTATCAACCTCTGGTTCCTTGATCTAAGTTGATTTTTAATTTCATGCAATTTACATTTCTGCTATCAACCTCTGGTTCCTTGATCTAAGTTGATTTTAATTTCCTGCAATTTACATTTCTGCTATCAACCTCTGGTTCCTTGATCTAAGTTGATTTTAATTTCCTGCAATTTACATTTCCACCATCAACCTCTGGTTCCTCGATCTAAGTTGATTTTAATTTCCTGCAATTTACGTTTTCTGTCATCAACCTCTGGATCCCTGATCTAAGTTGATTTTAATTTTTATTCCCCGATTCTTTGATCCAAGTTAATTTGGGTCTAACTTCTGTTGCCTATTTCTAGGTCATTAACTTAGGTGTGCTTTAGTTCCTTAACTTCAAACACCTAATCGTCCAAAATATGAGTCGGAATCTTTACATAATTCCTATACGGAAATTTTTCCTTTAATAGAAATTATGTAAAGAGGGGCAGCTGTCGACACCATATTTTGGCCGACCCCTAGAACCAATAAAAATTCGTCTTTGAACAGCTAATCACGTTTCCGATCCCTCTTTGATAGGCGGTCACATTTCCGATCTCTCCTCACAAAGGATTGAATCAATGCTAAGTCCTCACATTCATTAAAGCCTCGCCGATCTCTCAAATCATTTACCGACCTCTCAAACCCGTTGTCGAATTTAGGACACATCAAGTATATTACTGATCTATGTTTATTAATAAAATGAACTGGCACTAGATCTTTTCCTACCAGTTTTATTGCCGACCTCCTTTCCGAAGGTTTAAGAGCTAAGGTTTTAGTTCGATTTAATGAGGATTCCGATCTTAAGTGTTCGAGTTAAATTTTCGATCAAGTTCCGTTCAGCATTTCTTCCCTACCGATCTCATGCTTAAAGTGCTTTCCGATCTCACATACTTCGAATAATAATCACATTTAGTTTTGTTTTTCTTTGTGCTCATACAATCAAATACTCGGACAAACAATGGTTTAAAATTTTCCGATCACAATCATTCATTGAACAAAGAGGCATTTCATTTCATGTCATAATCAGTACAAGTTATTGGTGGGGATCACCCCGGCTGATCTATTTGGATCACTCTCCCTCTCTCCCTCACCTTGGCTTCCTCCTCACTATCTTCGCCGTCGCCCTCGAGTCAGTCATCCATCCAGAGAAGTCCTCTTGAGTAGCGCTTTTGGAGTTACGCCAAGAGATCCTTATGAGCATTCACATAGGCTCGGCTATTCGACACCATCTCTTCATCTTTTTCCTTAAGCTCTTTGTCTTTCTCTGTAAGCTCCTTATCCTTCGCGTTAAGCTCCTCTATAAGTTGAGCGACCTGAGCGGCTTCGTTGGCCTGAAGTGCCTAGACTTCTCTGAGAGCCCGTTCACTTTCAGCCAGGTCACGAGACTTTTCGGCCAGCTGGTCTTCATGGTACTTCGCCCGTCCCTCGACTTGAGATATATAATCCGGCGGATGAGAGTTGGGATCGGAGGAAGCCAATTCTGATTTTTCTTCCCGACCTCCTTACCCAGACGTTGAATCTTTTCCCGAACCATGGTCCGGTTCACGGACACTCCACATTCAAGCTCATGGTTCGAGTCAAGATATCATCGAGACCATTCAGGATAGCTTTGTCCGATCCTCTTGAAAGAAGATGGTAGATCCTGGGACTTTGGCAAAATCGGAGTTCTCCCTATGATCATGTTATTCTTTGCGATCGATCGATGTCGGCGCCACGAGAAGAGGTCCTCGAGAAGATTGAGAAGGCTCCTTTCCGTGCTTGGAATAGCGAGAGGCGGGGCTTCTCTTCCGATCTAGGAGGAGATCAGCGGCTTCAATGGTCGGCGGACCGAAGGTTGAGGCGGGTCTCTTTGTATCTCCCAGGTTCGTGGCCAGGGTGTTTGAAGACGTTCAACGCTTCATCTCCTTTACCTTAGGAGATCTCTCTTTCCTTCTTCCGCTTCCTAGAACCCTCACCACCCGCCATACACACATAAAGAGGTTAGTGAGATCGCTAAGGTCTGAGCGAGATAAAGAAAATACCAATGCCGAGGTCGAGAGCGAAGTTCGTGATCTCGGCGGTGATCGATTGCATGGTCCAATGGTGCGATTCGGCGATCACGCATTTGGACAGGAATATTTTAGAGTGGCGGCACGACTTTTCGGCTCCATCACTATTAAGCTTTCCTCTTGACTCGAGGTAATGTGCCTCGAAGCGAGGGCCTGGTACCACGGCTATGAGGAAAGTCCTCAGCGGCTCGGATCTTTACTCCTCGGAATGAAGAACCGGTTCTTCCAATTCTTAAGGGATGAGGCGGTCGGAAAAGAGTCCGCAATGAGGCTTCGCTGAAAGAACCGATGTTCGTCATCCTTTGGCGAGTTAGTGCATGCAGCTCGGCGAACACCTTAGCCGTAGGTCGATTCCCTTAGCTCGGCATAGACCTCGAAAAGCTACCAAGATCCGCCACGAGTTGGGGTGGATTTGAACAATGGATGCTCGGTGAAGTTTTAGGACCTCCTTATAGAAATCGGCTAGAGGAACCTCGGGCCGGCCTTTAATCGTTCCTCGTACACCATGACCATGTCATTCTCTTCAAAAGAGTGATCGACACGAAGATCGCCATGGCACTTGATCAGCTCATACGAATCCGGACAAATATTGTATTCTTGAACAACCGATTGCAGAGCGGATTCTCGAAGAACCGCCGGAAGCTCGTCTATAGGAAGGGTCTCTCTCCTTGAAGAAGGTGCGAGCCTCGATGGTATGACCCGCCCCAGAGTTGGAGCGGAGGCCACAGGAGGTTCTTATTGAACGCTTGGCCCATTGCCTCTTCTTGAGGCGATGACCACGAGGCGAATCGAAGGAGGGCTCGCCGCTCTCGACCTTGGCACCGTTCATTTTCAAAAGAAACAAAGAATTTAAATTAAAGAGGATCAAAGCCCTTACCGAGTCGATCGTCGGAAGAACTTGAGAAAATGAGAGAACTTCGAAGTTGTGAGCAGAGGATTGAAAATGGAATGAGAGAACAACTGGCTAACCCTCCCACCCCTATTTATACTAGTCCGAGCATTTAATGCTCGCGAGGTTCTAGGCAGCGCATCGATTGGTGGAACTCGGCGGTACATTACGACACTTCTCTCAAATATCGAATGTTCGAGATCGGTTAATTAGAGATCGGCATAATGAACTAAATATTTTGAATAAAGGATCAGTTAAGTGTCATTCAGGTAAAGAACCAGATCAGATAACCACATTAGAGATCGGAAAATAATCAATGCAAAAATAATAAGATGATAACCGACAAAATAAAGTCTTTATTTTCAAAAGTTCGGATTACATCATTTGGGCGATCTCTAGGGATCGGATTACACTAACATTGGATCACATCATTTCTGTGATCTCTAGAGATCAGATTGCATTGAAAATAAAATACATCATTTGGGCAATCTCTAGAGATCTGATTACATTTCAGGATTACATCATTTGGGCGATCTCTAGAGACCGGTGGAACATCCTATCTAAAAGGCCTATGTCAAAGCCTAGTCTTGTGGCTGAATCAAAAGATGTGTTTGATCAGGAGACCGGCTGTTGGCATCAGATAGATGTGCAGCTCAGATGGGGTGACTATGACTCCCATGAAGATGAGAGACATCGTCACTGATGTTACCACTCGAAACCGACCCGCTGTCGGAACACCCAATGTGGAGGAAAGCGGCCGGAACACCCAATGCGATAAAGCGAATGAACTCGGTTGAGCGACTCGAGATCGCTACAACTAAGGTCCGCAATACGGTCGGTCAAATCCGGTCCTCTCACCATCGTCGATTAAGGTCATTCGATCAAGGATCGTGAATTTTCGATCGGTGAGTAAAGAAGTTCATCGGAAAAGATCAAAGCCACGATTATAGCGTAACTTCCACGGGCGGCTAGAAACGAGGAAAGTAAGAAAAGAAGAGAGGAAAGTCGGATGAAGAAAATGTCTCCGTCGACGGGGTATATATAGGGAAATGGGCATTTAATGTCGGCGGAAAGCAGCGGGCGGCCGAGAATCGAGATGTAATTAATGCTTGGACCGAATCGGTCGATTAAGGGATAATAGAGATCGGAGATAGGAGATCGGCATGAGAGATCGGAATAGGAGCTAGGGGAGGATCGGAAGACAAAAGAATAAGACAAATCCCAATAACCGTCGACAGAATCAGAGACGAGGTAGTTAAATTGTGGCAGACGAGATATCCACAGCAAGCCTAAGAATCGCCTTAATCTTGACAGTGCGAGGGTATGTCATGACAGTCCTATACATCCCAATCTCCACCGTTGATCCCACTTGTAAGGACAAACCCGTACACCTTAGATCAAGAGAGAAGACGACAATACCAGCATCTTTCACTCTTAGCCCTCGGATCGTTCCGGACAAGGAAATTTGAGACCGTCAGATGGAAAGAAGAAAAGGACAAATATTATGAAGAGTGATCTCAACCATTCATTTTGATTCTCTTTAATTCCTGAACCTCCGATCATGTCCTTCGATGAGCACTCCTAGGATGCCAAGAAACACAACATCTAAATATTGGAACCAAGATCTTTAATCATCCAAACAAGGCAGAATTTCAGATTGAAAACCCAAGTGTCAATACACAAATAGTAACAAGCTAAAGCATATTGATCATCAAAATAAGACTAGCAAGGGGTTCATGCTGCTAGAATCCAAGTTCTTTCAAGAAACATGGAAGAAACATAGAAGAAACTCAAGCTCCAAAGAATGGAGTTCTCCCTAATACTCACACTTAAACTAGAAAAATGAAGGCTGCCCCTACAATCTGAATATCTTGGGTTATATATAGCATCTCTAAAACCCTAAAAGTGTGCCAAAACCCTAAAAGTGTGCCAACATGGCTAAAAAGACAAAAATCAAAGGCTCCTCAATCAGATGGGGCGTTTCCATAGGGGGGGGGGACCATTTGGGACCACTTGCTTTATGGCAGCCCTTTATGTAGTGGGGACCAAAAGTTGGCAAAGAACACTTTAGGTGGTAGCACTTTTTTAATGTAGTGGGGACCAACAAAAGGTATCAGCACATGGCAAATCCAAATAAGCATAAGAAGCTCCTCCAATCCACTTGGCCAATGGTCTTGTGCCAAGTCATGCTGATGTGGCGAAGTCACGCTGATGTGGCGCCACTTGTCAAGTCTCCCATGCCAACTTGTGTGAGAATGATCCATTTAGATTCCAACAATATGCAAGAAAGTCCAACATGGCAATTTTGATCCCCCTTGTGCTCACAATGCTCCAACACCAATGCTTGCAGCCTCTCTAGCTCGCTCTGGTGATGGGTCCTCTAAATAATGGCATAGGCATCGGTGCTTCTTCATCATCCTCCTCCTTTGAAAGAATTCGTCCTCGAATTTGGTCTGCATTAATGCAAGGGGAAAGATCAAGAATGTTAAAAGAATTGCTAACACCATACTCACTGTAAATCAATCTTGTATGCATTGTTGTTGATCCTTTCTAGCACTTTGAATGGACCATCACACCTTGGTCGTAATTTCGACTTTCTTAGGTTTGAAACCGCTCTTTCCTTAAATGCACCCAAACAAAGTCACTGGTTCAAACACAAGAGGCTTTCGCCTTTATTAGCATGAGTAGCATATTGTGCATTTTTCTTTTCAATTTGTAACCTAGCTTGCTCATGCAATTTCCTAACCAAATCTGCTTTCTTTTTACCATCAAGACTATTAATATGATCAACAGTAAAGGCAACAAGTCTAATGGTGTCAATGGATTAAAACCATACACAATCAAATGGTGAAAATCAGGTAGAAGAATGCACTACTGTTATAAGCAAACTCAACAAAAGGAATGCAATCTTCCCAAGATTTCAAATTTTGTTTAACCATCACACGCAATAAAGTAGTTAAGCTTCTATTCACTACTGCATTTGTCCATCGATGCTGGGATGACAAGTAGTTGAGAACAACAGCTTTAGTACCTAACTTACCCCACAACACCCTCCAAAAGTGACTTAGGAACTTAACATCTCTATCACTTACTATAGTCCTAGGTATACCATGTAACCCGACTATCTCCTTAAAGAACAAATTGGCTATGTATGTGGCATCATCTGTTTTGTGACACGGTATGAAGTGTGCCATCTTAGAAAATCTATCAACAACCACAAATATAGAATCATGACCTCTCCTAGACCTAGGCAAACCCAAAATAAAATCCATAGAAATATCAGTCCAAGGTTCCTTAGGAGCAAGCAAGGGTGTGTAAAGACCATTTGGCATTACTCTAGACTTTGCTTTCTTACATTCAACACACCTAGAACACATTCGATCAACATCTTTCCTCATATGTGGCCAAAAGAAGTGTTCTTGCAATATGTTTAAAGTCTTAGCAACACCAAAATGTCCCATCAAACCACCACTATGTGACTCCAAAACAAGCAAGTCTCGCATAGAGCATTTAGGCACACACAATTTATTCTCCTTAAACAAGTATCCATCATGCCTATAAAATTTCTGAAATGCACTTTTCTCACAAGCAGCATATACATTACAAAAATCTGCATCATCAACATACAATTCTTTCATGAACTCAAAACCAAGCAATTTAGCATCAAGTGTAGACAAAAGTGCATGTCTCCTAGAAAGTGCATCAGCTACAACATTCTCTTTTCCTTGCTTGTATTTAATCACATATGGAAATGACTCCAAAAATTCAATCCACTTAGCATGCCTTCTACTCAACTTATTTTGACTCTTAATATGCTTCAATGATTCATGATCTGAATGTATGACAAACTCTTTAGGCCACAAATAATGTTGCCAAGTTTCCAAGGCCCTAACTAATGCATACATCTCCTTATCTTAAGTAGAGTAATTCAAGGCAGCTCCATGCAATTTCTCACTAAAATATGCTATTGGTCGTTTCTCTTGCATGAGAACCGCACCAATTCCTCCACCACTTGCGTCACATTCAATCTCAAAAGTCTTATCAAAATCTGACAAACTCAACAAGGGTGCAGAACACAATCTATCTTTAAGTTCAGAAAATGCATGTTCATGTTTCTTTTCCACTCAAATGCAACATTCTTTTCACCAATTCATTCAAAGGAGCAGCAATTGTACTAAAATTAGGCACAAATCGCCTATAGAAACTAGCCAATCCATGGAAACTCCTAACCTCGGACACATTCTTAGGAATTGGCCAATCTCTAATGGCTTTGATTTTCTCTTCATCAACTTTGTACACCTTTACTACTTACAACAAAACCAAGAAAAACAACCTTATCCAAGCAAAATGAACACTTTTTCGCATTCGCATACAATTTCTCATTTCTCAACACATCAAAAACAAGTCTCAAGTGATGCAAATGCTCATCTATGTTATCTTTGTAAATCATAATGTCATCAAAATACACAACAACAAATTTTCCAATGAAATTCCTCAACACATGATTCATCAAACTCATAAAAGTGCTAGGAGCATTTGTGAGCCCAAATGGCATCACCATCCATTCATACAACCCATATTTAGTTTTGAAAGCAGCTTTTCCACTCATCACCAATTTTCATTCTTATTTGGTGGTAACCACTTTTCAAATCTATCTTATAAAACACACTTGCACCATGCAACTCATCAAGCATATCATCAAGGCGAGGGATTGGGTGTCTATACTTTCTGATGATTTTATTGATGGCTCTGCAATCCACACACATGCGATAACTCCCATCCTTCTTAGGCACTAGCAACACAGTACAAACACATGGGCTCATGCTCTCCCTAACATAGCCCTTCTCCATAAGCTCCTCCACTTGCCTTTGTAACTCCTTTGTTTCTTTAGGATTTGTTCTCAGATCTGGTCTATTCGGTATTTGTGCTCCAGTACTAAGTCAATGGTGCTCAATCCCTCCGATAGGTGGCACTCGGTGGCAACTCATCCGGGAAGACATCTTCATATTCTGTATAAGAGACAAAGCATCACTAGGCAAATGTGAATCAAGGTCAAGAACACATAAATTAACCTCCTTGTACATAAGTACACAAAGAGGTCTTCTGAATGTAAAGCCTCTCTAACTTCTCTTTCCTTCACATACAAACTCATTCTTTTCTCCACTCTTCTTTTGCCCCGAGCTTTCCTTTTTCTCATTTGTTCTCATTTTCTTTTCTTTTGTTTCTCTTTTCTTTTCACTCTCATCTAGCTCGGCCTCTCTAAGTTTTTCTCTCCAAGTTTCTTTCTTTTCTTCAATGGATCTAAGAATCCTCATTTGATCTTCATGCACTTGACTGGGGTCATAGGAAGCAATGAGTATGTTCGACCTTCCTTAGTGACCGTGTACTGTTCTTCCTACCATCATGCACAACAATTCTATCATACCGCCATGGACGGCCCAACAAAAGATGCGTAGCAACCATAGGTACAACATCACAAAGTACCTCATCATTATACTTGCCAATGGTGAATGGCACAACCACTGCTTTGTAACCTCAACTTCCCACAATCATTCAACCATTGCAAGCCATATGGTTTTGGATGTGTAGTAGTAGGCAAACCCAACTTGTCCACCAAGAGTGAACTAGCCACATTACAACAGCTCCCACCATCTACAATCACACTACACAACTTGTCATTCACCAAGCACCTAGTATGGAAGATGTTCTCCTTTGCATTTCATCACCACACTCCATACTCACTTGTGCACTAAGTGTGCGCATGGTGACAAGGATATTGCCATCCATAGGTGGCTGATCTCCTCATCGTAGCAATCATCCTCATGCTCATCAACATTATGAGATTCTTCCTCTCTTTCCTCTTCACTTTCTAACTCTCCATTTTCCCTAACAACCATCACTCTTTTATTTGGACATTGTGAGGCATAATGTCCATTTCCCAAGCACTTAAAACACTTCAATTCTCTAGTCCTAGTAGGAACTCCCTTGTTCTTCTCCTCTACTTTCTCCTTTCCTTTCCATTCTTCTTTCTTGAATTTGGGAACTTCTTTCTCCACCCTTGAAGTAGCGGACCAATTCGACTTCCAATTACTCCTAGGAGCCGAATGGTTGGTGGTGCATATCTAGCCACATTTTTCCTTTATAGTTGCTTCTCCACTTTAAGTGCCATTTGTAGCATATCCTCCACCTCCACACAAGGTTGCAGCTCCACAATATTAGCAATTTCAGGATTTAACCCATTCAAAAAGCGAACCATTGTAGCTTCCCGATCCTCCTCAACATCAGCTCTAATCAAAGCTATCTCCATGGCCTTGTAGTATTCTTCGACACTTTTAGTACCTTGAGTGAGTTTTTGTAACCTTTGAAGCAGCTCTCTGTGGTAGTAAGGTGGCACAAACCTGTTTCTTAAGATTCCCTTCATTTCGTCCCATGTCTCCACGGTTCGTTGCCCAGTTCTCCTCCTCCTACCCAACAACTGATCCCACCATACAATTGCATACTCTTTGAATTCTACAAATGCTAACTTCACTTTCTTCTCTTGAGAATAATGGTGGCACTCAAAAATCAACTCCACTGCCTCCCACTCCAAATAAACATCCGGATTATCATTCCCATGAAAATGTGGAATTTGCATTTTTATACTAGCTAAATTCCCATCAACTCTCTCCTCATTTCCATCTCTATCCCAATGATCACCGAGCCTAAAATTTCTGCCACCCCTTCTTCCCCTAGGCCCCCTACCCCTAGGTGGTCTATACCCTCTTCCACCATAATGGTAGTTGCCATAGTCATAAGCTTCATCATACTCATTATCATTCCATTCACTTCTTCATACCCTTCATTCCTATGTTCGCCTTGAAATCTACCTTCATTTCTATTCTGATTTCCCACATTTGCTCCCCATCATTCCTCCTATTTCTATCTTCTCTGTCCCTTCTCATCTCTTCCATAAACCTGGTCATCTCATTTCTCATTCCTCAATACATCCAATTCATCTCTAAAGTCATTCATTTGCAAATTCATCCTTTCAAAGCTTTGTGCTACTGGATTCTTTAAAAATTCGATCATCAGAAACTCCTTTTTCCATCATTACCTCCACTACTACCACTTGTCTCTTGGAATTGAGACATGATTTGGCTGCAAGAAAACAAAGTTAGTAGAAATGGCTCACCCTCTCAAGTGTTTTCGCACAAATTTGTGCTCTTACCCTCTATTGGCACTCACACACTCTTGCCTTTTACAACTCAACAGTTTGCTTCCCTTGTTCCTTTGGGAACTAAAATTCACAAACAAGCACAAATACTTACTAATTTTATAAAAAAACAATCAACAAACGAACCGAAGAAACGAAATAGCAATAACTGTAAAGTGTGACACTAGAGCCAAAGAAATGGAAGACACCAAAAGTAGAAGCATTTGTGAACTAAATGGTATGATATTTGAAAACTGTATGAGAGACAACCCAATAGAATGATATCAAGCTCAAAATTACAATTTCATAGCCAACTTTGCACAAATACCAGTTCACACACAATTAACCAAAAATATGCAACAATTTTGGTTCACCACACAAACGAATATATTTTGATCTGAAATTTAGTAGATATAGGCATCCCAATATCGACTAACTATCGGTAAAATTTCAGGAGTTTCTGGATGAGTTTACTAGGTGAACGAAATTTGACTAGGTCCACAGAAAATTTTGGTTCGATAGGCAAACAATGTCACAAAACCACGAAAATTGACACAAAAGGTACTGAGATGGAGTATAATCAGCCTCCAAAATTTGGAGCTTTCGGGTTGGTTTGGTGTGTTAACTCAATTTGATTAGGTTTGCCGCAAATTTTGGTTCGATAGGCAAACAAGTGGAATTTTCACATCAAATATGGCATGTGATGTGTCTAGTAATACCCAAAGTTGTTGGTAGATTATCGTGCTCAAATTCAATGTTTAACTCCACAATTCACAATTTCATCACTTATGTCACTTGTCAATCCAATCTCCTCTGCTTTTTTTTTTTTTTTTTTTTTTTATAATCGATGCAAAGGATAAAATTGCAGAATCAAATACTCGATACCACTCAAGTATTTTGGCAATCCAAATCAAGCTCTACCCACTAGCACACAGCACATCCCAAGCATTAATTACCCAATTTAACATACTCGGACTTGATATCATATAACTCAAGAGGCAAATAGCTAGTGTCAAAGATAGGTTTCACTTGATTAACTCTAATCCTCTGCACAAACTCAAAGAAAACAAGATGAACAAGAGATTTAATCTAAGATTAAGCAAAATCCTACACTAAAATTAAGACTACCAAGTTTCAAAGCAAGAGTTCAAACAAAAAAAAAAAAAGAAGAAAAATCAGTACCCAAAAATGCAAATTTGATTTGGCTACAAAGAACAAGGTACTAGATGAAGAAACTAATAGATATCTAAAGGTCCTACAATGGTGACAATTATAGTTAACCACACGTAAAAGAAAAAGTAGTTTTAATGGATAAATACCTTGTTAGATGCCAAGGCTCGATACCAAAATGATGAGCACTCCTAGGATGCCAAGAAACACAACATCTAAATATTGGAACCAAGATCTTTAATCATCCAAACAAGGCAATTTGATTGAAAACCCAAGTGTCAATACACAAATAGTAACAAGCTAAAGCATATTGATCATCAAAATAAGACTAGCAGGGGTTCATCTGCTAGAATCCAAGTTCTTTCAAGAAACATGGAAGAAACATAGAAGAAACTCAAGCTCCAAAGAATGGAGTTCTCTCCCTAATACTCACACTTAAACTAGAAAAATGAAGGTCGCCTACAATCTGAATATCTTGGGTTATATATAGCATCTCTAAAACCCTAAAAGTGTGCCAAAACCCTAAAAGTGTGCCAACATGGCTAAAAAGACAAAAATCAAAGGCTCCTCAATCAGATGGGGCGTTTCCATAGGGGACCATTTGGGACCACTTGCTTTATAAATTTCTTTATGTAGTGGGACCATAAGTTGGCAAAGAACACTTTAGGTGGTAGCAGCCTTTTTTTAATGTAGTGGGGACCAACAAAAGGTATCAGCACATGGCAAATCCAAATAAGCATAAGAAGCTCCTCCAATCCACTTGGCCAATGGTCTTGTGCCAAGTCATGCTGATGTGGCGAAGTCACGCTGATGTGGCGCCACTTGTCAAGTCTCCCATGCCAACTTGTGTGAGAATGATCCATTTAGATTCCAACAATATGCAAGAAAGTCCAACATGGCAATTTTGATCCCCCTTGTGCTCACAATGCTCCAACACCAATGCTTGCAGCTCTCTAGCTCTGGCTCTGGTGATGGGTCCTCTAAATAATGGCATAGGCACTGGTGCTTCTTCACATGTCCTTCGAGATCTTGACCCTCCATCTCCCTCAAATAAATCCTGACCCTTCACGAAGAGCACCCGATTCCTATAAATACCGGCACAAAAACTGTTCAACGGAGGAGGAAGAAAAATAGACAAGAGGCTGTTATTATAGCAGAGGAACTCTGAAATTTCATTTGGTTTACTACTCTGCTACTTAGAAGTGTCAATCAAAAAGACTTTTGAAACAAGTTTTCTGAAGTGTTTTTCTTGAAAAGATTCTGAATACTGGAACTCTACATTTCCAGTTTGTTCATTATCTGGTCACACTCTCACTTTCTGCCATTTTATCATTTCTGTCCAAGCTCAACTTCATTCTATTCGATTCTTTTCATCTTGATCTGGTCGCATTTTAGCTAAACACCCTCCAGTTTACGAAGAACACCACTCTCAGGCTAATCAGTCCACGGTCTTATCCCTATTTGCCACCCCGTAACTATTTTAGTAGACCAGGCTCCTCACAGGTAAGAGTTCATACTCATTGCTTACGTTTATTTTCCGCACTTCCTTTGTTCTTCATACATCTACAACTTTCTTCAAGATTATTTTGTACAAGAGAACCCAAGAAAAATGTTGTTGTAAGAGTTCATGCTACTGTTTTGTTAAGTGTCTACGTTTATTTCCCGCATTTTCCTTGTTCTTCTCATATCTGCGATTTTCTTCAAGATCATTTCTGCACAAGCAATCCCAAAGAAAGTCACTCTCAAATCATCTTTTAGTGCTCAGTTCATTTTATTGATCTCCGTCATTTCTGAAAACAAGCTTTTCTAACTCCTAGTAGTATGTAAATGGTTGGGTAAACGAGGTAGTCTGCAACTTAGGGTCTCTTTAAAAGAGAGAACATGAATAACACGTCGGAAGATAGCCAAACTATTAGGTCGACGTAAACAAAGAATTCGGCAAGATGTCATAAAGCGAAATAGAACCAAAGTAAACATAATGTAATAGATCGGATGTTAATAGATATTGGTAAAATGAATTCATTGAAGGTCGGTAATTCAAGTCTAGTTTTCCCGATCTATCCAAAAGGTATCGAGAAATCTTATCCCCAACCTCTTTTAATTTAAGGATCCTTATCCTTAGGTTCTTAGGACACCAAAATTCGGGAGATCGGAAAATCCCTTTCGTGCTCCTTTCTAATTCAAAAGAGATCGGAGGAGAGTTCTTATCCGGTCTCAACTCAAAATTCTAATTTAAAAGAGATCGGAGGAGAGTTCTTATCAGGTCTCAATCCAAAATTTTAATAAATATTAAATAGAGATCGGAGGAGAGTTCTTATCCGGTCTCAACTCAAAATTCTAATAAACATTAAATAGGGATCGGAGGAGAGTTCTTATCCTGTCTCAACTCTAACATCAATAAATAACTCTAAAGGAGATCGGAGGAGGGTTCTTATCCGGTCCCTCAAAATTTTAATAAACAACTTAAAAGAGATTGGAGGAGAGTTCTTATCCGATTCTCACACCCATTCACTGAGGTTGTCTCATTTACTTATGTATCTGGGTGATCCAAATTTAGTGAAAAATCAAATATTCCTTCTACCAAAAGGATTAACATTGCCGCCTAAGCCCTCCTAACTAATTTGTAAAGGACTTGAATTAAATCTACTTACCCTTATTAAGGGACGAGGTGGGGTGCCTAACACCTTCCCCACCCGTTTACGGACCCCGAACTTAGAATCTCTGTTTTGAAGTGGTTTCATTTTTAATTTAACTTCTCAAATGGTTTTCTTTAGTTTCCCTCAAAACTAAGGTGGCGACTCCTCACTTTTTCCCACTTCGGTGAGTGATCGTCCAGGCGACCGCAAAATCTATTGCGACAGTCCGGACCAACACCGGTCACCGAAATAGTGAAATATACCAGGCTATACCAATAGGGGTGTTACAATTCTCCTCCCCCTTAAATAAATTTCGTCTCGAAATTTTACCTGGTATCAATCTTTGAAGAGCTGTGGGTGTTGTCTCCTCATGTCCTCCTCTCGTTCCCAAGTAGCTTCTTGGCCCGAATGATGGTTCCACAACACTTTTACTAATGGTATCTGCTTATTCCGTAGCTGCTTCACCTCATAAGCCAGAATCTTTATGGGTTCTTCTTCATATGTGAGGTATGGATTCACTTCTATTTCTTCTACTGGTAGTACATGAGATGGGTCTGATCGGTACCTCCTCAACATAGACACATGGAAGACATTATGTATCTTCTCCAACTCTGGAGGTAGTGCCAACCGATATGCCAAAGGACCCACTCTTTCCAGAACCTCATATGGCCCGATAAAAGGAGGACTTAGTTTCCCCTTTCTGCCGAATCTCATAATTCTCCTCCAAGGAGAAACCTTGAGGAAAACTTTCTCACCCACTGCATACTCAATATCCCTTCTTTTCAAATCAATATATGACTTCTGACGGTCTGATGTAGCTTTAAGTCGACCTCTGATCACCCTGATTTTCTCTTCAGTCTGTTGAACTATTTCGGGTCCAATCATTTTTCTTTCACCCACGTCATCCCAACACAACGGGGTTCTACATTTCCTGCCATACAAAGCTTCATATGGAGGCATCCCAATGCTTGATTGGTAGCTGTTGTTGTAAGCAAACTCAATCAAAGGCAAGTGTGTATCCCAACTACCCTCAAACTCAATCACACAAGCCCGTAGCATGTCCTCCAAGATCTGAATTACCCTCTCGGGTGGCCATGCATCTGCGTGGGTGGAATGCGATCTTGAAGTTCAATCTAGTTCCTAGGGCTCTCTAAAAACTACCCCAGAATCTAGAAGTGAACCTAGGATCTCTGTCTGATACAATGGATACTGGCACTCCATGAAGTCTCACAATCTCATCAATGTACAACCTAGCCAATCTGTCTAAACTGTAGTCCATTCGAACTGGCAGAAAATGAGCAGACTTAGTTAGTCTGTCGACAATGACCCATACTGCATCATGACTCTTCTGTGTTCTCAGAAGTCCCATCACAAAATCCATTGTTATTCTTTCCCATTTCCATTCGCAATCGGCGGTGGATGTAATAACCCAGTTGGCACTTGATGCTCTGCCTTTACTTGCTGACAAGTTAGGCATTTTGATACAAACTCTGCCACATCTCTCTTCATACCCATCCACCAGTAATGCTCCTTTAGCCCTCTATACATTTTTGTACCACCAGGGTGCATAGCAAAAGGAGACTCATGTGCTTCCTTCAAAATGATCTGCCTCAAAACAACATCATTAGGAACACATATTCTACCCTGGTGTAGCAGTAAACCATCATCTCTGATTGAGAACTCTGGTTTCTTGCCTTGCCAAACTTCTTCCAACAACTTCTGATACTTTTCATCATTCTGAGCAGCCATTCTGATCTGATCAATCAACAATGGCTGTACATGCCATGCAACTGCTGCCTGCCCATCATCATTAATCTCTAAACTGGAATGTAATGATCTCAACTCATGTATCAAAGACAAAGGAGTAACTGGTAGGCTTGCCATAGTCTTGCGACTTAGGGCGTCAGCCACAACATTAGCTTTCCCTGGCTGATAGTCTATCAGACAATCATAGTCTTTTATCAACTCTAACCATCTCCTCTGTCTCAAATTCAACTCTTTCTGGGTGCCCAAATACTTCAAACTCTTATGATCTGTGTAGATGTAACATTTCTCCCCATACAAATAATGTCTCCAGATCTTAAGAGCAAACACAATGGCTGTAAGCTCCAAATCATGTGTCAGATAATTCCTCTCATGCGGTTTTAGCTGGCGTGATGCATAGGCAATGATATTTCAATCTTGCATCAACACACAACCTAACCCGTTAGAGAAGCATCAGAATCAGTATATTCTTTACCCGGTGTGGGTAAAGTCAGGACTAGAGCCTCTGTCAAACATCTTTTCAATTCATCAAAACTTTGTTGGCATTTGTCCATCCACTGAAATTTCACATCCTTTCTAAGCAGCTTGGTCAATGGAGATGCCAACATGGAGAATCCCTTCACAAATCTACGGTAATATCCAGCTAAACCTAAAATCGCGAATTTACGTGACATTTAGGTGGCCTCCAATTAAGGACAGCTTCTATCTTACTTGGATCTACCTTAATGCCCTCTTCTGATACTACATGCCCCAAGAAAGATATTTTCTTCAGCCAAAATTCACACTTCGACAATTTGGCATATAGCTATTTCTCTCTCAAAGTCTGCAGCACAATCCGCAGATGTCTATCATGCTCTTCTGCATCCCTCGAATAGACCAATATATCATCTATGAATACCACAACAAACTGGTCGAGGTATGGTTTGAAGATAGGGTTCATCAGATCCATAAAAGCAGCCGGAGCATTAGTTAACCCGAATGGCATAACCAAAAACTCATAATGGCCATAGCGGGTTCTGAAGGCAGTTTTAGAAATACTCTGCTCTTGTACTTTCAGCTGATAATAACATGATCTCAGGTCAATTTTGGAGAACACAGCTGCACCCCTCAACTGATCAAACAAGTCATCAATACGGGGCAATGGATATCTATTCTTTATTGTCACCTTATTCAACTGCCGATAATCAATACACAAATGAAGAGTGCCATCTTTCTTCTTTACAAACAACATTGGCGCTCCCCAAGGTGACACACTAGGGCGGATAAAGCCCTTGTCAAGCAGTTCTTGCAACTGCACTTTCAACTCTTTCAATTCTGCAGGTGCCATTCTGTATGGTGTTATGGAGATTGGGTCCACACCAGGCATAACATCAATTTCAAACTGCACTTCTCTTTCTGGAGGTAATCCTGGCAATTCTTCAGGAAATACATCCGAAAAGTCACATACAATAGGAATGTCCTCCAATGTTGGACTCCCCACTTGGCTGTCTATCACATGTGCCAAGTACGCCTCACACCCTTTTCTAATCATTTTTCTGGCCAGTGCAGTTGAAATGATGTTTGAAGGCAATAACTGCCTCTCCCCATGTATTACTACATCACCATACTGAGGGAGACCAAAAGTGACGCTTTGATCTCTGACCAATCATGGCGTAATGCCTGGCTAACCAATCCATGCCCAAGATAATGTCATAATCTCTGAAGGGCATTTCAATTAAATCAGATAGAAAAGTATGTCCTTGGATCACCAAAGGACAGTCCCTATATAGCCTATTTACCCTGACCTCCTGGCCTAATGGACTAGTTACTAGCACATCATAGTCCATTGGTATACACTGAATAGCAGTAGAGCACATCACACTAGCACTAACATACGAATGTGTGGAGCCAGGATCAAATAACACATACACATCTTGGTCAAGGATGGAGAAAATACCAGCTACAACATCTGATGTTTCAGCCTCTTCCCTCTAACGCATAGTATACACTCTGACTGGTGCGCTACTAGGTACTGGCTAGTTAACAGTGCTCTGACATCCAGGGGTGTTACCAGGACCCCTACCTTTGCCTCTACCTCTAGCAGCTGACTGTGACCCTCTGGGTACAAAGATTTGAGTTGATTCTTCAGGTGTGGCAAAAGATCCAGACTGGCGCGGACTAGTGCAATCCTTAGCGAAATGTCCGCTTCTTCCACAATTAAAGCATGCACCAGTAGCCTTGAAACAAACCCCACCATGAGTTCTACCACACGTTTCACACTGCCGGACCGATAGAGCCCTCTGGTGCCTGCTGGTCTCACGACCGACCGGGTGGTCTTTGGCCAGAAAATCTGCCTCTGCCTCTACGGGAGCTAGATCCCCCAAATTGTTTTCTCTTCCTAGAACCACTTCCAGATGCTTGTTCAGTAGTCTTTTCAGGTTTCTCTTTCTCTTGTGAACCCTTCTTCACTGCCCCTTCGGATTCTATCCTTTCTAATTCCAAGGCTTGTGAGATCAATTCAGCAAAATTCTGATGTCTGAAACCCACAACTTGCATTCTCAGACTCTGCCTTAGCCCAAACTCAAACCTCTTGCATCTGTCTCTGGGGGTGGAGACTAAGCTTCCAGCATAGTGGCTTAGCCTCGAAAATCTCCCTCATATTCTGCTACAGTTCGGTTCCCTTATTTCAAACTCAAAAATTCTTGCAACTTCATATCCACATATGCATCGGGAACCCATTTCTGCCTGAATTCCCTCAGGAAGTCTGTCCATGTCAGCACAGGTGGCTCAACCAGGCTGTGGGGGATGGTCTTCCACCATTCAAACGCATCCCCTTGCAACAAGGAAACAGAATACTCAAACTTCAATTCTTCTGTACACTGTAGCTTCCTGAAAACTCGTTCCATTCTTTCCAACCACTGTTCTGCCTCCAGTGGATCCACAGTGCCTTTAAACTCGGTGGCCCCAAATTTCATCAGTTTTTCATATTGCCGAGCTGAGGGCTATGGTTGTGCTACAGGTACTGGCATCTGAGCTTGGGGTGGCACATTACCCGCCATTTGCTGAAAGAAGGCAGCCATCTGCTGTACAAATTGAGCAGGAAACTGCGGTGCTGGAGCAGGAGCTGGAGTGGCTGACCCACTCACATTCTGGAGTGCTGGGGCTTCCCCTTGAACCTCAGCCTCAACAGATTGTTCTTCGGAATGATCTCCTCCTTCCATTCCATTTTTCACAATTTTCTACTTCCTGAGATCAAACACAAGGAGGTTGGCCTCCATTAGTGCATATTCATGATGTAAATATGTCATATGTATCAATTAAAGACACTTGAGCAGTTGTACTTATCAAAGAAATATTCACATACATAATCAAAATTTATTACAAAACCATGCTCTGATACCACTAAAACATGTCACACCTTACCCCTCCATAAGGCATAACATGATCCCGTAGAATACTTAATGAACTACCGAACTTCACCTACCGATAACTCATTAAGTACCCTACAAGGGATTTTAAAATAATTTTCTTACATTTTGGAAGTGGTGAGCATTTTAGTGAGAATTAAAAACCATTTATTCAAAGCTTAAGGACTAGTAAAAATTTTTGTCCATTTAAATTTTGCCGCAAATTTTATAAAAGTTTTGATAGAGTTCCCTCTGTATTTTGAGAAACCAGTTCTTTAAAGACCTGTAAAAAAACACTTCCAAAATATTTCACAACTCCAAATCTCCAATAAAACTCAAATCAACCCAATTCAAATCACTTCAAGGCAATTTCCACAATTTAATCAAATTTGGTCATCACAAAATTTTTAATACTTCATTAACAAGGCATAAAGTAGAAAATTCATATTTACAGAAGAAAATCAAAGAAAAATATTATTACAATTTATTTACAACTGCTCAATTTACATTGATACTTATGACATTACAGTATTTATATCAAAATAACCATAAGGGTATAAAATAATACCCGTACAAAAGGAATCAAGAAGTTCTTGTCAATCCCGCAGCTCACTCTGCTACTTTCTCCTTGTTCTTATCTGCGACAGTAAATTAAACTATCGCTGAGTATAAAATTACTCAGTGGTGCACAATAAAAATTTAAAATACAATAATTAAATCATTCATTGCCAAACACAACTCAGATGTTTCTCAAACACATTTCAACAATTATCAAAGTTCCGAATAACACCATTTTGTCAAATAATCTATTAAACACAGTTTAGTCAAACAATTTCATAAACACAGTGTTGCCAAAGTCATACACAACTTAAGCCATGACATAAAATTTCTGATCAATGCCGCGTTGTACACCACGATAAAGCAATCTACAACCCCATTAATCGAAATCAATGAGGGAGGTGGCTAGCTAGCTAATGAGTACTCATCCGATCTACAACCTCAACTGGCAAGCCAGAGAGGGAGGAAAATAAACGATCTCAACCTCATAAATGGAGGAGGAAGTGTGATACTATCATGCTAAGTGTGAATCCAAAATCAATTTAAAACAATTATTTTCAATAATTTATGAGAGATCCCAAACAATTTTCAAGTCATTTTTGTCGTCATAAAGTGGCAACACAATTCATAAATAACGCAGCGACTTCATAAAGTATAGCAATTCAAATTTTCAATTGGAAAACAATTATATAAATTTATTGTGCACAAACCTGACTGGAGTCGCCTCTAGGCCTTGACTCAGTCTCTCCGAGCTTCCAAGTCTTTTTTAGCTGAAACACACAATTTCATAGTGTTTCAGTACCATAACTTAACATAAGTCCAAAAATAAATTTAACTTCACTTTGACTAGCTCTATTGCGTTAAATTCGACGTTCTCAAAGTTTTTGTGTTTCGGGTTACTATTCACTACACTACTCAAGTAAAATTATTGACTTTTTAAGGATTAATAGGTATGGGAACTCCAACTTCACCCACATACCACATTTTGGTCACCAAACTTGTTGGTTTTGGTCATTTTTTCAAAGCGTAGGTCATTTTGGCAAAATTGCCAATTTTCGGTTTTGGTGCTCCGAAATTGCACTGTTCCATTGGTCGATCTACTGTTGGAATTTGACAAAACTTCCTTCATAGAAAATGTTCCTTATTGTCTTAAGTGTATTCCCATTTTTGGATCACCTCAATCGGAGTTTTTTAGCTCAAGTTATGGCCAAAATAAGTTTACTATTCACGTGCACTATTCATACTGGTATCTTGGGTTCTAGCAGATTTTGATCCAACTTTGGTCAGTAATTTGATCAAGTTAAGTTCATAATTTGGTCTAAATTTCTTCATATGAAATGTTCTACTATGTCTTAGATTTCCATCGGTTCAAGAATCGCCTAAATCCGAGTTTCCTAGAGAGAGTTATAGTCATCCAAACATTACTGCTCAAATGAAAATCTGCAGTGTTGCAGGTTTGGTAACTTAACTTTGCTCAATAATTGGAATGGGTTAATGGCATAATTTGGGGTGATATTCTTCATGAAAGTTTTATATCTATATCTCCTCTAACCCCTGGCCAATTTTCAGGTCAATTTGACCTGTCTAACTCGAGTTATGATCAAATGAACAGTTACTGTTCATTTGGTCAGTTTGGTGCAGTGGCAGCCTGCTCTCATTTCACTTTGGTCAATTGTTTCACCCAGTTTTGGTCAGTTTTTGGGCATGGTTCCTTAATGAAAATTGTGGTCTTTTATGTCTATTTTCATCCCCAATTTGTGGCATATCAATTGGACTTGTAAAATTTGAGTTTTGGTCCTTCAAAGTGGGTTTGGTCATGCTGCCAGTAGCATGACCATTGGACCTACGAATTTGGTTTTCATTCCAACAATTTCCACACAACTTATTTGGTCATAATTGACCATTATTTCATTTCACAATAGGTCAAACATGCCATTTATGCATTTCTCCAAATTTTGGTTCATAAACGCTAACCTCCAAACCTTAATTCACTTAAATTGTGCAATTAACTAAATTCAAAACTTTAAACTATAATCAATCAACTAATTAAGACTTTTAAACTCATTCTATCTCATTTAATTCATGCAATTCATACTCCCTTCAACTAGGTCAAAATTTCAGTTTAGTCCTTCTCCCATGTTTGTTTCATTTAATCAAGTTCTAAGCTCACTTTCAACCATCACATATGCATTTGAATGGGTAATTAAAGAGTTTAGCATACTAACCTTAATTTAAAGGCCAAGCCTTCAATTGTTCTCTTTCTTTCCTCTTTCTTTCTTGTTCCTAGGTTGAGATTGCAAGGTCTAATGAAGTTTTTAGGGGAGTTATGTGGATTGGGTGAAGAAATTCAAGCTTAAAAGTAAGCTTAAATGGAAGAAGCTTTCATGGAGATGAGAGGGAGAAATGGGGCGGCAAAGAGAGAAGAAGATGAAAGGATTTTTTTGTTTTTTTTTTTTCTTTATTTTCTTTCATGTTTATCCCTTTTAGAAGACCAAAAATTCTAATTTAATAATTCACTTAATTAATTTGTTTATGACATCATTCATTATGTCATCAACTTTGACTTTTCCATCTTTTTCTTTTTTTTCTATTTATTTTTTTCTATTAGTTCTTTAATTTAATTCTCGATTCTGAAATTTTCTTTTCTCCAATTTTATTGGACAGTTAGGTCAGGAGTCAACTCTCGGGGTCAATTGACCAAATCGCCCCTCGCCCGTTCATCCCGGTTTGCAAATAATCCAATATTTCTTCCGGCTCTCTGACCTAATTATTTGACTGACTTAACAATTCTTTTTCGTGATTTTCTCTTTTCCAATGTGTTTATAAGGGTCCTAAGGACCACAGCATCACTTTTTACGGTTCGAAATTTGAGTTTAAAACAACTTCGCAGTCGTTCCCGAGGAAGTCACTCATCGCTGTGACTCTCGGCTCGTTTTACCTCTTATGTTCTGTTTTTCTTATTTATAGTTAACTAATTAAACATTACTAATTATTTGTGTTTATGGCTTTTCAAATAGTCTTAAGTGTGGCCTTAATCCCATTAATTGTCCGGACCGACACCGGTCACCGGAATAGTTAAATATACCAGGCTATACCAATAGGGGTGTTACATGTGAAGGGATTTTCCTTAATAGCTGCTCCAATGACCAAGTTGTTACACAAGAATGTCAGATTTGACTGGAATGACAAGTGTCAGACCAGTTTTGAGAAGTTGAAGGCTATGTTGACAGAGGCACCAGTGTAAATACAAAGGTCGAAAGGACTTTGTGGTCTACAGTGATGCCTCTCATAATGGGTTAGGGTGTGTATTGATGCAAGAGGGAAGGGTGGTCGCTTATGCTTCCAGACAGCTAAGGCCACATAAACAGAATTACCCTACCCATGATCTAGAGCTTGCAGCAATTATCTTCACACTGAAGATATGGAGGCATTACTTATATGGTGAAAAGTGCTACATTTACATAGACCACAAAAGCCTGAAATACTTGCCAACCCAGAAGGAGCTTAACCTTAGACAGAGACGATGGATTGAGTTCCTGAAGTACTATGATTGTGTAATTGACTACCATCCTGGGAAGGCAAATGTAGTTGGTGATGCTTTGAGCAGAAAGTCCATCACAGCTTTGAGATCATTGAATGCCCGTCTATCTTTGGTTTGAGATGGAGCTATTTTGGCTGAGTTGCACGTGAGGCCAAACCTACTACAGCAGATTTTAGATGGGCAAAAGGCAGATGAAAAATTAATGGCTATTATGAGCAAAATCTCAGAGGGAAAAGTAACTGACTATGAGGTGAAAGCAGATGGGTGTCTCTACTACAAAGGAAGAGTATGTGTACCAGATAATGGGGAATTAAAAGCCAATATTCTGAAAGAGGCACATGCCAGTGTTTATGCTATGCACCCAGGAAGTACAAAAATGTATCATGATCTGAAACTTCAGTATTGGTGGCCTGGTATGAAAAAAGGACATAGCTGACTATGTGACTAAATGCTTGACATGTCAATAAGTCAAGGCAGAACATCAAGTTCCATCAGGTTTGCTACAGCCTATACGCATACCTAAATGGAAATGGGATCGGGTCACCATGGATTTTGTAAGTGGTCTACCTCTCACCCAGAATAAACATGATGCAGTATGGGTGATAGTGGATAGATTGACAAAGTCAGCACACTTTCTGCCAGTTAGGACTGACTACTCATTGGAGAAGTTAGCAGAATTGTATATCAGTGAGATAGTGAGACTGCATGGAATTCCACTTTCCATCATATCTGATCGAGACCCAAGGTTTACATCGAGATTTTGGAAGAAGTTGCATGAATCCTTGGGTACACAACTTCACTTCAGCACAGCTTTCCATCCTCAGACGGATGGGCAATCAGAAAGAGTAATCTAGGTAAACAATTGAAACCAATTGACTTAATACAAATATTGAACTAAAATGATAATAATAACATGAAATATATGTCAGGTTCTTGAGGATATGCTGAGGAGTTGTGTCATTGAGTTTGAGGGAAGTTGGGATAGATATCTTCCATCGCGTAATTTGCATACAACAATAGCTACCAAGCTAGCATCCAAATGGCCCCATATGAAGCAATCGTATGGGAGGAAATGTAGAACTCAGCAGTCTTTGGACTGAATTGGGCGAAGACAAATGGTAGGGCCGCACTGTAAAACAGACTGAGGAGAAAGTAAAACTAATCAAAGCCAATCTGAAGGTTGCCTCAGACAGACAGAAATCCTATGCCGGCTTGAAGAGAAAAGAAATAGAATATGCGGTTGGTGATAAAGTGTTCCTCAAAGTGTCACCGTGGAAGAAGGTACTGAGATTTGGAAGAAAAGGTAAGTTAAGCCCTAGGTTCATTGGCCCATATGAAATCATTGAATGTGTGGGTCCAGTGGCCTATAGGCTAGCTTTACCACCAGAGCTGGACAAAATCCACAATGTGTTCCACGTGTCTATGCTAAGAAGATACCGCTCAGATCCTTCACATGTCATCTCCATGGAAGAAATTGAAGTACAACCGGATTTGACATATAAAGAAGAACCCATACGGATCCTGGCTCGGGAAGTGAAAGAATTGAGGAATAAGCAAATTCCACTGGTGAAAGTGCTTTGGAGGCACCACAACACCGAAGAGGCAACTTGGGAAAGTGAAGAGATGATGAGGCAACAGTTCCCTCAACTGTTTGCATCAGGTAAATTTCGAGGACAAAATTTAAATTAGAGGGGAAGAGTTGTAACACCCTCCCTGTAGCAATTCCGTACATTCTACTATTTCGGTGATCGGTGTCGGTCCGGACAGCTAGAACGTCTGGAAAAATATTTAAACTAAAGTGAGGAACCATAATTAACTCAAATGTTGATAAGAAAAATTTAGAAAATATTTTAAAAATAAAATACAACAAAGTTAAATGACCCGGTGCCCAAGTGATGGGTAACCTAGTGAGAAGTTGCGGTTCTCGCAACTAGGAGCCCTAGACCCGAGAGAAAAATTATAAAATAATTTTTGGGACTCCAGAGAATGGTCATTGAGGTTCCTAAGGCATTAGAATGCCAACAAAATATTTAGAAAAATTTTTCAATTGGTACAGACAATTTTGACCCGTTAAGCCAAACGGAGGGCATTTTGGTCATTTCGCCTTCAGAGGCGATTTTTGGCCGACTTGTCCAGTTAAGTAAATAATTATTATGATCTAAAATATGAATAAATATTGCTAAAAATTGAATTGAAAATGAGTAGAAAAGAAAAGAAAAGAAAATGAAATAAAAGTCATATTTATGACATGAGCATGATGCAATTAAAATATTTTCACCCAACCAAATTTTGACACATCATTAAAAACTACTTAAACATGAATAAAAGGAGATAAAAATTGAAAAAGTGGACAGCCATCTTCAATCTTTGGGCTGCAGAAACATTGAGAGAGAGAGAGAGGAGAAAAAAACTCCATGAAAGCTCTTGTTCAAGCTTGATTTTCCCTAAGTTCTCCACCCCAAAACCCTAAACTTCCTTCACAAAAAATTATCCCTAAACCTTGAGGAAGCATAAGGCAGCAGAAATTTGAGGAAATTTTGAAGTTGGGCAAGTCCAAGTTAGGTCACAAGTGAGGTTAGTGCCATCTTTCTTTTTTTTATTTGGATAATCATGTTAAGGCACTAAGTTAGGCTAAGAAATTGTGGGATTTGAAGGGAATTATGCATGCTAGGGTAGAGGTAAATTTTGGTAGCCTATTGGGAGTAGGGTTTTGATTGTTTTGATGGGCTTAGAATGGATTAGAGATGGTGTTTGAAGTGTATATACATATTGATAATGAATTAGTGTGTTTAACTACTGCATGTTGTGTGAATTGGAATGGGGAATTATGGTTTTGAAGAGAAATTTGGACTTTGTTTATGTAATATTGAATGAACATTCTAAGGGTCAATTAGTGACCATTTGAGGGAGATTGACCATAACTTGGAGTGAATTATAGCATTAGAAAACTGATTTGGTATGCTACCTAGTGAGAGCAGTAGGTTTGGATGTAAGTCCAGCCTGTTTGGAAAGCCACAACTTGGGCTGTGTAGGTTCAATTGGTATTTGGCCAATTGGACATGAAACTAGACACATAATGGCACAACTTTGGTGAAAAAACCATGCCCAAAAGACCAAACCAAGTGGACCAAAAACTTGCCTCAATCCGGGTGTCCTGCAACCAGTTTCTGCAGAATGACCAAATGAACAGTGATTGTTCATTTGGCCATAACTCAGTGTAGAATGGCCCAATTGACCTGACATTTTACCAGCAACAAGCTGAGATATAGACCAACAACTTGCATGAAGGAAACTACCCCAAATTATGACCAGAACCTATTCAACAAGAGAGTGTAAATTACTGTTTACTACACTGTAGATATAGTCAGTTCTGAAATTTTTTAATCCGGCCAGTTGTGGTTTTTGGACCATAACTTGAGCTACAAAATCCAAATGGAGTGATTCAAAAAAAGAAATTCAACTACACAAAATAAAGAACAACTTTCATGTTTATCATTTTCCCAAATTCCCACCGCAACAGCAACTAATGGAACAATAAAAATTGGGTAGGAAAACTGAAAATTCTGCTCCATTAATTTTAAGCTTAGAAATGGTATTGTTAACCAATACCAATAAATTTTGAATGCAAAATGTGGTATGTTGAGAGTGTTAAAACCAATGTACCTATTTTCTATGCAAAAGTCAACATTTTTGTTGACTAATGAAGGGAATAGTAACACCAAAACTTGAAATTCAAAATTTGTAAAATTCAAAAGTATCAAATGCCCTAGTATACCTAACAAGATTGGTTTGGATAGTTTGGCATGCCAATAGGGTTCAGTTAGCAGTACTGCACATGGCATTATGCCATTTTGTGATTTCATGGCTTTTAGCCATTCTGACATTTTGTTGATATTTGGCCTTGTGCCTATTGTTTTACAGCTTATTAGCTGTTCTGTTGCACACCGGGAGATGCATATGTGACCGATAGTGTGACGGCCCGAGGTACTAGATACCCAATGCCAGTTTACCCATTTATCCAGTCCAGTCATCCAGTATAGGTTACTTGGGCAACCAAAAATGAAAGTAGATAAATTTAATGAAATAATGAATATAACAAGTACAAAATAAGTAAGACTACAAATACTCATCAAAAATTTATTTGCAATAAGACACCGATACATTCACTGCATATTTACTTCCTGTTATTTCTTTTTATTTTATTATTGGCACCACTAAGCATTATTGCTTAGCGCGTTGCTTTTGCCACGCGTAGGTTCTGGAGATACTGACCGAGAGCCCAGTAGACTACAGGCTGGGTGAGACCTCCTGCAGTTCTGCATAGTGTCCGTGTCACCTCACCCTCTTTAGTGCATTGGTAGGACACTAAGTCTCATTTTGGTATTTTGTAACTAACTTTTATTTTCTTTTGTGTAATTGAAACTTATGTAATGTATTTTGATGTTCATGTAAATAATGGAAATTGTGTTTATGAATGGAAAAGTGAATATTTATTTATGACTTTTACATGATTATTACATGAGATGAATGATTGAGAAATGGAAATGTTGTTGAAAAACATATTGAGATTTTGATATTGGAGTTTGAGAATGATTGAATATGATTATTGGAAGTGTTTTTCACAGGTTTCGAAGAACTGTTTTCTCCATTTTTAGCCAGATCACTGCGGATTTTCTATAAAATTTTCGGAACCTCAAATAAATTATAATTTCAATAAATGACTTAAATGAATTATATTTCATAAATTATATTCAAAACTATGATAAAAGTAAATTAAGGAAGAATAAAAATGATTGAGATAAAGTAGAGTGTTCCGGTACACCGTGTGACATATCTTACTCGGATATACTGTAGACGGGTAAGGGGTGTCACACCAAATGGAGTGATTGAAAAAATGAAATTCAATTAGACAAAATAAGGAACAACTTTCATGTTGATCATTTTGCCAAATTCCTACTGCAAAAATGACCAATGGAATAGTAAAGACAAAGCATGAAAACTGAAAATTCTGCCCAATTAACATTAAGCTTAGAAATGGTATTGGCAACCAATACCAACAAATTTTGAATGCAAAATGTGGTATGTTGGGAGTATTAAAACCAATGTACCTATTTTCTATGCAAAAGTCAACATTTTAGTTGACTAATGAAATGAATAGTAACATTCAAACTTAAAATTCAAAAATTGTGAAATTTAAAAGTGTAATATGCCCTAGTATACCTAACAAGATTGGTTTGGATAGCTTGGCATGCCAATAGAGTTCTGTTAGCAGTACTATATATGGCTTCACGCCATTCTGTGTTTCATAGCTTTCCATGCCATTCTGTGATATAATAGCCTTTGGCTATGTTATTTGAATTGATGTATTTTAACCCTGACAATTATTACAGCTTATTAGTTGTTCTGTTGCACACCGGGAGACATAATGTGACCGATGGTGTGATGGTCTGAGGTACTTAGTACCCAGTGCTAGTTTACCCATTTATCCAGTCCAGTCGACTAATATAGGTTACTCGGGAAATGATAATAAACCTTACTAAATTATAATTGAATAATACTGCAAATAATACCAGAAATTAAGTCTACCCAAAAATGAAATCATACATTCTGCATAATTATTTTATTCTATTTTATTTTATTTTATATTGTCACCACTAAGCAGAATTGCTTAGCGCATTGCTTTTGCAACGCGCAAGTACTAGAAACCTAGCTGGGGAGCCCAGCAGACATCAGACAATGTGAGCCTTCCGAGCTGCATCCGGAGTCCAGAGTCACCTCACCTCTACAGTGCATATGATAGGACATTAGGATTTTGGGTAGCATTTTGTATTTTGTATTTTGTATTAGTTTTGAGATTGTAACTATAAACTCTTGAAATTATTGATGACGTAAATATATGAAATTTCATATTATTGAAATTTTCTGTATATTATGTTGAGAAATATTTATGAATGTGCTTCCAGTAATGAAGTGAATAGAAAAAAATTTCTGAAAATAGTGTTGTGATTGAGATTGAGATTTTGAGATTGACTTGAATGTGTATAATGGAGTTTGGATTTGAAAATTATATTGGAAGTATTTTTAAGCTGGTTCAGAAGAACTGTTTTTCTAATTTACAGCCTGCATTCTGCCAGATTTTCTATAAAATTTGAGAAAAAATTCAAATTTATCAAAAAAATTGTAAATAAATGAATTAAAAGGGGATAAATTGTAATAGAAATATAAATAAGTGCTCCGACACACTAAGTGGCATATCTTGCTCGGCTACACTATAGACGGGTAAGGGTTGTCACACGAGGTGAACAATTGATGAGTAAATAGTATTGGTTAAAGTGCTAAGGAACCATCATTCAGGCCAAAAAGCTACTTAGGAGCGTGAATAGGACATGAGGAGACAGCACCCACAAGTGTTCAGAGACTGATTCCAGGTAAAATTTTGAGGACAAAATTATTTTAAGGGGGGGAGAATTGTAACACCCCTATTTGCATAGCCTGTTATATGTTACTATTTCAGTGACCGGTGTCGGTCCGGACAATTAAGGGGATTAGAATCACACTTAAAACAACTAGATAAGCCATAAACACAAATAATTAGTAATTGTCAATTAGTTAAGTATAAATAAGGAAAACAGAACATAAGAAGTTAAACGAGCCGAGAGTTACAGCGATGGGTGACCTTCTCGGGAAGAACTGCGAAGTCGATTTAAACTCAAATTTCGAATCGTAAAATGTGACGCTGCGGTCCTTAGGACTATTACGAACACATTGGAAAAGAGAAAATCATGAACAAGAATTGTTAAGCCAGTCAAATAATTAGGTTAGAGAGCCAGAAGAAATATTAAATTATTTGCAAACCGGGTTGAACCGGCGAGGGGCAATTTGGTCAATTGACTCCGAGAGCTGACTCCTGACCTAACTGTCAAATAAAATTAGAGAAAAAAAATTTTAGAATCAGGAATTAAATTAAAGAACTAATAGAAAAATAAATAAAAAAAGAAAAAAAAGAAAAAGTAAAAAGTGATGACATATGCATGACCTCATGCATGATGCAATAAATATTATAATTAAAATTTAATTAATTTGATTTTATGGTCTTCCATAAGACTAAAAACATAAAGAAAAAAAAAAAGGAAAATTTATCTTCTTCAAGCCGTCAACCACCTCTCTCTCCCTCACCCTCACTTTCCTCCATTAAGAAGCTTTTAAAGCTTAAAAAAACTTAGTTTTTCCCCACAAATTTCAACCCTAGATCCTAAAAAGCTTCTAAGTTACCCTAGAAAAGAAGATTGAAGAAGAATAGGAAGGAAGAAAGTGAAGGAATTGAGAAGTTAAAATTCAAAGTAAAGGTTAGTGCTCTAACTCTTCACTTCCTAGGTTTGATTCATGTGTATGTAATGAAATTGTTTGGAAATTATGAGAAAATGGAAACAAATTAAATGAAAACATAGTTGAGGGACCAAATGTAAATTTCGGCCAGCCATGGTACCTTGAAGTTTTGATATGTTCAATTTAATTTAGACATGAATTTGACATTGGGTAAGGTTGAATATGTGATTAGTGTAGTAAATTGGGTATGAATTAATCAATTGCATGAATTAGGGTTTTGGCACCTAGGGTTTGGAAGGCAAAAATGTGAGAATTGGTCAAATAGTGTGTTTGACCTTGTTTGTGATGAAAAATTGTCATTTGTGACCGATTGAGATGTGTTGGAAGTGTTAGAAGTGAGTTTAAATTCGGATTGAAAATGGCCATCTTGCAGGCAGCAGAACCAAGGTCCCTTTGAGGGACCAAAACTGAAAATTTACAAGTCCAATTGGTGTGAGGCTAATTGGGAATGAAAATAGACATAAAATGACACAATTTTCATTTAGGAATCATGCCCAAAAAGTGACCAAAACCTAGTGAACAAATTGATCAAATCCAGATTTATGCAGTCTGACCTGTACAAAAATAACCAAATGAACAGTGTCTGTTCATTTGTCCATAACTTGGGCTAGATAGGTCTAAATGACCTTAAATTTTACCAGTGGACATATGAGATATAGGCCTAAAACTTTCATGAAGAAGACAAACTAAAATTATGCCCTTAACCAAGTCATTTGGCCACCCAAATTTGGTAACCTAAAACTGCTAGAACCAGTTTGGTGTCCAGAAATCTGGGTTAAGTCCAATCCAGCAGCCATGATTCAAATGGCTATAACTTGAGCTACAAAACTCCAATTAGAGTGATTCAAAAAGGAGAATAAAGTTAAGACAATAAGAAATAATTTCTATGAAGAAAACTTAGCCAAATTCTAACAGCAACAAGACCAATGGAATAGTGCAACATAGGACACCAAAACTGAAAATTTGCAATTTTGCCTAAAAGACTTAAAATTTGAGAAAACAACCAAAACTATCAAATTAGATAACAAAAATGTGGTATGTGGGTGAAATTAGAATTTTCATACCTATTAAGCATTAGACAGTCAACAAATTGACTTGAATAGTATCATGAATAGTAACCCCGAAATATAAATTTTAAAGAACGTCAAGTTTAGTATATTAAAGTTAGGTATAAGTAGATTTGAATTTATTTTTGGAGTTATGATAAATGGTGATACTAAAACACTGTGAAACTGTGTGTTTCAGTGGAAAAGAATATCGGGAAAGAATCTGAGACATCGAGTCAAGGCCGAGAGGCGACTCGTATAAGGTTTGTGCACAACTAACTATTTTGTTACTTTTAACTTCTAAATTGATTTGAACAAGTTTATTTTATTATTTATAATTTTATTGTGTTGAGGATTTAAATTAATTGAATGAAATTGTATAAATTAAATGTAAATTTTCTTGTGCATTTATGGATTTATTACATGGTTTTGAGGATTGTAAATTTTAAGTTTGATGTGTTGCCAACCTTGAGCATGAATTTATGATGATTAAATGTGTTGATGATTTGTAAACACTTTGTAAATAGAAATTGTTTTGAATATGATTTGAAACCACAGTTGACATGGCAAAATATGTTGTGAATTCTCATTAGCTTGTCTAGTGAGATATCTCCTCCACTAGATGGGGTAAGTTCCTTCCTCTCTGGCTTGCCAGTTGGGGAAGAGTTTGAATGAGTACTCATATATACTAGCTAGTCTTTGTTCCTCCCTTTTAGCCTCGGTTATTGGGAGAGTGTGAAATGTCGTGGTGTACAACACGACATCTATTTGAATTTTGGGTCATGGGTTCAACTGTGTGAATTGTTGGCAACGCCCTTTAAATTATACATTGTTTGATAAATTATGATTGAAATAAATAATTTGTCAGTGATTCAAAATATTTTCGTATTGTTTCGGGATTTAAAAGAAATGTAGATAAATAGTTACTATTTGATCAAAATGTTATTCAAATGAATAATTTGCATGAATGAAAATATTGATTTCTGAATATTATGAATTTTAAAGAATTTAGAAATTTTTCTTTGTTATAAATTGTCAAGCATAACTTGCATTAAGTTTTAAATTATTAGTTTGTGCACCACTGAGTTCACCACTCAGCGATAGCTTTGTATGCTATCGCAGGTGAAAGAAAATATAAAGCAGCTGACCAAGATTACAAAAAGGTATAGTGAGACTATCTTCGGGTATATCATAGGTATACCCTTGTACTTTAGATTTTGATGTAATTCTGTAATTGTATGTATGAAATTTACTTTGAGCAATTGTACCAACTCTTTTGTAATATATTTTTGGATTGTAATGAAATACAATTTATTATAAGGTTATCTTGAGATTTTATGTATTTATGAAGTTTACACTACTAAATTTTTAATACTCCCGTGAATGTAAATATTCATTTTGTTATCTTAATGAGATATTTCAATGTTTGATTTAATTTAAACTGCGTATTGAGTTGCTTATGTTGATTTGTAAAATGAGATTGAATAATGGAGTTGTGATTGAGAAAAATATTGGGAGTATCTTTATTTTCAGGTTTTCAAGAACTATTTTCTTAAAATACAGATGGCACTCTGTTAAAATTTTTGTAAAAATTATGAAGATTTTAAATATCTAAAAATTTGATTTATGTTTGGACTTTGAATAAAGGTTTTTAATATCTGAAAAAAAAAATTTTACCCACCAATTTAAAAATGAACGAAAATTGTTTCAAAATCCCTTGTAGTATATTTAATGGGTTACTGGTAGGCGAAGTATGGTAATTCATTAGGTGTGCTACGGGAGCATGTTACATCTTACGAGGAGTAGGGTGTGACATACTATGATTATGAGATTTGGCAGATGGATGTTAAAATAGTTTTTCTCAATGGAAACATTGATGAAAATATTTTCATGGAACAACCTAGGGGTTTTGAATCCCAATATAGTTCCAAGGTATGCAAGCTGAAACGATCCATTTATGAATTGAAACAAGCTTCGAGGAGTTGGAGCATCCATTTTGATGAAGCCATTAAGTCATTTGATTTTATAAAAAATGTGGATAAACCATGTGTATATAAGAAGGTTAGTGAAAGTGCTATCACTTTCCTTGTCTTATATGTGGATGATATTTTATTAATAGGCAATGATATAGGTATGTTGACAACTGTCAAGGTGTGGTTGTCAAATACATTCTCCATGAAAGACTTAGGGGAAGCAACCTATATTGTTGGAATTCGCATCTATAGAGATAGAGCGAAAAGAATAATTGGTTTATCCCAAAGTCTATACTTGGAAAAAGTGTTAAAGAGGTTTAACATGCTTGATTCCAAGAGAGGATTGTTAGCAGTGTGACATGGTATCCATCTTTCTAAGGAAATGTCTCCAAAGATACCTGAAGAAAGAGACAAGATGGCCAGGATTCCATATGCTTCGACTATTGGAAGTTTGATATATGCAATGTTGTGTACTAGGCCGGATATCACGTATTCTGTTAGTTTGACTAGCAGATTTCAATCCAATCCAGGTTTGGAACACTGGATAGCTATTAGGAATATCTTTAAGTACTTGAGAAGAACTAAGGATTTATTCTTGATTTATGGAGGTGGCGACCTATAATTGGATGGTTACACTGATTCTGATTTTCAATCAGATATTGATGATAGAAAGTCTACCTCTGGATTTTTGTTCATTTATAATGTAGGTGACGTCAGTTGGAAGAGTTCCAAATAAAGTATGACTGTTGATTCCACTATAGAGGCCGAGTACATTGCTGCATCAGATGCTGCAAAAGAGGCTATTTAGATAAAGAAGTTCGTGATAGAACTTGCAGTAGTTCCTTCCATTGAGTCAGCAGTTCCTCTCTACTATGACAACAATGGAGCGGTCATACAGGCTAAGGAACCCCGGTCTCACCAAAAATCTAAACACATAGAAAAGTGCTACAACATTATCAGAGAGATAGTTGGGCGAGGCGATGTAGCCATGTAGAAAATAGCATCAGACGAAAATCCAGTTGATCCATTCACAAAGCCTATGTCACAAACTCAGTTAGACCGACATCTTGAGAAGATGGGTCTAAGATATTGTAATGAATGACTCTAGTGCTAGCGGGAGATTATTAGTAGTATGCCCTAGAGCATATCATTTTGTATGTATCTTGTACATATTTTATTAATAAAAGGCAATTTCACTTTTCCATTTACATAATCTATTTATGTGTAATTGAAAAGGTCCATTAATATTTTATTAGAAATTATATTCTTAAGTTGTTAAGAATATGAGTGATAGTATTTCTAGAACAAAGCATCATAAATTGGTTCATAATCGAGGATACTTCACAAAGGACATGACTTATCCAAAAAGATCGTAATCATGTTTGTTCCCAAGGTATTTATATGAGATATAAATAAGATGGAGTGGTGAGTCTCATGCCACATAATAAACATGATAGGCACTTATACATGATAAGTAGGCCAAACTAGTGACGCTTATGATAAGCACATGGAGTTTACTCTTGTCAATGCATTGTCATATATCATATCAGTGCATATAATATTTAGACTTGAGATAACACAGTTATTTTGTATATAGGTAGTTTGAGTTTGATACTGCTTTCATACTTGTACTATGTATGGGTATATGGAGATAGGTGTTGATCAAAATGGAATTCGTTACCCTAAGTAAATAGTGATAATATTTTATGTTCATTTAATTATTCTTGATAATTTAAGTTCCTGTTTAGGACAGATAGATTTAGTCAGAAAAAAGTTTCTGATAAAAAAATCTAATTAATCAAGAATTAGAATTAAAAGAGAACATAATGTTCATAGCAAATGGAGTTTGACATTAACCATGACTGCAGCTGGAATTAGAATTTTATAATGGAGAGATTCTAGTGCATAGTAATGTATGATTAAAGGTTCATTTAAGGTATTCCTTATTACTAATTGGGTGGCTATAGCATGCTAAGCTAGGTGTCAACCATGGTCTATGATGTACCCGAAATGTTTTTGGGGAAATCATTTAAGGTAAGAAATAGTTCTAATGATATTATGGGATAATATCCTTTATCATTGCTAATAAGTAATGAGCCTAGTAAGTCACACAACTACATAAGTTAATCACCAAGTAAAATGTGATTTAATTAATTAATTAAAGAGTTTAATTAATCAATTAAATAGGTTTGATTTACAATAAGATTGTAAGGTTCCTAGCATGACTTGAAATCAAATCTAGATTAATGGATGTCTAGTATAAATTAAATTTATGTTTAAATTATTTAAATATGAATTTAATTGTAAAAAATTAATTAATGAAAATTAATTAATCAATTAATTTATATTTGATATAAATTAATTTGAAGAGGAGAAATTATTATTTTTGAGTAGAGAACTCAAATTAAAAAATATAAAAGTAAGATTAAATCATATGGTGACATGTGGCACAATGAGATGTTAACACATGGCACCATATGATCTTGTCACATGTCTTACTATGATGGAAAACCACTTTTCATGATTTAAATGGAGCTTGACACTTAGCTCCATAGGATTAAGTCAACGAAAAAGCAAGATGGCATCTTATGGTGACATGTGGCAAGGGTAAGTGAGGTTTGACTTTACTATAAAAAGGAAAAGGAAGAAAGAAAATGTATCTTCTCTTCTTCTTCCCATCTTGGATGGCAACAAGAGCTCCTCCCCTTCTCTTCATTTTCTCATCCAATTCAAGAAGAAAAACTTTGATTTTCTTTGAATAAAAAATGCTAGAAATGGTTTCTAGTGCTTTATACATCCATTAAACCTCACTAAAACATAAACCCCTAATTACAAGTGATTGGCAAAGGCTTAGGAAGTCAAATAGGGGCTGCCATTGGTGAGCTTATGGTGGACAAGCTAGAGGGACTTCATTTGGGTCCTAAGTGTTAGTAATATGCCCTAGAGCATATCATTTAGTATGTATCTTGTACATAATTTTATTAATAAAAGGCATTTCCACTTTTCCGTTTACATAATATATTTATGTGTAATAGAAAAGGTCCATTGATATTTTGTTAGAAATATTATTCTTAAGTGGTTAAGAATATGAGTGACAATATTTCTAGCACAAAGTATCATAAATAGGTTCACAATCGAGGATACTTCATAATAAGGACATGACTTATCCAGAAAGATTGTATTCATGTTTGTTCCCAAGTTATTTATATGAGATATAAATAAGATGGAATGGTGAGTCTCATGCCATATAACAAACTTGATAGGCACTTATAAATGATAAGTAGGCCGAACCAGTGACACTTATGACAAGCACATGGAGTTTACTCTTGTCAATGTTTTGTCATAAATCATATCAGTGCATATAATCTTTAGACACGAGATAGCACAGTTATCTTGTATATAGGTAGTTTGAGTTTGATCTGCTTTCATACTTGTACTATGTATGGGTATATGGGCATGTGTTGGCTCCTACTAGTTATATATGGAGGTAGGTGTTGATCAAGATGGAATCTGTTCCTCTAAGTAAATAGAGTTAAAATCCTATGTTCATTTAATTGTTCTTGATGTTTCAAGTTCTGGCCGGAGACAGATAGATTTATTCAGAAAGAGTTTACGATGAGAAAAATCTTTTAATCAAGAACTGGAATTAAAAGAGAACATAATATTCATAGCAAATGGAGTTTGACATAAACCATGACTCGGCTTGAGTTGGGATTTTGTAATGAGAGATTCTAGTGCATGGTAACATATGATTATAGGTTCATTTAAGGTAAATCTTATTACTAATTGGGTGGCCATGGCATGCTATGCTAGGTGTTAACCATGGTCTATGAGGTTCATAAAATGATTTAGAGAAATCATTTATGGTAAGAAAGAGTTCGATGATATTAAGAGTTGATATCATGTCTCATTGCCAATTAGTGATGAGCCTAGTAAGTCACACACATACACAAGTTATCACCTATTTAAATATGATTTAATTAATTAATTAAAGAGTTTAATTGATTAATTAAATAGATTTGGTTTGCAATAAAATTGCAAAGTCCCTAGCATGACTTGAAACCAAATCTAGATTATTGGATGTGTAGTATAAATTAAATTTATATTTAAAGTGTTTAAATATGAATTTAATTGATGAGAAATTAATTAATAGAGATTAATTAATTAATTTATATTTGATATAAATTAATTAGAAGAAGAAAATAATTATTTTGGGTTAAGAACTCAAAATTAAGACACGAGGGCATTTTGGTCATTTTGCGGTGTGACACGTGGCACCATGAGATGGTGACACATGGCATAACACATAAGCTTGCCAAATATTTTTAATCATGTAAGATGATTAAAATCAAGATTAAATATAGGTTTGACACTTGGCACAATGTGATTGGGTCACTTAAACCTAGAGCTAATCAAAAGGTGACATGTGGCTAGGGTTTAATGTGTTAACCTAGCTATTTAAGTGGGGTTATGAAAAGAAAACACAACCAGCAGCCTCTCCTCTCAATTGTCACGCCACTTTGAGCCTCTCCAGCTATTTCTCTTCATCTCTCATCAATTCAAAGAGATTAGCCATCAATCTCTTGAATTAAGAACACTAGAAATTGTTTCTAGTGTCCTGTTTGCATCTCTAATCTCTTAAAAGGCAGAACTTGAATTTCTAATTAATAGAAAATGCTTTAGAAGCTGTTCAAGGGCTGCCATAGGTGTTCTTGGTGTGGACAAGCTAGAGGGACAACATCTGGTGTCTCAAGAAGGCGAATCTCAAAGCGCAGACGCTGCAGCACATCAAGAGGTTAGTGTAATCGTTCTTGATTTAATCTAGGGTTCTAAAATTAATCTGATTAATTTTAAAATCTTAAATGGCAAATACAGATCCAAAAACATATTAAAAGAGTTTTAATATGTTGTTTATCATTGAAATCAAATAGATAAAAATAAATCTTGCATGGTGCATGTGACTCTAGGTGAAAATTTTTGAATTCAATGGTATAAACTTGTGTTTTTCACGCTTCCGTTCCTTCAATTGGTATCAGAGCCACTATATTTGCCATTTAGATTGTTGATTATATAATTTAATTGTGTGTTTGATCATGAGATCAAGAGATTCATTGCTGGTTGGATCATGAGGTGTGGCGGCACACATGGTGAAGCCACCATTGGTGGCGGCAACAATGGTTCCATGGGTGGTTCAAGGTTTGGCTTTTAATTCTGCAATTGTTGTATGATCTAAGGCCTATTCTTTGACTAATTAAAGTGTTTAATTAGTTGTTTTAATCACACAATTAAATTATGATTCAAATCAGAATTTTAAAAATTGTTTGAATGTGATTCAAATCTGAATTTTAAAAGTTGTTTGAATGTGATTCAAATCTGAATTTTTAAAGTTGTTTGAATCATATTTAAATCTGATTTTTTAAAATTGATTCAATAAAATTCAGATCAGATTTTTTAAAAAATATTTGAATGTGATTCAAATCTGATTTTTTAAAAAATGTTTGAATGTGATTCAAATCTGAATTTTTGAAGTTGTTTGAATGTGATTCAAATCTGAATTTTTAAATTTGTTTGAATGAGATTCAAATCTGAATTTTTAAATTTATTTGAATCATATTCAAATCTGGATTTTTAAGTTGAATATGAGATATTCAATTTAATTTAAATATGTATGTTTTATTTAATTGTTAAATAGTGATATGCATGATGGATGATCATGGACTATAAAAGACCAATGTGATTGGATTTATTTCTTTTATGTTTCTTTGGGATTGTAAATTAATTAATTTATTTTAATTTATTTTGGGCATGTATAATTAAGTTTATAATATTTTTGGGTTGTAATTTTATTTATTTAAGTTCTTGTAAATTCGCCTTGGTATGCCAAGGATTACTATGTAATATTGGATTGCAAGAAGTTTAAGGAGGTCAAGAGCATTGGTGGGACCAGTGGGAGGAATTCAATATCAAGTGTTGATTATGTACTCCTTCAGTAACTCTTGTAATATGAATGAATGAAATGCACCTAGGAATGCCCTGATTCAATTCTTGGTGGCTCAGAATTGAATCCCTTAGAAAGTCCATGATCATACCATATTTACTTCTTATCCATGAATGCATGAGATGTATGGGAATGTATGCAATTATATGATATATGCATGCTAAATGGATAATGTGCAAAGTGAGACCTTAATAGTAAATAGAATGACCATAAAATCTTCCAAACAAATGATTAAGTTGGAAATGCTATAATTAAAGTAATTATAACATAAGCCCTCCATTGGGGCAATTATTTTAAGAAATTTTAAATAGTTGCATGAGATGCAATTAATTTAAGAGATTTTCTTAAGAATAATTGTTAAGCATGAGATGTTGTAAATATGTAAATGGTTTGGTGGCCAATATTGGATGTACCTGAGGACATTAAAATTATTTGCATAATTACTGGCTCAATGGGATCAACTTAACTAATGCAAGATAAGTCAATAATGGATGTACACAGATTTTGAGCATTAGGGGCTAGGTAAAGGATTGAACCTCACATGAGATGTGATGTGCAAGGAGTTGATCACTTATTGTTTATTGTTATTCAAATAATGGATTTACCTGATTATGATAAATAGAATTATAAGAATTCAATCACCCACTAGAAATCCATCCAACTAGGATTTCCGTTTTCTACTTTGGAAGTGTAGGATTCGCTAAGTTAGTGGGAGGACCAATTTGATTAAAAGACCATAATCATTTTGGTTAATTACATGATATATTTACTAATTAATCTGGTTATTTTCTGATTAATTTTACGATAAAAATGAGCACAAAACAACCACCACCATCCAATATCCTTGCAAGCATACTTGATCACAGAGTTGACAGGACCTAATCATGCGATTGGCTAAGAAATTTGAAACTTGTCTTGAACCTTGAACATATAGGATATGTTCTAGATTCAAATGTTCTGGTCCCTTACCTCCAGAGGCCACTTAAGAGGAACATGAAACTTTGGACAAGTGGAAGGAGCATGATATGAGAGCTAAGTGTTACATGTTTGCTTCCATGAGTAATGAGTTCTGAGCGACATGAAAACTTGCAGAGTGCAAGTGAGATCCTCCTTCACCTACAAGAGTTGTATGGTGAGCACAGCAAGAATGCTAGGTATGAGATATCTAGACAGCTATTCCGTATGAGGATGTCTGAGGGACAGAATGTTGGGGATCATGTCCACAAGATGATTCGGCTGATTGAGCAGTTGGAACATCTTGACTTCAACATGGATTTCCAACTACAAACGGATTTGATCCTTCAGTCCCTTCCTGAGTCTTTTGGGAATTTTGTGACAAATTTCCATATGACTAAACAGGAATGCACCTTAGCTGATTTACTCAACATGCTGGTTATTGCCCAAAAGAATATGCCAGGCAATAAAGGAAAAGAGGTGGCTTTGGTTGCATCTTCTTCTGCTGGAAAGTCCAACAAGAAGAAGGGCAATAAGAAAAAGAAACCTCAGATTCCTGGTCCTTCTAAGAAAATAGCTAAACAAGAAAGAAAGACCAAAGCTGACAAAGGCAAAGGAAAGTATTTCCACTGCCAGCAGGAAAGTATTTCCATTGCCAGTAAGAAAGTGTTTCCACTGGCAAGAGTATAGCAATCTAAATGAATGCAATGCCATGGTTAAAACCAACTCAAGTTCAAAATATATTTGGCACTTAAGGTTATGTCATGTTGCAGAAGATAGGATTGCAAAACTGGAGAAAATGGAGATTTTATCCTCATTGGGCTCTGAGCCTACTCCAACTTGTGAATCTTGCCTTCAGGGCAAAATGACTAGATCACCCTTTGTTGGACAAGGGCTAAGAGCTGAAAATATTTTGGAGCTAATACATAGTGATGTATGTGGTCCATTTAAAGAAATGGCTAGAGGGGGCTTTCATTATTTTATTACCTTTACTGATGATAAATCAAGGTTTGGGTATTTGTATTTTGATGAAATACAAACATGAATCTTTTGAAAAGTTCAAAGAATTTAAATCTGAAGTAGAAAATCAAACAGGAAAGAATATTAAAGCTCTTCGATCAGATCGTGGAGGTGAATATTTGAGTCTTGAATTTGATGAATACTTGAGAGAGCATGGCATTGTTTCTCGGTGACTCCTCCGAGGCATACGGTGAATGGTGTATCTGAAAGGAGAAATCGTACCTTATTGGATATGGTGCGTAGTATGATGAGCTATCTTGATATGCCAATCTCCTTTTGAGGATTTGCATTAGAATCGACTTTATATATTACGAATAGGATTCCATCAAAATCAGTTTCTTCCACACCTTATGAGATATGGCATGGAAGAAAACCAAGTCTTAAGCATGTTAAGATTTGGGGTTGTCCACTTATATCAAAAGTGAACAACGATAAATTGGAGACGGATCGAGAAAGAGGTCGATTTGTTGGATATCCAAAGATAGTTTTGGATATTATTTTTATTTGCCTACTTCACAAAAGGTTGTGATAAGTAGAGATGCCACATTTCTTGAACAACGGTTTGTTCAAGAAGGAGGCAAAAGAAGGCAAATAGAGTTAGAATTGGAGAATTCTAACCAACCAACGAATCGGATGGATATAGATCCATCTAGTCAACCTATACAGTTGATGAAACATCTACATTTGTTCCTCGTCGAACAACGGGGTATCTCACCCACAGTGAGATATGGTTTTCTTCATGAAGAAGAACAAGAGTTGTCTACTCATGAAGAAGTAGATCATGGAGATGATCCACTTACCTATGAAGAAGCTATATCGGATATAGACTCTTCAAAATGGATTGATGCTATGAAATCGAGATTGATTCCATGTATAAGAATCAAGTTTGGGATCTTGTTGACCCACTGAAGGTATTGTACCTATAGGGAACAAATGGGTTTTCAAGAAGAAAATTGGTTACGATGGAAAGGTAGAGACCTATAAGGCAAGGCTAGTAGCGAAAGGGTTTCGCCAAAGGCAAGGAATAGACTATGAGGAGACTTTCTACTTTGTTGCCATGCTTAAATCAATTAGGATTTTATTAGCAATAGCTGCATACTATGATTATGAGATTTGGCGGATGGATGTCAAAGCGGCTTTTCTCAATGGATACATTGAAGAAAACATTTTCATGGAACAACCTAAGGGATTTGAATCCCAAGATGGTTCCAAGGTATGCAAGCTAAAGCGATCCATTTATGGGTTGAAACAAGCTTGAGGAGTTGAAACATCCGTTTGATGAAGCCATTAAATCTTTTGGTTTTATCAAAAATGAGGATGAGCCATGTGTATATAAGAAGGTTAGTGAGTGCTATCACTTTCCTTGTCTTATATGTGGATGACATCTCGTTGATGGGTAATGATACGGGTATGTTGGCGACTATAAAGGTATGGTTGTCAAATACATTCTCCATGAAAGACTTAGGGAGGCAACCTATATTCTTGGGATTCGCATCTATAGAGATAGAGCGAAAAGAATAATTGGTTTATCCCAAAGTCTATACTTGGAAAAGGTGTTAAAGAGGTTTAACATGCTTGATTCCAAGAGAGGATTGTTACCAAGTGAGACATGGTATCCACCTTTCTAAAGAGATGTCTCCAAAGACACACGAAGAAAGAGATAAGATGGCAGGATTCCATATGCTTGACTATTGGAAGTTTAATGTATGCAATGTTGTGTACTAGGCGGATATCGCATATCTTTAGTTTGACTAGCGGTATCAATCCAATCCAGTTTGGAACATCGGATAGTTGTCAAGAATATCCTTAAGTACTTGAGAAGAACTAAGGATTTATTCTTGATTTATAAGTGGAGACTTGCAATTGGATGGTTATCACGATTACGATTTCCAATCGGATATCGATGATAGAAAGTCTACCTATGGATATGTGTTCATTTGTAATGGAGGTGCGATCGGTTGGAAGAGTTCCAAGCGAGCACGCATTGCAGATTCCACTACTGAGGTGAGTATATTCTTTGCATCGGATCTTGCAAAGGAAGCTGTTTGGATAAAGAAGTTCGTGAGAACTTACGGTAGTTCCTTCCATTGAGTCGGCGGTTCCACTACTGTGACAATAATGGAGCGATCATCTGAGCTAAGGAACTAAGGTCTCACCCAAAATCCAAACACATAGAAAGGCACTACCACATTATCAGAGATATAGTTGGGCAAGGCGATATAGCCAATGCAGAAAAATAACATCAGCTGAAAAATCCAGCTGATCCATTCACTAAGCTTTTGTCACAAGTTCAGTTAGACCGGCATCTTGAGAAGATAGGTCTAAGATATTGTAATGAATGGCTCTAGTGCTAGTGGGAGATTGTTAGTAATATGCCCTAGAGCATATCATTTAGTATGTATCTTGTACATAATTTTATTAATAAAAGGCATTTCCACTTTTCCGTTTACATAATATATTTATGTGTAATAGAAAAGGTCCATTGATATTTTGTTAGAAATATTATTCTTAAGTGGTTAAGAATATGAGTGACAATATTTCTAGCACAAAGTATCATAAATAGGTTCACAATCGAGGATACTTCATAATAAGGACATGACTTATCCAGAAAGATTGTATTCATGTTTGTTCCCAAGTTATTTATATGAGATATAAATAAGATGGAATGGTGAGTCTCATGCCATATAACAAACTTGATAGGCACTTATAAATGATAAGTAGGCCGAACCAGTGACACTTATGACAAGCACATGGAGTTTACTCTTGTCAATGTTTTGTCATAAATCATATCGATGCATATAATCTTTAGACACGAGATATACACGATTATCTTGTATATAGGTAGTTTGAGTTTGATCTGCTTTCATACTTGTACTATGTATGGGTATATGGGCATGTGTTGGCTCCTACTAGTTATATATGGAGGTAGGTGTTGATCAAGATGGAATCTGTTCCTCTAAGTAAATAGAGTTAAAATCCTATGTTCATTTAATTGTTCTTGATGTTTCAAGTTCTGGCGGAGACAGATAGATTTATTGAGAAAGAGTTTACGATGAGAAAAATCTTTTAATCAAGAACTGGAATTAAAAGAGAACATAATATTCATAGCAAATGGAGTTTGACATAAACCATGACTCGGCTTGAGTTGGGATTTTGTATCAGAGAGATTCTAGTGCATGGTAACATATGATTATAGGTTCATTTAAGGTAAATCTTATTACTAATTGGGTGGCCATGGCATGCTATGCTAGGTGTTAACCATGGTCTATGAGGTTCATAAAATGATTTAGAGAAATCATTTATGGTAAGAAAGAGTTCGATGATATTAAGAGTTGATATCATGTCTCATTGCCAATTAGTGATGAGCCTAGTAAGTCACACACATACACAAGTTATCACCTATTTAAATATGATTTAATTAATTAATTAAAGAGTTTAATTGACTAATTAAATAGATTTGGTTTGCAATAAAATTGCAAAGTCCTAGCATGACTTGAAACCAAATCTAGATTATTGGATGTGTAGTAAAAATAAAATATATAATTAAACTGTTTAAATATTAATATAAAAGATGAACAATTAATTAAAAGAGATTAATTAATTAATTTATATTTGATATAAATTAATTAGAAGAAGAAAATAATTATTTTGGGTTAAGAACTCAAAATTAAGACACGAGGGCATTTTGGTCATTTTGCGGTGTGACACGTGGCACCATGAGATGGTGACACATGGCATAACACATAAGCTTGCCAAATATTTTTAATCATGTAAGATGATTAAAATCAAGATTAAATATAGGTTTGACACTTGGCACAATGTGATTGGGTCACTTAAACCTAGAGCTAATCAAAAGGTGACATGTGGCTAGGGTTTAATGTGTTAACCTAGCTATTTAAGTGGGGTTATGAAAAGAAAACACAACCAGCAGCCTCTCCTCTCAATTGTCACGCCACTTTGAGCCTCTCCAGCTATTTCTCTTCATCTCTCATCAATTCAAAGAGATTAGCCATCAATCTCTTGAATTAAGAACACTAGAAATTGTTTCTAGTGTCCTGTTTGCATCTCTAATCTCTTAAAAGGCAGAACTTGAATTTCTAATTAATAGAAAAGGCTTTAGAAGCTGTTCAAGGGCTGCCATAGGTGTTCTTGGTGTGGACAAGCTAGAGGGACAACATCTGGTGTCCTGAAGACGAATCTCAAAGCGCAGACACATTGCGGCACATCAAGAGGTTAGTGTAATCGTTCTTGATTTAATCTAGGGTTCTAAAATTAATCTGATTAATTTTAAAATCTTAAATGGCAAATACAGATCCAAAAACATATTAAAAGAGTTTTAATATGTTGTTTATCATTGAAATCAAATAGATAAAAATAAATCTTGCATGGTGCATGTGACTCTAGGTGAAAATTTTTGAATTCAATGGTATAAACTTATGTTTTTCACGCTTCCGTTCCTTCACTAAGAGCATCCAAAGAGTTGGAATTCCATCAGTTGTGCATCAAAAGGTTAGTACTCAAAATCCCCTTTTTAATTAGGGATTAATGTGAATTAAATGTTAATTCACAATCTTAAATGGAAAATAAAAGTTTAAAGCACGCTAAAATGTGCTTTAATATGCAATTGAGCATTGAAAATTGATTAGGACTATAACACACTTGTATGATGCATGAAACCCTAGAATGGTTTTTGAAATTTTAATGCTTTAAATGCCTTAAATCCATGCTTCCACTCCTTCATAACAGACTATAAAGACTGGATACATGGAAATATACTAGTTAGACATCCATATATCTATCTTGTATACATCTATCATGTCAGGCACAAGGCCAGCGGACAGGCATAAAATCATAAATCATATTAGGCACAATGGCCAACGGGCAGGCATAAAGCCTGTAGAACAATCATATTAGACATATGTTGTCTACCAATGATCGCTCATGTAGGCAGTACTGCTATCTGTAGACCCTAATTGGTATACCAATTGATTCAAGCTATATACATAAGTCTAGGTATACTTTGGGCAAATTAGTGTTATTAAGAACTTATGGACTCATTATTTCATTTTATGCACTATTAGTGCTCTATAGCAATTTCATGTTATTTGGTAACCCATTTAGGTAACTTATATATGTCATGTATCAAATAATTTCTTGAACCTTTCTTTAGGTCCAGATTCTATCCCCTATTTTTGCCTAGCAATTTGGCTAAGATGTAAGGTCTGTTTGAGCACACTTCCTTCATGGAAGTTGTTTCTCTATGTTTAAACTTTGATTTCTCTTTTTGAATCATGCAATTTGGAGTTTTAGAAACTTAAGTCATGGTCAATTAACTGACCTGGACTCATGAACCCTGTACATTCAGAATTTCAGGTTCAGGTCAGTGTCTACAATTCCCATTTTACGGTCCTTACACTCAAAATTTGAGTAAAATTCCTAAACCAAAGTTGGAGTCTTGTTTCCTAAGTTTCCAAAACAGTTTAGCTCATCCCAATTTGAGTTTCATTTGAGTTTCCTAGTGGGAGATATGATATAAATACAGCTCTGGGGTCAAGTGGCTATATAGTTCAATTTTAGGAATTTCAGAATTTGGAATGCTGGCTTGTCCTAGCAAATTTTTCAAGTTTCATTAGATTCTGGATTTTGGTCAAAACATCAAAATTGTAGTTCTAGGTCTTATGGAGATTTTGGCTTTAGAATCACTGAATTTGCAGTTTTGTGGTCTGAGTAATGGCATTTTTGCCAAAGCTGGTCGGCTAGGTCAAAGTCCAGAAGTTCAGGTCAGGTTCTAGTTCTGGTCAGAATTGTTGACCTAAATTTTTCTAGCAAATTGGTTGGGTTAGAGTTAGAACTGGGCTCTGTGTTCTTCATGAAAAATGTGCTCCTATATCTAACCTTTTCATTGGTTCAAGAATCAAGTCATTCTGACCTTCCTAGAGTGAGTTATGCTCATTTGAATATTTACTATTCATATGATTATTTTTCCAGGTCCAACAGGTGGTTACCCAAATTCAAGCCAATTTCAGGTCATGTTAAGTTCAGTTTCTGGGTATGGTCTCTTCATGAAAAATGTGGCATCATGTCTTTGGTTCAATGTCCAATTGGTCTCACACCAATTGGAGCAATGTGGCTCTACTTATGGCCATATAACCACACTAGACTTAAGGTCCAGAATCCTACACAAGAAATTCAGCACTTCCAATTTTAATTCCACCCAACTACCAAACTTCAAATCACATTTATTACACTTCAAATAGTCAATAAATAATCTCAACAATGTCAATTAGACATCAATTCACAAAACTCTCAATTTTGGGTCAAAACCTAACTATCAAAACCACATCTCATGCAAACTCCTACCAAGTCAACATAACTATCTTGTAAACTTATCAACAACACTACTAGACAAGCTAATTCAATCAAGAATCATCAAACCCCGATTCCCCTCATGGCTGTCGAAATTTTAGTTTTTCATATACCCCTCATATTCTTTCAATTTCATACAATTTCAACTCCTTTTAACATGCTTATCATGATTAAAGGAGGTATGGATAATCTTGCACTAACCTTTTGTTGATCAAGTTTGACCTTGCTAGAACTTCAATTAACCTCTCTTTCTTGGCTGCCAATAGCTTCCCCAAGGTGTAGAATCAAATTGTAGTGAAGACAAGTATGGGTTTTAGGGTGAGAATGGAAGGAAAATCAAGTTAGAAAAATTGAAAATGGTGGAAGAACACTAAGGAAGTGGTTTGGCCACGGTGGATCAAGGAAGAAGAAGAAAAACTCATTTAATGAAACTTTGTCTTCTAGTGGTAATATTTTTCCATAAAGAAAAATTATAATAATTAATTTAAATTAATTTACTTTTTCACTTTTATACTAATTCCAACTATGTCCCTTATTAAATTTCCATATCTCTTCATATCTTTAATACAATTTCAAATTTTTAATGTCACTCATTTTAATGGACATTTAGGTCAAAAGTCAACTCTATGTGCCAAATGACCAAAATGTCCCTCATCGGGTTCTAGTCAATCTTTTTCGATAATACCAATTAAGTCCATAACCCGATGACCACTTTGATTTTTATACTGCTTATTCAATTTATTTTTATCTTATTTTTAGTCCTCAAACTGACTTTGAATAGTATTATTTACTTACTAAATATGGCACTATTTAGAGCACCAAAAGTCGAGGACATTACAAGTAATGTCTCCAAATCTTAAGAGCAAAAACAACTGCTACAAGCTCCAAATCATGGGTGGGATAATTCCTCTCATGTGGCTTAAGCTGGCGTGAAGCATAGACAATGACATTTCTATCTCGCATCAACACACAGCCTAGTCCACTATGAGAAGCATCACTGTAAATAGTATACTTTTTACCCAATGTAGGCAAAGTCAATATTAGAGCTTTAATTAAACACCCTTTTATCTTATCAAAGCTCTCCTGACACTGGTCAGTTCACTGAAATTTTACATCTTTTCATAACAACTTAGTCAATAGAGATGCTAACATAGAAAATCCCTTCACAACTCTGCTATAATAACCAACTAAACCAAGAAAATTGTGAACTTCTATAACATTCTTTGGCGGTTTCCAATTAAGGATAGCTTCCATCTTACTAGGATCCACTTTAATTCCCTCTGCATACATAATATGCCTTAAAAAGGCAATCTCCTTTAGCCAAAACTCACATTTGGATAATTTGGCATACAACTACTTCTCCCTCAAAATCTACAATACAATTCTCAAGTGCTTATCATGCTCCTCTCCATTCTTCGAATACACCAAAATATCATCAATAAACATCACCATGAACTGATCAAGATATGGTCTGAAGATTGTGTTTATCAGGCTTATAAATGCAACTAGAGCATTAGTTAACCCGAATGGCATCACCAAAAATTCATAGTGGCTATATTGAGTCCTGAATGCAGTTTTTGGAATATTTTCCTCCTGCACCGTCAGTTGATAGTATCCCGACCTCAAATCTATTTTGGAGAACACAGTTGCATCTTTTAACTGATCAAACAAATCATCAATCTTGGGCAGAAGATATTTGTTCTTCACTGTCACCTTGTTTAGCTGTCTGTAATCTATGCACAAATGAAAAGTACCTTATTTCTTCTTAACAAATAATACTGGCACTCCCCACGTTGACACACTAGGGCATATGAACCCTTTATCAAACAATTCTTGCAATTGCACTTTTAATTCTTTCAATTCTGCAAGCACCATCCTATATGGAGTAATGGATAGTGGCTCCACTCTAGGCATAACCTCAATCTCAAACTGCACTTCTCTAACTAGGGGCAATCTTGGTAATTCATCAGGAAAAATATCTAAAAAGTCACACACTGTAGGGATATCCTTAAGATCTAGACTCCCCACATGTGTGTCTACCCTATGTATCACCACATCTGTATACTTAGGGAGGCTAAAAGTGACTGTTTTCAATCTACAGTCAATCATTGCATGATGCCTGGATAGACAATCCATGCCTAAAATAACATCATAATCCTTAAAAGGCATTCAATCAAATTAGATAAAAATGTGTGGCCTTGAATCACCAATGGACAATCTTGATATAGTCTATTCACTTTCACCTCTTGTCTTAATGGACTAGTCACTAACACATCATAATCCATTTTCACACAAGGAATAGTAGAATAACAAACAACTCCAGCACTAATATAAGAATGAGTAGAGCTAGGGTCAAATAATACATACATATCTTGATCAAAGATAGAGAATGTACCAGCCACTACATTAGAAGTTTCTACCTTTTCCCTCTGATGCATAATGTATACTTTGGCTGGTGCACCACTCTGCTCAGGCTAATTAACTATACCCTAACTAACAGTAGTACTGCCTTGGCCTTTACCTCTACCTCTGCTAGCAGACTGTGAAACTCTTAGGGCAAAACCCTGAACTAACCCCTCTGTTGTGGTATATGCCATTGGTCTGCATGCACTAGTGTAATCTCTAGCAAAATGTCTAGTTCCTCCACAGTTATAGCAAGCTCCTATGGCCTTATAACATACTCCCGCATGAACCTTACCACAGGTCCCATATGTGCAAACAGATGATGTTCCTCTGGACATTTGCTGACTAGGTCTAGCTGGCTTCTGTACTGAATGTTTGCCTCTGCCAAATCTGCAAGTACTAGGTCCCCCAAAATTCTTCCTTTTCCCCAAACCACTACCTAAACTCTGAAGAGTTGTCTTTATACTCTTTTCATTCTCTCCCACTCCCTTCTCAACTGTTTCTTCAAATTTTACCCTCTCCAGCTCAAGAGCTTGTGAAACCAATTCTGAGAAGTTCACATATCAGAAACCAACTACTTGCTTCTTAATACTTGGCCTCAAATAAGCCTCAAACCTCTTACATCTGTCTCTGCTGGTAGTAGGTAGGCCTCCTGCATAATGACTCAAGTGGGAGAATTCTCTTTCATATTCGGCTACTGTTTTGTCCCCCTGTCTTAAACTCAAAAATTCTTAAAGCTTCATATCCACATAAGTATTAGGGATATTTCTGTTTAAATTCTCGAAGAAAATCATCCCATGTTAAAATGGGAGGCTCCCTCAGACTATTTGGGATAGTCTTCTATCATTCATGCCCATCCCCCTGAAGTAATGAGACTGCATACTCAAATTTTAAAGCATACGTACACTGTAGCTTCTTAAATACTCAGTCCATTCTTTCTAGCCACTGCTCTACCTCTAGTGGGTCTACAGTGCCCTTGAATTTAGCAGCCCCATATTTCATTAACTTCTCATACTGCCTCTGTGGGGGTTGTGCTTGTACTTGTACATTGCCAGCCATTTGCTAGAATAATGCAGCTATCTACTGAGTAAATTGAGTAGGAAATTGCATTGGAGGGGCTTGTGCAATTGGCTCTTCTGCACCCTAAGGAGTTGGGGGCCTCTCCCTTAACTTTAGCTACTACTAACTGTTCTGTAAAATTATCCCCCTCTTCCATACTAACACACAAGGTTTTCTACCTCCCTAAACAACCAACACAAGAAAATCTACCCAAGAGTTCATTTTCATGATGTAAATGCACCATATGTATCAATCTACAACATTTGAGCAGTTATACTTATCAAGAAATATTTTTAATTTGCAATTCAAAACTTACTCTGATACCACCAAAACATGTCACACCTTACCCTTTCATAAGATACGACATGATCCCGTAATATGTCTAATGAATTATCGAATCACCGTCCACTAATAATCTATTAAACATACTATAAGGGATTTTGAATGATCCAAATTCATTTTTAAATTAAATTCGGTGATAACAGATTTAATAGTGGTTCAATGGTTTAAGAAAAATACCATAGAATTAATTAAGAAGAAATAAGTATTTTTAAATCTTAAAGAAAATTTGATGAAAAACCAGCGTGGTGAAAGCTAAAAATTCAAGTAACAAAAAATTTAAACCTGTTAAAATAAACCTATAGCAATATATATTTATCATAGATCATCAAAACAATATTTCATAAAAAACTGTTCTTCATTCACAACCAAAGAAATAAATATTTACAAATTTACATTCAGTTGATGTTACAAAAAGAATATTACAACACTTTTGTATAGCTACTCAAGCTTTTCCTTACATACATATAGCCATTATTTAATTAGAAAAAAATTCAAAAGGGTATACCTAAAATATATGTAACACCCCTGTATTCGGTAGTGTGTTCTACTGTTTCGATGACTAGTTTCTGTTCGGACAGCTAGAATGCCTGAAACTATACTTAAATATTAATAAGGAGACATGAAATGATGAAATAAATAAAAAGAAAATACAAGAAAAATTAAGGAAAAATAAAAGAGAGAAAATGAAACTAAGTTAAACGAGCCAGCACCGCAGCGATGGGTGATCGCACGGGGAAGTTACGGCGCAGGCAATAGCCGACCCTAGGACTATAGGAAACCCTCGGAATTTAGTTTTAAGACATAATTAAAGACTTATTGAAGTATAAGTGATATTAGAAAAGTCAAAGAAAAATTAATTAATTAGTACAAAGAAAAACGAGAAATCGAGAAACCGACAAAAATTGATGTTACCGAAAAATTGGGAATACAACCCGAATAGGGGCATTGTGGTTAATTGACACCTTCAGTTACCTTTTGACCTAAATGACCACTAAAAATAACTGACATTAAAGTTGAAAAACTTCATGAAAAATGAAATTGTAAATGAAATATATAAATAAGGAAAATTAGGGGGTAAGAATTAGAATAATTGAAAGTTGAATTAAACTAATGTTATTTCTACATTAGTGGACCACTAAGTACTTTGTAAATCAATTAAAAATTTTTCATCTCCCACTAACTTCTGCAAAGCCATCTTCTTTCTTAAACTCTCCCTCGGCCGAACCAAAAAGCTCCCAAACTCTCCCATGGCCATCCAAGCTCCAACCTCCATGCATCCATGATCCAAGCTCCCAATGGTTAAGGTTTCTTCATTAAACTTGACCACCACACCTTGGGCAGCACTTAGGGAACAAGAAAGAAGGAATTTGGTGGAGTTTTGAGGAAGTTCATAACAGGTAAGTGGCCATTTCTTCATCTTTTTTTTGTTAAACTTTGAGTTGATGTTGTGGTGAGTTAATTTATGGAAGAAGTTTTGAGGTTTGATGAATTATTGGTGATGTACCATTTCAGCAGCCATGAAAGTTAAAATGTTTAGCTTGTTTTTACATGTAAATGATAGGAAAGTATATTGATTAATGTTATAAGATGTTGTAGCCAATGTGTATTAAGTGTATGTGGTGATTGAACAATTGATCTTGAAGTTGAAGAAAGTATGGGAAACTTTGGCAAATTGGAGCATTTCGGCAACCTTGAGAAGGTCATGAGGAATGCTTAAATTCATGAAGATTATTTGATGAAATGTGATTTTAAAGTTACTAAGTATATATGTAATTTATTAGTGAAATTATATGTTATGGTTAGGAGTGATTATGTGTATATATTGTTAGAATTGGATCGGGTGAATTGGAATTGTAATTGGTGTATTTGTCACACCCTACCCATCTGTAAGGCATGACATGATCCCCTAGTATACCTAATAAATTACCAACTTCGTCTACTGATAACCCATTAAATACACTACAAGGGATTTTAAAACTTTTCTTACTTCTTTTTACAGTGGTGAGCATTATTTACAGGTGTTAAAAAAAATTTGAACTAAAGTGAAATAGCTAACACATTTGAAGAAATAATAATTTCTGTAAAAATTTTGGCAGAGTGCCATTTGTATTTTGAATAAAGCAGTTCTTCAAAAACCTGTAAAAAGTACTTCAAATATATTTCTCAATCTCAAACTCCAACATTTAATCAACACAATATGTTTCTTAACTCAAAACCACAATAATTTTTCAATATTTCCAAAGGCTGAGATAAAAGAAATATAGTACAAATTTTACAAGCCCAAAATAATTTACAATTTATTTTACAACTTCAATGTACAATTTTAATTTACAACTGCTCAAAATCAAGAATACTATATACATACAGTGAACATACATTACAATACAAAATGCAAAATACGGCATACTCAATATACCAGATGATCTCTCAGTTTGCCCTAGCAGTCTAGTCTACTGCCCTGTCAGTCTGTCTACCTGCGACAGCAATGAAAAGCTATCGCTGAGTAAAATTTACTCAGTGGTGCACAATAACAATTTGAAATGCGATATATAAATCTTTTATTTACAATTCATAAATCAAATGATTTACAATTCCATTTCACAATTTAAAAAGTTCATATAACACAAATTTGATCAAATAACTGAGTAACACAGTTTTGCTAATCAATAACACAATTTGATCAAATAACTGAATAACACAGTTTTACCCATCAATAACACAATTTGATTAAATAACTGAAGAATACAGTGTTGCCAATCAATAACACAATTTGATCAAATAACTGAATAACACAGTTTTACAAATCAATAACATAATTTGGGCCATGACACAAATTTTCCACACATGCCGTGTTGTACACCACGACAAGACACACTCAACCTAATAATCGAAATCAATGAGGGAGGAAGCTAGCTAAATAATGAGTACTCATCCACACTCACCTCAGACTGACAAGTCAAAGAGGGAGGAATATAGTGTACTTATCAGAGCACTTGCAGGCGTTACGTATCGCCATCCCTGCAAGCTCCTGGGTTCACGCGTGAGAGTTCCCAAGAATCGTAGATGTTACGTATCGCCGTCCCTACTTTGCTCCAATATCACTAAACACAATTTATCTCAAAATTTCCATTTACAAAGTAGGCAAGACAATAATTTCCAAAACCAAAACAATTAAAAATTATTCATAACTCATTTCTCCAAATAAATTTACTAGTAAAAGCAGTGAATATAAAAGTATTGTGGACGGACACAATTTAAAACTATAATGTTCAATTAAATTTTTAAGTAGAAAATGAGAAGTCAAAATTATTATGCATAAACACAATTTAAAACAATAACATACAAATAATCATAATTTATTTCAATTGAAAAATTCAAAAGAAATAACTACTATGCACAAACACAATTTAAAACAATAACATACAAATAATCATAATTTATTTCAATTGAAAAATTCAAAAGAAATAACTATTGTGCACAAACACAATTTAAAACAATAACATACCATAATCATAATTTATTTCAATTGAAAAATTCAAAAGAAATAGCTATTGTGCGCAAACACAATTTAAAACAATAACATACCATAATCATAATTTATTTCAATTGAAAAATTCAAAAGAAATAAATATTGTGCACAAACACAATTTAAAACAATAACATACCATAATCATAATTTATTTCAATTGAAAAATTCAAAAGAAATAAATATTGTGCACAAGCCTCTGATAACTGTCTCTTGGCTCTGACTCAGTGTTTCCTTCATTTTCCCTGAGTCTTTGCTAACTGAGAAATATAATTTGAAGTGTTTCAGTACTCATTTAAACTGTCTCTAAGAATAAGGTTCAATAATTAATTTATCGAATTCTATTATTTCCTTAGTCAACCTAAGATGTCGACCCTCGATGCAGTCTAGGTGAATTAGGTTTCAATGTTACCAATATGTCACATTTTATAGCCTTTTAGTGTTGGTACATGTTACCCAATTCATTTCCATGTATAGTGCACTTTAGTGCAATTTGTCAGATTTCGGTATACTAATTTGACCTAACCGGATGACCTAGTTCCCTCGGTTTTCGGGTTTCGGTCAAAACTACAAACTTGTAGATCTATGTCTTATTGAATGCAGGGCAAAATTTCAGGTCATTCTGAGTTTACTAGACCAAGTTATGGTCATTTTACTATTGCTGGTCAAAGTGCATTATAATTGGTCACTTTAGGTCATTTTAGGTCATTTTAGGTTCGGCCAGTTTTTGGACCCAAACTTGTGCAAGCTATTTGACTTGCTTATGGTCATTTCTGGGCTTTGGTGTCTTCATAAGACTTGTAGATATATGTCTTAACTATTCATGGTAAAACTTTCAGGTCAATTGGACCTATTTTGAGTGAGTTATGGCCAAAACACTAACTACTGCTTGAATGGTCAATTTTCAAGCCTTAAATGCACTAATTCGGATTTGGTCATTTTTCAAGTTACCTTCCAAGTAGAATTTTGGTAAGCTTCCTTCATGAAAGTTGGCACTTTTTGTGCCTAGTTTCACCTCCAATTGGTCTCATACCAATTGGAGCCACATACTTAAGGTTCTAAGCCTAAAACATAAACTGCCCTATTGCATTTTGTTCATTACTCATCAAAGGACACTTTTAACACTTACCAAGTTACACATTCATGCCAATTCTGGTTTGTACCATAACTTAAACACATTTCATAACACATTTTTGGTCACTTTGGCAGCTTATAACCACACTCAATATGCACCTTATAGTACAGAATTTACCAAGTCCAATTTACACACAATTTAACTACATAATATGGCTCATTCACATGTCCAAACTCAAACTCTTACATACATGTACAAGCTGCCACAACAAGTACCATAATTCAACCATACAATTCCATAAACCAAACCATGAAATAACATTTTTTTGGTTCACAATTCAAGCTACCGATTTGTACCTCACTTTGAATAAAGTTCCAAGCTTCCAAATTCAAGTATACATTCACATATACTTAGTATACATCACCCAATTTATTCCTACACATATAAACACTTAATCAACCCTTTAATCTACCATTTATAAGCAAGAATAAACTGCCCTTAAGGAGTTTCCATGGCTGCCAAAAATACACATCTCCCTTAATACATCAATCTCCAAAAATCTCTCCACATTTCAAGTACCCATAACATCCTCACAAACTTTAATGAAGCAATAATCAAAAACACATACTTACCACTTTGGAAACTCTTCAAAACCTCTCCAAAACTTGGTCTTCTTGTTTCCTATCTACTGACTAAGGTGTATGGACAACTTTTAATGAAGGGAAGTGCCAAGAAACAAGCTTGGATCAAGCTTGCATGGAGCTTGTAAACAATGCGTCCATGGAGGTTTTCACTCTTCTATTTTCGGCTGGCTGTCTTAAAGGTGGAAGAAGATGAAGTTATTTCAGCCGAATGAAGGTTAATGGTCCACTTAAGGGAGTTAGTGGACCACTAAGTGAAGTTTAATGTTTATTTAATCTTAAATTCCCAAATTCCCACTTTTAACCCCTTACTTTTGCTATTTAATTAATGTACCACCAATTTAATTTTTCATGACATTTTTCAAGTGTAATATCATGTATTTTTAATGGACATTTAAGTCAAAAGATAACTCGGAGTGTCAAATGACCACAATGCCCCTGTTCGGGTTGCATTCCCTATTTTTCGATAACACTGGATTTTGTCCGTTTTTCGATTTCTCACTTTCCTTTGTACTAATTAATTAATTTTTCTTTGATATTTCTAATAGTATTTACACTTCAATAGACATTTATTTAAGTCCTAAAAATATTTTCCAGGGTTCCCCGCAGTCCAGGGCTAGTCAACGGTCCACGCCGCGACTTCCCGGTGCGGTCACCCATCGCTAAGGTTCTCGGCTCGTTTAACTTGGTTACATTTCATTGCTATTATTTTTCCTTTGTTTTTCTTGTATTTTCTTTTCTTGTATTTTGTTATTTTATGTCTCCTCATCCATATCTAAGTGTAGTTCTAGGCATCCTAGCTGTCCAGACAACACTGGTCACCTGAACAGTAGAACGTACTACCGAACATAAGGGTGTTATAGTATTGACAATTTGTTTATTACTGCCCAAATTAATTATAATGTGAAATGAGAAATGGATTTGGTACCATACCAAATCAGAATGGTATGAAAGGTTTAAATTTGGTAAGTTGAATGTGCATTTGGTTTGGTGCCTTAAAAATATGTTAAGGGCAGTATGTGTTTTAGGCTATAAATGGAATTGTGTGACTCCAATTGGTATGAGGCCAATTGAAGGTGAAACTAGGCACAAAATTTGCCAACTTTTATGAAGAAATCCTACCTAAATTTTGTCCAAAAAGTGACATGAGAATTGACCAAATCTGGATTAGTGACTTGGCAAACCTGAAAATTGACCATTTGGACAGCAGTTAGTATTTTGGCCATAACTCACTCAAAACAAGTCTAAATGACCTAAAATTTATATCATAGACATAAAGCTACAACTCTTATGAAGGCACTAAAACCCATAAATGACCATAAGCAAGTCAAAATGCTTGCACAAGTTCGGGTATAAAAACTGCCAGAATCAGAAATGATATAAAAATGACCTAAGTTTGCCATTTTAGTGCAATCTGACCAGCAATAGTAAAATGACCATAACTTGGACTAGTAAACTCCAAATGACCTAAAATTTGTAGCAAAAGTTCACTAAGACATAGACCTACAAGTTTGTAAGTCGGACCAAAAATCGAAAACCGAGGGAACTAGGTCATCTGGCTAGGTCAAAATAGCATATCGAAATCCGATAAATTACAATAAAATGCACTACACTTGAAAATGAATTTGGTAACATGTATCAACACTAAAGGACTATAAAATGTGACATATTAGTAACGTTAAAATTTATTCCCCTAGAGGGCATTAAAGGTCAACATTATAGGTTGACTAAGGAAAGCAATAGTATTAAATAAATTAATTATTGAACCTTATTGTTAGAGACAGTTTAAATGAGTACTAAAACACTTTAAATTGTGTGTTTCAGTTAGAGACTCAGGGAAAGGGAAGGAAACACTGAGTCAGGGCCAAGAGGTTATTCTTCAAAGGCTTGTGCACAATAGCTATTTCTTTTGAATTTTCAATTGAAATAAATTATGACAATTTGTTTGTTATTGTTTTAAATTGTGGAAAATTGTTTGAATGGAAATTTGATGGATACTTATTGCTTGAAAAATATTGCAAATGGTTTGAAACCATAGCTATTATGTATATTGATTGGATTCCTCACTAGCTTGTCTAGTGGGAAGAATTGGTTTTGAATTCCCTCTCTGGCTAAAGTGTTGAGGTGTGTGTCAGTTGAGGATGAATAGGATGAGTACTCATGTAACACCATCCCTGTAGCAACTCCGTACATTCTACTGTTCCGGTGACCAGTGTTGGTCCGGACAGCTAGAACGATCGGAAAAATATTTAAACGAAAGTGAGGGACCATAATTAACTCAAATATTAATAAGAAAAATTTAGTAAAAATTTTAGAAATAAAATACAACTAAGTCAAATGAGCCGGTGCTCAAGCGATGGGTAACCCAGAGGGAAGTTGCGGTTCTCGCAACTAGGAGCCCTAGACTCGGGGAAAATTTCATAAAATAATTTTTGGGACTCCAGAGAAGGGTCATTGAGGTTCCTATGGCATTACAATGCCAAGAAAATATTTAGAAAAATTTTTCAATCGGTACAGACAATTTGACCCGTTAAGCCAAACAGAGGGCATTTTGGTCATTTCGCCTTCAGAGACGATTTTTGGCCGACTTGTCAAATTAAGTAAATAATTATTATGATCTAAAATATGAATAAATATTGCTAAAAATTAAATTAAAAATGAATAGAAAAGAAAGAAAAAGAAAATGACTTAAATCCTTAATTATGACATCACTATGATGTCATTTAAATGCCCTCCACTAATCAACATTCAACAACACAACAAAAATTCTTTAAAAAGGGAAAAATGACAAATTAAGAAACCAATTTCTGGTTTCTTCTTCCTCTTCAAGCCGTGACCCTCTCTTCCATCTCCCTCCATTAAAATTTCTTTCATCACTTCCATTTTCCCATGAATTTTCACTACAAAACCCTAGTCATCTTTCATTAAAATTTGTCTATACCTCTTGGGGAAGTGTTTGGCAGCCTAGAAAAGGAAAGAAAGTGAAGTTTAAGCTTGAGAAAATTCTTCCCTACAAGAGGTTAGTGCCTATCTATACATAAATCTCTCTTATTCCATGTTAGAGACTTCAAATGAGTGAGGATTTGTGGATTAAATGAATAAAATTCATGTGTATGTACACTATGAATTTCGGCAGCCCTAAGAAAGGGATAAGATTGATTGTTTTTGATGGACTTAGAGTGGACTAGAGATCATGATTAAAGAATATATAAATGTGGATAATGAATTAGTGAGGTAATTAAGCTATCTTGTGTAAATTCATAATGGGAATTAGGGTTTTGGGGGTGAAACTTGGACTTTGCTCATGAAATGGTGAGTGAACATTCTAATGGTCAATTAGTGACCATTTGAGGTAAGTTGACTATAATTTGAAGTGAATTAGGGTATTACAAAATGAATTGGTATGCTGCCTAGTGAGGGCAGCAGGAGAGGCTGTGAGTCCAGCCTGTTTGGACTACCATAACTCTGGCTGTGTAGGTTCAATTGGTGTTTGGCCAATTGGACATGAAACTAGACACATAATGGCACAATTTTGGTGAAGAAACCATGCCCAAAAGACCAAATCAAGTGGACCAAAAACTGGCCCCAATCCGGATGTCCTGCAACCAGATTCTGCAGAATGACTAAATGAACAGTAATTGTTCATTTGGCCATAACTCATTGTAGAATGGCGAAATTGACCTGAAATTATTACAACAACAAGTTAAGATATAGACAAACAACTTTCATGAAAAAACCTACCCCAAATTATGACCAGAACCTATCCAACAAGGCAGTTGCAGTCACTGTTCACTGCACTGTAGATATGGTCAGTTTTGCAATTTTTCAATCCGGCCAGCTGTGGCTTTTGGACCATAACTAGAGCTACAAAACTCCAAATGGAGTGATTCAAAAAAAGAAATTCAACTAGACAAAATAAGGAACAACTTTCATGTTTATCATTTTCTCAAATTCTCACTGAAACAACAACTAATGGAACAGTAAAGTTTAGGTATGAAAACTGAAAAATTCTGCTCCCTTAGTTTAAACTTAGAAATGGTATTGGTGATTAATGCCAACAAGTTTTGAATGCAAAATGTGGTATGTTGGGAGTGTCAAAACCAATGTACCTATTTTCTATGCAAAAGTCAACATTTTTGTTGACTAATGAAGTGAATAGTAACATCAAAACTTGAAATTCAAAAATTGAAGAATTCTAAAGTATCAAATGCCCTAGTATACCTAACAAGATTGGTTTGGATAGTTTGGCATGCCAATAGGGTTCAGTTAGCAGTACTGCACATGGCATTATGCCATTCTGTGATTTCATGGCTTTTAGCCATTCTGACTTTATGTTGATACTTGGCCTTGTGCCTGATGTTATTACAACTTATTAGCTGATCTGTTGCACACCGGGAGACACATATGTGACTGATGCTGTGATGGCCTGAGGTACTTGATACCCAGTGGCAGTTTAGCCGTTTATCCAATCCAGTCGTCTCGTGTAGGTTACTTGGGCAACAAAAAAATGAAAGTGGATAAATTTAACGAGATAATGAATATAAAAAATACAAAACAAGTAAGACCTCGATGCATGCACTGCATATTTATTTTCTGTTATTTCCTTTTATTTTATTATTGGCACCACTAAGCATTATTGCTTAGCGCGTTGCTTTTGCCACGCGTAGGTTCTGGAGATACTAACCGAGAGCCTAGTAGACCGCAGACTGGGTGAGACCTCCTGTAGCTCTGCATAGTGTCTGTGTCACCTCACCATCTTCAGTGCATTGGTAGGACACTAGGTTTCATTTTGGTATTTTGTAACTAATTTTTATTTTATCTTATGTAATTGAACTTATGTAATGTATTTTGATGTCCATGTAAATAATGAAAATTGTGGTTATGAATGTAAAATTTGAGTGTTTATTTATTGCTTATATATGAGTATCATGAGAAATGAATGTTTGAGTAATGGAAAGGTTGTTGAAAATCATATTAAGACTTTGTTGATAAAATGGAGTTGGGATTGTTTGGAAATGATTTTGGAAGTGTTTTTCACAGGTTCTGAAGAATTGTTTTCTCCATTTTTAGCCGGTACTCTGCTGGATTTTCTATAAAATTTTCAGAACCTCAGATAAATTATAATGTCAATAAATGACTTAAATGAATTATATTTCACAAGTTATATTCAAAACTATGATAAAAATTAATTAAGAAAAAATAGAGTGTTCCGGTACACCGTGTGACATAACTTACTCGGATATACTGTAGACGGGTAAAGGGTGTCACATTTAGTGGTATCAGAGCACGGTTTAGGCGTTTCTGGGCCTAGATTGAGTCCATACCATGCATTGCATTTGTAAGAGTCGAGGTGACACTAATGCAGATCTGTTTGTCTTTCTTATTTTGAATAGGATATGGACCCTACATCTCAGAGAGCAGTTGAGGAGGAAGTGGAGAGTCATGCTCCACCTGCAGCAGCTGAAACTGGGGGTATGGGAGAACCTGCTCCACCAGCTCAAGCAGAGCCTGCTCAGCCTCCACAAGCCATGTTCCAGCAAATGGCCGAATTCTTCAGACAAATGGCCAGGGTAATACCAGCACCACCACCACCACCTCCACAACCAAAATCACATCTAGAAAAATTGAGAAAGTTTGGAGCAGTGGACTTCTTTGGCAAGAGAGAAGATGATTCTGTTGCAGCCGAGAATTGGTTGAATAGAACAGGCAGAGTTTTAAAACAACTCCACTGCACCCCAGAGCAAAATTTAGAGGCTGCTGTATCTCTGTTGCAAGACGATGCATATGAATGGTGGGACACGGTATCCAGTGAAGTGCAGCCAGAAGTTATAACTTGGGACTTCTTCCTCTTTGAATTCAAGAAGAAATATGTGGGTAGTGTATACCTGGAAGAGAGAAGAAGAGAGTTCATTAATCTGAGGCAGAGACAGCTATCAGTGGCCGAGTATGAGAAGGAATTCGTCAGATTGAGCCGCTATGGAAGAAAGATAGTCCCTAATGGGGCCAAAAGGTGTAAGAGATTTGAAGAAAGATTAAATGACAATATAAAGATCATGATCACTGCCTTGGTTTGCCACCAGTAAGAGACTTCCCAGAAGTATTTCCTGAAGAATTGCCTGGTTTGCCACCAGAAAGAGAAGTTGAATTTGCTATTGAGACACTGCCAGGTACAGCACCCATTTCCATTGCTCCTTATAGGATGGCACCCACTGAATTGAGGGAGTTGAAAACTCAGTTGCAAGAGTTGCTTGATAAGGGGTTCATACGCCCCAGTGTGTCACCATGGCGAGCTCCAGTGCTATTTGTAAAGAAGAAGGATGGGACTTTGAGGCTTTACATTGATTACCGACAGTTGAATAAAGTGACTGTGAAGAACAAATATCCGTTGCCTAGAATTGATGATCTATTTGATCAGTTGAAGGGAGCAGGAGTATTTTCTAAGATTGATCTCAGATCAGGGTATCATCAGTTGAGGGTGAAGGATGTAGATGTGCCAAAGACTGCATTCAGGACCCGGTATGGGTATTATGAGTTTCTGGTGATGCCCTTTGGCCTAACAAATGCACCAGCAGAATTTGTGGACCTTATGAACCGTATCTTCCATCCATACCTAGATCGGTTCGTAGTGGTCTTTATTGATGATATTCTGGTGTACTCCAAGACCAGGGAAGAACATGATGAGCATTTGAGAATTATTTTGCAAACCCTGAGAGAAAAGAAGCTGTATGCTAAGTTGTCCAAGTGTGACTTCTGGTTGAATGAGATTGCATTCCTTGGACACATAGTGTCAGCTGATGGGATTAGGGTGGATCCCAAGAAAATAGAAGCAGTGATGGAATGGAAGCTTCCCAGAAATACAACTGAGGTCAGAAGCTTCTTGGGGCTAGCTGGGCATTACAGGAGATTTGTGAAGGGATTTTCCTTAATAGCTGCTCCAATGACCAAGTTGTTACACAAGAATGTCAGATTTGACTGGAATGACAAGTGTCAGACCAGTTTTGAGAAGTTGAAGGCTATGTTGATGGAGGTACCAGTGTTAACACAACCAGTGTCAGGAAAGGACTTTGTGGTCTACAGTGATGCCTCTCATAAGGGGTTAGGGTGTGTATTGATGCAAGAGGGGAAGGTGATCGCTTATGCTTCCAGGCAGCTAAGGCCACATGAACAAAATTAGCCTACCCATGATCTAGAGCTTGCAGCAATTATCTTCGCACTGAAGATATGGAGGCATTACTTGTGTAACATCCTCCCGGTAGCAACTCCGTACATTCTACTGTTCCAGTGACCGGTGTCGGTTCGGACAGCTAGAACGTCCGGAAAAATATTTAAACTAAAGTCAGGAACCATAATTAACTCAAATATTAATAAGAGAAATTTAGTAAAAATTTTAGAAATTAAATACAACCAAGTCAAATGAGCCAGTGCCCAAGCGATGGGTAACCAAAGGGAAGTTGCGGTTCTCGCAACGAGGAGCCCTAGACCCGGAGAAAAATTCATAAAATAATTTTTGGGACACCAGAGAAGGGTCATTGAGGTTCCTATGGCATTAGAATGCCAAGAAAATATTTAGAAAAATTTTTCAATCGGTACAGACAATTTTGACCCGTTAAGCCAAATGGAGGGCATTTTGGTCATTTTGCCTTCAGAGACGATTTTTGGCCGACTTGTCCAGTTGAGTAAATAATTATTATGACATAAAATATGAATTAATGTTGATAAAAAATTAATTTGAAGTTAGTAGAAGAGAAAAGAAAAGAAAATACAATAAAATGCCAATTATGACATATTATGAGGTCATTTAAAATTGTCCACCAATCACAATTGAGTAACCATTTGACTAATTAATAAAAGAGATAAATAAAGACCAAAAACAAGCAGCCATCTTCTTCTTCAAAATGTGATCCTCTCCTCCATAACCCTCTATGGAAGTTTTCTTTAATTACTTCCATTTTCCCATGAATTTGCACTATAAAACCCTAAGTCCCTTCACTAAAAGCTTGTCTCTACCTCTTGGGAAGTGTTTGGCAGCCTAGAAAGTGAAGGAAAGTGAAGTTTTGAGTTAGGAAAAATCTGCCTACAAGAGGTTAGTGCTTACTTTTACAAATATTTCTTTATTTCTATGTTAGGGACTTGAACTTAGTATGAAATTGTAAATTAAATGGACTAAACTCATGTGTATCTATACCATGAATTTCGGCTGCCCTAAGGAAGGAATAGGATTGATTGTTTTGATGGACTTAGAGTGGACTAAATATGATGTTTAAGGTATTTATATACATGGATAATGAGTTAGTGTATTAACTAGGGTAACTAGTGTGAATCACAATGGGAAACTAGGGTTTTGGAGAGTGAAATTTGGTTTTGGCTTATGAAGTGGTACGTGAACCTTATAAGGGTCAATTAGTGACCATTTGAGGTAAGTTCACCATAATTTGAAGAGATTTAGAGTGATGCAAACTGAATTGGTAGGCTGCCTAGGGTAACCAGTAGGGAGGCTGTGATTCCAGCCCACTTGGACTGCCATATCTTTGGCTGTGTTAGTCCAATTGGTGTTTGACCAATTGGACATGAAACTAGGCTTATAATGGCACATTTTTGCTGAAGAAACCATGCCCAAAAGACCAAATCAAGAGGACCAAAAGTTGGCCCCATTCCGGACACCCTGCAAACAGCCCCTGCAGAATGACCAAATGAATAGTAACTGTTCATTTGGCCATAACTCACTGTAGAATGGTCAAATTGACCTGAAATTTTTACAGCAATAAGATATGATATAGACAAACAACTTTCATGAAGAACATTGCCCCAAATTATGCCATTAACCCATTCAAATTATTGGGCAAAGTTAAGTTATCAAACCTGCAACTCTGCAGATTTTCACTTGAGCAGTAATGTTTGGATGGCTATAAGTCTCTCTAGAAAACTCGGATTTAGGCGATTCCTGAACCGATGGAAACCTAAGGTATGGTAGAACATTTCATAAGAAGAAAGTTAGACCAAATTATGAACTTAACTTGATCAAATTACTGACCAAAGTTGGACCAAAAATCTGCGGACTCCAAAATCTCAAAGCATGAATTGCACGTGAATAGTAAACTTATTTTGGCCATAACTTGAGCTACAAAACTCCAAATGGAGTGATTCAAAAAAGGAAATTCAACTAGACAAAATAAGGAACAACTTTCATGTTTGCCATTTCCTCAAATTCCCACTGTAACAGTGCTTAATAGAATAGTAAAGTTAAGCTTCAAAAACTGAAAATTTTGTTTCCCTTGGTTTAAGCCTAGAAATGGTAATGGTGATCACTTCCAACAAGTTTTAAATGAAAAATGTGGTATGTTTGAAGTGCCAAAGCCAATATACCTACTTTCTATGCAAAAGTCAACTTTTTGTTTGACTAATGAAGTGAATAGTGACACCAAAACTTGAAATTCAAAAATGTGAAACTTAAAAATGCAAAATGCCCTAGTAGGCCTAATGTGATTGGTTTGGATAGTTTGGCATGCCAATAGGGTATTGTTTTAGCGATCGCGAAAGGCATTATGCCTGTGTTCATGGCTTTATGCCCGTATTCATGGCTTTTATGCCCGTATTCATGGCTTTTATGCCCGATTATGTGATATCATGGCTTTTTAGCCATACTGACTGCATACATGGTTGACGTTCTGCGTCCCATGGTATGACGGCCCGAGGCACCACGGTGTCCAGTGCCAATGACCCGTTATCCAGTCCAGTCGTCCAGTATAGGTTACTTGGGCATGGAAAAGTATAACTGTGATTGAACTGATTATTAAAGAAAATACAAAAATTAAGTATCAGGAATGATTACAAAAATACAAAGAAGCTCAAGATCATGAAGAAAATAATTAACGAAATGCATGAAGAAGTTAATATCATAAAACATGATTAGCCCTCGACTAAACAATAAGTTAGTAATTATTCATCTCTTATGAACACAATAGCAAGGAAATTATTATTTTTATTTGCATATTATATTTTCTTGTATTATTGGCACCACTAAGCTTTATGCTTAGCGCGTCGCTTTTGCAACGCTGTGAGGTATCAAGATTTGGATAGAGGGCCCAGAGACCACGATTCGGTAAGGCGGTTCACGATTACGCATAGTGTCCGTGTCACCTCACCATCCACAGTGCATTGGTAGGACACTAGGTCCCATTTTGTATTTTGAGATTTTTGTAAATTTTGTAATTAAACTCTTATTTTATCATATGTATTTGAACAAATGTAATATAATTTTGTATTGATGTAAGTACTTGTAATTTGTGATTATGAATCACATGTGAGAATTTATTTATGATTTGAGTCTAATGATGATGTGAAATGATTGAATGACAAATAAAGAGGAATTGTTTAGAAAATTGTGTTTGTGAAAGGAAAAGTGAATACATAACTGTGACTTGTACATGATTATCACATGAGATGAATGATTGAGAAATGAATGGTGAAAAATATTGAGATTTTGATATTGAAGTTTGAGAGTAATGAGATGATTGAATATGATCATAGGAAGTGTTTTTCACAGGTTCCGAAGAACTGTTTTCTCCATTTTTAGCCGGTACTCCGCCGGATTTTCTATAAAATTTTTGGAACCTCAAATAAATTACAATCTCAATAAATGAATTATATTTCACAAGTTATTTTCAAAACTATGATAAAAACGAATTAAGATAAAATAGAGTGCTCCGGCACACTGAGTGGCATAACTTGCTCGGCTACACTGTAGTAAGGTAAGGGATGTCACAACTTGTATGGTGAAAAGTGCTACATTTACACGGACCACAAAAGCCTGAAATACTTGCCAACCCAGAAGGAGCTCAACCTTAGACAGAGACGATGGATTGAGTTCCTGAAGGACTATGATTGTGTAATTGACTACCATCCTGGGAAGGCAAATGTAGTTGCTGATGCTTTGAGCAGAAAATCCATGACAGCTTTGAGATCATTGAACCCGTCTATCTTTGGTTCGAGATGGAGCTATTTTGGTTGAGTTGCAAGTGAGGCCAAACCTGCTACAGTAGATTTTAGATGGGCAAAAGGCAGATAAAAAGTTAATGGCTATTATGAGCAAAATCTCAGAGGGAAAAGCAACTGACTATGAGGTGAAAGAAGATGGGTGTCTATACTACAAAAGAAGACTGTGTGTACCAGATGATGGGGAATTGAAGGCCAGTATTCTAAAAGAGGCACACACCAGTGTATATGCTATACACCCAGGAAGTACAAAGATGTATCATGATTTGAAGCTTCAGTATTGGTGGCCTGGTATGAAGAAAGACATAGCTGACATGTGACTAAATGTTTGACATGTCAGCAAGTCAAGGCAGAACATCAAGTTCCATCGGGTTTGCTACAGCCTATACGCATACCTGAATGGAAATGGGATCGGGTTACCATGGATTTTGTAAGTGGTCTACCTCTCACCCAGAAGAAACATGATGCAGTATGGGTGATAGTATATAGATTGACTAAGTCAGCACACTTTCTGCCAGTTAGGACTGACTACTCACTGGAGAAGTTAGCACAATTGTATATCAGTGAGATAGTTAGACTACATGGAATTGCACTTTCCATCATATCTGATCGAGACCCAAGGTTTACATCGAGATTTTGGAAGAAGTTGCATGAGTCCTTGGGTACAAAACTCCACTTCAGCACAGCATTCCATCCTCAGACGGATGGGCAATCCGAAAGAGTAATCCAGGTAAACAATTGAATCAATTGAATTAATACAACTATTGAACTAAAATGATAACAATAACATGAAATATATGTCAGGTCCTTGAGGATATGCTGAGGAGTTGTGTTATTGAGTTGGAGGGAAGTTGGGATAGATACCTCCCACTGGCAGAATTTGCATACAACAATAGCTACCATGCTAGTATCCAAATGGCCCCGTATGAAGCACTGTATGGGAGAAAATGTAGAACTCCAGTGTGCTGGACTGAATTGGGCGAAGACAAACTGGTGGGGCCAGATCTGGTGAAACAGACTGAGGAGAAAGTGAAACTAATCAAAGCCAATCTGAAGGTTGCCTCGCATGCATGTAAATCTTATGCCGACCTGAAGAGAAAAGAAATAGAATATGCGATTGGCGACAAAGTGTTCCTCAAGGTGTCACCGTGGAAGAAGGTATTGAGGTTTGGAAGAAAAGGTAAGTTAAGCCCTAGGTTCTTTGGCCCATATGAAGTCATTGAACGTGTGGGTCCAGTGGCCTATAGGCTAGCTTTACCACCAGAGCTGGACAAGATCCACAATGTGTTCCACGTGTCCATGCTCAGAAGATACCGCTCAGATCCTTCACATGTCATCTCTAGGGAAGAAATTGAAATACAGTCGGATTTGACATATGAAGAAGAACCTCTACGGATCCTGGCTCGGGAAGTGAAAGAGTTGAGAAATAAGCAGATTCCACTGGTGAAAGTGCTTTGGAGGCACCACAACACCGAGAAGGCAACTTGGGAAAGTGAACAAAACAATGAGGCAACAGTTCCCTCAACTGTTTGCATCAGGTAAATTTCGAGGACGAATTTTAAATTAGAGGGGAAGAGTTGTAACACCTTCCCTGTAGCAACTACGTACATTCTACTGTTCCGGTGACCAGTGTTGGTCCGGACAGCTAGAACTATCGGAAAAATATTTAAACTAAAGTGATGGACCATAATTAACTCAAATATTAATAAGAAAAATTTAGTAAAAATTTTAGAAATAAAATACAACTAAGTCAAATGAGCCGGTGCCCAAGCGATGGGTAACCCAGAGGGAAGTTGCGGTTCTCGCAACTAGGAGCCCTAGACTCGGGGAAAAATTCATAAAATAATTTTTGGACCTCCAGAGAAGGGTCATTGAGGTTCCTATGGCATTACAATGCCAAGAAAATATTTAGAAAAATTTTTCAATTGGTACAGACAATTTTGACCCGTTAAGCCAAACAGAGGGCATTTTGGTCATTTCGCCTTCAGAGACGATTTTTGGCTGACTTGTCCAGTTAAGTAAATAATTATTATGATCTAAAATATGAATAAATATTGCTAAAAATTAAATTAAAAATGAATAGAAAAGAAAGAAAAAGAAAATGACTTAAATCCTTAATTATGACATCACTATGATGTCATTTAAATGCCCTCCACTAATCAACATTCAACAACACAACAAAAATTCTTTAAAAAGGGAAAAATGACAAATTAAGAAACCAATTTCTGGTTTCTTCTTCCTCTTCAAGCCGTGACCCTCTCTTCCATCTCCCTCCATTAAAATTTCTTTCATCACTTCCATTTTCCCATGAATTTTCACTACAAAACCCTAGTCATCTTTCATTAAAACTTGTCTATAGCTCTTGGGGAAGTGTTTGGCAGCCTAGAAAAGGAAAGAAAGTGAAGTTTAAGCTTGAGAAAATTCTGCTCTACAAGAGGTTAGTGCCTATCTATACATAAATCTCTCTTATTCCATGTTAGAGACTTCAAATGAGCAAGGATTTGTGGATTAAATGAATAAAATTCATGTGTACGTACACTATGAATTTCGGCAGCCCTAAGGAAGGGATAAGATTGATTGTTTTTGATGGACTTAGAGTGGACTAGAGATCATGATTAAAGAATATATATATGTGGATAATGAATTAGTGAGGTAATTAAGGTATCTTATGTAAATTCATAATGGGAATTAGGGTTTTGGGGGTGAAACTTGGACTTTGCTCATGAAATGGTGAGTGAACATTCTAATGGTCAATTAGTGACCATTTGAGGTAAGTTGACCATAATTTGAAGTGAATTAGGGTATTACAAAATGAATTGGTATGCTGCCTAGTGAGGGCAGTAGGTGAGGCTGTGAGTCCAGCCTGTTTGGACTGCCATAACTCTGGCTGTGTAGGTTCAATTGGTGTTTGACCAATTGGACATGAAACTAGACACATAATGGCACAATTTTGGTGAAGAAACCATGCCCAAAAGACCAAAGCAAGTAGACCAAAAATTGGCCCCAATCCGGATGTCCTGCAACCAGATTCTGCAGAATGACCAAATGAACAGTAATTGTTCATTTGGCCATAACTCATTGTAGAATGGCCCAATTGACCTGAAAGTTTTACAGCAACAAGTTAAGATATAGACAAACAACTTTCATGAAGAAACCTACCCCAAATTATTACCAGAACCTATCCAACAAGGCAGTTGCAATCACTGTTCACTGCACTGTAGATATGGTTAGTTCTGCAATTTTTCAATCCGGCCAGCTATGGTTTTTGGACCATAACTGGAGCTACAGAACTCCAAATGGAGTGATTTAAAAAAAGAAATTCAACTAGACAAAATAAGGAACAACTTTCATGTTTATCATTTTCTCAAATTCTCAATGCAACAACAACTAATAGAACAGTAAAATTTAGGTATGAAAACTGAAAATTTCTGCTCCCTTAGTTTAAACTTAGAAATGGTATTGGTGATTAATGCCAACAAGTTTTGAATGCAAAATGTGGTATGTTGGGAGTGTCAAAACCAATGTACCTATTTTCTATGCAAAAGTCAACATTTTTGTTGACTAATGAAGTGAATAGTAACATCAAAACTTGAAATTCAAATATTGAAGAATTCTAAAGTATCAAATGCCCTAGTATACCTAACAAGATTGGTTTGGATAGTTTGGCATGCCAATAGGGTTCAGTTAGCAGTACTGCATATGGCATTATGCCATTCTGTGATTTCATGGCTTTTAGCCATTCTGACTTTATGTTGATACTTGGCCTTGTGCCTGATGTTATTACAGCTTATTAGCTGATCTGTTGCACACCGGGAGACACATATGTGACCGATGGTGTGACGGCCCGAGGTACTTGATACCCAGTGCCAGTTTACCCGTTTATCCAGTTCAGTCGTCTAGTGTAGGTTACTTGGGCAACAAAAAAATGAAAGTGGATAAATTTAACGAGATAATGAATATAACAAATACAAAACAAGTAAGACCTCGATGCATGCACTGCATATTTATTTTTTGTTATTTCCTTTTATTTTATTATTGGCACCACTAAGCATTATTGCTTAGCGAGATGCTTTTGCCACGCGTAGGTTCTGGAGATACTGACCGAGAGCCAAGTAAACCGCAGACTGGGTGAGACCTCCTGCAGCTCTGCATAGTGTCCGTGTCACCTCACCATCTTCAGTGTATTGGTAGGACACTAGGTTTCATTTTGGTATTTTGTAACTAATTTTTATTTTATCATATGTAATTGAACTTATGTAATGTATTTTGGTGTCCATGTAAATAATGAAATTTGTGGTTATGAATGTAAAATTTGAGTGTTTATTTATTGCTTGTATATGAGTATCATGAGAGATGAATGTTTGAGTAATGGAAAGGTTGTTGAAAATCATATTAAGACTTTGTTGATAAAATGGAGTTGGGATTGTTTGGAAATGATTTTGGAAGTGTTTTTCACAGGTTCCGAAGAACTGTTTTCTCCATTTTTAGCCGGTACTCTGCCGGATTTTCTATAAAATTTTTGGAACCTCAAATAAATTATAATGTCAATAAATGACTTAAATGAATTATATTTCACAAGTTATATTCAAAACTATGATAAAAATTAATTAAGAAAAAATAGAGTGTTCCGGTACACCGTGTGATATAACTTACTCGGATATACTGTAGACGGGTAAGGGGTGTCACAACTCATATAATTGCTAGCTAGCTATGTTATTCCTCATTAGCCATCGGCTTTTAGGACGAATTGGACTATAGAATCATGATTAAGCTGTGTGTGATTTATTAAAATTTATTGTGATATTGTGAAATGGAGTTTAATTCTTTATGACATTCACTGTCTTTTGAATTCAACTATGATTTTAAGTATCCACAGTTTATATGATTTATGGTTTATGGTTTTAAATTGCATTGTCTTAATGTTGTGCACCACTGAGACATTGGCTCAGTGATAGCTTTTTCATTGTTGTCGCAGGTAGACAGACGGACAGAGCAGCAGAGTAGGCTGCTTGTGCTACATTTTAAGATTTCATCGGGTATATTGAGTATACCATATTTTTGTAGTTTTTATTGTAATGTATGTGCTCTGTATGTATGTATTGTACTGGTCTTGAGCAGTTGTAAACTAAAATTGTAAATTATTTTGGCTTGTAAAAATATTGTGACATATTTCTCTTATCTTAGCTTTTGGAAACACTGAAAAATTGATATTGAATTGAGTTCACAAATGTTGAGAAATTTATTGTGTTGAACTATTATTGGAGTTTGGGATTGAAGAAATATATTGGAAATGCTTTTTACAGGTTTTTGAAGAACTGTTTTATTTAAAATACAAATAGCACTCTGCCAAAATTTTTGCAGAAATTATTGATACTCAAATTTGTTATTTGGTTTCACTTCAGTTAAAAATATTTTAACACATGTCAAAAGTGCTCACCACTGTAAAAAGAAATAAGAAAAGGTTTAAAATCCCTTGTAGTGTATTTAATGGGTTATCAGTAGACGAAGTTTGGTAATTCATTAGGTATACTACGGGATCATGTTATGCCTTACAGAGGGGTACGGTGTGACAATATACCTGTTTGTCAAATAGAATACAGCTTCTACTATGCTCACTCAATTGCCTTTCCTTTTCCTTTACCTGCGACAGCATAAAAATAGCTATCGCTGAGAATATAACTTAGTAGTGCACAACTATCAATTTATAAAATCATTATAAAACATAATTTATCAAACCATGATAAAGTATTCAAGATGTTCAAATTTCCATGAAATATGAAAACAATAATAATGTTCTCAATATTCAACAAATCGTCATCAACAAATTATTTATTTTCTGAGCACATTTATCAAAACAATTAAAATCGTTTGTGTTGCCAACATCTGTCACACCCTACCCCTCTGTAAGGCATAACATGATCCCGCAGTATACCTAATGAATTACCAACTTCGTATACTGATAACCCATTAAATACACTACAAGGGATTTTAAAACTTTTCTTACTTCTTTTTATAGTGGTGAGCATTATTTACAGGTGTTAAAATTTTTTTGAACTGAAGTGAAACAGCTAATACATTTGAATTATTGGTAATTTCTATAAAAATTTTGGCAAAGTGCCCTCTGTATTTTGAATAAAACAGTTCTTCAAAAAAAACTGTAAAAAAGAACTTCAAACATATTTCTCAACTCAAATCCACAATAATTTTTTTTCAATATTTTCAAAGGATGAGATAAAAGAAATATAGTACTAATTTTACAAGTCAAAATAACTCATAATTTATTTTATAACTTTAATGTACAATTCTAAATTACAACTGCTCAAAACCAAGAACACTATATACATACAGTGAACATAGATTACAATACAAAATGCAAAATATGGTATATTTAATATACCCGGTGATCTATCGCTGAATGCACTAGCAGCCTAGTCTGCTGCCTGTTCCGTCTGTCTACCTGTGATAGCAATAAAAAGCTATCGTCGAGACAATGTCTCAGTGGTGCACAACATTAACCAAATACAACTTTAAATCACAAATCATAAGTCATATAAATAGTGGATACTTAAACCATAGTTAAATTCAATACAATGAATGTCATAAAGAATTTGAACTCCATTCCACAATATCACAATAAATCTCAATAGTCAAAACATGGTTAAATTCAAAAGACAGTGAATGTCAATAAGAATTTAAACTCCATTTTACAAATTATCAAAGCTCATAATAACACAATTTAGTCAAATAATTTAAGAACACAGTGTTACCAATTCATACACAACTTAAGCCATGACACAAATTTCCGATCAATGCCGCATTGTACACCACGACAAAGCAATCTACAACCCCACTAATCGAAATCAATGAGGGAGGTGGCTAGCTAGCAAATGAGTACTCATCCTATCTATAACCTCAACTAGTAAACCAGAGAGGGAGGAAAATAAACAATCTTAACCCCATAAATGGAGGAGGAATAGTGTGATACTGTCATGCTAAGTGTGAACACAAAATCAATTCCAAACATTTTATTCAAATGATTCATGAGAAATCCAATAAATTTTTAAAGTCATAATTTCGTTCACAAGATGGCAACACAATTCATAATTAACTTCAAATTTCCATAAATCACACTAAATCAATTTTCAATGACAAAAGGCTCAAATAAGGTTTATTGTGCACAAACTTCTGATAATTGTCTCCTGGCCTTGACTCAGTGTTTTCTTCCCTTTCCCTGAGTCCTTGCTAACTGAGAAACACAATTTGAAGTGTTTCAGTACTCATTTAAACTGTCTCTAACGATAATACTTGATAATTAATTCACTGAATTCTATTATTTGCTTAGTCAACCTAATATATCGACCATCGATGCGTTCTAGGTAAATTAGGTTTTAATGTTACTAATATGCCACATTCAATAGTCTTTTAGGGTTGGTACATGTTACCCAATTCATTTCCATGTATATTGCGTTTTATTGCAATTTGCTGGATTCCGGGATACTAGTTTGACCTAGCCGGACAACCTAGTTCCCTCAGTTTTCAGGTTTCGGTCGAAACTACAAACTTGTAGATCTATGTCTTATTGCACGCGGGGCAAATTTTCAGGTCATTCTGAGTTTACTAGACCAAGTTATGGTCATTTTACTATTACTGGTCAAAATGCATCAAAATTGGTCGCTTTAGGTCATATTAGGTCAATTTAGGTTCAGCCAGTTTTTCGACCCGAACTTGTGCAAGCTTTTTGACTTGCCTATGGTCATTTCTGGGCTTTGGTGTCTTCATAAGACTTGTAGATATAGGTCTTAACTATTCATGGTCAAAATTTCAGGTCAATTAGACCTGTTTTGAGTGAGTTATGGCCTAAACATTAACTGCTGCCCAAATGGTCAATTTTCAGGCCTTAATTGCACTAATCCAGATTTGGTCACTTTTCAAGTTACTTTACAAGTAGAATTTTGGTAAGCTTCCTTCATGAAAGTTGGCACTTTTTATGCCTAGTTTCACCTCCAATTGATCTCATAGCAATTAGAGCCACACACTTAAGGTTCTATGCCCATAACATAAACTGCCCTATTGCATTTTATTCATTACTCATCAAAGGACACTTTTAACACTTGCCAAATGACACATTCATGCCAATTCTGGTTAGTACCATAACCTAAACACATTTCACAACATATTGTTGGTCATTTTGGTAGCTTACAATCACATTCAATATGCACCATATAGTATAGAATTTTTCAAGCTCAAATTACAATAATTCAATCACCTAACCTAGCTCATTTACATGTCCAACCTCACACCATCATACATATACACAAGCTGCCATAGCAAGTACCACAATTCAACATTAATATTCCATAAACCAAACATGAAATAACATTTTTATGGTTCACCATTCAAGTTGCCGATTCATATATCACACTCCATTAATTTCCAAGCATTCAAATTTAAGTACATTTACATATACTTAATGTACATCACCCAAATAAATTCCTACACACATAAACACTTAATCAACCCTTTAATCTATCATTTACAAGCAAGAATAAACTGTCCTTAAGGAGTTTCCATGGCTGCCAAAATACACCTCTCCCTTTAAACATCAAACCTCAAAAATCTCTCCATAATTCAAGTACCCATAACATTCTTACTAACTTTAATGAAGCCATAACCCAAAAACACAAACTTACCACTTTGGAAACTCTTCAAAATCTCTCCAAAACTTGGTCTTCTTGTTGCCTATCTACTGCCCAAGGTGTATGGACAACTTTTAATGAAGGGAAGTGCCAAGAAAGGAGCTTGAATCTCACATGCATGGAGCTCCAAGGTGGACGGCAATGGTGGTTTCCCTTGAGAGCATTTTGGCTGGTTCCTTAGCAAGGTGAGGAAGAAGATGAAATCTGTCCAAATGGTGAGTTAGTGGTCCACTTTGATGGGTGAGTGGAGCACTAAGCTTACTTTAATATTAGTTTAACCTTAACTTTCCTTATTCCCACATTTAACTCCCCATTTTTGCTATTTACATTAGGTACCACTGATTTAATTTTTCATTATATTTTTCAAGTGTAATATCATGTATTTTTAATGGAAATTTAGGTCAAAATACAACTCGGGGTGTCAAATGACCACAATGCCCCTGTTAGGGTTGCATTCCCGATTTTTTGGTAACACCGGGTTTTGTCCGTTTTTCGATTTCTTACTTTTCTTTGTAGTAATTAATTAATTTTTCTTTGATAATTCTAATGGTATTTATACTTCAATAGAAATTTATTTAAGTCCTAAAAATGTTGTCCAGGGTTCCCCGCGGTCCAAGGCTAGTCAACGGTCTACGCCGCGATTTCTCGGTGCGGTCACCCATCGCTAGGGTTCTCGGCTCGCTTAACTTGGTTACATTTCTTTGCTATTATTTTTCTTTCATTTTTCTTGTATTTTGTTTTCTTTTATTTCATTATTTTATGTCTTCTCACTCATATCTAAGTGTAGTTCTAGGCATCCTAGCTGTCCGGACAACATTGGTCACTGGAACAGTAGAACGCACTACCGAACTTAGGGGTGTTACAATTCTCCTCCCCTTAAAATAAATTTCGTCTCGAAATTTTACCTGGCATTAGTCTCTGAACAGCTATGGGTGCTGTCTCCTCATATCCTCTTCGCGTTCCCAAGTAGCTTCCTGGCCTAAATGATGGTTCCACAGCACTTTAACCAGGTGTATCTGTTTATTCCTTAGCTGCTTCACCTCATATGCCAGAATTTCTATGGGTTCTTCCTCATAGGAGAGGTCTAGATTTACCTCAATCTCTTCAACTGATAGTACATGAGATGGGTCTGATCTGTACCTCCTTAACATGGATACATGGAAGACACTGTGTATCCTTGCTAACTCCGGAGGTAATGCCAACCGATATGCCAAAGGACCCACTCTTTCCAGAACCTCATATGGTCCGATGAAACGAGGACTCAGTTTTTCCTTTCTGCCAAATCTCATAATCCTCTTCCAATGAGAAACTTTGAGGAATACCTTATCACCCATTGCATATTCAATATCTCTTCTCTTCAGATCAACATAGGACTTCTGACGGTCTGATGCAGTCTTGAGTCTATCTCTAATCAATCTAATCTTTTGCTCTGTCTGCTTAATAATTTCTGGCCCAATCATCTTCCTTTCACCTACTTCATCCCAACATAGGGGAGTTCTGCACTTTCTGCCATACAAAGCTTCATATAGAGGCATCCCAATGCTTGATTGGTAGCTGTTGTTATAAGCAAACTCAATCAAAGGCAAGTGTGTATCCCAACTACCTTCAAACTCAATCACACAAGCCCGTAGCATATCCTCCAATATCTGAATAACCCTCTCAGACTGGCCATCTGTCTGTGGGTGGAATGCTGTGCTGAAGTTCAATCTAGTTCCTAGGGCTCTCTGTAGACTACCCCAGAATCTAGAAGTGAACCTAGGATCTCTGTCAGACACAATTGATACCAGCACTCCATACAGTTTTACAATCTTATATATGTACAATCTGGCCAATCTTTCCAGGCTATAGTCCATCCAAACTGGCAAAAAGTGAGCAGACTTGGTTAGTCTGTCAACTATAACCCATACTGTATCATGACTATTTTGTGTCCTCAGAAGTCCCGTAACAAAATCCATAGTTATCCGTTCCCATTTCCACTCTGGTACTGGCAATGGATGTAACAAACCAACTGGAACTTGATATTCTGCCTTTACTTGCTGACAAGTTAGGCATTTGGAAACAAATTCAGCTATATCCCTCTTCATACCCATCCACCAGTAATGCTCTTTCAGCCCTCTGTATATTTTAATTCCACCAGGGTGCATAGCAAAAGGAGACTCATGTACTTCCTTCATAATGACCTGTCTCAGTTCAACATCATTAGGAATGCACATTCTGCCCTGATGTAGTAATAAACCATCATCTTTCACAGAAAATTCAGGTTTCTTGCCCTGCTGGACTTCTTTCTGATCTGATCTATCAACACTGGCTGTACATGCCATGCAACTACTGTCTGTCCCTCATCATCAATCTCTAAATTGGCATGCTGTGCTTTCAATTCATATACCATGGACAAAGGAGAAACTTTGAGACTTGCCATAGTCTTGCGACTTCAGGCGTTAGCCACCACATTTGCTTTCCCTGGCTGATAGTCTATTAAGCAATCATAGTCTTTAATCAGTTCTAACCATCTCCTCTGCCTCAAGTTTAATTTCTTCTGGGTGCCTAAGTACTTCAAGCTCTTGTGATCTGTGTAAATGTAGCATTTCTCCACATACAAATAGTGTCCCTAGATCTTTAGAGCAAAAACAATAGCTGCTAGCTCCAAATCAGTTGTTGAGTAGTTCCTCTCATGTGGTTTCAGCTGGTGTGATGCATAAGCAATGACATTTCGATCTTGCATCAGTACACAGCCTAATCCATTGTGAGAAGCATCACTATAAACTGTGTATTCTTTACCCGGAGTAAGTAAAGTGAGGACTGGAGCTTCAGTCAAACACCTCTTCTGTAACACCCTCCCTGTAGCAACTCTGTACATTCTACTGTTCCAGTGACCAGTGTCAGTCCGGAGAGCTAGAACGTTCGGAAAAATATTTAAACTAAAGTGAGGAACTATAATTAACTCAAATATTAATAAGAAAATTTTAGAAAAAAATTTAGAAATAAAATACAACCAAGTTAAATGAGCCGGTGCCCTAACGATGGGTAACCTAGTGAAAAGTTGCGGTTCTCGCAACTAGGAGCCCTAGACCCGCGGAAAAATTCATAAAATAATTTTTGGGACTCAAGAGAAGGGTCATTGAGGTTCCTATGGCATTAGAATGCCAAGAAAATATTTAGAAAAATTTTTCAATCGGTACAGACAATTTTGGTCTATTAAGCCAAACGGAGGGCATTTTGGTCATTTCGCCTTCAGAGGTAATTTTTGGCCGACTTGTCCAGTTAAGTAAATAATTATTATGATCTAAAATATGAATAAATATTGCTAAAAATTAAATTAAAAATGAATAGAAAAGAAAGAAAAAGAAAATGACTTAAATCCCTAATTATGACATCATTATGATGTCATTTAAATGCCCTCCACTAATCACCATTCAACAACACAATTAAAATTCTTTAAAAAGGGAAAAATGACAAATTAAGAAACCAATTTCTGGTTTCTTCTTCTTCATCTAGCCGTGACCCTCTTTTCTCTCTCCCTCCATAAAAATTTTCTTTCATCACTTCCATTTCCTATGAATTCTCACTACTAAACCCTAGACATCTTTCATTAAAACTTGTCTATACCTCTTGGGAAAGTGTTTGGCAGCCTAGAAAAAGAAAAAAAGTGAAGTTTAAGCTTGGGAAAATTCTGCTCAAAAAGGTTAGTGCTATGTAATTCTTTCTTTCTTGTTAAAATATGTTAAGCATGCATAAGGAAGTAAAAATTGAAAGAAATTAAAAAGGATTATTGAGAAATTGTTGAGTAAGGGTTTGGGTTGAAGAATGAGATTTGATCTTGTGATGATGGAAGTAGGTTTTAATGGTCAATTAGTGACCATTTGGTTTGGTTTGAATCAGAAATGAAGTGAATTGGGTTGTGGGATTTGAGGTTGATGTGGCTGCCTAGTGAGAGCAGTAGGTGTGGCTGTGAGTCCAGCCTGTTTGGATAGCCATAACTTGGGCTGTGTAGGTTCAATTGGTGTTTGACCAATTGAACATGAAACTATACACATAATGGCATAACTTTGGTGAAGAAACCATGCCCATAAGACCAAACCAAGTGGACCAAAAACTTACCTCAATCCGGATGTCCTGCTACCAGTTTCTGCAGAATGACCAAATGAACAGTGATTGTTCATTTGGCCATAACTCAGTGTAGAATGGCCCAATTGACCTGAAATTTTACCAGCAACAAGGTAAGATATAGACCAACAACTTTCATGAAGGAACCTACCCCAAATTATGACCAGAACCTATTCAACAAGAGAGTGGAAGTTACTGTTTATTGCACTGTAGATATGGTCACTTCTGAAATTTTTCAATCCGGCCTGTTGTAGTTTTTGGACCATAACTTAAGCTACAAAACTCTAAATGGAGTGATTCAAAAAACGAAATTCAACTAGACAAAATAAGGAACAACTTTCATGTTTATCATTTTCCCAAATTCCCACTGCAACAGTAACTAATGGAACAGAAAAAATAAGGTATCAAAACAGAAAATTCTGCCCCCTTAACTTTAAACTTAGAAATGGTATTGGCAACCAATACCAACAAATTTTGAATGCAAAATGTGGTATGTTGGGAGTATTAAAATCAATGTACCTATTTTCTATGCAAAAGTCAACATTTTTTTTGACTAATGAAGGGAATAGTAACACCAAAACTTTAAATTCAAAAATTGAAAGATTCAAAAGTGTCAAATGCCCTAGTATACCTAACAAGATTTGTGACACCTCTTACCCGTCTATAGTATATCCGCGTAAGATATGTCACACGGTGTACCGGAACACTCTATTCTATCTCAATCATTTTTATTCTTCCTTAATTTATTTTTATCATAGTTTTGAATATAATTTATAAAATATAATTCATTTAAGTCATTTATTGAAATTATAATTTATTTGAGGTTCCGAAAATTTTATAGAAAATCCGACAGAGTACCGGCTAAAAATGGAGAAAACAGATCTTCAGAACCTGTGAAAAACACTTCCAATAATCATATTCAATCATCTCAAACTCCAATATCAAAATCTCAATATCTTTTAATTTCATTTCTCAATCATTCATCTCATGCGATAATCATATACAAGTCACAGATAAATATTCACTTTTCCATTCACCAACACAATTTTTCATTATTTACATGAAAATCAAAATACATTACATAAGTTCAATTACATATGAGAAAATAAAAGTTAGTTACAAAATACCAAAATGAAACCTAGTGTCCTACCAATGCACTGTGGATGGTGAGGTGACACGGACACTATGCAGAGCTGCAGGATGGTCTCACCCAGTCTGCGGTCTACTGGGCTCTCGATCAGTATCTCCAGAACCTACGCGTGGCAAAAGCAACGCGCTAAGCAATAATGCTTAGTGGTGCAATAATAAAATAACAGGAAATAGCAAAAAATAAATATGTATTGAATGTATATGTCTTATTTGTTTGTTTTTGTTATATTCATTTATTTCGTTAACTTTGTCCACTTTCATTCTTTTGGTTGCCCAAGTAACCTATACTGAACGATCGGATCGGATAAGCGGTAAACCGCACTGGGTATCTAGTACCTCGGGCCGTCACACCATCGGTCACATATGCATCTCCCGGTGTGCAACAGAACAACTAATAAGCTGTAATAACATCAGCACAAGGCCAAATCTCAACACAAGGTCAGATTGGCTAAAAGCCATGAAATCACAGAATGGCATAATGCTATGTGCAGTACTGCTAACTGAACCCTATTGGCAAGCCAAACTATCCAAACCAATCTTGTTAGGTATACTAGGGCATTTGATACTTTTGAATTCTTCAATTTTTGAATTTCAAGTTTTGGTGTCACTATTCACTTCATTAGTCAACAAAAATGTTGACTTTTGGATAGAAAATAGGTGCATTGGTTTTAACACTCCCAATGTACCACATTTTGCAGTTAAAACTTGTTGGAATTAATCACCAATATCATTTCTAAGCTTAGCGCTAAGGGGGCAGAATTTTCAGTTTTTGTACCCCAACTTTACTGTCCCATTAGTGACTGTTACAGTGGAAATTTGAGGAAATGGTAAACATGAAAGTTGTTCCTTATTTTGTCTAATTGAATTTCTTTTTTTGAATCACTCCGTTTGGAGTTTTGTAGCTCCAGATATGCCCCAAAAACCACAGCTGGCCGGATTGCAAAACTGCAGAATTGACCATATCTACAGTGCAGTGAACAGTGACTGCCACTGCCTTGTTGGATAGGTTCTGGTAATAATTTGGGGTATGTTTCTTCATGAAAGTTGTTTTTCTATATCTTATCTTGTTGCTGTAAAAATTTCAAGTTAATTGGATCATTCTACAGTGAGTTATGGCCAAATGAACAGTTACTATTCATTTGGTCATTCTGCAGAATTTAATTGCAGGGTATCCGGATTGGGGCCAATTTTTGGTCTACTTGCTTTGGTCTTTTGGGCATGGTTTCTTCAGAAAAATTGTGCCATTATATGTCTAGTTTCATGTCCAATTGGCCAAACACCAATTGAACCTACACAGCCAAAGTTATGGCTGTCTAAGTGGGCTGGAATCACAGCCACCCTGCTGCACTAACTAGGCAGCATACCCATTTCAGTTTGCCATGCAATAGTTCACTCCAAATTATGGTCAACTTACCTTAAATGGTCACTAATTGACCATTAGAATGTTCTTTAACAATTTCATAAGCAAAGTCCAAGTTTCACTCCCAAACCCTAGCTCATATTCAAGGTTTACACAAATTACCTTAGTTAACTTACTAATTCATTATCCTTATGTTTATATACTTTAAACATGATTTCTAGTTCACTCCAAGTCCATCAAAAACACTCCATCTTGTTCCTTCCTTAGGGCTGCCAAATTCCATGGGGTATATACACATAAATTTCATTAATTTGATTCATAAATTCTTACTTATATTAAGTCTTTAACATGGAATAAAAGAGGTCTAAGTGTAAATAGGCACTAACCTCTTGTAGGGCAGAATTTTCCCAAGCTTGACTTCACTTTCTTTCCTTTTTTTAGGCTACCTAGAGTTTCCTTAGAGTGTGTGGATAAATTTTTGTGAAGGTGACTTAGGGTTTAGTAGTGGAATTTCATGGGAAATGGAAGTAATTAAACGAAATTTTCATGGAGGGTTATGGAGGAGAGGTCACGGCTTGAGGAGGAAGAAGAAGAAGAAGAGCAGAATTTTTTTGGTCTTCTTTTGTCTCTTTTATTAGTTAATTAGATGGTTGTTTAATTATGATTGGAGGGAGCTTTTAAATGACATCATAATATGTCATAAATGAGCCTTTTATCTCATTTTCTATTCTTTACTTCTCTACTTATTTTCAATTTAATTTTTATCAATATTTATTCACATTTTATGTCATAATAATTATTTACTCAACTGGACAAGTCGGCCAAAAATTGTCTCTGAAGGCGAAATGACCAAAATGCCATCCGTTTGGCTTAACGGGTCAAAATTGTCTGTACCGATTGAAAAATTTTTCTAAATATTTTCTTGGCATTCTAATGCCATAAGAACCTCAATGACCCTTCTCTGGAGTCCCAAAAATTATTTTATGAATTTTTACCCAGGTCTAAGGCTCCTAGTTGCGAGAACCGCAACTTCCCTCTGGGTTACCCATCGCTTGAGCACCGGCTCATTTAACTTGATTGTATTTTATTTCTAAAATTATTTCTAAATTTTTCTTATTAATATTTGAGTTAATTATGGTCCCTTACTTTAGTTTAAATATTTTTCCGGACGTTCTAGCTGTCCGGACCGACACCGGTCACCGGAACAGTAGCATGTACGGAGTTGCTACCGGGAGGGTGTTACAACTCTTCCCCTCTAATTTAAATTTCGTCCTCGAAATTTACCTGATGCAAACAGTTGAGGGAACTGTTGCCTCATCGTCTCTTCACTTTCCCAAGTTGCCTCCTCCGTGTTGTGGTGCCTTCAAAGCACTTTCACCAGTGGAATCTGCTTGTTCCTCAATTTTTTTACTTCCCGAGCTAGGATCCGTAGAGGTTCTTCTTCATATGTCAAATCCGGTTGTATTTCAATTTCTTCCCTGGAGATGACATGTGAAGGATCTGAGCAGTATCTTCTGAGCATGGACACGTGGAACACATTGTGGATCTTGTCCAGCTCTGGTGGTAAAGCTAGCCTATAGGCCACTGGACCCACACGTTCAATGACTTCATATGGGCCAATGAACCTAGAGCTTAACTTACCTTTCCTTCCAAACCTCAATACCTTCTTCCACGGTGACACCTTAAGGAACACTTTGTCGCCAATCGCATATTCTATTTCTTTTTTCTTCAGGTCGGCATAAGATTTCTGTCTGTCTGAGGCAACCTTCAGATTAGCTTTGATTAGTTTCACTTTCTCCTCAGTCTGTTTCACCAGGTCTGGCCCCACCAGTTTGTCTTCGCCTAATTCAGTCCAGCACACTGGAGTTCTACATTTTCTCCCATACAGTGCTTCATACGGGGCCATTTGGATACTAGCTTGGTAGCTATTGTTGTATGCAAATTCTGCCAGTGGGAGGTATTTATCCCAACTTCCCTCAAACTCAATGACACAACTCCTCAGCATATCCTCAAGGACCTGACATATTTTTCATGTTATTGTTATCATTTTAGTTCAATAGTTGTATTAATTCAATTGGTTTAATTGTTTACCTGGATTACTCTTTCTGATTGCCCATCCGTTTAAGGATGGAAGGCTGTGCTGAAGTGGAGTTGTGTACCCAAGGATTCACGCAACTTCTTCCAAAATCTTGATGTAAACCTTGGGTCTCGATCAGATATGATGGAAAGTGGAATTCCATGTAGTCTAACTATCTCACTGATATACAATTCTGCTAACTTCTCTAGTGAGTAGTCAGTCCTAACTGGCAGAAAGTGTGCTGACTTCGTCAATCTATCTACTATCACCCATACTGCATCATGTTTCTTCTGGGTGAGAGGTAGACCACTTACAAAATCCATGGTGACCCGATCCCATTTCCATTCAGGTATGCGTATAGGCTGTAGCAAACCTGATGGAACTTGATGTTCTGCCTTGACTTGCTGACATGTCAAGCACTTAGTCACATAGTCAGCTATGTCTTTCTTCATACCAGGCCACCAATACTGAAGTTTTAGATCATGATACATCTTTGTACTTCCTGGGTGCATAGCATAAACACTGGCATGTGCCTCTTTCAGAATACTGGCTTTCAATTGCTCATTATCTGGTGCACACAGTCTTCCTTTGTAATACAGACACCCATCTGCTTTCACTTCATAATCAGTTGCTTTTCCCTCTGAGATTTTTCTCATAATAGCCATTAGCTTCTCATCTACCTTCTGCCCATCTAAAATCTGCTGTAACAGGTTTGGCCTCACTTGCAACTCAGCCAAAATAGCTCCATGTCGAACCAAAGATAGACGGGCATTCAATGACCTCAAAGCTGTGATGGATTTTCTGCTCAAAGCATCAGCAACTACATTTGCCTTCCCAGGATGGTGGTCAATTACACAATCATAATCCTTCAGGAACTCAATCCATCGTCTCTGTCTAAGGTTGAGCTCCTTCTGGGTTGGCAAATATTTTAGACTTTTGTGGTCTGTGTAAATGTAGCACTTTTCACCATACAAGTAGTGCCTCCATATCTTCAGTGTGAAGATAATTGCTGCAAGCTCTAGATCATGGGTAGGGTAATTCTGTTCATGTGGCCTTAGCTGTCTGGAAGCATAAGCGACCACCTTCCCCTCTTGCATCAATACACACCCTAACCCATTATGAGAGGCATCACTATAGACCACAAAGTCCTTTCCTGACACTGGCTGTGTTAACACTGGTGCCTCTGTCAACATAGCCTTCAACTTCTCAAAACTGGTCTGACACTTGTCATTCCAGTCAAATATAACATTCTTGTGTAACAACTTGGTCATTGGAGTAGCTATTAAGGAAAATCCCTTCACAAATCTCCTGTAATACCCAGCTAGCCCCAAGAAGCTTCTGACCTCAGTTGTATTTCTGGAAGGCTTCCATTCCATCACTGCTTCTATTTTCTTGGGATCCACCCTAATCCCATCAGCTGACACTATGTGTCCAAGGAATGCAATCTCATTCAACCAGAAGTCACACTTGGACAACTTAGCATACAGCTTCTTTTCTCTCAGGGTTTGCAGAACAATTCTCAAATGCTCATCATGTTCTTCCCTGGTCTTGGAATACACCAAAATATCATCAATAAAGACCACTACGTACCGATCTAAGAATGGATGGAAGATACAGTTCATAGGGTCCATGAATGCTGCTGGTGCATTTGTTAGGCCAAAGGGCATCACTAGAAACTCATAATGCCCATATCGGGTCCTGAATGCAGTCTTTGGCACATCTGCATCCTTCACCCTCAACTGATGATACCCTGATCTGAGATCAATCTTAGAAAATACTCCTGCTCCCTTCAACTGATCAAACAGATCATCAATTCTAGGCAACGGATATTTATTCTTCACTGTCACTTTATTCAACTGCCGGTAATCAATGCATAGCCTCAAAGTCCCATCCTTTTTCTTCACAAACAAAGACCGAGCTCCCCATGGTGACACACTGGGGCGTATGAACCCCTTATCAAGCAACTCTTGCAACTGAGTTTTCAACTCCCTCAATTCAGTGGGTGCCATCCTATAAGAAGCAATGGAAATGGGTGCTGTACCCAGCAGTGTCTCAATAGCAAATTCAACTTCCCTTTCTGGTGGCAAACCGGGCAATTCTTCAGGAAATACCTCTGGGAAGTCTCTTACTGTGGGTATATCACTCAGGTTTGGCTTAGCCGGCCTAGTATCCACCACATGTGCTAGGTAGGCTTCACAGCCTTTTCTCATCATTCTTCTTGCAACTGTGGCTGAGATAACATTGGACAGGAAATCTGTCCTTTCACCCACAACAGTGATCTCATTACCCTCTGAAGTTTTCAAAGAAATTCTCTTCAATTTGCAATCAACTATTGCCTGATGACGTGACAACCAGTCCATTCCCAAAATCACGTCAAACTCGTGGAAGGGCAACTCAATCAGGTCTGCCAAAAATTCATACCCCTGAATCCTTAACGGGCAACCCTTGTATACTTTGTTCACCCCTACACTATGGCCCAATGGATTAGTGACCAGAATGTCTTGGTCACTCTCCCCTACTAGTATCCCCCTTTCTACGGGTAGGTTGATGCAGATGTATGAATGAGTGGATCCTGGATCCACCAATGCATGCACAGATGTATTGTAGAGGAGAACGCACTCGATGACGCCTGGGGCATCTTGCTCCTCCCGAGCTCTAATGGCATAAGCTCTTGCAGTGGTCTACTCGTGCCTCTCTGCTGGCTCGATGCAGCCTCGTGATGGTCCCATCTGCGTCAGTTTGCGATTTCCTACCCTTTGTGGTACAGAGCAGTCTGTCGCTTGTGTTGGAGCATTGTAGTAGTTCTGCATGGACGGTTCTTCAACCGATGCTCTGTTGACCCACACCTTAGCAGCACAGTCCACTCTCCAACACTCCCCCTTATGCCATTTTAAACAATGTGGACACGCGGAAGATGCTGGGGCTGGTCCCCTGAACCCCATCCCTGGAGAGCTGCCCACTGATGGTGTGGACTGACCTCTCCTAGGGGTAAACTTTGGCCTGGGCCCCTGAGACTGACCCTGACCTTGTGGCTGACCTGAACTCTGTGGAGGTGGACCCTTGAACCTCTTCCCAGGTGCAGGAGATGAACTAGACTGACCTGGGCCCCTCTTCTGCTGTCTTTTCCTTCTAGTCTGCTCACTGATTCTTACTTTTTCAATCTTTATTGCAGCTTCCACTAACTTAGTGAAGTCGGTAATTCCCAAGGCAGTGATCATGATCTTTATGTTGTCATTTAGTCCCTCTTCAAATCTCTTACACCTTTCAGCCTCATTAGGGACTATCTCCCTTCCGTAGCGGCTCAATCTAACAAATTCCTTTTCATACTCGGCCACTGACAGCTGCCTCTGGCTCAGGTTAATGAACTCTCTGCTTCTCTCTTCCAGGTATACACTACCCACATATTTCTTCTTAAATTCAGAGAGGAAGAAGTCCCAAGTTATAACTTTTGGCTGTACTTCATCGATACCGTGTCCCACCATTCATATGCATCATCTTGCAACAAAGATATGGCGGCTTCTAAATTTTGCTCGAGTGCAGTGGAGTTGTTTTAAAACTCGCCTGCTGCATTCAACCAATTCTACCGCAATGTAATCATCTTCTCTCTTGCCAAAGAAGTCCACCGCTCCAAACTTTCTCAATTTTTCAGTGTGTGATTTTGGTTGTGGAGGTGGTGGTGGTGGTGGCATTACCTCACCATTTGTTTGAAAAATTCGCCATTTCTTGGAACATGGCTGTGGAGGCCGAAAGGTGCTCGCTTGAGTCGGGCGGAGCAGGTTCTCCCATACCCCCAGTCTCAGCTGCTGCAGGTGGAGCATGGCTCTCCACTTCCTCCTCAACTGGCCTCTGAGATGTAGGGTCCATATCCTATTCAAAATAAGAAAGACAAACAGATCTGCATTAGTGTCACCTCGACTCTTACAAATGCAATGCATGGTATGGACTCAATCTAGGCCCAGAAACGCCTAAACCGTGCTCTAATACCACTAAATGTGACACCCCTTACCCGTCTACAGTATATCCGAGTAAGATATGTCACACGGTGTACTGGAACACTCTATTCTATCTCAATCATTTTTATTCTTCCTTAATTTATTTTTATCATAGTTTTGAATATAATTTATAAAATATAATTCATTTAAGTCATTTATTGAAATTATAATTTATTTGAGGTTCCGAAAATTTTATAGAAAATCCGACAGAGTATCGGCTAAAAATGGAGAAAACAGTTCTTCGGAACCTGTGAAAAATACTTCCAATAATCATATTCAATCATCTCAAACTCCAATATCAAAATCTCAATATCTTTTAATTTCATTTCTCAATCATTCATCTCATGCGATAATCATATACAAGTCACAGATAAATATTCACTTTTCCATTCACCAACACAATTTTTCATTATTTACATGAAAATCAAAATACATTACATAAGTTCAATTACATATGAGAAAATAAAAGTTAGTTACAAAATATCAAAATGAAACCTAATGTCCTACCAATGCACTGTGGATGGTGAGGTGACACGGATACTATGCAGAGCTGCAGGACGGTCTCACCCAGTCTGCGGTCTACTGGGCTCTCGATCAGTATCTCCAGAACCTACGCGTGGCAAAAGCAACGCGCTAAGCAATAATGCTTAGTGGTGCAATAATAAAATAACAGGAAATAGCAAAAAATAAATATGTATTGAATGTATATGTCTTATTTGTTTGTTTTTGTTATATTCATTTATTTCGTTAACTTTGTCCACTTTCATTCTTTTGGTTGCCCAAGTAACCTATACTGAACGACTGGACTGGATAAACGGGTAAACTGGCACTGGGTATCTAGTACCTCGGGTCGTCACACCATCGGTCACATATGCATCTCCCGGTGTGCAACAGAACAACTAATAAGCTGTAATAACATCAGCACAAGGCCAAATCTCAACACAAGGTCAGATTGGCTAAAAGCCATGAAATCACAGAATGGCATAATGCTATGTGCAGTACTGCTAACTGAACCCTATTGGCAAGCCAAACTATCCAAACCAATCTTGTTAGGTATACTAGGGCATTTGATACTTTTGAATTCTTCAATTTTTGAATTTCAAGTTTTGGTGTCACTATTCACTTCATTAGTCAACAAAAATGTTGACTTTTGGATAGAAAATAGGTGCATTGGTTTTAACACTCCCAATGTACCACATTTTGCAGTTAAAAATTGTTGGAATTAATCACCAATATCATTTCTAAGCTTAGCGCTAAGGGGGCAGAATTTTCAGTTTTTGTACCCCAACTTTACTGTCCCATTAGTGACTGTTACATTGGAAATTTGAGGAAATGGTAAACATGAAAGTTGTTCCTTATTTTGTCTAGTTTAATTTCTTTTTTTTGAATCACTCCGTTTGGAGTTTTGTAGCTCCAGATATGGTCCAAAAACCACAGCTGGCCGGATTGCAAAACTGCAGAATTGACCATATCTACAGTGCAATGAACAGTGACTGCCACTGCCTTGTTGGATAGGTTCTGGTCATAATTTGGGGTAGGTTTCTTCATGAAAGTTGTTTTTCTATATCTTATCTTGTTGCTGTAAAAATTTCAGGTCAATTGGACCATTCTACAGTGAGTTATGGCCAAATGAACAGTTAATATTCATTTGGTCATTCTGCAGAATTTAATTGCAGGGTATCCGGATTGGGGCCAATTTTGGTCTACTTGCTTTGGTCTTTTAGGCATGGTTTCTTCAGCAAAATTTTGCCATTATATGTCTAGTTTCATGTCCAATTGGCCAAACACCAATTGAACCTACACAGCTAAAGTTATGGCTCTCTAAGTGGGATAGAATCAGAGCCACCCTGCTGCACTCACTAGGCAGCATACCCATTTCAGTTTGCCATGCAATAGTTCACTCCAAATTATGGTCAACTTACCTTAAATGGTCACTAATTGACCATTAGAATTTTCTTTAACAATTTCATAAGCAAAGTCCAAGTTTCACTCCCAAACCCTAGCTCATATTCAAGGTTTACACAAATTACCTTAGTTAACTAACTAATTCATTATCCTTATGTTTATATACTTTAAACATGATTTCTAGTTCACTCCAAGTCCATCAAAAACACTCCATCTTGTTCCTTCCTTAGGGCTGCCGAATTCCATGGGGTATATACACATAAATTTCATTCATTTGATTCACAAATTCTTACTTATATTAAGTCTTTAACATGGAATAAAAGAGGTATAAGTGTAAATAGGCACTAACCTCTTGTAGGGCAGAATTTTCCCAAGCTTGACTTCACTTTCTTTCCTTTTTTTAGGCTGCCTAGAGTTTCCTTAGAGTGTGTGGATAAATTTTTGTGAAGGTGACTTAGGGTTTAGTAGTGGAATTTCATGGGAAATGGAAGTAATTAAACGAAATTTTCATGGAGGGTTATGGAGGAGAGGTCACGGCTTGAGGAAGAAGAAGAAAAAGAGCAGAATTTTTTTGGTCTTCTTTTGTCTCTTTTATTAGTTAATTAGATGGTTGTTTAATTATGATTGGAGGGAGCTTTTAAATGACATCATAATATGTCATAAATGAGCCTTTTATCTCATTTTCTATTCTTTACTTCTCTACTTATTTTCAATTTAATTTTTAGCAATATTTATTCACATTTTATGTCATAATAATTATTTACTCAACTGGACAAGTCGGCCAAAAATCGTCTCTGAAGGTGAAATGACCAAAATGCCCTCCGTTTGGCTTAACGGGTCAAAATTGTCTATACCGATTGAAAAATTTTTCTAAATATTTTCTTGGCATTCTAATGCCATAAGAACCTCAATGACCCTTCTCTGGAGTCCCAAAAATTATTTTATGAATTTTTACCCGGGTCTAGGGCTCCTAGTTGCGAGAACCGCAACTTCCCTCTGGGTTACCCATCGCTTGGGCACCGGCTCATTTAACTTGATTGTATTTTATTTCTAAAATTTTTTCTAAAATTTTCTTATTAATATTTGAGTTAATTATGGTCCCTCACTTTAGTTTAAATATTTTTCCGGACGTTCTAGCTGTCCGGACCGACACCGGTCACCGGAACAGTAGCATGTACGGAGTTGCTACCGGGAGGGTGTTACAAGATTGGTTTGGATAGTTTGGCATGCCAATAGGGTTCAATTAGCAGTACTGCACATGGCATTATGCCATTATGTGATTTCATGGCTTTTAGCCATTTTGACCTTGTATTGAGATTTGGCCTTGTGCCTGATGTCATTACAGCTTATTAGCTGTTCTGTTGCACACCGGGAGATACATATGTGACCGATGGTGTGACAGCCCGAGGTACTTGATACTCAGTGCCAGTTTACGTTTATCGATCCGATCGTCCAAAGATAGGTTACTTGGGAAACCAAAAATGAAAGTGGATAAATTTTACGAAATAATGAATATAACAAGTACAAAATAAGTAAGACTACAAATACTCATTGAAAATTTATTTGCAATAAGACATCGATACATTCACTGTATATTTATTTTTTTTGTTATTTCTTTGTATTTTATTATTGGCACCACTAAGCATTATTGCTTAGCGCATTGCTTTTGCCACGCGTAGGTTCTGGAGATACTGATCGAGAGCCCAGTAGACCACAGACTGGGTGAGACCTCCTGCAGCTCTGCATAGTGTCCGTGTCACCTCACCGTCATCAGTGCATTGGTAGGACACTAGGTTCATTTTGATATTTTGTAATAACTTTTATTTTCTCATATGTAATTGAAACTTATGTAATGTATTTTGGTATTAATGTAAATAGTAGATATTGTGTTTGTGAATGAAAAAGTGAATATTTATTTATGATTTTTACATGATTATCATATGAGATGAATGATTAAGAAATGGAAATGTTGTTGAAAAACATATTGAGATTTTGTTGATGAAATGAAGTTGGAATTGTTGGAAATGATTATTGTAAGTGTTTTTAACAGGTTGCAAAGAACTATTTTCTCAATTTTTAGCCGGTACTCTGCCGGATTTTCTATAAAATTTTTGGAATCTCAAATAAATTATAATTTTAATAAATGACTTAAATGAATTATATTTCATAAATTATATTCAAAACTATGATAAAACTAAATTAAGGAAGAATAAAAATGATTGAGATAAAGTAGAGTGTTCCGGTACACCGTGTGACATATCTTACTCGGATATACTGTAGACGGGTAAGGGGTGTCACATTTAGTGGTATCAGAGCACGGTTTAGGCGTTTCTGGGCCTAGATTGAGTCCATACCATGTATTGCATTTGTAAGAGTTGAGGTGACACTAATGCAGATCTGTTTGTCTTTATTATTTTGAATAGGATATGGACCCTACATCTCAAAGAGCAGTTGAGGAAGAAGTAGAGAGTCATGCTCCACCTGCAGCAGCTGAGACTAGGGGTAGGGGAGAACCTACTCTGTTAGCTCAAGCAGAGCCTGCTCAGCCTCCACAGGCCATGTTCCAGCAAATGGCCGAATTCTTCAAACAAATGGCTGGGGTAATGCCAGCACCACAACCACCACCACCACCACCACCTCCACAGCAGAAATCACACCTGGAAAGACTAAGAAAATTTGGAGCAGTGGACTTCTTTGGCAAGAGAGAAGATGATTCTATTGCAGCGGAAAATTTGTTGAACAGAACAGGCAGAGTTTTAAAACAACTCCACTGCACTCCAAAGCAAAATCTAGAAGCTGCTGTATCTTTATTGCAAGATGATGCATATGAATGGTGAGATACGGTGTCCAGTGAAGTACAGCCAGAAGTAATAACTTGGGACTTCTTCCTCTCTGAATTCAAGAAGAAATATGTGGGTAGTGTATACCTGGAAGAGAGAAGAAGGGAGTTCATTAATCCGAGGCAGAGACAGCTGACAGTGGCCGAGTATGAAAAGGAATTTGTCAGATTGAGCCGCTATGGGAGGGAGATAGTCTCTAATGAAGCTGAAAGGTGTAAGAGATTTGAAGAGGGATTAAATGACAACATAAAGATCATGATCACTGCTTTAGGAATCACCGACTTCACCAAGTTAGTGGAAGCTGCAATAAAAGTTGAAAAAGTAAGAATAAGTGAGCAGACCAGAAGAGAGAGACAGCAGAAGAGGGGCCCAGGTCAGTCTAGTTCATCTCCTGCATCTGGGAAGAAGTTTAAAGGTCCACCTGCACAGAGTTCAGGTCAACCACAAGGTCGTGGTCACCTCAAGGGCCTGGCCATAGTTTACCCCTAGGAGAGGTCAGTCCACACCATCAGTGGGCAGCTCTCCAGGGATGGGGTTCAGGGGACCAGCCCCAGCATCTTCTGCATGTCCACATTGCCTGAAGTGGCATAAGGGGGAGTGTTGGAGAGTGACTGGTGCCTGCTTAAGGTGTGGGTCGACAGAGCATCAGCTGAGGAACTGTCCACGCAGAACTACTACAGCTGCTCTAACACAAGTAGACAGACCTACTCCTGCACCACAAAGGGGTAGGAAATCTAGCAAATCTGAGGCAGTGGGACCATCACAGAGGCCTGCATCTGAGCCAGCAGAGAGGCCTGAGAGTAGACCACCTGCCAGAGCCTATGCCATGAGAGCTTAGGAGGAGAAGATGCCCCAGACGTCATCAGGGGTACGTTCTCCCTCTACAATACATCTGTGCATGCATTGGTGGTTCTAGGATCCACTCATTCATACATCTGCATCAACCTACCCGTAGAAAGGGGGATACTAGTAGGGGAGAGTGACCAAGACATTCTGGTCACTAATCCGTTGGGCCACAGTGTAGTGGTGAACAAAGTGTATAAGGGTTGCCCGTTAAGGATTCAGGAGTATGAATTCTCGGCAGATCTAATTGAGTTGCCCTTCCAAGAGTTTGACGTGATTTTGGGAATGGACTGGTTGTCACGTTATCAGGCAATAGTTGATTGCAAATTGAAGAGAATTTCTCTGAAAACTTCTGAGGGTAATGAGATCACTGTTGTGGGTGAAAGGACAGATTTCCTGTCCAATGTTATCTCAGCCACAGCTGCTAGAAAACTGATTTGAAAAGGCTGTGAAGCCTACCTAGCACATGTGGTGGATACTAGGCAGGCTAAGCCAGATCTGTGTGACATACCCACAGTAAAAGACTTCCCTGATGTGTTCCCTGAAGAATTGCCTGGTTTGACACCAGAAAGGGAAGTCGAGTTTGCTATTGAGGTAATGCCGAGTACAGCACCCATTTCCATTGCTCCTTATAGGATGGCACCCACTGAATTGAGGGAGTTGAAAACTCAATTGCAAGAGTTGCTTGATAAGGGGTTCATACGCTGAGCTCCAGTACTGTTTGTAAAGAAGAAAGATGGGACTTTGAGGTTATGCATTGATTACCGGCAGTTGAATAAAGTGACAGTGAAGAATAAGTATCCGTTGCCTAGAATTGATGATCTGTTTGATCAGTTGAAGGGAGCAGGAGTATTTTCTAAAATTGATCTCAGATCAGGGTATCATCAGCTGAGGGTGAAGGATGCAGATGTGCCAAAGACTGCATTCAGGACCCGATATGGGCATTATGAATTTCTAGTGATGCCATTTGGGTTAACAAATGCACCAGCAGCATTTATGGACCCTATGAACCGTATCTTCCATCCATACCTAGATCGGTTTGTAGTGGTCTTTATTGATGATATTTTGGTTTATTCCAAGACCAGGGAAGAACATGATGAGCATTTGAGAATTGTTTTGCAAACCTTGAGAGAAAAGAAGCTGTATGCTAAGTTGTCCAAGTGTGACTTCTGGTTGAATGAAATTGCATTCCTTGGACACATAGTGTCAGCTGATGGGATTAGAGTGGATCCCAAGAAAATAGAAGCAGTGATGGAATGGAAGCCTCCTAAAAATACAACTGAGGTCAGAAGTTTCTTGGGGCTAGCTGGGTATTACAGAAGATTTGTAAAGGGATTTTCCTTAATAGCTGCTCCAATGACCAAGTTGTTACACAAGAATGTCAGATTTGACTGGAATGACAAGTGTCAGAGCAGTTTTGAGAAGTTGAAGGCTATGTTGACAGAGGCACCAGTGTTAACACAGCCAGTGTCGGGAAAGGACTTTGTGGTCTATAGTGATGCCTCTTATAATGGGTTAGGGTGTGTATTGATGCAAGAGGGGAAGGTGGTCGCTTATGCTACCAGGTAGCTAAGGCCACATGAACAGAATTACCCTACCCATGATCTAGAGCTTGCAGCAATTATCTTCGCACTGAAGATATGGAGGCACTACTTGTATGGTGAAAAGTGCTACATTTGCACAGACCCCAAAAGTCTAAAATATTTGCCAACTCAGAAGGAGCTCAACCTTAGACAGAGACGCTGGATTGAGTTCCTGAAGGACTATGATTGTGTAATTGACTACCATCCTGGGAAGGCAAATGTAGTTGCTGATGCTTTGAGCAGAAAATCCATCACAGCTTTGAGATCATTGAATGCCCGTCTATCTTTGGTTCGAGATGGAGCTATTTTGGCTGAGTTGCAAGTAAGGCCAAACCTGTTACAGTAGATTTTAGATGGGCAAAAGGCAGATGAAAAGTTAATGGCTATTATGAGCAAAATCCTAGAAGGGAAGGCAACTGACTATGAAGTGAAAGTAGATGGGTGTCTATACTACAAAGGAAGAGTATGTGTACCAGATAATGGGGAATTAAAAGCCAATATTCTAAAAGAGGCATATGCCAGTGTTTATGCTATGCACCCAGGAAGTACAAAAATGTATCATGATCTGAAACTTCAGTATTGGTGGCCTGGTATGAAGAAGGACATAGCTAACTATGTGACTAAATGCTTGACATGTTAGCAAGTCAAGGCAGAACATCAAGTTCAATTAGGTTTGCTACAGCCTATACGCATACCTGAATGGAAATGGGATCGGGTCACCATGGATTTTGTAAGTGGTCTACCTCTCACCTAGAAGAAACATGATGCAGTATGGGTGATAGTGGATAGATTGATGAAGTCAGCACACTTTCTGCCAGTTAGGACTGACTACTCACTGGAGAAGTTAGCAGAATTGTATATCAGTGAGATAGTTAGATTGCATGGAATTCCACTTTCCATCATATCTGATCGAAATCCAAGGTTTACATCGAGATTCTGGAAGAAGTTGCGTGAGTCCTTGGGTACACAACTCCACTTCAGCATAGCTTTCCATCCTCAGATGGATGGGCAATCAAAAAGAGTAATCCAAGTAAACAATTGAACCAATTGAATTAATACAAATATTGAACTAAAATGATAATAATAACATGAAATATATGTCAGGTCCTTGAGGATATGCTGAGGAGTTGTGTCATTGAGTTTGAGGGAAGTTGGGATAGATACCTCCCACTGGCAGAATTTGCATACAATAATAGCTACCAAGCTAGCATCCAAATTGCCCCGTATGAAGCACTGTATGGGAGAAAATGTAGAACTCCAGTGTGCTGGACTGAATTGGGCAAAGACAAACTAGTAGGGCCAGACCTGGTGAAACAGACTGAGGAGAAAGTAAAACTAATCAAAGCCAATCTGAAGGTTGCCTCAGACAGACAGAAATCGTATGCCGATTTGAAGAGAAAAGAAATAGAATATGCGGTTGGCGATAAAGTGTTCCTCAAGCTGTCACCGTGGAAGAAGGTACTGAGGTTTGGAAGAAAAGGTAAGTTAAGCCCTAGGTTCATTGGCCCATATGAAATCATTGAACGTGTGGGTCCAGTGGCCTATAGGCTAGCTTTACCACCAGAGCTGGACAAGATCCACAATGTGTTCCACGTATCTATGCTAAGAAGATATCGCTCAGATCTTTCACATGTCATCTCCATGGAAGAAATTGAAGTACAACCGGATTTGACATACAAAGAGTTGAGGAATAAGCAGATTCCACTGGTGAAAGTGCTTTGGAGGCACCACAACACCGAAGAGGCAACTTGGGAAAGTGAAGAGACGATGAGGCAACAGTTCCCTCAACTGTTTGCATCAGGTAAATTTCGAGGACGAAATTTAAATTAGAGGGGAAGAGTTGTAACACCCTCCTCAGAGCAACTCAGACATTCTCATGCTCGGTGACTGTGTCGGTCCGGACAGCTAGAATGTTTGGAAAAATATTTAAACTAAAGTGAGGAACTATAATTAACTCAAATATTAATAAGAAAAATTTAGAAAAAAATTTAGAAATAAAATACAACCAAGTTAAATGAGCCGGTGCCCTAACGATGGGTAACCTAGTGAGAAGTTGCGGTTCTCGCAACTAGGAGCCCTAGACCCGAGGAAAAATTCATAAAATAATTTTTGAGACTCCAGAGAAGGGCCATTGAGGTTCCTATGGTATTAGAATGCCAAGAAAATATTTAGAAAAATTTTTCAATCGGTACAGACAATTTTGGTTTGTTAAGCCAAACGGAGGGCATTTTGGTCATTTCGCCTTCAGAGGTAATTTTTGGCCGACTTGTCCAGTTAAGTAAATAATTATTATGATCTAAAATATGAATAAATATTGCTAAAAATTAAATTAAAAATGAATAGAAAAGAAAGAAAAAGAAAATGACTTAAATCCCTAATTATGACATCATTATGATGTCATTTAAATGCCCTCCACTAATCACCATTCAACAACACAATTAAAATTCTTTAAAAAGGGAAAAATGACAAATTAAGAAACCAATTTCTGGTTTCTTCTTCTTCATCTAGCCGTGACCCTCTCTTCTCTCTCCCTCCATAAAAATTTTCTTTCATCACTTCCATTTCCCATGAATTCTCACTACTAAACCCTAGACATCTTTCATTAAAACTTGTCTATACCTCTTGGGAAAGTGTTTGGCAGCCTAGAAAAAGAAAGAAAGTGAAGTTTAAGCTTGGGAAAATTCTGCTAAAAAAGGTTAGTGCTATGTAATTCTTTCTTTCTTGTCAAACTATGTTAAGCATGCATAAGGAAGTAAAAATTGAAAGAAATTAAAAAGGATTATTGAGAAATTTTTGAGTTAGGGTTTGGGTTGAAGAATGAGATTTGATCTTGTGATGATGGAAGTAGGTTTTAATGGTCAATTAGTGACCATTTGGTTTGGTTTGAATCAGAAATGAAGTGAATTGGGTTATGGGATTTGAGGTTGATGTGGCTGCCTAGTGAGAGCAGTAGGTGTGGCTGTGAGTCCAGCCTGTTTGGACAGCCATAACTTGGGCTGTGTAGGTTCAATTGGTGTTTGGCCAATTGGACATGAAACTAGACACATAATGGCACAACTTTGGTGAAGAAACCATGCCCATAAGACCAAACCAAGTGGACCAAAAACTTGCCTCAATCCGGATGTCCTGCTACCAGTTTTTGCAGAATGACCAAATAAACAGTGATTGTTCATTTGGCCATAACTCAGTGTAGAATGGCCCAATTGACCTGAAATTTTACCAGCAACAAGGTAAGATATAGACCAACAACTTTCATGAAGGAACCTACCCCAAATTATGACGAGAACCTATTCAACAAGAGAGTGGAAGTTACTGTTTACTGCACTGTAGATATGGTCAGTTCTAAAATTTTTCAATCCGGCCAATTGTGGTTTTTGGACCATAACTTGAGCTACAAAACTCCAAATGGAGTGATTCAAAAAATGAAATTCAACTATACAAAATAAGGAACAACTTTTATGTTTATCATTTTCCCAAATTCCCACTGCAACAGTAAGTAATGGAACAGAAAAAATAAGGTATCAAAACTGAAAATTCTGCCCCCTTAACTTTAAACATAGAAATGGTATTGGCAACCAATACCAACAAATTTTGAATGCAAAATGTGGTATGTTGGGAGTATTAAAATTAATGTACCTATTTTCTACGTAAAAGTCAACATTTTTGTTGACTAATAAAGGGAATAGTAACACCAAAACTTGAAATTCAAAAATTGAAAGATTCAAAAGTGTCAAATGCCCTAGTATACCTAACAAGATTGGTTTGGATAGTTTGGCAAGCCAATAGGGTTCAGTTAGCAGTACTGCACATGGCATTATGCCATTCTGTGATTTCATGGCTTTTAGCCATTCTGACCTTGTATTGAGATTTGGCCTTGTGCCTGATGTCATTACAGCTTATTAGCTGTACATATGTGACTGATGGTGTGACGGCCCGAGGTACTTGATACCCAGTGCCAGTTTACCCGTTTATCCAGTCCAGTCATCCAGTATAGGTTACTTGGGCAACCAAAAATGAAAGTGGATAAATTTTACGAAATAATGAATATAACAAGTACAAAATAAGTAAGACTACAAATACTCATTGAAAATTTATTTGCAATAAGACATCGATACATTCACTGCATATTTATTTTTTTGTTATTTCTTTATATTTTATTATTGGCACCACTAAGCATTATTGCTTAGCGCGTTGCTTTTGCCACGCGTAGATTCTGGAGATACTGACCGAGAGCCCAGTAGACCACAGACTAGGTGAGACCTCCTGCAGCTCTACATAGTGTCCGTGTCACCTCACCGTCATCAGTGCATTGGTAGGACACTAGGTTTATTTTGATATTTTGTAATAACTTTTATTTTCTCATATGTAATTGAAACTTATGTAATGTATTTTGGTATTAATATAAATAGTAGATATTGTGTTTGTGAATGAAAAAGTGAATATTTATTTATGACTTTTACATGATTATCATATGAGATGAATGATTGAGAAATGGAAATGTTGTTGAAAAACATATTGAGATTTTATTGATGAAATGAAGTTGGGATTGTTGGAAATGATTATTGTAAGTGTTTTTAACAGGTTCCGAAGAACTGTTTTCTCCATTTTTAGCCGGTACTCTGTCGGATTTTCTATAAAATTTTCAGAACCTCAAATAAATTATAATTTCAATAAATGACTTAAATGAATTATATTTCACAAATTATATTCAAAACTATGATAAAAGTAAATTAAGGAAGAATAAAATGATTGAGATAAAGTAGAGTGTTCCGGTACACCGTGTGACATATCTTACTCGAATATACTGTAGACGGGTAAGGGGTGTCATATCTTCAACTCATCAAAACTCTGCAGGCATTTATCAGTCCACTTAAATTTTACATCTTTCTGAAGCAGCTTGGTCAGTGGAGAAGATAACATAGAAACCCCTTTCACAAACCGGCGGTAATATCTAGCTAAACCCAGAAAACTGTGAATTTATGTGATATTCCTGGGTGGCTTCCAATTAAGGATAGCTTCTACCTTGCTGGAATCTACCTTGATCCCTTCAGCTGACACAACATGTCCCAAAAAGGAGATTTCCTTCAGCCAAAATTCACATTTCGACAATTTGGCATATAGCTGTTTCTTCCTGAAAGTCTGCAGTACAATTCACAGAAGTCTATCATGCTCCTCTGCATTCCTCGAATATATCAAATGTCATCAATAAACACCACCACAAATTGGTCGAGATATGGTCTGAAGATAGTGTTCATCAGATCCATAAAAGCAGCTAGAGCATTAGTTAACCCGAATGGCATTACTAGAAACTCATAGTGGCCATACCGAGTTCTGAAAGCAGTTTTTGGAATACTCTGCTCTTGCACCTTCAACTGATAATAACCAAATCGCAAATCAATTTTGGAGAATACAGCTGCACCCTTCAACTGATCAAACAGATCATCAATGCGAGGCAATGGATATCTGTTCTTTATTGTCACCTTATTCAACTGCCGGTAGTCAATACATAGGTGAAGAGTGCCATCCTTCTTCTTAACAAACAATACTGGCGCTCCCCAAGGTGACACACTAGGGCAGATAAAGCCCTTTTCAATTAGTTCTTGCAGCTGTATCTTCAACTCCTTCAACTCTGCTGGTGCCATTCTGTATGGTGTTATAGAGATTGGATCCACACCAGGCATAACGTTAATTTCAAACTGCACTTCTCTTTCTGGATGTAATCCTGGCAATTCATCAGGAAACACATCTGGAAAGTCATATACTGTAGGGATGTCTTTCAATGCTGGACTCCCCACTTGGGTGTCTACCACATGTGCCAAGTATGCTTCACACCCCTTTCTGATCATTTTTCTGGCTAGTGCAGCCGAAATAATGTTTGATGGCAATAACTGCCTCTCCCCATGTATTACCACATCAGCATCGAGGAGACCAAAAGTGACTGTCTTCAGCCTACAGTCAATCATGGCATGATGCCTGACTAACCAATCCATGCCCAAGATGATATTATAATCTCTGAAGGGCATTTCAATGAAATCAGGCAGAAAAGTGTGTCCTTGGATCACTAAAGGACAATCCCTATACATTCTATTAACCCTGACCTCCTGTCTTAGCGGACTTGTTACTAGCACCTCAAAGTCCTTTTTTGTACATGGAACAGCAATGCAATCAATGATGCTAGCACTCACATAAGAATGGGTAGAACCGGGATCAAATAACACAAACACATCTTGATTAAAAGTTGAGAAGGTACTAGCCACAACATCAGATGTCTCGGCCTCTTCTCTCTGTCTCATTGCATAGACTCTGACCGGAGCACTGTCTTGTTTTGATTGTTTCACTGTGCCTTGGCTGCCTACTGGGCTACCTCTACCCCTGCCTCTACCTCTGTTGGGTGGTTGTGAACTTCTGGTGATAGGGCTCTGAACTGACCCTTCTGCAGTAGTAGGAGGTGGTCCAACTCTGCGAGTACTGGTGCAGTCCTTGGCAAAGTGTCCTATGCCTCCACAATTATAACAGGCTCCAATAGCCTTGTAGCATTTCCCACCATGATATCTTCCATAAGTTTCACATTGGCGGGGAGGGTAGGAACCTCTGGTACTCTGCTGACCAGATAGAGGAGGTTTCTGTACTGAATATTTTCTCCTACCAGACTTCTTGCGACCTCTGCTGTGTCACCCATGGTTCTTCCTCTTTCCAGTAGGACCATTGGAACTCTGTTCTACTGATTTTCCTTCTTTCTCTGTCTTCTCTGATTTCTTTTTCTCAGGAGCTGCTTCAGATTCAATTCTTTCTAACTCTAGGGCTTGAGAAATAAGTTCAGAGAAGTTAGTGTGTTTGAATCCGACCACTTGTAATCTGATACTGGGCTTCAAGCCGGTTTCAAACCTCTTGCATCTCTCCCTGCTGGTAGAAAGTAGACTTACTGCATAATGGCTTAGGTAAGAAAATTCTCTTTCATATTCAGCCACTGATCTACTCCCTTTTTCAGACTTAGGAACTCTTGCAGCTTCTGGTCTACATAAGCATCAGGACATATTTTTGTCTAAATTTCCTGAGAAAGTCATTCCATGTTAGCACTGCAGGTTCTACCAAACTGTGGGGAATGGTTTTCCACCAGTCATATGCATCCCCCTATAGCAGAGATACTGAGTATTCAAATTTGAGCTCCTTTGTGCAGTGCAGTTTCTTGAACACCCTATCCATTCTCTCTAATCACTGTTCTGCCTCTAGAGGATCTACTGTCCCCTTGAACTCTGTAGCCCCATATTTCATCAATTTGTCATACTGCCTCACAAAAGACTGTGGTTGTACCACTGGTGTCTGTATTGGGACTTGAGTAGGCACATTACCAGCCATTTATTGGAACATTGCAGCCATCTGCTGAGCGAACTGAGCAGGAAACTGCAGATCGCGAGTGGTCTTCTTGAACCCCTGATATTGTGTAGGGCTGGGGCATCCCCTTGTACCTCAGCCTCTATAGATTGATCGACTGAACGATCACCCTCTTCCATAGTCAATGCGAGGATCTTAGACCTCCTAAACAAATAACACAAAGAGATTTCCTCCCATTAGTGCATATTTATAATGTAATGTACTGTATGTATCAAACAATGATATTGAGCAGTTATACTATAAAGAAAGAATATTCAAGTTACAGGTGAAAACAGAATTTAAAAACTAACTCTGATACCACTAAAACATGTCACACCTTAGCCCTCTGTAAGGCATAATATGATCCCGTAGTATACCTAATGAATTACCAACTTCGTCTACTGATAACCCATTAAATACACTACAAGGGATTTTAAAACTTTTCTTACTTCTTTTTTTACAGTGGTGAGCATTATTTACAGGTGTTAAAATTTTTTTGAACTGAAGTGAAACAGCTAATACATTTGAATTATTGGTAATTTCTATAAAAATTTTGGCAGAGTGCTCTCTGTATTTTGAATAAAACAGTTCTTCAAAAAAACTGTAAAAAAGCACTTCAAACATATTTCTCAACTCAAATCCACAATAATTTTTTTTAATATTTTCAAAGGATGAGATAAAAGAAATATAGTACAAATTTTACAAGTTAAAATAACTCATAATTTATTTTACAACTTCAATGTACAATTTTAAATTACAACTGCTCAAAACCAAGAACACTATATACATACAGTGAACATAGATTACAATACAAAATGCAGAATATGGTATACTCAATATACCCGGTGATCTCTCGCTGAATGCACTAGCAGCCTAGTCTGCTGCCCTGTCTGTCTGTCTACCTGCGATAGCAATAAAAAGCTAACGCTGAGATAGTGTCTCAGTGGTACACAACTTTAACCAAATACAACTTTAAATCACAAATCATAAGTCATATAAATAGTGGAAACTTAAACCATAGTTAAATTTAAGACAATGAATGTCATAAAGAATTTGAACTCCATTCCATAATATCACAATAAATCTCAATAGTCAAAACATGGTTAAATTCAAAAGACAGTGAATGTCAATAAGAATTTAAACTCCATTTTACAAATTATCAAAGCTCATAATAACACAATTTAGTCAAATAATTTAAGAACACAGTGTTGCCAATTCATACACAACTTAAGCCATGACATAAATTTCTGATCAATGCCGCGTTGTACGCCATGACAAAGCAATCTGCAACCCCACTAATCAAAATCAATGAGGGAGGTGGCTAGCTAGCAAATGAGTACTCATCCGATCTACAATCTCAACTGTTAAACCAGAGAGGGAGAAAAATAAACGATCTCAACCCCATAAATGGAGGAGGAATAGTGTGATACTATCATGCTAAGTGTGAACACAAAATCAATTCCAAACATTTTATTCAAATGATTCGTGAGAAATCCAATAAATTTCTAAAGTCATAATTTCATTCACAAGATGGCAACACAATTCATAATTAACTTCAAATTTCTATAAATCACACTAAATCAAATTTTCAATGACAAAAGGCTCAAATAAGGTTTATTGTGCACGAACCTCTGATAACTATCTCCTGGCCTTGACTCAGTGTTTCCTTCCCTTTCCCTGAGTCCTTGCTAACTGAGAAACAATATTTGAAGTGTTTCAGTACTCATTTAAACTGTCTCTAATGATAATGCTTAATAATTAATTCACTGAATTCTATTATTTGCTTAGTTAACCTTATATGTCGACCATCGATGCGTTCTAGGTATATTAGGTTTTAATGTTACTAATATGTCACATTCAATAGTCTTTTAGGGTTGGTACATGTTACCCAATTCATTTCCATGTATATTGCGTTTTATTGCAATTTGCTGGATTCTGGGATACTAGTTTGACCTAGCCGGACGACCTAGTTCTCTCAGTTTTCGGGTTTTGGTCGAAACTACGAACTTGTAGATCTATGTCTTATTGCACGCGAGGCAAAATTTCAAGTCATTCTGAGTTTATTAGACCATGTTGTGGTCATTTTACTATTGCTGGTCAAAATGCATCAAAATTGGTCACTTTAGGTCATATTAGGTCAATTTAGGTTCGGCCAGTTTTTGGACTTTTTGACTTGCCTATGGTCATTTCTGGGCTTGGTGTCTTCATAATACTTGTAGATATAGGTCTTAACTATTCATGGTCAAAATTTTAGGTCAATTGGATATGTTTTGAGTGAGTTATGGCCTAAACACTAACTGCTGCCCAAATGGTCAATTTTCAGGCCTTAATTGCACTAATCCGGATTTGATCACTTTTCAAGTTACCTTACAAGCAGAATTTTGGTAAGCTTCCTTCATGAAAGTTGGCACTTTTTGTGCCTAGTTTCACCTCCAATTGGTCTCATACCAATTGGAGCCGCACACTTAAGGTTCTAGGCCCATAACATAAACTGCCCTATTGCATTTTATTCATTACTCATCAAAGGACACTTTTAACACTTACCAAATGACACATTCATGCCAATTCTGGTTTGTACCATAACCTAAACACATTTCACAACATATTGTTGGTCATTTTGGCAGCTTACAATCACACTCAATATGCACCATATAGTACAGAATTTTTCAAGCTTAAATTACAACAATTCAATCACCTAACCTAGCTCATTTACATGTCCAACCTCACACCATCATACATATACACAAGCTGCCATAGCAAGTACCACAATTCAACATTAATATTCCATAAACCAAACATGAAATAATATTTTTATGGTTCACCATTCAAGCTGCCGATTCATATATCATACTCCATTAATTTCCAAGCTTCCAAATTCAAGTACACATTTACATATACTTAATATACATCACCCAAATAAATTCCTACACACATAAACACTTAATTAACTCTTTAATCTACCATTTACAAGCAAGAATAAACTGTCCTTAAGGAGTTTCCATGGCTGCCAAAATACACCTCTCCCTTTAAACATCAAACCTCAAAAATCTCTCCATAATTCAAGTACCCATAACATTCTTACTAACTTTAATGAAGCCATAACCCGAAAACAAAAACTTACCACTTTGGAAACTCTTCAAAATCTCCAAAACTTGGTCTTCTTGTTGCCTATCTCCTGCCCAAGGTGTATGGACAACTTTTAATGAAGGAAAGTGCCAAGAAAGGAGCTTGAATCTCACATGCATGGAGCTCCAAGGTGGAAGGCAATGGTGGTTTCCCTTGAGAGCTGGTTCCTTGGCAAGGTGAGGAAGAAGATGAAATCTGTCCAAATGGTGAGTTAGTGGTCCACTTTGATGGGTGAGTGGAGCACTAAGCTTAATTTAATATTAGTTTAACCTTAACTTTCCTTATTCCCATATTTAACTCCCCATTTTTACTATTTACATTAGGTACCACTAATTTAATTTTTCATTATATTTTCCGAATGTAATATCATGTATTTTTAATGGATATTTAGGTCAAAAGACAAATCGGGGGGTCAAATGACCACAATGCCCCAATTCGGGTTGCATTCCCGATTTTTCGGTAACATCGAGTTTTGTCCGTTTTTCGATTTCTTACTTTTCTTTGTACTAATTAATTAATTTTTCTTTGATAATTCTAATGGTATTTATACTTCAATAGACATTTATTTAAGTCCTAAAAATATTGTCCAGGGTTCTCCGCGGTCCAAGGCTAGTCAACGGTCCACGCCGCGACTTCCCAGTGCGGTCACCCATCGCTAGGGTTCTCGGCTCGCTTAACTTGGTTACATTTCTTTGCTATTATTTTTCCTTCGGTTTTTTTGTATTTTCTTTTCTTGTATTTCATTATTTTATGTCTCCTCACTCATATCTAAGTGTAGTTCTAGGCATCCTAGCTGTTCGGACAACACTGGTCACTGAAACTATAGAACGCACTACCAAACTTAGGGGTGTTACAACATCACACAGTTTAAGCCATGACACAAAATTTTCACGATTAATGCCGTGTTATACACCACAACAAAGCTATCTCAATCTCAAATAGCCATTACTAATGGGGGAAGCAAAGCTAGCTAGTAAATATAAGTGCACCCATCCGATCTCAACCTCAACTAGCAAGCCAGAGAGGGAAGGTAGCATAATCAATCTCAACCTCACTAGCCGTTAATAATGAGGGAAGCAATTAAAGTCTATCATGCCAATTGTGGTTTCAAAACAATATTAAAACAATTTCCATTCAAATAACAATATTTTAAATCATCACAAATCAGCATATAGGGTTGGGAACACATCAATTTCACAAAGAACTTCTAAATCACATTCAATCCAGCCACCCCCTTGCTATAATAAAATCAATGAACAAACGTCTGCCTTTTCAACATAATAATACATTCTTTTTAACATTCAAAATATTCTCAAAATAATGTAAACAATTCTCAAAGACAAAGTAAATTCATAATTGGTTTGTAGCAAATCCATTCTTTTCATAAGCAAATTTAGAACACAAGGAAGTTTGAAGTTGTGCACAAACTTTATTTTTGTCTCCTTTCCTTGACTTAATTCTCCCTTTACGTTCATGTCCTTTCCCTACTAAAATACACAATTTCAAAAGCTTCAATACTCATTCTAACTTCTACTAGTAGCTAATCAATTAAATTCCTAGTGAATTCCTAAGATAACTACACATTCTAACTATTCCAAACTGCAGGGCAGCATTTGAACATGTCTTCAGAACTCAATTTTAGTCCATTTTTAGTCATAATTTGTCAATTTGGTTTTCATGAAAGTTATTCCTCTATGTCTTAGATTTAATTATCAATTTGAATCATTTAATTTGGAAGTCTAGGTCATTAGTTATAGCTAAAATACCAAGTACTGTTCTTGGGCACCTTATCATACAATTTTCAGATTTTCTAGATTTTTACCTAAAATTTCATTCAATATCTAAGCACTTTATACTTAGAATTTGTACTAGTCTCCAAAGCAAAGTTTTAGGCCTTTGTCTTAAGTTTTCAAATTATTTTATAGCACTTTAGTTAGAGATGTACAAAGGAAGATATGTTCTATTAACCACACGAAAGTCATAGGGCAAAATTGCTGAATTGCAGGAATTTTTAGTTTGGAATTTCTAACTTTTTAAAATTTTAGCTACTTTGCCATAAGAATTAGGTCTAGGTCTAAATTAGAAATTGTAGGTCTATGTCTTAGGTTTATTTTGGCTTTTGGAATCATTCAATTTGCATTTGTGTAGCTTAAGTTATGGTCATTTTGTCAAAACTATTCAGGTGACAAATTTCTCAGGTTCAAGTATGTTCCAGAATCAAGGCAGATTTCTAGACTCACTTTATCAAGCAAATTTGGGTAGGTTATAGTTATAATTTGGCTTCATAATCTGCATATGAATTGTTCCCCTATGTCTCAGGATTACATAAATTTAAGAATTACTCAATTTAGAGTTTTGTAGAGTGAGTTATGCTCAATTAAGTATGTATTGTTCATTTGGTCAATTTTCTAAATTCCAGGTTTGCATTGCCAGATTCTATTCCTCATTTAGATATCTTTTAGTCATTTTTAGGGCAAGTGTTCTTCATGAAAGCTTTAGCATATTGTCTTAGGTTTCATTTTCTATTAGTTTCACATCAATTGGAGTTATTTAACTCACGTTATGAGCATTTAACCTCACTGGACTTAAGCTGTCTAGATTCAACACATAAGGCACAACTTTAATCCACTTAATTTCTTCACCAAATCCTTATTATTTCTCAATAAATACACATCCAATCATTACAATATATCCATAATAGCATTAAATATGCTTCTTACCATAAAAATCCTAATTGCATAAAAACCCCAATTCCCATCTTTCAATTTTAATCAACCCCAAGTGCATAATTCATGTTTACAACCTCATTCAAGCCTAGAATTTAAGTTAATTGCATCAAAATACAAAAATTCCTAACTCCATAGCCCTTGACCGAAATTCCTTTCTTGATATCATACACAATTTCAAGCATTTTCCATAGTATTTCTCCATAATCAAACTTAAATTCAATGAATTCACAACTAATTAAGCTTGAATCATAACTTACCTCAATTGGTTCACTTCCCTTCTTCACAAATCTTTCAATTTCCTTTGATTTCTTGCTTCCTTTCTTTAATTCAAGGTTTAATTCAACGATTTCTCTTGATTTTCTATGGAGTTTATGGAAGAAATCAAGGGTTTAAAGCTTGGAATTCTCGGGACATTACATTAATGAGATAGTTTAGTTACATGGAGTGCCTGCATCGATCATTTCTGACAGAGATTCAAGATTTACATCGCAATTTTGGAATAAGTTGCAGAAAGCTTTAGGTACTCAGTTGCATTTCAGTGCTGCTTTCCACCCTCAAATAGATGGTCAGTCAGAAAGAGTGATCCATATACTTGAAGATATGCTTAGAAGTTGCATTATTAATTTTAAAGGTAGTTGGGATAGGTATCTTCCATTGATGGAATTTTCCTACAATAATAGTTATCAATCAAGCATAAAGATGGCACCATATGAGGCTTTGTATGGAAGGAAATGTAGAACACCTCTGTGTTAGACTGAAATTGGTGAAGATAAATTGATAGGCCCGAACTTGGTGAGAGAAACTGAGGAGAAAGTAAAGCTCATCAAGGATAGTTTGAAAGCCACCTCAGATAGACAAAAGTCTTATGCAGATTTAAAGAGGAAAGATATTGAGTACGAGGTTGGTGATAAAGTCTTCTTGAAGGTATCACCATAGAAGAAAGTCCTCAGATTTGGGAATAAGGGTAAGTTGAGCCCTAAGTTTATTGGTCCATATGAGATCATTGAACATGTGGGTCCGGTAGCCTATAGGCTAGCATTACCACCAGAGCTGGATAAAATTCATAATATATTCCATGTCTCGATGCTAAGGAGATACAGATCAGATTCCTCACATGTCTTATCAATGAAAACCATCGACATACGACCTGATTTAACATATGAAAAGGAATCAGTAACTATCTTAGCATGAGACATCAAGGAGCTAAGAAATAAAAAATTTCTATTGGTGAAAGTGCTGTGCAGAACCACAAGGTACAGGAAGCGACATCGAAGAGCAAAGAGATTATGAGACAACAACATCTGCAGTTATTTGAACCAGGTAAATTTTGAGGATAAATTTATTTTAAGAGGGGAAGAATTGTAAAGCCCCCACTTTAGGTAGTTCCATACATTCTACTGTTTCGGCGACTAACGTCTGTTCGGATGGTTAGGATGTCTGGAACTACTCTTAAATTTAAGAAAGGAGTCATAATTTAAATTAATAAAGGTCAAGTAAGGTTGAAGAAAAAATAAAAGAAGTAGAGTACAAATCAGTTAAATGTGCACAAGTCTCGACAATGGGTAACTCCACTAAGAAGTAACTATAGGTCTGGTTGCTCCTCCAATTCACGTAGAACCTCATAAGATACTTAATTAAGGCTTAATTGAAGTATTATTATGAATTAATAAGTCAAAAAAATGAAAATAAATTAGTTCAAACAAGCAGATTAAAAACCAAAATGAAAAACGGAGTTAAGGACTTATCAAGCATCATGGAAAAGATGAACAGAAACCCGGTAAGAGCAAGATTGGTCAATTAGATTTAAAAGTCAAATATTGACAAAAAAAATGAGATTAATTAGGTTAATAAAGTTGGATTAGCTTAATTAATTATCATTAGGATAATTAAGCATAATTAAATTAAAAGTCAAACCTAATGATTAAGAATTTCACCATATTTACAAATTTTCCATTCACCATATTTATAAGTTTGCCATTAGAGAATTAAAATAATATAAATATCTAGTATTAAAGACAAATCATCATCTTCATCTTCTTCTTCTCATGTTGGCTGAACCTCATCTTCCCCTTTCCACCATTTTTCCTTTCTTCCAAGATTGAGTTCCCACCAAATTCTCAACCTTCACCACTTAAGATAACCTAATTAAGCTTCATTTTAGTAAGAGCACATCATTTAAGCAAGAAATTTCAAGGATTTAGGACTAAGAAATCAAATTGTGGAAAAACTCAAGGTAAGGGAGAATTAAGCTTAGCATGCATAAATTCATGTTATCATATTATAATCATGGCATAAGGGTAGTTTGTGATGAGATTGTGATGAGAACTTTTGAAATTATTGAAGAAGGAAATCTGGTCTAAGCTCACAATGAACCAAGGAAGGACCATAAGGTTGATTAGAGGTGATATTGAAGAGCCAAGCAAGGAATAGAAGCTTAATTTGTGGTATGTGCACTCTTAATGCCTTAATTTTCTCGTTAAGTTGTTACTTAGGGTTTCATGCTACTTAGGGGTTTTAGCTAAATTGAATGTAAATGTCTAATTTATAGATAGAAAAATGATGTTTAGTATATGTAAATGATGTAGTGCTTATTTGGAATCATGTTGCTTGGTTTGTGTTGAAGTATACATTGTGAATGGGCATGCTGAGCAATTTGGCCCAATTTGACCATATTAGACTTTTAAGTCCATATCTTGAGTTCTATAATTCCAAATGACCTGAAACTTATGGAAAATTAAAGTTAAAATATAATGCTAAAACTTTCATGAAGACAAGATGCTCTAATTCTGTGTGTAAATATCTTGAATAATTGCTAGAATTTGAGTCACAAAATCTAGAACCTAGGAGTAGTGCACCCTGAACAGTCCAGAGTCTCACACTAGGAAACTCCATATGAAGTGATTCTTGATTTGTTGGAAAGCTAAGACATAAAGAAACAACTTTCATGAAGAACAAAATGACAAATTATGATTACAACTTGTTCAAATCTGGACTCCAAAAACTATCCAGAACCTATCCTATGATCAGTAAAGTAGTGCATCTGAACATACCTTGCTTAATTGGATATAACTCATTGTATATAATTCCAAATGAGGTGAATTTTGCTTTTTTGGAAATCTAAGACATAGAGGAAAAACTTTCATGAAGACTTTGACAAATGATGACTGAAACTTGACTGAAATTGAGTTCTAAGACCTGTTCAGAATCTGCCCTATATTCTAGAAGAAAAAGGCATATATGACTAGATCCTACTTATTTAGTCATAACTTGTGATCTGTAAATCAGAATCAAGTGATTCAAAAACCAAATGAAAGTTAAGTCATAAATCTAAAAATCTTGTGAAGAAAGCATAAGCTAATTCTTGCAATTACTTGGTCCACTTTCTAATGGAACATTGTATATATATTCAGGAATTTGCAAGACTTTGCCATGTTACTCATTAATGTAAATTGCATATATATTTTGTATGCTTGAATGCAAAGACTATATAAATATGAAAATGACATGAAGATGTTGGCTCAAATATCTTGACAATCATGTGAACAAAGAATATTGAATTAGTGTTAATTATGAATGTTGAGCCAAGTAAGCCTAGACAATGAGTATAGGATTGGATAAGTGGGCATGCTACCAGTCAGTGTAACGCCCTCACTTTAGGTAGTCCGTACATTCTACTATTTCGATGCCTAACATTTGTCCAGACAGCTAGGATGTCTAGAACTACAGTTAAACTAGACTAAGAAAATAAAAATTGATTGAATAAAGATCAAGAAAAATTAAGGAAAAATAAAAGAAATGAAATGCTAATAGGTTAAAGGAGCCAAGGTCTCGGCGATGGGTGACCCTAATGGGAAGTGACTGTGAATACAGTTGCTGACCCCAGACTCGTAGAGAATCCTGAGAGATAAATATTTGGGACTTAATTGAAGGATTTATGAAGTTAAATGACAATAAAAATGTCAAGGAAATACAAGAAAATTTATACTAATCGATAAAGATAATTACGACTAGATGAATACAACGAAGGGTATTTTGGTTATTTCACTCTCAGTGTTGAATCTTGACCTAAATGTTAATCAAAATGAGAGTGAATAAAACATTAAAAATAAATTAAAATCATGAATTGTATAGTGGAAATGAGAAAAGAAAGAAAAGGAAATAAAAATTAAATTATGACATATGCATTACCTCATGATGACCTAAGCATAAGTAAGCATGATGATAAAATGACATCATTAATTTAATGAAATTTGCATTAGGATACATATACAAACATAAGACAAATCACATTAATTAAACTTCATCTTCCTCCCTTAAAACCACCATGGCCGAACCACTTCTTGAGAATGCTTCCACCATTTTCAAGCTTTCAAGCTTGAATTTCTCTCCATTCTCACACTAAAACCTATACTTCCCTTCACTAAAAATTGATTCTATACCTTGAGGAACCTATTGGCAGCAAACAAAAAGGAATTAATTGAAGTTCTAGCAAGTCAAGTTTGGTCACAAGTGAGGTTAGTGCAAGATTACCTTACCTTTCTTCTTTAAACATTGTAAGCATGTTAAAATGAGTTGGTATGACATGAAAATTGAAGAAAATGATGAGTATACGAGGAGTTGAATTTTCGGCAACCATGGGAAAAATTAGAGTTTAATGATTTTAGTTGAATTAAATTTGTTAGGTATTAGTGATTGATTAGTGTACATGTCTTAAAAGTTACATGTTTTGAGTTTGCATGAGTTGAGGTTTGTGATAGTTAGGGTTTTGACCCAAAATTTAGGGTTTTGTGAATTGATGCCTAATTAACTTTGTTGAGACTATTTATTGACTATTTGAAGTACAATGAATGTGATTAAAGTTTGGTAGTTGGGTGGAATTAAGATTGGAAGTGTTGAATTTTTGTGTAGGGAATTCTGGACCTTGAGTCCAGTGTGGTTTTGAGGCTATAAGTACAGCCACATTGCTCCAATTGGTGTGAGGCCAATTGGAGATAAAACTTAGGACAAGTTGCCACATTTTTCATGTTGAGGCCCTACCCAAAAACTGAACCTAATATGACCTAAAATTGGCTTGACTCCGGGTAACCATATGCTGGACCTGGAAAAATGACCTTATAAATAGTAAAAGTTTAAATGGGCATAACTCACTCTAGGAAGGTCAGAATGACTTGATTCTTGAACCATTGGAAAGGTTAGACATAGGAGCACAGTTTTCATGAAGAACATAGAGCTCAGTTCTGACTCTAACCTAACCAATTTGCTAGACCAAGTTAGGTTAACAATTCTGACTAGAACCAAAGCCTGCTTGAAATTCTGGACTTTGACCTACCCAACCAGTTTTGGAAAAAATGTTATAACTTGGTCCACAAAATTGAATGTGTAGTTAAACCAAAGCTAAAATTTCCATAAGACCTAGGGCTACAATTTTGGTGTTTTGACCAAAACCCAGAACCAATGGAACTAGGATAAATTGTTAGGATAATTCAGTATTCCAAATCCTGAAATTGAACTAAATAACCACTTGACTCCAAAATAGTATTTGTACCATATCTCCCATTAGGAAACTCCAATTGGGATGAGTCAAATTGTTCTGGAAGTCTAAGAAACAGGACTCCAACTTTAATTTAGGAACTTTCCCCAAATTTTGAGTGTAAGACCCTAAAATGGGAATCAAAGACACTAACCTGAACGTGAAATCCTGAAGGCATAGGGTTCAAGAGTCTAGGTCAGTTAATTGGCCATAACTCACCCTACATAACTGAAAAATTATGATTCTTAAACCTGAGTGACCCTAAGACATAGGGTAACAACTCATATGAAGGATATTAGGCCTAAAAATGACTGTAGCATGCCCAAATGACTAAACAAATTTTAATTCCAGAATCTACCTGGTTTTGGAACCAGAAAAGGTCAATGAACTAGTTTTGGTAATTCAATCATAACTTGAGTTCTAAAACTCCAAATGACATGATTCAAAAAGGAAAATAGAGATAAGATATAGAGGAACAACTTCCATGAAGGAAGTGTGGCCAAACAGTGGCTATATCTTGACCAATTTGCTAAATGAAGTTAAGACACCAATTCTGGACCTAAAGAAAGGTTCATGAAATAACTTGTTATATGGTAAGGAATCAATCTAAATGATTTTCCAAACATAAAAGTGACATGAATATATATGTGGGACCTATATTCCCATTACAAATGGAATGAATGGTACCAATGAATAGTACCAATGAATGGTAACCGTGAATAGTGTATAAAATAATGTAATAGCACTAATTTGCCCAAAGTATACCTAGACTTATGTATATGGCTTGGATCAATTGGTACACCAATTAGGGACTACAGATAGCAGTACTGCCCATATGAATGATCATTGATAGATAATATATATCTAATATGGTTGTTCTACAGGCTTTATGCCTGCCCATTGGCCATTGTACCTAATATGATTTCTGGCTTTATGCCTGCCCACTGGCCTTGTGTCTGACATAACAGGTGTATACATGATAGACATATGGATGTCTAACTAGTATACTCCCGAGTATCCAGTCTTTATAGTCTGTCATAGGTTACTTGGGCACAGAAATGAATAATAAGCTTTAAAAAAATTAAATAATTACCTGAAGAGATCCCAGTAAACAAATATGCTCCTATGGAGTAACCAAAATTATGAAACGACTCATAAATGACAGAAATACACATTGTGATGATTCTACATATCAGAATAGGCATTATTATTTATTTAGTTTATTTCCATTTATTTTATGCACCACTAAGCAACTCACTTAGCGCGTTAATTTTACCAGTCACGGAGACCAAAGACCACAATGACGGCCAGTGACATTAGTGCCCACATAGGGATTTGATCAGATCTGCCATAGTGTGGGAGTCACCTCAGTAGTCTATTTTTGATAGGGCCCATGTATATCTAGATTTTGTACTTTTTGCTCATTGTACACAAATGAGATGTAATTAAATTTTGAGATTGTAAATAATTTGTAAATATTGTACTTGATTTTTTATGAATGAAATGAAGTGTTTTTATTTGAAATTAATATCAGAAATTTATATGAGAATTATGATGATATGATATGACATATGGAAAAATGAGATGGATATGAAACTGTTTTTAACAGGTGATTAGTGAAACCCACCAAATGCTAATAAAACAGAGACTCTGTTCGGGTCTCCATAAAAAAAATAAATTGTGAAAAAAAAAATTTAGCACATGGGGTAATATGAATAAATGGAATTTAAATTAATAATGTACACGACAAGACAAGATAGGGTTCTTCGGCACCGAATGTAGCATGTCTTGCTCGGCTACACTGTAGATGGGTAAGGGGGTTCACAGTCAGGGCCACCAAGTGATCAGTACCAAGAATGAAAATCAGTGTTATATCGGTCAAAGCTATCAAGTGGTTAGTACCAAGAATGTAAGCCTATGCTAAATCGACTAGAACCATTGAGTGGTCAGTGTCACGATGTTAGTAGTATGCCCTAGAGTATATCATTTTGTATGTATCTTGTACATATTTTATTAATAAAAGGCAATTTCACTTTTCCATTTGTATAATATATTTATGTGTAATAGAAAAGGTCCATTGATATCTTGTTAGAAATTCTATTCTTAAGTTATTAAGAATATGAGTGACAATATTTCTAGTACAAAGTATCATAAATTGGTTCACAATCGAGGATACTTTACAAAGGACATGACTTATCCGGAAAGATTGTAATCATGTTTGTTCCCAAGGTATTTATATGAGATATAAATAACATGGAATGGTGAGTCTCATGCCACATAACAAACATGATAGGCACTTATACATGATAAGTAGGCCGAACCAGTGACGCTTATGATAAGCACATGGAGTTTACTCTTGTCAATGCATTGTCATATATCATATCAGTGCATATAATCTTTAGACCTGAGATAACATAGTTATCTTGTATATAGGTGGTTTGAGTTTGATACTGTTTTCATACTTGTACTGTGTATGGGTATATGGGCATGTGTTAGCTCCTACTTGTTATATATGGAGATAGGTGTTGATCAAGAAGAAATCCGTTATCCTAAGTAAAAAGGGATAAAATCCTATGTTCATTTAATTGTTCTTTATGTTTTAAGTTCTTGGCCAGGACAGACAGATTTAGCCAGAAAAGAGTTTCTGGCAAGAAAATCTAATTAATCAATAACTCGAATTAAAAGAGAACATAATGTTCATAGCAAATGGAGTTTGACATTAACCATGACTCCAGCTCGAATTGGGATTTTGTAACGGAGAGATTCTAGTGCATGGTAACATATGATTAAAGGTTCATTTAAGGTATTCCTTATTCCTGATTGGATGGCCATGGCATACTATGCTAGGTGTCAACCATGATCTATGAGATGCCTGAAATGATTTAGAGAAATCATTTACGGTAAGAAAAAGTTCTAATTATATTAGGAGTTAATATCATTTCTCATTGCTAATATGTAATGAGTCTAGTAAGTCACACATCTACACAAGCTAATCACCATTTAAAATGTGATTTAATTGATTAATTAAAGAGTTTAATTAATTAATTAATTAAAGAGGTTTGGTTTGCAATAAGATTGCAAAGTCCCTAACATGACTTGAAACCAAATCTAGGTTATTGGATGTATAGTATAAATTAAATTTATATTTAATTTGATTAAAAGTGAATTTAATTATCAGAAATTAGTTAATGGAGATTAATTAATTAATTAATTTATATTTGATATAAATTGATTTAAAGAGGAGAAATTATAATTTTGGGTTGAGAACTCAAATTAAAAAGTAAGGGCAAATTGGTATTTTCACATGGTGACATGTAGCACCATGAGATGGTGACACATGGCACCATATGATCTTACCACTTGTCTTCCTATGATGGAAGACCACATGTCATGATTTAAATAGAGCTTGGCACTTGGCTTCATAGGATTAAATCAAATAATAACAAGATGGGATCTTGTGATGACATGTGGCAATGGAGTAAGTTAGGGTTTGACCTAAGTATATAAAGAAAAGTTATAAAGAAAAAATCACTTCTCTCTTTTCTCTCAAGTTGGACGGTAACTTGGTCTCTTCCTCTCCTCTTCAATTTCTCAATTGATTCAAAGGAAAAACTTTGATTTCCTCTTGAATTAAAATTATTAGAAAGTGTTTCTAACTCGCAATACATTCATACAACCTTCACAAAGCATAAACCCCATCTCAAAATTGGTTGACAAGACTTGAGAAGTCAATCTAGGGGCTCCCATTGCAACTTTGGTTTGTGCTTGTGGTGGACAAACTAGAGAGACAACATTTGGGGTCCTTAGAACATCCTAAGAGGCTTCAATTGTGCATCAAGTGGTTAGTACCTAAAAATCCCTCTTTTAGTTGGGGTTTAATTGAATTAAATATTAATTCATGATCTTTAATGGCAAATGAAATTTTAATGCATGCTAAAATATGTTTTGGTATGCAATTTGGCATTGGAAATTGATTAGGATCGGTATGGTACATGTAACCTTAGAAATAATTTTTGAAATTCAAGGTTCTAATGCCCTTTATTCATACTTTCACTCCTTCACACGAGTCCCATTATCTAATCTATATATATTCTATCATAGGTTACTATGTGTATTGGAGTAAAGCTTTCGATTGTGATCATAAAGACAATAATTTTAAATAAGATATGATAAAGTGCATTTAACCTCATTAAATCATATGATTTACAAGTATGGATTTATTGACCTATATTTATTCCATAATAATATATATTTGTTTAAAACTTTTAAATATTCTTGTATGAAAATTATGAGCATGTTATGTGTTAATGTGCATAAGAAAAAAAATGAGCATGTTATGTGTTAATGTGCATAAGAAAAAATTTATTTTGTTTCCAATTAAGAGTGCACCACTAAGTTATTTAGCATAGAGAAAAAATTTGTTTCCTTGCGCAGGTATAGTAGATAAAGTGTAGATAGGGACTAACAGGAGATAGATTAGATCTGCAAAAAAGTCCAGAGTCACCGAATCTCAAATTTTTGAGGAGATGCATCTTCATTATCCTCATTGTACATTTTTACTTACATGAGTGTGTACCTTATGTTGTAACAAATATTATGTAAACTTTATTTTGGAGATTGTAACCATAAGAATATAAGCTTAATTTAGACCTGTGAGATGGTTAATAAAATTGTAAATTAAAGATATTTTTAGTGTATATAAAACTTGGGTTCAAAATGGATATTGATTGAATTTGATGATTGTATGTGATGGAAATGATATAGAAACTGAGAATTTAACAGGTTATGAACATTATTTCAATAGGTGAATTGTTAAAATTTGGGGGAAACTCTTGCAATTTCTCCATTTGACAAAAGCAGATAAATTATGTTATAAATAAATGGGTAAGAAAATAAATAATGTCACAGAGATATGTGCTCCGTGCACCGAATGTAACATCTCCTCTTGGTTTCACTGTTGACTGGGTAGGGGGGTGTTACATGAGATGACACAATTATCTTGTATATAGGTAGTTTGAGTTTGATACCGCTTACATACTTGTACTAGGTGTAGGTGTGTGTTCACTTCGACTAATTATATATGAAGTTAGGTGTTTAGTCAAGATATGATCCGTTGCACTAAGTAAATAAAATCAAATCCTATGCCTATCTAAATTGTTCTTGATAAATAAAGTTCCCAGCCAGGATATATAGACTAAATTAGAAAAGAGTTCCTAGTTGAAATTTCTTATTAATCAAGAATCAGAATTAAGATGAAAGCATATGATTCTAAAACCATGACCCTATCTGGAATCGGAATTATATAATGGAGAGATTTTAGTGCATGGTATGTATGATCGAGGTTCAAAATTAAAGGGATGAATTAATTCATCATTAGCTGAGCAGTCACGGTACACTATGCTAGGTATTAACCATGATTGATGAAAACTAAGAGTGAAAAGGGAATTTTACTTTTGGTGTTGAAAAAGTTTCAATAATATTAAAGAGTTAATATTATTTTTATTGCCAATTAGTTATAAACCTAAGAAGTTACATGCATAAGAACAAAATGATCAAAGCATAATTAATTTAATTAATTAATTAAATTGTTTAATTGGTTAATTAAATTAAAGAACACTACAAGAAATTAAAACAGTAGCTACTAAATTTACTAACTATTCATAATGATATTTAATAGGTAATTTCAGTTACTGACTAACTCTAAGTGAAACAATAATTAATTGTCGCTATTAATTAATGATTTTTTTTTATTGGTAATTATCTACTAAAAATATAGTCAGTAATTTTGTTGCCAAGCCTTAAGGTAGGAAGAGAGTTAGCTACTTTTTGCCTACAAAAATTTAGTCAATAATTATACTCCTAGTCGATAATATACAAATGTTAGTTGGTAATTTTGTCACTAAACCTTAGTGTATGAAGAGAGTTAACTACTTTTTGCTGATAGATATTTAGTTGATAATTACCTACTAAAACTATAGTTGGTAATATACAAAGTTTAGTATGTAATTTTATTGTCAAACTTTACAGTGGAATGAAAGTTAGCTACTATTTACCAACTAGATGTTAGTCAATAATTACCTACTAACAATATAGTTGGTAATATGAAAATTTTAGTTGGTAATTACCTACGAATTATATAGTCGATAATATACAAAACTTAGTCAATAAGGAAAGGGCATTACCAACTATTTACCAACTTTATTTTAGTCGGTAATTCCTGACTAAATATTTAATATTACCAACTATTATTTGTTTAGTTGGTAAATTATCAATTATATTTGAATTTTAGAAAAAATTACTAACTAAACACATTAGTCGGTAATATTTTGAATTATTTAAAGGATAGTAGCTAAATTTTGTACATTTTTTTTAAATTATATATAATTTGAAATTTAGTACTCGTAAAATATTTTGATTGATATGTTTTTTGTTTAATTAATTACCTATTATTTTTTTTATAATTTTTAAAAAATTTTTAAATTCTAAAATATTTTATAATTAATTTGAAAGTTAACAATGAATTAATAATAATAATAATAATAATAATAATAATAATATTATTATTATTATTATTATTATTATTATTATTAAAATTCAACAATAAAAATAATTACTAAATTTACTAAATTAAATATAAAATTCATATTTGTAAAATAAAGCATACTAAAGTCCAATAAGTCTAATATAAAATTTAAAACCCGTAATTTTATGAAGATGGAGGTGTTGGTAGGCTTATGGCTAGTCTCATCACCTCCTCCATCATAGAGCTTCTCATATGTTCCATATTTGTCTCCATTTGCAACTTCAATTGATCCATATGATCTGTCATAGCTTGCCTCTCATCTTCAAGCTATTTCTTTGACTATTGTATTTGTTGTTTTAAAGTAGCATTTTGACTAGAGTTTGATGTATATGCCTGACTTGAAGATGCTCTAATTGAAGGGTAAAATGTAGATTATTTAGATTCAAGTGTAACTCCCCTATATTCGGTAATGCGTTCTACTGTTCCTGTGATCAGTGTTTGTCCGAATAGCTAGGATGCCTGGAACTAAATTTAAATGTTAGTGAGGAGACATGAAATGATGAAATAAATAAATAAAAAATACAAGAAAAATTAAGAAAAAATAAAAGAGAGAAAATGAAACTAAGTTAAACGAGCCAGCACCGCAACGATGAGTGACCGCACGGGGAAGTTACAGCGCAGGCAATAGCCGACTCTAAGACTACGGGGAACTCTCGGAATTAAGTTTCGAGACATAATTAAAGACTTATTGAAGTATAATTAACATTATAAATGTCTAAGAAAAATTAATGAATTAGTACAAAGAAAAAATAAAAAATTCAAGAAACCGATAAAAATCGGTGTTACCGAAAAATTGGAAATGCAACCCGAAGAGGGGCATTTTGGTCATTTGACACCTAGAGTTGCCTTTTAATCTCAATGTCGATTAAAAATAAGTGATAACACACTTTGAAAATGTCATGAAAATTTAAAATTATTGTACATAAAATAAATGATGACAGAAATGGGATATAAATTGAATAATTAAAACTTTAACATATAATATTGATTAACCAAACTTAAGTGGAGCACTAAGGAATATTTAAACATATTAAGGAACCTATATAAGGCTTAGTGGACAGCCATTTCCACTAAGTTCTTTTTCTTCTTCTTCTTCATTTTGTCACCAACCGAACCAAAGCTCCCAAGAATTCTCCCATGGTTGCCCCACCTTTAACCATCATCTACTCATGATTAAGCTTGGATCTTCACAAATTCCTTCACTAAAGTTGGACTACACATCTTGGGCAGCACATTGGGAGTAAAAAGGGAAGGATTTGAAGAAGTTTTAGCAAACTCCAAAAAGAGGTAAGTGCCATTTTCCTTTCCTTGCTTCATTAAAGTTTGTATGGAGGTTGAGAAGTGTTAAATGGTGAAGAAATTTGAAGGATTTGAGGAGTTAATGATACGTAATATTTTTGGAAGCCATGGATATTGAAGAAGTTTGAGTTGTTGTTACATGAAATTGATGGGTAATGAAGTTAATTGGGCCAATTACATGTATTAGTAATTTAATTTCATGTGTATGCTTAAATTGAGTAAGGTTGTGAAATGTATATGGAAGATTGAAGCAAATGTATAATTGGGCAGTTTTGATGTATGTAAGAGAGCTTTAATTTCATGTATATTAATGTTGATTATGAGTTAATGGAATATACATTAGTGGTTTTGATCAATGGATTAGGGTTTGAAGGTTTGTATAAGAGTTGGATATTGATTTCATTGAATTGAGTGTAATGGATATTTACTTAAATAGAATAGCTGCTGGATGTTTAAGTGAATTGAGTATTGTTGGACATTTCATTTCATTAAACAGAGTTGTTCCTGGATAAATAAATAAATAAATAAATTGAGTTGTTGTTGGTCATTTGACTATTGAATTGTGAATGGTAAACATTAGAAGTGCCAATCTTCAATGCAGATTTAGGTTGTTTAAGGGAAGTATACATTTTAAGCCATAACTGGAAAATTGTGATCCCAATTGGTATGAGGCTAATTGGTGGCAAAATTAGACATGTAATAAACCAACTTTCATGTAGAAGTGTTGTCCAAATTCTGCCTAGAAAATGACCTAAAAAATGATCAAATTCGAAATTGCCTAACATATGAACCCATATTTTGACCATATGAACAGTAGTCAGTATTTTGGCCATAACTCACTCAAAACAGGTCCAAATTACCTGAAATTTATATCGTTGGAAAGCTTAGACATAGGGCTACAATTTTGGTTAAGACTACCAAACCCAGAAATGACCATAAGTAAGTCAACATGCTTGTACAACTTTGGGTATAAAACCTGTTAGAATTAGAAGTGACCTAAAAATGACCTAAGTTTGCCATTTTAGTGCAACTTGTCCAGCATTGGTAAAATGACCATAACTTGGTCTAGTAAACTCCAAATGACCTAAAATTTGTGGCAAAAGCTCAATGAGACATAGACCTACAAGTTTGTAATTCTGACCAGAACTCAGAAACTAAGGGAATTAGGTCATCCGGTTAGGTCAAAACAGCATATCAAAATCTGATAAATTGCAATAAAATGCAATGCACTTGGAAATGAAATTGGTAACATATACCAACACTTAGAGACTATAAAATATGACAAATTGGGGACATTAAAATTAATTCACTTAGTGTGTATTAATGGTCAACATTATAGGTTGACTAATAAAATGAATTGAAGGGAATAGTACTAATAAAATTTAGATATTGGATTTTATTGTTAGAAATAATTTAATTGAGTACTAAAACACTTTAAATTATGTGTTTCAGTTGAAAAGGATATTGAAAAGTATAAGGAACATTGAGTCAAGGCCTAGAGGTGACTCAAAACAGGTCTGTGCACAATACTTTTTATATTCACTATTTTTACTAGAAAATTTATTTGGAGAAATGAGTTATGAATAATTTTTTATTGTTTTGGCTTTGGAAATTTTATTTGGAAATTATTGTGTTGCCTACTTTGCAAATGGAAATTTTTAGATAAAATGTGATTTGTGGTTTGTATGAAATATTTAAATATTGTGATTTGAAATTATTTTTGATTCACACTTTGCATGGCAATATTACTATGTTCCTCCTCCATTTATGAGGTGAGTATGACTATATTCCTCCCTCTTTGACTTACTAATCTGAGGTGAGTATGGATGTGAATGAGTACTCATTATCTAGCTAGCCACCTCCCTCATTGATTTTGATTAGTGGGGTGAGTATATCTTGTCATGGTGTACAACACGGCATGTTTGGAAAATTTGTGTCATGACCTAAGTTGTGTTATTGGTTGGCAACACTGTGTTATTCAATTGTTTGATCAAATTTGTGTTATATGAGCTTTGAAAATTGTGACATGAAATTGTGAATTGTTTGAATTATAAATTGTCAATAAAAGTTTTATATATCGCATTTTAAATTATTATTGTGCACCACTGAGTAAATTTTACTCAGCGATAGCTTTTTTATTGCTGTCGTAGGTAGACAGACAAATAAAGCAGCAGAGTAGGCTGCTTGTGACTTCGCTTTGAGATTTTGCCTGGTATTTTGAGTAAACCACCTCCTTGTAATTTTTGTTGTAATGTATGTGAATTGTATGTATATATTGTACTTGGTCTTGAGCAGTTGTAAAATAAAGTTATAAATTATTTTGACCTGTCAAAATGTTGTATTATAATTCTCTTATTTCAGCTTTTGAAATACTCAGTTATTTTGCACTTTATCTTTGGAATTGCTGAAAATTATATTGAATTGAGTTTGAACCGTGTTAAAGACACTGATTTGAGTTGAGGCATATTGGAGTTTGGAATTGAACAGATATATTGGAAGTACTTTTTACAGGTTTTTAAAGAACTGTTTTGCTCCAAATATAGACGGCACTCTGCCGAAATTTTTACAAAAATTATTGATACTTCATATTTGTTATTTGATTTCACTTTAGTTAAAAAAAAAATTTTAACATCTATCAAAAGTGCTTACTACTGTAAAAAACAATAAGAAAAAGTTTAAAATCCCTTGTAATATATTTAATGGGTTATCAGCAGACGAAGTTTGGTAATTCATTAGGTATACTACGGGATCATGTTATGCCTTACGGAGGGGTAAGGTGTGACATTAAGACCATACACCCTTCGTCTCTTCTTGTCACCTCCAACAACATCCAAGTAAAGTTGGTTCTCATCGATGTTGTCAGGTGCGATTTGTGTTAGCTCCTCCCTTCTAACTACTATAACGTCCTCTATGTAATAAACAAAATTAAAGTCAATTATAATTCATTCATTATACAATACAGTAAAAAAATAATTGGGTGAAATAATAAAAGTGTACTGTACATGTATCTTCCTAAATTTTTGATCCAAAAAAGTCTCCTTATCATGTTTTCAGGTGTGAGTGTGGACACACAACTTAGTAAGAGTTGGCCTTTGACTTAGTTCTTTTCCCTGAACAAAAGATAAATAGTTTTTTCATAAACTATTATTATTATTATTATTATTATTATTATTATTATTATTATTATTATTATTATTATTATTGAAATTTATTATGAAATTAAAATAAAAATGGACAGGGTTTCCCCTATATTTTGATATTTTACCCAGCCAAAAATCAATAAAATTCTCACAATTCAATCACACAGCAATTATTTTGAAATTAAAATAAAAACAGACAGAGTTTCCCCTATATTTTGACATCTTACCCTGTTAGAAATTAATACAAATCTCATAATTCAATCACACAACAATCCCTAATATTTTTCATGACAATTTCATAACAATTCCATCATATTTCTATTAACAATCATATATGCCTATGTCCTCATAATTAATGGTATATATAGCTCTAACAGTCGAATGACCTCGGGTTCATTTCAGTACTGCTTAAATTTTCCCCAAGTTTCTTTAGAAATATACAAGGGCTTTTTCTTGGTATTTTTCAAATCATGTCATCATGTCGATACATTGCTTGAAAGTATTTGTGATCACACAAGCACACCTAAAACCATTCGATAACGTGAACACATATAAAATTCTTTTAGCATATGGTACATTTGCATTGCATATCCTTGATAAAATAAATAAAATAATTATTTAACACACTTTCCATCATGAAGTTCTAGTCACCTTCGCCCTAAAGAATGAATCTTTATTTCAATTGATGGATGAGAATATTATGAGCTAACAGCTGCAAACTCCTATAATGTCTATAGTGTAGTATCTTGGCTGGCCACTGGTGCATCAAACTACAATGAATGTTGTGACTGAGGTGTTGAGGGCTCGCCTTTTTCAGATGGCATAAGTGTTCCTATGTTAACATCACGAGAAGCAGAAGCTTTGTATCTGCTCCTAAACGTATTTGCAAATTATATAAACATGATAACAAAAGTTAATTTGCAATAAAAATTATTTTGTTCTAAATCTGGCATAACCTCTCCTTAAAATTATAATTTTCTAAAATTTCATCAACACAACCTAAAAAAAAAAAAAAAAAAAAAAAAAAAAAGCTAGCTGGCATGCACATTTATTATACACATCTCCCTTTCATAAGCAATTCATCAAGTTAAATTGTAACATAATAGACATCGACATTATCATAATATCAAAATCGTTACGTCAAAGTGCATTGAATAATAGTATAACAAATACAAGTTACAATTAAATTGAACATTGCTTTTGAAATGTTTGTAATTCAACAAAATGACAAATGATATCCACAAAAAGTAACATATTTCATAAATTTATACATCTACAATTTCACTATCCACTACAATATAATTTATTCACTATCATTGTCATATTTATGAAGTTCCTCTTCATCCTTTTCATCACTTTCTGATGTAAAATTTAGATTCGTCTCATCCAGTAGTTCCTTTTCTTCAATATCTATAGGCTCTAGTGGTTCACTACTTGGATCATCTAGGGTCTAATCTGTTCACCTTCTACTTCTTTATCAATTTGCAACACTTTAACTGCCTCATCTTGAAATGCTTGGTCAGGCATTTGCTCTGTTAAATTTGTCTGAGGCATGATGACAATGGACCTAGGCTTGACTTTACACACTGTATACCAGTCAGCCTTGCTCGTCTTAAGCTAGGATAAGGGAGGTAAACCATTTTTTCAGCTTGCAAAGTAAGTATTAACCGTTCATATTTATTTAATCTTTTTTAGTGATTGATATCCACTAAGTTATATTATTTGTGTTAATACCAACATTCGGAGTTAGATCAAACCATTCACACTTAAAGAAAATAGTTCTCTTTACTGGTAATGCAGGATACTCTATTTGAACTACCTCTTTCAAGATACCATAGTAATCATTAGAGTTGTCACAATATGTTGAAACCCTAATGCAAACTTTGCTATCCATCGTAGATCGATTAGCACCATGACTGCTGGGGTGAAATCTGTAACACCTTTATTGTAGTCATTCCGTACATTTTATAGTTCCGGTGACCGTTGTCGGTCCGGACAGCTAGAATGTCTGGAATTATATTTAGACTAGAGTGAGGAGTCATAAATAACTCAAATAATGGTAAGAAAAATTTAGAAAAAATTTTAAAAATAAAATACAATGAAGTTAAATGAGCCGATGCCCAAGCGATGGGTGACCTTAACAGGAACTTGCTGTCTTCATAGCTAGAAGCCTTAAACCGAGGGGAAAATTCATAAAATAATTTTTGAGACTCTAGAGAAGAGTCATTGAGGTTTCAATGGCATTAGAACGCCAAGAAAATGCTTAAAAAATTTTTTAGATCGATACAGATAATTTGTCTATTAAGCAAAACGAAGGGGATTTTGGTCATTTCGTCTTCAGGGATAATTTTTGGTCAATTTGTCTAGTTAAATAAATAATTATTATGACATAAAATATGAATAAATATTGCTACAAAATTAATTGAAAATAAGTAGAAAAGAAAAGAAAAAAAATGAAACAAAATGCAAATTATGACATCATAATGATGTCATTTAAAAAGCTCCATCCAAACACCATTTGACAAACCAATTATAAGGGACAAAATGACATAAAAATGAAATAAAAATAAAGCAATTTCAGAAGCCATCTTCCCCAAAGTGCCGAACCAAGAGAAGAGAGAGAGAGAGAGAGAGAGAGACCTCCATTAAAGCTTTGATTAAGCTTGATTCCACCCACCAAACCACCTCAAAACCCCTTCCTAGCTTCACAAAAATTTGTCCCTACCACTAAAGCAAGACTTGGGTAGCAATTAGAAGAAGAAAAATTGAGGTTTAGCAAGCTTAGAAGTGACTCCATTCAAGGTTAGTGCTACTTTCTTCCCTTTTCTCTTTACAGTTGATGTTAGATGTATGAATTGAGTTAGAAACTTGAAAAATTGAAAGAAAATATTTAAGGATGGGCTACTACCATTTTTGGCAGCCATGTGAAGGGTAGGGTTTTGCTTGTTTCCTTTGATTAAATTGGGTATTTAGGCAGCCCTTGATATGAATGGCATGGTTAGAACTTGATTTAGTAGTAGAAATGCAAGAATTCAAAATTTGGGAAAATTAGGGTTTTGAGCAAATTATGGTTTGCTTGAATTGATGCTCTCTTGATGTTTAATTGGTCAATTAATGACCAATTGGTGTAGTTTGGACAAGAATTTGAGTGAATTGTGCCATTAGTTAAGCAAAAGATTAGGCTGCCTTAAGTGTGCATTCTGGACCCTTTAAGTCCAGTGTACTCTTAGGGTTATAACTCAAGCTAGGTAACTCCAATTGGTGCAAAGCCAATTGGAGGTTAAACAAGACACAAAATGCAATGCTTTCATGAAGGAACCTATCCCAGAAAATCAAACTAAGTGGCCTTACAAATTAACCTAATCCAGGTGGCATACATTTTGCCTGGGCAAAATGACCAAATGAACAGTGTTCATTCATTTGGTCATAACTCAGTGTAGAAAGGTCCAATTGACCTGAAATTTATATCAATAAAAAGCTTAGACAATTTAGAACAACTTTCATGTGGAACACAAACTCCAATTCTGGACATAACCAAATGAAATTGTTAGCCAAAGTTGTCACACCTTATCCCTTATAAGGCACGACATGTTCTCGTAGCATACCTAATGAATCATCGAACTCCACCTACTGATAACCCATTAGTTATGCTAAAAGGATTTTAATACAAACCAAAACTTTTTATCTTATCAATTCTTTTGCAGAAAACTGCATGAGAATAGTTAAAATTCCATATAAACATTCATTGGAAATAATGATAGACTAAACATTGCAAAAGTTACATTTTCATAAGTCTCAAAGTAAAATACAAAATAGTTACAAACTCAAAATGTGATAGTAATGCAATACTTTTAAATACAAACTGCTCAATGTCCGTACATCCATACATATAGGTACAAAATATATCCAAAGGAATCACAAGGGTATACCTAACGCAAATACCCACAAACAATACCAAAATGCTGCTTTCAAGTCTCTCACTCAGTAGCCTTCTCCTTTCCCTTACCTGCGACAACATAAAGAAGCTATCGCTGAGTATATCACTCAGTGGTACACAACTAATAACTTTAAAACTTATGGTAAAACACAATTTGTCAAAGCATAATAAATCACATTTTTCTTTAGCATGCATAATAAATCACATTTTTCTTAAGCATGAAAACTTCACAATAATTCTAAGTCCATAAAGGCCATTTATTGGAATAACATTTCAAGTGAGAAATCACACTTCATAAATCACAATTCACAAAGCATTAGTGTTGCTAACATCAATACACAGTTCAGGCCATGACACAAAATTTCACGATCAGTGTCGTGTTGTACACCACGACAAAGCAATCTCAACCTCACTAACCGTTATTAATGAGGGAAGGGCTAGCTAGCTAATGAGTACTCATGTAGTCTTACCCCACTAACCGTTATTAATGGGAGACATAATCAATATTAATTATCAACCCCAAGTAGCCGTTACTACTGGGGAGTTCCGAAAGGGACTGTCATGCTAACTGTGGTTTCAAAATAGTTTCCAAAAATTTTTCACTCAACAATCACATTTACAAACCAATAAACACATTTAAATTCATCATAATATCCATATAAAGGTGGCAACACCCAAATTTCTTAAATGCAAGAGAAAAACCATATTTCAGTCAAAGTAAACTTGTTCAAAGCAAACTCATTCAACTTAACACATATCAAGCAATTTACAAGTTTAAAAACGAAGAAAATGTTAGTTGTGCACAAACCTTCAATAATTCTCCTTCCTTGTTACCTACTTCTCCTTGTCCATTCCAACTTCTTTTTCTAATGAAAATACACAAATAAAATACCTCAATACCAATCTCAATTGCTGCCAAAAACTCATTACATGCATGTCTAATGTATCCCAAATTAGCTTTGCAAATTTAAAAAATTTTGGTTTTGGACAACTTGGTGCCCCAATTTTTACCTAGTTTCAATCAAAATTTGGTGAGGTGTTTTTCATGAAATTTATTCATCTAGGTCTTAACTTTATTTTCCTTTTTGAATTTCCTAATTCGGAGCTGTGTAGCTCAAGTTATGCCTAAAAGATTATTACTATTCACGTCACTGTTCATGCTGCAGATTTAGTTCTGGCAGATTTATCGATCCAATTTCGTTCAGCAATTTGGTCAAGTTAAGTCCATAATTTGGTCTAATGTTCTTCATATGAAATGTTCTACTATGTCTTAGGTTTCCATCAGTTCAAGAATCGCCTAAATTGGAGTTTTCTAGAGAGAGTTATGGCTATGCAAAATTTACTATTTATATGGTAAATCTGCAATTCTGTAGATTCGGTGATTCAAATTTGCTCAGCAATTTGATTGGGTTAAGTCCATAATTTGGCCTCAAGTTCTTCATATGAAATATTCTACTATGTCTTATGTTTCCATTGGTTCAAGAATCGCCTATATCAGAGTTTTCTAGAGAGAGTTATGGCCATGCAAATTTTATTGTTCATATGGTTAAATTCTGCAAGTTCCAGAATTTTGTCTCTAAGTTCAAGGCTCATTTCGGATAGCTTAAGGTTATTTTCAAGGCAGGGTATCTTCATGAAAATTCTAGCCCTATGTATTAAGTTTTGTTTCCAATTGGTTTCACACTAATTGGAGTTGTGTAGCTCAAGTTATGGGCTTCCAAACACACTGAATTCAGTGTGCAAAATTCTGCCCTAAGTTAAAATTTTCATTTCTTCAATTACTTCCACTAACCAATCTCAATTCACATTTAATTCACCCAAAATTACTATAATTTAGCATTAACACATCAATAGCACTTCCTAGCACAAAACCTACAATTTTCAAACACCAAAGTTTGCAATTTCCCTAATCCTACCATTTCATTATCTTTATTCATTAACCCAATGTCAATTCAAACTAAATAAACCTCAAATGACCATAATTTAACATTGCACACACCAATTTCACTCTCTAGCACCAAAGCCCAATTTTTCCATGAACCCTAATCTTCCATAATTTAATTTATGCAATCCCATGAAATCTTACTACTCCCAATCATGCATACTACCTTAATTTAACTTATATTTATCATCAATTTAACTAAAATACATCAAAACCCTAATTTTCCCTAAGTTAGCCAAAACCCTAGTTTAGGTTCCATGCATGTTTTCTTTCAATTTCTCATGGAATTTCATCATAAATTAACTTCATTCAAGGCTTATACAACTAATCTAATATGAAAAGAAACTTACCTCAAGTGACTACTTCTAATTTTCAATTTCTTCTAACTCTTTTGTTCTCTTAGCTTCTAATCTCTCAATGAAAGATAAATTTAATGTTTTTCACCAATTAGATAGAAAACCCATAGAGAAAAAGTGGGGAAAATCAATGGTTGAGAGAGGTTGTAAGTGCAAGAATGAAGAGAGAAGAAAGAAAAGAGAGGGAGAGGAGGTGTGTGGGGGGCAACTAAATGAGGGAGGGAGGAAGATGGCTTCCTTTTATACTTATTCCAATTATTTATTTATTTAATTAATTTTTATTGAGTTGTCCAAAGCCCATTGGTCCTAAAATTTTAATTGGGTCAAAATGGACCTAAAATTCTAGATTTTTATTTCTTTTATTTTGCTTTCACTTTATACTTGAATTCTTTTCCTAAAAAAATTATTCCATAATTCAATTCATTAATTTCACTTAAATTAATTAACATTTTGGTCAAAAGTCAACTCTTGAGGTGAATTGACCAAAATGGCCCTCATCGGTTCGTAATTCCTCTTTTTCAATATACCTGGTGGATCCTTATATTTTTGGGTCACTTGAATTTTTATTGTGTCTATCTCAATTAATTTTCTATTTATTTTTGATCCTCAGTGTGTCTTTAAATAGTACTAGTCACGGACCAAAAATGGTACTATTCATAACTCAGAGGTTCAGGGTGTTACAATTCTCCCCTCCTTAAAAATAAATTTTGTCCTCGAAATTTACCTGGTTTCATTCTCTGAATAGCTGTGGGTGCTGTCTCCTCATGTCCTCCTCACGCTCCCATGTAGCCTCCTGGCCTGAATGATGGTTCCACAGTACTTTCTCTAGAGGTATTTGCTTGTTCCTCAGCTGCTTCACCTCATGTGCCAAGATCTTTATGGGCTCTTCATCATATGTCAGGTCTGGATTCACCTCAATCTCCTCTACTGGCAAAATGTGAGAGGGATCTGATCTGTACCTCCTCAACATGGAGACATGGAAGACATTGTGAATCTTTTCCAACTCTGGAGGCAATGCAAGTCTATATGCCAATGGACCCACTCTTTCCAGAACCTCATACGGCCCAATGAAGTGAGGACTTAGTTTCCCCGTTCTTCCAAGCCTCATGATCCTTTTTCATGGGGAAACTTTCAAGAACACCTTGTCACCCACACTGTACTGAATATCTCTTCTCTTTAGGTCAATATAGGACTTTTGTCTATCTGTTGCAACTTCGAGTCTATCTCTAATGAGCTTAACCTTTTTTTCCGTCTGTTGCACTAATTCTGGGCCAATCAACTTCCTCTCGCCCACTTCATCCCAACACAAGGGAGTTCTATACTTTCTGCCATAAAGTGCTTCATATGGAGGCATCCCGATGCTTGGTGATAATCATATTGTAGGCAAATTCAATTAAAGGCAAGTGTGTGTCCCAATTCCCTTCAAACTCAATCACACAAGCCCGAAGCATATCCTCCAAAATCTGAATGATCCTTTCAGATTGGCTGTCTGTCTGTGGATAAAATGCTGCACTGAAGTTCAATCTAGTTCCTAGGGTTTTTTGGAGACTACCCCAGAATCTAGAAGTAAACCTTGGGTCTCTGTCCAACACAATAGACACTGGCACTCCATGTAACCTCACAACATCATCAATGTACAGTTTGGCCAATCTTTCCAGGCTATAATCCATCCTCACTGGCATAAAGTGTGCAGACTTGGTCAATCTATCAATAATAACCCAAACTGCATCATGATTCTTTTGTGTATGTGGAAGTCCTGTCATGAAATCCATAGTGATTCTTTCCCATTTCCACTTAGGAATTGGCAATGGTTGTAGCAACCCTGTAGGCACTTGGTGTTCTACCTTTACTTGCTGACAAGTTATGCATTTGGCAACATATTCTGCAATGTTTTTCTTCATTCCTCTCCACCAATAGTGCTCTTTCACACTTCTGTATATTTTGGTTCCACTGGGGTGCATTACAAAAGGTGAATCATGTGCTTCCTTTAAAATGGTCTGCCTCAGTTCAACATTCTCAAGAATGCACATTCTGCCCTTATATAACAACAAGCTCTCATCATTTACTGATAATTCTGGTTTTTTGCCATCCCGAGCCTCTTCCATCAACTTCACATATTTATCATCCTCTGTGCAACTGCTTTAATTTGTTCTGCCAGCATTGGCTTCACTTGCCAAGTAGCTACCATCTGCCCATCTTCATTAATCTCCAAATTAGCATGCAATGCCCTTAATTCATGCACCATGGACAAAGGAGAAACCCTCAAACCAGCTATAGTTTTGCGACTTAAAGCATCAGCCACAACATTTGCCTTTCTAGGCTAATAGTCTATCAAGCAATCATAATCTTTTATCAGCTCTAACTATCTCCTCTGCCTCAAATTTAACTCCTTCTGTGTGCCCAAGTATTTCAAACTTTTATGATATGTATATAAATAACATCTCTCTCCATACAAGTAATGTCTCCAGATCTTCAAGGCAAAGACAATGGCTGCTAGCTCCAAGTCATGTGTAGGATAATTCCTCTCATGCGGTTTAAGCTGGCGTGAAGCATAGGCATTGATGTTTCTATCTTGTATCAACACACAGCCTAATCCGTTATGAGAAGCATCACTGTATATGGTATACTCCTTACCCAAAGTGGGCAAGGTTATGACTGGAGCTTCAGTTAAACACCTCTTTAACTCATCAAAACTTTCCTGGCATCGATCAGTCCACTGAAATTTTACATCCTTCCTAAGTAGCTTGGTCAGTGGAGATGCTAGCATGGAGAATTCCTTCACAAACCTTTGGTAATACCCGGCCAAACTAAGGAAACTCCGAACTTCTGTGACATTTTTGGGTAGCTTCCAATTAAGAATGGCTTCAACTTTGCTAGGATCCACCTGGATACCTTCTGCAGATACAATATGCCCCAAAAATGAAATCTCCTTTAGCCAAAACTCACATTTCGATAATTTGGCATACAACTGCTTCTCCCTCAAAGTCTACAATACTATCCTCAAGTGCTTATCGTGTTCCTCTACATTCTTTGAGTACACCAAAATATCATCAATGAACACCACAACAAACTAGTCCAAATATGGCCTGAAGATAGTGTTCATCAGGCCCATAAAAGCAGCTGGAGCATTAGTCAACTCGAATGGCATTACCAAGAACTCATAGTGGCCGTACTGAGTCCTAAAGGTAGTTTTAGGAATACTTTGCTCCTGCACCCTTAACTAGTAGTAGCCCGATCTCAAGTCAATTTTGGAAAATACAGTTACATCCTTCAACTGATCAAACAAATCATCGATCCGTGGCAGAGGATATCTATTCTTTATGGTCACCTTATTCAACTGTCTGTAGTCTATGCATAGGCAGAAAGTACCATCCTTTTCTTCACAAATAATATTGGTGCTCCCCAAGGTGACACGCTAGGGTGGATGGAACCCTTATCTAACAATTCCTGCAATTGCACCTTCAACTCTTTCAACTCAGCAGGTGCCATCCTATAAGGAGTGATGGAGATTGGCTCCACACCAGGCATAGTCTCAATTTCAAACTGCACCTCTCTTTCTAGAGGCAATCCTGGCAATTCTTCCAGAAAGACATCCAGAAAAATCCCATACCATAGGAATATCTTTAAGAACTGGACTCCCCACCTGGGTGTCTATCACATGAGCTAGATAAGCTTCACATCCCTTTCTAATCATCTTTCTAGCAAGTGCAGCTGAAATAATGTTGGATGGCAATAACTGCCTCTCCCCATGTATCACTATGTCTGAATACTCGGGAAGACCAAAAGTGACTATCTTCAATCTACAATCGATCATGGCGTGATGCCTGGCTAACCAATTCATGCCTAAGATGATATAATAATCTCGGAAGGGCATGTCAATTAAGTCTAACTGGAATGAATGTCCTTGGATCACCAAAGGACAATCCTTATATAATTTGTTCACCCTAACCTCTTATCCCAAAGGACTAGTCACTAGCACATCATAATCCAATTTCACACAAGAAATAGCAACAGAGCATGCAATACTGGCACTAGCATAAGAATGTGTAGAACCAGGGTCAAACAGCACATATACATCTCTATCAAAAATGGAGAAAGTACCAGCCACAACATCTAATGTCTCAGCTTCATCCCTCTCGCACATGGTGTACACCCTGACTGGTGCACCACTCTGCTCTGGTTGGCTTACTGTGCCCTGGCTGCCAGAAGTGTTACCTCTACCCCTGCCTCTACCTCTACTAGTTGTCTATTGTCCTCTGGAAGCAGAACCTTGAATAGATCCCTCAGTGGTAGTAGGCGGCCCAGATCTGTGGGCACTAGTGCAATCTCTAGCAAAATGCCCACTTCCACCACAGTTGTAACAGGCTCCTATGGCCTTATAACATACTCCTCCATGAGTCCTGCCACAAGTCTCACAAGCACGAGTAGGAAAGGAACCCTTAGATGTTTACTGTTCGGATTTAGGTGGCCTCTGCCCTGAGAATCTTCCCCTACTAGATCCTCTATTACTTGGTCCCCCAAAGCTCTTCCTCTTACCCGAATTATTACTTAGACTCTGACCTATAGGCTTACTGTTCTTCTCTTTTTCAGTTATTACCTTCTCAGATGCCCCTTCCAGTTCTATCCTTTCCAATTCAAGGGCCTGTGATATCAACCCAGAGAAGTTGTCATATCGAAACCCAACCACTTGCAATCTCAAACTAGGCCTCAAGCCGGCCTCAAACCATTTGCATCTGTCTCTACTGGTAGTGAGTAGGCTTCCAGCATAGTGGCTGAGGCGAGAAAAGTCTCTCTCATACTCATTTCTGATCTTGTTCCCTTGCTACAAACAGACAAAGTCCTGTAGCTTCAAATCCACATAGGTCTCAGGAACATACTGCATCTAAACTCCCTTAGAAAGTCATCCCATGTCAAGATCAAGGCTCAAATAAATCAGAGGAAATGGTCTTCCACCACTCATATACATCTCCATGCAGCAAAGAAATTGAATATTCAAACTTCAACTCATCTGTGCAGTGTAATTTCTTGAAGACCCTCTCTATCCGTTCTAACCATTGCTCAGCTTCCAATGGGTCCACTGTACCCTTGAACTCTGTTGCCCCATACTTCATTAACTTGTCATATTGTCTGGCTGGGGATGGTGGTTGCACTAGAGGTGCTTGCACAGGAGCTTGGACTGGTATATTGCCAACCATTTGCTGAAATAGTGTAGCCATCTGCTGAGCGAACTGAGCAGCAAACTGCATAGGTGGGATGGGTGCAGCCGATCCACTGGCATTCTGAGGAGCTAGGGCTTCCCCCTGTACCTCAGCTGCTACTGATTGCTCTACTATGTGATCCCCCTCTTCCATATTGAATCACAAAGAATTCTACTCCCTGGACAACCAAGACAAGGAGATTTCCCTCCATTAGTCCATAATTATGATGTAATGCACTATATGTATCAATTAAAGACAGTTGAGTAGTTGTACTTATCAAAAATTTTCAAACATGCAATTTCAAAACTTGTATAAAAACCAAAGCTCTGATACTACTAAAACATGTCACACCTTATCCCTTGTAAGGCACGACATGTGCCCGTAGCATACCTAATAAATCACCAAACTCCACCTACCGATAACCCATTAGTTATGCTACAAAGGATTTTAATACAAATCATAACTTTTTATCTTATCAATTCTTTTGCGGAAAACTGCATGAGAATAGTTAAAATTCCATGTAAACATTCATTGAAAATAATGATAGACTAAATATTGCAAAAGTTATATTTTCATAAGTCTCAAAGTAAAATACAAAATAGTTATAAACTCAAAATGTGATAGTAATGCAATGCTTTTAAATACAAACTGCTCAATGTCCGTACATCCATACATATAGGTACAAAACATATCCAAAGGAATCACAAGGGTATACCTAATGTAAATACCCACAAACAATACCAAAATGCTGCTTTCAAGTCTCTCACTCGGCAGCCTTCTCCTTTCCCTTACCTGCGACAGCATAAAGAAGCTATCGCTGAGTATATCACTTAATGGTACATAACTAATAACTTTAAAACTTAAGGTAAAACACAATTTGTCAAAGCATAATAAATCACATTTTTCTTAAGCATAAAAACTTCATAATAATTCTAAGTCCATAAAGACCATTTATTGGAATAACATTTCAAGTGAGAAATCACACTTCATAAATCACAATTCACAAAGCATTAGTGTTGCCAACATCAATACACAGTTCAGGCCATGACACAAAATTTCACGATCAGTGCCGTGTTGTACACCACGACAAAGCAATCTTAACCTCACTAACCGTTATTAATGAGGGAAGGGCTAGCTAGCTAATGAGTACTCATGTAGTCTTACCCCACTAACCGTTATTAATGGGAGACATAATTAATATCAATTATCAACCCCAAGTAGCCGTTACTACTAGGGAGTTCCAAAAGGGACTGTCATGCTAACTGTGATTTCAAAACAGTTTCCAAAAATTTTCGACTCAACAATCACATTTATAAATTAATAAACACATTTAAATTCATCATAATATCCATATAAAGGTGGCAACACCCAAATTTCTTAAATGCAAGAGAAAAACCATATTTTAGTCAAAGTAAACTTGTTCAAAGCAAACTCATTCAACTTAACACATTTCAAGCAATTTACAAGTTTAAAAACAAAGAAAATGTTAGTTGTGCACAAACCTTCAATAATTCTCCTTCCTTGTTACCTACTTCTCCTTATCTGTTCCAACTTCTTTTTCTACTGAAAATACACAAATAAAATACCTCAATACCAATCTCAATTGCTGCCAAAAACTCATTACATGCATGTCTAATGCATCCCAAGTTAGCTTTGCAAATTTTAGAAAATTTTGGTTTTGGACAACTTGGTGCCCCAATCTTTGAACCCAATTTTTACCTAGTTGCTATCATAATTTGGTGAGATGTTCTTCATGAAAATTGTTCATCTAGGTCTTAAATTTATTTTCCTTTTTGAATCGCCTAATTCGGAGCTGTGTAGCTCAAGTTATGCCCAAAACATGATTACTATTCACGTTACTGTTCATGCTGCAGATTTAGTTCTGGCAGATTTATCGATCCAATTTCGTTTAGTAATTGGGTCAAGTTAAGTCCATAATTTGGTCTAATGTTCTTCATATGAAATGTTCTACTATGTCTTAGGTTTCCATCGATTCAAGAACCGCCTAAATCTGAGTTTTTTAGAGAGAGTTATGGCCATGCAAAGTTTACTATTTATATGGTAAATCTGCAATTCTGTAGATTAAGTGATTCAAATTTGCTCAGCAATTTGATTGGGCTAAGTCCATAATTTGGCCTCAAGTTCTGAGTATGAAATGTTATACTATGTCTTATGTTTCCATCGGTTTAAGAATCGCCTAAATTGGAGTTTTCTAGAGAGAGTTATGGCCATGCAATTTTTACTATTCATATGGTCAAATTCTACAGGTTCTAGAATTTTGTCTCTAAGTTCAAGGCTCATTTCGGATAGCTTAAAGTCATTTTCAGGGCAGGGTATCTTCACGAAAAATTCTAGCCCTATGTATTAAGTTTCGTTTTCAATTAGTTTCACACCAATTGGAGTTGTGTAGCTGAAGTTATGGGCTTCCAAACACACTGAATTCAATGTGCAAAATTCTGTCCTAAGTTAAAATTTTCATTTCTTCAATTACTTCCACTAACCAATCTCAATTCACATTTAATTCACCCAAAATGACTATAATTTAGCATTAACACATCAATGGCACTTCCTAGCACAAAACCTATAATTTTCAAACACCAAAGTTTGAAATTTCCCTAATCCTACCATTTCATTATCTCCATTCATCAACCCAATGTCAATTCAAACTAAATAAACCTCAAATAACCATAATTTAATACTATACACACTAATTTCACTCTCTAGCACCAAAATCCAATTTTCCCATGAACCTTAATCTTTCATAATTTAATTTATGCAATCCCATGAAATCTTACTACTCCCAATCATGCATACTACCTCAATTTAACTTATATTTATCATCAATTTAACTAAAATACATCAAAACCCTAATTTTCCCTAAGTTGGCCAAAACCCTAGTTTAGGTTCCATGCATGTTTCCTTTTAATTTCTCATGAAATGTCATCATAAATTAACTTCATTCAAGGCTTATACAACTAATCTAACATGAAAAGAAACTTACCTCAAGTGACCACTTCTAATCTTTAATTTCTTCTAACTTTTTTATTCTCTTAGCTTCTAATCTCTCAATGAAAGATAAATTTGATGTTTTCTACCAATTAGATAGAAAACCCATGGAGAAAAAGTGGGGAAAATCAATGGTTGAGAGAGGTTGTGAGTGGAAGAATGAAGAGAGAAGAAAGAAAAGAGAGCGAGAGGAGGTGTGTGGAGGGCAACCAAATGAGGGAGGGAGGAAGATGGCTTCCTTTTATACTTATCCCAATTATTTATTTATTTATTTATTTATTTTTTATTGAGTTGTCTAAAGCCCATTGGTCCTAAAATTTTAATTGGGTCAAAATGGACCTAAAATTCTAGATTTTTGTTTCTTTTATTTTCCTTTCACTTTATACTTGAATTCTTTTCCTAAAAAAATTATTCCATAATTCAATTCATTAATTTCACTTAAATTAATTAACATTTTGGTCAAAAGTCAACTCTTGAGGTGAATTAACCAAAATGCCTTTCATCGGTTTATAATCCCTCTTTTTCAATATACTCGATGGATCCTTATATTTTTGGGTCACTTGAATTTTTATTGTGTCTATCTCAATTAATTTTCTATTTATTTTTGGTCCTCAAGGTGTCTTTAAATAGTACTAGTCACAGACCAAAAATGGTATTATTCATAACTCGGAGGTTCGGGGTGTTACAAAAGTTGAACTACCAAATCTGGCAGAATGGGATTCTACCCAGAAATTCTGGGCCGATACCAATCTGGCCAGTCTTGTTCTAATTAGCATATCTTGAGCTAGAAAACTCCAAATGGAGTGATTCAAAAAGGGAATTAAAGAAGACACATGAAGAAACAACTTTCATGAAAATAATTTTATCAAATTCCTATTGTACAAATGACCAATGGAATAGTAAACTTAGTACTTGAAATCTGAAAAATTACAAATAACTAACACTAAGCTTTACAATGGCATTGGCAACCAATGCCAACAATTTTAGAATGCAAAATGTGGTATGTTAGATATATTAGAAAAAATATACCTATTGTCTATGAAAAAGTCAACATGTTAGTTGACTAATGGAATGAATAGTAACAATTAAATGTCAATTTCAAAGAATTGCATAATTAAAAGTGTAAAATGCCCTAGTAGGCCTAGTGTGATTGGTTTGAATAGGTTAGCATGTCAATAGGGTTCTGTTAGCAATACTGCATATGACATCATGCCATTCTATGATTCGTGGCTTAAATGGTCATTCTGTGATTTTATGGCTTTTAGCCATTCTGACACTATTATGATACTTGGCCTTGTGCCTGATATTTATTACAACTTATTAGCTATTCTGTTGCACACCGGGAAACATTTTGTGACCGATGGTTTGACGGCCTGAGGTATTTGGTACCCAGTGCTAGTTTACTCGTTATCCAGTTCAGTCAACTGATATAGGTTACTTGGGCAACAAAAAATAAATATAGATAAATTTTAATCAATAATTGATATAAAAAGTACCAAATAAATAATACTACAAATAATTTTCATAAACTTGTTCCTATGAGAAATCAACATATGCACTGCATGTTTATTTTTTTTTTAGCTCTTTTTATTTTATTGTTGGCACCACTAAGCAGTATTGCTTAGCGCGTTGCTTTTGCCACGCGTAGGTACTGGAGATATAGGGCGTGATCCCAGTAGACCCCAGTCAGGGTGAGGATCAGATCTGTGAGTATCCTGTGTCACCTCACAACTGCAGTGCATTGGTAGGACACTAGATTATATTTTTGTATTTTGAAATTTTTGTAAACTGTGTAATTAATCTTTTATTTTATCATTTATAGTTGCAATTTATGTACCGTAATTTTGTATTAATATAATTATCTGTAAATTTGTGTTCATAAATAAAATTTGAGTATTTGCTTATAATTTGAGTATAAACATGATGTGAATTGAATGATTGGAATTGTTGAGAAATGAATGAGAATGTGTTGAGAAATGATGATTATTTGGGGTTGTGGGTTTGGAAAATTATTGGGAGTGCCTTTTTACAAGTTCAGAAGATTTTCTTTTTCCAATTTACAGCCGGTAATCTGCTGGATTTTCAATAAAATTTATGAAAATTTAAATTAATCAAATTTTCTTTTTAAAGGACTTATATATGTGAATTTTACATAAAAGGCATTTTAATTAATAAAATCAAGAATGGTAATAAAATAAGATAATGGAAGTGCTCCGGCACACTGTGTGACATGTTTTACTCGGCTACACTGTAGACGAGTAAGGGGTGTCATATTTAGTGGTATCAGAGCACAATTTAGGCGTTTCTGAGTCTAGATAAAGTCCATACCTACATTGCATTTGTAAGAGTTGAGGTGACACTAATACAGATCTATTTGTTTTTCTTATTTTGATAAGGATATGGACTCTACGTCACAGAGGGCAGTTGAGGAAGAAATGGAGTGTTATGCTCCACCTATAACTAAAACTGGAGGTAGGGGAGAACCTGCTCCACCAGCACCAGCAGTGCCTGCACAGTCTTCGCCAACTATGTTTCAGTAAATGGCAGAATTCTTCCCACAAGTGACCGGGGTTATGCCACCACCACCACCTGCACAACAGAAATCTCACATGGAAAAACTGAGGAAATATGGAGCTGTGGACTTCTTGAGTAAGAAAAAAGATAACCTAGCGACGACTGAAAATTGGTTAGACCGAATTATAAGAGTATTGAAGCAACTCCACTTCACCCCAGAGCAGAACCTAGAGGGTGTTGTTTCTCTACTGTAAAATGACACCTATCAGTGGTGGGACACCATGTCCAGGGAGGTGTAGCCAAAGCAAATCACCTAGGATTTCTTCCTCATCGAGTTCAAGAAAAAATATGCGGGCAGTGTGTTTTTAGAGGAAAGAAGAAGAGAGTTCATCAGTCTGAAGCAGAGGCAACTCTTAGTGGCAGAGTATGAGAGGGAATTTATCAGACTAAGCCACTACGGAAGGGAAATAGTCCCCAATGAAGCTGAGAGGTGTAAGCGGTTTGAAAAAGGACTCAATGACAACATTAAGATAATGATCACCGCCTTAGGGATTACGGACTTCACTAAATTAGTAGAAGCTACATTAAAAGTTGAGAAAGTCAGAATAAATGAGCAGAACAGAAGGGAGAGACAGCAGAAGAGGGGTCCAGGTCAGTCCAGTTCATCCTCTGCACCTAGAAAGAAATTTAAAGGTCCACCTGCTCAGAGTTTGGGTTAGCCTCAAGGTCAGGGTCAGTCCCAGGGGCCCAGACCACAGTCCACACCATCAGTGGGTAGCTCTCCAGGGACGGTGTTCAGGGGATCAGCCCCAACATCTTCTGCCTATCCACACTGCTTGAAGTGGCATAAGGGGGAGTGTTGGAGAGTGACGGGTGCTTGCCTAAGGTGTGGGTCTACAGAGCATCAGCTAAGAAACTATCCATGCAGAACTGTTATAGCTACCCTAGCCCAAGCAGATAGGCCTGCCCCTGCACCGCAAAGGGGTAAAAGGCCCAGTAAATCTGAGGCAACTGGTCCATCACAGAGACCTGCATCTGAGACAGCTGAGAGGCCAGAGGTCAGAGTACCTGCCAGAGTGTAGACCCTTATTTTGTGATGAGTATGTGCATTGAGGCCGTGGGAAACCCGATGATGAAAAATTATATGACTGTAAGATGTAATTGGAGGCATGGAGCTGAATTATTAATTCCGTGGCATGATCTTGAAAAAAATAAAAATAATAATAAAATTTTGGGGAAATTAATTTAATTAAATTTAAATAAAATTTTATTTTGTTTAAATTTAATATGGGTAGTTCTTAAATGGATCTAATTAAGTTTAATTGGGCTCTATGGGCCTAAGAAAGCCTAGTTAGGAATTTTAAATGGGACCCATTTAATTATTTTCTAAAAATTAAAATAACAAAATATCTCTCTCCTCCTTGGCCCTACTCTCTTCCTCACTCCCTATTGGTGCTTTTCATTTTTTCCTGTCTTCCTATTGGTTGAAACACCTCACCCATATCCCAGTCTTATTCGAATTCTGCAATCGCAGTTGTTTAAGTCATCTAAACTTTATCACCCTAAGACTCCAAATCCTACCACACCTCTTCCTCATTCCCTATTGGTGCCTTCCATTTTTTTCTGTCTTCCTATTGGTTGAAACACCTCACCCATATCACAGTCTTATTCGAATTCTGCAATTGTAGTTGTTCAAGTCATCTAAACTTTATCATCCTAAGACTCCAAACCCTATCACACCTCTTTCCCAAAACCCTATAAATACCCTACTAGAGAAGAGAAGAAGGGGAGGATGGGAGGAAAGAGGAAGAGAAAATTCAGAGCTATAAGAAATTTAGAGATATTCAAGACTCTTTGAGTTCTTCCTTATTTTTTCTTTTCTTCAAGAAGATTTTCATACAAGATTTCTAGAAGGTCAGTTTTTATTGTTTTCTTTTCAAGATCTATGCCACACAATATTTTAATTCTATGCTCTTTGTCTTCAATTTATTTTATATGTTCATATAGATCATGTAATCATGTTTAATTTGAGGGGATACACAACTCTGCACATGTTTAGTTTCTGTCTCTCGTATTTTTATTATTTTTCTTTATATTCTGAATCTGTAAAAAATTTGTAAAAATTATATTCATATTCTACACGAAATTCCATTAATTTTAGGCTCAAGAATCACTAAAAAAGCTTTAATATTTTGTAAGTTATGGCTGTTTGAAGTTAGGGTTCCTGTAAAATCTGATTTGCAGGATATCCGATTTATGGAGCCCATATCTCCCTTGTTCCTTAATATTTTTGTGCAAATCTAGTGTCTAAAATTAACTTCAGAATCTTATGAATCTTTTCCAATTGCTTTTGCATTCATATCTTCTGTGGTTAATGAGTTATGAATTTTACAAAAAAGTAGTACGATTCTGTCACTTAGAAGAGTTACGATTTATGTAGATCATTCGCCTAGGGTTTTGTTTGATTTATAAATTTTATTTTATTTTATGATATGTAGGCTATCTTCTGTAATTTTCTTATGATTTTTAGGCATGTTTAACTATTTTTAAAAAATCAAATTTCTTGCTACTGTTAATCTGCCAGAATTTGAAAATTGTATATTTATGCATATTCTTGTATTTTCTTAGATTTTAATTGATATTTGATCTATTTTCTGTATTCTTTTAATTCAAGAAGTGTTATAAAGTATTTGGATCATGTTAGAAGACTTAGACCATTAGGTAGTTGTAACTAATTAGGAATCTTAACCCTTTAGGAGACTAGAGTTAGAATCCAATGTAAATTATTATTAATATTTTCTTTATTTCTTTTATTTTCTTTAGTTTCTTTATTTTTTATTACAAACAAAATTGGTAAGTAGCCCTAAGGTAAGTACCAAAGAGGGCATTTGCGTGGAGCTTATATGGAGCTAAACGGGAGTAAGCCAGGGATATCATTGCCATACTAGAAGAGAAGACCCTTTTTTAAGGGTAGCTTGCCCCAATGGCAACTGCATTTATTAACAGGTAAGTAGCTCTAAACTTCTCAAACAACCATTGGCATGAAATTGTAGTAATAATAGAACTTTTATTTGGTAAATTAAAATTAACTTTGTTTTTAATTTAACTGACTTTTGCATGTAATTAATTTAAATAAATACTTTGTAAATTAAAATTAATCTTGTTTGTAAATTAAACTAATATTAGCATGTAAAATAAATTTAATTTAATACTTGGTAATTGTAAAATAAATTTGCATGTTAGAAATCTTTATTAGGTTGTGATTGTTTGGGACTTATGTGATATTAGAATAAATTACACATGTACATAATTAACTTAGTTCAATTATCCTTAAGGTAACTTGGTGAAAATTAATTAATTAGGTTAAATAGAAACATAAGGTTATTTGAAATTGAATTTGTTTGTAAATTAAATTCCCAATAATAAATTAATTTTAGTCATCTGGTAAATATCATTTAAATAATTAGCAACCCCATAGATAGGAATTACTTGTGCATGAAAATTGTGTGTAAACAACAACCCTTTTTGTGAATTACTTGCGTGTAGGATAAGAATTGCATTTTTAGGATAAAGTTTAATAAAGGAATAATAAACAAGACTTCTAGAAACATTAGTAGAGGACTGCACTCGAATTAACGAGGTTAGACCAGCGTAAGGGTGCCTAACACCTTCCCTTACGTACCCACTATCCCGAACCTAGACATTGGGCTATGGTAATGACGGTTGTGGAAACTCGCAAGGAGTAAGTTGCCATCCATGACCCTCGGAAGAAACACTGAATATGTCCCGGTTATTACCCGGGTGGCGACTCCTGTCTATCTATGCCTTTGTGGCATAAATCCTTAGTACCGTGGTAGTGTTATGGGAAGACGGTACTTACCAGTGGTTTGATTCTATTAGGATTGTATGAAGTGCATGTCTAGGAAATGCTGTTTAAGGAGGTGGTACTTAAGTGAGACCATTGTGACTCCACCATCTTTCCTGGGCATTACCTGGTGCATTTTATATAATTCTAATGGATGATATTTCGCCTCACGCCCCACCCCTACAGTTTGGCGACTCCACTGGGGACTAAATGGATAGTTACTCCAACATGTTTGTATTAGTCTAATATTATTCCTCTGTTAAACTTTTTGCATTGCACTACACTATCACACGGATCACCCTTACCCTTTTAGCCCCGTTAGTACTAGCCAAGGAGACCATGGTTCTACTCGAGCTATGACGAATTGGTGAATGCTAGCACCCCATGCCTGTACCTTTGAGTATATAAAAGAGCCACAGCTTCGGCCGTTGTGCTTAATGGACAAGCTCTCGCATGGGTGACCCTTTTCCTACCCGATGAAGCCCATGAGCCATAGATTTTAACCCTAGGTACCCCGTAGATTTTTGTTGTGCTAGATTTATAACCTTACTGTTCAAACCATAAGTTCTAGTGGTAGTTGAGATGAACCTAGGCCTATGCATAGGCCCAATGTCTGTATAGGCCCAAGTCCATTTCAAAACCCATGTTAAGCAAGAGGATGCTTACTTATGGTTAAATTTTAAGGATATAAATCCTTTGTTTGTGAGGGTTTGTTTGTGAGGGAAGGATCGTCCTGGACCACCCCCTGTTGGTGTGTCCAGTGTACCATAGCCTAGGATAGAATTTTTTGTTACCCTACACGTGAGAGTTGAAGGTATAAGGGGGCGAAGATTTAGTTCTGGAGATTTTTTTTTTTCGGTTTTGATTCAGTCTTTGGTCCGATTTTAGTTCAGTTTATATGGTCTGGTTTTGGTTCAGTTTTGGTTCTATTGGTATGGTTCGGTTTTGGTTTTGTAAAAGTAAAGGCAAAAAAAGAAAAAAAAGAAAAAAAAGAAAAAAATGGTTCATTCATGCATTGCATTCATGTACATTGTATGCTTAGGTTAACCCTTTAAATCCTATTTTTTTTTTAGCAAACATAGCCTCAAAACACACCAAAGAGACTTCCAATTAGGTCACTTGGGTTAGGGAATGGAAGAAACTAGTAAGGATTTCTCCTGCACTACTTAAGATGGAAAAAACTATGGCCGTGCTTGATGAAATATTGAATGCCAAGATGTTTGAGCTAGAAGAGACAATTGTGGTCAACTTTAGAAAGAGGCCCCGAGGTAGGCCAATTAAGTGGCATTAAAGTTATTGAGGTTCAAATTGTGTCTCACACCCCAAGGAGATTTTTTCCAAATCAGCCAACCCTTATCCTAAGTTTTGGAGCGTCTCAAAGTTCAAGACCTCCTCGACTCTTAGCACCTGCACCACTACCAAATCCACTCCCACCTAGCTATGATATCAACCAATGTTGCGGGTTCTACCAAGCCCACAATCATGACACCGACTGATGCTTTCAACTTAAGCATGATATCTAAGACCTAATTGATGCCAAAAGGATAAGTGACCCAGAAAATCAACCCAAAAGCCCCATGCCTAGCCAAAATTTCCACCTACACCAGGTCTCTACATGATCTCCATCACCCCAAATAACCCTAACAGAATTATTGACTTTATCCAACCCATCAAAAAGCCCAATGAACTTATCCAACCCATCCAAAAGCCCAGTGAACCTATCCAACCCATTTAAAAGCCCAGTGAATCTCAGTCTATAATGGTTGTTGATATTTGTGATAATTTTAGCTATGATGAGGGTCCTTTAGACGTTTTGATCAATTTTGAAAAGGAGGTAGTTGCATTACAACTAGATGGTTCAGTTCCACTAGTGTCTGATTTTTAAGTTGTTGGGATCTATGAAAATTAGATGGATCTAAAAGTGGCTACTATGAAGAAAGGGATGAAGTATTTTCCTAGCATAGGCCTAGGAGAAAGTATAGATGGCCTAGTGGTTTTTCTTGAGATGAAGGGGTAGATCACAAGGTATGGTTTGGGCTATGAGCTAACAGAAGAGGAAGAAGAGCTAAAGCCTCCTAAGTTCTTGAAAGAGGGGACAATTACCTTGACATATGATTAGGGGTTACCACATGTGAAATAGCTAAAGCAGAAAATCAGCACCATTGATCTAAGGGCTGCATGAAAAGCCAAACACCTAAAGCTACACCCCTATGTTTGAGTCTATCTTTTGTAATGCTCACAGTAGTGATATTGATGTTTCCAATTCTGATGTACTTGATAAAGATTTCGAGGCCAAGATCAATAACACTCCCATTCCTTCTGCTTACTTGTTTGATGTTTATTCTAATGGGCATATGCATGGCATTCATAATCATTTAGAATCTATTTTTGTTAATGCATCAAAATCGATCTCTATTAATTTGGGTACACCAAATAATCCTAAAGACATTAAGTTAGCTGAAGATTTAACCCAAGAAGAAAGAGATAAATTTATAGCCTTGTTAACAAAGTACCAAGAAGCACATGCCTCGAGCTTAAAATCAGATGGCCGATTCCCAAGCCACGCTGGTGTCGCTATAGGAAAAGAGTGATCAAAAGTTGACTTAGCCAGTTATCCTAATGAGGAGTAAAATTTTATGCTATGAAGGATTAGTAGTAGCACATGTGGACCTAGAGGGAGAAGGAAAATGATATGAAGACATAAGGAGGTCTCTGGAAGTGAGAGAATACTCGCAATAAGCCTACAAAAGAGATAGAGCAACAATTCATGGATTAGCCACTCAACTTACTTTAGCTGGGGGGCAATTCTACAAACTCTTATGTTTGATAGAAAAACAGGCTGAGCAAATAATGAAAGAAATACTTGCAGGAAATGTGTGGTCCCCATATGAATGGAAATGTTCTAGTTGGGAAAAAATGTTCGAAACATATAAGGATTGGCATGAAAAACTCCCTTATGTTCTTTAAGATAATCGTAGTATTACAAGGACATCCACGAGGGCAACCCCATTCTCTTTAGTGTATGGGATTAAAGTAGTGCTATCCATTAAGCAAGAGGTCAAATCCTTAAGAGTGATGCTAGAAGCTAAGATCCTAGAAAATGAGTGGGCCTAGAAGAGATATGAAGAACTAGCTTTGATTGATGAAAAGAGGATGTGAGCCTTGTATCATATGCAGGCTTATCAGAGGAAGATAGCTAGAGCCTTTAATAAGAAGGTGAAGCCAAGAAAGATCAAAGAGGGAGACATGGTTGTGAAACAAACTCGGCCCATCCCTTTTGATCCAAAAGGAAAGTTTAAGGCAAACTGGGATGGTCCATACATAGTCAAAAAGATCTTGCCAGAAGGTGCTGTAAGAATATTAGACCTGGATGAAAATGAATTTCAAGAACCAGTCAACTTAGACAAGCTCAAATGGTACTTTGTGTGAGACAGGTCCGCTAGGCTGAAAACCTGCAAAAGGCGGTCTAGGCAAAAGTAAGGGTCAAAGAAAAAAGAACGATAGAAAAAAAAAAGAAAAAGAAAAAAGAAAAGAAAAGAAAAGAAAAAAAAAATGCTAGATTGAAAACCTACAAAAGGCAGTCTAGGCAAAAGGAGAGATGAGAGAAGATCTGGATGGAAAACCTGAAAAGGCCATTCGGCAGGTTATAAAGCTTATTTCTAACTTTGGAAGGTTAGAAATTTAGCAAAACTAAATGTAAGAGGGAGTAATGGTGTACCTGAATAAATAAAGAAGTTTTTATTGCATTAACCAGGAATAGGTTTTATTTAATTATGATTGCGAATGTTTGTGTCTTGAGAGATACATCAAATGATTAAGTACTTGAACTGCAATGTTTTGATTTAATCTATGTCTTCTGAGTATGATAAGATAGGTGCTTGATATGGATGCCTTGGCAATTGTCCAATTAAAAAAAAAAAAGGAGGAAAAAAAAAGAGCTCGCTAGGTGGAAAACCCAAAAGGGCCACTTAGGCAAAAGTTAGAGCAAGCCCGCTGAGATGAAAATCCGAAAGGACATTTCAGGCAAAAGTTAGGGCACAGAGAATGGAGTTCATGGAAGAGAAATGAGTCAAGGCAGAAACCATGGGGGGAGAGAAGAAAAAGAAAAATCAGAGAGAAATTGTATTGTGACCTTAAGGAAGTCTTTTTTGGTGAACAATTCTTCTAAAAAACTTGGAGGCTAAAAGAAAGTTTTTGTAAAAAGAGGTCCCTCAGAGGACTAAGTTTTTTTAGAATCTCTAGCAAAATCAGCATGCCCATGATAGAAAGTAGCATACAAGAAGCACAAAAATCACAAAAAGAGTTATGAGACCTAGTCATCCTAATTTTTCAAATCATGAATTAGATATTTTTTGATAAGTCCTTAGACGTTGTTTAGGGCGCATGACATAGTTGTGTAAGGCATAAAAGAACATGCATCAACATGTCACCTGTGAGTGTGTAAGGTATAGAATAACATGCATCACCACAGTTTCAATTGTCGAACTACGAGGGGGTCTGATTCTTCCTCAGGATAGCGAGGGGGATACGTAGGTAGTTTAGGACCGCGGTCCTAAATACGAACCCACAACATTTCATGACAGATGTTTTTTGGTAAGTCCTTAGACGTTGTTTAGGGCACATGGCATAGTTGTGTAAGGCGTAGAAGAACACGCATCAACATGTCACCTGTAGGTGTGTAAGGCGTAGAAGAACATGCATCACCACAGTTTCAAGTGTCGAACTACGAGTGGGTCTGATTCTTCCTCAGGATAGCGAGGGTGATACGTAGGTAGTTTAGGACTGCGGTCCTAAATACGAATCCACAACATTTCAAAACACAGAGTTGCCATTATCATGAGACCGTAGCTAGTCTCATGACGCAGAGTGTATCGACAGAGCAAGATGCACTCAATTTTCACATGACACAGTTATCACTGTTATGAGACCGTAGCTAGTCTCATGACGCAGAGTGTATCGACAGAGCAAGATACACTCATTTTTCACATGACACAATTATTACTATTATGAGACCGTAGCTAGTCTCATAACATAGAGTATGTCGACCGAGCAAGAAATACTTGATCCTCATAGCCAATGTTTCATAGTTATTAGAAATTTGAGTTTCACTTTGACGAAACTTGAGCAATGCTTTCGCATTGATTTCAACTTTCGCCAAAGTGGGGGGCAAACTGTAGACCCTTATTTTGTGATGAGTATGTGCATTGAGGCCGTGGGAAACCCGATGATGAAAAATTATATGACTGTAAGATGTAATTGGAGGCATGGAGCTGAATTATTAATTCCGTGGCATGATCTTGAAAAAAATAAAAATAATAATAAAATTTTGGGGAAATTAATTTAATTAAATTTAAATAAAATTTTATTTTGTTTAAATTTAATATGGGTAGTTCTTAAATGGATCTAATTAAGTTTAATTGGGCTCTATGGGCCTAAGAAAGCCTAGTTAGGAATTTTAAATGGGACCCATTTAATTATTTTCTAAAAATTAAAATAACAAAATATCTCTCTCCTCCTTGGCCCTACTCTCTTCCTCACTCCCTATTGGTGCTTTTCATTTTTTCCTGTCTTCCTATTGGTTGAAACACCTCACCCATATCCCAGTCTTATTCGAATTCTGCAATCACAGTTGTTTAAGTCATCTAAACTTTATCACCCTAAGACTCCAAATCCTACCACACCTCTTCCTCATTCCCTATTGGTGCCTTCCATTTTTTTTCTGTCTTCCTATTGGTTGAAACACCTCACCCATATCACAGTCTTATTCGAATTCTGCAATTGTAGTTGTTCAAGTCATCTAAACTTTATCATCCTAAGACTCCAAACCCTATCACACCTCTTTCCCAAAACCCTATAAATACCCTACTAGAGAAGAGAAGAAGGGGAGGATGGGAGGAAAGAGGAAGAGAAAATTCAGAGCTATAAGAAATTTAGAGATATTCAAGACTCTTTGAGTTCTTCCTTATTTTTTCTTTTCTTCAAGAAGATTTTCATACAAGATTTCTAGAAGGTCAGTTTTTATTGTTTTCTTTTCAAGATCTATGCCACACAATATTTTAATTCTATGCTCTTTGTCTTCAATTTATTTTATATGTTCATATAGATCATGTAATCATGTTTAATTTGAGGGGATACACAACTCTGCACATGTTTAGTTTCTGTCTCTCGTATTTTTATTATTTTTCTTTATATTCTGAATCTGTAAAAAATTTGTAAAAATTATATTCATATTCTACACGAAATTCCATTAATTTTAGGCTCAAGAATCACTAAAAAAGCTTTAATATTTTGTAAGTTATGGCTATTTGAAGTTAGGGTTCCTGTAAAATCTGATTTGCAGGATATCCGATTTATGGAGCCCATATCTCCCTTGTTCCTTAATATTTTTGTGCAAATCTAGTGTCTAAAATTAACTTCAGAATCTTATGAATCTTTTCCAATTGGTTTTGCATTCATATCTTTTGTGGTTAATGAGTTATGAATTTTACAAAAAAGTAGTACGATTCTGTCACTTAGAAGAGTTACGATTTATGTAGATCATTCGCCTAGGGTTTTGTTTGATTTATAAATTTTATGTTATTGTATGATATGTAGGCTATCTTCTGTAATTTTTTTATGATTTTTAGGCATGTTTAACTATTTTTAAAAAATCAAATTTCTTGCTACTGTTAATCTGCCAGAATTTGAAAATTGTATATTTATGCATATTCTTGTATTTTCTTAGGTTTTAATTGATATTTGATCTATTTTCTGTATTCTTTTAATTCAAGAAGTGTTATAAAGTATTTGGATCATGTTAGAAGACTTAGACCATTAGGTAGTTGTAACTAATTAGGAATCTTAACCCTTTAGGAGACTAGAGTTAGAATCCAATGTAAATTATTATTAATATTTTCTTTATTTCTTTTATTTTCTTTAGTTTCTTTATTTTTTATTACAAACAAAATTGGTAAGTAGCCCTAAGGTAAGTACCAAAGAGGGCATTTGCGTGGAGCTTATATGGAGCTAAACGGGAGTAAGCCAGGGATATCATTGACATACTAGAAGAGAAGACCCTTTTTTAATGGTAGCTTGCCCCAATGGCAACTGCATTTATTAACAGGTAAGTAGCTCTAAACTTCTCAAACAACCATTGGCATGAAATTGTAGTAATAATAGAACTTTTATTTGGTAAATTAAAATTAACTTTGTTTTTAATTTAACTGACTTTTGCATGTAATTAATTTAAATAAATACTTTGTAAATTAAAATTAATCTTGTTTGTAAATTAAACTAATATTGGCATGTAAAATAAATTTAATTTAATACTTGGTAATTGTAAAATAAATTTGCATGTTAGAAATCTTTATTAGGTTGTGATTGTTTGGGACTTATGTGATATTAGAATAAATTACACATGTACATAATTAACTTAGTTCAATTATCCTTAAGGTAACTTGGTGAAAATTAATTAATTAGGTTAAATAGAAACATAGGGTTATTTGAAATTGAATTTGTTTGTAAATTAAATTCCCAATAATAAATTAATTTTAGTCATCTGGTAAATATCATTTAAATAATTAGCAACCCCATAGATAGGAATTACTTGTGCATGAAAATTGTGTGTAAACAACAACCCTTTTTGTGAATTACTTGCGTGTGTAGGATTAGAATTGCATTTTTTAGGATAAAGTTTAATAAAGGAATAATAAACAAGACTTCTAGAAACATTAGTAGAGGACTGGCACTCGAATTAACGAGGTTAGACCAGGCGTAAGGGGTGCCTAACACCTTCCCCTTATGTACCCACTATCCCGAACCTAGACATTGGGCTATGGTAATGACGGTTGTGGAAACTCTGCAAGGAGTAAGTTGCCATCCATGACCCTCGGAAGAAACACTGAATATGTCCCGGTTATTACCCGGGTGGCGACTCCTGTCTATCTATGCCTTTGTGGCATAAATCCTTAGTACCGTGATAGTGTTATGGGAAGACGGTACTTACCAGTGGTTTGATTCTATTAGGATTGTATGAAGTGCATGTCTAGGAAATGCTGTCTAAGGAGGTGGTACTTAAGTGAGACCATTGTGACTCCACCATCTTTCCTGGGCATTACCTGGTGCATTTTATATAATTCTAATGGATGATATTTCGCCTCACGCCCCACCCCTACACAGAGCTTATGCCATGAGAGCTCAAGAGGAGTAAGATGCCCCATATGTCATCAAGGGTACATTTTCCCTTTACAACATCTCTGTACATGCATTGGTGGATCCAGGATCTATCCATTCATATATTTGCATCAAGCTACCTGTAAAAAGGGGGATACTAGTAGAGGAGAGTGACCAAGATATTCTAGTCACTAATCCATTATGCCATAGTGTGGTGGTTGAAGGAGCGAAAGCATGAAAACTATTAGTTTAGATTATTGAATTCAAAATTTTTTTCTTCTAGGGTCTCATGCATCATGTAAGATTCATTATTTATCTATTTGATTTCAATGTTAAATAGCATATTACAACACTTTTGATATGTTTTTGGATCTACATTTGCCATTTAAGTTTTTAAAATTAATAAATTAATTCATTAGAACCCTAGATTAAATAAAAAAACATGTGCACTAACCTTTTAATGCACTGTAGTTGTGTTTGTCACCTTCGGGATGCACTTAGGACACCAGATGTTGTCCCTCTAGCTTGTCCACACTAAGATCACCAATGGCAGCCCCTTAAACAGCTTCTCAAGCCTTTCCAATCAATTAGAAATTCAGGTTTTGCCTTTAGAGAGATTACAGATGTATATAGGACACTAGAAACGATTTCTAGCTATTTTAATTCAAGAGAATGTTGGCAATTCTCTTTGAATTAATGAGAGATGAAGAAGAAGAGAGGATGAGTGTCTCAAAGGTGGCGGCACAAAAGAGAGAATAGCATATTGCATTTTGTTCTTTCATCCTTTCCCTTATATAGCTAGGTCATCACTTAAAACCCTTGCCACATGTCATCTTCTGATTGGCTCTTAGTTTAATTGACCCAATCACATTGTGCCAAGTGTCAAACTTAGATTTAATCTTGACTTTTATCATCTTACATAATTAAAAGACAAATGGCAAGCTTATGTGAAGTGCCATGTGTCACCATCTCATGGTGCCACATGTCACCTTATGAAATGACCAAAATACCCTTGTGTCTTAATTTTGAGTTTTCGATCCAAAATAATTATTTCTCTTCTTCTAATCAATTTATATCAAATATAAATTAATTAATTAATCTCTATTAATTAATTTCTCATAATTAAATTCATATTTAAACACTTTAAATATAAATTTAACTTATATTATACATTCAATAACCTAGTTTTGGTTTCAAGCCATGCTAGGGACTTTGCAATCTAATTACAAACCAAACCTATTTAATTAATCAATTAAACTCTTTAACTAATTAATTAAATCACATTTAATTTAGTGATTACTTCTGTATGTGTGTGACTTACTAGGCTCATCACTAATTGGTAATGAGATATGATATCAACTCTTAATATCATTAGAACTCTTTCTTACCATAAATGATTTCTCTAAATCATTTCATGCACCTCATAGACCATGGTTAACACCTAGCATAGCATGCCATGGCCACCCAATCGGTAATAAGGTTTACCTTTAATGAACCTATAATCATATGTTACCATGCACTAAAATCTCTCTGTTATAAACTCCCAATTCGAGTTGGAGTCATGGTTTATGTCAAATCCCATTTGCTATGAATATTATGTTCTCTTTTAATTCCAGTTCTTGATTAAAAAGATTTTCTCATCAGAAACTCTTTTTTTATTAAATCTATCTGTCCTGGCTAGGAACTTGAAACATCAAGAACAATTAAATGAATATAGGATTTTATCCATATTTACTTAGGGTAACAGATTCCATCTTGATCAACACCTACCTCCATATATAACTAGTAGGAGCCAACACATGCCCATATACCCATACACAATACAAGTATGAAAGTAGTATCAAACTCAAACCACCTATATACAAGATAATTATGCTATCTCAGGTCTAAAGATTATATGCACTGATATGATTTATGATAATGCATTGACAGGAGTAAACTCCATGTGCTTGTCATAAATGTCACTATTTCGGCCTACTTATCATGCATAAGTGCCTATCATGTTTGTTATATGACATGAGACTCACCATTCCATCTTATTTACATCTCATGTAAATAGCTAGGGAACAAACATGATTAAAATCTTTCTGGATAAGTCATGTCCTTATTGTGAAGTATCCTCGATTGTGAATCAATTTATGATACTTTGTGCTAGAAATACTGTCACTCATATTCTTAACAACTTTGGAATAGAATTTTTAACAAAATATCTGTCACACCCTACCCCTTTGTAAGGCATAACATGATCCCGTAGTATACCTAATGAATTACCAACTTCGTCTACTGATAACCCATTAAATATACTACAAGGGATTTTAAAACTTTTCTTACTTCTTTTTACAATGGTGAGCACTATTTACAGGTGTTTAGAATTTTTTTTTGAACTAAAGTGAAACAGCTAACACATTTGAATTATTAGGAATTTCTGTAAAAATTTTGGCAGAGTACCATCTGTATTTTGAATAAAACAGTTCTCCAAAAACCTGTAGAAAGCACTTCAAATATATTTCTCAATCTCAAACTCCAACATTTAATCAACACAATATCTTTTTCAACATTTGTCAACTCAAATCCACAATAATTTTTCAGTGTTTTCAAAGGCTGAGATAAAAGAAATATATCATAATATTTACAAACCAAAATAATTTACAATTTATTTTACAACTTCAATGTACAATTTTAATTTACAACTGCTCAAAACCAAGAACACTATATACATACAGTGAACATACATTACAATATAAAATACAAACTATGGTATACTCAATATACCCGACGATCTCTCAGTGTGGTACTAGCAGCCTAGTCTGCTGTCCTGTCAGTCTGTCTACCTACGACAGCAATGAAAAGCTATCACTGAGTAAAATTTACTCAGTGGTGCACAATAATAATTTGAAATGCGATATATAAATCTTTTATTGACAATTCACAAATCAAATAATTCACAATTCTATTTCACAATTTACAAAGTTCATATAATACAAATTTGATCAAACAATTGAATAACACAGTTTTGCCAATCAATAACACCATTTGATCAAATAACTGAATAATACAGTTTTGCCAATCAATAACACAATTTGATCAAATAACTGAATAATATAGTGTTGCCAATCAATAACACAATTTAGGCCATGACATAATTTTTCGGCACATGCCGTGTTGTACACCACGACAAGACACACTCACCCCAATAATCGAAATCAATGAGGGAGGAAGCTAGCTAAATAATGAGTACTCATCCACACTCACCTCAGACTGGCAAGTCAATGAGGGAGGAACATAATCACACTCACCCCAGACTGATAAGTCAAAGAGGGAGGAATATAATCACACTCGCCCCATAAATAGAGGAGGACCATAGTAACAGTGTCATGCCAAGTGTGAATCAAAACAATTCCAAATCACAACATTTCATACAATTCTCAAATCACATTTTATCTCAAAATTTCCATTTGCAAAGTAGGCAACACAATAATTTCCAAATAAGATTCTCAAAGCCAAAATAATAAAAAATTATTCATAGCTCATTTCTCCAAATAAATTTTCTAGTAAAAGCAGTGAATATAAAAAGTATTGTGCACAAACACAATTTAAAACTATAATGTTCAAATGAATTTTTAAGTAAAAAATAAGAAATCAAAATTATTGTGCACAAACACATTTTAAAATAATAACATACAAATAATCATAATTTATTTCAATTGAAAAATTCAAAAGAAATAACTATTGTGCACAAGCCTCTAATATATGCCTCTTGGCTCTGACTCAGTGTTCCTTATGCTTTTCAATTTCCTTTTCAACTGAAACACACAATTTAAAGTGTTTCAGTACTCAATGAATTTGTTTCTAACAATAAAATTCAATATTTAAATTTTTTTTGTACTATTCCCTTCAATTCATTTCATTAGTCAACCTATAATTTTAACCCTTAATGCACTCTAAGTAAGTCAATTCTAATGTTACCAATATGTCACATTTAATAGCCTTTTAGTGTTGGTACATGTTACCAAATTCATTTTCAAGTATATTGCATTTTATTGCAATTTGCTGGATTTCGGTATACTAATTTGACCTAGCCAGATGACCTAGTTCCCTCAGTTTTTGGGTTTCGGTCAAAACTATAAACTTGTAGGTCTATGTCTTATTACATGCGGGGCAAAATTTCAGGTCATTCTGAGTTATGTAGACCAAGTTATGGTCAATCTACCAATGCTGGTCAGAATGCATCAAAATGGTCACTTCAGGTCATTTTTAGGTCACTTTTGGTTCGGCCAGTTTTTGGACTTGAACTTGTGCAAGCTATTTGGCTTGGTTCTGGCCATTTCTGGGCTTTGGTGTCTTCATAAGAATTCTAGGTATATGTCTCAACTATTCATGGTAAAAATTTCAGGTCAATTGGACCTGTTTTGAGTGAGTTATGGCCAAAACACTAACTGCTGCCCAAATGGTCAATTTTCAGGCTTTCAATGCACTAATCCGGATTTGGTCATTTTTCAAGTTACATTCCAAGCAGAATTTTGGTAAGCTTCCTTCATGAAAGTTGGCACATTTTGTGTCTAGTTTCACCTCCAATTGGTTTCATACCAATTGGAGCCACACACTTAAGGTTCTAGACCAAAACCTACACTGCCCTATTGCACATTGTTCATCACTCATCAATTACACATTTAACACTTACCAAGTTACACATCCATGCCAATTCTGGTTTGTACCATAATATAAACATATTTTAATTCACATTTTTTGTCATTTTGACAGCTTGTAATCACACTCAATATGCACATTATAGTACAGAATTTACCAAGTCCAAATTACAAACAATTTAACCACATGACAAGCTCATTTACATGTCCAAACTCAAATCTTTATACACATGTACATGCTACCATAACAAGAACCATAATTCAACAATATAATTCCATAAACCAAACCATGAAACAACAAATTTTGGTCCATACTTCAAATTGCCGATTGTAATTTTCTTCAATTAGCTTTCCAAGCTTCCAAAATTAAGTGTACTTTCACTTATACATTTAGTATACATTATCCAATTTATTCCTACACACATAAACACTTCATCAATACTTTAATCTACCATTTACATGCAAGGATAAACTGCCCTTATTGAAGTTCCATGGCTGCCAAAAATGTACCTCTCCCTTAACTCATCAAACTTCAAAAATCCTTCCACAATTCAACTACCCATAACATCCATACAAAGTTTAATGAAACAAACATAAAAAATACATACTTAACACTTTTGAAACTCTTCAAAACCTTGACTAAACTTGATTTTCTTGCTGCTTATCTACTTCCCAAGCTGTGTAGAACAATTTTTGTGAAGGAAAATGAAAGGAAATAGGCTTGGATCATGGGAGAATGAAGCTTGCATGAATTCGGCCATGGAGGATTCTTTGGGAGCATTTCGGCTAGTCTTTGAGACGTTGAAGAAGGTGAGTTTTTGCTGTCCAAAATGAAGGTTAATGGTCCACTTTAGGTGTTAGTGGACCACTAAGTGGAGATTAAATGTTTGTTTATTCTAAAGTTTTCATATTCCCTCATTTAACTCTCATTTTTTGCTATTTAAACTATGTACCACCAATTTAATTTTTCATGACATTTTCCAAGTGTAATATCATGTATTTTTAATGGACATTTAGTTCAAAAGATAACTTGGGGTGTCAAATGACCACAATACCCCTGTTCGGGTTGCATTCTCGATTTTTCAGTAACACCGATTTTGTTGTTTTTTCGATTTCCCGTTTTTCTTTGTACTAATTAATTAATTTTTCTTTGATATTTTTAATAGTATTTATACTTCAATAGGTCTTTAATTATGTCTTAAAAATATTTTCCAGGGTTTCCCATGGTCCAGGGCTAGTTAACGGTCCACGCCGCAACTTCCCGGTGTGGTCACCCATCGCTAGGGTTCTCGGCTCATTTAACTTGGTTACATTTCATTGCTACTATTTTTCCTTTGTTTTTCTTGTCTTTTCTTTTCTTGTATTTCATTATTCTATGTCTCCTCACTAATATTTAAATATAGTTCTAGGCATTCTAGCTGTCTAGACAGACACTAGTCACTGAAATAGTAGAACACACTACCAAACATAGGGGTGTTATAATTCTCCCCCCCTTAAAATAAATTTCGTTCGCGAAATTTTACTCAATAGCCATCTTACAATAGTCATATGTTTATTTTCTCCTTTCTATATGATCGTATAATCTTCTTTCCCTTGAATTTGTATAAGACTCTTAACAATCTAATACAACATTTAATTTGTTTGTATAACACCAATCTTCTCTTACTATTGTGCTGTCTAATATTTCGGTTCATGTTCCTTCTTGAATGGCCCTTGAGTTCATGTTAGAATGATTTATCTAGTCATTGGTCCTCTGACCATTCTAGTCAATAGTCTTCCTCACATTCGCAACATTTCTTTATTATATCTGAACCAACTGTTCAAATTTCTACTTCCATAACTCTTTTTATCTATTAATATTCTATAGCTTACTTCCTTTTGTACTAAACTATAACCTTTCGTTTTTCTAACTTTTGAGTTTTAAATCCCTAAGTAGGATTTTCAAACTTATTTCCAACAATTAAATTCTGTCCTGGCAAAACTACACCAAAACAGATGTCGTTGGCAACTATTCTCATCTTGGTGTAACATCCTCATTTTCGTAGTCCGCACATTCCACTGTTCCGACAGCAAATGTCTGTCCAGGAAAGTCGGAATGTCTGGAACTACACTTCGGTGATAATGAATAGACATATAATGATGAAATAAATAAGAAAAAATACAAGACAAATTAAAGACAAATGAAAGAGCAAAAATGAAGCTAAGTTAAACGAGCCGACACCGCAACGATGGGTGACCGCACTGGGAAGGTAGTTGCTGACCCCAGGACCGCGGAAAACCCTCAGAATTTAATTCTGGGATGTAAGTAAAGGTCTATTGAAATATAATTGACACTAGAATTATTAAAGAAAAATTAATAAATTAGTATAAAGAAAAACGAAAAATCGAGAAACAGACAAAAATCGGTGTTACCGAAAAATCGGGAATATAACCCGAAGTGGGGTATTTTGGTCATTTGACACCTAGAGTTGTCTTTTGACCTCAATGTCCATTAAAAATAAATGATATTACACTTTATAAATGTCATGAAAAATTAAATGGTGGTACATTATGTAAATAGTGAAGGAAATGAGATAAATGTGCAAATTAGGAAAATTGGAATAATTAAACATTAAGTTAAAGTGAGTGCTCCACTAACTCAAGTCTTGGGACACTTAATTAAGTCATTTTGGACAGAAATTCAGTCCATCTTCTTCCTCCCAAATGACCAGCCGAATTGATCCTCCCAAAACCTCCATGGAAGTCCACCATGGCCAAACTCCCTCCATCACCATGCAACCATGATCAAGCCCTCATTTCACCATAGTTTCTTCATCAAAGCTTGCACACACACCTTGGGCAGTATGTTGGAAGCAAAAAGAAGAGGATTTGATGAATTTTTGGTGAAGCTCAAAAAAGGTTAGTGCTAGTTTTTCATCCCTTGCTTCATTGAAGTTTGTATTAAGGTTGAGATGAGTTGGATGGTGAAGTAATTTGAAGGATTCGATGAGTTATTGATATATTCAATTTTGAACAGCCATGAAAGTTTATTGTAGTTGAGTTTTTCTTACCTCTAATAAATGGAAATTAAGGTTGATTAACTTAAATGGAAGTGGTAGTAAGTTAATATCCAATGATGTGCATGTTAGTGCTTGAATTAAGGGTTTGAATATGGGTCTTAATGCTTTGGCAAACTGCCATGTTTGACAGCCTATTAAATCATGAATTTGTGTGTGAATATGTAGTTTATTAATGAAATATGCTAGTATTAAATTGTGGGCAGTATGTGTAAGTGATATTGAAGTATGATTATATTGAAGTGTATGTGTAATATTGACATTGAGATATGTTGAATTTTGGTGGAAGTGAATGTTGAACTTAATGGTGAATTGTGTGCATTGAGCACTTGAATATTCTACCCAAAATTGTTGCTGGAATTGTGTACCATATATATATATGGAAGTGTCATTGATTGAATATTGAAGTGATGAGGAGGAGAAGGAGTATCAAATTGGAAGTGTATGTGTTTTGTGCAGATTGTGTATTGATGACAGTACCTAAATTAGGTCATAAGTGCCAAACTTTAGACCCAATTGGTATGAGGCCAATGGGAGGTGAAAGTAGACACCAAATAGGCAAACTTTCATATAGAAATGTTGCCAAAATTCTGCCTAGAAACTGACCTTAAAAATGACCAAATTCGGAATAGCAACCTTGCAACCCAGATTTTTGACCATATGAACAGTAGTCATTAGAATGACCATAACTCACTCAAAACAGGTCCAATTGACCTGAAATTTTTACCATGAATATTTTAGACATAGATCTACAATTCTTATGAAGACACCTAAGCCTAGAAATTGCCAGAACCAAGTCAAATGGCTTGCACAAATTCAGGTACCAAAACTGGCCGAACCAAAAGTGACTTAAAAATGACCTAAGCCTACTATTTTAGTGCATTCTGTCCAATATTGGTAAATTGACCATATCTTGGTCTACACAACTCAGAATGACCTGAAATTTTGTCCCGCATGCAATAAGACATAGAGCTACAATTTTGCTTCTTTGACCAGAAGCTAAAAACCAAGGGAAATAGGTCTTTAAGCTAGACCAATCTAGCACACTAAAATTGAAAATTGGTAATTACATAAAATGATGCTTGAAGTGATTTGGCAATGAATGCCAACTTGAGAAAAGGGTAAATTGCATTATATTGCCAACATATTGAATTGTAAATTGTGACATATTGACGCTAGAATCAACCTATCCATGATGCATAAAAAGGTCAATAATTTTATTGACCAGTGAAAGGCATAAATATGTATAAACCCTATGAATAAAGAATTAAATATATAACATTGTAATATGCCCTAATTTGCCTAGTTGACTAGTTTGGATAGGTTGGCATGCCAATAGGATTCTGACAGCTGTTCTGTAAATGACTTTATGTCATATTGTGTTTTATAGCTTATTATGCCATACTATGATTTTAATAGCCTATGGCTATACATATTGTGTTATTATACTCGGCTTAATGCCTGATTAATTATATGGCTTTTTAGCCACACTGTTTGCACACCGGGAGATACTTTGTGACCGATGGTGTGACGGCCCGAGGTACTAGGTACCCAGTGCTAGTATATCCGTTTATCCAGTCTGGTCAGTGTATAGGCTACATGGGCAGTCAATTAAAACATTATTCAATTCAGGCAGTTAAGTTAAGTTAAGTATACAAAAATTTCATTACAATTAAATTGAGCATTAAATGAAATGAGTAAAAGAGATTAGTAACAGAAACATAGCAAAGATACAATTTGCAGAACCTTAGAGACTTAAAATACAATACAGTTAGAATAATTGATTCCTGGATATCCGAATTATGAGTTATTTCTTTCTTTATTTGTATATATTATTTCTTGTTATACTACTCCACCAGTAAGCAGAAATGCTTAGCGCGATGGAATTACTTCCTCGCGCAGGTACTGAAGGTAAAACTAATAGACTGTCGACTGAGATTTTTGGAGTCTAGATCTGCAGAAGTGTCAGAAGAGTTCAAGATTGTCACCTCCTCAGCAATGCATGTAGTTAGGGCTCATAATTATACATGTTATATATTTTGTTCATTCTAAGTATATTGTAATTTCATTTGTATATCCTGTACTTGACAAATTTATGTACTTAATTAGAAAATTATATAAGTTAATGAAATGTAAGAATTCTGATGTCTGAATTGATTGACTAATCATAATAATTCTGAATGAGATTGAGTTTAAGAAATTTTGAGAAACTGATGAGATATTATTGAGATAAATTGAGCTATGAATTTGAATATGTTGTGAATTGTCTTTGGCAGGTTCAGAAGAACTGTTAGTCCAAATTACAGCCGACACTTTGTCGCATTATTGTTAAAATTTTTGAAATTTCCAAATTAGTTAGATTTTGATAAAAGTAAAAATAGCCTAAACCTTAAATAAAGTTTTTGAATAAATAAATCAAGAACTGTAATGAAATCAGATAAGATCAGGTACTCCGGCACTCCGTGTGACACGCCTTGCTCGGCTACACTGTAGATGGGTGAGGGATGTTACATTTAGTGGTATCAGAGCATGGTCTAGGTGTTCCTAGGTAAAGATAAGTGGAAAGATAGTGTGCATATATGCATTGCATTCATAAGAGTCGAGGTGACACTAATGCAGATCTGTTTACTTTTGATTATTCAAAGTTAAGATATGGACTTAGAGCCACAGAGGGCATTAGAAAAAGAAGTAGAAAACCTAGTTCATGAGGTTAGAACGTAATAACTACGTAATGTTCTCAATGTTTGTATTGTAAGCTGTAGATTACAGTACCGACATGAGATTATTGTGTAGAGCTACGTGCTTCCTCGTGGTAGAATAAAATAAGAATATTTGTAAGTAATCTATAATTTGATACAGTTACGCCCGAATAGAGTACTATTACGGGAAATAAATGTGAAAATTCTAGTCAGAAATTTAAAACTTCAGAACTAGCCTATCGAAAGACTACACTTCTAAGGTAGCTAGAGTCAGTAACTTGGTCACACTAATGTGGACTACCATTACCACAAAAATTGCTATAAGCTTTGAGAATTCAGTATGGCTATAAATTAGAAAGAACACCTTGAGGATGAAGATATTTGAACATAGATATGGAGTCTTATCAGTATTTTAATATTTTTGACAGAAAGGAATGATGTAGGTATTTGAGAATACATTTAGAAATTGTATTGATGCTCTCTCCGGAAGCAAGAATAGGTGCCTTCCATTGATGGAGTTTGTGTATAGTGATATTTATTAAATAAGCATAAAGATACCAAGGTATAAGGTCTCGTATGAGATAAATGCAGAATACCTAGACAAAGGGTAATTTAACAGAATTGGAATTGGTAAAAGAGACAGAAGGACTGGTAAAGAATCCTAGTATGAGAGATCAAGAAACTAATGAATAATAGAATTTCATGAGTAGGAATACTAAAGGCAGAGGAAAACAATGATGGAAAAGTGAATAAAATTATGAGACAACGATAAGCTCAGTTGTTTGAATCAGATGAATTTCAAGGACGAAATTCCTTTTTAGAGGGGAGGAGTTTTAACATCCTCATTTTCGTAGTCCATACATTCTACTGTTCCGACAGCAAATGTCTGTCCAGGAAAGTCAGAATGTCTAGAACTACACTTCGGTGATAATGAATAGACATATAATGATAGAAAAATCAAAGACAAATGAAAGAGAGAAAATGAAGCTAAGTTAAACGAGCCGACACTGCAGCGATGGGTGACCGCACTGGGAAGGCCATTGCCGACTCCAGGACCGCGGAGAACCCTCAGAATTTAATTCCGGGACATAAGTAAAGGTCTATTGAAATATAATTGACACTAGAATTATTAAAGAAAAATTAATAAATTAGTACAAAGAAAAACGAAAAATTGAGAAACAGACAAAAATCAGTGTTACCGAAAAATCGGGAATATAACCCGAAGTGGGGTATTTTGGTCATTTGACACCTAGAGTTGTCTTTTGACCTCAATGTCCATTAAAAATAAATGATATTACACTTTATAAATGTCATGAAAAATTAAATGGTGGTACATTATGTAAATAGTGAAGGAAATGAGATAAATGTGCAAATTAGGAAAATTGGAATAATTAAACATTAAGTTAAAGTGAGTGCTCCACTAACTCAAGTCTTGGGACACTTAATTAAGTCATTTTGGACAGAAATTCAGTCCATCTTCTTCCTCCCAAATGACCAGCCGAATTGATCCTCCCAAAACCTCCATGGAAGTCCACCATGGCCAAACTCCCTCCATCACCATGCAACCATGATCAAGCCCTCATTTCACCATAGTTTCTTCATCAAAGCTTCACACACACCTTGGGCAGTATGTTGGAAGCAAAAAGAAGAGGATTTGACGAATTTTTGGTGAAGCTCAAAAAAGGTTAATGCTAGTTTTTCATCCCTTGCTTCATTAAAGTTTGTATTAAGGTTGAGATGAGTTGGATGGTGAAGTAATTTGAAGGATTCGATGAGTTATTGATATATTCAATTTTGAACAGCCATGAAAGTTTATTGTAGTTGAGTTTTTCTTACCTCTAATAAATGGAAATTAAGGTTGATTAACTTAAATGGAAGTGGTAGTAAGTTAATATCCAATGATGTGCATGTTAGTGCTTGAATTAAGGGTTTGAATATGGGTCTTAATGCTTTGGCAAACTGCCATGTTTGACAGCCTATTAAATCATGAATTTGTGTGTGAATATGTAGTTTATTAATGAAATACGCTAGTATTAAATTGTGGGCAGTATGTGTAAGTGATATTGAAGTATGATTATATTGAAGTGTATGTGTAATATTGACATTGAGATATGTTGAATTTTGGTGGAAGTGAATGTTGAACTTAATGGTGAATTGTGTGCATTGAGCACTTGAATATTCTACCCAAAATTATTGCTGGAATTGTGTACCATATATATATATGGAAGTGTCATTGATTGAATATTGAAGTGATGAGGAGGAGAAGGAGTATCAAATTGGAAGTGTATGTGTTTTGTGCAGATTGTGTATTGATGACAGTACCTAAATTAGGTCATAAGTGCCAAACTTTAGACCCAATTGGTATGAGGCCAATGAGAGGTGAAAGTAGACACGAAATAGGCAAACTTTCATATAGAAATGTTGCCAAAATTCTGCCTAGAAACTGACCTTAAAAATGAACAAATCCGGAATAGCAACCTTGCAACCCAGATTTTTGACCATATGAACAGTAGTCATTAGGATGACTGTAACTCACTCAAAATATGTCCAATTGACCTGAAATTTTTACCATGAATATTTTAGACATAGATCTACAATTCTTATGAGACACCTAAGCCCAGAAATGGCCAGAACCAAGTCAAATGGCTTGCACAAATTCAGGTACCAAAACTGGCTGAACCAAAAGTGACCTAAAAATGACCTAAGCCTACTATTTTAGTGCATTCTGTCCAACATTGGTAAATTGACCATATCTTGGTCTACACAACTCAGAATGACCTGAAATTTTGTCCCGCATGCAATAAGGCATAGAGCTACAATTTTGCTTCTTTGACCAGAAGCTAAAAACCAAGGAAAATAGGACTTTAAGCTAGACCAATCTAGCACACTAAAATTGAAAATTGGTAATTACATAAAATGATGCTTGAAGTGATTTGGCAATGAATGCCAACTTGTAAAAATGGTAAATTGCATTATATTGCCAACATATTGAATTGTAAATTGTGACATGTTAACGCTAGAATCAACCTATCCATGATGCATAAAAAGGTCAATAATTTTATTAACCAGTGAAAGGAATAAAGATGTATAAACCCTATGAATAAAGAATTAAATATGTAACATTGTAAGATGCCCTAATTTGCCTAGTTGACTAGTTTGGATAGGTTGGCATACCAATAGGATTCTGACAACTGTTCTGTAAATGACTTTACGTCATATTGTGTTTTATGGCTTATTATGCCATACTATGATTTTAATAGCCTATAGCTATGTAGATTGTGTTATTATACTCAGCTTAATGCCTGATTGATTATATGGCTTTTTAGCCACACTGTTTGCACACCGGGAGATACTTTGTGACCGATGGTGTGACGGCCCGAGGTACTAGGTACCCAGTGCTAGTATATCCATTTATCCAGTCCGGTCAGTGTATAGACTACATGGGCAGTCAATTAAAACATTATTCAATTCAGGCAGTTAAGTTAAGTTATGTGTGCAAAAATTTCAGTACAACTAAATTAAGCATTGAATGAAATGAGTAAAAGAGATTAGTAACAGAAACATAACAAAGATACAATTTGCAGAACCTTAGAGACTTAAAATACAATACAGCTAGAATAATTGATTCCTGGATATCCGAATTATGAGTTATTTCTTTCTTTATTCGTATATATTATTTCTTGTTATACTATTCCACCAGTAAGCAGAAATGCTTAGCGCGATGGAATTACTTCCTCGCGCAGGTACTGAAGGTAAAACCAGTAGACTGTCGACTGAGATTTTTGGAGTCTAGATCTGCAGAAGTGTCAGAAGAGTTCAAGATTGTCACCTCCTCAGCAATGCATGTAGTTAGGGCTCATAATTATACATGTTATATATTTTTTTCATTCTAAGTATATTGTAATTTCATTTGTATATCCTGCACTTGACAAATTTATGTACTTAATTGGAAAATTATATAAGTTAATGAAATGTAAGAATTCTGATGTCTGAATTGATTGACTAATCATAATGATTCTGAATGAGATTGAGTTTAAGAAATTTTGAGAAAATGATGAGATATTATTGAGATAAATTGAGCTATGAATTTGAATATGTTGTGAATTGTCTTTGGCAGGTTCAGAAGAACTGTTAGTCCAAATTACAGCCGACACTTTGTCACATTATTGTTAAAATTTTTGAAATTTCCAAATTAGTTAAATTTTGATAAAAGTAAAAATAGCCTAAACCTTAAATAAAGTTTTTGAATAAATAAATCAAGAACTGTAATGAAATCAGATAAGATTAGGTGCTCCGGCACTCTGTGTGACACGCCTTGCTCGGCTACACTGTAGACGGGTGAGGGGTGTTACACTTGGTGTACTATGTAGCTCTACACAATAATCTCAAGTCAGTACTGTAATCTGTAGCTTACAGTATAGACATCAAGAACATTGCATAGTTACTATGATACATCCCAATAGATCAAATTTTCCTATATTTTATCCTTTTCGAATTTACTGATATTCGAGTCTTATTCTGATTACAATATCCATTAACATTTACTAACAGTAACATCCTTGCCCTAATCTAGAGCAATTCTATTACTGTAACTTACTTTTACGTCCTCTTGCCTTACATTAAGTAGGCTTGCCATTTAGCTTTATAATTTATGGTGTGTTAGAAATTACTTTTTGCCGATAAACTCTTTCAAAACTAATTTCACTTATTATCACAATTCTTATCTTAAAGGACTAATCACTAATGCATCAAAATTTATTCCCCTGTAAAGGAATAACAACAGAACATATAGTTCTAACACTAACATAAAAGTATGCAGACTCCAGGTTAAATAATACATATATATATATCTTAGTTACTAATTGAGAAAGTACCAATAATGATGTCAAAAGTCTCAGCCTCTTCCCTCTATTGTATAGCGTATACTCTAGTTGAAGCATCACCTTGTTCTGGCTGATTCACAGTACACTGACTTCTAGGTGTACTACCCCTACCTCTACCTCTACCTCTACCTCTACTAACTGATGGTGAACTCTTTGGGGTAGAAACTTGGGTTGATCCCTCTAGTGTAGTAAATGATCCAGAACGGCATGGATTTACACAATCCCTAGCAAAATGACCAGTCTCTCCACAATTAAAAGATACTTCTATGGCTCTATAACATACCCCACTATGTGGTTTACCACAAGTTTCACAAAGTCGATCTGACAGGGTATTTCTGGGTTTCTGTTGAGTTTGCTGATCAGATCGAGGTGGTTTCTGTCCAGAAGATCTATCTCTACCGGACTTCTTACCACCTCTGTTATGTCCCCCAAAGTTTTTCCTCTTTCCAGTAAGACCACTGGAACTCTATTCTACTGACTTTCCCTCTTTTTCTGTCTTCTCTGATTTTTTTTTCTCAGGGGCCACTTCAAATTCAATTCTTTCTAATTCTAATGCTTGAGAAATAAATTCAAAGAAGTTGTTATGTTTGAATCCGACCACTTGTAATCTGATACTGGGCTTCAAGCCGGTTTCAAACCTCTTGCATCTCTCCCTGCTGCTAGCAAGTAGACTTACTGCATAATGGCTTAGGCGGGAAAATTCCCTTTCATATTCAGCCACTGATCTACTCCCCTGTTTCAGACTTAGGAACTCTTGCAGCTTCTGGTCCACATAAGCATCAGGGATATATTTTTGTCTGAACTCCCATAGAAAATCATTCCATGTTAGCACTGAAGGTTCTACCAAACTATAGGGAATGGTTTTCCACCAGTGATATGCATCCCCTTGTAGCAGAGACACTGAATATTCAAATTTGAGCTCCTCTGTACAATGTAGCTTCTTAAACACCCTATCCATTCTCTCTAACCACTGTTCTACCTCTAGAGGATCTACTATCCCCTTGAACTCAATAGCCCCATATTTCATCAATTTGTCATACTGCCTAGCAGAAGACTATGGTTGTACCATTGGTGTATGTAGTGGGACTTGAGTAGGCACGTTACCAGCCATCTGTTGGAACTTTGTAGCCATCTGCTGAGCAAACTGAGCAGGAAACTGCGGTAGTGAGGGGGCTGGTGTGGCTAATCCACTGACATTGTGTAGGGCTGGGGCATCCCCTTGTACCTCAGCCTCTATCGATTGATCGACTGAATGATCACCCTCTTCCATAGTTAATACGAGGATCTTAGACCTCCTAAACAGATAACACAAGGAGATTTTCTTCCATTAATGCATATTTATACTGTAATGTACTGTATGTATCAAACAATGACATTGAGCAGTTGTACTATGAAGAAAGAGTATTCAAATTATAGGTGAAAACAAAATTTAAAAACCTTGCTCTAATATCACTAAACATGTCACACCCTATCCCTCTATAAGGCATAACATGATCCCGTAGTATACCTAATGAATTACCAACTTCGTCTACTGATAACCCATTAAATATACTATAAGGGATTTTAAAACTTTTCTTACTTCTTTTTACAGTGGTGAGCACTATTTACAGGTGTTAAGAATTTTTTTTTGAACTGAAGTGAAACAGCTAACACATTTGAATTATTAAGAATTTCTATAAAAATTTTGGCGAAGTGTCATCTGTATTTTGAATAAAACAGTTCTTCAAAAACCTGTAGAAAGCACTTCAAATATATTTCTCAATCTCAAACTCCAACATTTAATCAACACAATATGTTTTTCAACATTTGTCAACTCAAATCCACAATAATTTTTCAGTGTTTTCAAAGGCTGAGATAAAAAAAATATATCATAATATTTACAAACCAAAATAATTTATAATTTATTTTACAACTTCAATGTACAATTTTAATTTACAACTGCTCAAAACCAAGAACACTATATACATATAGTGAACATACATTACAATACAAAATACAAACTATGGTATACTTAATATACTCGATGATCTCTCAATGTAGTACTAGCAGCCTAGTACATTTGTCTGTCGATCTGTCTACTGCATAAAGAATGAAAAGCTATTGCTGAGTAAAATTTACTCAGTGGTGCACAATAATAATTTGAAATGCGATATATAAATCTTTTATTGACAATTCACAAATCAAATAATTCACAATTCTATTTCACAATTTACAAAGTTCATATAATACAAATTTGATCAAACAATTGAATAACACAGTTTTGCCAATCAATAGCACCATTTGATCAAATAACTGAATAATACAATTTTGCCAATCAATAACACAATTTGATCAAATAACTGAATAATATAGTGTTGCCAATCAATAACACAATTTAGGCCATGACATAATTTTTCCGCACATGCCGTGTTGTACACCACGACAAGACACACTCACCTCAATAATCGAAATCAATGAGGGAGGAAGCTAGCTAAATAATGAGTACTCATCCACACTCACCTCAGACTGGCAAGTCAATGAGGGAGGAACATAATCACACTCACCCCAGACTGATAAGTCAAAAAGGGAGGAATATAATCACACTCACCCCATAAATGGAGGAGGAACATAGTAACAGTGTCATGCCAAGTGTGAATCAAAACAATTCCAAATCACAATTTTTCATACAATTCCCAAATCACATTTTATCTCAAAATTTCCATTTTCAAAGTAGGCAACACAATAATTTCCAAATAAGATTCTCAAAGCCAAAATAATCAAAAATTATTCATAACTCATTTCTCCAAATAAATTTTCTAGTAAAAGCAGTGAATATAAAAAGTATTGTGCACAGACACAATTTAAAACTATAATGTTCAAATAAATTTTTAAGTAGAAAATAAGAAATCAAAATTATTGTGCACAAACACAATTTAAAATAATAACATACAAATAATCATAATTTATTTCAATTGAAAAATTCAAAAGAAATAACTATTGTGCACAAACCTCTAATATATGCCTCTTGGCCCTGACTCAGTGTTCCTTATGCTTCTCAATATCCTTTTCAACTGAAACACACAATTTAAAGTGTTTCAGTACTCAATGAATTTGTTTCTAACAATAAAATCTAATATTTAAATTTTCTTAGTACTTTTCCCTTCAATTCATTTCATTAGTCAACCTATAATATTAACCCTTGATGTACTCTAAGTGAGTCAATTCTAATGTCACCAATATGTCACATTTAATAGCCTTTTAGTGTTGGTACATGTTACCAAATTCATTTTCAAGTATATTGCATTTTATTGCAATTTGCCGGATTTCGGTATACTAATTTGACCTAGCCGGATGACCTAGTTCCCTCGATTTTCAGGTTTCGGTCAAAACTACAAACTTGTAGGTCTATGCCTTATTGCACGCAGGGCAAAATTTTAGATCATTCTGAGTTATGTAGACCAAGTTATGGTCAATCTACCAATACTGGTCAGAATGCATCAAAATGGTCACTTTAGGTCATTTTTAGGTCACTTTTGGTTTGGCCAGTTTTTGGACCTGAAATTGTGCAAGCTATTTGGCATAGTTCTGGCCATTTCTGGACTTTCTTGTCTTCATAAGAATTGTAGGTATATGTCCCAACTATTCATGATAAAAATTTCAGGTCAATTGGACCTATTTTGAGTGAGTTATGGCCAAAACACTAACTGCTGTCCAAATGGTCAATTTTCAGGCTTTCAATGCACTAATCCGGATTGGTCATTTTTCAAGTCAACTTCCAAGCAGAATTTTGGTAAGCTTCCTTCATGAAAGTTTGCACATTTTGTGCCTAGTTTTACTTCATTGCTATTATTTTTCCTTTGTTTTTCTTGTCTTTTCTTTTCTTGTATTTCATTATTCTATGTCTACTCACTAATATTTGAATATAGTTCTAGGCATTCTAGCTGTCTGGACAGACACTGGTCACCGGAACAGTAGAACGCACTACCGAACATAGGGGTGTTACAATATCAATAGACCTTTTCTATTGCACATAAATATATTATGTAAACGAAAAAGTAAAAATACCTTTTATTAATAAAACATGTACAAGATACATATTAAATGATATGCTCTAGGGCATACTACTAACAGTGGTGAATAAGGTGTACAAAGGTTGCCCGTTAAGGATTCAAGGGTATGAATTCTCAGCAGGCCTGATTGAATTGCCTTTCCACAATTTTGACGTGATTTTGGAAATGGACTGGTTGTCACGTTATCAGGCAATGGTTGACTATAAACTGAAGAGGATTTCTTTGAGAACTCCTGAGGGAAATGAGATTACAGTTGTGGGGGAAATGACATATTTCTTATCTAATGTCATCTCAGCTACTACGGCAAGAAAATTGATGAAAAAGTGCTGTGAAGCCTACCTAGTACATATGGTTGATACTAGGCAGGTTAAGCCATACCTGTGTGATATGCCCACAGTAAGAGACTTCCTAGATGTGTTTCCTAAAAAATTGTCTGGGTTACCACCAAAAAGGAAAGTCAAATTTGCTATTGAGGTACTGTCATATACAACACCAATTTCCATTGCTCCATATAGGATGGCACCTACGGAATTGAAGGAGCTAAAAATCCAGTTGTAGAAGTTACTAGACAAGGGATTTATACGCCCCAGTTTGTGAAGAAGAAGGATGGGACTTTGAGGTTATGCATTGATTACCGGCAGTTAAATAAAGTGACTATGAAGAACAAGTATCTGTTGCCTAAAATTGATAATATGTTTGATCAGTTGAAGGGAGGAGGAGTATTTTCCAAAATTGATCTCAGATTAGGGCATCATCAGCTGAGGGTAAAGGATGCAGATGTGCCAAAGACTGCATTCAGGGCCCAGTATGGGCATTATGAGTTCCTGGTGATGCCGTTTGGGTTAACAAACGCACCAATAGCTTTCATGGACCTTATGAACAGCATCTTTCATCCATACTTAGATCGGTTCGTAGTAGTTTTCATTGATGATATTCTGGTGTATTCCAAGACCAGGAAAGAACATGATGAATATTTGAGGATTGTTCTGCAAACCCTGAGAGAAAAGAAGCTATATGCTAAGATGTCCAAGTGTGACTTCTGGTTGGGTGAAATTGCATTCCTTGGACACATAGTATCAGCTGATGGGATTAGAGTGGATCCTAAGAAGATAAAAGCAGTGATGGAGTGGAAGCCTTCAAGAAATACACTTGAGGTCAGAAGCTTCTTGGCGCTAGCTGGTTACTACAGAAGATTTATGAAGAGATTTTCTCTGATAGCTGCTCCAATGACCAAGTTGTTACACAAGAATGTTAGATTTGAGTGGAACGACAAGTGTCAAGCCAGTTTTGAGAGGCTGAAGGCTATGTTGACAAAGGCACCAGTGTTAACACTACCAGTGTCGAGAAAGAACTTTGTGGTCTACAGTGATGCCTTGCATAATGGGTTAGAGTGTGTATTGATGCAAGAGGGAAAGGTGGTCGCCTATACTTCCAGGCAGCTAAGGCCACATGAACAGAACTACCTTACCCATGATCTGGAACTAGTAGCGATCATCTTCGCACTGAAGATATGGAGGTACTACCTGTTTTGTGAAAAGTGTTATAAAGAAGGAGCTTAACCTTAGACAAAGGTGATGGATTGAGTTCCTGAAAGATTATGACTGTGTAATAGATTATCATCTTGGGAAGGCAAATGTAGTTGCTAATGCCTTAAGCAGAAAGTCCAACACAGCTTTGAGATCATTGAATACCCATCTGTCCTTGGCTCGAGATAGAGCTATTTTGGCTGAGTTGCAAGTGAACCCAAACCTGCTATAATAGATACAAGATGGGCAGAAAGCAGATAATAAATTGATGGTTATTGTGGGTAAAATCTCAGAAGGAAAGGAAACCGACTATGAGGTGAAAGTAGATAGGTTTCTATACTACAAAGGAGGAGTGTCTGTATCAGATGATAGGGAATTGAAGACCGGTATTCTGAAAGAGGCACACACTAGTGCTTATGCTATGCACCCGGGAAGCACAAAAACATACCACGATCTGAAACCTTACTACTGGCGGCCTGGCATGAAAAAGGACATAGTTAACTATGTAACTAGATGCTTGACATGTCAGCAAGTCAAAGCAAAATATCAAGTTTCATCAGGGTTGCTACAGCCTATAAGCATACCTGAATGAAAATGGGACCGGGTAATTATGGATTTTGTAAGTGGTCTATCTCTCACCCAGAAGAAGTATGATACAGTATGGGTGATAGTGGATAAATTGACGAAGTTAGCATACTTTCTACTAGTTAGGACTGACTACTCACTGGAGAAGCTAGCAGAATTGTATATCAGTGAGATAGTTAGACTGCATGGAATCCCATTTTCCATCATATCTAATCGAAAACCAAGGTTTACATTGAGATTTTGGAAGAAGTTACAAGAATCCTTGGGCACACAACTCCACTTTAGCACAGCTTTTCATCCTCAGACGAATGGGCAATCAGAAAGAGTAATCAAGATAAACATTGAAACCAATTGAATTAATACAAATATTGAACTGAAATGATAATAATAATAATAATATGAAATATATGTTAGGTCCTTGAGGATATGCTGAGGAGTTGTGTCATCGAGTTTGAGGGAAGTTGGGATAGATACCTCCCACTGGCAGAATTCGCATACAACAATAGCTATCAAGCTAGCATTCAAATAGCCCCATATAAAGCATTGTATGAGAGGAAGTACAGAACCCCAGTGTGTTGGACTGAATTAGGCGAAGACAAACTAGTGGGACCAGACCTGGTGAAACAAACTGAGGAGAAGGTTAAACTGATAAAAGCTAATTTGAAGATTGCCTTAGACAGATAAAAATCCTATGCTGACTTGAAGAGAAAAGAGATAGAATATGCAGTTGGTGACAAAGTGTTCCTCAAGGTGTCACCGTGGAAGGAGGTACTGAGGTTTGGAAAAAAGGGTAAGTTAAGCCCTATGTTTATTGGCCCATATGAAGTTATTAAGCATGTGGGTCCAGTGGCCTATAGGCTAGCTTTACCGCCAAAGCTGGACAAGATCCACAATATGTTTCACATATCTATGCAGAGAAGATATAGATCAGATCCTTCACATCTCATCTCCATGGAAGAAATTGAAATTCAACTGGACTTGACATATGAAGAAGAACCTATACGGATCCTGGCTCAGGAAGTGAAAGAACTGAGAAACAAGAAAATTCCACTGGTGAAAGTACTTTAGAGGCACCACAACACTGAGGAGACAACTTGGGAAAGTGAAGAGATGATGAGGCAATAGTTCCCTTAACTGTTTGCATCAGGTAAATTTTGAGGATGAAATTTAAATTAGAGGGGAAGAGTTGTAACACCCTCACTGTAGCCATTCCGTACATTCTACTATTCCGGTGACCGGTGTCAGTCCGGGCAGCCAAAATGTCTGAAACTATATCTAGACTAGAGTAAGGAGTCATAAATAACTCAAATAGTGGTAAGAAAAATCTAGAAAAAATTTTGGAAATAAATTACAATGAAGTTAAATGAGTCTGTACCCTAGTGATGGGTGACCTTAACGGGAACTTGTTGTCTTCATAGCTAGAAGCCTTAAACCTAGGAGAAAATTTATGAAATAATTTTTGGGACTCCAGAGAAGAGTCATTGAGGTTTTGATGGCATTAGAATGCCAAAAAAATGCTTAGAAAAATTTTTAGATCAGTACAGACAATTTTAGTCTATTAAGCAAAATGAAGGGCATTTTGGTCATTTCGTCTTCAGAGATGATTTTTGGCCAACTTATCCAGTTAAATGAATAATTATTATGACATAAAATATGAATAAATATTGCTATAAAATTAATTGAAAATGAGTAGAAAAGAAAAGAAAAGAAAATGAAACAAAATGCAAATTATGACATCATAATGATGTCATTTAAAAAACTCCACCCAATCACCATTTGACAAACCAATTATAAGGGACAAAAATGATATAAAAATCAGATAAAAATAAAACAATTTTAGTAGCCATCTTCCCCAAAGTGCCAAACCAAGAGAAGAGAGAAAGAGAGAGAGAGAGAGAGAGAGAGAGAGAGAGAGAGAGAGAGAGAGAGAGAGAGAGAGAGAGAGAGAGAGAGAGAGAGACCTCTATTAAAGCTTTGATTAAGCTTGATTCCACCCACCAAACCACCTCAAAACCCCTTCCTAGCTTCAAAAAAAATTATCCCTACCACTAGAGCAAGACTTGGGCAGAAATTAGAAGAAGAAAAAGTGAGGTTTAGAAAGCTTAGAAGTGACTCCATTCAAGGTTAGTGCTACTTTCTTCCCTTTTCTCTTTTACAATTGATGTTGGATGTATGAATTGAGTTAGAAACTTGAAAAATTGAAAGAAAATACTTAAGGATGGGCTACTACCATTTTCAGCAGCCATGCGAAGGGTAGGGTTTTGCTTGTTTCCTTTGATTAAATTGGGTATTTAGGCAACCCTTGATATGAATGTCATGGTAAGAACTTTATTTAGTAGTAGAAATGCAAGAATTCAAAATTTGGGAAAATTAGGGTTTTGACCAAACTACGGTTTGCTTGAATTGATGCTCTCTTGATGTTTAATTGGTCAATTAATGACCAATTAGTGTAGTTTGGACAAGAATTTGAGTGAATTGTGCCATTAGTTAAGGAAAAGATTAGGCTGCCCTAAGTGTGCATTCTGGACCCTTTAAGTCCAGTGTACTCTTGGGGTTATAACTCAAGCTAGGTAACTCTAACTGGTGCAAGACCAATTAGAGGTTAAACTAGACACAAAATGCAACGAATTTAATACGGGAACTTGTCCCAGAAAAGCAAACTAAGTGGCCCTAAAAATTGACCTAATCCAGGTGGCATACATTCTGCCTGGGCAAAATGACTAAATGAACAGTGTTCATTCATTTGGTCATAACTCGGTGTAGAAAGGTCCAATTGACCTGAAATTTATATCAATGAAAAGCTTAGACAATTTAGAACAACTTTCATGTAGAACACAAACTCTAATTCTAGACTTAACTAAATGAAATTGTTAGCCAACATTGAACTACCAAATCTGGCAAAATGGGATTCTGCCCAAAAATTCTAGGCAGATACCAATCCGGCTAGCCTTGTTATAATTAGCATATCTTGAGCTAGAAAACTCCAAATGGAGTGATTCAAAAAGGAATTTAAAGAAGACACATAAAGGAACAACTTTTATGAAAAGAATTTTGTCAAATTCCTATTGTACATATGACCAATGGAACAGTAAACTTAGTGCTTGAAATCTAAAAAATTGTAAATAACTAACACTAAGCTTCACAATGGTATTGGCAACCAATGCCAACAATTTTAGAATGCAAAATGTGGTATGTTAGTGATATTAGAATCAATATACCTATTGTCTATGAAAAAGTCAATATTTTAGTTGACTAATAGAATGAATAGTAACAATTAAATGTCAATTTCAAAAGAATTGCATAATTAAAAGTGTAAAATGCTCTAGTAGGCCTAGTGTGATTAGTTTGAATAGGTTGGCATGCCAATAGGGTTTCAGTTAGCAGTACTTCTGTAATACCCTCACTATAGCAATTTCGTACATTCTACTGTTCAGGTGACCGATGTCGGTCCGGACAGCTAGAACGTCTGGAAAAATATTTAGACTAAAGTGAGGAGCCATAATTAACTCATAACAATAAGAAAAATTTTAAAAAAATTTAGAAATAAAATACAAACGAGTTAAATGAGCCGGCGCCCTAACGATGGGTAATCCAGTGGAAAGTTGCGATCTTCGCAGCTAAAAGCCCTAAACTTAGGAAAAAATTCATGAAATAATTTTTGGGACTCCAGAGAAGAGTCATTGAGGTTTCTATGGCATTAGAATGCTAAGAAAAGGCTTAAATAAATTTTTAGATCGGTACAGACGATTTTAGCTTAATAAGTCAAACGGATGGCATCTTGGTCATTTCTGTCACACCCTACCCCTCAGTAATATGTAACATGATCCCGTAGTACATCTAATGAATTACCGTACTTCGCCTACTGGTAACCCATTAAATATACTATAAGAGATTTTAAAATAATTTTCTTACTTTTTGAAAGTGGTGAGCTTTTATAGCAGATATTAAACACATTTACTTAAAGTTTAAAGACTAGTTAAAATTTTTATACAATTTTATTTTTACGCAAATTTTAGAAAATTTTCGGCAGAGTACCGTCTATATTTGGGAAAAACAGTTCTTCAAACACCTGTAAAAACACTTCCAATAATTCATTTCATCAAAATCAACCACTTCCACAATACAAATCAACATCATTTCTCCCAACTCCATAATTCAAAACAATTCTCAATTCAATTATCTTCAAAAATAATATTAAATGACTTTATTCATATTCCTCTAAAGAAATTAATTTACATTCATTACAAAACTCAAAAATAAGTTTGAACATTACAATAATTTGTATTTCATTACATACCAAAATAATATTACAAAATTTTTTGTACAACTGCTCAAAAAATTTACATATATATATTTACATACATAATCAAAATTTAATATACAAGGGTATACCTATAATATACCCAAGGCTAGTCACAAGCAGTCTTCAAGGTGCAGCTGCAGGAATCTCACTCAATTGCTCTATCTCTACTCTCACCTGCGAGTGGTGAACTCAGTGGTGCATAACTATAATTTAAAATGTAATACAATATACATTGACAATAATTATACCAAAAATTTTGAAATCTCGAAACTTAACCAATTTCCAAATGTCAAAATTTTTATTGCCAATAATAATAGTCACTTGCTAAAATAATCTTGATCAAAATTTCATTTTGTCAAATCACAACTGAACAATAAAAATAATTCCTGCAATTATGGAAATAAATAATTATTTTAACAAAATCATTTGTGCATAATCTCATTTAAAATCACAATTTTTTATCAATCAAAACTCATTCTTTATCTCACTAACTATGCAAGACTAGTCTGAAAGGGCCATCTTCGGGGTGATTCTAACTCCCTATGGTCAGGGAGGTCGAATCAGGATTCTAACTCCCTATGGTCAGGGAGGTTGAATCATCGTGCACAGTACACAACACAATAATGCAACTTCCAACATGTCCATAACAAATACTTAGATCTAACCTCTAATAAAGGGAGGATCTAAGCCTGTACACATACCATGGTATTCAAAACAAAACAAAGCTAACTCCATTGTCTCATCAACAAATGATATAGAGACGGGTAATAACCTAGTCAAACATCTATAGTGAAATATAAAACCATATCATGCATTTCTTTGTCCTTTTTGTGAGCATAAATCATAACACAATATTAATTCAAGATCAATTCCAATATTCCATAATTTTTTTTTATGCTCATCACAATGCAAAACAAATTTTGTATTTTATTCATGCAAATTGCCCGTCACAATTCAAAACATAATTTATTCAGTCTAAAACAATATTTAATAATTATTGAAATAATATTTCACAAAACTAAACTCATGCTTGCTATACCAATTTCAATAATCATTGCAATAAATCCCATTATTGATAAATATAGTACATAAGGAAAAATGAAATCATTTAATTATGTAAAATATTCAAAAAAAATTCTATTAAAAACTAGTTGTGCACAAACCTCTTTTGTCAACTTAATTTACTCAAACTTTCGTTTCTCCTTTGAAGATCCCTTTTCAACTGAAACACATAAATTTAAAGTGTTTCAGTATCCATTTATAATACTTAAATTCCAATAATTTCTTTACCAACTTATCCTACCTATTACAGTTTATAAATTTCAGGTCTTTCACATTTTTGTGAATGGTGGCACTATTTATGATACTATTTAAGTCAAAATATTGACTTTTCTATACTTAATAGGTTTATTAGTTCTAATTTTACCCATATATCACATTTTGGGTGTCAATTATGTTGCCATTGATTGCCAATTCAATTTCTAAGTCTCCTAAGAGAAATTACAATTTTTCAGTTTTGGTCTCATGTTTTCTACTGTTCTATTGGTCAAGTTGCTGTTAAAATTTGACTAAGTTTTCTTCATAAAAGTTGTTCCTTATTATCTTAGCTTTAATTATGTTTTTGAATTACTCTATTTAGAGTTTTTGAAGGAGTGGAAGCATGAAAAACACAAGTTTATGTCATTAAAATTCAAAATTTTTCATCTAGGGTCACATGCATCATGCAAGATTCATTTTTATCTATTTGATTTTAATGATAAACAGCATATTAAAACTCTTTTAATATTTTTTGGATCTACATTTGCCATTTAAGATTTTAGAATTAACTGATTAATTCTTTAGAATCCTAGATTAGATCAAGGACAAGTGCATTAACCTTTTTGATGCACTGCAATGTATTTGGCACCTTTGGGATGCGTCTAGGACACCAGATGTTGTCCCTCTAGCTTGTCCACACCAAGATCACCTATGGCAGCCCCTTGAACAGCTTCTAAAGCTTTTTCTATCAATTAAAAAATCAAGTTTTGCCTTTTGAGAGATTACAGATGTAAACAGGACACTAGAAACAATTTCTAGTATTTTTAATTCAAGAGATTGTTGGCTAATCTTTTTGAATTGATGAGAGATGAAGAAGAAAAGAGAGGAGATGTTCTTTGGGTGGCGGCACCAAAGAAGAATAGTAGCCACATGTTTTACTCTTTCATAACAACACTTATATAGCTAGGTCACCACTTAAAACCCTTGCCACATGTCACCTTCTGATTGACTCTAGGTTTAATTGACCCAAATGCATTATGCCAATTGTCAAACCTATATTTAATCTTGACTTTGATCATCTTACATGATTAAAAGATATATGACAAGCTTATGTGTAGTGCCATGTGTCACCATCTCATGGTGCCACATGTCACCCTGTGAAATGACCAAAATACCCCTGTGTCTTAATTTTGAATTCTCAACTCAAAATAATTATTTCTCTTCTTCTAATCAATTTATATCAAATATAAATTAATTAATTAATCTCTATTAATTAATTTCTCATTAATTAAATTCATATTTAAACACTTTAAATATAAATTTAACTTATATTATACATCCAATAACCTAGATTTAGTTTCAAGACATGCTAGGGACTTTGTGATCTAATTGTAAACCAAACTTATTTAATTAATCAATTAAACTATTTAATTAATTAATTATATCATATTTAATTTGGTGATTACTTCTGTATGTGTGTGACTTACTAGCCTCATCACTAATTGGCAATGAGACATGATATCAACTCTTAATATCATCAGAATTATTTCTTACCATAAATGATTTCTCTAAATCATTTTATGCAGCTCATAGACTATGGTTAACACCTAGCATAGCATGCCATTGCCACCCAATCAGTAATAAGGTTTATCTTAAATGAACCTATAATCATATGTTACCATGCACTAGAATATCTCTGTTACAAAATCTCAATTCGAGCTGGAGTCATGGTTTATGTCAAACCCCATTTGTTATGAACATTATATTCTCATGTAATTCCATGTTTTTGATTAAAAAGATTTTCTCATCAGAAACTCTTTTCTGAATAAATCTATATGTCCTATCCAGGAACTTGAAACATCAAGAACAATTAAATGAATATAGGATTTTATCCCTATTTACTTAGGGTAACAGATTCCATCTTGATCAACACCTATCTCCATATATAACTAGTAGGAGCTAACAGATGCCCATATACCCATACACAGTACAAGTATGAAAGTAGTATCAAACTCAAACCACCTATATACAAGATAACTATGTTATCTCAGGTCTAAAGATTATATGCACTGATATGATTTATAACAATACATTGACAAGAGTAAACTCTATGTGCTTGTCATAAGTGTCACTGGTTCGACCTACTTATCATGTATAAGTGCCTATCATGTTTATTATATGGCATGAGACTCACCATTCCATCATATTTACATCTCATATAAATAACTTGGGAACAAACATGATTATAATCTTTTTGGATAAGTCATGTCCTTATTGTGAAGTATCCTCGATTGTGAACCTATTTATGATACTTTATGTTAGAAATACTGTCACTCATATTCTTAATAACTTAAGAATAGAATTTCTAACAAAATATCAATGGACCTTTTCTATTACACATAAATATATTATGTAAACGGAAAAATGAAAATGCCTTATATTAATAAAACATGAATAAGATACATACTAAATGATATGCTCTAGGGCATACTACTAACAATCTCCCACTAGCACTAGAGCCATTCATTACAATACCTTAGACCCATCTTCTCAAGATGTCAATCTAACTATGCTTGTGACAAAGGCTTAGAGAATGGATCAGTTAGATTTTCAGCTGATGCTATTTTCTACATGGCTATATCGCCTTGCCCAACTATTTCTCTGATAATGTGGTAGTGCCTTTCTATGTGTTTGGATTTCTGGTGAGACCAGGGTTCCTTATATCGAAACAGCCTCCTTTTTTGCAGCATCTGATGCAGCAATGTACTTGGCCTCTATAGTGGAATCAGTAGCAGTACTCTGTTTGGAACTCTTCCAACTGACTGCACCTTCATTACAAATGAACACATATCCAGATGTAGACTTTCTATCATTGATATCTGAATGGAAGTCAGAATTAGTATAAGCATCCAATTACAAGTCTCCACCTCCATATGTCAAGTTCTCAAGTACTTAAGGACATTCTTGATAGCTATCCAGTGTTCCAAATCTGGATTGGATTGATACCTGCTAGTCAAACTAACAGCATATGATTTATCCGGCCTAGTACATAACATTGCATACATCAAACTTCTAATAGCCAAAGCATATGGAATCCTGGCCATTTTATCTCTTTCTTTAGGTGTCTTTGGAGACATCTCTTTAAAAAGGTGGATACCATGTCTCACTGGTAACAATCGTCTCTTTGAATCAAGCATGTTAAACCTCTTTAACACCTTTTCCAAGTATAGACTTTGGGATAAACCAATTATTCTTTTCGCTCTATCTCTATAGATGTGAATCCCAAGAATATGGGTTGCCTCCCCTAAGTCTTTCATGGAGAATGTATTTGATAACCATACCTTTATAGTTGTTAACATACCTATGTCATTACGCATCAACAAAATATCATCCACATATAAGACAAGGAAAGTGATAGCATTATCACTAACCTTCTTATATACATATGGCTCATCCTCATTTTTGATAAAATCAAATGACTTAATGGCTTCATGAAAATGGATGTTCCAACTCTTCTAAGGTTGTTTTAACCCATAAATGGATCGCTTTAGCTTGCGCACTTTGGAACCATCTTGTGATTCATAGTATGCAGCTATTGCTAATAGAATCCTAATTGATTTAAGCATGGCAACAAGTAAGAAAGTCTCCTCATAGTCGATTTCTTGCCTTTGGCAAAACCCTTTCGCTACTAGCCTTGCCTTATAGGTCTCTACCTTTCTATCAGAATAAATTTTCTTCTTAAAAACCCATTTGTTCCCTATAGGTACAATACCTTCAAGTGGGTCAACAAGATCCCAAACTTGATTCTTATACATGGAATCAATCTCGAATTTCATAGCATCAATCCATTTTGAAGAGTCTATATTTGATATAGCTTCTTCATAGGTAAGTGGATCATCTCCATGATCAACTTCTTCATGAGTAGACAACTCTTGTTCTTCTTCATGAAGGAAACCATATCTCACTGGTGGGTGAGATACCCTGGTTGTTCTATGAGGAACAACTGTAGATATTTCATCAATAAGTGCAGGTTGACTAGATGGATCTATATCCATCTGATTTGTTGGTTGGTCAGAATTCTCCAATTCTAACTCTATTTGCCTTCCTTTGCCTCCTTCTTGAACAAACTATTGTTCAAGAAATGTGGCATCTCTACTTACTACAACCTTTTGTGATGTAGGCAAATAAAATAATATCCAAAACTATCTTTTGGATGTCCAACAAATCGACCCTTTTCTTGTCTGGTTTTCAATTTATCAGTGTTCAGCTTTTTGATATAAGCTGGACAATCCCAAATCTTAAAATGCTTAAGACTTGGTTTTCTTCCATGCCATATCTCATAAGGTATGGAAGATACTGATTTTGATGGAATCCTATTCAGAATATGCAAAGCTAATTCTAATGCAAATCACCAAAAGGAGATTGGCATATAAGTATAGCTCATCATACTACGTACCATATCCAATAGGGTACGGTTTCTCCTTTCAGATACACCATTTAGTTGTGGTGTTCCTGGAGGAGTCAGTTGGGAAACAATGCCGTGCTCTCTCAAGTATTCATCAAATTCAATACTTAAGTATTCACCTTCACGATCTGATCAAAGAGCTTTAATACTCTTTTCTGTTTGATTTTCTACTTCAGATTTAAATTCTTTGAACTTTTCAAAGGATTCATATTTGTATTTCATCAAATACAAATACCCAAACCTTGATTTATCATTAGTAAAGGTAATAAAGTAATGAAAACCACCTCTAGCAATTTCTTTAAATGGACCACGTACATCACTATGTATTAGCTCCAAAATATTTTCAGCTCTTAGTCCTTGTCCAACAAAGGGTGATCTAGTTATTTTTCCCTGAAGACAGAATTCACAAGTTGGAGTAGGCTCAGAGCCTAATGAAGATAAAATCTCCATTTTCTCCAGTTTTGCAATCCTATCTTCTGCAACATGACTTAATCTTAAGTGCCAAATATATTTTAAACTTGAGTTTATTTTCATCATTGCATTCTTTTTAAATTGCTATACTCTGGGCAGTTCCCTTTCAGTGCCCATCGTGCTGGTAGTAGAAACACTTTCCTTTGCCTCCATCAACTTTAGTTTTCCCTTTCTATTTAGCTATTTTTTTGGAAGGACCAGGAATCTGAGGTTTCTTTTTCTTATTGCCTTTCTTCTTGTTGGACTTTGCAACAGAGAAGATGTAATCAAAGGTACCTCTTTTCCTTTATTGCTCGACTTATTTTCTTTTTGGGCAATAACCAGCATGTTGAGTAAACTAGCCAAGGTGCATTCCTGCTTAGTCATATGGAAATTTGTCACAAAATTCCTAAAAGACTCAGGAAGGGACTGAAGGATCAAATTTGTTTGCAGTTGGAAATCCATGTTAAAGTCAAGATGTTCCAGTTGCTCAATCAGCCGAATCATCTTGTGGACATGATCCCCAAAAGTCTGTCTCTTAGACATCCTCATGCGGAACAACTGTCTAGATATCTCATACCTAGCATTCCTGCTGTGCTCACCATACAACTCTTGTAGGTGAAGAAGGATCTCACTCGCACTCTGCATGTTCTCATGCTGCTTCTGTAACTCATTACTCATAGAAGCAAGTATGTAACGCTTAGCTCTCATATCATGCTCCTTCCACTTGTCCAAAGTTTCATGTTCCTCTTGTGTGGCCTCTGGAGGTAAAGGACCAGGAACCTGTGATTCTAGAACATATCCTATATGTTCAAGGTTCAGGACAAGTTTCAAATTTCTTAGATTAGGTCCTGTTAACCTATTACGATCAAGTATGTTTGCAAGGATATTGGATGGTAGTGGTTGTGGTGTGCTCATTATTATCAAAAAATTAACAGCAGAAAATAACCAAAGTAATTAGTAAATGTATCATGTAATTAACCAAAATGATTACGGTCTTTTAATCAAATTGGTCCTCCCACTAACTTAGCGAATCCTACACTTCCAAAGTAGAAAACGGAAATCCTAGTTGGATGGATTTCTAGTGGGTGATTGAATTCTTATAATCCTATTTATCATCCTCAGGTACATCCATTATTGGAATTACAATAAACTATAAATGAGCAACTCCTTGCCCATCACATCTCATGTGAGGTTCAATCCTTTACCTAGCCCCTAATGCTCAAAATCTCAGGTACATCCATTATTGGCTTATCTTGCATAGTTGATCCCATTGAGCAAGTAATTATGCAAATAATTTTAATGTCCTCAGGTACATCAAATATTGGCCACCAAACCATTTACATTTTTACAATATCTCATGTTTAACAATTATTCTTAAGAAAATCTCTTAAATTAATTGCATCATATGCAAGTATTTAAAATTTCTTAAAATAATTACCTCAATGGAGGGCCCATGTTATAATTATTTTAATTATACCATATCCAACTTAATCATTTGTTTGGAAGATTTTGTGTTCATCCTAATTACTATTATGGTCTCACTTTGCACATTATCCATTTAGCATGCATATATCATATACTTGCATACATTCCCATACATCTCATGCATTCATGGATAAACAGTAAATATGGCATGATCATAGACTTTCTAAGGGATTCAATTCTAAGCCACCAAGAATTGAATCAGGGCATTCGTAGGTGTATTTCATTCATTCATATTACAAGAGTTACCGAAGGAGTACATAATCAACACTTGATCTTGTATTCCTACCACTGGTCCCACCAATGCTCTTAACCTCCTTGATCTTCTTGCAATCTAATTACATAGTAATCCTTGGCATACCAAGGTGAATTTACAAGAACTAAATTACAACCCAAAATTATTACAACCTTAATAATACATGCCCAAAACAAATTAAAATAAATTAATTAATTTACAACCCAAAGAAACATAAAAGAAATAAATCCAATCACATTGGTCTTTTATAGTCCATGATCATCCATCATGCATATCACTATTTAACAATTAAATAAAATATATATACTTAAATTAAATTGAATATCTCATATTCAACTTAAAAATCTAGATTTGAATATGATTCAAACAAATTTAAAAATTCAGATTTGAATTTTATTCAAACAAATTTAAAAATTTATATTTGAATCACATTCAAATAAATTTAAAAATTTAGATTTGAATAACATTCAAACAAATTTAAAAAAATTCAGAATTGAATCATATTCAAAAAACTTTAAAAATTTAGATTTGAATCACATTCAATCAATTTTTAAAATTCAGATTTGAATCACATTCAAACAACTTTAAAAATTTAGATTTGAATCACATTCAAACATATTTTAAAATTCAGATCTGAATCAAAATTTTATTGTGTGATTAAAACTCTAATTAAACAATTTAATTAGACATAGGATGAGCTTTTATATCATATAATAATTGTAAATTAAAAACCCAAACCTTGCGTACACCATTGGTGACCACAAAGTGTGCGCACCAATGGTATTCATCACCAAGCCGCCATTTTTCCTTTGCAACCAGCAATGGATCTATCATCTCATGATCAAACTACACAATTAAATCATATAATCAACACTCTAAATGGAAAATATAGTAGCTTTAATACCAATTGAAGGAGCGGAAGCATGAAAAACACAAGTTTATATCATTGAAATTCAAAATTTTTCATCTAGGGTCACATGCATCATGCAAGATTCATTTTTATCTATTTGATTTCAATGATAAACAGTATATTAAAACTCTTTTAATATATTTTTGGATCTACATTTGCCATTTAAGATTTTAGAATTAACAGATTAATTCTTTAGAACCCTAGATTAGATCAAAAACAAGTGCACTAATCTTTTTGATGCACTGCAGTGTATTTGGCACCTTTGGGATGCGTCTAGGACACCAAATGTTGTCCCTCTAGCTTGTCCACACCAAGATCACCTATGGAAGCTCCTTGAATAGCTTCCAAAGCTTTTTCTATCAATTAGAAAATCAAGTTTTGCCTTTTGAGAGATTACAGATGTAAACAGGACACTAGAAACAATTTCTAGTATTTTTAATTCAAGAGATTGTTGGCTAATCTCTTTGAATTGATGAGAGATGAAGAAGAAAAGAGAGGAGATGTTCTTTGGGTGGCGGCACCAAAGAAGAACAGTAGCCACACGTTTTACCCTTTCATAACAATACTTATATAGCTAGGTCACCACTTAAAACCCTTACCACATGTCACCTTCTGATTGGTTCTAGGTTTAATTGACCCAATCACATTTTGTCAAGTGTCAAACCTATATTTAATCTTGACTTTGATCATCTTACATGATTAAAAGATATATGACAAGCTTATGTGTAGTGCCATGTGTCACCATCTCTTGGTGCCACATGTCACCCTGTGAAATGACCAAAATACCCCTATGTCTTAATTTTGAGTTCTCAACCCAAAAAAATTATTTCTCTTTTTCTAATCAATTTATATCAAATATAAATTAATTAATTAATTAATCTCTATTAATTAATTTTTAATTAATTAAATTCATATTTAAACACTTTAAATATAAATTTAACTTACAGTACACATCCAATAACCTAGATTTAGTTTCAAGCTATGCTAGGGACTTTGCAATCTAATTGCAAACCAAACCTATTTAATTAATCAATTAAACTCTTTAATTAATTAATCACATCATATTTAATTTGGTGATTACTTCTGTATGTGTGTGACTTACTAGCCTCATTACTAATTGGCAATGAGACATGATATCAACTCTTTATATCATCAGAACTATTTCTTACCATAAATGATTTCTCTAAATCATTTTATGCAGCTCATAGACTATGGTTAACACCTAGCATAGCATGCCATAGCCACCCAATCAGTAATAAGGTTTATCTTAAATGAACCTATAATCATATGTTACCACGCACTAGAATCTCTCTGTTACAAAATCCCAATTTGAGCTGGAGTCATGGTTTATGTCAAACCCCATTTGCTATGAATATTATGTTCTCATTTAATTCCAGTTTTTTATTAAAAAGATTTTCTCATCAGAAACTCTTTTCCGAATAAATCTATCTATCTTGGCCAGGAACTTGAAACATCAAGAATAATTAAATGAACATAGGATTTTATCCTTATTTACTTAGGGTAACAGATTTCATCTTGATCAACACCTATCTCCGTATATGACTAGTAGGAGCCAATAGATGCCCATATACCCATACACAGTACAAGTATGAAAGCAGTATCAAACTCAAACCACCTATATACAAGATAACTGTGCTATCTCAGGTCTTAAGATTTTATGCACTGATATGATTTTTGACAATACATTGACAAGAGTAAACTCCATGTGCTTGTCATAAGTGTCACTGGTTCGACCTACTTATCATGTATAAGTGCCTATCATGTTTGTTATATGGCATGAGACTTACCGTTCCATCTTATTTAAATCTCATATAAATAACTTAGGAATAAACATGATTACAATCTTTCTAGATAAGTCATGTCCTTATTGTGAAGTATCCTCGATTGTGAACCTATTTATGATACTTTGTGCTAGAAATACTGTCACTCATATTCTTAACAACTTAAGAATAGAATTTCTAACAAAATATCAATGGACCTTTTCTATTACACATAAATATATTATGTAAACGAAAAAGTGAAAATGCCTTTTATTAATAAAATATGTACAAGATACATACTAAATGATATGCTCTAGGGCATACTACTAACAATCTCCCGCTAGCACTAAAGTCATTCATTACAATACCTTAGACCTATCTTCTCAAGATATCGGTCTAACTGTGCTTGTGACAAAGGCTTAGAGAATGGATCAGCTGGATTTTCAACTGATGCTATTTTCTACATGGCTATATCGCCTTGCCCAACTATCTCTCTGATAATGTGGATGCTATTTTCTATGTGTTTGGATTTCTGGTGAGACCGGGTTTCCTTATATCCAAATAGCCTCCTTTTTTGCAACATCTGATGCAGCAATATACTCGGCCTCTGTAGTGGAATCAGCAGTCGTACTCTATTTGGAACTCTTCTAACTGACTGCGCCTCCATTACAAATGAACACATACCCAGATGTAGACTTTCTATCATTGATATCTGATTGGAAATCAGAATCAGTATAAGCATCCAATTGCAATTTCCCAATTCATCATAATTCCATGAAAATTGAGTTCACTTAGCATTCTAACCACACATACCACATTATTTAAGCTCTAATTCATATTTAGTTTAACTAAACACCATCAAATCCAACACCCTTACAAGCTAGCCGAATTTTCTCTTCATCATACCAATTGTTTTCTTTCATCATTTTTTTTTTGAGTTAAATTTCCTCCTAACAAACTTAATTATAAGATTACTTAACAAATTATGATGGAAGGAAAACTTACCTCATAGGGCAAAATTTATAACTCTCAATTCTCTTCAATTTCTTGGTTCTAATGATTGCCAAGCTTCCTATCAAGGTCAAAGGGCAAATTTTAGTTCAAGTGGCTTTAGGGTTTGTGGTGGAAAAGAGGAGAAATTTTAGTTCAAGTGGCTTTAGTCATAATTATCTCTAATTTTCATAATTTATAAATTTAAATTAATTAGGTCATGCATGTGTCATGGGAATGATGTCATAAATCTCTTTTATTTTATTTTCTTTTCTTTTCCTTTCTTTTTCCTTTTGCATTTATTTTTCCATTAGTTCTTTAATTTAATTCCCAATTCCAAAATTTTGTTTTCTCTTATTTTATTGGACAGTTAGGTCAGGAGTCAGCTCTAGGGGTGAATTGACCAAATTGCCCCTCGCTGGTTCAATCTGGTTTGCAAGTTATTCGATATTTCTTCCGGATCTCTGACCTAATTATTTAACCTGCTTAACAACTCTTTTTCATCATTTTCTCTTTTCCACTGTGTTCACAATAGTCCTTAGGACCGCAGCGTCACATTTTTCGATTCGAAATTTGAGTTAAGACTGACCTCGCAGTCATTTCCCAGAAAGGTCACCCATCGCTGTGACTCCCTGCTCATTTAACTTTTTATACTTTGTTTTTCTTCTTTACACTTAACTATTTAGCAATTACTAATTATTTGCGTTCAGGGCTTATCTAGTTGTCTTAGATGTGATTATAATCCCTTTAATTGTCCGGACCGATACCAAACACTGGAACAGTAAAATATACCAGGCTATGCAAATAGGGGTGTTACAATTCTCCCCCCTTTAAAATAAATTTCGTCTCGAAATTTTACCTGGTATCAGTCTCTAAACAGCAATGGGTGCTATCTCCTCATGTCTTCTTCACGCTCCCAAGTAGCTTCTTGGCCTGAATGATGATTCTACAGCACTTTAACCAATACTATTTACTCATCGATTGCTCACCTTGTGTGCCAAATTTTTTATGAGCTTCCATCATAAGTTAGATTTAAATTCATTTCAATTTTAGAGGTAAGAAAATCTGTGTGCTAGTGGATCCACTTTTTCTAGGACCTTGTATGATCCTATGGGTGAGAACTTAGTTTTACTCTTTTCTTATCAAATCTCTTGATCATTTGATGCAACCTTTACTTTAGTTTTAAATATTTTAGTCTTTTCTTGCTGTTGTTTTAGCAATTATTTTCCTTTGTAGTCTCTTTTTTTTTTCTTTTAAATGACCTTGTTGGTCATATATGAACTGCTTATCTGTTTATTGGCCATAGGTCCATAACCATTATCTTACCATCTCTATTTATGACTAAGGCCTATATGCCATTTTGCACTATCTTATTTGCTTTTGCTTAACTTATTTCTTTCTTGATAAATAGTTCGGGATATCATTACGCGTCTTAAGTAGGTTGTTTGCTCTGTTGGCAATTCCTCATCTAGTATTTTTCTCATTTCTTACTGTTCAATTTGTTTCTTTTTTCATTTCACAACTTAACTTTAATTATTTTATTCCTCAATCTTATCTTCTTCCTTAACTTGACTGTCGAGTCGTGATTTAGCACCTCTTATCATCTCTAATAAATCCACTATACTTCAATATTATTTTATTTGGTCCTCTGACCATTCTAGTCAACACTTTAACTAATATTCATAACATTTCTTTATTACATTTGCATAAACTATTCTAATTTTTACTTCCACAACTCTTTTATCTATTGATATTTTATAGCTTATTTTGCACTGATGTATAGTTATTACTTCCTTTTGTACTGAACTATAACCTTTCGATATTCTAACTTTAGAGTTTTAAATTCTGGATTAGGATTTTCAAACTCCCTTCCAATAATAAAATTCTGTCCCGACAGAATTTTACCAAAACAGATGCCGTTTGCAATAATCCTCATCTTAGCTCACTATCGAGTAGTACGTAGCTCTACACAATAATCTCAAGTCGGTACTGTAATCTACAGCTTATAGTACAAACATTAAGAACATTGAATAGTTACTACGATACATCTCAATAGATCAAACTTTCCTATATCTTATTTCTTTCAAATCCACTAATATCTTAAACTTATTTTGATTATGGTACCCACTGACATCTATCAGTAGTAATACCCTTACCCGCATCTAAGGTAGCTATATTACTATAACTTACTTTTAGGTCCTCTTGCCTTACCTAATTAGGCTTACTAATTAACTTTATAATTTATCATAGTCTAGGAGATGTCTCTCACTAGAAACTTTTCCAAAATTAATTCCAATCACACTTATTATCGTAATTCTTATCCTAAAAGACTAATCACTAACACATCAAAATTTATCTCCATGCAAGGGAATAGCAATAGAACATATAATTTTAGCATTAACATATAAATAAGTAGAGCCGAAATCAAATAGTACATAATTATTCCTTTCAAAAGTTAAGAACGTACCGGCAACTACATCTGAAGTCTCTGCTTCTTCCCCTCGATACATGGCATTCCATCTTTCTAGTGTATTCTTCTGCTCGGGTTGGTCCATTGTGCTAGGATTTCCCGAAGTGTTGTCTCTACTTCTGCCTCTGCCCCTACTGACTATTAATGAGCCTCTAAAATCAAAACCTTGGACTGATTCCTCTGGTGTAGTATGTGGCATAAATCGACGTGCGCTAGTACAATCTCAGGCGTAATGCCCGATTCCACCACAATTGAAGTAGGTTCCAGTAACCTTATAGCAAATACCCCCGTGTAACTTGCCACATACCTCAAAGACACAGATAGGGTAGAAACTTCAGATTCTTTGCCGACGGGTTTTCAATTGCTTCCACCCTGAAGATCCGCCTCTGTCATATCTATAAGTTCAAGGTTCCTCAAATTCTTTTCTTTTCCCTAATTGCCTATTCGAGTTCTGACCCATAGATTTCTCACCCTTTTCTATTTCATACTACCCTTATAGGGGTTGAGTCTGTACTTGGGCTTGAGCTTGAGTTTGAGCTTGGGCTGACAAACTATCAACCATTTATTGAAAGAATGTGGCCATTTGTTGTGCCACTTGTGTGGTGATTTGTACCGGTGGAATTGGTACAGTCGAATTTTCAACACTCTGTGGAGCTGAGGCCTCCCCTTGTGCCTCAATTGTAACTGGTTGTTCTACTAGTTTATCTCCCTCTTCCATTTCTATTCAGAAAATTTTCTTTCCTCGGGACAACCTACACAAGGAGATTTCTCTCCATTAATCCATATGTATGATGCAATTGTACTATATGTATCAAATATTTGAGCAGTTGTATGTACCGAAAAAATATTTCAAATTCACAGTTCAAAATTTATTTTAAAACCATTGCTCTGATACCACTAAACATGTCACACCCTACCCCTCAGTAAGATGTAACATGATCCCCTAGTACATGTAATGAATTATCATACTTCGCCTACCGGTAACCCATTAAATATACTACAAGGGATTTTAAAACAATTTTCTTACTTTTTGAAAGTGGTGAGTTTTTATAGTAGATATTAAACACATTTACTTAAAGTTTAAAGACTAGTTAAAATTTTTGTACAATTTTATTTTTATGCAAATTTTGAAAAATTTTCGGCAGAGTGCTGTCTATATTTGGGAAAAACAGTTCTTCAAACACCTGTAAAAACACTTCCAATAATTCATTTCATCAAAATCAACCACTTCCACAACACAAATCAACATCATTTCTCCCAACTCCATAATTCAAAACAATTCTCGATTCAATTGTCTTTAAAAATAATATTAAATGACTTCATTCATATTCCACTAAAGAAAAATTAATTTACATTCATTACAAAACTCAAAAATAACTTTCAACATTACCATAATTTGCATTCATTACATATCAAAATAATATTACAAAAGCTTTTGTACAACTGCTCAAATAATTTACACATATATTTACATATATAATCAAAATCTAATATACAAGGGTATACCTATAATATACCCGAGGCTAGTCACAAGCAGTCTTTAAAGTGCAACTACAGGAATCTCACTCAACTGCTCTATCTCTACTCTCACCTGCAATAGCATACAAAGCTATCGCTGAGTGGTAAACTCAGTGGTGCACAACTATAATTTAAAATGTAATACAATATACATTGACAATAATTATACCAAAAATTTTGAAATCTCGAAACTTAACCAATTTCCAAATGTCAAAATTTTCATTGCCAATAATAATAGTCACTTGTTAAAATAACCTTGATCAAAATTTCATTTTGTCAAATCACAAATGAACAATAAAAATAATTCCTGCAATTATGGAAATAAACAATTATTTTAACAAAATAATTTGTGCACAATTTCATTTAAAATCACAATTTCTTATCAATCAAAACCCATTCTTTATCTCGCTAACTATGCAAGACTAATCCGAAAGGGTTATCTTCGGGGTGATTCTAACTCCCTATGGTCGGGGAGGTCGAATCATCGTGCACAGTACACAACACAATAATGCAACTTATGATGGGTCCATAATAAATACTTAGATCTGACCTCTAATAAGAGGAAAATCTAAGCATGTGCACATATCATGGTATTTAAAACAAAACAAAGCTAACTCCATTGTCTCATCAACAAATGATATAGAGACAGGTAATAACCTAGTCAAGCATCTATAGTGAGATATAAAACCATATCATGCATTTCTTTGTCCTTTTTGTGAGCATAAATCACAACACAATATTAATTCAAGATCAATTCCAAAATTCCATAATTTTTTTTTTATACTCATCATAATGCAAAACAAAATTTTGTATTTTATTCATGCAAATTTCCTTTCACAATTCAAAATATAATTTATCCAGTCCAAAATAATATTTAATAATTGTTGAAATAATATTTCACAAAAGTAAACTCATGCTTGCTATACCAATTTCAATAATCATTGAAATAAATCCCATAATTGATAAATATAGTGCATAAAGAAAAATGAAATCATTTAATTACGTAAAATATTCAAAACAAATTCAATTAAAAACTAGTTGTGCACAAACCTCTTTTGTCAACTCAATTTACTCAAACTTTCGTTTCTCCTTCGAAGATCCCTTTTTAACTGAAACACATAAATTTAAAGTGCTTTAGTATCCATTTCTAATACTTAAATTCCAACAATTTCTTTGCAACTTATCCTACCTATTACGATTTATAAATTTCAGGTCTTTCACATTTTTGTGAATGGTGACACTATTCATGGCACTATTCAAGTCAAAATATTGAATTTTCTATACTTAATAGGTTTATTAGTTCTAATTGCACCCATATACCACATTTTGGGTGTCAATTATGTTGGCATTGATTGCCAATTCAATTTCTAAGTCTCCTAAGAAAAATTACAATTTTTTAGTTTTGGTCCTCTGTTTTCTACTATTCTATTGGTTAAGTTGTTATTGAAATTTGGCTAAGTTTTCTTCATTAAAGTTGTTCCTTATTGTCTTAGCTTTAATTCTCTTCTTGAATCACTCTATTTGGAGTTTTGTAGCCCAAGTTATGACTATTTTTCTAAAGCTGGCCGGATTTGGTGTTACCCAAAATTATGGGCATTTTCTGGATATTAGTTACTTTTGGTATGTTGATTGCAGATGGTTTTTCAAATAGGTTATGGTCAAAATTTGGGTTTGTTTTCTTCATGAAAGTTGTAGTACTATGTCTCAGCTTTCCATCAGTATAAAATTCAGGTTATTTGGACCTTCCTAGACCAAGTTATGGTTATTTAAGTAACTATTGTTCATTTAGTCATTTTTGTACAGGGCAGTGTGCCCTAATCTGAATTTGGCCAAATTGTTCACTAAGTTATGGTCACTTTCTAAGCATGATTCTAAATGAAAAATGTGTCATTTTGTGTCTAGTTTCATTCCCAATTGACCTCACACCAATTGGGTTGATAAATTTTTAGTTTTGGTCCCTGAAAAGGACCTAGGTCAAGTTATCTGCATATTGACCCTAACCAATCCGAATTGAAACTTATTTCTAACAATTCACACACACCACAAATGGTCCCAATTGACCATTTCTCAACTCAAGTAAGGTCAATAGCATCAATTGACCAATTCTCAACTTTTTCTCCAATTCCATAAACCCTAATTTCCCAATTCATCATAATTCCATGAAATTTGAGTTCACTTAGCATTCAAACCACACATACCACATTATTTAAGCTCTAATTCATGTTTAGTTTAACTAAACACCATTAAATCCAATACCCTTACAAGCTAACCGAATTTTCTCTTCATCATACCAATTGATTTCTTTCATCAATTTTTTTTTTTTTAAAGTTAAATTTCCTCCTAACAAACTCAATTACAAGATTACTTAACAAATTAAGATGGAAGGAAAACTTACCTCATTGGGTAGAATTTATAACTCTCAATTCTCTTCAATTTCTTGGTTCTAATGGTTGCCAAGCTTCCTATCAAAGTCCAAGGGTAAATTTTAGTTCAAGTGGCTTTAGGGTTTATGGTGGAAAAGAGGAGAAATTAAAGCTTGAATGTATAACAATGGAGGTTTTGTGAAAGAAAAATGAGAGAGATAGGAGAGGAGAGGGATGGCTAAGGAAGATGGTAAATAAAAAAAATTGTTTTCTTTTTATTTTTAACTTTATTTAAGTCATAATTATCTCTAATTTTCATAATTTATAAATTTAAATTAATTAGGTCATGCATATGTCATGGGAATGATGTCATAAATCTCTTTTATTTTATTTTCTTTTTTTTTCCTTTATTTTTCCTTTTGCATTTATTTTTTTATTAGTTCTTTAATTTAATTCCCGATTCTAAAATTTTCTTTTCTCCAATTTTATTGGACAGTTAGGTTAGGAGTCAGCTCTAGGGGTGAATTGACCAAATTGCCCCTCGTTGGTTCAATCTGGTTTGCACGTTATTTGATATCTCTTCTGGATCCCTGACCTAACCTACTTAACAACTCTTTTCATGATTTTCTCTTTTTCACTGTGTTCACAATAGTCTTTAGGACCGCGGCATCACATTTTCCAGTTCGAATTTTGAGTTAAGACTGACCTCGCAGTCATTTCCCTGGAAGGTCACCCATCGTTGTGACTCCCTGCTCATTTAACTTTTTATACTTTGTTATTCTTCTTTATACTTAACTATTTGGCAATCACTAATTTTTTGCGTTCAGAGCTTTTCTAGTTGTCTTAGATGTGATTCTAATCCCTTTAATTGTCCGGACCGATACCGGTCACCGGAACAGTAAAATATACCAGGCTATGCAAATAGGGGTGTTACAATTTCGTCTTCAGAGATAATTTTTGGCCAAATTGTCCAATTAAATAAATAATTTATATGACATAAAATGTGAATAAATATTGCTAAAAATTTAATTGAAAATGAGTAGAAAAGAAAATGAAATAAAATACAAATTATGACATCATTGTTGTGTCATTAAAAGTCCTCCACCAATCAAATTGTAACACACACTTTATAACCCAATTAAAAAGAGATAAAATGAGTTAAAAAAGAAAAATAAATTCTGCTACCCATCTTCTTCAACCAGCTGACTTCTTCTCCCTCTCCTCTCACCATTTTTTATCAAACTTCTCACTAGGAATTTCTTGATAAATACCCCCTAAAATCATAAGCTTGCTTCACAAAAATTATTTCTTATCCCTTAAACAACTTCTAGGCAGAAAAAAGAAGAAGGAATTAAGAGGTTAGGGTAGCTTGGACTCTCCTAAGCTAGGTTAGTGCTCATCCCTCCTTTCCTTTCTTCTTTATTCTTACAATTAAGGGTGATTAAGTATAAATTCCATGAGTAAAACTGAAATTTATGCATGAATGATGAGCCTCAAATTTCGGCCAGCAAAGGAAGTTGATAATCTTGATGTTTTCTTTTGATTAAATTTTGTCTATTAGCATCAATTACAATGTTTACTTAAGCCATAATTGAAGATTGCATGAGCCATGTGAGATGTGAAGTATGGAGTTAGGGTTTGGGGCACAAAATTTGGATTTTGTTCATGTGTTGGTGAATGGAAGTTTTGATGGTCATTTAGTGACCATTTGGCTGAGTATAATGAGGAATTGAAGTAAATTGTAGCTTTGGATTTGAGGTAGGGTGTGCTGCCTTGAGTGCTCTACAGGTCTGAATGTGAGTCCAGCATGTTTGGGCAGCTACAACTTGGGTTGTGTAGGTTTAATTTGTGCAAGGCCAATTGGACATAAAATTAGATACATAATGGCACAACTTTGATGAAGGAACACTATCCAGAAACCAAACTTAGGATGCCCTAAAAATTGACCAAATCCGGGTAGCACCAATTCTGCCTGGGCAAAATGACCAAATAAACAGTGTTCATTCATTTGGTCATAACTCAGTGTAGAAAGGTCCAATTAACCTGACATTTTATCAATAGAAAGCTTAGGTAAATTAGAACAACTTTCATGTAGAACACAAACTCAAATTCTGGACTTAACTAAATGAAATTGCTAGCCAAAGTTGAACTACCAAATCTGGCAGAACCAAAAATTGCCCAGAAATTCTTAGTAAAGGTAATCCTACCAGTTATGGTGAAATAGTCATAACTTGAGCTAGAAAACTCCAAATGGGATGATTCAAAAATTGAAATGTAACTAGACACAATAAAAAACAACTTTGATCAAGAATAATTAGACAAATTCCCACTGTAGAATGGCCTAATGGAACAGTGAACTTTAGCACCTAAAACTGAAATTTTTTATTTATTTTCCCTTGGTTAGAAGTATGGATTAGCAACTAATGCCAACACTTTTGGGAACCAAAATGAGGTAAATCTATGTGATTAAAATTCATTTTATATATGAGAAAAGTCAATATTTTGACTTAAATAACTAAATGAATAGTAACCTTACATGTTAAATACAAATATTCAAGAAATAACTTTGTAATATGCCCTAGTAGGCCTAGTGTGATTAGTTTAGATAGGTTGGTATGCCAATAGGGTTTTGATAGCAGTACTGCATATGGTTTTATGCCATTTTGTGATATGATAGCCTATGGCTATACTGATTATGATGTTATACTTGGCTTTATGTCTTATTACTTTTATGGCTTATTAGCCATTCTGTCTGCACACCGGGAGACACATTGTGACCAATGGTGTGATGGCTCAAGGTACTTGGTACCCAGTGTTAGTTTACCAGTTTATCCAATCCGGTCAATTTGTGGGCATGAAAAAGTATAAATGTAATTGAATTGATTATTAAAGGAAGTAAGGAAATTAAATATCAAGATAAAGAACAAGAATGATTACAATAAAAAGAGGCTCAAAATCATCAAGAAAACAATTAATAAAATGCTAGAAAGAGTTAAGATCATAAGAGGTAATTAGCCTTCAACTAAACAAAAAGTTAGTAATTATTTATTTCTTATAAGCACAATAACTAGGAAATTTTTACTTTTATTTGCATATTATATTTTCTTTTATTATTGGCACCACTAAGCTTTATGCTTAGCGCGTCAATTTTGCAACGCGTAGGTACTGAAGATTTGGCCAAAGAGCCCAGCAGACCATAAACTGGGTGAGCTTTGTATACAAATCTACATTGTGTCCATGTCACCTCACAGACTATAGTGCTTTGGTAGAACATTAGGTCCCATTTTGGTATTTTGTACTGTTTGTATTTTATAATTAAACTTTTATTTTCTCATGTATAGTTGAAACTCATGTAATATATTTTGGTATTAATGTAAATAATTGTAATTTGTGTTTATAAATGAAAATTTAGTATTTATTTATGATTTGAACATGATTATCATGTGAAATGAATAAATGTCAAATAGAAGAAGTATTGAGAAATGATTGAGAATATTGAGATTATATTGATATAATGGAGTTTGAGAATGATGGGAAATGTATTAGAAGTGTTTTTCATAGGTTCCAAAGAACTGTTTTATTCATTTTTAGCCGATACTCTGCTGTATTTTTTATAAAATTTTCGGAACCTCAAATGAATTTATAATTTCAATAAATGACTTAAATGAGTCAAATTTCACAAATTGCATTTCATAACCATGAAGAAATAAATTAAGGATAAAAAAATAATTAAGATAAAATATGATGTTCCGATACACTGTATAGCATATCTTACTCGGCTATACTGTAGACGGGCAAGGGGTGTCACAACTGGTCATTCTGTGATTCGTGGCTTAAATGGCCATTCTGTAATTCATGGCTTAAATGGCCATTCTGTGATTTTATGGCTTTTGGCCATTCTGACTTTATTGTGATACTTGGCCTTGTAACGATCAGGCTCCAACCACTAGAGGAATTGTTCGCTTTGGCCATAAGCCTCACGATTTTGTCCCATAGGTGGAATGGAGAACTTCCCAAGATGTCACCCATCCTAGGATTTCTCTTAGGCGAGCACGCTTAACCCTGGAGTTCTTCTAACTCTCTAGGCCATTCCACCAAAAGGCGCCTCTAGTGATTAGTTCCTCCATTATATATCATTACTTTTTGAACCCAAGACCATCTCCATGCTTTGCCGATGTGGGATTTGCCTAAGGGACCTTTGTAACACCCCTATTTGCATAGCCTGGTATATTTCACTATTTCGGTGACCGGTGTCGGTCCGGATAATTTAGGGGATTAGAACCACATTTAAAACAACTAGATAAACCCTAAATACAAATAATTAGTAATTGTCAATTAGTTAAGTATAAATAAGAAAAACAGAACATAAGAAGTTAAATGAGCCGAGAGTCACAGCGATGGGTGACCTTCTCGGGAAGGATTACGAAGTCGATTTAAACTCAAATTTCGAACCGTAAAATGTGACGCTGCGGTCCTTAGGACTATTGCCAACACAGTGGAAAAGAGAAAATCACAAAAAAGAATTGTTAAGCCAGTCAAATAATTAGGTTAGGGATCCGAAAGAAATATTAAATTATTTACAAATCGGGTCAAACCGATGAGGGGCAATTTGGTCAATTGACCCCTAGAGCTGACTCCTGACCTAGCTGTCAAATAAAATCAGAGAAAAGAAAATTTCAGAATCGAGAATTTAATTAAAGAACTAATGAAAAAAATAAATAGAAAAAAAAAAGAAAAAGGAAAAGTGAAAGGTGATGACATCATGCATGACACCATGCATGATGCAATAAACACTAATTAAAAAAAAATAAATTTTGGATAATTATTGGTCTTCCATAAGATTAAAAAGTCATAAAGAAAGAAAAAAAAAACAAAAAAATCATCTTCTTTGACCAAGTTGCCGTCCCTCTCTCTCCCTCTCCCTCACCGATAATCCACCATTAAAGCTCATCTTTGAGCTTGCAAATCTCAAAACCCCACCATAGAAAACTGTTTTGCCAAGGTTAAAAATTGTTTGGGAAACTAGAAAACAAGGTCCAAGAAGAAAGAAAGAAGAAAAGAAGAGGTTTGAAGAGGAAAAATTTTCTGCACTAAGGTTAGTAAACTAAACTTAATTTTCTAGTTGAATTAATGATGATTATAGTTGAATGAACTTAGGAATATGCTTAAAATGAAACAAAAATAATTGTTAGAGGATTAAATGTAAATTCGGCCAGCAGTAAGTTAAGGTTTAAAATGAGTAAATTTGATGTATTTGAAGGTTTGTTTAAGTTAAATGATGTATGTAAGCTATGGATTGGTGATTGGAAAGTATTAGATTTGAAGTGTATGAAAATTAGGGTTTGGCATCAAGGGTTTTGGGAGAAAAAATATGAGAATTTGTTAAATGAGGTGTTTGACCTTGTTGGAGCTGAAAATTAGTCATTTGTGACCAATTGAGGTATGTTGGAAGTGTTAGAATTAGGCTCAAATTCGGATTGATTAGGGACATGTTGCAGGCAGCATGACCAAGGTCCCTTTCAGGGACCAAAACTAAAAATTTATAGCCCAATTGGTATGAGGCCAATTGGGAATGAAACTAGACACAAAATGACACATTTTTCATTCAGAAATCATGCCCAAAAAGTGACTAAAACCTAGTGAACAAATTGACCAAATCCGGATTAGGCAATCTAACCTGTACAAAAATGACTAAATAAATAGTATTTATTCATTTGGCTATAACTTGGGCTAGGCAGGCCTAAATGACCTGAAATTTTACCAATGGAAAGCTGAGATATAGACTTAAAACTTTCATGAAGAACACAAACCCAAATTATACCCTTAACCAAGTTATTTAGCCACCCAAATTTAGTGACCTAAAACTGCCAGAACCCAGAAATTTGCCCAGAAATCTGGGTAAGTCCAATCCGGCAGCCATGATTCAAAAGGCTATAACTTGAGGTACAAAACTTCAATTGGAGTGATTCAAAAAGGATAATAAATTTAAGACAATAAGGAACAATTTCTATGAAGAAAACTTAGCCAAATTCTAACAGCAAAATGACCAATGGAACAGTGCAACATAAGACACCAAAACTACAAATTTGCAAATTTGCCTAAAAGACTTAAAATTTGAGTAAACAACCAAAACCAATAAATTTAGTAACTAAAATGTGGTATGTGGGTGAAATTAGAATTTCCATGCCTATTAAGTCTTAGAAAGTCAATAAATTGACTTGAATAGTGTAGTGAATAGTAACCCCGAAACACAAATTTTAAAGAACTCCAAGTTTAGCGTATTAAAGCTAGGTAAAAGTAAATTTGAAATTATTTTTGGATTTATGATAAGTTATGATACTGAAACATTGTAAAATTATGTGTTTCAGTGGAAAAGAATACTAGAAAAGAACTCGAGGGATCGAGTCAAGGCCAAGAGGCAACTCGTATAAGGTTTGTGCACAACATAGAATTTTTGTAAATTTTCTTCTACACATTATTTGAATGAATTGAGATATGAAATTGTGACATAATTGAATTGAAAAGTTTATTATGCTTTTGATTTAAATGGTTGAAAGATTGATTGTTTGTGTTTGAAATGACAATAAATATTTAGTAAATTGTTAAGACAGTTTTGAAACCACAGTGTCATGACCACATATTTGAATACCTCACTAGCATGACTAGTGGGGGAAATCAGTTTCGAATTTTGATTCCTTCTCTGGCTGAAGTGTTGAAGTGTGTGCCAGTAGAAGAAGAAAAAGAATGGGTTCCCATATATTTGAGCTAGCTAGCCTTGTGATGTGACTTCTCCTTAGCCTTTGGCTATTGAGAAGATATTTGTTTCTAATGGCATGATATAACTCTGTGTTTTTATGAAATTTGTTTTAAGACTTTTGAAATGAAATTGTTTGGGTTAAAATCATGTTTTGAATTTTATGTCTTATGTTCAGTTAAATTTTTAAATAATTATGCTTTAATTCTGCATAAAGATTATTTTAGTATGTTGTGCACCACTGAGTCCTAGTACTCAGCGATGGCTGTTATTGCTGTCGCAGATATAGAGACTAGAAGAGCAACAGAGTGAGCTACTGAGGATTGAGGAGCTACCTACTCTAAAGTTTATCGGGTATATTTTATACCGTGATTGTTAAAATTTATTTTGATGTATGTAATGTATGTAAATATAGAACATGGTCATGAGCAGTTTTATAAAGCTTGTAATAAATTTTGGTTTGGATTTTTCCTAATGTAAATATTTAGAGTGAGTATATAAATTGTTTTATCTTTAATGAAATATGAATGGAAGTATTTTGTTTTAATTTGAATGAAATTGATTAATAGTATTTTAATGATTGTTGAATTTTGGAAATTGAGGAATGATGTTGAAATTGGTTTGGATGGTTGTGGAATTGATGAAGTTATTGAGATAAATGATTGGAAGTGCTTTTTACAGGTATTTGAAGAACTGTTTTCACAAAATACAAACGGCACTCTGCCGAAATTTTTATAAAATTTGTGAAAAAATAAAATGAGACAAAAATCTTAACTAGTTTTCAAACTCTAATTAAATATTTTGATACCTATTAGAAAATGCTCACCACTTATAAAAAGTAAGAAAATTATTTTAAAATTCCTTGTAGGGTACTTAATGAGTTATCGGTAGGTGAAGTTCGATAGTTCATTAGGTATTCTACGGGATCATATATGTCTTACAGAGGGGTAAGGTGTGACAACCTTTCTCCCCCCCTTTCGGGACTCAGCGTCCTCGCTGAGGTTTGCCCCACCATCGCCCAAGAGGACACACGAGTGGCTCTGATACCAATTGTAACGATCGGGCTCCAACCACTAGAGGAATTGTCCGCTTTGGCCATAAGCCTCACAATTTTGTCCCATAGGTGGAATGGAGAACTTTCCAGGAGGTCACCCATCCTAGGATTTCTCTCAAGCGAGAACGCTTAACCTTGGAGTTCTTCCAACTCTCCAGGCCATTCCACTAAAAGGTGCCTCTAGTGATTAGTTCCTCCATTATATATCATTACTTTTTGAACCCAAGACCATCTCTGTGCTTTGCCGATGTGGAATTTGCATAAGGGACCTTTAATTGTAACACCCATATTTGCATAGCCTAGTATATTTCACTATTTCGGTGTCCGGCATCGGTCCGCATAATTTAGGGGATTAGAACCACACTTAAGACAACTAGATAATCCCTAAATACAAATAATTAGTAATTGTCAATTAGTTAAGTATAAATAAGAAAAACAGAACATAAGAAGTTAAATGAGCTGAGAGTGACAGCGATGGGTGACCTTCTCGGGAAGGAATGCGAAGTCAATTTAAACTCAAATTTCGAACCGTAAAATGTGACACCGCGGTCCTTAGGACTATTGCAAACACAGTGGAAAAGAGAAAATCACAAAAAAGAAATGTTAAGCACATCAAATAATTAGGTCAGGGATCCAGAAGAAATATTGAATTATTTACAAATCGGGTCGAACTGGCGAGGGACAATTTGGTCAATTGACCCCTGGAGCTAACTCTTGACCTAACTCTCAAATAAAATCGAAGAAAAGAAAATTTCGGAGTCAGGAATTAAATTAAAGAACTAATGGAAAAATAAATAGAAAAAAAAAGGAAAAAGTGAAAAGTGATGACATCATGCATGACATCATGTATGATGCAATAAACATTATAATTAAACATTTAATTTTTGGATAATTATTGGTCTTTATAAGGATTAAAATACATAAAAGAAAGAAAAAAAAAAACCAAAAAAAGTCCATCTTCCCTAACTTGCCGTCTCCCACTTCTCTCTCACCCTCTCCCTCACCAAACTACCATTAAAGCTCATCTTTGAGCTTGCAAATCTCAAAACCTCACCATAGAAAATTGTTTTTCCAAGGTTAAAATTTGTTTGGGCAACTAGAAAGGAAGGTCCAAGAAGAAAGAAAGAAGAAAGGAAGAGGTTTGAAGGGAAAGAAAATTTTGCATAAGGTTAGTAATTCAAACTTCAAATTTTTAGTTTAATTATTGTATATATAGCTTAATGAACTTAGAAATATGCTTAAAATGAAACAAAAATAATTGTTGGAGGACTAGATGTAAATTAGGCCAGCAGTAAGTTAAGGTTTAAAATGAGTAAATTTGATGTATTTGAAGGTTTGTTTAAGTTGAATGATGTAAGTAAGCTATGGATTGGTGATTGGAATGTATTAAACTTGAAGTGTATGAAAATTAGGGTTTAGCACCTAGTGTAATGGCCCGGCCCACTAGTGATATTGTCCGCTCTAGGCCGAAGCCCTAACGGTTTTAAAACCCGTCACTAGGAGTTACGAACCATCAACTTATAAACCCAGCATCTCTCTCGTGTTTTGTCAATGTGGGATTTGCCTAGGGTGTTACAATCCACCCCCCTTATGGGACTCAGCGTCCTCGCTGAGGTTTGCCCCACCATCGCTCAAGGTTGCACGCGGAGCTGCTCTGATACCACAAATGTAATGGCTCAGCCCACTAGTGATATTGTCCGCTCTGGGCCGAAGCCTTCACAGTTTTAAAATGCGTCACTAGAGGTTACGAACCACCAACTTATAAGCCCAGCATCTCTCCCATGTTTTGCCGATGTGGGATTTGCCTAGGGTGTTACACCTAGGGTTTTGGGAGGAAAATTGTGAGAATTTGTTAAATGAGGTGTTTGACCTTGTTGGAGCTGAAAAATGGTCATTTGTGACCAATTGAGGTATGTTGGAAGTGTTAGAATTAGGTTCAAATTCGGATTGATTAGGGATATGCTACAAGCAGCATGACCAAGGTCCCTTTCAGGGACTAAAACTGAAAATTTACCAACCCAATTGGTGTGAGGCCAATTAGGAATGAAACTAGACACAAAATGGCACATTTTTAATTTAGGAATCATGCCCAAAAAGTGACCATAGCATTGTGAACAAATTAGCCAAATCCGGATGTGAGTATTCTGCCCTATATAAAAATGACCAAATGAACAGTGTTTATTCATTTAACCATAACTTGGGCTAGGCAGGTCTAAATGACTTGAAATTTTACCAGTAGAAAGCTGAGATATAGACCTAAAGCTTTCATGAAGAAAATAAATCCAAATTATGCCCTTAACCAAGTCATTTAGCCACCCAAATTTGGTGACCTAAACCGCTGAACCAGAAATTTGCCTGTAAACTGCAGGTAAGTCTAATCTAACAGCCATGATTCAAATGGCTATAACTTGAACTAAAAAACTCCAAATAGAGTGATTCAAAAAGGAGAATAAATTTAAGACAATAAGGAATAATTTCTATGAAGAAAACTTAGCCAAATTCTAATAGCAAAGTGACCAATAGAATAGTGCAACATAAGATACCAAAACTGAAAATTTGCAAATTTGCCTAAAGGACTTAAGTTTTGAGAAAATAACCTAAACCAACAAATTAGGTAAGCAAAATGTGGTATGTGAGTGAGATTAGAATTCCCATACCTGTTAAGCCTTAGAAAGTCAATAAATTGACTTGAATAGTATCATGAATAGTAACCCCGAAATACAAATTTCAAAGAACGTCAAATTAAGCATAATAAAGTCAAATTTGAAATTTATTTTTAGACTTATGATAATTTATGGTACTGAAACACTGTAAAACTATGTGTTTCAGTAGAAAAGAATACTGGGAAAGAACCCGAGGTGTCGAGTCAAGGCCAAAAGGCGACTCGTATAAGGTTTGTACACAATCTAGAATTTCTGTAAATTTTCTTCTGCATATTGTTTTGAATAAATTGAAATATTGAATTGTGACACCATTGTCTTGAAATGTTTACTATGCTTCTGATTTAAATTGTTGAAGGATTATTTGTTTGTGTTTGAAATGGAAATAAATGTTTAGTAAATTGTTAAAATAGTTTTGAAACCACAGTATCATGACCATATATTTGAATACCTCACTAGCATAACTAGTGGGGGAAATTAGTTTCGAATTTTGATTCCTTCTCTAGCTGAAGTGTTGAGATGTGTGCCAGTAGAAGAAGAAAAAGAATGATTTCCCATATATTTGAGCTAGCTAGCCTTGTGATGTGACTTCTCATAAGCCTCTAATTATTGAGATAATATGTTTCGAATGGCATGATATAACTGTGTGTTTTTATGAAATTTGTTTTGAGACTTTTGAATTGAAATTGTTTGGATTAAAATCTTATAAATCATGTTTTGAATTTATATGTCATGTTCAGTTTAATTTTTGAATAAATATGATTTAAATTCCACATAAAGATTATTTTAGTATGTTGTGCACCACTGAGTCCTAGTACTCAGCGATGGCTGTTATTGCTGTTGCAGATATAGAGACTAGAGGAGCAGCAGAGTGAGCTACTGAGGATTGAGGAGCTCCCTACTCTAAAGTTTATCGGGTATATTTTATATCCTGATTGTAAAAATTATTTTGATGTATGTAATGTATGTAAATGTAGGAAATGGTCATGAGCAGTTGTATAAAGCTTATAATAAATTTTAGTTTGGATTTTTCCTAATGTAAATATTTAGAATGATGTATCTAAATTATTTTATCTTTATTGAAATATGAATAAAAATATTTTGTTTTAATTTGAATGAAATTGAATTATATTATTTGATGATGTTGAATTTTGAAAATTGAGAAATGATGTTGAAATTGGTTGGGATGGATGTTGAATTGATGAAGTTATTGAGAAAAATCTTTGGAAGTGCTTTTTACAGGTATTTGAAGAACTGTTTTCTCAAAATACAGACGGCACTCTGTCGAAATTTTTATAAAATTTGCGAAAAAATAAAATGAGACAAAAATCTTAACTAGTTTTCAAACTCTAATTAAATGTTTTGATACCTATTAGAAAATGCTAACCACTTATGAAAGTAAGAAAATTGTTTTAAAATCTCTTGTAGGGTACTTAATGAGTTATCGATAGGTGAAGTTCGGTAGTTCATTAAATATTCTACGGGATCATGTTATGCCTTACAGAAGGGTAAGGTGTGACATGGCCTTGTGCCTAATATTTATTACAGCTTATTAGCTATTCTGTTGCACACCGAGAGACGCTTTGTGACCGATAGTGTGACGGCTAGAAGTACTTGGTACCCAGTGCTAGTTTACCCGTTATCCAGTTCAGTCAACTAGTATAGGTTACTTAGGCAACCAAAAATAAATATTGATAAATTTTAATCAATAATTAATGTAAAAAGTACCAAATAAATAATACTAAAAATAATTTTCAAAAACTTGTCCGTATGAGAAATCAACATATACACTGCATGTTTAATTTTTTTTTAGCTCTTTTTATTTTATTATTAGCATCACTAAGCAGAATTGCTTAGCACGTTGCTTTTGCCATGCATAGGTACTGAAGATACAGAGCGTGATCCCGATAGACCCCAGTCCGGGTGAGGATCAAATCTGCGAGTGTCCTGTGTCACCTCACAGCTACAGTGCATTGGTAGGACACTAGATTATATTTTTGTATTTTGAAATTTTTGTAAACTGTGTAATTAATCTTTTATTTTATCATGTATAGTTGCAACTTATGTAATATAATTTTGTATTAATATAATTATCTATAAATTTGTGTTCATAAATAAAATTTGAGTATTTGCTTATAATTTGAGTATAAACATGATGTGAATTGAATGATTGGAATTGTTGAGAAATGGATGAGAATGTGTTGAGAAATGATGATTATTTGGAGTTGTGGGTTTAGAAAATTATTGAGAGTGCCTTGTTACAGGTTTAGAAGATTTTCTTTTTCTAATTTACAGCCGGCACTCTACCGGATTTTTGATAAAATTTGTGAAAATTTAAATTAATCAAATTTTCTTTTTAAAGGACTTATATGTGAATTTTACATAAAAGGCGTTTTAATTAATAAATTCAGGAATAGTAATAAAATAAGATAATGGAAGTGCTCTGGCACACTGTGTGGCTTGTTTTACTAGGCTATACTGTAGACGAATAAGGGGTGTTACAAAATCTATAACCATTTATGAAATACACAGGATATGATTTCACACTTTTCAATGGTCCCTCCACTAATTCCTTAATGAATTTATTCTCAATGTTTGAATGCCCTACTTGATAAATTGAAGAGAATTGAAATCCTTATTATTACATATTACATTATTTGAAGATTGATAATTAAATTAGTTAGATAAATTGATACTTACATAAGATTTAAACCAATTTGTAATTTTTTTTTCTAATGCTTCATTAATTTTCGCATCACTAATATTATGCAATGTCTATCACAACTTAGTTAAGAACAAACTACAAATACAACTAAATTGGGTGGATCTTAGAGGGAAAGAAAAATTCATAATGACTTTGATGGATTTAACTTAAATTTTAGGTATTCAATAAACTTGCTTGACATATGTGTCAATTTCAGGGTAATTTAGTAAGATATATATTTGGACGGCCTTATATTCATCATCAGCAAACACCCTCATTTTCGCTCTACCACATAATCGACTGCGATACTTGAAGATTAATAAATTACCTTTGATATCAGCATCATCCCCACCATCATCATTACAGGATATTTATCGATCCCGCATTATTACATGAGATTCAAAATAATACACATAAAAATTGGATGCTTCTTTAACTAACTACGCATTACATATTGAACCTTCTACTTGTGCTTTATTCTTTACATTTTGCTTCAGGTGACGTAGAAATCTGAAAATTAAAAATATAGTATGCAAATGGCTTACAAAAAGTGATCAATGCATTTTCACAACAATGAAAGAAAAATAAAAAGTATCTATTACCTCTCAAAAGGATACATCCACCGATATTATATGGGGCTTGCAATTTTTGCTTCATATGGCAAATGGATGGGAAGATGCTCTATTGAGTCAATAAAGGCAGGAGAAAATATGCACTCAAATTTGCAAAGACACTCCATATCTTGAACCTTAATATTTATAGAAGTAAGATGTTTGAAAAAAAGCTCAACTTGGTTAATGCTTGCCAAACTGTATTTAGAAGGAGCTCACAAAATGCAATGTGTAATAACCTCTGCATAAATATATGACAATTTTGATTTTTCACGCCGAAAAGCTTATACTTATGCATATCAACACACCTTCCCATGTTAGATACATAACTGTATAGAAACTTAAGGTTTTTCACCCACTCACATAAAACATGCTTCTGTTGTTTATCAAGAACATAGCAAGCCTTTGGATAATTACTCGTTTGCAAATTTCTCTCCAATTCTTTTCTACGACATAAATGTGCCATATCTTCCCTAACTTTTGCATTATCCTTCATTTTCCCTTCTATATTCATCACTGTATTGCATTTATTCTCAAAAACATTTTCTTGATATGCATGACATTTAAATGTATACTTTTCCTTTAAGGAAATTTACCCTGTTCTATCTAAATAGATGATTATCTGGAAGAAACTTATGGTGATTGTCAAACCAACTAATTTTCCCTTCATGACTAGGTGAAAATGCATCTAAATGATCCATATAGATTGGACATGCTAATTTCCCTTTAGTGCTCCACCTGGATAGCATTGAATATGTAGGGAAATCATTAATTGTCCAAATCAAAGTAAGCTTCATTTGGAAATTTTGCTTTTTAGATACATCATACGTCTGCACCCCCACTTCCCATAACTGAGTTAGTTCAACAATTAGTGATTGCAAATAGACACCTAACCATTGCTTGGGATTTAGCAGTCTAGGTATTATTACCGATAAAAACAAATGAAGCTTCTTCATACATATACCAAGAGCTAAGTTGTAAGGTGTAATTATTACTGGCCAACATGAGTATTATTGTCTTAACTGTCCAAATGGTTGAAACTCATCAGTACATAATCCCAATCTGGCATTCTGATTTTCAGCTGCAAATAGTGGATGAGTGAGGTTAAAGTGCTTCCATGCCTTAGAATTAGATGGATGACACATGACATCATTTTCCATGTTATGCTTATCATGTCATCGCATGTGTGCAGCTATTACCTCATAAACATAGAATCTCTAAAGCCTTAGTGTCAAAGGAAAATAATACATTCTCTTACATGCTGTTCTTGCCTTCTTTGTCTCACTTTGAGGCTTACATCTTATCTACATGCAAAATTTCCATTCTATTTAATTGATAACTTCCCCACAATAAATCATGCAACCAAGCTAACAGCTATCAATTTTCTTAATAGGTAGACCTAACCCATGTAAGAGCTTCTTTGTTTTATAGAAAATGTCAACAAATTTATTATCGTTGAGTAATATTTCCCTAATGAAATTCACAATTGCGTCATAGCATTTTTTAGATAAATGATGCTCTGACTTAATATTCAACATATGAGCTACAGTTAACAATTATTTCTTTTTAGCTGCATTTAGCATGTCATAAAATTTTATGCTTTTGGATTGGGTGTTGTTTGCTAGTTTACAACCCCACAAGTGCACGAATCACGAACAAGTAATGCAGTAGTGAGTAGAGTATCGTTCCCACGGGAAACTTATAAGCATAAGTACTAAGCTAGACAATAATTTTGACTATTTAAACTACCAAATATGTTGAGAGATTAATTCTAAACTACCATTACAGGTGTCGAGAATTAAAAAAAGATAAAGCTATAAATTAGAAATCAATTAACTAAACAATTGTAGAATTAAGATTTCACACCTTAACCTTATTATGGATCAAACTTCACTTATTTAATAGATTGAGAATTATTACTTTGATGGAAATTAATCCTAAGATATCCTAGGTCCTCTCTCAAGGCACCTAAGGTGTATTTTAATTAATCTGAACCCTACTTTTATGGCGATCAATCTAAATTAAAATCCTTTAAACTCTTTAATTAATTATAAGACTCCACCTAGGATGTCAACTTATCTCTAGGTTAGATTTCTTAGGTTTAAAATTCTGATTTCCAAAACCAATCTTCACCTTTCAGTTCTTTAACTAGTGTCTTATATAATAACTAAGTGGGTACCAACACATAGCATGCATTAAGAGCACAGAAGATTGAATCAAAGAACAAAATTCAAATCCATTAAATAAACTCAGTATGTATCCATAATAGAAAGCAAAAGTGCTGCTCTCCTAATTCTAGAAATAAACAAACTACTCACTCATGGTGAGTTTAACAAACATACTATAATTGAAATAAAAGAACATAAAGCTATTTGAAGAAATAAAACAAAAGGAACTTCAGTTGAGAGCCCTTCTCCTTGATGCTGATACAAATTTGCTTCAAACGGCTTGGAAAAAACTAGGGTTGGCAACTAAAGCTAATTCTAACTTAAAAGATTTCTTGGAAAAAGGTCTCCCTTCTTGTTTCGGTCTTCTGGTATTTATATTGGATGTCTCAAAGTCTTGTTTTAGAGTCCCAAGAGCCTTAGAAGTCTGTTTAGAGCGAGTGGAAAGGAGTAGGAGTCACAACAAAAATATGCTTGTTACAAAGTAGACAGCTCATGTGGTACTACATGGCCCTAGGCCGTGTAAGTTTTTGGATAAAATTGGTCTTCGTTCAAATGGAGGTAGCAAGTTACACGGGGGTGTTGAAGTTTACATGGGTGATAGTACACGGCCCATGTACTATCACCTCTCTTTAGTTTTCCATGTTTTGGGTGTACTATCACCTCTCTTTAGCTTTCCATGTTTTGGTTTTCAGAGAGTTACATGGAGGCATGTGAGGTACACGAGGTGAGTTACATGACCTGTGTACTATGGCTTATTCATGTTTTCTTCAGTTTTCCTTTGCCAAAAAGTTACATAGGTTAGGCTCCATGCTTACATGACCCGTGTAATATTATGTAGCAACTTCTTTTGCTTTTCCTACTTTCCAAACTTGTCTAACTAACTCCTATGCCTTGGACTTCCTTTAAAACACCTGAAAAGATACAGAAAATATGAAATTAAGTAGAGATTAACCAAATTAACAAAAAATAATAAAATTAAATAAAATGCTGTGCAATAGTGCCTTAAAATATATATATGTTACAAGTGTATCAAATACCCCGAAACTCAAACTTTTGCTTGTCCCTAAGCAAAACAAAACTTTGAAAACTCATTAGGGTACTTTATTTTTCTTGGAAATGTAACCAAAACTTAACTTGCATATAATTGAACTCCCCTTAGCCTTAATACCAATTTCCCTGCTGTCAAGACATAGGGACATCAACAATTGCATGTTGGAATTTCATCCCCCTCATGAAGTTTGAAATAATCATACCTCTTGCAAAGCCATTAATAAATCACAAATAATTTGTTTTACTAGGATGTATTTGAGAAATACTTGCTTACCTCAAATTTCCTGTATTATGGATGAAATGAGGTAGTATATCTCCAACCCCATAGGCATACCTCAACTCCCTATCTCCACTAATATAGTATACACATTTCAAAAGATTAAAAAGTCTTTACAAGGGTTGTAATGGGGCCAAAGGGTAGTAATTTGGCTGCTAATGAAAGATTTTAGGGAATGCAAGTATTAGGATTACTATTATGTAAAGGTTTCGAATACACTAGGTTTACTTTTCTATATTTGTACGGAAAGGAGGAGCATTTAGTTTTCAATACCAAGTGTGCTTCCCTGTTACTTACTTTTAGGACTTCTTTGCTTGTTTTTCTTCAATTTTGTACATGTGTCCCTTTTTTGCTTACCCCCAAACTCAATATTTTTGATAGGTTGGAAGGGCAATTCCTCACTGTATTACACACTTGCACTTCTCTTTGAATTTTACACCCTCTCTCCATATTTTGTCTCTTTTTTTTATACCCTTAGCATACTTTTCACCTATGCATTTTAGCTTCCTCATAGGGTAGGATAAGTATTTAGGCTATGTGTCACACCCTACTCCTTCGTAAGATGTAACATGATCCCATAGTACACCTAATGAATTACCGTACTTCGCCTACCGGTAACCCATTAAATATACTACAAGGGATTTTAAATAAATTTTCGTGAAATTTAAATCATCAATTGAATTCTGGTGCTATAAACATTTTTCAAAATTTCGATAGAGTGCCGGCTGTATTTTGAGAAAACAGTTCTTCAAACCTGAAAAAGAAAACACTCCTAATTTGTTTTCTCAAATACAACTCCAATAAACTTCATTTCATCTCATAATTCAATCTCAATAATCAAATCATTTCATTTTCAAACCAACCTCATCATAAAAGAAACATTTCATTGATTACAAGACTCAAAAATTAATATTACAAAACTTTACAGGTAAATGAAATCTCAAATTTACATTACAATAATTTACATTTAATTACATACCAAAATATTTTACAAGAGTTTTTATACAATTGCTCAAATAATTTACATACATATTATTACATGCATACATCAAAACCTATATACTTGGGTATACCTATGATATACCTGAAGCTGATCTGAATGTGTCTTCAAAGAAGCTTACTCAACTGCTCTATGCTCTTTTCTCCTGAGACAGTATACAAAGTTATGGCTGAGTGGTAAACTCAGTGGTGCACAACTATAATTTAAAACATAGTAAAACTATAATAATTAATTTGAAAGTCTCAAAATTCAGCAAAATTCCAAAAGTCAAAATCTTCGTTGCCAATAACATAAATCATTAGTTAAAATGACTTTGAGTAGGAAATTCAATTTATCAAATCACAACTGGACATTTAAAGTAATTCCAGCAATCATGGAAATAAAGATTAATTCCAACAAAATCAATTATGCATAAATCCCATTTGAAATCGAAATTCTTTACTATTCAAAAACCATTCTTTATCTCATTAACTGTGCAAGACTAATCCGAAAGGGCCATCTTCGGGGTGATTCTAACTCCTTATAGTAGGGGAGGTCGAATCGGATTCTAACTCCCTATGGTCGAGGAGGTCAAATCATTGTGCACAGTACACATCACAATAATGAAACTTCCGAAAAGGCCATAACATATAAACTTAGATCTAACCTCTAATAAGAGGAGAATCTAAGCCTGTACACGTACCATAGTAATCAAAACAAAGCTAACTCCATTGTCTCCTCAACAAATGAGAGAGACGGGTAATAACCTAGTCAAGCATCTATAGTGAGATATAAAACAATATCATAATTCTCTTTGTCCTTTTTGTGAGCATAATCACAACATAATTTGATTTAAAGTCAATTCCAATATCCAATAATTTTTTATGCTCATCACAATTCAAAACATAAATTTGTATTTTTCTATGCAAATTTCCTATCACAATTCAAAACATATTCTATCAAAATTTTTCAAAACATAATTTATTCAATCCACAACAATGCTTAATACTTGTTAAAATACTATTTCACAAAGCTAAATTCATACATACTATAACAATTTCAATAATCATTGAATTAAATCCAATACTTGATAAACATATTACAGAAGGAAAATATGTCATTTAGTCATATGAAATTTTCAGAACAAAATCAATTAAAAACTAGTTGTGCACAAACCTCTGATGAGTCGCCTCTTGGCCTTGACTTAATGTTCCTTATGCTTTTCAATATCATTTTCAACTGAAACACACAATTTAAAGTATTTTAGTACTCAATTAAATCGTTTCTGACAATAAAATCCAATATCTAAATTTTCTTGGTACTATTTCCTTCAATTCATTTCATTAGTCAACCTATAATATTGACCTTTGATGCACTCTAAGTGAGTCAATTTTAATGTTCCCAATTTGTCACATTTTATAATCTCTAAGTATTGGTATATGTTACCAATTTCATTTTAAAACTTATTACATTTTATTGTAATTATTCAGATTTCTTAGCCAATGTTTATTGTCTATTGGACCAAGCTACAGTATAAATTTAATAGATTTCTCTTCATTAAATTTTTTCTCATTGTGTCTTCTTTAATTTTCTTTTTGAATCATATCATTTGGATTTGTATAACTCAAGTTATGGTCAATTGACAATAACTAGGTCAATTCTGAATTTTGGTTCCCTTACTAGGCAGTTTTAGTATTACACATTTCTAATTTTATTTGAGTAGGTTGCTGCCATATTTAGGTCTATTACTCTTCATAGGATATGTTACCTTATGTCTTATGGTCACTAAGAATTTTTTATTGTAATTTTTCAAGACTTGTAGAGTTACTTATGGTTAAGTTATTGGACTGGACTCAATGGTCTTGTAGTGACAAGATGTTCAACTAGAGCAGTAGCTTTGACTCAACATTTGAGCTTCTTACATTCATAAGATGAGGGAGAGGTCTAAAACAAAGTTAAAGGTATATTTCTTAGCTTTTCCAGAATGTTATGGCTCATTTTGTTTGAATACTTCTAGTGGGAGATATACTTAAAACACTTTGCTGGAGTAAATGGTCATTTGAACCATTTCCAGATTTGGTATGCCAATTTAATCAAGTTAATTGACCTAGTTCCCTAAGTTTTTGGGTTTTGGTCAAAATACCATTATTGTAGGCCTATGTCTTAGTGAAAATTTTGCACTGGTTTCAGGGCATTTGGAGTTATATGGACCAAGTTATGGTCATTTTACTATTGCTGGTTAAGTTGCACTTATATTGCAAAGTTTAGGTCATTTTTAGGTCAAAGTCAATTCGGCCAGTTTTTGTAACCCAACTTGTACAAGCATTTAGACTTGGTTGTGGTCATTTTTAGGATTTGGTGTCTTCATAATAGTTGTATCTCTATGTCTAAGCTTTCCATGGTATAAATTTCAGGTCATTTGGACCTGTTTTGAGTGAGTTATGGCCAAAATACTGACTACTGTTCATATAGTCAAAATTCTGGGTTTTCATGTCATGCAATTCCGGATTTAGTTATTCTTTTAGGTCACTTCTAGGCAAAATTTGGACAACACTTCTACATGAAAGTTGGCCTATTTTATGTCTAGTTTCACCTTCAATTGGCCTCATACCAATTGGAGTCACAACTTTACACTTATAACCTAATTTATACACTGCCAACAATCACAACCTGCATAAGAGAATTTACACTCCCAATTTGGCAATCCTCCTCCTCCCAATACTTTAATATTCATTGTAACACCCCTATTTGTATAGCCTGGTATATTTCACTGTTCCGGTAACTGGTGTCGGTCCGGACAATTAAGGGGATTAGAACCACAATTAAGACAGCTAAACAAGCTATAAATACAAATAATTAGTAATTTCCAATTAGTTAAGTAAAAATAAGAAAAATAGAACATAATAAGTTAAACGAGCCGAGAGTCACAGCGATGGGTGACCTTCTCGGGAAGGACTGCGAAGTCGTTTTAAACTCAAATTTCGAACCGTAAAATGTGACACCGCGGTCCTTAGGACCCTTATGAACACAGTGGAAAAGAGAAAATCATGAAAAAGAACTGTTAAGTCAGTCAAATAATTAGGTCAGGGAGCCAGAAGAAATATTGAATTATTTGCAAACTGGGATGAACCAGCGAGGGGCAATTTGGTCAATTGACCCCGAGAGCTGACTCCTGACCTAACTGTCAAATAAATTTGATAAAAAAAAATTTTAGAGTCGAGAATTAAATTAAAGAACTAATAGAAAAAAAAAAGAAAATGAAAAATGTGTAGGGAGATGACATCATGCATAACATAATGCATGATGCCATAAATGTTATAATTAATAAATTAATTAAATTGAGTTTTTTGGGGTCTTCCATAAGCTAAAATAGATAAAAGAAAAGAAAAGAAAAAATAAATAAAAAGCTCTCTTTCTTCCCTAAGTGCCGCCTCACTCTCTCCCTCATTTCTCCATTGCTAATCCTCCATTAAAGCTTGCACTCAAGCTTTAATTTCTTCACTTAACCTTAATAACTCCTATAAAAACCTTACTAGAGCTTGTTATCTCAACTTAATAAGAAGATTGGAAGAAGAAAGAAGAACAAAAGATAGAGATTTAGAGTTCTAAGAAAGGTCAGTATGCTAACTTTCATTTTTTTTTCTTTAAATGCATATTTAGTTACTTAAATGAACTTAGAAACTAATGAAATGAAATAAAAATATGTGGGGTAGACCAAATTGAAATTTCGGCCAACCATGGATGTATGAGAGTATGATGTGTTTTGAATGAATTAAATGTGTTAGAAAGCTTGTATGAAAGTGGTAGTAAGATTGAAATGCTTAAATGTGATTAAACGCAACAATTTAGTGTGGTTAGGGTTTGGAGACCTAGGATTTTAAGGCAAAAATTTGGAGAAATGGGTAAATGATATGTTTGACCTATTGTGAAGTGAAAAATAATCATTTTTGACCAAATGAGTTGTGTTGGAATGGTTGGAATTAAAGCTAAATTCGGAGGGAGTGTGGTCATGCTGCTGGCAGCATGACCAAGTCAACTTTGAAGGACCAAAAATGAAATTTTACAAGTCCAATTGGTATGGAACCAATTGGGGATGAAAATAGACACTAAATGACACAATTTTCATTTAGGAATCATGCCCAAAAAGTGACCAAAACATAGTGAACAAATTGACCAAAGTTGAATAATTGCAGGCTGCCCTGTACAAACTGACCAAATGAACAGTGTTTGTTCATTTGGTCATAACTCGAGCTAGGCAGGTCAAAATGACCTGAAATCTTACCACTGGTTAGATGAGATATAGACCTAAAACTTTTATGAAGAACACAAACCCAAATTCTACCAGCAACCAAGTCATTTGGCCACCCCAATTTGGTGACCCAAAACTACTATCACCAAAATTGCCCAGAAAATCTGGGTTGTGTCCAATTCGGCAGCCATGGTTCAAATGGCCATAACTTGAGCTACAAAACTTCAATTGGAGTGATTCAAAAAGAAAAATAAACTTAAGACAATAGGGAACATTTTCTATGAAGAAAGGTTTACCAAATTCTAACAGTAGAATGACTAATGGAACAGTGCAACTAGGGACACCAAAACTGAAAATTTGACAATTTTGCCTAAAGGACTTAAGCTTTGAGAAAATGACCAAAACCAACAAATTTAATGACCAAAATGTGGTATGTGGGTGAAGTTCGAGTTCCCATACCTATTAAGCCTTAGAAAGTCAATAATTTGACTTGAATAGTGTAATGAATAGTAACCCAAAACACAAAAATTTCGAGAACGTCGAATTTAGCACATTAAAGCTAAGTAAAAGTGAAGTTAAATTTATTTTTGGAATTATGCTAAGTTATGGTACTGAAACACTGTGAAACTGTGTGTTTCAGCTGGAAAAAGGCTTGGAAGCTTTGAGAGACTGAGTCAAGGCCTAGAGGCAACTCACGTCAGGTCTGTGCACAATAATTCTTGTTTAAATATTTTATTCTCAAAAATTTGACTTCTGTGATTAATTATGTACTGTGTTGCCATTTTATAATCGCAAATATAACTTTAGAAATTGATCAGATTTCTCATAAATTATTTAAATAAATTGTTTTGAATTGATTTTGTGTTCACACTTAGCATGACAGTATCACATTATTCCTCCTCTATTTATGGGGTTGAGATCGTTTATTTTCCTCCCTCTCTGGCTTGCCAGTTGAGGTTGAGATCGGATGAGTACTCATTAGCTAGCTAGCCACCTCCCTCATTGATTTCGATTAATGGGGTTGTAGATTGCTTTGTCATGGTGTACAACACGGCATTTATTGGAAATTTTGTGTCATGGCTTAAGTTGTGTATGATTTTGGCAACACTGTGTTTATTAAATTATTTGACTAAATTGTGCTATTATGAGCTTTGATAAATTGTGAAATGTGATTGAGTAATATTTAAATTGTGTTTTATCAATGAATGATTTATGTATTGTATTTTAAATTTTTATTGTGCACCACTGAGTATTTTTATACTCAGCAATAGCTTATTTTGCTGTCGCAGATAAGAGCAAGGAGAAAGCAACAGAGTGAGCTGCTATTGAATTGGGGCCTACGCTGATCTTTTTGTACGGGTATTATTTTATACCCTTGTAGTTATTTTGATGTAAATATTATAATATTTTATGTATCAATATAAAGTTGAGCAGTTGTAAAATAAACTGTAATAATATTATTTTTAGATTTTCTTCTGTAAATTAATATTTGTACTTGTGAATTTCATACTTTATGCCTTGTGAATGAAGTTATTAAATATTTTGAGATGATAAATTTTGATTGGATTGTGGAATTATTTTGAAGTGAGTTGAATTGAGTTGATTTGAGATTTATTAGAGGTTGAGAGTTAAGAAAATTATTGGAAGTGTTTTTTTTCAGGTATTTGAAGAACTGTTTTCTCCAAATATAAACAGAACTCTGTCAAAATTTTTATAAAATTTGCGGAAAAATTAAAATGGACAAAAATTTTTACTAGTATTTAAACTTTGAATAAATGGTTTTTAATTCCTACCAAAATGCTCACCACTTCCAAAATGTAAGAAAATTATTTTAAAATCCCTTGTAGGGTACTTAATGAGTTATCGGTAGGTGAAGTTCGGTAGTTCATTAAGTATTCTACAGGATCATGTTATGCCTTACAGAGGGGTAAGGTGTGACATTCATTCTTGGCACTTCTATATTTATTCAACACAATTCCAGCAAAGTAAATTGGGCAGAATACTCAAATAATATAGGCTCCCATGGCTGCCTAAAATTGGGCAGTCCAATAACTCAACAATTCCATCAATTTTCATCATCAATCAACTCATCTCAAGCTAAACATAAACTTTACTTAAGAAAGGAAGTGAATTGGACCCTTACCTCTTTTTGGAGCTTGGTCAAACCTTAATAAAACTCCTTATTTTTGCTCCCAATATGTTGTCCAAGGTATGAGGATAAAGTTTAATGAAAGAACCTTGAAGATTTCATGGCTTGATCTTGGTGGATGAGAGCTTGAAGCTTTGGCCATCCATGGAGTTTTTGGGAGGATTGGATCTGCTTGAAGATGAAATGAAGAAGAAGAAGTGGCTAAAGTGGGATATGCTGTCCACTTAATCAATATACAAATCCATAGTGCTCCACTAAGGTGGATTAAATGTTTAATAATCCAAATTTTCCCTTAATTGTAATTATGCCCCAAACTTCCATCATTTATTTTATGTATCACATTTTTAATTTTCATGACATTTTCAAAGTGTGCTATCACTCATTTTTAATGGACATTGAGGTCAAAAGGCAACTCTAGGTGTCAATTGACCAAAATGCCCCTATTCGGTTTGTATTCCCGATTTTTCGATTACACCAATTTTTGTTTGTTTCTTGATTTTTTGTTTTTCTTTGTACTAATTTATTAATTTTTCTTTGACATTTCTAATATCATTTATACCTCAATAGATGTTTAATTAGGTCCCAAAAATATTTTTTAGGGTTTCTCGCGGTCCAAGGCTAGTCAACGGTCCTCGCTGCAACTTCTCGATGCGATCACCCATCGCTACGGTTTTTGGCTCGTTTAACTTAATCACATTTCATTGCTCTTATTTTTCCTTTGTTTTTCTTGTATTTTCCTCTATTGTATTTCATTATTTTATATCTCTTCACTAACCTTTAAGTATAATTCTAAGCATCCTAGCTGTTCGGACAGACACTGGTCACTGAAACAGTAGAACGCACTACCAAATGTAGGGGTGTTACACTACGAGCTAGGGTAGAGTTATAAGTTATCAAAAATTACACAAAAGAATAGATGTAGGCTCAAATTGACTGCATGGCATAAAATTTGGTGTTGGCTGATTATGGCTATGATGGGTTTATAATCAAATAATGCCTTAATCATTTCTTTATTAAGTATACACTAGGATTTTGCCTCAATAGGTCCAAGAAGCATGTTTTAGGGTTTGTTAGGCTTGTTTAGGTTTGTTCATATTTCAAAACTTTCTCCTAATTTTATAAGTTCAATGTGATAAACTAATGGCTGTGAAGAGGTTAATCAGTTTGGCTTCACTCTAGGCAATAAAATTTTTCACAAGCACTATATTGAAGTCTTTTAGCCTATCAAGTTATATTCATTCCCCTCTTCAAGAGTGATCAACTATTAGCTTATTAGGATTTTTAGTTATAATTTTAAGATAAAAACTTTTGAAAAAGTTCAAAATTTTCAAAATTTTTCAAATTTTTTTTTTTTGGGTTTTTGATACACGATTATGATAAAGATATAATAAGACAATGTAATGGTAAAGATGAAATACAATGCATGAATGCACCCTTAAACTCAAATCTGGCATTGTTCGCAATGGCAAAATAACATGAAAAAACTAATTAAAGATAAAACAATGGACATAACATGATAGAAAAGCACAAAATGTATTAAGGCAAGATAATATGAACATAGGGAGCATGATTTATACAAAATGGACCTATCTAGCTAGGTAGTGACTAAGACTAAGGCCTATGCTTGTATAATACATCAAAATATGTCCTAGTCTACTGTCCTGTGCCTAGAAAGTCTTTGATGGTAAGGAAGGTGTCTCTGCATCCTGCCTCTCAAGGATCATGTCCAGCTTGTTGTGGGCCTCCTAGAGACTATCCTCTACTACTATGATCCTCTCTATAATAGTGGTCTCTATGGTCTTCATCATGTTATTGATAGTCATCTCCATCTTCTGTAGATATGTTGGCACAGTATCTGTAGGTGGTGGTGTGTATAAAGGGACTCTGTATGGTGATCCTTGGAGGAGGGGGTCCAACTTCTCTTGTTGCTCTTGCTATCTCGACTCTTATGCTTTAGAGGACTCCCTTTGTTCTACTCTTACTGCTGCCCTCCTGGGGATGACGTTCCCCTCTGCATTAATTAATAAGCATGCATCCCCAACTCTTCTACATAATTCCATAGATATGCAGATGGTTTAGTCTATCTTGGTGGTGCCTAAGATGGGGCACAGCCTGACATGCTCTGGTATAAATCCAAAATGCAGAGTGAGCACCGTGATGAGGCCCCCCAATACTATGTGCCCAATGGCCTGATAAGGCATCCTTCTTAAGTGCTAACACAGGAAGTATCCAATGTTGCATCTCCTCCCATTTAGCATACACCATAAAAAGAATAACTCATTGGCATTGACCATGCCAATGCTGTCACTGCGGCCCATGATGGTGTGGATTGCAAGCCTGTGTAAATACCTCAATGCAGGGCTGGTCAATTTTAATGATTGTGACCTACTTGAGTTATATATCTCTGTGTTCGGTGCTATTATCCTGCAAAGTTCAATGCTATCATATACTAGCCCATTTTGAGGGATTTCCTAGAGACCCTCGCTGTCGAATCCAAATATAACATTAAATTCGTTCATGTTCATCATCAATGCCCTCTAGCCTAAATTCAATTCTGCCCCTATCACCTCTGTTTATGGCTCAAAGGGTGGCTTTGAAACTATCTAAGAATTCCAGGGTTATGTCCCTATATGTTGTGTATCACAATTGGGAGAATCTAGTCCACCCAATGTTGTCCATAAGCTTATCCACCTCTTTATTGAGTTTTTGTTATTGTAGCAACTCTGTATCCATATATTTGGTGGATATGATCTTCCTGTTACTTAGCCTAACACAGAAATCTCTGTGTTCAGCATTCTTGAAGGGCCAGGCTAATGCAAAATGTAGTTAGGGTTGGAGTTGTGGCTGGGGTTGGGATTGGGGTTGTGGCTCTTCTTGCTTTGTATGCCTGGTTCTTGGCCTCTTAGGTGGTGATTGTGAATCATTCCTCCCCCTTGAGGAAGAACCTATTCTTACTGTAGATCTTTTGGTAGGCGCCATTGAGAGAAAATCAAGAAAGGGTTAGGTTTATGAGAGAAAATCAAGAGAAGAAAGGGGTTTGTGAGGGCTTCTTATATAAGAAAGGATTTTATAGAATAAGAATGGGTTTGTAACATTTAAGAGGTATTTAAAGGGATGAGCATGTCTTTTTAGAATTTTTTTTTTTTTTGTGCCTCTTCAGTATCAGATCTGCAAAGAATTACACAGGGCCGTGTGTCACAACACGGGTCACCCTGTGTAACCTTCTATTTTTTTTTTCAAACTTTGGCATTTTTACACGGACTGTGTATGACTGCACAGGGAAAGACACGTGTAACTTTCTGCCTCCCTTTTCTCTTTCTCGTTTTAGCCTATTCCACTTACTTGGTTCTATGTATAAGTGCATGGGGTACCCTATGTAAGTTTCTATGCTTCAAAATCTCATTCCTTGTTCTCCCATCTTAGTTACATGGGTCATGTGCCATTACCCATGTAACTTTCTAGAGTGTATTTTTATGTGTATTCATGGGTTCCATAGGTTACACAGGCCATATGCTTTTGCAAGGGGTAACCCATTTAACTTTCTGGTCCAAAATTTTTTAGATATTTAAGCTACTTTCTTTTCCTATCTTTCTATGTTTCGATGCTAACATGTTTCTACATATATGAATGAGATACATAATAGAGGTTAGCAATAGAAGAACTTCGCCAGTTTCATAATTTTCTCTCTTGTGTGGTTTTGACTTGTTGGTTCCATCCTTTCCTTGCTTTCCGCTCCTTGTTTCTACCTTTATGTCTAAAATTAGGGTTTGGGTTTCCTATAAAAATTAAAAGAAATGAAGATAAAACAAACAAAGATAAAATCAGCTTAAAGAAATTTAAAGTCTTGGGTTGCCTCCCAAGGAACGCTTGTTTATAGTCCTTAGCTTAACTGTTCCTCTTGGCTTATGGTTATGTAGATGAGTTGCTAAAGGAGTGTGTGGCTCCTTTTTTTATTTGCTCTACCAAGAAGTATGCCTTTAGCCTTTGCCCATTGACCTTGAAATTTGATTGTGCAAGCATGGAAGCATTGTGACACCCCTTACCCGTCTACAGTGTAGCCGAGCAAGTTATGCCACTCAATGTGCCGGAGCACCAATTTATGTTTCTATTACAATTTATCCCTTTATAATTCATTTATTTTCAATTTTGATAAATCTGAATTTATCCGCAAATTTTATAGAAAATCCGACAGAGTGCCGGCTGTAAATTGGAAAAACAGTTCTTCTGAACTTGTTTAAAAACACTTCCAAAATAATTTCCAAATCCAAACTCCATTATATATATTCAAGTCAATCTCAAAATCTCAATCTCAATCACGATATTATTTTCAAAACTTTTCTGTTCACTTCATCACTTGAAGCATATTCACAAATAATTCTCAACATTTCATTTATCAACATACATAATGCAGAAAATCTCAATAATATGAAATTTCATATATTTATATTAATACATAATTACAGGAGTTTATAGTTACAATCCAAACTAATACAAAATGCAAAATACAAAAGGGCCACCTATAGTCCTAATGTCCTACCAGATGCAGTGCAGATGTGAGGTGACTCTGGACTCCTGATACAGCTCTGAAGACTCACCCCGTCTGATGTCTACTGGGCTCCCCAGCTAGGTCTCCAGTACCTGCGCGTGGCAAAAGTGACGCGCTAAGCAATTCTTCTTAGTGGTGACAATATAAAATAAATAAAAATAGAATAAAATAATTATGCAGAGTGTATGATTTCATTTTTTGGGTAGACTTAATTTCTGGTATTGTTTGTAGTATTATTCACTTAAAATTTTATACGGTTTATTATCATTGCCCGAGTAACCCATACTAGTTGACTGGACTAGATAAACGGGTAAACTGGCACTGGGTACTAAGTACCTTGGACCATCACACCATCGGTCACATTGTGTCTCCCAGTGTGCAACAGAACAGCTAATAAGCTGTAATAATTATCAGGGTCAAAACCGAAGCATATCAACTCAAATAACATAGCCAAAGGCTATTATTTCACGGAATGGCATGGGAAAGCCATGAAACACAGAATGGCATGAAGCCATATGCAGTACTGCTAACAGAACCCTATTGGCATGCCAAGCTATCCAAACCAATCTTGTTAGGTATACTAGGGCATTTTACACTTTTAAGTTTTACAATTTTTGAATTTCAAGTTTTGGTGTTACTATTCACTTAATTAGTCAACTAAAATGTTGATTTTTGCATAGACAATAGGTATATTAGTTTTAATACTCCCAACATACCACATTTTGCATTCAAATTTTGTTGGTATTGGTTGCCAATACCATTTCTAAGCTTAATGTTAAGTAAGCAGAATTTTCAGTTTTCATGCCTCATTTTTACTGTTTCATTAGTCATTTTTGTAGCTGGAATTTGGTAAAATGATCAACATGAAAGTTGTTCCTTATTTTGTCTAGTTGAATTTCCTTTTTTGAATCACTCCATTTGGAGTTTTGTAGCTCAAGTTATGGTCCAAAAACCACAACTGGCTGGATTGAAATTTTTCTAGACTGACCATATCTACAGTGCAGTGAACAGTGACTGTAACTCCCTTGTTGGATAGGTTCTGGTCATAATTTGGGGTAGATTTCTTCATAAAAGTTGTTGGTCTATATCTTATCTTGTTGCTGGTAAAATTTTAGGTCAATTGGACCTTTCTACATTGAGTTATGGCCAAATGAACAATCACTGTTCATTTGGTCATTCTACAGAATCAGATTGCAGGTCACCAACTGCAACTCACTTGTTGGATAGGTTCTGGTCATAATTTGGGGTATGTTTCTTCATGAAAGTTGTTGGTATATATCTTATATTGTTGCTGGTAAAATTTCAGGTCAATTGGACCTTTCTACATTGAGTTATGGCCAAATGAACAATCACTGTTTATTTGATCATTTTGCAAAATCAGACTGCAGGTCACCGGGATTTGAGCAAGCTTTTGGTCCACTTGGTTTGGTTTTATGGGCATGGTATCTTCACCAAAGTTGTGTCATTATGTGTCTAGTTTCATGTCCAATTGGCCTTGCACCAATTGAGCCCGTAAAATTCAAGATATGGCTGCCCAAACCTGCTGGACTCATGTCTAATTCTGCAGGTCACCATGGGCAGCCACACCAACTGCAATTCCCACAAATCAAACCTCCTCATTTCTTGTTTACACATAACCAAATGGTCACTAATTGACCATTAAAACTCACTTTCATCATTACATGCTCAAAGTCCCATTTTCCACCCCAAACCCTAACCCTAACATCTCAAACATTACCCCAAATGCATTTTCACTTCATTTCATCAATCCATTTAGTAAATGCATGTTGTGGGCAGCCATGATAGTCTTTTAATTTCATTAAACTCAACACAATCAAACCCTAACCATGGCTACCAAAAATCTAGGGTTTCCATCCAAATGGTATTCAACAATTTTTTTCTTTGCAATTTACACATATTCAAAGTTCTTAACATGAATTTAAAGAAAATTTCATGGTTAGGTCACTAACCTTAAAGGAGTGAGCTTTCCAATTTGCTAAAGTTCTTCCTTTCCTTTTCTTTTTGCTCCCAAAAGGATCACCAAGATGATAGAACAATTTTTTGTGTTGGGAAATTTAGGTTTTAATGGATGAAAACCCAAGAAATTAAGCTTGGGTAAAGCTTGGCTATGGAGGGCTATGGTGGGAGAGGTTTTTACGTTAAGGAGAAGAAGAGAGAGGAGGTCTGATTTTTCTTCTTCATTTTCTGCCCATTTAGTCTCTTTTATATACCTTGGTGATATGTGTCAACACTTGAATGGGTTGGAGACTTTTAATGACATCCTTATGATGTCATAATTTCAATTTCTTTCATTTTTCCATCCTTTTCTTGTCCAATTAATTTCAATTAAATTTTTAACAACATTTAATCATATTTTATGTTATATAAATTATTTATTTAACTGGACAAGTTGGCCCAAAAATTATCTCTGAAGACGAAATGAACAAAATGCCCTCCATTTAGCTTAACGGGTTAAAATTGTCTTTACCGACTGAAAAATTTTTCTAAGTATTTTCTTGGCATTCTAATGTCATAAGAACCTCAATGACCCTTCTCTAGGGTCCCAAGAATTATTTTATAATTTTTCCTAAACTTTTTTTTAATTAATTTTTTTATTAATTATTTTAGTTAATTTTTGGTTCCTCACTTTAGTTTAAATATTTTACCGAACGTTCTAGCTGTCCGGACCGACACTGGTCATCGGAACAGTAGACTGTACGGACTAGCTAAAATGAGGATGTTACAACTATGGATTTGAGGGCATTAGAACCTTGAATTTCAAAAATTAAACTAGGGTTACATGCACCATACTTGATGAGTTTTGTGCCTAATCAATTTCCAATGCCCAAAAGCATACCAAAACACATTTTAGCATGCACTAAAAATTTATTTGCCATCAAGAGTTGAACTTTAGGAATTTAATTTATTGAACCCTAACTAAAAGAGGGATTTTGAATACTAACCTCCAATGTGCACAATTAATGAATCTTCCTCTCTTAGGATGCTCTTAGGACTCCAATTGTAGTCCCTCTAGCTTGTCCACCACAAGCACACAAATTGTAGCAATGGCAGCCTCAATCTTAGCTTCCAAAGCCTTGCCAATCACTTGAAATTGAGGTTTTTGCTTTAGTGAAGGTTTAAGGATGTATGTTATAATACCCCAATATTCATTAGTTCCATACAATTTACTGTTCAGGTGACTGATGTCTGTCCGGATAGTTAGGATGTTCAGAATCATAATTAAGCTACCTAGAAAAGCCATAAATAAAAATAAATAGTTATTACATGAAGGTAAAAGGAGAATAAAGAAAACAAAGCATAATGGGTTAAATAAGCTGAGGCCACAGCGATGGGTGACCAAACCAGGAAGTGACTGCGAGCTCAATCGTTATCTTAATTTCATGTGGGACCCTATGACATCCCAAGCCTAGGGATAATTACGAAGCTAATGGTAATATGAAAACCACAGAAAAGAATAGAGAACCAGTTCAAAAAATTGAATCATGATTCAGGAAGCAACCTTGCGCTATTAGAAAAACAGATCAGACTGGTAAGGGGCAATTTGGTCAATTCACCCTTAGAGGTGATTCTTGGCCTAAATATCCATTAAAATATAGGAAATTAAAATTATGAAAAAAAGATTTAAATTGAAGAGGTGAATGAGAGAAAAGAAAATAAAAGAAAAGAAATTCAAAAATTAAAAACTTCATGACATCATGCATAACACAATAAAATTATAATTTAAATTAATAAATTTTGGGGGATAATTATCACATTATAAAATATAATAAAAATAAAAAAAAAATCCCATTCTCATCTTCCTCATGGCCGGCTCCATCTCTCCCTCTTTTCTCTTTCCATTTCCTCCATTAATGACCCATTTAAGCTTTTAAAACCATAATTTTAATCCATAATTTTCATAGCCACTTCAACAAAAACCTTTAATTAGGCCTTGGGTGGAAAATTGGAAACAAGAAGAGTTAAAGAAAGTGTAAGAATAAAAAAGTTTAGAAGAGCTTCGTAAGAGGTAAGTTTTCTTTTAAGTTAATTTGGTTATGTATGCATGAAAGTAAACTTGAAGATGAAGATTTAACCTTAGAAATCATAAAATTATGCATGTATAGCGGAAACATAGAATTCGGTTAGCCATGGTTAGGGTAGGGTCTAATGGTGTTTATTTGAATTGAACATGGATTTGACACTATATGGAGTAGTAGACATGATTAAGTTATTAAAATTGTATAAGTTGCATGAATTGTGAAATTGAGAGAATTAGGGTTTATGGAAATTAGGGTTTTGATGAAATGTTGATCAATTGGTGTTATTATGTTTAATTGTGGTCATTTGGTGTATATTGAGTTGAGAATTGATGAATGGAATTGAGGAAACTTATGGTAATTTAATTATTGATTTCTAGACCTTTGTGTCCAGTAAGCTTTTAAGGTTATAAGTAGAGTTAGGCAACTCCAATTGGTGTGATGCCAATTGGAGATGAAATTTAAGACCTAAACCTACATTTTTTATGAAGAAACTTTGTCCAAAAAGTGACCACAAGTTAGTCTAAAATTTGGTTGAATCCGGATTAGGTAACCTAATTCTGGGCAGAATTGACCAAATGAACAGTACATGTTTAAATGATCATAAATTTGTGTAGAGAGGTCTAAATGACCTGATTTTTGAACCATTGGAAAGGTTAGATATAGGAGCACATTTTTCATGAGGAACTCAGAACCCAGTTTAGCTTCTAACCAAATCAAATTACCAACCAAAATTAGGTCACTAAATCTGCCAGAACCAAAATTTATCCAAAAAATCTATAAATGACCAATCCGGCCAGCCTTAGAAAAAATGGCATAACTTGAGCTAAAAAACTCCAAATGGAGTGATTCAAAAGGGGAATTAAAGTAGACACATTAAGGAACAACTTTGATAAAGAAAAGTTGGCTAACTTTGTAACACCCCTATGTTCTGTAGTGCATTCTACTGTTTCGGTGACTAGTATCTGTCCAGACAGCTAGGATGCCTAGAACTACACTTAAATGTTAGTGAGGAGACATGAGATAATGAAATACAATAGGAAAATATAAGAAAAATAAAGGAAAAATAAAAGAGAGAAAATGTAACTAAGTTAAATGAGAAAAAAATCGTAGCGATGGGTGACCACACCAAGAAGTGGCGGCGTGCACTGTTGACTAGCCCTGGACCGCGGGAAACCCTGAAAAATATTTTTAAGACTTAAATAAACATTTATTGAAGTATAAATGACGTTAGAAATATCAAAGAAAAATTAAGTCATTAATACAAAGACAAATGAGAAATCGAGAAACCGACAAAACTCGGTGTTACCGAAAAATCGGGAATACAACCCGAATAGGGGCATTGTGGTCAATTGACACCCTGAGTTGACTTTTGACCTCAATGTCCATTAAAAATAAGTGGTATTACACTTTGAAAATATCATGAAAAATAAAAATATAGTACATAATGTAAATAGTGAAAGTAATGAGGCAAACTTGCAAAAATTGGAAACTTTGAATAAATAAATCATTTTCTAAAGTTAGTGCTCCACTAACTTACATTGTGGGACACCTTATTAAGCAATTGGACAGATTAAACTTCAACTTTAACCTCAATTCATAACCAGCCAAAATCAACTCCCATGGAAGCTCCCATGGCCGCCCCATTTTCCACCTTCATCTACCCATGATCAAGCTTTGTTCTTCCTAAATTGCTTCACTAAAGTTTGACTATACAACTTGGAAAAGAGTGTGGCAACAAAAAGGGAAGGATTTGAAGAAGTTTTAACAAGCTTCAAAAGAGGTAAGTGCTTGTTTTCCATTGTTTCTTCATTAAAGTTATAGTAGAGGTTATGGGTTGTTAGATTATGGAAGAAATTATGTGATTTGGTGAGTTATTGAAGTGTACCATTTTGGGCAGCCATGGAAGTGAAAGGTAAATGGTTTGTTCTTATATGAATTTGATAGGTAATGAAGTTAATTAGAGTGCTTATATGTATAGGAGTGATTTACCATGTATAAAGTGTGATTGTAAGTTGAAAAGTGAAAATGAAAGTTTGATACGTATGTGTATTATTTTGGCAGCCTCATGTTGAAGATTGAAGTGTTTAAATTCATAAAAAGGTTGTTGAATTAGGGTACTAAAAGTGGCAGCTTATGTGTATGATTGAGTAGAAAATAAATGTGTAATTTGATGATGAAAGTTATGTATAATAATTAGGAGTATTTATGTGTATATATTGTTGAGTTTAGACTTTGTGAATTATGATTGCATTTGGTGTATTGTGAAATTGTTATATTTTGTCCAAGTTGACCTATAATGTAAGGTAATGAATGGTTATGGTTAGTGCCAAATGCAGAATGTTTTAGGGAAGTGAAGATGTAGTTGGTAAATATGTGTTTGATTTGGTGTTTGAGAGGCATGCAGAGGGCAGTGTGCAAATGAGCCTATAACCCTAAATGTGTGACTCCAATTCGTATGAGACCAATTGGAGATGAAACTAGGCACAAAATATGCTAACTTTCATGAAGAAAGCCTACATAAATTCTGTCCAAAAAGTGACATGAGAATTGACCAAATCCGGACTAGTGATTTTGCAAACCTGAAAATTGACCATTTGGACAGCAGTAAGTGTATTGGCCATAACTCACTCAAAACAGGTCCAATTGACCTGAATTTATACCATGAATATCTTAGACATAGAGCTACAACTCTTATGAAGACACCAAAACCTAGAAATGACCATAAGCAAGTCAAAATGCTTGCACAAGTTCGGGTATAAAAACTGTCAGAACCGGAAATGACCTAAAAATGATCTAAGTTTGCCATTTTAGTGCAATCTGACCAGCAATAATAAAATGACCATAACTTGGTCTAGTAAAATCCAAATGACCTAAAATTTGTGGCAAAAGTTCACTATGACATAGACCTACAAGTTTGTAAGTAGAACTAGAAATCGAAAACCAAGGAAACTAGGTCATCCGGCTAGGTCAAAATAGCATACCAAAATCTGATAAATTGCAATAAAATACAATACACTTAAAAATGGAATTGGTAACTTATACCAACACTAAAGGACTATAAAATGTGACATATTGGTAACATTAAAATTTATTCCCCTAAAGTGCATTAAAGGTCAATATTATAGGTTGACTAAGGAAAGCAATAGTATTAAATAAATTAATTATTGAACCTTATTATTAAAGACAGTTTAAATGAGTACTGAAATACTTTAAATTATGTGTTTCAGTTAGCAAAGACTCAGGGAAGGGGAAGGAAACACTGAGTCAGGGCCAAGGGGTTACTCTTCAGAGGTTTGTGCATAACAGTTATTTCTTTTGAATTTTCACTGGAAATAAATTATGACAATTTGTATGTTATTGCTTAAATTGCGAAAAATTTTGTTTGAATGATATTTGATGGATACTTATTGATTGAAAAATATTGCAAATGGTTTGAAACCACAGCTATCATGTATATTTGATTGAATTCCTTGTTAGCTTGTCTAGTGGGATGAATTGGCTTTGAATTCCCTCTCTGATTGAAGTGTTGAGGTGTGTGTCAGTTGAGGACGAATAGTATGAGTACTCATATAATTGCTAGCTAGCTATGTTATTCCTCACTAGCCATTGACTTTTAGAACGAATTGGACTATGAAATCATGATTAAGCTGTGTGTGTGATTTATTGATATTTATTGTAATATTGTGAAATGGAGTTTAATTCTTTATGACATTCACTGTCTTTTAAATTCAACTATGATTTTAAGTATCCACAGTTCATATGAATTATGGTTTATGATTTTAAATTGTATTTTCTTAATGTTGTGCACCACTGAGACATTGGTTCAGCGATAGCTTTTTCATTGCTGTCGCAGGTAGATAGATGGACAGAGCAGCAGAGTAGGCTACTTGTGCTACATTTTGAGATTTCCCCGGGTATATTGAGTATACCATATTTTGTAGTTTTTGTTGTAATGTATGTGCACTGTATGTATATATTGTACTTAGTCTTGAGCAGTTGTAAACTAAAATTGTAAATTATTTTGGCTTGTAAAAATATTGTAACATATTTCTTTTATCTCAGTTTTTGGAAACACTGAAAAATTGATATTGAATTGAGTTGAGAAATTTATTGTGTTAAACTATTATTGGAGTTTGGGATTGAAGAAAAATATATTCAAAGTTCTTTTTACAAGTTTTTGAAGAACTGTTTTATTCAAAATACAGATGGCACTGTGCCAAAATTTTTATAGGAATTATTGATACTCAGATTTGTTATTTGGTTTCACTCCAGTAAACAAATTTTTAACACCTATCGAAAGTGCTCACCACTGTAAAAAAAATAAGAAAAGGTTTAAAATCCCTTTTAGTATATTTAATGGGTTATCAGTAGGCGAAATTTGGTAATTCATTAGGTATACTACGGAATCATGTTATGCCTTACAGAGGGGTAGGGTGTGACAAACTTTCCACCGTAGATAGGCCCAATAGAACAGTAATCCCAAGTGACCAAAACTGAAATTTTGGAATTTCTCTTAGGGAGTTTTGAATTTCAATTGGCAATCAATGCCAACACAATTGTAACCCAAAATGTGATATGTGGGTGTAATTAGAACTAATATACCTATTGAATATGGGAAATTCAATATTTTACCTAATTGGTCAAATGAATAGTAACCACCCTAGCCATAAACACAAAGATGTGTAAAATTAAATATGCAAAGTTTAATTATTGGATTAATTATTAGAAATGGTTTGGATGGATGGTGAAATGCTTTAAAATTAGGTGTTTCAGTTGGAAAGCAGCCATCCGAGGAAGAAGGAAAAATTGGATTAAATCAAGGCAAGCAAAAGAGGTTTGTACACAACTAGCCTATTTCTATGTTTTAAATTTATAATGGGTTTTTAATGAACTTGATAATTGTATTTTCTCTTGTGTATAAGAACTTTAATTCATTGAATGACTTTGTATGATTTAATTATATTTTCTTCTATGCAATTAAGAATTTATTGCATGGTTTTAAGAATTATAAATTGTGAATTTGATGTGTTGCCAACCTTGTGCATGAATTTACAATAATTAAATATGTTTAGTGATTTGTAAATACTTTTTGTGAATAGAAATTGTTTTGAATATGATTTGAAATCACAGTCGGCATGGCAATGTGATTGAATTCCTTATTAACTTATCTAATGGGATGAATATGTTATTCCCTATCTAGCTGAAGTGTTGAGGTGTGTGCCAATCGAGGAAGAATTGAATGAGTACTCATATTTGCTAGCTAGCCCATGCATACCCCTTTAGCCTTTGGTTATTGGGAAAATTGGCTTTGTCGTAGTGCAACAACCCGAAATTGTTTTAGTGTCATGCTCTAAGCTGTGTGAATGTTTTCAATATCCTTAAATTATGCATACTTTGATAAAATGTGATTGAAACAAATATTTATTAGTGATTGGAAAATGATACATTGTTTCATAGTTCAAGAAAAATATAAATGTTTTAATTGCTTTATTATGAATTGGATAAATTATCATTACTTGATCAAATACTATTCACCAAATAATTTGTGTGATTGAAATTATTGATTTTGATTTTATGAATCTTGAAGAATTTAAATATTTTGAGCCTTTTTGCTATGATTTGTCAAAGTATATTTTGTATTAAATTTTAATTTATTTATTGTGCACCACTAAGTTTACCACTCAGCGATAGCTTATATGCTGTCGCAGGTGAAAGGAAATATTGAGCAGCCGAGCAAGATCATTTGGAGTTATGACTTGAAGACGTGTTGCGACTATCTTCGGGTTTATAATAGGTATACCTGTAACACCCTCCCTGTAGCAACTCCGTACATTCTACTGTTTCGATGACCGGTGTCAGTCCGAACAGTTAGAACGTCTGAAAAAATATTTAAACTAAAGTGATGAATCATAATTAACTCGAATATTAATAAGAAAAATTTAGGAAAAATTTTAGAAACAAAATACAACCAAGTTAAATGAACTGGTACCCTAGCGATGGGTAACGCAGTAGGAAGTTGCGGTTCTCATAACTAGAAGCCCTAGACCAGGGAGAAAATTCATAAAATAATTTTTGAGACTCCAGAGAAGGGTCATTGAGGTTTCTATGACATTAGAATGCCAAGAAAATGCTTAAAAAATTTTTCATTCGATACAGACAATTTTAGTCTGTTAAGCCAAACGAAGGACATTTTGGTCATTTCATCTTCAGAGATGATTTTTTGCCGATTTGTCCAATTAAGTAAATAATTATTATGATATAAAATGTGAATAAATATTACTAAAAATTAAATTGAAAATGAGTAGAGAAGAAAATAAGAGAAAATGAGATAAAAGGCTAATTATGACATCACCATGATGTCATTATACATTTACCACCAATTACAATTAACCAAGCCCACTTAAAACATATAAAAAGAGATAAGAATAAACAAAAAAAGGTCATCAGCCACACCCACCCAAAACCAGCCGAAACCTCTCCTCCATACCCATTCCACCATGAAAGCTCACCTAAGCTCCCAACCTCATCTCATCTAACCTTGAAACCACTACTTAGCTTCACAAAAATTTAATCTTGCAACTTGGACATCATCTGGGCAGCCAAAAGAGGAAGGAAAAAGCAAGTTTGGTTAACTTAAAATTCAGCTCCAACAAGGTTAGTGTCCAAACTTTTGCTAGTTTTGATTAAATTCATGTTTAATGGCATGAAGTAGGAAATGTAAGAAAACAAGATAAAAAGGTGTGTGTGTGCGCTCTAAAAATTTTTGCAACTAGGCTTGGTTAGGGTTTGGTGATTTTGCTTGATAGCAAAGTGGTAATGAGCAGCCCTTGGTATTAAATGAGTGATTGAACATAGTTGTGTAAGTGAAATACAAAGATTATGCATGTATGAACATGAAAAATTGGACATTTGAACACCATTAGGGTTTGCTCATGCAATGATATGTTAACCTTGTAATGGTCAATTAGTGACCATTTGAATGTGTGTAAGAAGGAATTGAAGCGAGTAAGGAGGTTGGAGTTGAAATTAGGTGTGCTGTCCTTGGTGACCTGCAGAACTAGGTGTGAGTCCAGCAGGTTTGGGTAGCTATAAATGAAGTTGTAGAGGTTCAATTGGTGCAACACCAATTGGACATGAAACTAGACACATAATGGCACAACTTTGGTGAAGAAACCCTGCCTAGAAAACCAAACCAAGTTGATCAAAAAATTACCCTAATCCGGGTGACTTGCATTCTGTCTGGGCAAAATGACCAAATAAACAGTGTTTATTTATTTCTCATAACTCAGTGTAGAAAGGTCCAATTGACCTAAAATTTTACCAGCAGAAAGCTGACACATAGACCTACAACTTTCATGAAGAAATCAAACCCAAATTTTGACCATAACATGTTCAAAAACTGACCTGGAGTCAATATACAAAATATTGTAAATTTGGTTCTGTCCATAAAATCTGAAAAGTTTGCAATCCGGCTAGTTATGGTGTTTAGGTCACAACTTGAACTAAAAAACTCCAAATAGAGTGATTCAAAAAATGAAATGTAACTAGATACAATAGGGAACAACTTTTATGAAGACAACTTAGCTAAATTCCTACTGTACAAATGACCAATAGAACAGTAAACATAATGCTTGAAATCTAAAAATTTTGAATAACTAACACCAAGCTTAAAAATGGTATTGGCAACCAATACCAACAACTTTAGAATGCAAAATATGGTATGTTGGGAGTGTTAGAATCAATGTACCTATTGTCTATGCAAAAGTCAACATTTTAGTTGACTAATAAAATGAATAGTAACACCTAAACTTAAATCTCAAGATTTGTAAAATTTAAAAGTGTAACATGCCCTAGTACACCTAGCAAGATTGGTTTGGATAGGTTAGCATGCCAATAGGGTTCAGTTAGCAGTACTGCACATGGCATTATGCCATTCTGTGATTTCATGGCTTTTAGCCATTCTGACATTGTGATGATACTTGGCCTTGTGCCTAATATTTATTACAGCTCATTAGCTGTTCTGTAGCACACCGGGAGATACATATGTGACCGATGGAGTGATGACCCGAGGTACTTGATAGTCAGTGCCAGTTTACCCGTTTATCCAGTCCAGTCATCCAGTATAGGTTACTTGGGCAACCAAAAATGAAAGTGGATAAATATAATGAAATAATGAACATAACAAGTACAAAATCAATAAGACTACAAATAATTATCGAAAATTTATCTACATAAGACATCAATACATTCACCGCATATTTATTTTCTGTTATTTCTTTTTATTCTATTATTAGCACCACTAAGCATTATGGCTTAGCGTGTTTCTTTTTGCCACGCATAGGTTCTAGAGAGACCGATAGAGAGCCCAGTAGACCACAAACTGGGTGAGACCATCTGCAGCTCTGCATAGCGTTCGTGTCACCTCACCGTCTTTAGTGCATTGGTAGGACATTAGGTTTTATTTTGGTATTTTCTAATTAACTTTTATTTTCTCATGTGTAATTGAGACTTATGTAATGTATTTTGGTATTAATGTAAATAGTGGAAATGTGTTTATGAATGAAAAATTGAATATTTTTTTATGACTTGTATATGAATATCATGTGAAATGAATAAATGAGAAACAGAAATATTGTTGAAAAATATTGAGACTATATTGATGAAATAGAGTTTGAGAATGATTGAAAGCATATTGGAAGTGTTTTTCATAGGTTTTGAAGAACTGTTTTCTCCATTTTTAGCCGGTACTCTGCCGGATTTTCTATAAAATTTGCGGAACCTCAAATAAATTTATCATTTCAATAAATGACTTAAATGAATTATACTTCACAAATTGTTCTTCATAACTATGAAAAAATAAATAAATTAAGGAAGAATAAAAATGATTTAAATAAAATAGGATGTTCCGATACATTGTGTGACATATCTTACTCGACTATACTATAGACGGATAAGGGGTGTCACAATACCCTTGTATATTAAGTTTTGGTGTAATCATGTAATTATATGTATGTAACCACATTCAAGCAGTTGTACAGAAACACTTGTAATATTATTTTGGGATTATAATCAAATGAGAAAAAAAATTTATACTATTAATTAGGGACTTAATTACATAAATTTATTTTATAATATAAATTTTGTTTTCTCAATGAATGCAAGAATTTAAGTTTCTTTCTGAATATTGTACATAATGAATTATTTTCTTTATAATGAGATTGGGTTGTGTTGCTTTAAATAAAGTTTTGGCTGAAATAAATTATAAGAGGTGTTTTTCTAGAGATTTTGAATAACTGTTTTCTAAATTTCTAGCTGGCACTCTGTCGAATTTTTGTAAAATTTTTAAATATTAAATTAATTTTAAATAAAGTTTATCGCATCATTGCAAAATTTTAAAAATGTTTAATTATTTCTAAAAAGTTTTATGATTGATATTGGATTTGAAAACACTTAGTTTAAATTTTTGTTACCACTCCAGATTTTTAAATGGAATTGTTTTATTAAAATCCCTTGTAGTATATTTAATAGATTATCTGTAGGCGAAGTACGGTAATTTATTACGTATACTACGAGATCAAGTTACATCTTACGAAGGGTTAGGGTGTGACATGTTTTAGTGGTATCAGAGCAAGTTTTTAATGTAAATTCAGAATTGTGAATTTGAAATATTTTTCGATAAGTATAACTACTCAATGTTTGATACAGATAGCACATTTACATCATGAATATGAACTGACGGGGAGAAATTCCCTTGTATTAGATGTCTAGGAAATAGAAAATCTTGTGATAAGATATGAAAGAGAAAGATAAGATAGTAGAGCAGTTGGGGACAGCTGAAGTACAAAGTGAGGCCCCAACTCCTCAGAGCGTCAGAGGTTTTGTTGCACCAACCCCACCTATGCAAATTACCGCACAAATGGCTCAGCAGATGGCCATATTCTTTCAATAAATGGCTGATAGTATGTTGGCTTAAGCCCAAGTACATAACCAACCCCTACAAAGGTCGCATGAAAAGGGGAAGGGTATGAAGCCTGCTGGCCAAAGTTCAGGCAGCTGTTTGGGGAAGAAAAAAGATTTTGGGGGACCCCAAACTCATAGATATGATAGAGACGAACCAGCAGGATAGAGGCCACCAAAATCCAATCGACAGACAACCAGGAATTTCTTTCCTATCCGTACTTGTGGTGTTTGTGGTAAATTACATGAGAGTATTTGCTATAAGGCCACTGGAGCCTATTAAAATTGTGGTAGAATCGGGCATTTTGTCAGAGATTGTACTAGAGCACGTCGACCTATGCCATGTATTACAGCAGAGGAATCAGTCCAAGGTTCTGTTTCTAGAGGGTCATCGATAATCAATAGGAGTAGAGGCAGAAATAGAGACAGCACTTCGGGTAATCCTAGCACAATGGACTAACCCGAGCAGAGGAGTACACTAGACAGAGTGTACGCCATACATCATGGGGAAGAAGCAGAAACTTCAGGCGTAGATGCCGGTACGTTCTCAATTTTTGAAAAGAATAATTATGTACTATTTAATTTCGGTATTACTGCATATAAATAACATGATCCCGTAGTATACGTAAAGAATTACCAACTTTGTCTGCTGATAACCCATTAAATATACTACAAGGGATTTTAAAAATTTTTTTACTTCTTTTTACAGTGGTGAGCATTATTGACAGGTGTTAAAAAAATTTTTAACTGAAATGAAACCAAATATCATATTTGAAGTATTAATAATTTCTGTAAAAATTTTAGCAGAGTGCCATCTATATTTTGAATAAAACAGTTCTTCAAAAACCTGTAAAAAGCACTCTAAATATATAATTCCTCAATCCCAAACTCCAACAATTTGTTCAACACAATAAATTTCTCAAACATTATCAACACAGTTCAATAACCAATTTCCCAGTGTTTCCAAAAACCGAGATAAAAGAAATATATCACAATATTTACAAGCCAAAATAATTTACAAATTTAGTTTACAATTTTAATGTACAATTTTAATTTACAACTGCTCAAAACCAAGAACAATACATACATACAGTGAACATACATTACAATACAAAATGCAAAAATATGGTATACTCAATATACCCGATGAAATCTCATATAGCATTAGCGACCTAGTCACGCCGCTCGATCTGTCTACTGCGACAAAGAATGAAAGCTATCACGAGTAAAATTTACTCAGTGGTGCACAATAACAATTTGAAATGCGATATATAAATCTTTTATTGACAATTCACAAATCAAATAATTCACAATTCCATTTCATAATTTACAAAGTTCATATAACACAAATTTGATCAAATAACTGAATAACACAGTTTTGTCAATCAATAAAACAATTTGATCAAATAACTGAATAACACAGTTTTGCCAATCAATAACACAATTTGATCAAACAACTGAATAACACAATTTTGCCAATCAATAACACAATTTGATTAAATAACTGAATAACACAATGTTGCCAATTGATAACACAATTTAGGCCATGACATAATTTTTCCGCACATGCCATGTTGTACACCACGACAAGACACACTCACCCCAATAATCGAAATCAATGAGGGAGGAAGCTAGCTAAATAATGAGTACTCATTCACACTCACCTCAGACTGATAAGTCAAAGAGGGAGGAATATAATCACACTCACCCCATAAATGGAGGAGGAACATAGTAATATTGTCATGCCTAGTGTGAATCAAAACAATTTCAAATCACAATATTTAAATATTTCATACAAACCACAAATCATATTTTATCTCAAAATTTCCATTTGCAAAGTAGGCAACACAATAATTTCCAAATAAAATTCCCAAGTCAAAACAATAAAAAATTATTCATAACTCAATTCTCCAAATAAATTTTCTGGTAAAAGCAGTGAATATAAAAAGTATTGTGCACAAATACAATTTTAAACTTTAATGTTCAAATAAATTTTTAAGTAGAAAATAAGAAATCAAAATTATTATGCACAAGCACAATTTAAAACAATAACATACAAATAATCATAATTTATTTCAATTGAAAAATTCAAAAGAAATAACTATTGTGCACAAACCTCTGATATATGCCTCTTGGCCCTGACTCAGTGTTCCTTATGCTTCTCAATATCCTTTTCAACTGAAACACACAATTTAAAGTATTTCAGTACTCAATGAATTTATTTCTAACAATAAAATCCAATATTTAAATTTTCATGGTACTATTCCCTTCAATTCATTTCATTAGTCAACCTATAATATTGACCCTTGATGCACTCTAAGTGAGTCAATTCTAATGTTACCAATATGTCACATTTAATAGCCTTTTAGTTTTGGTACATGTTACCAAATTCATTTTCAAGTATATTGCATTTTATTGCAATTTGCCGGATTTCAGTATACTAATTTGACCTAGCCGGATGACCTAGTTCCCTCAGTTTTCGAGTTTCGGTCCAAACTACAAACTTGTAGGTCTATGTCTTATTGCACGCGGGGCAAAATTTCAGGTCATTCTGAGTTATGTAGACCAAGTTATAGTCAATTTACCAATGCTGGACAGAATGTACCAAAATGGTAACTTTAGGTCATTTTTAGGTCACTTTTGGTTTGGCCAGTTTTGGTACCCGAATTTGTGCAAGCTATTTGACTTGCTTATGATCATTTCTGGGTATTGGTATCTTCATAAGAATTGTAGATATATGTCTAAACTATTCATGGTAAAAATTTTAGGTCAATTGGACCTATTTTGAGTGAGTTATGGCCAAAATACCAACTGCTACCCAAATGGTCAATTTTCAGGCTTTTAAAGTACTAATCCGGATTTGGTCATTTTTCAAGTCATCTTCTAGGCAGAATTTTGGTAAGCTTCCTTCATGAAAGTTGGCACATTTTGTGCCTAGTTTCACTTCCAATTGGTGTCATACCAATTGGAGCCACACACATAAGGTTCAAAGCCAAAACATACACTGCCCTATTATACATTGTTTATCACTCATCAATTACACATCCTATGCTTACCAAGTTAACTCGTCCATGTCATTTCTATTTTGTACCTTACCATTAACACATTTAACAACACATTTTTGGTCATTTTGGCAGCTTATAACCATTCTCAATATGCACACTATAACCCAGAATTTTCCAAGTCCAATTACAACAATTAAACACATGAATGCACCTCATTTACATGTCCAAATTCAAACCTTTATACACACATACATGCTGCCATCCATAACAACATAATTCAATAATATAATTTCATAAACCAAACCATGAAACAACACATCTTGATCTTCTTCATAAGGCTGCCACAAGTTTACACATACCCATCAATTTCCACTTTCACTTTTCAAGCTTACAATTCAAACCTTACACATGGAATTCAACTTCAATACAATTAAACATTTAAATCATCATTCAAACCACTATTTACATGCAAGAATAAGCTGTTCTTATTGAGGTTCCATAGCTGCCAAAATGTACATTTCCACTAATTCATCAAACTTCAAAAATTCTTCCACAAATCAACTACCCACAACATCCACTCAAAGTTTAATGAAGAAAGGGAGAGGAAATGAGCACTTACTTAATTTGAAGCTTGTTAAAAACTCATCAAAACCCTTCCTTCTTGCTGCCAATCTCTTTACCAAGTTGTGTAGGCAAGCTTTAATGAAGAAGTTGAGGTGAAATGAGGGCTTGAATGGAGGTGCATGGTGGTTGTTCATGTTTCGGCCATGGAGTTTCCATGGAGTTCCATTCGGCCATTGTTTTGAGAGGTTGAAGATGAATTCATCTTCTGTCCCAAATGGCCTTTACATCTGTCCACTTAAAGGTTTATTTAATCCATAGTGCTCCACTAATCATCCTAAGCATTATAATAATCAACTTTAGTTAATTTCAATTACATCCCTTAGATTTCCTTTATTTATTCTATGTAATTGACTTCTAATTTTTATGGCATTTCCTAAGTGCAATACCATTTATTTTTAAGGCAACTCGGGGTGTCAATTGACCACAATGCCCCTATTCGGGTTGCATTCTCAATTTTTCGGTAACACCGAGTTTTATCGTTTTCTCGATTTCTCTTTTTTCTTTGTACTAATTAATTAATTTTTCTTTGATATTTCTAATGACATTTATACTTCAATAGATGTTTATTTAAGTCTAAAAAATATTTTTTAGGGTTCCCCGCAGTCCAGAGCTAGTCAACGGTCCTCGCCGCAACTTCCCAGTGCGGTCAGTCATCGCTACGGTTTTTGGCTCGTTTAACTTGGTTACATTTCATTGCTATTATTTTTCCTTTATTTTCTTGTATTTTCCTTTCTTGTATTTTATTATTTTATGTCTCCTTACTAACATTTAAATGTAGTTCTAGGCATCCTAGCTGTCCGGACAGACACTGGTCACCAAAACAGTAGAACGCACTACCAAACATAGGGGTGTTACAACTGCTAATAGATGTCAGTGGGTACCATGATCAGAATAAGTTTAAGATATCAGTGGACTCGAGAAGAATAAAATATAAGGAAGTGTGATCTATTGGGATGTATCGTAGTAGCTATGCAATATTCTTTATGTTTGTACTGTAAGCTACAGATTACAGTGCTGACTTGGGATTTATTGTGTAGAGCTAAGTACTACCTAATAGTGTACCAAGATAAGAATAATTGCAAATAGCTTTTGCTTTGGTACAGTTATGCCAAAACGGAATTCTATTACTGGGAATGAGTTTGAAAATCCTGATCCGGGATTTAAAACTCTAGAATTAGAATATCAAAGTGTCACAGTTGTAAAGTAGCAAGAGTCAATGACTCAATTATCCTAGCACGAGTTACAGTACATTAGGAATTGCTATAAGACTAGAGATTTCAGTATAGTCAAAATTTAAAGATAACACCTATAGGGCTAAGTCATCTAGTCTTTGATATGGGGTTTATAGTTGTTTTGGTATTGCACACAAGGTATGATTTTGTTTCCCTAAAAGAGACGGGATACTATGGATGATAATCATAACCTATAAAATGATTGTGAAACAACGTTCTAATTAGAACAGTAATGTGATAGGAAATAGTTGGTTAGGTATTCCTTAGGAAGGGCACAATTTTATTGTGCGGATCATAAGGATTAGATTATGATTAGTGTAAAACTTTTGAATAGCATGGGAAAAGGAGAGTTCCATAGACTCCCTTCTTAAGGTTAAAGGATTGTTTATAGTTCAGTAAAAGAGAAGGTAATGATTGCAAAACAGTGAAAAATAAGCTATAGAATATCGATAGATAAAAGAAAATATAGAAGTAAAAAATTTGAATAGTTGGTTTAAACGTGATAAAGAGATATCACGAATATTGGAAGTATTGGCCAGAGTGGTCAGAGGACCAATCCAAAGTAATATTACAGTGTAGATAATTTATTGAGAATGGCAAAAAGGTACAAACTTTTGACATAACAGTTGGGTTAAGGAATGACACTAGAGGAATAATTATTACGGTATAGAATCTAGAAATGCGAAATTTGGAGTAAGTCAAAGTTTGGATGGTGTGAGAAACCAAATCGTGGAATTTAAAATTATAAGAGCATTTTGAACTGTTCTATCAGGTAAAGGAATGAATTTATAAGTAATAAGTTAAATAAAAGTGAATAAGAGGGTGCGTAATGGCACATAAGCTAGGTAATGGATAAAGATAGTAAGCTAACGATTATGGAAACTGCAGCCAAGGATTTAACTAAAGTATCTTGAACAAGACCAATAAGGTCACGTTATAAGGAAACATAAATGAAAATAATTGACAGAACAATAGTAAGAGAGATATTGAAGATAATACGAATAATAAAGTATTTTTGGAGGTTTTCCCCCAAAAGAAAATCACGAGATTATGGAAAAAGGAGGAAACTAAGTCCTCGTTTCATAGGACCATATGAGATTCTAGGAAAAGTGTGTCCATTAGTACATAGACTTGCTCCACCTAGAGAATTGAAGTAATTCAAACTTAACTTATTATGAGGAACTCATAAGAATGTTAGCACATGGGGTGAAGCCATTAGGAAACAAACGCATACCATTGGTTAAAGTGTTATGGACCATCATTCAGACCATAAAGTCAAATGGAAATGTGAGAAGGACATGAGAAAACAACACGCACGACTATTTAAGGACTAACAGTGGGCAAAAATTTCGAGGACAAAATTTCATTTTAAGGGGGGTAGAATTGTAACACTCCTATATTCATTTATTCCATACAGTCTACTGTTCCAGTGACTGATGTCTGTCCAGATAGTTAGGTTATTTAGAACTATAATTAAGCCACCTAGAAAAGCCATAAATAAAAATAAATAGTAATTACATGAAGTTAAAAAGGAAATAAAGAAAACAAAGCATAATGGGTTAAATGAGCCGAGGCCACAACGATGGTTGACCGAACCGAGAAGTGACTACGAGCTCAATCGTTATCCTAATTTCGTGTGGGACTCTGTGACACCCCAAGCCTAGGGATAATTATGAAACTAATAGTAATATGAAAACCACATAAAAGGATAGAGAACCAGTTCAAAAAATTGAATCAGGATTCAGGAAGTAACCTTGTGCTATTGGAAAAACAAATCAGACAGGTAAGGGGCAATATGGTCAATTCACCCTTAGAGGTGACTCTTGGCCTAAATATCCATTAAAATGTAGGAAATTAAAATTATGAAAAATAGATTTAAATTGAAGAGGTGAATGGGAGAAAAGAAAATAAAAGAAAAGAAATTCAAAAATTAAAAGCTTCATGACATCATGCATGACACAATAAAATTATAATTTAAATAAATTAATTTTGGGGGATAATTATCACATTATATAAGACAAAAATGTAATAAAAATCAAAACAAAAATCCCATTCTCATCTTCCTCATGGCCGGCTCCATCTCTCCCTCTTTTCCCTTTCCATTTCCTCCATTAATGACCCATTCAAGCTTTTAAAACCATAATTTTAATCCATAATTTTCATAGCCACTTCAACAAAAAGCTCTAATTAGGCCTTGGGTGGAAGATTGGAAACAAGAAGAGTTAAAGAAAGTGTAAGAATAAAAAAGTTTAGAAAAGCTTCATAAGAGGTAAGTTTTCTTTTAAGTTAATTGGTTATGTATGCATAGAAGTAAACTTGAAGATGAGGATTTAACCTTAGAAATCATAAAATTATCCATGTATAGGGGAAACATAGAATTTGGTCAGCCATGGTTAGGGTAGGTTTTAATGGCATTTATTTGAATTGAACATGGGTTTGACACTATATGGAGTAGTAGACATGATTAAGTTGTTAAAATTGTATAAGTTGCATGAATTGTGAAATTGGGAGAATTAGGGTTTATGGAAATTAGGGTTTTGATTTAATATTGATCAATTGGTGTTATTATGTTTAATTGTGGTCATTTGGTGTATATTGAGTTGAGAATTGATGAATGGAATTGAGGAAACTTATGGTAATTGAATTGTCAATTTCTGGACCTTTGAGTCCAGTATGCTTTTAAGGTTATAAGTAGAGTTAAGCAGCTCCAATTGGTGTGATGCCATGGAGATGAAATTTAAGATCTAAAGCTACATTTTTTATGAAGAAACTTTATCCAAAAAGTGATTACAAATTGGTCTAAATTTTGGCTGAATTTGGATTAGGTACCCTGATTCTAGGCAGAATTGACCAAATGAATAGTACATGTTCAAATGATCATAACTTTGTGTAGAAATGTCCAAATGACCTAATTTTTGAACCATTAGAAAGGTTAGACATAGGAGCACATTTTTCATGGGGAACTCAGAACCCAGTTTAGCCTCTAAGCAAATCAAATTGCCAACCAAATTAGGTCATTAAATTTGCCAGAACCAAAATTTGCCCAAAAAAATCTGTAAATGACCAATCTGGCCAGCCTTAGTAAAAATAGCATAACTTGAGCTACAAAACTCTAAATGGATTCAAAATGAGAATTAAAGTAGACACATTAGGGAACAACTTTGATGAAGAAAAGTTGGCTAAATTTTCACTGTAGATAGGCCTAATGGAACAGTAAACCCAAGTGACCAAAACTGTAATTTTGGAATTTTTCTTAGGGAGTTTTGAATTTCAATTGGCAATCAATGCCAACACATTTGTAACCTAAATTGTGATATGTGGGTTTAATTAGAACTAATATACCTATTGAATATGGGAAAGTCAATATTTTACCTAATTGGTCAAATGAATAATAACCACATTAGCCATAAACACAAAGATGAGTAAAATTAAATATGCAAAATTTAATTATTGGATTAATTATTAGAAATGGTTTGGATGGATGGTGAAATACTTTAAAATTATATGTTTCAGTTGGAAAGAAGCCATCCGAGGAAGAAGGAAAAATTGGATTAAATCAAGGCAAGCAAAAGAGGTTTGTACACAACTAGCCTTTTTCTATGTTTTAAATTTATAGTGGGTTTTTAATGAATTTGATAATTGTATTTTCTCTTGTGTATAAGAACTTTAATTCATTGAATGACTTTATATGATTTAATTATGTTTTTTTCTATGCATTTAAGAATTTATTGCACAGTTTTAAGAATTATAAATTGTGAATTTGATGTGTTGTCAACCTTGTGCATGAATTTACAATGATTAAATATGTTTAGTGATTTGTAAATACTTTTTGTGAATAGAAATTGTTTTGAATATGATTTGAAACCACAGTCAGCATGGCAATATGATTGAATTCCTCACTAGCTTATCTAATGGGATGAAGTATTGAGGTATGTACCAATTGAGGAAGAATTTAATGAGTACTCATATCTGCTAGCTAGCATGTGTATACCCCTTTAGCCTTTGATTATTGGGAGAATTGGCTTTGTCGTAGTGTAACAACCCGACATTGTTTTAGTGTCATGCTCTAAGCTATGTGAATATTTGCAAATCCTTAATCTATGCATACTTTAATAAAATGTGATTGAAACAAATATTTATTAGTGGTTGGAAAATAATATATTGTTTTATGATTCAAGAAAAATATAAATGTTTCAATTGTTTTATTATGAATTGGATAAATTGTCATTACTCGATCAAACACTATTCATCAAATAATTTGTGTGATTGAAATTATCAATTTTGATTTTATAAATCTTGAAGAATTTAAATATTTTGAGACTTTTTGCTATGATTTGTCAAAGTATATTTTGTATTAAATTTTAATTTATTTATTGTACAACACTGAGTTCACCGCTTAATAATAGTTTGTATGTTGTCGCAGGTGAAAGGAAATATTGAGCAGCTGAGCAAGATCATTTGGAGTTGTGACTTGAAGACGTGTTGGGACTATCTTCGGGTATATAATAGGTATACCTTTGTATATTAAGTTTTGGTGTAATCATGTAATTATATGTATGTAACCACATTTGAGCAGTTGTACAGAAACACTTGTAATATTATTTTGGGATTATAATCAAATAAGAAAAAAATTTATACTATTAATTAGGGACTTAATTGCATAAATTTATTTTATAATATAAATTTTGTTATCTCAATGAATGCATTAGTTGAGTTGAGTTGAGTTTAATGAATGCATGTATTTAAGATTCTTTCTGAATATTATACATAATGAATTATTTTCTTTATGAGGAGATTGGATTGTGTTGCTTTAAATAAAGTTTTGGCTGAAATAAATTATAAGAGGTGTTTTCTGGAGGTTTTGAATAACTGTTTTCTAAATTTTTAGCCGGCACTCTGTCAAATTTTTGTAAAATTTTTAAATGTTAAATTAATTTCAAATAAAGTTTATGACATTACTGCAAAATTTTAAAATTGCTTAATTATTCCTAAAAAGTTTTATGGCTGATATTGGATGTGAAAACACTTAGTTTAAATTTTTGTTACCACGCCAGAATATTAAATGGAATTATTTTGTCAAAATCCCTTGTAGTATATTTAATAGATTATCGGTAGGTGAAGTACGGTAATTTATTAGGTATACTACGAGATCATGTTACATCTTACGGAGGGATAAAGTGTGACATATGTGAAACTAGAAACACTTTCTAGCAATTTTAATACAAAGGAAATCAACAATTTCCTTTTGAATTGATAAAAAGAAAATGAAGAGGAAAGGGTAGCAATGTTGTCGTCCAAAATGGGAGAGGAAAAGAAGATTATTTCTTTTCTTTCTTCCTTTTCCCTTATATACATAAGTCAACACTTACTTACTCCCTTACCAAATGTCACCATAGGATCAAATCTCACTTTTGGAAGACTTAATCACATTAAGCCAAGTGTCAAGAGTAGATTGAATCTTGACTTTTATCATCTTTCATAATTGGAAGATAAATGGCAAGCTTGTATGATGCCATATGTCACTATCTCATAGTGTCACATGTCACCATATAATTTAATCTTACTTTTATGTTTTAATTTGAGTTCTCAATCCAAAATTATAATTTCTCATCTTCAAATTAATTTATATCAAATATAAATTAATTGATTAATTAATCTCCATTAATTAATTTCTCACAATTAAATTCATATTTAAACAATTTAAATATAAATTTAATTTATGCTATACATCCAATAACCTAGATTTGGTTTCAAGTCATGCTAGGACTTTGCAATCTTATTGCAAATTAAACATATTTAATTAATTAATTAAACTATTTAATTAATCAATAAAATCACATTTTACTTGGTGATTAACTTGTGTAGATGTGTGACTTACTAATCTCATTACTTATTAGCAATGAGAAATGATATTTATTTCTTAATATCATTAGAACTCTTTCTTACCGTAAATAATTTCTCTAAATCATTTCAGGCATCTCATAGACCATGGTTAACATCTAGCATAGCATGCCATGACCACCCAATCAGTAATAAGGAATACCTTTAATGAACCTTTAATCATATGTTACCATGCACTAGAATCTCTCTGTTACAAAATCTCAATTCTAGCCGGAGTCATGGTTAATATAAAACTCAATTTGCTATGAATATTATGTTCTCTTTTAATTCTAATTCTTGATTAATTAGATTTTTCTTGTCAAAAACTCTTTTCTGACTAAATCTATCTGTCCTAGCCAGGAACTTGAATCATCAAGAACAATTAAATGAACATAGGATTTTATCCCTATTTACTTAGGGTAATGGATTCCATCTTAATCAATGCCTATCTCCATATATAATTAGTAGGAGCCAACACATGCCCATATATCCATACATAGTACGAGTATGAAAGTAGTATCAAACTCCAACCACCTATATACAAGATAACTGTATTATCTAATGTTACACCCTACCCCTCAGTAAGATGTAATATGATCCTGTAGTACATCTAATGAATTACCGTACTTCGCCTGCCAGTAACCCATTAAATATACTACAAGGGATTTTAAAATAATTTTCTTACTTTTTTGAAGGTGGCGAGCACTTTTGGTCGGAATTAAAAACTTTTACTTCAAAAATTTAAATACTAGTTAAAATTTTTGTATATTTTTATTTTTACGCAAATTTAGAAAAATTTTCGGTAGAGTGTCATCTATATTTGGGAAAAATAGTTCTTCAAACACCTGTAAAAACACTTTCAATAATTCATTTCATCAAAATCAACCACTACCATAACACAAATTAATATCATTTCTCCCAACTCCATAAATCAAAACAATTCTCAATTCAATTGTTTTCAGAAATAATATTAAATAATTTCATTCATATTCCACTAAAGAAAAATTAATTTACATTCATTACAAAACTCAAAAATAAGTTTGAACATTACAATTATTTGCACTTCCATTACACACCCAAAATAACATTTCAAAAGTTTTATATATCTGCTCAAATAATTTACACACATATATTTACATACATAATCAAATCTAATATACAAGTGTATAACTAAATACCCGTACAAAAGTCTCAGTATAGTCCCAACAATCAATAACTCACTCTGCTGCCTTTTTCTTTATTTCTACTTGCGACAACAAAGAAAGGTATCGCTGAGTATAAAAATACTCAGTGGTGCACAATAAAATATAAAATGCAAAATATAAAACATTTGTCATTAATTCACAATTCAAATATTTCACAATCGCATTTCAAATTTCAAATCACATTTATCACAAATCACAATTTGAATATTTCACAATTTTCAAAGCTTAATATAACACAAATTTGATCAAACAATTTAATAAACACAGCGTTGCCAATCACTAACACAATTTAGGCCATGACACAAAATTTCTAAATATGCCATGTGTACATCACGACAAGGCATACTCACTCCACTAATTGAAATCAATGAGGGAGGTGGCTAGCTAGCTAATGATTACTCATCCAAACTCACCTCAGACTGAAAAGTCAGAGAGGGAGGAATATATTCATACTCACCCCATAAATGGAGGAGGAACATAATGATATTGCCATGCCAAGTGTGAATAAAAAACAATTTAAATAAAGTTATTCAAACATTTCACGCAAAACACAAATCAATTTCCAATTCAAAATTTGATTCATAAAATGGCAACACAGCATTTCTCGAAACCCATAATTAGTACAACTAATTCACAATGCATAGTTAAATAAGTTTTCAATTAGAAAACGATAAATTAAAGTTTATTGTGCACAAACCTCTTTTGTCGACTCAATTTACTCAAACTTTCGTTTCTCCTTTGAAGATCCTTTTCCAACTGAAACACAAAAATTTAAAGTGCTTCAGTATCCATTTCTAATACTTAAATTTCAACAATTTCTTTACAAACTTATCCTTCCTATTACGATTTATAAATTTAGGGTTTTTTACATTTTTGTGTATGATGGCACTATTTATGTCAAAACATTGACTTTTCTATACTTAATAGGTTTATTAGTTCTAATTGTACCCATATACCATATTTTGGGTATCAATTTTATTGGCATTGATTGCCAATTCAATTTCTAAGTCTCCTAAGAGAAATTATAATTTTTCAGTTTTGGTCCTCTGTTTTCTATTATTCCATTGGTCATATTGCTGTGGTAATTTGGCTAAGCGTCCCCTATCAAAGTTATTCCTTCTTATCTTAGCTTTAATTCTCTTTTTAAATCACTCCATTTGGAGTTTTGTAGCCCAAGTTATGCCTATTTTTCTAAGGTTGGCCGAATTTAGTGTTACCCAAAATTTTGGGCATTTCCTAGATATTGACAGTTTTTGGTGTGTTGACTGTAGGTGGTTTTTCAGATAGGTTATGGTTAAAATTTGAGTTTTTTTTTCTCATGAAAGTTGTAGGGCTATGTCTCAGCTTTCCATCGGTATAAAATTCAGGTTATTTGTGTAACACCCCTGATTTTTTATATATTATTATTGGGCTTCGTGTAGGTATCCTCAATTCGCGGAAATTCGACAGTTGTTCGGATCTGTGAATTTCCGGCCAGACAGACCAGCTACCGGAAAAGTCTCCGAATTGGATCGAGGTTTTGGCTACCCCACCATTGTCAGGCATCTCGAGCGCGTTCCCGAAGTCGGAATCGGCAAAGGTAAACCCGAACCTTGCTTTTTCGTAATTTTCTAGTGCTTAAATAGGATTAAAAATCCATAAAATATTCGTGGTAGCTTAGAAAATTACGATTCTTTTTGCAATAGCTTAGTAATATTTCTAAGGACCGCGGGGCAGAGTTTTATAATTTTTAGAGCTTATTTGAGCAGTTTTTGCAAAAATGATCAATTATAAGGACTAAATTGAAATTTTATATATTGTGATGAATGATTGATTTGATGGGCCCAGGAGGGGCTGTGTGATGTGATTGAGTTGTGGATATATGGATTGTGGATATAGAAGTGTTTTTTGAGCCCTTTTGCAGGTTGGGTAGGTCCTAGGTATAGGGGAGACTCTGTCGGATTTTCGGCACGACTTAGGACGTATTGGGTCTTTTCTTGATTTGTATTGAGTCATTTGTATTAAATAATTGTAATATAATTTTCAGGTGAGACGATGACCTTCTTCCTCCACCGCCACAGTGATTGGCGTCAAGTCTGTGAGTAAAATATTAATTTTAATTGTAATTTCGATATTATTATATGTCAGCATGCCCATGCATCACTTATATGCATATAATTATGTAGTTAAACTCTAGGCACGATTTATGTTGCATTGATAACTGTTAAAGTGCCATGAATGTTGTTGCGGTAATTTGGAGCAGTGTGCGTGCGTTGGCGTGCGTGTGATGTGGTGTGGACTATGGATAGGACGGGTAGTCACGGCTTGAGTTCTTCGCTGGGACCCGATCCTTCGAGGGGTAGTCACGGCTTGAGTTCTTCGCTGGGACCCTCGATTTGGTTATTAAGTGGAAGTCCGAGCTGAGTTCTTCGCTGGCACCAGGTTGGATTTAAGAGAGCTGTATAGGGGATCAGCTCCCTTATATTATGATTGATGTTACAGGGTGCGTGAGTGCTTCAAATTTACCTTTTTGATGTTATGATGTGAAAATGATGTTGATGTTGCATTTCACTCTACAGGGTGCATTAGTTCTAGATAGTTATAGAGATTATGGTTAAAATTGATATTTTACTCTCTGAGTCGAACGCTCACTCCTGTTCAATATTTTTTTCAGGCTACAGGAGGATTTTATTTTGGTTAACCTGCTTTTCTCCCTCGCAGGTCAATTATTACTGTTTGTATAAACTTGTTAAATCTTAGAATTTCCGCATGTGTTAGAAATGTTATTTGATTTGGGTCTGTAAACTAAATTATTATTTTGGGACCTGTAAACTTAATATGCTATGCATGTTTGATGGATTGGATGAGGGAGCTGAGCTCCCATTTATTATTATGTTGATGAGTATGTGGAGGGTGAGCTGAGCTCCCCAATTGACTATATATTGTGTTTACAGGTCGGGTGAGTCGAAAACTCCCCGTTGGTAAGTCCATTTTATGGCCGGACTCTGTCCGTTTGTTTTCTTGATATTGGGCCCAAATGGGCCTTAGAGTTGGGTTAATGAACAGTTAGGCTTACTACGGGCCTCGGGGGCTTTAGGCTGGCCCAGGTCCTAGTGCCGGTCCGGCCCATAGGTTGGGTCGTGACAATTTGGACCTTCCTAGACTAAGTTATGGTCATTTACGTAACTACTGTTCATTTGGTCATTTTTGTACAGGTCAGTGTGCCCAATTCCGGATTTCGCCTAATTGTTCACAAGTTATGGTCACTTTCTGGGCATAATTCCTGAATGAAAAATGTGTCATTTTGTGTCTAATTTCATTCTTAATTGCCCTCACACCAATTGGGTTGGTAAATTTTCAGTTTTGGTCCCTGAAAGGAACTTAGGTCAAGCTGCCTGTATATTGACCCTAACCAATCCGAATTGAAACTTATTTCTAACAATTCACACACACCACCAAATGGTTACAATTGACAATTTCTCAACTCAAATAAGGTCAACTACATCAATTAACCAATTCTCAACTTTTTCTCCAATTTTTCAAAATGCTCAAAACCCTAATTATATAGAGTTCAATTCTAATGCATTCAAAACATATGCCCATACTTCACATACACAACTCAACCTAAATAACCATTCAAACACCTCAAAATCATTTATTTCAAACCCTAACTAAGGCTGGCTAAAATTTTCTTTTTGATCCCCCAACAATTGTTTTTGTTTGATTTTATACAATTTCTAAGTTTATTAAATCATATGTGCATGAATTTTAAAGAAAAACTAAGTGATTGATGATTAACCTCTTTCCTTGAATTTCCAATCTTCACTTTCTTCCTTTTCTTCTTTTCTTTCCTTCTTCTAAAGCTTCCTCAAGTTGATCTAACAAGCTTTTGTGGACTAGTTTGGGGGCAAGGTAGGGTTAAGTGGTTGGAAGAAAGCTTGAACTCAAGCTTTCATGGAGTTTTTTTTTCCAATAGTGGTGAGAGAGAGAGAGGTGGGCGGCACAATAGGGAAGAAGAAGACCAAAATGATTTTTTTCTTTTCTTTTTTATTATTTTATGTCTTTAAAAATACTTTTGACTTGGTCAATTTAGGTAGGAAAATTAAAATTGTATTTTGATATCATTCATGATGTCATCCAATGATGTTAGCATGATGTAATAAAAATTTTCCTTTTTCTTTTTCTTTTGCATTGATTTTTTTATTAGTTCTTTAATTTAATTCTTGATCCCAAAATTTTCTTTTCTCTGATTTTATTTGACAGTTAGGTCAGGAGTCAGCTCTAGGGGTGAATTGACCAAATCACCCTTCGCTGGTTCAATCCGGTTTGCAAGTTATTCGATATTTCTTTCGAATCCCTGACCTAATTATTTGACCTGCTTAACAACTCTTTTTCGTGATTTTCTCTTTTTCCACTGTGTTCGCAATAGTCCTAAGGACCGCGACATCACATTTTCCTGTTCAAAATTTGAATTTAGATTGACCTCGCAGTCACCTATTGAAAAGGTCACCCATCGCTGTGACTCCCGGCTCATTTAACTCCTTGTGCTTTGTTTTTCTTCTTTATACTTAACTATTAGGTAATTACTATTTATTTTCATTCAGGGCTCTTCTAGGTGTCTTAGACGTGGTTCTAATCCCTTTAATTGTCCGGACCGATACTGGTCACTGGAACAGTAAAATATACCTGGCTATGCAAATAGAGGTGTTACATCTCAGATCTGAAGATTATATGCACTGATATGATATATGATAATGCATTGACAAGAGTAAACTCCATGTACTTGTCATAAGCGTCACTGGTTCGGCCTATTTATCGTGTATAAGTACCTATTATATTTGTTATGTGGCATGAGACTCACCACTCCAACTTATTTATATCTCATATTAATACTTTGGGAACAAACATGATTATAACCTTTATGGATAAGTCATGTCATTTGTAAAAGTATCCTCGATTGTGAACCAATTTATGATACTTTGTGCTATAAATACTGTCACCCATATTCTTAACAACTTAAGAATAGAATTTCTAATAAGATATCAATGGACCTTTTCAATTACACATAAATGGATTATATAAACAGAAAAGTGGAATTGCCTTTTATTAATAAAATATATATAAGATACATACAAAATGATATGCTCTAAGGCATACTACTAATAATCTCCCGCTAGCACTAAAGCCATTCATTACAATATCTTAGACCCATCTTCTAAAGATGTTGGTCTAACTGAGCTTGTGACATAGGCTTTGTGAATAGATCAGCTAGATTTTCGGCTGATGCTATTTTCTGCATACCTACATCGCCTCGTTCAACTATCTCTCTGATAATGTGATAACGCATTTCTATGTGTTTGGATTTCTGGTGAGACCGGAATTCCTTAGCCTGAATGACCGCTCTATTATTATCGCAGTAGAGAGGAACTACTGACTCAATAGAAGGAGTTACTGTAAGTTCTATCACGAACTTCTTTATCCAAAATAATATAAATTATAAGAGCATTTTGGACAATGTTGTTTATACTAATTTTATATACTTGTTAATTTTTTTTATATGCAACTTTCTATGAAATTTTTTATATGATATAATATTATCATAATATATTAATTTTCAATAGCTAATTAAATTTATGCCTTTATTGTCACGATACTAAATTGCTATAACTATATTTTATTTCTATTTAAAATGGATTTGTATTTTTTTTTATATGTTCAGTTATTAAATTTAAACAAAGCGAGAACGCATATTTTAGAAGTTACTGTATATCAATGGATGATATTCACAATCCCTTATATATAATATACTAATTATGCATATTCTAAAAATATTAAAATGGAATAAATAAATTGCCTCATTTTTCCTTGTTGTATATTCATAATTAATTTTAAAATTATCTTTTAAATGAACATATCAAAAAATATATATTCCATGTGAAATATTAGTGATATAATTTTGTTTGAGTGAGTCATAATTTAAATTATTTAATTAATAACATAGACGCAAATAGCTTAATATGATAATAATAATAATAATAATAATAATAATAATAATAATAATAATAATAATAATAATTATTATTATTATTATTATTATTATTATTATTATTATTATTTTAGGTAATTAAGTGCATATAATCTATTTTTTTAAGGAATATATACTCTTATTTATATGTTTAGCTATTTCTTTTTATTTAAAATGCATACGTAAAAATATAAGGTATTTGATGTAAAAAGGGTAAGAAATTATTAATTTTTATTAAATATAGTCCTTCTCAACCTATTAATTTTAGGTTTCTTTATTAATTAGGCGAAAAGAGTAATAATCAATATAATTAAATTAAATTAAATTATATAATATGTCAAGTGTTTGATAAATATCCAAACCTAATATAATAAAGATAAATTCATATTGATTTATAAATTATGTAGAATTAAAATTACTAATGAGTACTAATATAATTAGGATATTTATGTGGTAAATAAACTTTCTCATGCAATAGGTTTTAAAAAAAGAAACTTGATTTTTTAAAAAGAAAAAAACTTGATTTGAATCGTGATATTTTCATAACAAAAAGTTATTTTTATTGGAAAATAAAATTAATTTAAGTTTTTGTATATGAGTAGGATTTTATTAGTCTAGGATTTTTTTTTATTATTTTTAAGATATTCTATTTTGAAATTCTATTAGGATTCCTGTTTCTTATTAGAATTTTATTAACTAAAATTTACTAAAATATATCGATTAACTTAATTTTTATTAGTCAATTAAAATAAAATAAAGTAGTATTTTTTTGTTATATTAATAAATCATTATAGGTATTTTGGCAATCACATTCTTCTTTCTCTTTCCACTTCTATATATATTATAGATTTTATATAAACTCAACTCAACTCAATTAAACTTTTATCTCAAAAATTTGGGGTCAAGTATATGAATTCTCTTTCTCCACTCTAAACAATTTTAGGTTAAATCTTTAGAAATTTGTAATACTTCTATGTCATGTTGTACTACTCTCATCGAAATCAGTTTAGGTCTACCCCTTCTTTTCTCTCTATCCTCTAACCTAATGTACTCTATTTGTCTAATCGGAGTTGGTATCAAAATTTTTAATATTATGATGATTTTAAAATTAAAATTAATGAGTATGTAAACTTAAATAAAATTTTTAATTTTAATGCTTTTATATTTCAATATAATCTAAATACATAATTTATTATAAAAAATTAAATACACAATTAATTATATTATAAAATTTTTAATTTTCAATATACTATAATAATTTTAAAATTCGAATAATAGGGTCATAGAAGAGTTAAAGATGATTTTTTAATTAATTTTTTTCCTTTTCAAATTAAAATGTAATTATATGATGACAAGAATTTTAATTTTTTCTTATAGTGAATATTTTTATGGATTTTACAATTTATGGTTTCTTTTTAAGTTAAAATTCTTACTATTTCTCCCTTAAATATACAATATTTATGTGATATTGATTAATTCAAATTTTATTAGGATTTTTTTACTTATTAAAATTTTATTAATTACAAATTATAATTAATCAAAATTTTATTAGCCAATTAAATTAAAATTAATCTTTTATTGTTATATATTAAATTTATCATAGTTATTTATAAAAATTTTCAATATATATATATATATATATATTGGGGATAAATCAATTTTAAATAAAAGAGACTTTAATTTTTTTTTACTTTTTACTAATAATTTTATTATATTTTATAAAAATAAATAAAAAGTCATAAGTGGAGTTTCTATTAAATTAATATTTTTAAATTATTAAATTTAAATTAATTAATTAATTAATTAATTATTTTTATAATAACTATATCAAATTAAATATATAAAATATAAATAATGAATGACATTTTGATTTTCTACATGCAAGTATGAGATTTCATTTGTCAGGAGAACCAACAAGTAACCACCCTGTTAGTGTGAGCCTAGAAATTCGCTAGTGTTAGGTTCTGGATTTGGGCTATGGCGTTGTCGAAGGTGATGGCGACCTCGTCAACGACGAATCCCGATCCGCCACGTCAACCCTCTTTATGTTCCTCTCTCTCCATCCCGCTCGCCGATCTCCAAAACCAAAATCAAAACCAAAACCAATTCTCTTCTTCTCAGAGCCGTTTGCTCTCCGTGACTATGGACGATCTCTTGAAAAACATCTACTCTTACCCTACTCAACTGACACCAAACGATCTCCACGTGCCATCCTTCTCCAGTGGCGCGTCTATCTCACGCGACGGCGGCTTCCCTTTGCTTAAGGAGGCTGCTAGCAAGTCCGTTGATGAAGTTTGGAAGGAGATAGTGGCTGGCGGGGATCAGAGGCGGGAGGGAAATTGTGGTGGTGGTGGTGGAGGAATCGAGGGGATGACTTTGGAGGATTTTTTGACTAAGGCCGGTGCGGTGAGGGAGGAGGATGTTAGAGGGGTTGGAGTTCCGGTTCAGGTGGGGGCGGCTGTAGGAGCTTATGGTGTGGATAGCAATAGCAAAATAACCAATGATAATAATAATTATGACAACGGAGAATTTCAAGGGGCGGGAAATGGGATGATGATGGTGGCGGAAGGAGGAAAAGGGAGGCAGAAGAGGAGGGCTGTGGAGGAGCCTCCAATGGATAAGGCCACCCAGCAGAAGCAGAGGAGAATGATCAAGAATCGTGAATCTGCTGCCAGGTCTAGGGAACGTAAACAGGTTTTCTTTTTTTCTTTCTTTCTTTTCTGTTTTCTTTTGCTCATAATTTTAATTTTCATGATTCTGTTTGGTTGATCAGAATTCTTCATTCTCTAGTTTTTTTTTTATTTTTTTTTATTTTTTTTATTTTAAAAGGGGTTTTGGTTGTCAGTTTTGACTCTGCTTGGTTACTGAAAAGAATTCATTTCTCTGTGTCCCGATTCTCTCTTTAAGGAGCATAGGCTAGCGTGTCAGGTAAATGTTTGTTTAGAACTTTGAAGCTTTGGGTTTAAGTGTACAAATTCTGTGAACTGAACACAGTGATAGTGTGTTCCTTGCTAGTATTTTTATGAATAGGATTTTAAGGGGGTAAATTGACTTCTGATAAGAAAACAGCATTTATCAAGGGGTTAATGGCTATTATTCCCCTGTGGTTTAGTCATAGTTACTACTAAGCCCTGACTGTTTCAAAATCGAACTAAGATATTCCTGTAGTTTATTTCTGTTAACTACAAAGCCCCTCCATTAAAATTTGGGGCCTTTTTCTATTAGTCAGTAAGAAATTAGCTGGTCAAATGGCTTGAATGTTTACTTAATCCCTAAAATGCCCATAAAATCCGACTCCCAAACCTTTTGATACTTTTGAAGTAAAGAAAGTTGGCTTCCCATCATTCTTTCTCATGTTATTGCTTTGCTAAAAGGGTAGAGGGGCAAGCTGGGGTCAAAGAACAATGAAGAAATGAAAGGGACAGTGACTGGGGTCAAAGAGCAGAGAAGAATCAAAGGTGAAAGTGGCTGGGTTTTGGAGTTGGTAGGTTTTGGAATTTAAACAAGGGTAACTTATTCTGAATTTGTGTGCTTCTGGATCTGTTTCTTTCCAAGAAACAAAGGAGAAAAATAAAAGAAAAATAGTAAAGATAATTTCAAAGAAGGGATGCAATGCCGAGGCTCTAATCCATGGAGAATTGGGAGAGAGAAAAATAGCTTTGGGACTCAAACCCTAGGCTTTGACACGATGTTGACATTTAGAATAATAGAAAAGATAGGAGAATGGTTTATGTGGTTAGGCTACCAAGAGCATTCATCCACGGAGACAAAACCTCAAAGATTTACATTTCATTCATTTGCTGTTTTACATAATACATAAGATTCCATATTGATAATGGAAGATACAAGATATATATTACATGATATTAGTAAACCATAAATCATTCCTAAGCCATTGATTTTTCTAATCAAAATATATGATCTTTTCATAATCATGAGATTTTTTAGTATGATACATATCCCATGAATTAAGTGAAAATTTCATCAATTCCAACATATTGAGTCATTTTACCATAAAAAAACTGAGAAATAGTGAATTGAAGATTGTAATGTTTTTATGAGAGTTGATGTTCATCTTATTTGTATTTGATTCTTATGGTTGTAATTTATTTAATCTTGATACTCAGGCTTACACTGTTGAGCTAGAATCCTTGGTGACACAACTTGAGGAGGAGAATTCACGTCTATTAAGGGAAGAGGTAATTCTTTTTAAAAATGTTTTGTCCTTTGATCTTGTTTGTAGTGATTAATGCAAGGCTTCAGTAAAGTAAGAGCTGTTTTGTTCCTTCAAGTTTTTTATACTATTTAATTACAACACCTCACCCACACCAACACGCCCGGCCGCCCCCCACCAACAAAAAAAAAAAAAAAGAGAGAAGAGAAAAGAAATTTTACAATGTCAATGTTGATTTAACAAATTGCTATATTAACTGATACTGATAGTTGCCTTAACCTTAACACCATGTGGCAATATTGATTGGATGAAGCTTTAAATGATAGTAGAAAGGTGCATTAATTAGAAAAATAAACATAGTAAGATTGAATAGACAAAAAAAAAGTTCTCTCTTTGCTTTAAATGTTACATATACAACAAAGAATTAGCTAGCTGTTATGGTTTTCTGACGTTGGCTAGATATTTCCAATTGTGTATCAAGAAACGGTTGAAATAGCGATTATGGCTGATTCAAATTGTAAACATTGTAATGGTCGATACAGTTGAGCACACATGAAGAAGGAGAGAGTGATGTAGAATAGGTTACGGGATTGGTTGTTAGGATTCAGTTTGGGCTATTTTGAAAGCTAAGGAAAGTAGAAACTCTGGTAGACAACTCAGTTTTCCAATAAACTACGATTTGGAAGCAAAATATCATGAGAGGCAAATGTTTGAGGAGTTGTTTGAATGTTGGTCATTGTGAATTGCACAATTAACAGGAAAACAAGAGGGTTTAGGCTTCACACCTAAACTTCCTTAGGTATCATACTTGGGTGCATCATATAGCCTGAGTATAGATTTTTATACACTCAAAGACCAAAGTAATACTAAACCTTCAAAATATTGGACACTTAGGTTGTCCTAATCATGGTTTCAAATCACGGTCACAGTTGAGCTCATGGTCATAGGTAGCAAAAATAGACCTATAACGGCCATAACTTAATGGTAACGGCCTATCGCTATGCAATTTTTTTTTTAAAATTGCAAAGTTCATGAAATGAATAAATATTTAAAGATGTAATTAAAACTAAGATACACAACTATATATTAATAATAAGTATAAATATATCAAATAAAAATACTAAATCCATCATTCTTAGACATCATTAGCATTAGTTAATTTAAACCTAAAATAACTATGTAAATAGTAAAGAACTAGCCTTATTACCACCAAAATGAGTGTAGAAAGTTATTGATTATCTTGACTTTGATCCTAGGATTGGGCCCATAGTTACCTGAAATGCAGTACTCTTGAGTCGCAGTATGGGTGAGTGATACGCGATACGCTACTTAATTAAATATAGGATACGCAAGGGGTAGACTTAGTTGGTATGTCAATTCAGTTCGCAGTATGTTAATTCAATTCGCAGTACGCCAATTAATTCGTGATAGATAAATTATATTTATATTTAATTATTTTTTAATTTTACTTAGCATAATATAAAATTGAACTCAACTCAATTCAACAAAGCCTTTATCTCAAAAATTTATTGGGATCGGCTATATGGATTTTCTTTCTCCACTCTAAACGATTTTGGGTTAAATTCTCGAAAATATGTAATGCTTTTACGTCATATTGTACTACTCTCCTCCAAGTCATTTTAGGTCTACCCATTCTTTTTTTCTATCTTCTAAACTAATGTGCTCTAATTGTCTAACTGGAGCCTCCGTATGTCTACGCTTCACATGACCAAACCACCTCAATTTCTCTTCTCTCAATTTATCCTCAATTAGCACCACGCTTATCTTTTCTCTAATACTCTCATTACGGACTTTATTTAGTCTAGTATGGCCACTCATCCACCTTAACATTCTCATCTCCGTAACTCTCATCTTAGACATATATGGCTCCTTCATTGCCCAGCACTCACTGCTATATAACATGGCCGGTCGTATGACTGTACGGTAAAATTTTTCTTTTAATTTATTGAGAATCTTGCGATCACATAAAACTCTTGTGGCATGTTTCCATTTCAACCATCCGACTTTAATCCTCTGACTTACATCCTCCTCACATCCTCCATCTACTTAAAGGATTGAGCTGAGATATTTAAAGTGATTACTTTGGGGCAATACCACTCCATACAAGCTAACTCCTTCCCTATCACCAGTTCGGTCTTCACTAAACTTGCAATGCATATATTCTGTCTTCTTTCTACTTAACTTGAAGCCCTTTGATTCTAGAGTACTTCTCCAAAGCTTTAGCTTTTTATTGACTCTTTCTCGCGTCTCATCTATCAGGACTATATCATCCGCAAACATCATGCACCAAGGAATACTCTCTTATATATGTTTCGTCAATTCATTTAGAATTAATGTAAAAAGGTAAGGGCTAACAGCTGAACCTTGGTGTCAACTGAGATAGGAAAATCTCTTATGTCCCCTCCTATTGTGCGCACAATAGGAGTTGCTCCTTCATACATATCTTTCAATATATGTATGTACCAAATAGATACCATCTTTTGTTTTAACACTCTCCATAAGACATTTTTTGGAACACTATCATAAGCATTCTCCAAATCGATAAAAACCATATGTAGATATTTCTTCATATCTCTATATTGCTCCATCAAGCTTCTAATGAGAAAGATCGCTTCCATAGTTGAACGACCGTGCATAAAGCCAAATTGATTGGGAGAGATAGAAGTGTCATGACACAGTCGATGTTTCACAATTCTCTCTTACAACTTCATAGTATGGCTCATGAGTTCAATTCCCTAATAGTTTAAGCAACTCTGTATGTTTTCCTTATTTTTAAAAATAGGTACTAAAATACTCCTCCTCCATTCATCAGGTATTTTTTTTAGGTTTAGAATCTCATTAAACAATTTAGTTAACCATGCTACTCCCACACTTCAATTGGTATTCCATTGGGTCCATAGGCTTTATTCACTTTCATTCTCTTAAGTGTTTCCTTTACTTCTAAAGATCTAATCCTTCTAGTGTAATTCACATTCTTTTTTACTGCTTTGTAGTCTATATTCACACTATTACTACTTTGACTATTATTAAAGAGATCATCAAAATAATTTCTCCATCTTTCTTTATTGTCCTCATCTTTTATCAACATTCTTTCTTTTTTATCCTTAATGCACCTAACTTAATTGAGATTTTGACATTCTTTTCTCTTATCCTTGCTAATCTATAAATATCTTTCTCCCCTTCTTTAGTTCCAAGTTTCTCATATAACTTTTCAAAGGCCTGAGTTCTTGCTTGGCTAACTGTCTTTTTGCCTCTTTCTTTACTATCTTGTACTGTTCAGAAGCCTCATTATTATCACACTTAGGTAATTTCTTATATCATTCCCTCTTTCTCTTCATTGCCTTTTGTACTTCCTCATTCCACCATCATCTCTCTTTTGAGGGTGGTCCATGTCCTCTAGGCTCTCCAAGTATTTTTCTAGCTACTTCTCTAATCTTTGATGCCATCTGTATTCATATACCATTGGTCTCCACATCCAGCTTCCATGCTTCGAACTCGAAAAGTTCATTTTTGAATTTCACTTGCTTTACTCCTTTGAACTCCCACTACTTTGTTTGAGCTATAATATTTCTTTTAGCCTTACTTGAGTTGTTCCCAAACTTGACATCCAAGACCGTTAATTGATGTTGACTTGTCAAAGCCTCTCCCAGAATAACTTTGCAATCCTTGCATAGAGCTCTATTTGTCTTCCTGGTTAAGAGGAAGTCAGTTTGGCTTCTATATTGTCCACTTTTGAAAGTCACTAAGTGCGACTCCCATTTTATAAAGTAGGTATTTGCTAGTATTAGGTCATACGCCATGGCAAAATCCAGGATGCTTTTCCTCTCCTTATTTTGGCTACCAAAACCAAAACCTCCATAAACATTTTCATAATTTTACTTATCACTTCTTACATGTCCATTCAAATCTCCATCGATGAGAACATTCTCTTTATTCGATATGTTTTGCATTAGATCATCCATATTTTCTCAAAACCTTTGTTTACTTTCAGTATCTAGTCCTATTTGTGGGGTATAAGCACTAACTACATTTATTGTTTTTTCTTCTAGTACTAGCTTTACTAGTATAATTTTATCTTCTACTCTTTTTATAGCTATTATGGCATCTTTTAATGTTCTGTCTATGATCATGCCCACTCCGTTCTTGTTCCTCTCTTTTTCAGTAAACCACAATTTGCATCCTGAATTATCCACTTCCTTACTTTTCTCTCCTACTCATTTAGTCTTCTGAATGCAAGCAATATTCACCGTTCTCCTTCTCAAGATATCCACAAGCTCCATTAATTTTCTTGTAAGTGATTTAACATTCCAAGTACCAACCCTGATTCTCCTCTTATACTGTTCCTTCCTAATTGATCTTCTTCTATGATATTTTCTATTATTCTCTATGCCTATCTTGTGTTCTGTTCCACTATCTGTTCTACTATCTATTTTGTGGACTAACTTCTTTACCCACGCCCGTCCATGATGTGAGAACTCTTGTTCATTTAACACCACACCTGGGCGCCGGCATGGCGTGTCGCTTTCGGTGAACGCTCTACATCCTTGTATATTTCTCACTACACCTGGGCTCTGATGTAGTGCATCGTAAGTAGAGGACGCCTCAACGTTTATATCGTAAGAATCCATATCATGAGCTGTGTGACGAAATTTTTACGCTGGTTGTCACCTACCGCAACCCTCCTCCTTTATCCGGACTTGGGACCGGTTAAGCACAAACTACTTGGGCGAAGTTTTACTTAGCGTAATATATTTATAAAAAATTAAATATATTAATTTAATATAATAATTAATTAATATGATATTTTTTAGCATAATAAATATATTATTCAAAATTGAAATTTCATTTTATTGCTATTATTTTTTAATATTAAATAATATAATTTTAAATATTTAAAAATATAATTAATAATTAATAGTGTTTATATTTTCTAAAATGTTTTACTTTTTTGAATAATATATTAATTAAAAATATTTATTATATATTAAATACTCTCAAACCCAAGGAATACTTACCCTAACCTACTTACATAGAAAAGGAAAAGTCACTACACGTGTACATCTACCTATTAGTATAGAAAAAGAAAAAAACAAATACACACTCAATCAAAACAGCTCAAATTTTTCGGGCATGATTTCTGCTCCTCCTCCTCCTCCTTCTAGTTTTGGGTGTTGCTGCTTCTTCCTCTTTTGGGTAGAATCAAATGGAGAGCAAGAGTTGGAACACCAATTTTAGCAATCCAGATCGCGTTCCAAGGCCATTTGGAAAGCCGAAGAACCGTGTTTTGGGACACGTCATCCAGTTCGTGATTCGTAGGGGGGAGGAGCGAATTAGGTAACTATGATTGGACCTCGCTGCCTTGGAGCTTTGCAAATTGGCAAAAAACCAGCAACAATTACAAATAACTCACCCTTCGCAAAAATTTGAATGTGGAAGTATTGATTTGCTCTCCTTCACTTCAAAACCACCTTGTCAATTTGATGATATAAGTGATTGAGCTAAGGAATTTGTAAAGAAATGAAGTCTTTCACTAGTGAAAATTGAGAAAATTGAGAGAAAATGCTAGAAAGGAAGTGTAAAAAGTTGACAGAATAAAGCCAATATGTTGCCTCTGCCGAAAACCAACACTCAAGTTGCTGCCTTTGGGGGGAGGAAAAAAAAAAAAAAACCTTCAGCTACTGCCTCAAGTGATAACAATGCATAAAAGAGCCAAAAGATGTTGCCTCTTGAGAATAATAGTAGGTAATAGCCATTATGGCTACTTAACAGCTGCGGCACCCCATTTTTTTAAAAGTCTGTTATTTAATGACCTTAACAGTAATGGTAGGCCATTTTTCCTATAAATAATGGTTTTTTAAAATCATGGTCCTAATCCTTTGCTAATGGGAGTCATGGGACTCCCATAGAAAATTAACAGGATTAATATTCTCCTAGACAAACAAGGAGTTAAAAAGAAATCCTAAAGACACCATCCAACCCATTCTAGCAAAGTTGAAAACTACAAGAATACCCCTGAGACATAAGACATTGTAATATGCTAGACTGGCTACTAACTTATTGAAATAAACACGTAATACTACGTTAATAATATAAATTAAGTAATTGTCCAAATAATCGATACATGACATTTAGACTGTAATTCTATATTTCTAGAGTCTTTTTTAGTATTCTTCAGCTCAGTTCTATTTGCATAATTCTTTTTCTGTTAAGAATCTAATTTGGTATGTCAAAGTCTATCTCTTGAATACTAACTTGAGGCAACAAAATTTTAGCATCTGTGGCACCTTGAACAAAATGGAGTTGAGACTTCTTTTTCCCTTCTATTTTCCTTTTTTCATTTTGGATCTTGCCTATCCTTGCATCCAAAGCTGCTTTTGAAAGTTTAGCTGGTTAAATGCTATCTTGTACTATTTCGTCAGTCAACTGCTTAGAAATGAGAAAAATTGCTGTTATTTTCAAGGAAACCATTTCATGTGGGACTCGTTAACTCATTTGAATCTTACTTATATCGTCCTTAAAGCAGTCTTTATGTTGCACAGTGTAGTTAAAAGCGCTTACAAAAGTGCAGCAACAAATATGAAAGCGCTTTTACATATGCAAAGCGAAGCGCATTTAGTGAAGTGAGGGCTTTTTGTGCTTAAAGCTCAAAGCACAAGAAAAGTGTAAAGAAAAAGCACAAAGCGCAAAAGAAAAGTGCAAAGTGTAAAGAGCCTCAACTTCAAGGCTAACGTTGGAAGATGTTGAGATAGATGAAGATATTAATGGAAATGGATCTTATTGTGGAGATGAGGATGAAAGTGTTGGGGACTTTCATGGGAAATTTATAAAGATCTAATGACTATGAATTTGAATGCTAAAAACTTTTGAATGTTTGATGATTTCTTAACGGTTTAAATTTTATATAGAGGATTGTAGTTTCTTTGCATGGTATATCATTATTTAATTTTTTAATAATTTTGCCCTTCCTTCAATAAAGCAAGCACATTTTTTGTGCTTTAAGAGGTAGGGTGATGTGTTACATAACAACCTGCACACTTAGTGAAACAAAGGAATAGAGAGAGAAAGAGAGAGAAATAGATCAGAAAAGAGATAGATTGGATGAGAAGAAAAGAGAATATTCAGAGATGAGAGAAAAATATTCTTGTTTATTGATTCTTAGAATTGCCTATTCTAATACAGATATACTCTATTTATACACTCCTGACCACTATAACTACTTTGGACTTTTCTCTTAAAAAGTTGTAACCACATACCACCCTCACTATTCTACCCCTTCCACACACAATTACAAACCTTATTCTCCTTACTAGTATTCATTACATTCCCTACTCCTTGAAATCATTCTGGTCCTCAAGAATGAATAAGGAATGGTGCAACACTGAAATTATTGATTGTGCACAATAGACCAGCACCAAAATGTCAATCCGTTTCCTTCGTCATAGTAATCTTTCTTTCTTGTCTTCTCCATCTTTCAAATACATCTTGTTTGAGAATTACAGATGCAATGTTCTTCAAAATTAATTTCTTCTTCTTCAGCCTTATTGATATCTCCCATTTATCCTCTATGGACATTAGGAACTCACAATAGTAAAACTCACAATCATGGTTCTCTTGAATTAGTAAACTCCATCCATTCCCATTGCTCCCAAAAATTTCAGGTTTTTGGACTCTAGATTGTGCAGCTTCCAACACTTCTTCCATTCCTAATTGAGGCAAAATCATCATTTGTGTCATTGAGCAAAGGAATTCCACTTCATATTCAGCTCTTATTCTCCCCATTGAATAGTCTAGTTGCTTCATATGAACTTTACTGGAGGCTTCAGTAATGTTATCGTTCTCAAAACCCTGAGTATTCTCATCATTTGCACCATTAACATTATTCTCAAAACTCTGCTGAATGGAATCTTCAAGAAATTGAAATTTTTGCTTCTCCTTTTGAATCGACTTCTTCACATCTCCATCCCCATAATCTTATCATCAAGAAGGACAATCTCCTTCTTAGCAGCACTCTCCTTGCTCTTTTCCAATTTCTTGTCATCACCCCAATAAACTTTAGTTCCATGATTGTTGTTTTCTATAGCTTCATCATTCTCCTCCCCAAAAACCTCACTTATACTAGACATATGAGGAAGAAAATCCTGCTCCAGATGTTGTAATGTTTTCCTTTCTTGGCAAGACACAATTCCAATGCATCTTCATTAGTAAAGGCAACAATATTTTCTGTTTTCTTTCCATTTTCTGTAAAACCTCCTAGAATTTGGGATCTCAGCTCCAAATCTTGAAATTGACTTTTGGATTGCGCCTCTTGAAACAATTTATCCCTCCTTTCTATTTGCTCTTCTAACAACTTATCTAATTTTTTCCATTTTTGATATAGCAACTCCTCTAAGCATTCTGTTATTCTTCTTTCAAAAATTTCTAGCATTCCCTTAAGATCCTTTTGTTCTCAAGATTGTACTCCCATGGTTTGATGCTCTGATTGTATTTTACTTCCAAGAAAATTTGAGAAAGAAAATTTAAGGAGGAAAATAGTAAAAGATAATCAGATCTGAGCAGGGATAAGGAATTGATACTGGAATTGGAAGAAAATCACAGAGAAAGGAAGAAGAAAAATTGTGACAAGAAGAATAGAGAAGAAATTACAGAAATAGAAAGAACATATTTTGTAGAGAATGAAGAAAGATTGAGCAGAGAGAGATTTTTTTTTTTTTTTTTTAATTTTATTTCAGATGTTTCTTGAATTTGACAAAACAGGTCTTGATTTTGAAATCCTAAAAGGGTAGAAATTGAAAATAGGGAAATTGAGAAGAATTTGATAGGGGAAAACAGAGTAAGGCAGCTCACAAGAGAAAAGAATGAGGGAGAGGAGGAAAATTTTCAAGAATTTCAAGAAACAGGTTTCTTGAAATGCTGGAAATAAGAAATTAAAGAAGGGAATAGAAGAAAGAACCAGAAAGTGACAGAAGAAGAAAGAATTTGATTCAAGAATTTCAAGAACGAAAGAAAAAAGAAGAAGAAATTGAGGTGAGAAAGGGAAGAAATTTCAGGGAGAGAGGAAGAAGAAAAGAAGGAATAGAGGGAAAGAAGAGAGAAAGAGAGAAGAGCAGAGAAAAACCTGGAATTCTGGAAGTTTGCAACACTCTCATGAATCTGCCTAGAGTTGTGACTCCAACAGAAATATTGGAAACAAACCCAACTAAGATCAAAGCTCTGATACAAAATTGTTACATAACAGCCTACACACTTAGTGAAACAAAGGAATAAGGAGAGAAAGAGAGAAATAGATGAGAAAAGAGATACATTGGATGAGAAGAGAAATAGATTGGATGAGAAGAGAAGCGAATATTCAGAGATGAGAAAAACATATTCTTGTTTATTGATTCTTGGAATTGCCTATTCTAATACAGATATACTCTATTTATACACTCCTGACCACTATAACTACTTTTGACTTTCTCTTAAAAAGCTATAACCACATACCACCCTCACTTTTTACTCCTTCCACACACAATTACAAACCGTATTCTCCTTACTAGTATTCATTACATGATGCATCACTATGAGTGTGCCTTACGCTTTTAACTACCTTGGGTGCACAACCATTTGTTTTGGACTTCTGGTCAATTTATCAGAAACAAGCTTGCCTTCTTTTTTCCCTCAACAACGTTCTTGATGTGGAATTCATTGTTTCATGCTATATCAAAAGCTTCTTGTTGCCCTTTTTAACTGCCAATTTGCAATTTTAGGCTCCTGATTCTGACGTCCCAGCTTTTTTTTGCCCTCTACTTTTTCCTTTTCTACTGGATGTTTTGGAGCTTTTTGGCTGTATTTACTGTATTACATTATACGCATGCTCTATTAACCTTTGCATTTTCTATTTCAGCCTTTTTCTCTTCATACTTCTTAATGTCAAGCGATTGGCCTCAAAACAATTTTTTTTTCTCTCCAATTAAGAAGGTATATGTGTTTTCTCTTAACCTTTGTGATTGACATCTTGTTCATAGAGACTAGGTCTCTAAGAAGGATGTGATCTTGCATAGGTATGACATTGCAAAGTGTATGTTCACTGTAAGTACCAAATTCCAAATGGGATTAATTTTGCTCATTGTCATTGAACTTATTCTTAATGTACTCATTAAACTTCAATTGGTTACTTAAAAGTCTCTGAAAATTAATTTAAATATCAGTAATAGTTCTTTTTATATGCTTGGTCAAATATCTCAAAATTTTGACATAAATAATAAAAGTTAATTTTTTAAATAAGATTTGCATTATTGTTATAAATTTTCATTCTTTTCTCTTCCCACTTATTGTCCCTTTCCTCTCACACAAACTTTCTCTACTACATCTTAGTTCAGATTTAATTAAAATTCACTAATAAATTATATAAATCAATGACAAGAGAAGCTTTAATTTAAACCATGGTTTTAAAAATCGTAGGGTGAGTAACACATTAAAATTACATAATGAAAATTGATAGGAGCAATCCGATTTTTAATGATTAATCTATAGCAAGATTCAAAAATCATAGGGAAATGGCGATACGAAATTTGATGTATGTGCATATTTGTTGACAATCATAAATTTTTGTTTTTTCCTCCCATTGTTTGGTTTTGTTTGTCCTTGGGCAAAGATGGATGCAACTGAAAAGAACGAGTTCCTACCCTTTTTGGAGAATTGATGCACCTTCAGTTCTATTCATAGGAGGAAGAAGAAGAAGAACAAGACAGGGAGGAAGAGAAGGGTAGACGTATTTGTTGATAGTGTTGTTTGTATTTTTATTTTTTCATTGTAAACCTTAGTGACAACTAGAGGAGCTGGAGAAAGAGAACATGCTTTTCTTTTCTTTTCTTTCCTTTTTAATATATAAGTATGGGCTAGGGATTTATTTTTAGTTTTGAAACTTAATACATACTATAGTTATGTTATATGGTTACTTTCAGCCCTATATATCAATATAAAATTTGTTTAAAAGTTATTTAAATTTAATATAAAAATTATTTGAAAAGTTAGTTCTGTTAATGTTTTATTTAGAATAAATTATTAAAATTATATCTTTGACCTTTTCTCCACTATAAATTTTTAGATATATATTATTTTGATGATGTTTAGTTCAATCCTTGATTTCTTGTTGAATTTAGTCATTTTGCTAATGGATTAACAAAATTCAGAGTGTTGGACAATTTAGTCCAATTCTATAATATTGTTTTCAATTTCGAAACCTTTTTGCATTATTTAAAACCCTTTTTAAATGCTATCACTTTGCCATCACCCGATGATTCTTGAATCCATAATGCACAACAAGAGAGTTAGTTGGTGAGAGGGAGAGGAGAGAAATCTATGGCTATTGGAGTGCATCACATAACAGATTGAAGAGTAGTATCAACTGCTTCCACCTTTATGGCTGTTAGAATGCATCACACAACGGATTGAAGAGTAGCATTAACACCTTCTGATGCAGACCAACTTTCAGATCGGCACTGTGAATATGATGTAGGATAGCTTGCTAACAGCACTATGAGCAATAACCTATGAGACGAATAGCGCCTATGAACAATAGTTGATGAATAGTACCAATGAGCAATAAATAAGAACTAATTCTTCAGATTCAAATGTCCATATGCATTACAACTTGGTTAGAATTGGATCACACAATCCAATGCTGTAGAGTTGTTGGTATTTTATTCAATAGATAACAAAATTGAATTTTGAGCATTACAATCATAGGTATTTATACTCATAAATCATAAACCTTTTATGACAATGGATTCCAAAACTAATATAAATCCTTTAATGATTTAGACTAGCAAACAAAATTTCCTAAACTCAAGATTTAGACTTCCAAAGGAAACTCAAATTAAGAATTAAAAAATAAAGAACCAAAGACATCTGGTCAGATCTTCTAATAGAGTTGAATATTACAAAATTACCTTAGAATTGAGTATGATTGAAATATATTTTGATAATATTCTAATAATAAAATATTGAGTTAATATAATTTATTATTTGAGAAAATAATTAGTACTTTTTTTGTCATTTTAATAATAGATGTACTTATAAATTGTTTATAAACATTTTAACTAAACACGTAACTGTTTAAAATTTTAAGTGCTTATAAGCTTAAATTAAGCGCCAGGTGCTTATAAGTTAAATCAAACACCCTCTTAGAAGTTGCATTGTACAAAATTACTAGCAACTAGTTTATGAATAATATAAATATAACTCTTTAAGGATAGGGGGTATTGTATGATATTCCTTATAAACTTTTTTGGACCATAATGCTAAGCTTCTCGGATCTTTGAAATTGACATTCTTGAGTTCTTTTTTTGCATCAGAATAATACTTGTACTTGTAAATGGTAATTGATGAATAGTACCATTAATAGTAATGATTAGCATCGCTCATGATAAATAAAGAATTTAGGCTTCTCACCTAAAAATATATACTTAAAACTCTTATTTGAGTCTGACGGAAAAATATTCTAGAAACATTTTGTTCATTTTTCCGTGTCCAGGAAACTTGGTAAATAAATATGTTTTTATGCTTAAAAGGGAAAACTAGCCGGTTTCAATAAAAATGGCATGGTTTCATAATGTGAAGTAATCTTTTGAACATATTACAAACTCATAAAAAGAGAAGATCCTATGAAGAGGATCAATAGCCACACATCCATTATTTTACTACTATTAGAATGCTAGCTTTATGATTACTGTGATTATGTGAGTGATTGTGTGCTATGATCTTGAGAGTAAATTTAGGTTGTAATTATGTAATCTTCTATATTAGTGTATCAACAAAAGATTAGGCAATTTTTCCCACATTCTTCCTTTATTTTTCTTCTCACATTTTTCCTCTGTTTTTCTTTTTTTTGTTCTAGTTTTACATGGTACTAGAGCCTTAAGGTTTGATCCTTTGTCCCTTTTTTCTTCGCCTATTCTTGCTCTAAGAAACAAAAACAAACAAAACTACCAATCAATGAACTTTTGAGAAACAAATAGACTCACCACATATCCCATCAGCCTTCCTAGATGCCGATCGACCCTTGCCCAAGACTTTTTGTGCTTTCACTCGCTATAGAGTTTCTAATGTATTGTTACTATGTTTTGCAAGGGCCGTAAATATTGATAATTGCATATGCATTGATGGTAATGGCAAATTAGTAAATGTTTTCATGTTGATTTCTACAATAGTTACAGTGCTCTCCATATTTACTTTGTCATTTATTTATAAGTTGCCTGAGAAAGCTAAATTGTAATTTCAGGTTGAGCAAAAGAAGAAGAGATTTAAAGAGGTATGTTTATTTATACATGCTAAATCCCAAACAAGCCCACAAATTATATTTGCATATACATTTTTCCTTTGATAAATTCTTGCATGCAATCAATCCATTTAAAAAAAACAATATTCATTGAATTAAGTCCAAAATGGTTAATTAAAGAGTGTGTTATAGCAAACTCTAGCAATTGTGGTGCTTTATAGCTGTATATATTTGCCTTTTCTCCTTTTTCGGGCAAGCAATCTAAATGGGAAATGATGCTGGTTGTGGATTTTTCCTGCGTGTATGGATTTGCAAGACAAGAGAGAATACCGGGTGGATTAGCTTTAGCAATGCTTAAGTCAGTATGGGTATTGAGTAGAATATAAAATTGACTAAATAGAATCTTACCTGAATGTGAAAGCTTGAGCTTCTTCTATAGGTATCGGAAAGACTGCTATTTGGAATAGGATTTAGCATTTGAGATAGGATTCCTATTTTGGAGGACGTCTAATTAGAGTGAGATTCATAATCCTGAATAAGGTGAGATATTTATCCTTAGTGGATAATATTTATATTAGATTAGGACTCGAATATTTTGGAGTAGTACTTTTGGGTGGTATTGTATCATTAGCTCTCCTCGAGTACGAATCTTTAGGTTCACTATCTAATAAGGTGTTAGATGATAGAGTTCTTACAACGTCATAAAGCTTTTAGAGATTTTTAGGAAAACCATTACTTTAAAATTTTGGGCGAGTTATCGCCTCAAATATTTTTGTTGGCGTATTGTTACCTTAATGGTGGCTGATTATTGTCTTGAAAACACTAGTGGTGGACTATTACCTTTAAGGTAGGGCATTCTAACTCCTTTACATGGTGGATTTTTGCCATTATTAAGTGGCTTATCTAATGCCTTGATGGCGAACTTATGCCTTAAATGGCTTATTGAAGCCTCTTTGGATGAATTTATGCCTTGGATCGCTTATCGACGCCTATTTGGGTGGACTTGTATCTTAGGTGGACTGTCTACTCCATTTGGTGAATTTATGCCTTAGATGGCTTTGTTTACGTCCCTTGGGCAAACTTATGCCTTAGGTAAGTTTTCAACACCACTTGGCAGGCTTGCCATCACCTTTTTAGGAGGATTTGTGCCTTAGATGGCTTATCAACACCTATTTGGGTGTACTTATGCCTTGGATCGTTTGTGAACGCCTTCATGGCGGACTTATGCCTTAGATGGCCTATTAACACATCTTTGGGTGGACTTATGCATTGGATGGTTTATTGATGCCTTTATGGTGAACTTATGCTTGTTCGGTGGCTTGTCAACACTTTTATGGCGAACTTATGTCTTGAATGTCTTGTCGATGCCTTCATGGCAAACTTATGCCTTAGATGGCTTGTCGACATCTCTTTGGGTAGACTTATGCCTTTTGGGTGGCTTGTCAACGCTTTTGTAGTGGACTTATACCTTGAATAGCTTGTCAATGCCTCTTTGAGCAGACTTATGTCTTGGATGGTTTTTCGACGCCTTCATGGGCGGACGTGTGCTGTTGGTGGCTTTGTCGACACTTTATAAGCAGACGTGTGCTATTGGTGGCTTTGTCGATGCTTTATGGGTGGATGTATGCTGTTGGTGGCTTTGTCGACGCTTTGTGGGCGGATGTGTGCCGTTGATGGCTATGTCGACGCCTTATGGGCGGACATGTGCTGTTGGTGGCTTTTTGGTGGGCATTGTGGCCCTCAGAGATTTTTCTGCAAAAATAATACTTGTGCAAACTTTTACAAATAATAAATAATGTAATATATCAAGTGTATATTTCATATTTCAAGTATGTCTAAATATTGATCTTAATTAATAATAAAAGGCCTTCATATTTGAAAGTAATACATTATACTTGTATTGAAATATTTATGCATGCATGTGTATATAAATTTATTTAATTTCAATTAAAAGCCTGTATCTTTATTTAAGATCAAGGGAGATATTGAAACAGAGAAATTTAGAGCACTAAACTCTGAAATGAGTGTATATATCCCCATAACTAATTAATTATCGTTGATGATAATATTAAATTAAGTAATATAATCCAGTTATAAATGTACAATTACCTTTTTTTAATTCTTGCAATAGCATCCATATATAATTAAAAGGGAGAACTATGGCTCCTTGTAATTTCTAGAACATAGAAGCTCTTTTTTGAACAAAAGGTCAATTTTTGCAATATGACATTTTTATACATTGTCAAAACCAAGAGCATTTTTTCAATCATGAATGCAGTGGCATTCTTGTGATATTATCTAAAAAACATATGCATGGACTATAATGGCATGTTTGTAAATAAAAAAACTACCATGGCAGCGAAAGAGGAAAAAATGGTGGCATACCGAAGGTAATTTTAATAACAAGAAATTATTTGAGACATAAAATAGTTATTTTGTGTTATTCCATGTATCAAATAAAGTCTCTTATGATAAAATATTTTATTTTCTTCCACTGCATATGCTTCATGCATATATTATATTATAAAAAAAATTATAGTAATAAATTAGAGAAGTTGAAATAGCAAAGTATGCCAACCTTGTTAGACTCTTGTTAGACAGTTTGAGAGCAAGCTTATTTTTTATGAGTTCTTTCAAACTTGAGTTTTATGCTGTACTTTTACTTATCGAATATTATAAGCTTTTTAATAAATATGCGCTATTGTTGCTCAAGGCTCAAATGTTTTTTATATTAGTTCTAGATGAATTAACGAAACATATACACAAGAGTATCCCTTGGTGCATGATGTTTGCGGATGATATAGTTCTGATATATTAGACGTGAGAAGGAGTCAATAGAAAGCTAGAGTTTTGGAGAAGTACTCTTGAGTCAAAGGGCTTTAAGTTAAGTAGAACGAAGACAGAATACATGCATTGCAAGTTTAGTGAAGGTTGAACTGATGATAGGGAATGAGTTAGTTTGGATGGAGTGGTATTGTCCCAAAGTAATCACTTTAAATGTCTTGGCTCAATCCTTCAAGTAGATGGGGGATGTGAGGAGAATGTTAGTCATAGGATTAAAGCCGGATAGTTGAAGTGGAGGCGTGTCAGGTGAGTTTTATATGATTGTAAGATTCTCAATAAGTTGAAAGGAAAATTTTATCATATAGCCATACGACCGATCATATTATATGGTAGTGAGTGTTGGGCAATGAAGGAGTCGTATGTGTCTAAGATAAGAGTTGTGGAGATGAGAATGTTAAGGTGGATGAGTGGTCATACTAGACTAGATAAAGTCCATAATGAGAGTATTGGAGAAAAGGTAGGAGTGATGCCAATTGAGGATAAGTTGAGAGAAAAGAGATTGAGGTAGTTTGGTCATGTGAAGCGTAGATATACGGGGGTTTCAGTTAGACAAGTAGAGTACATTAGGTTAGAGGATAGAAAGAAAAGAAGGGGTAGACCTAAACTGACTTGGAGGAGAGTAGTACAATATGACCTAGAAACATTACAAATTTCCGAGGACTTAACCCAAAATCGTTTATAGTGGAGAAAGAGAATCCATATAGCTGACCCCAATAAATTTTTGGGATAAAAGCTTAGTTGAGTTGAGCTGAGCTGAGTTATTAAATATGTTGTCATAGAATCTATCTTCGTGTAGTCGAACCAACACGTAAATATTGTTTTATCAGCTCACTGTATTGCATGCTAGGTATTAAAATTAAATATCTTCATAGCTTGAAATATTTAGTGTTTTGTCCATTGATCAAGTTGGATGAAAACAATGAGCCTTACTTCTTGATACTCGAGCATAACTGATCCAAATTATGGTTAACCATCATATGGTGGCATAGATGTAACTCTAAATAAAAATTAAGGGTTTCTTTTACTAGCCAACTAATGGTGGCGTAATTATAAAAATGAGTAAGGAAATTAGCCGGCTCTTTCAATTATAAAAAAAAAGTGGCACTTTTGTGTAATAAAGATAAACAAAGATGGCCTATTTGAATCATTAAAATTTGGTGGCATAAGTGTACCACTACCACTACTATTAGAACCTTGTCTAATATAGGACTATTTTGAGCAGTTACTTATTAGCTTTAATCTTCAACAAATAGTAGTTGATGGATGCTTTTACGGTTTAAATTCAGAACAACTCTGTGATTTTCCTTAAAAGTCAAATTTTTCCTCTTGTTATATATACATATTCATAACCATAAAACCAAAAACCAAATTGAACTCGGCTAAAATTAATTTTTTTAAATCTCGTTTGGGCCAAAGCTAGTGGAGGGAGATTAATACGAAAGGTTAAAAATGCATATAGAATACAAATATTTGAATTTAATTACCTCATAACTCTTATGAGAAATTATTCAGGCCAGAGAATGAATTTTCTAGTTGGGTCGCAAAGTACAAGCTGTCCACTTATTTGATTAATATGAAAAATGAAAAATAGACAACTTCTTGTGTCGTGTTTCCTACAGATGGCACCACTGATGCTGTTCGTGGATTTTTCTTGTGGGTGTGAACCTGTAAGACAAGAGAGAACATTGGGTGGGTTGGCTTGGGGAACTTCTCCGATGCTAAAGTCAATATGGGTACTGAGTAGAATATAAAATTGACTAAAGAGAATAGAAAATGAAGTTATGAAAGCCAATTTACACTTTGTTACCCCACATTTCACTGATACTAAATGCATAAAAAAGAAATATATAAAAAATTGAACTTTATATCATACACTATCCTTGCAAAAATTAAAAGCAGCTTGTTACTTTTATTATATCAAGTAAAACACACCCTCACATCTTGGGTTTTTGGACCTTTTGTTTGTTACAATATCTTTTCATTTTTGTCTTATTGTTTGCTTTAGGTGTTGGATTAGATAGAAGGGGCGAGAGAGGGAGAGAGAGAGAAGTATTTTGAAATAGCTTGTTATGATATGCATTATTGTAGAATTTTGACACGTGCCAACTTGATTGGCCATTTTGGAATTAATTGCATGAATATAATCTTTTAATCATCTTCTTGCATGCAATAGTCAAGAAGGGGCTAAATTGGTCATATACATATATTATAGTGGCTTATTTGGTATTTGTGCATTACTATAGTGGCGTATTTGTTATTTGTGCTAATTTTGGTTAAAAAAAAAAATTCAATTCAAGGCGTTCATTCTATTGCAAAATTGTATATTTTTGCCATTATTTGTCCAAAGTGGTAGTAATCTTATGTTAAAAGATATTAGTAATCTCATCTAAAACAATTAAATGATCCATTCTAAGAGGCTTTGTGAGCCAAAACATTCAAGGAGATCTTAATGGATTCCTCTTTGTTGAACACCAAGGGTTGGAATAGAGAATTCCATTTAGATCTTCAGCTTCTTTTCAGTTTAACTAAATAGGCTTTTAGGTAGTTTGTTTTTTAAGGTATTTAGAAATGGCAAAAGCCTTTGCCTTTCAAGTGTATGCCTGTTTTAGTTGCTCCAAGTCATTATGGGGTTCCTTAATTACTTGCCAATATTTTAGTTTGCTTTTGCCTTTACATAATTTTTTTCCCCCTTCTCTCTCTCTTTTGTTCTCCCCTCTCTTGTGCTCTTATTCTTTGAGGCCTTTGATTTTGATTGTGAAAGATTGTGAGGCTTTAAATATTAGTGAGGACATTCAATAGAAGGTAACTCTAGGTTGGTTGGATCAACTATCAGTTCTACTCTGGATCCAATCCTAGTTTTGGGCATTCACTCTCAATGCAGATTCGGCAGGTTGACCAAATTGATAAGTATAAAACTTAAACAAAACAGAGACAAATGGAAAAGGGGAAATTTTATTGAATTTTCACAGTAACAGCAATACAATTGTTCAGTCCCCTTCAACATAAAGCAATAATTGAAACTCATTAGCTTACTGATTCAGTACAAATAAAATGAACCAAGAAACAGAATTACCGCATGAATGATGACTCCTGCCCCAACAATAATCCATTGGTTGAAATTCCTCGCGTCTCTCTCTTTCTTTTTGGTTCCTTTTTATATCATCTTTAGTGCACCTGCTGTGGTTTGTTACCAGAAAAATCCACAGGTGGCCTGCTTTTCTCGATTTTCTCCTACCAACTTGATTCCTCAATCCATATTCCTTCAGCTTTTTGTTAGATTCTGCCTGTCTATGCTTCTTTGAAAATACGCCTTGAGTCCTCCTGGGCTTGTTTGAACTCTTGCTGAGCCCACCTCCTTGCGTTGGTCCATAACATAGACTATGGAAGCAATTTCTCTAATTAAGAGGATTGATAGAGAAGCACTAGGAGAACAGAAAAGAACTAGAAATGGTTTTTATTGATCTAGAGCTTGTGACTGTCTGAGATGTGGCCTATGGTGGGTTTTGGAGCAAAAAGGAATATCTATTGGATGCATTGCAGTGTCAAAGGATATGTATGAAGATTTCACTTTCACAGTTGGACTCCACCAAGGATTGGCTTTGGTTGTGAGTGAGTTGACAAAGCATATCCTAGAGGATATCCCTCGGTAGATGAAATCTATGTTGCAGTTAAAGAGTTATGAACACCGTGGAGTCCAACGGTTTGAAGTCGAGTGAATCTAAAAAGTGTATGCTTTCTAAATTTCAACTTTAGCAGAAGGACGAGCGATCAAGGTAGGGTTAGTTTAGCTTAGGGTTGGGAATTTTAGAAGGATTTAAGCATTAGAACCTCAGTTTGAACTAATTCCTTGCAACTTCTTTTTTAATCTTCTCTTGTTTCAAATAATAACAACCCATCAATTGTCATTTTATGAAATATAAAGTCATGGTGTTTGTCATGAAAGTGATGGAATTTTCCCAAATTCTTTTACACTGGATCAGCTTAGTAGGAATTAGCTGCTGTTGGGCTATGAAATGTGAGCTAGATTGTACTATTTACAGAGGGCCAATATTAATATTGACTAGTTTTGTTCTACATGCAGATCAGTCACCCTACTGATGTGACTAAGTGCAAATCCAAAGGAACGCATATCTGATGTATATGATGAACAAAATTTAGATTAAGAAACGGTGGGATCATGCTGTGTAAGATTTGGTGTTCTGATGTGGGAATGTGGCGTTTGTAATTTAGAGTAACAAACAATGGGGTCATGCTGTGTGGGATTGATCGTTGATGTGACTCGATTGCGACTCTTGTACATTTCAGCCATCTCCTCCAAAAGCTTAGGTATCATTCTTGGTCGTGCATCTGAACTGAATTTGGTTTGTTTTAACAGGATTTCCATGCAACTTTGGTTTTTATGATTGTTTTGAAATGAGGACGACATTAGATAGGTTTCTGTGTGTCCAATCCAGGTCTGATCTCTGTGTACATGAAATTTAACAGAGCCATGTTGGTTTTTTACTTTAAAAGAAACGGTACTTTAAATCAGTAGTTCATTGCTAATTTAACTCCATTTATGATTTTTAGAATTTTGTATATTATTTGCGGATCTAATTCTTTTCGTTTGTAAAATTGCAGCTTATGGAGAACCTCATTCCTGTCGTTGAGAAGCGAAGGCCACCACATGTTCTTCGTAGGGTAAATTCTGTGCAGTGGTAGATATGGTTCCAATATAGTGGTTGTTAATTGTTTTCTTGGTTTTCAATTTATCTATAGAATATATTGAGGGATCCAAGTTAAAAGAAGCGGAAACGTCCAATTATCCTCCAGTAATTTGGGCTTCAATGGTAAAGTTTCTGTGTTATTAGTATTCTTTCTATTATTTACGTGTTTATATGAACAATTCAAAAAATAATATAGGATTTGAAAGAATTTTTTATATGTTTAAAAGTTAATTGAAGTTTCATAGTAGAAAATTGGAGTCATGAAAGCTTAATATTATTTTTTAAATTATAAGACATTTTTTAGTATTCAAGTTATTATTATTATTATTATTATTATTATTATTATTATTATTATTATTATTTTAATAAGTTATGACATAATCACTTCCAACTTCTTTAGTTTTAATCATAAAATAAATTTGTAATATTTATTTTTTTTTTATCAAAAAAGAAGACGTCATTGGTAAAAATAAAGTTAAGATATAAGTCTATACATATAATGATCCCCACTACAATTTCAGTCATCGAGCATGACTAAGAAACCTATTACAATTGGGCAAAGGATCTAGGGGAAGACTTTGACCGGGCACACCTGAAATTTACTGACGTTATAGACGACGCATCAAATCTTTGACGGGCAACACCGGGAGAAACTTGGTGTACATGATAAGACCGTCAAAGAACTCTATCAAAAAAGCAAAGCTTTCTCAGGAAAGATGTCTCCTTCACGAGAAGAAAGCCAAGCAAGCTACAATTGAAAGAAAGCTAGAATCTGTGCATATGCCGGTAGAAAATCAGGAGAGGGATGACAGAGCTCAGGTCACTAAATCTCATGTAGCCCACAAGAACATCGATGCCCAAGATCAACTAAAACAGTTACTTTGAGATGCCATTTAAGCAAGGAAATCCTTGACACAATATGTACTCACATACAAAACAAAGAAACAGAATAACAAATCCCATCCAAGAAGGGAACGAAACTCTGAATCTGAAGACTACAACAGCACTATAATAAAAATACATGCTAAAAAACTAAAAAAAAGAAAGAGATAAAGATGGGGAGGATTGACGGTCAAAAAGTCAGACCTCCCCTAAAACTGAGGTGATGGCCTGAAGCTTATCTAAAATTTTAAATTAAGAAAATAGATATAATTATAAAAATTTAAGTCAAAAATTTGCGTCATTTTATCCGCTAACGCCTTTTCAAAATATGATGGATTTTTGCATATAATGATAGATAATACACTGTGCCATGTCAGGATCATTATGACAAAAGGAAGGTCTGAATAATTCGTTTAATCTTACCTTTAACTTAAAAAATAAAAATAAAAATAAAAATAATAAAAAAGAAGGTTAATATTTTCTTTTTAATTTTTTTATTATCTTCAATTTATTTAGTTCTTTATCAAGTATTTTGTACTTTTTTTTGTAAAAATAATTATTAAAATCAATATCTACACTTTAAAAAAATTTTAGGTGCATCTACTATAAATTTAGCAATATTTTTATTACTCATATTATTATAATTTACTGTAAAAAATTTTAAAATTTTATCAAAATTAGAAATTCTAATATTGCATATCTAAATAAAGAATGTTTATTTTTCATTTAAATATTTTTAAATTTAACAGACATCGTGTCTGTTAATATCGAAATCATGAAAATATTTGAAGACCTAGTGAATGCAAGATAAAATAACCTCAATTGCTAAGCCTATCTTGAAATTTTCTGGTGACGTGCACAGTATTTAGACTTTTGGAGATCAGCAAAAAATGTAACGCGTCTAAACCTAAGTGTTTTTTTTTATTACATTTTACTCAAAATTTAAAATTTTTAAAATTTATTTTTATTATTTAAAAATAAATTTAAAAATATGTCGCTTTTTTTTTAAAATTTAATTGGAACGGTAAAAGCATTTTATGTTTTTAGGATGTGAGCTTATTAAATTTTTTTATTTAATAAAAAAATTAATATTTTAAATTTTTGCTGAAAAATTTATTCAGTAGATCAAATGTAAATTTATTAAAGAAATACTCACATCCAACATACTTTCAATTGGAAATTAAAACTAACTGTTTTTAGCTTATTTATTTTTTATTTTAATAATATAATTTAATATCTTTTTTGATATTTTAAAATTATACAAGAAAATTTTATTAATAGTAAAATTTTTAATTAATTATATTAAATACATTTTAAATTTATATTAAAATTTTGAATAATTATATACTTATTAAAATTAAATTAAATTTTTATTTTTTAAATAATTATTAATTATTTTTCTCTAAATATTTTTTTCATAAAAATATAACAATGTAATAATTTTCTAAAATAATTGCACTTAAAAAAATCATATATTGTTAGAAAGAATTTACCGATAATAGCAAATATAATAATAAATATTCTCAAAAAAATAAAATCTTATATATTATTTCAATATTCAAGAAATAATAATTATAATAAAATTAAAAGTCAAAAAAATATTTTAATTTATTATCTTTATTTTTTCCTTCTCATGTTGATTTTTTTAGGTCTTTAAATTATTTTCTAAAATTGAATTTTTCATACTTCTCACATTTACAAAATCTTCATTGTTTTTCTATATAATATTTCACATTTTCAAAAAAAAAAAATCATTTAATTATATAAATTATTGTAAAGTTATACAGTTAATAATATACCTATTTGTTATGATAATTTGATTTTTAAATTTTATACGAATATTTATTTTTTGAAGTACAGTTTGTAATTATGCCCATAAATAGAAAGAATTTGAAAACAATTTATCATTATGAATATATACATAATGGATTTGAAAAATAGAGAGCAATTAAATTACTAATATAAATAGGTGACAAAGGGAGATTTTAATATATATATATATATAAAGTGAGAAATGAATTTATTTGTAAGTATTAGTAAATAAATTATTTAATTATTAATAAATTATTAGTTGTCACACTTTACTCCTCTGTAAGTCATAACATGATCCCGTAGAATACCTAATGAACTACCGAACTTCACCTACCGATAATTCATTAAGTACCCTACAAGGGATTTTAAAACAATTTTCTTACTTTTATAAATGGTGAGCATTTTCTAATAGGTATTAAAACATTTAATTAAAGTTGAAAACTAGTTAAAATTTTTAGTCCATTTTATTTTTCCGTAAATTTTATAGAAATTTCGGCAGAGTGTCGTCTGTATTTTGAGAAAACAGTTCTTCAAATACCTAAAAAAAAACACTTCCAATAATTTGTCTCAACAACTTCTTCAAATTTACAATCATCCCAATCAATTTCAATATTATTTGTCAATTTCCAAAAATTCAAATCCACAATTTCCAATATTCAACAATCATCAAAATACCATTAATCAATTTCATTCAATTTAAAGCAAAATACTTCCATTCATATTTCATTAAAGATAAAACAATTTAAATACATCATTACAAAAATTTACATTAAGAGAAATTCAAACTAAAATTTATTACGAACTTTATATAAACTGCTCAAGACCAGTTTTACAAGTCCATACCTTTACATTCATTACATACATCAAAATAAATTTTTACAGTCAGGGTATAAATTATACCGGATAGTGTCAAAGCAGGGAGCTCCTCAATCCTCAGCAGCTCAATCTGCTGTTCCTCTAGTCTCTAAATCTACGACAGCAATAACAGTCATCGCTGAGTACTAGGACTCAGTGATGCACAACATACTAAAATAATCTTTATGCAGAATGTAAATCATATTTATTCAAAAATTAGATTGAACATGAGAATTAAATACAAAACATGAATTATAAGATTCTAATCCAAACAATTTCATTTTGAAGCATCAAAACACATTTCATAAAACTCACAGTTATATCATGCAATTCGAAACAAATATAATCTCAATAGCCAGAGGCTAAGGAGAAGTCACATCACAAGGCTAGCTAGCTCAAATATATGGAAACCCATTCTTTTTCTTCTTCTACTGGCATACACCTCAATACTTCAGCCAGAGAAGGAATCAAAATTCAAAATTAATTACCCTTACTAGTCATGCTAGTAAGGTGTTCAAATATATGGTCATGACACTTTGGTTTCAAAACTTATTTTAACAATTTACTAAATATGGTCATGCACAACTTATTTTAAATCAAAGCATCATAAGTATTTCATCATAATGATGTCACAATTCAATATTTCAAATTATTCAAAACAATATGCAGAAGATAATTTACAGAAATTATACGTTGTGCACAAACGTTAAGCGAGTCACCTCTTCGCCTTGACTCGATTCCTCGGGTTCTTTCCCGGTGTTCTTTTCAACTGAAACACACAGTTTCACAGTGTTTCAGTATCATAACTTAGCATAAATCCAAAAATAATTTAATTTCACTTTTACCTAGCTCTAATGTGCTAAACTTAACGTTCATTAAAATTTGTATTTCGGGATTACTATTCACTACACTATTCAAGTCAATTTGTTGACTTTCTAAGGCTTAATAGGTATGAAAATTCCAACTTCACCCACATACCACATTTTGGTAACTAAATTTGTTGGTTTTGGTTGTTTACTCAAATTCTAAGTTTTTTAGGCAAATTTGCAAATTTTCAGTTTTGGTGTCTTAAGTTGCACTGTTCCATTGGTCATTTTTATGTTAGAATTTGACAAAACTTTCTTCATAGAAAATGTTCCTTATTGTCTTAATCTCCTTTTTGAATCACTCCATTTAGACTTTTTTAGCTCAAGTTATAGCCATTTGAATCATAGCTGCTGGATTGGACTTAACCCAGATTTTCTGTGCAACTTCTGGTTCTGGCAGTTTTAGGTCACCAATTTTGGGTGGCCAAATGACTTGGTTAAGGGCATAATTTGGGTTGGTATTCTTCATGAAAGTTTTAGGTCTATATCTCAGCTATCCATTGATAAAATTTCAGGTCATTTAGAGCTACCTAGCCCAAGTTATGGCCAAATGAACAAATACTATTCATCTAGTCATTTTTTGTACAGGTCAGACCACAAAAATCTGGATTTGGTCAATTTGTTCACTAGGTTTTGGTCACTTTTTGGGCATGATTCTTAAATGAAAATTGTGTCATTTTGTGTCTATTTTCATTCCCAATTGGCCTCACACCAATTGGACTTCTAAATTTTTAGTTTTGGTCCCTCAAAGGGACCTTGGTCCTGCTACCTACAGCATGACCCTAAGCAATCCGAATTTGCATTTGGTTTCAACACTTCTAACCTACTCCAATTGGTCACAAATGACCATTTCTCACCTCAAACAAGGTCAAACACATCATTTGGCCAATTCTCAAATTTTTCTTCAATTTTTCACATGTTCAAAACCCTAGCTACACCCAAAGTTCAACCTAATACAATTTAAAGTGTGTATTTATGTTCTACACACCTAATTCACCTCAAATAACCATTCAAAACCATCAAACTCATTCATATCAAACCCTAACCCTAGCTGGACGAATTTTCTATTTGGTCCCTCAATAATTATTTTGTTATGATTTTAAGTTACTTTCTAAGTTAATTAAACTAAGAACATATAAATTGAACAAAAGAATTCAAATTTACATACTAACCTTTGTTAGTTTTCCAATCACTAATTTTCTTCTCTTTTTTCTTCTTTCTTGCTTCTTCAATCTCCTCTTCTAGTTGCCCAAACAAAGCATAATCATAATTTAGTAGAATTTTTGGGGGATTTATGGGGTTGATTCAAGCTTTGAAAGCTTAAATTTCATGGCCATGGAGGAAACTAAGGAGAAAAGAGAGAGAGAGAGGAGAGATGGACGTTTTTTTGTTTTGAAGAAGGAGAATGGATTTTTTTTTTCTTTTTCTTTTCCTTTTTGTTTTTAGTCTTATGGAAGACCATAAATCAAATTAAATAAAATTTTAATTATAGTATTTATGGCATCATGCATGATGTCATGCATGATGTCATATCATTTCAATTTTTCATTTTCTTTTTATTTTTCTATTTATTTTTTTCATTAGTTCTTTAATTTAATTCTATATTCCAAAATTTTCATTTCTCAGATTTTATTGGATAGTTAGGTCAGGTGTCAGCTCTAGGGGTGAATTGACCAAATTGCCCCTCGCAGGTTCAATCCGGTTTGCAAATAATTTAATATTTCTTCCGGCTCCTTGCCCTAATTATTTGACTGGCTTAACAATTCTTTTTCATAATTTTCTCTTTTCCACTGTGTTGTAATAGTCCTAAGGATCGCAGCGTCACATTTTATGGTTCAAAATTTGAGTTTAAATCGACTTCGCAGTCCTTCCCGAGAAGGTCACCCATCGCTGTGACTCTTGGCTCGTTTAACTTCTTATGTTCTATTTTTCTTATTTATACTTAACTAATTGACAATTACTAATTATTTGTGTTTATGGCTTATTTAGTTGTCTTAAGTGTGGTTCTAATCCCCTTAATTGTTCGGACCGATTCCGGTCATCGGAATAGTGAAACATACCAGGCTATACAAATAGGGGTATTGCATTGATAATATTTTTTTAAATTAATTCATATATAACCATCAAACGATAAAAAAAAAGTAAAAAAAGATAAAAATAAAAATTTTACAACTTTAAAAGTAGTAAAATGGATAAAAAAAAAGTAAAAGGAGACTGAAGATTTAAATTTTAAAAATTAAAAATGATAAATTGAATGTCAAGTAGGTGTTATTTAACAAATTAATAAGTCATGTGGCTTACAAAATATGACACATGATAATTTTTTAAGCTTATTATTAAATTAAATAGCTTAATTCTCTTTCTCTCTCTCTCTGTATACAGCCTCCTTTTTAAAATTTCTAAGCTAGGCCAAAACCTCCTCTCACCAAAAGAGAAATGAATTTGATGGAAAAATTGAAACTGTAGAGAAAGCTTAAAAAAGCCTTAAAAGTTTAGACGTGTGATTAATATGAGAAGCCTCTCCTTGTTTTTTGAAGCCCACTTGCCTCCAAAACTCAAGTTTCCTGATTTAGACAAATTAAATAGGCAAATGGTCTATTTAGCTTTTAAAGTTATATTAAATAGTCGCATAAGTTTTTAAAGTATTTTAGAGTTTAATTAGCCCCTCCAACTTTTAAAAAAGAACAAGTAAGTTTTTCAAAATTTAAAAAATATATTAAATAAATTTTTGGAGACACATAATCTCTTCAAGTTTTAAAAATAGATAAAAAAATTCCGAATTATAATTTACATCTAATATAAATGTAACACCCCTTACTCGATCTACAGTGTAGTCAAGCAAGGAATGCTACATTCTGTGCCAGAGTACCTTATCTTATCTTGCTTTATTCATTATTAATTTCAATTTCATTATAATTAACTCATAATATTTAAATGCAGAAACCGACAGAGTTTTCCTTGTTTTTATCAATATTTGACCTGTTAAAATAATCACATGTTTAAATAATTTCCTATGAAATCTCATATTTCCATCATCATCTCATAAATTTCAAAATCATAATTTCATTTCATATCAGAATTTTCCAAACATTTCCTCATATTGATCCATATCAAGTTCAAACTCATTTCATCCATGAAATTTATCAAATCTATTAATTTACATAATGTATAATTTATTATACAAATCCATAATTTAGATTAAAAACTCAATTATTAATTTACAATGTACTAAAAATACACTAATACGACTCATGTGGGCCCTATCAAAATGCACTACTGTGAGGAGGAGACACAACTCGACACTTCTGCAGATCAATAGTCCAGAATCCTAGTCCACTATCTTCTGGGCTTTATCTCCAGTACCTACGCGTGGAAAAACTAACGCGCTAAGCATTTCTACTTAGTGGTGCAATAATACAATGAAGTTATAATATACAAATAAAAGTAATAATTTCATGGTTATAGTATTATAAGGAAAAATGCATATTTGATGAGTTATGAATTAGTTTAAAATTGCATAAGATTTATATTGTCAACTCTTTAGCACCTTATTGGTTTATCACATAGTGATCTTGAATATCTCCTTTTTTTTATTTTTTTTTTACATTTTTCTGATATTTGGAAACATTTATTTTATTGGGATCTTTCTTTTTCTTTATCTTGATATTCAATTTCTTTACTTCATTTCAACACATATTTAATCTTATTAATTCTTTTCAATGCCCAAATAACCTTTGACAAACTGGCTGGACTGGATATGTGAGTTTTACTAGCACTGGGTACTAGGTATCTCGGGCCGTCATACCATTGGACACATAATGCCTACCAAGTATGCAACAGAATGGCTGAAAAGCCATAATAGCAACAGAATGGTGTAACAGCCATAATCGGGCATAAAGCCATATGTAACAGAATGGTATAAAAGCCATAATCAACAAAATGACATAAAAGCCATATATAACAGAATGGCATAAAAGCCATAGGCAGTACTGCTGAATACGTCCCTTTTTGGCATGCCAATCTATCCAACCCATGCACAAATGTCTAGGCATACATGGGCAAATTAGTATTATTATGTATTCATTATTCTCATTAATTCATCACATGTAATATTCTTTTCTCATAGTGTCATCATTCTATTAGTAGTATGCCCTAGAGCATATCATTTAGTATGTATCTTGTACATAATTTTATTAATAAAAGGCATTTCCACTTTTCCGTTTACATAATATATTTATGTGTAATAGAAAAGGTCCATTGATATTTTGTTAGAAATATTATTCTTAAGTTGTTAAGAATATGAGTGACAATATTTCTAGCACAAAGTATCATAAATAGGTTCACAATCGAGGATACTTCATAATAAGGACATGACTTATCCAGAAAGATTGTATTCATGTTTGTTCCCAAGTTATTTATATGAGATATAAATAAGATGGAATGGTGAGTCTCATGCCATATAACAAACATGATAGGCACTTAAAACTGATAAGTAGGCCGAACCAGTGACACTTATGACAAGCACATGGAGTTTACTCTTGTCAATGTTTTGTCATAAATCATATCAGTGCATATAATCTTTAGACCTGAGATAGCACAGTTATCTTGTATATAGGTGGTTTGAGTTTGATACTGCTTTCATACTTGTACTGTGTATGGGTATATGGGCATCTGTTGGCTCCTGCTAGTTATATATGGAGGTAGGTGTTGATCAAGATGGAATCTGTTCCTCTAAGTAAATAGAGATAAAATCCTATGTTCATTTAATTGTTCTTGATGTTTCAAGTTCCTGGCCAGGACAGATAGATTTATTCGTAAAAGAGTTTCGATGAGAAAATCTTTTAATCAAGAACTGGAATTAAAAGAGAACATAATATTCATAGCAAATGGAGTTTGACATAAACCATGACTCGGCTTGAGTTGGGATTTTGTAATGAGAGAGATTCTAGTGCATGGTAACATATGATTATAGGTTCATTTAAGGTAAACCTTATTACTAATTGGGTAGCCATGGCATGCTATGCTAGGTGTTAACCATGGTCTATGAGGTGCATAAAATGATTTAGAGAAATCATTTATGGTAAGAAAGAGTTCTGATGATATTAAGAGTTAATATCATGTCTCATTGCCAATTAGTGATGAGCCTAGTAAGTCACACACATACACAAGTTATCACCTATTTAAATATGATTTAATTAATTAATTAAATATTTTAATTGATTAATTAAATAGGTTTGGTTTGCAATTAAATTGCAAAGTCCCTAACATGACTTGAAATCAAATCTAGATTATTGGATGTATAGTATAAGTTAAATTTATATTTAAAGTGTTTAAATATGAATTTAATTAATGAGAAATTAATTAATAGAGATTAATTAATTAATTTATATTTGATATAAATTGATTAGAAGAAGAAAAATAATTATTTTGGGTTAAGAACTCAAAATTAAGACACAGGGGCATTTTGGTCATTTCACAGTGTGACACGTGGCACCATGAGATGGTGACACATGGGATTACACATAAGCTTGCCAAATGTTTTTTAATCATGTAAGATGATTAAAATCAAGATTAAATATAGGTTTGACACTTGGCACAATGTGATTGGGTCACTTAAACCTAGAGCTAATCAAAGGGTGACATGTGACAAGGGTTTAATGTGTTAACCTAGCTATTTAAGTGTGGTTATAAAAGAAAAATAACCAGCAGCCACTCCTCTCCTTTGTCACGCCACTTTGAGGCTTTTCATCTATTCTTCTTCATCTCTCATCAATTCAAAGAGATTAGCCATCAATCTCTTGAATTAAGAACACTAGAAATTGTTTCTAGTGTCCTGTTTACATCTCTAATCTCTTAAAAGGCAGAACTTGAATTTCTAGTTAATAGAAAAAGCTTTAGAAGCTGTTCAAGGGCTGCCATAGGTGTTCTTGGTGTGGACAAGCTAGAGGGACAACATTTGGTGTCCTAAAGACGAATCTCAAAGGCGCAGACACGCTGCAGTGCATCAAGAGGTTAGTGTAATCGTTCTTGATTTAATCTAGGGTTCTAAAATTAATCTGATTAATTTTAAAATCTTAAATGGCAAATACAGATCCAAAAACATATTAAAAGAGTTCAATATGTTGTTTATCATTGAAATCAAATAAATAAAAATAAATCTCGCATGGTACATGTGACCCTAGGTGAAAATTTTTGAATTCAATGGTATAAACTTGTGTTTTTCACGCTTCCGTTCCTTCAATTGGTATCAGAGCCACTATATTTGCCATTTAGATTGTTGATTATATGATTTAATTATGTGATTTGATCATGAGATGATTGATCCATTGCTAGTTGCAATGGATGTGTGGCGGCACACATGGTGAAGCCACTATTGGTGGCGGCAACAATGGTTCTTCAAGGTGGCGCAAGGTTTGCTTTTTAATTTACAATTGTTGTATGATCTAAAAGCTCATCCTATGTCAAATTAAATTGTTTAATTAGAATTTTAATCACACAATTAAATTATGATTCAAATCAGAATTTTAAAGATTGTTTGAATGTGATTCAAATCTGAATTTTAAAAGTTGTTTGAATGTGATTCAAATCTGAATTTTTAAAGTTGTTTGAATCATATTTAAATCTGATTTTTTAAAATTGATTGAATAAAATTCAGATCTGATTTTTTAAAAAATGTGTGAATGTGATTTAAATATGATTTTTTAAAAAATGTTTGAATGTGATTCAAATCTGAATTTTTAAAGTTGTTTGAATGTGATTCAAATCTGAATTTTTAAATTTGTTTGAATGAGATTCAAATATGAATTTTTAAATTTATTTGAATCATATTCAGATCTGAATTTTTAAGTTGAATATGAGATATTAAATTTAATTTAAGTATGTATGTTTTATTTAATTGTTAAATAGTGATATGCATGATGGATGATCATGGACTATAAAAGACCAATGCGATTGGATTTAGTTCTTTTGTGTTTCTTTGGGATTGTAAATTAATTAATTAATTTATATTTATTTTGGGCATGTATTATTAAGTTTGTAATAATTTTTGGATTGTAATTTCATTTATTTAAGTTCTTGTAAATTCGCCTTGGTATGCCAAGGATTACCATGTAATATTGGATTGCAAAAAGTTCAAGGAGGTCAAGAGCATTGGTGGGACCAGTGGGAGGAATTCAAGATCAAGTGTTGATTATGTACTCCTTCAGCAACTCTTGTAAAATGAATAAATGAATGAAATGCACTTGGGAATGGCCTGATTCAATTCTTGGTGGCTCAGAATTGAATCCCTTAGAAAGTCCATGATCATACCATATTTATTGCTTATCCATGAATGCATGAGATGTATGGGAATGTATGCTATTATATGATATATGAATGCTAATTGGATAATGTGCAAAGTGAGACCTTAATAGTAATTAGAATGACCATAAAATCTTCCAAACAAATGATTAAGTTGGAAATGCTATAATTAAAGTAATTATAACATAGGCCCTCTATTGGGGCAATTATTTTAAGAAATTTTAAATAGTTGCATAAGATGCAATTAATTTAAGAGATTTTCTTAAGAATAATTGTTAAGCATGAGATGCTGTAAATATATAAATGGTTTAGTGGCCAATATTGGATGTACCTAAGGACATTAAAATTATTTGTATAATTACTGGCTCATTGGGATCAACTTAACTAATACAAGATAAGTCAATAATGGATGTACCTGAGATTTTGAGCATTAGGGGCTAGGTAAAGGATTGAACCTCACATGAGATGTGATGGGCAAGGAGTTGCTCACTTATAGTTTATTGTAATTCCAATAATGGATGTACCTGAGGATGATCAATAGAATTATAAGAATTCAATCACCCACTAGAAATCCATCCAATTAGGATTTCCATTTTCTACTTTGGAAGTGTAGGATTCGCTAAGTTAGTGGGAGGACCAATTTGATTAAAAGACCATAATCATTTTGGTTAATTACATGATACATTTACTAATTAATTTGGTTATTTATGCAATTAATTTTCTGATAATAATGAGCACAGAACAACCACCACCATCCAATATCCTTGTAAGCATACTTGATCGCAATAGGTTGATAGGACCTAATATCTCTAATTGGCTAAGAAATTTGAAACTTGTCTTGAACCTTGAACATATAGGATATGTTCTAGATTCAAATGTTCCTGGTCCCTTACCTCTAGAGGCCACTCAAGAGGAACATGAAACTTTGGACAAGTGAAAGGAGCATGATATGAGAGCTAAGTGTTACATGCTTGCTTCCATGAGTAATGAGTTACAGAAGTAGCATGAAAACATGCAGAGTGCAAGTGAGATCCTCCTTCACCTACAAGAGTTGTATGGTGAGTACAGTAGGAATGCTAGGTATGAGATATCTAGGCAGCTGTTCCGCATGAGGATGTTTGAGGGACAGAATGTTGGGGATCATGTCCATAAGATGATTCGGCTGATTAAGCAATTGGAACATCTTGACTTCAACATGGATTTCCAACTACAGACGGATTTGATCCTTCAGTCCCTTCCTGAGACTTTTGGGAATTTTGTGACAAATTTCCATATGACTAAACAGGAATGCACCTTAGCTGGTTTACTCAACATGCTGGTTATTGCCCAAAAGAATATGCCGGGCAATAAAGGAAAAGAGGTAGCTTTGATTGCATCTTCTTCTGTTGGAAAGTCCAACAAGAAAAAGGGCAATAAGAAAAAGAAGCCTCAAATTCCTGGTCCTTCCAAGAAAATAACTAAACAGAAAAGGAAGACTAAAGCTGATGGAGGCAAAGGAAAGTGTTTCCACTGCCAAAAGGATGGGCACTGGAAAAGGAATTGCCCAGAGTATCTTGCTTCTCTGAAGGACAAGAAGGATACACCTTCGGAAGGTATGTACATATCTTGTTATTTAGATTCTGATGATACTCATAGTTCATCTACAGCTTGGGTTTTAGATACTAGTGCCAGTTTTCACATTTCTAATGGTATGCAGGAACTAGCAAATAGTAGCAGCTTGCGTTCTCAAGATATTAGAGTCCGGATTGGCAATGGCTCAACTGTTGAAGCTTAAGCCATAGGATCTAAATCTTTTTACATGTTTGGACATGTTTTGTGTTTGGATAATATTTTATATGTACCTGATGCTTTTAAGAACATCATTTCTATATCTAGTTTGACTAGAAATGGCTATGAATTTCAGTTCACAGATGATGTTTGCAATATTTATTTTGGAAATAAATATGTTAGTTCGGGTTATATGAATGATGGTCTTTATTATTTACATAATAATGACAAACACAAATTGAATGCAAGTGATCTAAAAGAATGCAATGCCATGGTGAAAACCAACTCAAGTTCAAAATATATTTGGCACTTAAGGTTATGTCATGTTGTAGAAGATAGGATTGCAAAACTGGAGAAAATGGGGATTCTATCCTCATTGGGCTCTGAGCCTACTCCAACTTGTGAATCTTACCTTCAGGGCAAAATGACTAGATCACCCTTTATTGGACAAGGGCTAAGAGCTGAAAATATTTTGGAGCTAATACATAGTGATGTATGTGGTCCATTTAAAGAAATGGCTAGAGGGGATTTTCATTATTTTATTACCTTTACTGATGATAAATCAAGGTTTGGGTATTTGTATTTGATGAAATACAAACATGAATCTTTTGAAAAGTTCAAAGAATTTAAATCTGAAGTAGAAAATCAAACAGGAAAGAGTATTAAAGCTCTTCGATCAGATCGTGGAGGTGAATATTTGAGTACTGAATTTAATGAATACTTGAGAGAGCATGGCATTGTTTCTCAGCTGACTCCTTCAGGAACACCACAACTGAATGGTGTATCTGAAAGGAGAAATCGTACCCTATTGGATATGGTACGTAGTATGATGAGCTATACTGATATGCCAATCTTCTTTTGGGGATTTGCATTAGAATCAGCTTTATATATTCTGAATAGGATTCCATCAAAATCAGTTTCTTCCACACCTTAGGAGATATGGCATGGAAGAAAACCAAGCCTTAAGCATGTTAAGATTTGGGGTTGTCCAGCTTATATCAAAAAGTTGAACACTGATAAATTGGAGACCAGATCAGAAAAAGGTCAATTTGTTGGATATCCAAAAGATAGTTTTGGATATTATTTTTATTTGCCTACTTCACCAAAGGTTGTGATAAGTAGAGATGCCACATTTCTTGAACAACAGTTTGTTCAAGAAGGAGACAAAGGAAGGAAAATAGAGTTAGAATTGGAGAATTCTGACCAACCAACAGATCAGATGGATATAGATCCATCAAGTCAACCTATACCCGTTGATGAAACATCTACAGCTGTTCCTCGTAGAATAACCAGGGTATCTCACCCACCAGTGAAATATGGTTTTCTTCATGAAGAAGAACAAGAGTTGTCTACTCATGAAGAAGTAGATCATGGAGATGATCCACTTACATATGAAGAAGCTATATCAGATATAGACTCTTCAAAATGGATTGATGCTATGAAATTCGAGATTGATTCCACGTATAAGAATCAAGTTTGGGATCTTGTTGACCCACCTGAAGGTATTGTACCTATAGGGAACAAATGGGTTTTCAAGAAGAAAATTGGTTCTGATGGAAAGGTAGAGACCTATAAGGCAAGGCTAGTAGCGAAAGGGTTTCGCCAAAGGCAAGGAATCGACTATGAGGAGACTTTCTGCTTTGTTGCCATGCTTAAATCAATTAGGATTTTATTAGCAATAGCTGCATACTATGATTATGAGATTTGGCAGATGGATGTCAAAACAGCTTTTCTCAATGGATACATTGAAGAAAACATTTTCATGGAACAACCTAGGGGTTTTGAATCCCAAGATGGTTCCAAGGTATGCAAGCTAAAGAGATCCATTTATGGGTTGAAACAAGCTTCGAGGAGTTGGAACATCCGTTTTGATGAAGCCATTAAATCCTTTGGTTTTATCAAAAATGAGGATGAGCCATGTGTATATAAGAAGGTTAGTGACAGTGCTATCACTTTCCTTGTCTTATATGTGGATGACATACTGTTGATGGGTAATGACACAGGTATGTTGACGACTATAAAGGTATGGTTGTCAAATACATTCTCCATGAAAGACTTAGGGGAGGCAACCTATATTCTTGGGATTCGCATATATAGAGATAGAGCGAAAAGAATAATTGGTTTATCCCAAAGTCTATACTTGGAAAAGGTGTTAAAGAGGTTTAACATGTTTGATTCCAAGAGAGGATTGTTACCAGTGAGACATGGTATCCACCTTTCTAAAGAGATGTCTCCAAAGACACCTGAAAAAAGAGATAAGATGGCTAGGATTCCATATGCTTCGGCTATTGAAAGTTTAATGTATGCAATGTTGTGTACTAGGCCGGATATCGCATATCTTTATTAGTTTGACTAGCGGTATCAATCCAATCCAGGTTTGGAACATCGATAGTCACAAGAATATCCTTAAGTACTTGAGAAGAACTAAGGATTTATTCTTGATTTATGGAGGTGGAGACTTGCAATTGGATGGTTATACTGATTCTGATTTCCAATCAGATATCGATGATAGAAAGTTTACCTCTGGATATGTGTTCATTTGTAATGGAGGTGCAGTCAGTTGGAAGAGTTTCAAACAGAGCACGACTGCAGATTCCACTACAGAGGCTGAGTATATTGCTGCATCAGATGCTGCAAAGGAAGTTGTTTAGATAAAGAAGTTCGTGACAGAACTTAAAGTAGTTCCTTCCATTGAGTCAGTAGTTCCACTACACTGTGACAACAATGGAGCAGTCATACAGGCTAAGGAACCAAGGCCTCACCAGAAATCCAAACACATAGAAAGGCGCTACCACATTATCAGAGAAATAGATGGGCGAGGTGATGTAGCCATGCAGAAAATAGCATCAGCTGAAAATCCAGCTGATCCATTCACTAAGCCTATGTCACAGACTTAGTTAGATCGACATCTTGAGAAGATAGGTCTAAGATATTGTAATGAATGGCTTTAGTGCTAGTGGGAGATTGTTAGCAGTATGCCCTAGAGCATATCATTTAGTATGTATCTTGTACATAATTTTATTAATAAAAGGCATTTCCACTTTTCCGTTTACATAATATATTTATGTATAATAGAAAAGGTCCATTGATATTTTGTTAGAAATATTATTCTTAAGTTGTTAAGAATATGAGTGACAATATTTCTAGCACAAAGTATCATAAATAGGTTCACAATCGAGGATACTTCATAATAAGGACATGACTTATCCAGAAAGATTGTATTCATGTTTGTTCCCAAGTTATTTATATGAGATATAACTAAGATGGAATGGTGAGTCTCACGCCATATAACAAACATGATAGACACTTATAACTGATAAGTAGGCCGAACCAGTGATACTTATGACAAGCACATGGAGTTTACTCTTGTCAATGTTTTATCATAAATCATATCAGTGCATATAATCTTTAGACCTGAGATAGCACAGTTATCTTGTATATAGGTGGTTTGAGTTTGATACTGCTTTCATACTTGTACTGTGTATGGGTATATGGGCATTTATTGGCTCCTACTAGTTATATATGGAGGTAGGTGTGATCAAGATGGAATCTGTTCCTCTAAGTAAATAGAGATAAAAACCTATGTTTATTTAATTGTTCTTGATGTTTCATGTTCCTGGCCAGGAAAGATAGATTTATTCAGAAAAGAGTTTCTGATGAGAAAATCTTTTTAATCAAGAGCTGGAATTAAAAGGGAACATAATATTCATAGCAAATCGAGTTTGACATAAACCATGACTCCAGCTTGAGTTGGGATTTTGTAACAGAGAGATTCTAGTGCATGGTAACATATGATTATAGGTTCATTTAAGGTAAACCTTATTACTAATTGGGTGGCCATGGCATGCTATGCTAGGTGTTAACCATGGTCTATGAGATGCATAAAATGATTTAGAGAAATCATTTATGGTAAGAAGGAGTTCTGATGATATTAAGAGTTAATATCATGTCTCATTGCCAATTAGTGATGAGCCTAGTAAGTCACACACATACACAAGTTATCACCTATTTAAATATGATTTAATTAATTAATTAAAGAATTTAATTGATTAATTAAATAGGTTTGGTTTGCAATTAAATTGCAAAGTCCCTAGCATGACTTGAAACCAAATCTAGATTATTGGATGTATAATATAAGTTAAATTTATACTTAAAGTGTTTAAATATGAATTTAATTAATGAGAGATTAATTAATAGAGATTAATTAATTAATTTATATTTGATATAAATTGATTAGAAGAAGAAAAATAATTATTTTGGGTTAAGAACTCAAAATTAAGACACAGGGGCATTTTGGTCATTTCACAGTGTGACACGTGGCACCATGAGATGGTGACACATGGGATTACACATAAGCTTGTCAAATGTTTTTTAATCATGTAAGATGATTAAAATCAAGATTAAATATAGGTTTGACACTTGGCACAATGTGATTGGGTCACTTAAACCTAGAGCTAATCAAAGGGTGACATGTGGCAAGGGTTTAATGTGTTAACCTAGCTATTTAAGTGTGGTTATGAAAAGAAAAATAACCAGCAGCCACTCCTCTCCTTTGTCACGCCACTTTGAGGCTTTTCATCTATTCTTCTTCATCTCTCATCAATTCAAAGAGATTAGCCATCAATCTCTTGAATTAAGAACACTAGAAATTGTTTCTAGTGTCCTGTTTACATCTCTAATCTCTTAAAAGGCAGAACTTGAATTTCTAATTAATAGAAAAAGCTTTAGAAGCTGTTCAAGGGCTGCCATAGGTGTTCTTGGTGTGGACAAGCTAGAGGGACAACATCTGGTGTCCTAAAGACGAATCTCAAAGGCGCAGACATTGCGATTGCATCAAGAGGTTAGTGTAATCGTTCTTGATTTAATCTAGGGTTCTAAAATTAATCTGATTAATTTTAAAATCTTAAATGACAAATAAAGATCCAAAAACATATTAAAAGAGTTTTAATATGTTGTTTATCATTGAAATCAAATAAATAAAAATAAATCTTGAATGGTGCATGTGACCCTAGGTGAAAATTTTTGAATTCAATGGTATAAACTTGTGTTTTTCACGCTTCCGTTCCTTCCCATTCCATCCATGATGGTATTTCAACATTCTCACTTTTCATCATTATGTATCATTCATTTATCATGATATTATCATTATAATCATAATTGAAACTTAAGTCCCAATCACCTATTCACATGGCATTAATACTTGTCCTATCATTGTCATTAAGCATTATTCACATTGTGAACCATTATGTTGACAATTACATCATTTCATATACAAATCATGTTTATTATGTCTTCGGTGACTATCACAATTCATAACTTAAGTCATTTGGTCTATCCTCCAAATTTTCAGATTTCGTGCTTAAACTTCAATTAGAAATTTGATTTAGTTCCAACAAGCATTAGGCCATAATATTTTCATGAAAGATATTCCTTTATGTCTTAGCTTTAATTTCCTTTTTGAATCATTCAATTTAAAGTTTTGGAACTCTAGGTATGAATAAATTACTAAGCACTGTTCCAGGGTACTAAACCCTGCAGGTCTACTATTGTTAGGATTTTTATCAAATTTTGCATCCCACATCCGAGCACCTTAGGCTCAGAATTTGGTGTAAGTCCCTGAAACGAAGTTTTAGATCTTTGTCTTAGGTTTCCAAATCAATTTGATTCACTTCAATTGGAGTTTTCTAGAAAAATTTATGACCTATTAATTATCCGGAGGTCATAAGGCAAATTTGCTGGATTGCAAGAATTCCAGCATTTTATTTTCTAAATTACTCAAACAATTTCACTAAGTTACCTTAAGAACTAGGTTCTGGTCAAAGCACAAAAATTGTAATTCTATGTCTTATGAGAATTTTGTCTTTAGAATTACTATATTTGTAGTTTTGTAGCTTGAGTTATGATATTTTTTCTAAAACTAGTTGGATACCTAAATGTTCAGGATTTTCAGGTTTGGTCCAAAATTAGAGCAGATTTGCTTAGGGGTGAGCATTCGGTTCAAATTAAACTGAACTGAACTGAACCGAACCGAATTAAATTATAAAAATAGAATTATATATTTTAAAAATCGAACCGAACCGAAAATGGATAAAAAATCAAATCGAACCGAATTGCTCTATTTCAGTTCGATTTGATTCAAACTGATCGGTTTTGATTTTTGATTGATTTTTAATTTAGACTTGATTTTTAAGTTATTTGATCTAATTTTGACTTTGGTTTGAACCTAATAACCATTAATCAATGAAATTAAACAATATATATATATATATATATATATATATATATATATATATATATATATATATATAATTAAATATAATTCATAAATTCTCCATAAAAATAAATCAATTCAAAAATTGATTTGGTTCGATTTGATTCTATTTGAATATATAAAATTATATTTGGTTCGATTGGATTTGATCAATTTTTTTCTCTTCAAAATCGAACCAAACCGAAATAATCAAAATTTTTACAATATAAAACTGAACCAAACTGATTGAATTTTAAAACCAAACCGATTAAACCGAATTGAGTCGATTTTGTTTGATTTTTCAGTTTGAGCCGAAATCTGCTCACCCCTAGATTTGTTGGACCAAATTTGCCTAGCAATTTAGTTAAGTTACGTTCATAATTTATGTGACACCCCTCACCCGTCTACAGTATAGCTAAGCAAGGCATGTCACACTCGGTGCTAGAGCACCTTATCTTATCTTACTTTATTCCTTTAATAATTTTGAACTCGTTATATTTTAAAATCATTTATGTATTCCATATTACATAATCATTCCCATACAAATCTATTCTTGCTTAAATTATATATAAAAATTTTCAAACTTCATTAAGATACATAATTTATACACTAATTACATAAATTCATAATTTACATGATATACAAATTAATTACATATGAGAGAGCCAATTTATTAATTTACATCACATGCATATTAATTACAATTTCATAATTTACATTTCAACATAATAACTAATTATAATATACAAAATACATAATATGACTTTTGTAAGCCCTATCTACATGCATTGCGGAGGAGGTAACAACCTTGAATACTTCTGATACTTCTACAGATCCAGACTCTAAAAATCCCAGTCTAATGTTCACTAGGTTTTAGCTCAGTACTTGTGCGAAGGAAACAAATCCATCGCGCTAAGCATTGCTACTTAGTGGTGCAATAATATAACAAGAAAATAATATATACAAATAAAGAAAGAAATGTAGCAAAATTTGGATACTCAGAAATTAATTTAATTTAGTATGATATTTCTAATATTAACTATCTTTTACTCTAATTTGTTTCTCTTTAGAAGTGCTTAGTTCCTAAATTCACAGTAATAATATACAATATACAAAATTAATAAAAATACTAAGTTTATATTCATATAGTTATAGAAGGCACATTTGTAATATTTATTTAAGTTATACCTATTTTTGTTAATCTTTCTTCACTTTACATAATAATTTTTATGTGGTTTGGATCATTTCATAATAACTAATATTTTTAATTCTAACTAATTCTTTTCAAGTCTTTCTAACTCATTTATTTTAATTTCTAACATTTTTAACTTCTAATATTCTTAATTTATTTCACTGCCCAAGTAACCTATGACAGGCTGACTAAATTGGATAAGCGAGTCCCTGGGCATTAGACACTATGGTGTCTCGGGCCGTCATACCATGGGACGTGAAATACAGAACGTCAACTACGTATGCAATCAATATGGCTAAAAAGCCATGGTAACAGATAATCGGACATACAAGCCATAAAGGCGGGTATAAAACCATAAATACAGGCATAAAGCCTTATGCAGTACTGCTCAAACAATACCCTATTGGCATGCCAATCTATCCAATTTGACACACGTGTCTGGGCAATACATGGGCACATTAGTACCATTAAGTATTCTTATGTTTCATTATTTCATTATAAGTTTTATTTATATTTTATAGTATTTTAGTTCTAGTTATGATGGAAGTAAAATTTTCCAAATCACATTGCTACGTAATTCATACATTCATTATATCACCCATATTGATCACAATTCACATCAATGGTTTTCATGTACCATTGTACTAAAAATATTCTTCCTTTCTCTCATGATGAGAACTAATGTCCCATTCTCACATTTATGTGATTCATTTATTCACTACAATATTTATATAAATTACCATTCATAATTCAGAAAATATTTTGCTTACTAAATATTTATAATTCACCTTATTTCCTCTTATGTACCACTTATTGGGTAGGATTTTATTATTGTTCTAATTACAATGAAACATAATTCCTCATGATGACTTCATCTCATTTATGCATTTGACAATTTACTTATGTTAATTACAATTTCATATTTCAAATTAAATTGCTAATATATTATGAATTCTATTTGTAATGGGCATATAAGCCCTAACTATCTATTCCTCATGATTTAGGTAAATTACGTTTCATATTTCAAGTAATTCATGAACATTTCATAGATTTAAAATTTTTGGCCTTAATTTCCCTCTAACAATTTGGCCAAGATGCATAGTCCATTGGCCATACTTTCTTCATAGAAGTTGTTGCTTTATGTGTTAATTTAAATATTTCCTTTTAAATCATTTATCTTAAAATAGTATAATTCTAGTCATAATTAATTGATTAATAACCCTAGATAGTCTATAAATTTTAGAAATTTCTATCTTCTTTGTCATACAATTCTAAGCACTTAGGCTTAGAATTGGTTCTAGGTCCCTAAAATAAGGTTATAGGCCTTCATCTTAATTTTTCATATCCTTAGGATTACTATTCACTTTACTATTCATGCAAAAATTGACTATTTAATAAATAATAAGTATGTAAGTTCTAATCACACTATCATACCACATTTTGGGTTCCAAAATTGTTGGCATTAGTTGCCAATTACAATTCAAAACTTCCTAGAAGTATTTTCAAAATTTCATATTTTGTCTCCTAAGTTTACTATTCCATTGGACTAATCTACAGTGATAATTTGGCTAAACTTTCTTCATTAAAGTTATTCCTTAATGTGTCTTCTTTAATTCCGTTTTTGAATCACTCTATTTGGAGTTTTTTAGCTCAAGTTATGGCCAAATTACCATAACTAGTTGGATTGGTCTATTCCCAGAATTTCTGGGCAGTTTTGGCCTCTGGCAGTTTTGGTGTCTTAAGTTTGGTTAGCAATTTGAATTAGTTATGGTCAGAATTTGGGATTCTGTTCCTCATGAAAGTTGCTCTACATTGTCTAAGATTTTCATGGATTTAAGAATCAGGTCATTTGGACCTCTCTACACAAAGTTATGGCCATTTGAACAAACACTGTTCATTTGGTCATTTTCCAGGTCCAAATTTTGGACACCCGGATTCAAGCAAATTTTAGGGCAAGCTATGGTCAGTTTTTGGGCAAGCTTTCTTCATAAAATTTCTAACATTATGTCTAAGGTTTAATCTCCAATTGGAATCACACCAATTGGAGTTATGTAACTCTACTTATAGCCATTCAAACCTACTGGACTCAAGGGTCTAGAATTTGCCTCAACACACAACATTACACCCCTTCAATAGTTTGGTCATCTCATCAATTCATATCCACAATTGGGTGCCAAATTAACTTAATTTAGGCATAATTACATCAGTTTGAACACATCAATTAAAATTCCTAAATTTAGCAAACCCTAAATCAATTTAGTACAACTTCAAAATCTAAGAGATTTGATAGCACTAACCTTGTCTTCAAGCTCTCCTTAGCTTCAAACAACCTTAAATCCAACCAAACTTCACTCCCCCCTTATGGAACCCTTCTTGGCTGAAATTCTTGCTTTCTAAACTCTCAATTTCTCTTAGTTTTCTTGAGTTCTCTCTTCAATTCAAGGCTAAGTTTAGTGGTTTCTATTGAATTCTTAAAGAAATCATGTGAGAAACCTAGGATTGCAAGCTCAATTTGGTGTGTTAATGGAGGAAAATGTAAGAAAGAGAGAGGGAACTAGGATGGACAGGAATGAGGATGAGGAATTCTGAAAATTTCAGCTCAATAATTCATTTATATATTAATTTAATATCCAATGGCAATTTTGTAAATATAGAGAATGGTAATTTTGTAATTAAATTGAAATTCCTAATCATTTTGGTTTGACTAATTAAATAATTATATTTAATTTTTATAATTTCAATAAATTAAACTAATTTAGCTTTGTTAACTTAAAAAATTTCATTTTTGGTCAATGTGGGACCTTTAAATTTCATTGACCAAATTTTGTTCTTACCGAGTTTTCGGTTTATCTTTCTATCTTCTTTCTTTTCTTGTACTCATTTTTAATTAAATTTTTTAGCAATATTTATTTATATTTTAAGACATGGATCTCATTTACTAAAATGGACAAGTTAGTAAAAAATCATCTTTGAAGGTAAAATGACCAAAATGCCATTCGTTTAGCTTAACGAGCTAAAATTGTCTGTACCAACTTAGAAAATTTTCTTAAAGTTTTTTTGGCATTCTATTGCTATCTAAGGCTCAATAACTCTTCACTGAAGTCCCAAAAATTATTTCACAGGGTTCCCCATGGGTCTAGGGTCACTAGCTGTCTTCACAGCTGCTTCCCGTTAGGTCACCCATCGCTAGAGCACTGGCTCATTTAACTTTAGTGCATTTCATTTCTAAAATTCTTCCTTAATTTTTCTTGCCATTTTTTGGATTATTTATGACTCTTCATTCTAGTTTACATATAGTTTCAGACATTCTAGCTATCCAGACAGACATTGGTCACCAGAACAGTAGAATGTACGGACTATCTAAAGTGAGGATGTCATAATTTAGCTTTAAGTTCTTCATATGAAATGTTCTCCTATGTCTCAGAATTCCATAGGTTCAAGAATTAGGCAAATTAGAGTTTCCTAAAGTGAGTTATGCTTAAATTACTAAATACTGTTCATATGGTTATTTTGCCCAGGTCTAGAATTGGTAACCTGGATTTAAGCCCTAATTGGTACAACTTATGATCATTTTCTAGGCAGGTTGTCTTCATGAACGTTTTAGCATTATGTCTTAAGTTTCATTTCCAATTGGTTTCACACCAATTAGAGTTATGTATCTCAAGTTATGAGCATTCAAACCTATTGGACTCATAGACCCTGCACTTTCAGGGTTTTCAGGTTTTTCAGTAAATTTTGCATATCACATTTTAGGGTTTACACCCATAATTTGGGTAAGGTCTCTAAATCAAAGTTGTAGCCCTATTTCTTAGGTTTTTAGATCATTTTGATTCATCCAAATTGGAGTTACATAATGTGAGTTATGCTATTATTAGTTCCCGGAGGTCATAAGACAATTTTTAGAATTGCAGGGAATTCTAAATTCAATGATACAAAGTTTTTCTAGAAATTTGACAAATTTATAATTAGAACTGGGTAATTTGTTCTGCATGAAAGTCGTTCTATTATGTCTCAGCTTTCCAACAAGTCAAAATTCACTTTATTTGAAGTTTTTTAGTGCAAGTTATGCTCATTCTAAGTTGTACTGTTCAAATGGTCATTCTCCTGGATTCAGATGTGACACCCCTTACCCGTTTATAGTGTGGCCGAGTAAGGCATATCATACTTAGTGCCAGAGCGCCTTAACATATCTTATTATCTTTCCTAGTATCCATATTTTGGTTAATTGATTTTGGGTCAATTTATTAACTGGAGAAACTGACGGAGTTTCCCCTAAATTATTCACAATTTTGACGAATCTCACCTGTTTAAAATTTCAATAATAATTGAAGGAATGAAAGCGTGAAAAACAAAAATTTATACAATTGACTTCAAAAATTTTCACCTAGGGTCACATGCATCATGTAAGATTTATTTTTATCTATTTGATTTCAATGATAAACAACATATTAAAACTCTTTTAATATGTTTTTGGATCTGTATTTGCTATTTAAGATTTTAAAATTAATCAGATTAATTTTAGAACCCTAAATTAAATCAAGAATGATTACACTAACCTCTTGATGGACTGCAGCGTATTTGCGCCTTTGAGATTCGTCTTCAGGACACCAAATGTTGTCCCTCTAGCTTGTCCACACCAAGAACACCTATGGCAGCCCTTGAACAGCTTCTAAAGCTTTTCCTATTAATTAGAAATTCAAGTTCTGCCTTTTAAGAGATTAGAGATGTAAACAGGACACTAGAAATAATTTCTAGTATTTTTAATTCAAGAGATTGATGGCTAATTTCTTTGAATTGATGAGAGATGAAGAGGAAGAGAGGGAGAGCTTCAAAATGGCGTGACAAAGGAGTGTGGCTGGTTGTTTTATTTTTCTCATAACAACACTTATATAACTAGGTTAACACATTAAACCCTTATCACATGTCACCCTTTGATTAGCTCTAGGTTTAAATGATCCAATCACATTGTGCCAAGTGTGAAACCTATATTTAATATTAATTTTAATCATCTTACATGATTAAAAGATATTTGGCAAGCTTATGTGTAATGCCATGTGTCACCATCTCATGGTGCCACGTGTCACACTGTGAAATGACCAAAATGCCCCTGTGTCTTAATTTTGAGTTCTTAACCCAAAATAATTATTTCTTTTCTTCTAATTAATTTATATCAAATATAAATAAATTAATTAATCTCTATTAATTAATTTCTCATTAATTAAATTCATATTTAAACACTTTAAATATAAATTTAAATTATACTATACATCCAACAATCTATATTTGGTTTCAAGTCATGCTAGGGACTTTGCAATCTGATTGTAAACCAAACCTATTTAATTAATCAATTAAACTCTTTAATTAATTAATTAAATCATATTTAATTAGGTGATAATTTGTGTATGTGTGTGACTTACTAGGCTCATCACTAATTGGCAATGAGACATGATATCAACTCTTAATATCATCAGAACTCTTTCCTACCATAAATGATTTCTCTAAATCATTTTATGCACCTCATAGACCATGGTTAACACCTAGCATAGCATGCCATGGCCACCCAATTAGTAATAAGGTTTACCTTAAATGAACCTATAATCATATGCTACCATGCACTAGAATCTCTCTGTTACAAAATCCCAACTCAAGCTGGAGTCATGGTTTATGTCAAACTCTATTTGCTATGAATATCATGTTCTCTTTTAATTCCAATTCTTGATTAAAAAGATTTTTCTCATCAGAAACTCTTTTCTGATTAAATCTATCTGTCCTGGCCAGGAACTTGAAACATCAAGAACAATTAAATGAACATAGGATTTTATCTCTATTTACTTAGAGGAATAGATTCCATCTTGATTAACACCTACCTCCATATATAACTAGTAGGAGCCAACACATGCCCATATACCCATACACAGTACAAGTATGAAAGTAGTATCAAACTCAAACTACCTATATACAAGATAACTGTACTATCTCAGGTCTAAAGATTATATGCACTGATATGATTTATGACAAAACATTGACAAGAGTAAACTCCATGTGCTTGTCATAAGTGTCACTGGTTCGGCCTACTTATCATTTATAAGTACCTATCATGTTTGTCATATGGCATGAGACTCACCATTCCATCTTATTTATATCTCATATAAATAACTTGGGAACAAACATGAATACAATCTTTCTGGATAAGTCATGTCCTTATCATGAAGTATCCTCGATTGTGAACCTATTTATGATACTTTGTGCTAGAAATAATGTCACTCATATTCTTAACAACTTAAGAATAATATTTTTAACAAAATATCAATGGACCTTTTCTATTACACATAAATATCTTATGTAAACAGAAAAGTGGAAATGCCTTTTATTAATAAAATTATGTACAAGATACATACTAAGTGATATGCTCTAGAGCATACTACTAACAATCTCCCACTAGCACTAGAGCCATTCATTACAATATCTTAGACCTATCTTCTCAAGATGTCGGTCTAGCTGAGTCTGTGCCATAGGCTTAGTGAATGGATCAGCTGGATTTTCAACTGATGCTATTTTCTGCATGGCTACATTGCCCCGTCCAACTATTTCTCTGATAATGTGGCAGCGCCTTTCTATGTGTTTGGATTTTTGGTGAGACCTTGGTTCCTTAGCCTGTATGACTGCTCCATTGTTGTCACAGTGTAGTGGAACTGCTGACTCAATGGAAGGAACTACTACAAGTTCTGTCACGAACTTCTTTATCCAAACAGCTTCCTTTGCAGCATCTGATGCAGTAATATACTCAGCCTCTGTAGTGGAATCTGCAGTCGTGCTCTGTTTGGAACTCTTCCAATTGACTGCACCTCCATTACAAATGAACACATATCCAGAGGTAGACTTTCTATCATTGATATCTGATTGAAAATTAGAATCAGTATAACCATCCAATTGCAAGTCTCCACCTTCACAAATCAAAAATAAATCCTTAGTTCTTCTCAAGTACTTAAGGATATTCTTGACAGCTATCCAGTGTTCCAAACCTAGATTGGATTGATACCTGCTAGTCAAACTAACAGCATATGCGATATCCGGCCTAGTACACAACATTGCATACATTAAACTTTCAATAGCCGAAGCATATGGAATCCTAGCCATCTTATCTCTTTTTTCAGGTGTCTTTGGAGACATCTCTTTAGAAAGATGGATACCATGTCTCACTGGTAACAATCCTCTCTTGGAATCAAGCATGTTAAACCTCTTTAACACCTTTTCCAAGTATAGACTTTGGGATAAACCAATTATTCTTTTTGCTCTATCTCTATAGATGCGAATCCTAAGAATATAGGTTGCCTCCCCTAAGTCTTTCATGGAGAATGTATTTGACAACCATACCTTTACAGTTGTCAACATACCTGTGTCATTACCCATCAACAGTATGTCATCCACATATAAGACAAGGAAAGTGATAGCACTGTCACTAACCTTCTTATATACACATGGCTCGTCCTCATTTTTGATAAAACAAAAGGATTTAATGGCTTCATCAAAATGGATGTTCCAACTCCTCGAAGCTTGTTTCAACCCATAAATGGATAGCTTTAGCTTGCATATCTTGGAACCATCTTGGGATTCAAAACCCCTAGGTTGTTCCATGAAAATGTTTTCTTCAATGTATCCATTGAGAAAAGCTGTTTTGACATCCATTTGCCAAATCTCATAATCATAGTATGCAGCTATTGCTAATAGAATCCTAATTGATTTAAGCATGGAAACAGTAAAGAAAGTCTCCTCATAGTCGATTCCTTGCCCTTGGCGAAACCCTTTTGCTACTAGTCTTGCCTTATAGGTCTCTACCTTTCCATCAGAACCAATTTTCTTCTTGAAAACCCATTTGTTGCCTATAGGTACAATACCTTCAGGTGGGTCAATAAGATCCCAAACTTGATTCTTATACATGGAATTAATTTCAGATTTCATAGCATCAATCCATTTTGAAGAGTCTATATCTGATATAGCTTCTTCATAGGTAAGTGGATCATCTCCATGATCTAATTCTTCATGAGTAGACAACTCTTGTTCTTCTTCATGAAGGAAACCATATCTCACTGGTGGGTGAGATACCCTAGTTATTCTATGAGGAACAGCTGTAGATGTTTCATCAATGGGTGTAGGTTGACTAGATATATCTATATCCATCTGATCTGTCGATTGATCAGAATTTTCCAATTCCAATTGCCTCTTTCTTGAGCAAACTGTTGTTCAAGAAATGTGGCATTTCTACTTATCACAACCTTTTGTGAAGTAGGCAAATAAAAATAATATCCAAAACTATCTTTTGGATATCCAACAAATCGACCCTTTTCTGATCTGATCTCCAATTTATTAGTGTTCAGTTTTTTTTGATATAAGCTGGACAACCCCAAATCTTAACATGTTTAAGACTTGGTTTTCTTCCATGCCATATCTCATAAGGTGTGGAAGAAACTGATTTTGATGGAATTCTATTCAGAATATACAAAGCTGATTCTAATGCAAATCCCCAAAAGGAGATTGGCATATCAGTATAGCTCATCATATTACGTACCATATCCAATAAGGTACGATTTCTCCTTTTAGATACACCATTCAGCTGTGGCGTTCCTCGAGGAGTTAACTGGGAAACAATGCCGTGCTCTCTCAAGTATTCATCAAATTCAGTACTCAAATATTCACCTCCACGATCTGATTGAAGAGCTTTAATACTCTTTCCTGTTTGATTTTCTACTTCAGATTTAAATTCTTTGAACTTTTCAAAGGATTCATGTTTGTATTTCATCAAATACAAATACCCAAACCTTGATTTATCATTAGTAAAGGCAATAAAATAATGAAAGCCCCCTCTAGCCATTACTTTAAATGGACCACATACATCACTATGTATTAGCTCCAAAATATTTTCAGCTCTTAGCCCTTGTCCAACAAGGGGTGATCTAGTCATTTGCCCTGAAGGCAAGATTCACAAGTTGGAGTAGGCTCAGAGCCCAATGAGGATAGAATCCCCATTTTCTCCAATTTTGTAATCCAATCTTCTGTAACATGACATAACCTTAAGTGCCAAATATATTTTGAACTTGAGTTGATTTTCACTATGGCATTGCATTCATTTAGATCACTTGCATTCATTTTGTGTTTGTCATTATTATCCAAATAATAAAGACCATCATTCATATAACCCGAACCAACATATTTATTTCCAAAATAAATATTGCAAACATCATCTGTGAACTAAAATTCATAGCCATTTCTAGTCAAACTAGATATAGAAATGATGTTCTTAAAAGCATCAGGTACATATAAAATATTATCCAAACACAAAACATGTCCAAACATGTAAAAAGATTTAGATCCTATGGCTAAAGCTTTAACAGTTGAGCCATTGCCAATCCGGACTCTAACATCTTGAGAACGCAAGTTGCTACTATTTGCTAGTTCCTGCATATCATTAGAAATGTGAGAACTAGCACCAGTATCTAAAACATAAGCTGTAGATGAACTATGAGTATCATCAGAATCTAAATAACAAGATATGGACATACCTTCCGAAGGTGTATCCTTCTTGTACTTCAGAGAAGCAAGATACTCTGGGCAGTTCCTTTTCCAGTGCCCATCCTTATGGCAGTGGAAACACTTTCCTTTGCCTCCATCAGCTTTAGTCTTCCCTTTCTGTTTAGCTATTTTCTTGGAAGGACCAGGAATCTGAGGTTTCTTTTTCTTATTGCCCTTCTTCTTGTTGGACTTTCTAGCAGAAGAAGACGCAATCAAAGCTACCTCTTTTCCTTTATTGCCCGTCATATTCTTTTGGGTAATAACCAGCATGTTGAGTAAACAAGCTAAGGTGCATTCCTGTTTAATCATATGGAAATTTGTCACAAAATTCCCAAAAGACTCAGCAAGGGACTGAAGGATTAAATCCGTCTATAGTTGGAAATCCATGTTGAAGTCAAGATGTTCCAACTGCTCAATCAGCCGAGTCATCTTGTGGACATGATCCCCAACATTCTGTCCCTCAGACATCCTCATATGGAATAGTTGTCTAGATATCTCATACCTAGCATTCCTGCTGTGTTCACAATACAACTCTTGTAGGTGAAGGAGGATCTCACTCGCACTCTGCATGTTCTCATGTTGCTTCTGTAACTCATTACTTATGGAAGCAAACATATAACACTTAGCTCTCATATCATGCTCCTTCCACTTGTCCAAAGTTTCATGTTCCTCTTGAGTGGCCTCTGGAGGTAAGGGACCAGGAACATTTGAATCTAGAACATATCCTATATGTCTATGGTTCAGGACAAGTTTCAAATTTCTTAGCCAATCAGACAGATTAGGTCCTGTCAACCTATTGCGATCAAGTATGCTTGCAAGGATATTGGATGGTGGTGGTTGTTCTGTGCTCATTATTATCAGAAAATTAACTGCAGAAAATAACCAGATTAGTTAGTAAATGTATCAAGTAATTAACCAAAATGATTATGGTCTTTTAATCAAATTGGTCCTCCCACTAACTTAGCGAATCCTACACTTCCAAAATAGAAAACGAAAATCCTAGTTGGATGGATTTCTAGTGGGTGATTGAATTCTTATAATTCTATTAATCATCCTCAGGTACATCCGTTATTGGAATTACAATAAACTATAAGTGAGCAACTCCTTGCCCATCACATCTCATATGAGGTTCAATCCTTTACCTAGCCCCTAATGTTCAAAATCTCAGGTACATCCTTATTGACTTATCTTGCATTAGTTAAGTTGATCCCATTGAGCCAGTAATTATGCAAATAATTTTAATGTCCTCAGGTACATCCAATATTGGCCACCAAACTATTTACATATTTACAATATCTCATGCTTAACAATTATTTTAAGAAAATCTCTTAAATTAATTGCATCTTATGCAACTATTTAAAATTTCTTAAAATAATTGCCCCAATGGAGGGCCTATGTTATAATTACTTTAATTATAGCATTTTCAACTTAATGATTTGTTTGGAAGATTTTATGGTCATTCTAATTATTTAGGTCTCACTTTGCACATTATCCATTTAGCATGCATATATCATATAATTGTATACATTCCCATACATCTCATGCAATCATGGATAAGCAGTAAATATGGTATGATCATGGACTTTCTAAGGGATTCAATTCACAGCCACCAAGAATTGAATAAGGGCATTCCTAGGTGCATTTCATTCATTCATTTTACAAGAGTTACTGAAAGAGTACATAATCAACACTTGATCTTGAATTCCTCCCACTGGTCCCACCAATGCTCTTGATCTCCTTGAACTTTTTGCAATCCAATATTACATAGTAATCCTTGGCATACCAAGACGAATTTACAAGAACTTAAATAAATGAAATTACAACCCAAAAATTATTACAACCTTAATAATACATGCCCAAAATAAATAAAAATAAAATAATTAATTTACAATCCCAAAGAAACATAAAAGAAATAAATCCAATCACATTGGTCTTTTATAGTCCATGATCATCCATCATGCATATCACTATTTAACAATTAAATAAAACATACATACTTAAATTAAATTGAATATCTCATATTCAACTTAAAAATCCAGATTTGAATATGATTCAAATAAATTTAAAAATTCAGATTTGAATCTCATTCAAACAAATTTAAAAATTCAGATTTGAATCACATTCAAACAATCGTAAAAATTCAGATTTGAATCACATTCAAACATTTCTTAAAAAATCAGATTTGAATCACATTCAAATATTTTTTAAAAAATCAGATCTGAATATTATTCAAACAACTTTAAAAAATCAGATTTAAATATGATTCAAACAACTTTAAAAATTCAGATTTGAATCACATTCAAACAATTTTTAAAATTCTGATTTGAATCATAATTTAATTGTGTGATTAAAACTACTAATTAAACACTTTAATTAGTCAAAGAATAGGCCTTAGAGCATACAACAATTGCTGAATTAAAAGCCAAACCTTGAATCACCCATGGAAGCCAAACCATGCGCACCATTGATGGTGTTTTTCAAGCATGCTGCCACACCTCCATTGCAACCAGAAATGGATAAATCATCTCATGATCAAAACACACAATTAAATCATATAATCAACAATCTAAATGGCAAATATAATGGCTCTGATACCAATTGAAGGAACGGAAGCGTGAAAAACAGAAGTTAATACAATTGAATTCAAAAATTTTCACCTAGGGTCACATGCATCATGCAATATTTATTTTTATCTATTTGATTTCAATGATAAACAACATATTAAAACTCTTTTAATATTTTTTTGGATCTATATTTGCCATTTAAGATTTTAAAATTAATCAGATTACTTTTAGAACCCTAGATTAAATCAAGAACGATTACACTAACCTCTTGATGCACTGCAGCGTATTTGCGCCTTTGAGATTTGTCTTCAGGACACCAAATGTTGTTCCTCTAGCTTGTCCACACCAAGAACACCTATGGCAGCCCTTGAACAGCTTCTAAAGCTTTTTCTATTAATTAGAAATTCAAGTTTTTCCTTTTAAGAGATTAGAGATGTAAACAGGACACTAGAAATAATTTCTAGTATTTTTAATTCAAGAGATTGATGGCTAATCTCTTTGAATTGATGAGAGATGAAGAGGAAGAGAGGGAGAGCTTCAAAATGGCATGACAAAGGAGTGTGGCTGCTGGTTGTTTTATTTTTCTCATAACAACACTTATATAGCTAGGTTAACACATTAAACCCTTGCCACATGTCACCCTTGGATTAGCTCTAGGTTTAAATGACCCAATCACATTGTGCCAAGTGTTAAACCTATATTTAATATTAATTTTAATCATCTTACATGATTAAAAGATATTTGGCAAGCTTATGTGTAATGCCATGTGTCACCATCTCATGGTGCCACGTGCCACACTGTGAAATGACCAAAATGCCCTTGTGTCTTGATTTTGAGTTCTTAACCCAAAATAATTATTTCTTTTCTTCTAATTAATTTATATCAAATATAAATTAATTAATTAATCTCTATTAATTAATTTCTCATTAATTAAATTCATATTTAAATACTTTAAATATAAATTTAAATTACACTATACATCCAACAATCTATATTTGGTTTCAAGTCATGCTAGGGACTTTGCAATCTAATTGTAAACCAAACCTATTTAATTAATCAATTAAACTCTTTAATTAATTAATTAAATCATATTTAATTAGGTGATAACTTGTGTATGTGTGTGACTTACTAGGCTCATCACTAATTGGCAATGAGACATGATATCAACTCTTAATATCATCAGAACTCTTTCTTACCATAAATGATTTCTCTAAATCATTTTATGCACCTCATAGACTATGGTTAACACCTAGCATAGCATGCCATGGCCACCCAATTAGTAATAAGGTTTACCTTAAATGAACCTATAATCATATGTTACCATGTACTAGAATCTCTCTGTTACAAAATCCCAACTCAAACTGGAGTCATGGTTTATGTCAAACTCCATTTGCTATGAATATCATGTTCTCTTTTAATTCTGATTAAAAAGATTTTTCTTATCAGAAACTCTTTTCTGATTAAATCTATCTATCCTAGCCAGGAACTTGAAACATCAAGAACAATTAAATGAACAAAGGATTTTATCTCTCTTTACTTAGAGGAACAGATTCCATCTTGATCAACACCTACCTCCATATATAACTAGTAGGAGCCAACACATGCCCATATACCCATACACAGTACAAGTATGAAAGCAGTATCAAACTCAAACTACCTATATACAAGATAACTGTGCTATCTGAGGTCTAAAGATTACATGCACTGATATGATTTATGACAAAACATTGACAAGAGTAAACTCCATGTGCTTGTCATAAGTGTCACTAGATCGGCCTACTTATCATTTATAAGTACCTATCATGTTTGTCATATGGCATGAGACTCACCATTCCATATTATTTATATCTCATATAAATAACTTGGGAACAAACATGAATACAATCTTTCTGGATAAGTCATGTCCTTATTATGAAGTATCCTCGATTGTGAACCTATTTATGATACTTTGTGCTAGAAATAATGTCACTTATATTCTTAACAACTTAAGAATAATATTTCTAACAAAATATCAATGGACCTTTTCTATTACACATAAATATCTTATGTAAACGGAAAAGTGGAAATGCCTTTTATTAATAAAAATATGTATAAGATACATACTAAGTGATATGCTCTAGGGCATACTACTAACAATCTCCCATTAGCACTAGAGCCATTCATTACAATATCTTAGACCTATCTTCTCAAGATGTCGGTCTAGGTGAGTCTGTGCCATAGGCTTTGTGAATGGATCAGCTGGATTTTCAGCTGATGCTATTTTCTGCATGGCTACATCGCCTCGTCCAACTATTTCTCTGATAATGTGGTAGCGCCTTTCTATGTGTTTGGATTTTTGGTGAGACCTTGGTTCCTTAGCCTATATGACTGCTCCATTGTTGTCACAGTGTAGTGGAATTGCTGACTCAATGGAAGGAACTACTACAAGTTCTGTCACAAACTTCTTTATCCAAACAGCTTCCTTTGCAGCATCTGATGCAGCAATATACTCAGCCTCTGTAGTGGAATCTGCAGTCGTGCTCTGTTTGGAACTCTTCCAACTGACTGCACCTCCATTACAAATGAACACATATCCAGAGGTAGACTTTCTATCATCGATATCTGATTGGAAGTCAGAAGTAGTATAACCATCCAATTGCAAGTTTCCACCTTCATAAATCAAGAATAAATCCTTAGTTCTTCTCAAGTACTTAAGGATATTCTTGACAGCTACCAGTGGGAGGTATCTGTCCCAACTTTCCTCAAACTCAATAATACAACTCCTCAACATATTCTCAAGGACCTATCACATATTTCATGTTATTGTTATTCAATTTAATATTTGTAATAACTCAATGAATTTTGAGTTTTACCTGAACTACTCGTTACGATTGTCCATTTATCTGAGGATGCAAAGCTGTGTTAAAATGAAGTTGTGTGCCTAAGGCTTCTAGCAACTTCTTCCAAAATCTGAATGTGAACCTCAGGTCTTGATAAGATATAAGGGAAAGTGGGATTCTATGTAGTCTAACTATCTCAGTGATATATAATTCTGCTCGCTTCTCCAGTGAGTAGTCAGTTCTAACTGGCAGAAAATGAGCTGACTTGGTTAATCTATCTACTATCACCCATACTGCATCATATCTCTTCTAGGTGAGAGGTAGACCACTTACAAAGTCCATGGTGACCCGACCCCATTTCCATTCAGGTATGCTTATAGGTTGTAGCAAACCTAATGGAACTTGATGTTCTGCCTTGACTTGCTGACATGTCAAGCATCTTGTCACATAGTCGGCTATGTCCTTCTTCATACTAGGCCACCAGTAGTGAGGCTTTAGATCATGATACATTTTTGTGCTTCCTGGGTGCAAAGCATAAACACTGTTGTGTGCCTTTTTCAGAATACTAGTATTCAATTCCCCATTATCTGGTATAGACACTCTTCCTTTGTAGTACAAACACCCATCTGCTTTCATCTCATAATCAGTTTCTTTTCCCTCTGGGATTTTGCCCATTATAGCTATTAGCTTCTCATCTACCTTCTGCCCATCCTGAATCTGCGGCAATAGGTTTGGCCTTACTTGCAACTTAGCCAAAATAGCTCCATCATGAGCTAAGGACAAACGAGCATTCAAGGATCTCAATGCTACAATGGACTTTCTGCTTAAGGCATCAGCAACTACATTTGCCTTTCCAGGATGATAGTCTATCACACAGTCATAGTCCTTCAGAAACTCAATCCATCTCCTCTGTCTAAGGTTGAGTTCCTTCTGGGTTGGCAAGTATTTTAGACTTTTGTGGTCTGTGTAGATGTAGCACTTTTCCCCATACAAATAGTGCCTCCATATCTTCAGTGCAAATATGATCGCTGCTTGCTCTAGATCATAGGTAGGGTAGTTCTGTTCATGTGGCCTTAACTGTCTAGAAGCATAGGAGACCACTTTTCCTTCTTGCATCAATATATACCTTAGCCCATTATGTGAGGCATCACTATAGACCATAAAGTCTTTCCCAGATACCGACTGTGTTAATATTGGTGCCTCTATCAACATAGCCTTTAACCTTTCAAAACTGGCTTGACACTTGTCATTCTAGTCAAATTTGACATTTTTATGCAGCAACTTGGTCAGTGGAGCAGCTATTAAAGAAAACCCCTTCACAAACCTTTTGTACTAACCAGTTAGCCCTAAGAAGCTTTTAACCTCAGTTGCATTTCTGGAAGGCTTCCATTCCATCACTACTTCAATTTTCTTGGGATCTACTTTAATCCCATCAGCTGACACTATGTGTCCCAGAAAGGAGATCTCACCCAACTAGAAGTCACACTTGGACAACTTAGCATATAGCTTTTTCTCTCTCAGAGTTTGCAGAACAATCCTCAAATGCTCATCATGTTCTTCTCTGTTTTTAGAATACACCAAGATGTCATCAATGAAGACCACTACAAACTGATCTAAGTATGGATGGAAGATACGGTTTATAAGGTCCATGAAAGCTGCTGGTGCATTTATTAAACCAAATGGCATCACCAGAAATTTATAGTGCCCATACGGTGTCCTGAATGTGGTCTTAAGCACATTTGCATCCTTTTACCCTTAGCTAATGATACCTTGATATGAGATTAATCTTGGAAAATACGCCTGCTCCCTTCAATTGATCAAACAAATCATCAATTCTTGGTAATGGATACTTGTTCTTCACAGTTACTTTATTTAGCTGCCGATAGTCAATGCATAAACTCAAAGTCCTATCCTTCTTTTTCACAAACAGCACCAGAGCTCTTCACGGTGACACATTGAGGCATATGAACCCCTTATCCAGCAACTCCTGCAACTGGATTTTTAGCTCCTTCAATTCAGTGGGTGCCATCCTATAAGGAGTAATAGAGATTGGTACTGTACTTGGCAGGACTTCAATAGAAAATTCTGCTTTCTTTTTTGGCGGCAAACCAGGTAATTCTTCAAGAAACACATCAGGAAAGTCACTCACAGTGAGAATGTCATGGAGATTAGATCTAGCCTTTCTGGTATCAACCACATATGCCAGGTAGGCTTCATAACCCTTTCTAATCAGTCTCCTTGCAACAGTAGCTGAGATGACATTAGATAGAAAATCTATCCTTTCCTCTACGATTGTCATCTTGTCATTGTCAGGAGTTTTCAGTGTAATCCTCTTCAATCTACAGTCCACTATTGCCAGATGATGTGACAACCAGTCCATTCCCAAGATCACGTCAAATTTGTGGAAAGGCAATTCAATCAGGTCTACTGAGAACTCATACCCCTGAATCCTCAACGGGCAACCTTTGCACACTCTATTTACCACCACATTGTGGCCTAGTGGGTTAGTGACTAAAATGTCGTGGTCACTTTTCTCTACTTGAATTCCCCTTTCCATGGGTAACTCGATGCAGATGTATAAATGTGTGGATCCTGGATCCACCAATCTATGCACCGGTATGCCATAGAGAGAGAACATACCCTTGATGACATCTAGAGCGTCCTGCTCCTCTTGAGCTCTCATGGCATATGCCCTTGTTGGTGCCCTGGCCTTTTGCCTCTTAGCTCACTTTGCTGCTGGCCTCTGAAATGTACCAGCTACCTCAAATTTACCCAGCCTTCTACCCCTTTGAGCTATAGGGGCAGGCCTATCTACTGAAGCTGGAGTAATTGTAGCAGTCCTCCTTGGACAATCTTTGATCTGATGCTCTGTAGACCTACACCGAAACCAACCCCTAGTCACTAGCCAACATTCCCTTTTGTGCCACCTTTGGCAGTGTGGATAGGCCGAAGAGACTGCTGTGGCTGGTCCCTTAAACACCGTCCCTGGAAAGCTGCCCACTGATGGTGTGGACTAGCTTCTCTGTAACACCCCTATGTTCGGTAGTGCGTTCTACTGTTCCGGTGACCAGTGTTGCCCGAACAGCTAGGATGCCTAGAACTACACTTCGATATGAGTGAGGAGACATAAAATAATGAAATACAAGAAAAGAAAATACAAGAAAAACAAAGGAAAAATAATAGCAAAGAAATGTAACCAAGTTAAGCGAGCCGAGAACCCTAGCGATGGGTGACCGCACCGGGAAGTCACGGCGTGGACTGTTGACTACCCCTGGACTGCGGGGAACCCTAGAAAATATTTTTAGGATTTAAATAGACACCTATTGAAGTATAAATATCATTATAAATATCAAAGAAAAATTAATTAATTAGTACAAAGAAAAGTGAGAAATCAAAAAAACGGAAAAAAACCTGGTGTTACCGAAAAATCGGGAATGCAACCCGAATAGGGGCATTGTGGTCATTTGACACCCCGAGTTGTATTTTGACCTAAATGTCCATTAAAAATACATGATATTATATTTGGAAAATGTAATGAAAAATTAAATTGGTGGTACATAAATTAAATAGCAAAAATTAGGAGTTAAATGTGGAAATTGAAAACTTGGATTATTATAATGTTAATGTTAATTAGTGGAGCACTAAGTGGACACTTAGTGGAGCACTAAGTGGACACTTAGTGGACCACTTAATCTGCATTTGGACAGCAGATTCATCCTCTTCTTCAACCTCTCAAATTCAGCTGAAATGCTCCCAATGAAGAACTCCATGGCCAAAGCTTCCAAGCTCCATGCATGAACTCCAATCCACCATTTCAAGCCATAATTTCTTCACTTGTTCTTCATTAAAGTTGCTCTACATAGCTTGTGCAGTAGATAGGCAGCAAGAAATGAAAGTTTTTGTGGAGTTTTGAAGAATTTCCAAAGTGGTAAGTTTGAGTTTTTGATTATTGTTTTATTAAAGTTTGTAAGGATGTTATGGGTACTTGATTTATGGAGAAATTTTTGAGGTTTGATGTTTAAAGGGGATGTGTACTTTTGGCAGCCATGGAAACACTTTGAGGACAGCTTATTCTTGCTTCTAAATGGTAGATTAAAGGATTAATTAAATGTATATGTGTGTAGGAAATTATTTGGGTGATGTATACTTAGTATATGTGGATGTGTATTTGAAATTTGAAGCTTGGGAATTAATGGAATGTAATGCATGAATTGGCAGCCTGGTTGGGTGAAACATAAGGATGTTATTTCATGTTTGGATGATGGAATATTAATGTTGAATTGTGTTAGTTGTGATAGCAGTTTGGGTATATGTGTGATGGTGTGAAGTTGGACATGTAAATGAGTATGAATAGGTAGTTAAATTGTTGTAATTGAATTTGACAAATTCTGCACTTAATGGTGTGTGTTGAATGTGATTTTAAGCTGCCAAAATTATCAATAAAATGTTGTGAAATATGTTTAGGTTAGGGTACAAACCAGAAATGGCATAAAGGTGAAGTTTGGTAAGGGTTAAAGGTGATCTTTGATGAGTATGAATAAAATGCAATAGGGCAGTTTGTGTTTTGGGCTTAGAACCTTAAATGTGTGGCTCCAATTGGTATGAGACCAATTGGAGGTGAAACTAGGCACAAAATTTTCCAAATTTCATGAAGGAAGCTTGCCAAAATTCTGCTTGCAAGGTAGCTTGAAAAATGACCAAATCCGGATTAAGTGCAAATAAGGCATGAAAATTTACCATTTGGGCAGCAGTTAGTGTTTAGGCCATAACTCACTCAAAACAGGTCCAATTGACCTGAAATTTTAACCATGAATAGTTAAGACCCATATCTACAAGTCTTATTAAGACACCAAAGCCCAGAAATGACCATAAGCAAGTCAAATAGCTTGCACAAGTTCGGGTCCAAAAACTGGCCGAACCTAAAATGACCTAAAATGACCTAAAGTGACCAATTTTGATGCATTTTGACCAGCAATAGTAAAATGACCATAACTTGGTCTACATAACTCAGAATGACCTGAAATTTTGCCCCGCGTGCAATAAGACATAGATCTACAAGTTTGTAGTTTTGACCGAAACACGAAAACCGAGGGAACTAGGTCGTCCGGCTAGGTCAAGCTAGTATCCCGGAATCCAGCTAATTGCAAGAAAATGCAATATACAAGGAAATGAATTTGGTAATATGTACCAACCCTAAAAGACTATTGAATGTGACATATTAGTAACATTAAAACCTAATTTCGAGGGTCAACATCTTAGGTTGACTAAGCAAATAATAGAATTCAGTAAATTAATTATCGAGCATTATCGTTAGAGACAGTTTAAATGAATACTGAAACACTTCAAATTGTGTTTCTCAGTTAGCAAAGACTCAGGGAAGGGAAGGAAACACTGAGTCAGAGCCAAGAGACAGTTATCAGAGGTTTGTGCACAATAAGTATTTCTTTTGAATTTTTCAATTGAAATAAATTACGATTATTTATATGTTACTGTTTTAAATTGTGTTTGTGCACAACGGCTATTGAAATGAATTATGACTATTGTACATTATTGTTTTAAATTATGTTTGTGAACAATAAGAATTTCTTTTGAATTTTTCAATTGAAATAAATTACGATTATTTATATGTTATTGTTTTAAATTGTGTTTGGGCACAACGGCTATTTCTTTTGAATTTTTCAATTGAAATGAATGATGACTATTGTACACTATTGTTTTAAATTATGTTTGTGCACAATAAGTATTTCTTTTGAATTTTTCAATTGAAATAAATTACGATTATTTATATGTTATTGTTTTAAATTGTGTTTGTGCACAATAATTTTGATATTTACTGCTTTTACTAGAAAATTTATTTGGAGAAATGAGTTATGAATAAATTTTGATTGCTTTGGTTTTGGGAATATTATTTGGAACTTATTGTGTTGCCAACTTTGCAAATGGAAATTTTGAGATAAAATGTGATTTATGGTTTGTATGAAATATTGTGATTTGAAATTGTTTTGATTAACACTTAGCTTGACACTGTTAATATATTCCTCCCTCTTTGACTTATCAGTCTGGTTGAGTTTGATTATGTTCCTCCCTCTTTGACTTCTCAGTCTGAGGTGAGTGTGGATGAGTACTCATTATATAGCTAGCTTCCTCCCTCATTGATTTCGATTATTGGGGTGAGTGTGTCTTGTCGTGGTGTACAACACGGCATGTGTGGAAAAATTGTGTCATGGCCTAAATTGTGATATTGATCGGTAACACTGTATTATTCAATTAATTGTTCAAATTGTGATATTGATCGGCAACACTGTATTATTCAATTATTTGTTCAAATTGTGTTATTGATTGGCAAACTGTATTATTCAGTTACTTAATCAAATTGTGTTATTGATGGGCAAAACTGTGTTATTCAGTTATTTGATCAAATTGTATTATTGATTGGCAAAACTGTGTTACTCAGTTATTTGATCAAATTTGTATTATATGAACTTTGTAAATTTTGTGAACTATTTGATTTGTGAATTGTCAATAAAAGATTTATATATATCGCATTTCAAATTGTTATTATGCACCACTGAGTAAATTTTACTCAGCGATAGCTTTTCATTGCTGTCGCAGGTAGATAGACTGACAGGGCAGCAGACTAGGCTGCTAGTACTACATTGAGAGATCATCGGGTATATTGAGTATACCACATTTTGCATTTTGTACTGTAATGTATGTTCACTGTATGTATATATTATTCTTGGTTTTGAGCAATAATAAATTAAAATTGTACATTGAAGTTGTAAAGTAAATTATGAGTTATTTTGGCTTGTAAAATTTGTACTGTATTTCTTTTATCTCAGTCTTTAAAAAATTATTATGGATTTGAGTTGAAAAACATATTGTGTTGAATTACATTAGAGTTTGAGATTGAGAAAAATATTGAAGTGCTTTTTACAGGTTTTTGAAGAACTGTTTTGTCCAAAATACAGATGGCACTCTGCCAAAATTTTTACAGAAATTATTAATAGTCCAAGTGTGTTAGCTGTTTTACTTCAGTTCAAAAAGGTTTTTAACACCTGTAAATAGTGCTCACCACTATAAAAAGAAGTAAGAAAAGTTTTAAAATCCCTTGTAGTGTATTTAATGGGTTATCAGTAGACGAAGTTGGTAATTCATTAGGTATACTACGGGATCATGTTATGCCTTACAGAGGGGTAGGGTGTGACATGTTTTGGTGGTATCAGAGCAAAGTTTTTAAATTCTGTTTTCACATGTTATTTGAATATTCTTTCTTCATAGTACAACTGCTCAATATCATTGTTTGATACATACAGTACATTATATTATAAATATGCACTAACGGGAGGAAATCTCCTTGTGTTATTTGTTTAGGAGGTTTAAGATCCTCGCATTGACTATGGAAGAGGGTGATCGTTCAGTCGATCAATCTATAGAGGCTGAGGTGCAAGGGGATGCCCCAGCCCTACACAATGTCAGTGGTTCAAGAAGACCACCGCAGCGATCTGCGATTTCTGCTCGATTCACTCAAAGAGATGGCTATAATGTTCCAACAAATGGTGGTAATGTGCCTACTCAAGTCCCAATACACGGTGGTACAACTAGTCTTACGCTAGACAAGTATGACAAATTGATGAAATATGGGGCTACAGAGTTCAAGGGGACAGTAGATCCTCTAGAGGCAGAATAGTGGTTAGAGAGGATGGATAGGGTATTCAAGAAACTGCATTGCACAGAGGAGCTCAGATTTGAATACTCAGTATCTTTGCTACAAAGGGATGCTTATGACTGGTAGAAAACCATTCCCCACAGTCTGGTAGAACGTGCAGTGCTAACATGGAATGACTTTCTCAGGGAATTCAGACAAAAATATGTCCCAGATGCTTATGTAGACCAGAAGCTACAAGAATTCCTAAGTCTGAAACAGGGGAGCAGATCAGTGGCTGAGTATGAAAGAGAATTTTCCCGCCTAAGCCATTATGCAGTAAGTCTACTTTCTACCAGTAGGGAGAGATGTAAGAGGTTTGAAACCGGCTTAAAGCCTAGTATCAGATTACAAGTGGTCGGATTCAAACATAACAACTTCTCTGAACTTATTTCTCAAGCACTAGAATTAGAAAGAATTGAATCTGGAGCGGCTCCTGAGAAAAAGAAATCAGAGAAGACAGAAAAAGAGGGAAAGTCAGTAGAACAGAGTTCTAGTGGTCCTACTGGAAAAAGGAAAAACTTTAAGGGATACAACAGAGGTAGTAAGAAGTCCGGTAGAGATAGATCTTCTGGATAGAAACCACCTCGATCTGATAAGCAAACTCAACAGAAACCTAGAAATGCACTATCAGATCGACTTTGTGAAACTTGTGGTAAACCACATAGTGGGGTATGTTATAGAGCCGTAGGAGCATGTTTTAATTGTGGAGAGATTGGTCATTTTGCTAGGGATTGTGTAAATCCATGTCGTTCTAGATCATTTACTACACCAAAGGGATCAACCCAAGTTTCTACCCCAAAGAGTTCACCATCAGTTAGTAGAGGCAGAGGTAGAGGTAGGGGTAGTACACCTAGAAGCCAGAGTACTGTGAATCAGCCAAAACAGGGTGATGCTCCAGCTGGAGTATACGCTATATAGCAGAGAGAAGAGGCTGAGACTTTTGACATTGTTGCTGGTACTTTCTCAATTAGTAACTAAGATATATATGTATTGTTTGACCTGGAGTTTGCATACTTTTATGTTAGTGTTAGAACTATATGTTCTGTTGTTATTCCTTTATAGGGGAATAAATTTTGATGCATTAGTGATTAGTCCTTTAATATAAGGATTGTGATAATAAGTGAAATTAGTTTTGAAAGAGTTTATCGGCGAAAAGTATTTTCTAACACACCATAAATTATAAAGCTAATTGGCGAGCCTACTTAATGTAAGGCAAGAGGACGTAAAAGTAAGATGCAGTAATGGAATTGCTCTAGATGAGGGCAAGGATGTTACTGTTAGTAATTGCTAATGGATGTTGTAATCAGAATAAGATTCGAATATTAGTAAATTCGAAAAGGATAAAATATCAAAAAAAATTTGATCTATTAGGATGTATCGTAGTAACAATGCAATGTTCTTGATGTCTATACTGTAAGCTGCAGATTACAGTACTGACTTGAGATTATTGTATAGAGCTACGTACTACTCGATAGTACATGAGAATAGTTGCCAACGGCATCTGTTTTGGTATAGTTATGCTAGGACAGAATTTTATTATAGGAAATAAGTTTGAAAATCCTACTTAGGGATTTAAAACTCAAAAGTTAGAATATCGAAAGGTTATAGTTTAGTACAAAAGGGAAGTAAGTTATAGAATATTGATAGATAAAAGGAGTTATGGAAGTAAAAATTCGAACAGTTGGTTTAGATATAACAAAAAAAAAATGTTACGAATGTGAGGAAGACTATTGACTAGAATGGTCAGAGGACCAACGACTAGATAAATCATTCTAACATGACCTCAAGGGTCATTCAGGAAGGAACATGAACTAAAATATTAGACAGCACAATAGTAAGAGAAGATTGGTGTTATACAAACAAATTAAATATTGTATTAGATTGTTAAAAGTCTTATACAAATTCGAGAGAAAAAAAGATTATACGATCATATAGAAAGAAGAAAATAAACGTATAACTATTGTAAGATGGCTATTGAGTATAAATTTCGCGGACGGAATTTATTTTAAGGGGGGAGAATTGTAACACCCCTATGTTCGGTAGTGCGTTCTACTGTTCCGGTGACCAGTGTTGCCCGAACAGCTAGGATGCCTAGAACTACACTTCGATATGAGTGAGGAGACATAAAATAATGAAATACAAGAAAAGAAAATACAAGAAAAACAAAGAAAAAATAATAGCAAAGAAATGTAACCAAGTTAAGCGAGCCGAGAACCCTAGCGATGGGTGACCGCATCGGGAAGTCACGGCGTGGACTGTTGACTAGCCCTGGACCGCGGGGAACCCTAGAAAATATTTTTAGGATTTAAATAGACATCTATTGAAGTATAAATATCATTAGAAATATCAAAGAAAAATTAATTAATTAGTACAAAGAAAAGTGAGAAATCGAAAAAACGGACAAAACCCGGTGTTACCGAAAAATCGGGAATGCAACCCGAATAGGGGCATTGTGGTCATTTGACACTCCGAGTTATCTTTTGACCTAAATGTCCATTAAAAATACATGATATGATATTTGGAAAATGTTATGAAAAATTAAATTGGTGGTACATAAATTAAATAGCAAAAATTAGGAGTTAAATGTGGAAATTGAAAACTTGGATTATTATAATGTTAATGTTAATTAGTGGAGCACTAAGTGGACATTTAGTGGACCACTTAATCTGCATTTGGACAGCAAATTCATCCTCTTCTTCAACCTCTCAAATTCAGCCGAAATGCTCCCAATGAAGAACTCCATGGCCAAAGTTTCCAAGCTCCATGCATGAACTCCAATCCACCATTTCAAGCCATAATTTCTTCACTTGTTCTTCATTAAAGTTGCTCTACATAGCTTGGGCAGTAGATAGGCAGCAAGAAATGAAAGTTTTTGTGGAGTTTTGAAGAATTTCCAAAGTGGTAAGTTTGAGTTTTTGATTATTGTTTTATTAAAGTTTGTAAGGATGTTATGGGTACTTGATTTATGGAGAAATTTTTGAGGTTTGATGTTTAAAGGGGATGTGTACTTTTGGCAGCCATGGAAACACTTTGAGGACAGCTTATTCTTGCTTCTAAATGGTAGATTAAAGGATTAATTAAATGTATATGTGTGTAGGAAATTATTTGGGTGATGTATACTTAGTATATGTGGATGTATATTTGAAATTTGAAGCTTGGGAATTAATGGAATGTAATGCATGAATTGGCAGCCTGGTTGGGTGAAACATAAGGATGTTATTTCATGTTTGGATGATGGAATATTAATGTTGAATTGTGTTAGTTGTGATAGCAGTTTGGGTATATGTGTGATGGTGTGAAGTTAGACATGTAAATGAGCATGAATAGGTAGTTAAATTGTTGTAATTGAATTTGACAAATTTTGCACTTAATGGTGTGTGTTGAATGTGATTGTAAGCTGCCAAAATGATCAATAAAATGTTGTGAAATATGTTTAGGTTAGGGTACAAACCAGAAATGGCATAAAGGTGAAGTTTGGTAAGGGTTAAATGTGATCTTTGATGAGTATGAATAAAATGCAATAGGGTAGTTTGTGTTTTGGGCTTAGAACCTTAAATGTGTGGCTCCAATTGGTATGAGACCAATTGGAGGTGAAACTAGGCACAAAATTTTCCAACTTTCATGAAGGAAGCTTGCCAAAATTCTGCTTGCAAGGTAGCTTGAAAAATGACCAAATCCGGATTAAGTGCAAATAAGGCATGAAAATTTACCATTTGGGAAGCAGTTAGTTTTTAGGCCATAACTCACTCAAAAAAGGTCCAATTGACCTGAAATTTTAACCATGAATAGTTAAGACCCATATCTACAAGTCTTATGAAGACACCAAAGCCCAGAAATGACCATAAGCAAGTCAAATAGCTTGCACAAGTTCGGGTCCAAAAACTGGCCGAACCTAAAATGACCTAAAATGACCTAAAGTGACCAATTTTGATGCATTTTGACCAGCAATAGTAAAATGACCATAACTTGGCCTACATAACTCAGAATGACCTGAAATTTTTCCCCGCGTGCAATAAGACATAGATCTACAAGTTTGTAGTTTTGACCGAAACCCGAAAACTGAGGGAACTAGGTCGTCCAGCTAGGTCAAACTAGTATCCCGGAATCCAGCTAATTGCAAGAAAATGCAATATACAAGGAAATGAATTTGGTAACATGTACCAACACTAAAAGACTATTGAATGTGATATATTAGTAACATTAAAACCTAATTTAGCTAGAATGCAGCGAGGGTCAACATCTTAGGTTGACTAAGCAAATAATAGAATTCAATAAATTAATTATCGAGCATTATCATTAGAGACAGTTTAAATGAATACTGAAACACTTCAAATTGTGTTTCTCCGTTAGCAAAGACTCAGGGAAGGGAAGGAAACACTGAGTCAGAGCCAAGAGACAGTTATCAGAGGTTTGTGCACAATAAGTATTTCTTTTGAATTTTTCAATTGAAATAAATTACGATTATTTATATGTTATTGTTTTAAATTGTGTTTGTGCACAACGGCTATTTCTTTTGAATTTTTCAATTGAAATGAATTATGACTATTGTACATTATTGTTTTAAATTATGTTTGTGAACAATAAGTATTTCTTTTGAATTTTTCAATTGAAATAAATTACGATTATTTATATGTTATTGTTTTAAATTGTGTTTGGGCACAACGGCTATTTCTTTTGAATTTTTCAATTGAAATGAATGATGACTATTGTACATTATTGTTTTAAATTATGTTTGTGCACAATAAGTATTTCTTTTGAATTTTTCAATTGAAATAAATTACGATTATTTATATGTTATTGTTTTAAATTGTGTTTGTGCACAATAATTTTGATATTTACTGCTTTTACTAGCAAATTTATTTGGAGAAATGAGTTATGAATAATTTTTGATTGCTTTGGTTTTGGGAATATTATTTGGAACTTATTGTGTTGCCAACTTTGCAAATGGAAATTTTGAGATAAAATGTGATTTATGGTTTGTATGAAATATTGTGATTTGAAATTGTTTTGATTCACACTTGGAATGACACTGTTAATATATTCCTCCCTCTTTGACTTATCAGTCTGGGTGAGTGTGATTATGTTCCTCCCTCTTTGACTTCTCAGTCTGAGGTGAGTGTGGATGAGTACTCATTATATTGCTAGCTTCCTCCCTCATTGATTTCGATTATTGGGGTGAGTGTGTCTTGTCGTGGTGTACAACACGGCATGTGTGGAAAAATTGTGTCATGGCCTAAATTGTGATATTGATCGATAACACTGTATTATTCAATTAATTGTTCAAATTGTGATATTGATCGGCAACACTGTATTATTCAATTATTTGTTCAAATTGTGTTATTGATTGGCAAACTGTATTATTCAGTTACTTAATCAAATTGTGTTATTGATGGGCAAAACTGTGTTACTCAGTTATTTGATCAAATTTGTATTATATGAACTTTGTAAATTTTGTGAACTATTTGATTTGTGAATTGTCACTAAAAGATTTATATATATCGCATTTCAAATTGTTATTGTGCACCACTGAGTAAATTTTACTCAGCGATAGCTTTTCATTGCTGTCGCAGGTAGATAGACTGACAGGGCAGCAGACTAGGCTGCTAGTACTACTTTGAGAGATCATCGGGTATATTGAGTATACCACATTTTGCATTTTGTACTGTAATGTATGTTCACTGTATGTATATATTATTCTTGGTTTTGAGCAGTTGTAAATTAAAATTGTACATTGAAGTTATAAAGTAAATTATGAGTTATTTTGGCTTGTAAAATTTGTACTGTATTTGTTTTATCTTAGTCTTTGAAAAATTATTGTGGATTTGAGTTGAAAAACTTATTGTGTTGAATTACGTTGGAGTTTGAGATTGAGAAAAATATTGAAGTGCTTTTTACAGGTTTTTGAAGAACTATTTTGTCCAAAATACAGATGGCACTCTGCCAAAATTTTTACAGAAATTATTAATAGTCCAAGTGTGTTAGCTGTTTTACTTCTGTTTAAAAAGGTTTTTAACACTTGTAAATAGTGCTCACCACTATAAAAAGAAGTAAGAAAAGTTTTAAAATCCCTTGTAGTGTATTTAATGGGTTATCAGTAGACGAAGTTGGTAATTCATTAGGTATACTACGGGATCATGTTATGCCTTACAGAGGGGTAGGGTGTGACATTCTCCTTGGTATGAACTAAGATCTGGGCCTTTGGGACTGGCCCTGACCTTGTGACTGACTAGTACTCTGAGCAGGAGGACCTGGATGAACTGGTCTGACCCGAACCTCTCTTCTGTTGTCTATCCCTTCTGCTCTGCTCATTAATTCTGACTCTTTCTACTTTTAATGTAGCTTCAACTAATTTTGCAAAGTCTAAAATCCCCAAAGCTGTTATCATAATCTTGATGTTATCATTCAATCCTTCTTTAAACCTTCTGCACCTCTCAGCCTCTATAGGGACTATCTCCCTTCCATACCGACTTAGTCTGATAAATTCTCTTTTATACTCTGCCCCTGACAGCTGCCTTTGCCTCAGATTGATAAATTCTCTTCTCCTCTCTTTCAAGTACACATTGCTGACATACTTCTTCCTGAACTCTGTGAGGAAGAATTCCCATGTTATCTGATCTGGCTGCACCTTCTTAGATACTATGTCCCACCACTGATATGTATCATCCTGAAGCAGGGACACAACACCCTCTAAGTTTTGTTCTAGGGTGTAGTTGAGTTGTCTCAGTACTCATTCTATTCTATCTAGCCAGTTCTCGGCTGTTGGAGGATCATTTTCTTTCTTTCCCAAGAAATCCACAGCCCCATATTTTCTTATCTTCTCCAAATGGGACTTCTGTAGTGGTGGCAGAGGTTGTGGCTGTGGTTGTGGTGGTGGGATAGCCCCCATCATCTGTCGGTAAAATTCAATCATTTGCTGGAATAGAGCAAATCGAGGCTGTGCAAGGGCCTCTGGTACTGGTGGAGCAGGTTTTCCCCTGCCTCCAGCTTCAGCCATGGGTGGAGCATGACTCTCCACCTCTTCCTCAACTGTTCTCTGTCACACCTTACCCCTCTGTAAGGCATAACATGATCCCGTAGAATACCTAATGAACTACCAAACTTCACCTATTGATAACTCATTAAGTACCCTACAAGGGATTTAAAAACAATTTTCTTACTTTTTAGAAGTGATGACCATTTTCTAATAGGTATTAAAAACATTTAATTAGAGTTTGAAAACTAGTTAAAATTTTTTGTCTATTTTTATTTTTCCGCAAATTTTAGAAAAATTTTAGCAGAGTGCTGTCTGTATTTTAATAAAACAATTCTTCAAATACCTGTAAAAACACTTCCAATAATTTGCTTCATTAATTCAACAACTACCACAACAAACTTCAACATCATTTCTCAAACTCCAAAATTCAAATCAATAATTCACAACTCAATATTTTCATTCATTTTTCATTAAAGTAAAAACAAATCACATTTATCAACCACTTTACATTAGCAAATCCAAAATGATATTATTACAACTATATACAACTGTTCATGACCAGTTTTTACATATACATATAGTTACATACACAAATATAAACATTACATACAGGGTATAAATTTATACCCGACAAAACTCCAGAAAAGGTGGCTCCAAGATCTCAGCAGCTCACTCTACTGCTCCTCTAGTCTCTATATCTGCGACAATAATAGCAGCCATCGCTGAGTACTATGACTCAGCGGTGCACAACATACTAAAATAACAGTTTATGCATAATTTAAATCACATTTATTCAATTATTGAACTGAACATAAAAAACAGATACAAAACATGATTTATAAATTTTTAGTCCAAACAATTTCATTTAGGAAGTCTCAAAACAATTTCATAAAAACACATAGTTATATCATGCCATTCGAAACATATTCATCTCAATAACCGGAGGTTTATGAGAAATCACAAGGCTAGCTAGCTCAAATATATGGGTACTCATTCAAATTTCTTCTTCTACTGGCACACACCTCAACACTTCAGCCAGAGAAGGAATCAAAATTCGAAACTAATTCTCCCATTAGTCATGCTAGTGAGGCATTCAAATATATGATTATGATACTTTGGTTTCAAAACTGTTTTAGCAATTTACTAAACATTTATTGACATTTCAAACACATACAAGTAAACTTTCAACAATTTAAGTAAAAAGCATAATAAACATTTCAATACAATTAAGTCACAATTTAATATCACAATTCATTCAAAACTATTTGCAGAAGAAAATTTACAGAAATTTCTATGTTGTGCACAAACCTTATACAAGTCGCCTCTTGGCCTTGACTCGATGCTTCAGGTTCTTTCTCAGTATTCTTTTCAACTGAAACACACAGTTTCACAGTGTTTCAGTATCATAATTTATCATAAATCCAAAGTAAATTCAAATCTATTTATACCTAGCTTTAATATGCTAAACTTGATATTCATTAAAATTTACAATTCGGGTTACTATTCATGATACTATTCAAGTTAATTTGTTGACTTTCTAATGCTTAATAGGTATGGGAATTCTAATTTCACCCATATACCACATTTTGGTTGCCTAATTTGTTGGTTTTGGTTATTTCCTCAAACTTCAAGTCTCTTAGGCACAAATTTCAAATTTTTCAGTTTTGGTGTTCAGTTTTGCACTGTTCTATTGGTCATGTTGCTGTGATAATTTGGCAAAGTTTTCTTCATAGAAGTTGTTCCTTATTGTCTTAACTTTATTTCCTTTTTTGAATTAGTCCATTTGGAGTTTTTTAGCCTAAGTTATAGCCATTTGAACATAGCTGGCTGGATTTGGTGTTACCAAAAATTATGGGCAATTTCCTGGATTATGGCAGTTTTTGTACATTGACTGCAGGTGTTTTTTCAAACAAGTTATGGTCAAAATTTGGGTTTATTTTCTCCATAAAAGTTGTAGGGTTATGTCTCAGCTTTCTACTGGTAAAACTTCAGGTCATGTGGACTTTCCTAGACCAAGTTATGGTCATTTACATAACTACTGTTCATTTAGTCATTTTTGTACAGGTCAGTTTATCAATTCCAAATTTGGCCTAATTGTTTACTAAGTTATGGTCACTTTCTGGGCATGATTCCTAGATGAAAAATGTGCCATTTTGTGTCTAGCTTCATTCTCAATTGCCTCGCACCAATTGGGTTGGTAGATTTTTAGTTTTGGTCCCTGAAAGGGACTTAGGTCAAGCTACCTGCAGATTGACCCTCATCAATCTGAATTGGAACTTGGTTCCAACAATTCATACACACTACAAATGGTCACAATTGACCATTTCTCAACTCAAATAAGGTCAATAACATCATTTGGCCAATTCTCAAACTTTTCTTCAATTTTTCACATGTTCAAAACCCTAGCACCATCTAAAGTTCCATCTAATGCATTTCAAAGTGTACATGCGTGATCTACACACCTAATTCACCTCAAATAACCATTCAACACAATCAAACTCATTCATATCAAACCCTAACCCTAGCTGGACAAATTTCATGTTTGGTCCTCCAACAAATATTTTCTTTTGATTTTAAGTTAAACTCTAAGTTACTTAAACTAGAAAATAAACATTTAACCACAATTTCCAAGTTTAGATGACTAACCTCAACTTTGATGTTCAATCTTCAATTCTTTCTCTTCTTTTCCTCTTTCTTTCTTGATCAATCTTCTTCTCAAGTCACCAAAGTAAGGGTTAGTAGCTAATTTTAGGGAAAATTGATAGAAATTTGGGGGTTTAAAAGCTTAGACTTAAGCTTTAATGGAGGTTTTTTTCATGGAGTGGGAGAGAGAGATGGTGGCTGAACCACTTGGGAGGATGAGGTCTGATTTTTTTTTCTTAATTTTTATGTATTTTAGGTCTTATCTTGTGTATTTGAATTGGTAAAAGAATGTGGGAAATTAAAAATAAATTTTGACATCATAATTGATGTCATCAACATGATGTAATAAAACTTTTTCTTTTCTCTTTTTTTTTTTAATTATTTTTCTATTAGTTCTTTAATTTAATTCCTGATTCCAAAATTTTCTTTTCTCCAATTTTATTGGACAGTTAGGTCAGGTGTCAGCTCTAGAGGTGAATTGACCAAATTGCATCATGACTCTTCTGTGTCCTCGGAAGTCCCATCACAAAATCCATAGTTATTCTCTCCCATTTCCATTCTGGTACTGGTAGTGGATGTAACAACCCATCGGGTACTTGATGCTCTGCCTTCACTTGCTAACAAGTTAGGCATTTGGAAACAAATTCTGCCACATCTCTTTTCATACCCATCCACCAGTAATGCTCCTTTAGCCTTCTATATATTTTTGTGCCACCAGGGTACATGGCAAAAGGAGATTCATGTGCTTCCTTCAAAATGATCTTCCTCAAATTAACATCATTAGGAACACACATTCTGCCCCGGTATAATAGTAGATCATCATCTCTTGTTGAAAATTCTGGTCTCTTGCCCTGTCTGACTTCTTCCAATAGCTTCTGATACCTTTCATCTTTCTGAGCAGCCATTCTGATCTGATCAATCAACACTGGCTGTACATGCCATGCAACTACTGTCTGCCCCTTATCATTAATCTCTAAGCTGGCATGTAATAATCTCATCTCATGTACCATAGACAAAGGAGTAACCCGTAGACTTGCCATAGACTTGCGACTTAAGGCATCAGCCACCTCATTAGCTTTCCCTGGCTGATAGTCTATCAGACAATCATAGTCTTTTATCAACTCTAACCATCTCCTCTATCTCAAATTCAACTCCTTCTGAGTACCCAAATACTTCAAACTGTTATGATCTGTGTAAATGTAGCACTTCTCCCCATACAAATAATGTCTCTAGATCTTAAGAGCAAACACAATAGCTGCAAGCTCCAAGTCATGTGTCGGATAGTTCCTCTCATGCAGTTTTAGCTGGCGTGATGCATAAGCAATGACATTTCGATCTTGCATCAACACACAGCCTAACCCATTGTGAGAAGCATCACTATAAATTGTGTATCCTTTACCCGGAGTAGGTAAAGTTAGGACTGGAGCTTCAGTCAAACATTTCTTCAATTCATCAAAACTCTATTGGCATTTATTCGTCCACTGAAGTTTCACATCTTTTCGAAGTAGCTTAGTCAATAGAGATGCCAACATGGAGAATCCCTTCACAAATCAACGGTAGTATCCAGCTAAACCCAGAAAACTGTGAATCTTCGTGATATTCCTGGGTGGCCTCCAATTAAGGACAGCTTTTATCTTACTTGGATCTATCTTGATACCCTCTACTGATACTACGTGCCCCAAGAAGGATATTTCTTTCAGCCAAAATTCACATTTCGACAATTTGGCATATAGCTATTTCTCCCTCAAAGTCTATAGTACAATCCGCAGATGTCTGTCATGCTCTTCTGCACTCCTCGAATAGACCACTATATCATCTATGAATATCACAACAAACTGATCGAGGTATGGTCTGAAGATAGTGTTCATCAGATCCATAAAAGCAGCTGGAGCATTAGTTAACCCGAATGGCATGACCAAGAACTCATAATGGCCATAGCGGTTCTAAAGATAGTTTTAGGAATACTCTGCTCTTGCACTTTCAGCTGATAAAAACCTGATCTCAGGTCAATTTTGGAGAACACAGCTGCACCCCTCAACTGATCAAACAAGTCATCAATGCGGGGCAATGGATATCTATTATTTATTGTCACCTTATTCAACTGCCGATAGTCAATACATAAACAGAGAGTGCCATTCTTCTTCTTAATAAACAACACTAGCGCTTCCTAAGGTGACACACTAGGGTAGATAAAGCCCTTGTCAAGCAGCTCTTGCAACTGCACTTTCAACTCTTTTAGTTCTGCAGGTGCCATTCTATATGGTGTTATAGAGATTGGGTCCACACCAGGCATAACATCAATCTAAAATTGCACCTCTCTTTCTGGAGGTAATCCTGCAATTCGTCAGGAAACACATCTGAAAAGTCACATACTGTAGGGATGTCCCTCAGTGCTGGGCTCCCCACTTGGGTGTCTATCACATGTGCTAAGTATGCTTCACACCCCTTTCTGATCATCCTTCTGGCTAGTGCAGCCAAAATGATGTTTGATGGCAGTATATGCCTCTCCCCATGTATTACTACATCACCGTATAGAGGGAGACCAAAAGTGACAGTCTTCAGTCTACAGTCAATCATGGCGTGATGCCTGGCTAACCAATCCATGCCCAAGATAATATCATAATCTCTAAAGGGCATTTCAATCAAATCTGACAGAAAGACATGTCCTTGGATCACCAAAGGACAGTCTCTATAGATTCTGTTAACCCGAACTTCTTATCCTAACGGACTAGTTACTAGCACTTCAAAACCCATTTTGACACACAGAATAGCAAGTGAACTAACTATGCTAGCACTAAAATACGAGTGGGTTGAACTCGGATTAAACAACACAAATACTTTTTGATTAGAGATAAAGAATGTACCAGCTACAACATCAGAAGTCTCAGCCTCTTCTCGCTGTCCCATCGTGTAAACTCTAGCTGAAGCACTTCCTTGTCTTGGCCCGACCAATGATACCACTGCGCGCGGTACCTCTACCTCTGCCTCATCCTCTGCCAATTGGTTGTGAACCTCTGGGAGCAGGACTCTGAATAGATCCTTCTGCAGTTGTAGTAGCTGGACCGAATCTAGGAGCACTGGTGCAGTCTTTAGCTAGATGGCCCTTGCCTCCACAGTTAAAATAGGCTCCTGTTGCCCAATAGCATTCTCTCCCATGAATCTTGCCACAAGTCTCATAGGGGCGGGGAGGTTGTGAAACCCTGCTTGACTGTTGACCAGACCTAGAGGGTCTCTGTCTAGAAAATCTGGCCCTTCCAAACCTTCCACCTCAACCTCTGCTAGGTCCACCAAATTTCTTCCTCTTCCCAGAAGTACTACCAGAACTTGGCTCTACTGACTTTCCCCCTTATCTTTTTTTGATTTCTCAGCTTTCTCTTATTTTTCCTTTACTGGGGTTGCTTCTGTTTCAATTCTCTCCAACTCAAGTGCTTGAGAAATGATTTCTAAAAAATTACTGTGTCAGAATCCCACTACTTACATCCGTAGGCTGGGCTTCAAACCTGTCTCAAATATCTTGCACCTTTCCTTGTTGGTAGAGAGGAGACTCCCAGCACAGTGGCTTAAACGGGAGAACTCCCTCTCATACTCTGCCAGTGATCTACTCCCTTGCTTTAGACTCAGAAATTCTTGCAGTTTCTGATCCACATATGCATCTGGGACATATTTCTATCTGAACTCTCTGATGAAGTCGTCCCAGGTTAGTACTGGTGGTTCAGCCAAGCTGTGGGGTATGGTCTTCCACCAATCATACGCATCCCCTTGCAGTAGTGACACAGAGTATTCAAACTTCAGTTCATCTGGGCAGTGCAGCTTCTTAAACACTCTATCCATCCTTTCAAGCCATTGCTCTGCCTCTAAAGGGTCCACTGTACCCTTAAACTCTATAGCCCCATACTTTAATAACTTATCATACTGTCTGGCTGGAGGCAATGGTTGTACCACAGGTGTTTGGGGTGGAGCTTGAGCAGGCATACACCTAGCCATTTATTAAAACATCGCAGCCATCTGCTATGCGAACTGTGCAGGAAACTGCGGCATTTGTGGGGCTGGTGCTACTGATCCACTGACATTTTGTAGAGTTGGGGCTTCCCCTTGTGCCTCAGCTTCAACAGACTGCTCAACTGAGCGATCCCCTTCTTCCATTTTAGTATGAAGTTAGGGTATCTCCTGAACAAATAACACAAGGAGATTTCCCTCTGTTAATTCATATTTATGATGCAATGCACTGTATGTAACAAATAAGGACATTGAGCAGTTGTACTTAGCAAAGAAAAGACACAAATTCATAAGTTAAAACATACTTTAAAAACTTGGCTCTGATACCACTAAAACATATCACACCTTACCCCTCTGTAAGGCATAACATGATCCCGTAGAATACCTAATGAACTACCAAACTTCACTTACCGATAACTCATTAAGTACCCTACAAGGGATTTTAAAATAATTTTCTTACTTTTATAAGTGGTGAGCATTTTCTAATAGGTATTAAAACATTTAATTAAAGTTTAAAACTAGTTAAAATTTTTGGTCTATTTTTATTTTCCGCAAATTTTATAGAAATTTCGGCAGAGTGCCGTCTATATTTTGAGAAAACAGTTCTTCAAATACCTGAAAAAAAAAAACACTTTCAATAATTTATCTCAACAACTTCTTCAAATTCACAACCATCCCAATCAATTTCAACATCATTTATCAATTTCCAAAAATTCAAATTCACAATTTCCCATATTCAACAATCATCAAAATACCATTAATCAATTTCATTCAATTTAAAGCAAAATACTTCCATTCATATTTCATTAAAGATAAAATAATTTATATACATCATTATAAAAATTTACACTAAGAGAAATTCATACAAAAATTTATTACAAACTTTATACAAACTGCGCAAGACCAGTTTTACATATCCATACCTTTACATACATTACATACATCAAAATAAATTTTTACAATAAGGGTGTAAAATATACCTAATAGACTTCAGAGAAGGTAGTTCCTTAATCCTCAGCAGCTCACTCTGCTGCTCCTCTAGTCTCTATATCTGTGACAGCAATAACAACTATCGCTGAGTACTAGGACTCAGTGGTGCACAACATACTAAAATAAACTTTATGCAGAATTTAAATCATATTTATTCAAAAATTAATTTGAACATGAGCAATACATTCAAAACATGACTTATGAAATTTTAATCCAAACAATTTCATTTCAAAAGTCTCAAAACACATTTCATAAAAACACATAGTTATATCATGCCATTCGAAACAAATATAATCTCAATAGCCAGAGGCTAAGAAAAAGTCACATCACAAGGCCAACTAGCTCAAATATATGGGAACTCATTCTTTTTCTTCTTCTACTGGCACACACCTCAACACTTTAGCCAGAAAAGGAATCAAAATTCGAAACTAATTACCCCCACTAGTCATGCTAGTGAGGTGTTCAAATATATGATCATGACACTGTGGTTTCAAAACTTATCTTAACAATTTGCTAAATATTTATGCCATCTCAAATATACACAAATAGCTTTCAATAATTTAAATCCAAAGCATAATAAATATTTCATCACAATGATGTCACAATTCAATATTTCAATTTATTCAAAACAATATACAGAAGAAAATTTATAGAAATTCTACGTTGTGCACAAACCTTAAGCGAGTTGCCTTTTGGCCTTGACTCGATTCCTCGGATTCTTTTCCGGTGTTCTTTTCCACTGAAACACATAGTTTCACATTGTTTCAGTATCATAACTTATCAAAAATCCAAAATAAATTCAAATTCACCTATACCTAGCTTTAATATGGTAAAATTGATATTCTTTAAAATTTGTATTTCGGGGTTACTATTCAAGTCAATTTGTTGACTTTCTAAGGCTTAATAGGTATGGAAATTTCAACTTCACCCACATACCACATTTTGGTTACTAAATTTATTGGTTTTTTTTTGTTTACTCAAAATCTAAGTCTTTCAGGCAAATTTGCAAATTTTCAGTTTTGGTGTCTTAAGTTGCACTGTTCCATTGGTCATTTTACTGTTGGAATTTGACAAAACTTACTTCATAGAAAATGTTCCCTATTTCTTAACTTTATTCACAGAAGTGTTCTTAACTTCATAGAAAATGTTCCCTGCAAAAATTTTTAGTTTTGGTGTCTTAACATTTTCTATGAGCTACAAAACTTACTTCATAGAAACTGATTACCCCCAGATTTCTTGACAAAATTCGAAACTTACTTCAAAACTTACTTCTAACATACTCCAATTGGTCACAAATGACCATTTCTCACCTCAAACCAAGTCCAACACACCATTTAACACATTCTCACATTTTTGTCTCCAAAACCCCAGATGCCAAAACCCTAGTTCATGCCATTGATCAATTCCTTAATCAAATCATTACACTAATCGCATATTCAACCTTATTTAAGTTCTAATTCATGTTTAGTTTAACTAAACACTATCAAATCCAACACCCCATTAAGCTGGCGTGATTCACATATGGTCCCTCAACAAAAATTTTCTTTCCATTTAAGCATATTTCCAAGTTTATTCAACTAAAAACACATGTATTAAACTCAAAATTCCAAAGTAAATAGCTTACCTCAACTTTGAAGTTCAATAACCCAATTTCTTCTTTCTTTTCTTCTTCCTTTCTTGCTCAATCTTCTTTTCAAGACTAAAAGACCAAGTTTAATTAAGGGGACTATGGGATTTATGGCTAGATCAAGTGGTTCTTCAAGCTCAAAATGAGCTTTAATGGAGGAAAGTGAGGATGAGGGGAGTGACGGCTTGAAGAAGATAAGTTTTCCTTTTTTTTTTTTTTTATGTTTTTAGTCTTATGGAAGACCATAAATTACCATAAATTTAATTTTTAATTATAATATTTATGGCATCATGCATGATGTCATGCATGATGTCATCTCTTTTCACCTTTTTCATTTTCCTTTTATTTTTCTATTTATTTTTCCATTAGTTCTTTAATTTAATTTCCAATTCTGAAATTTTCTTTTCTCTGATTTTATTTGACAGTTAGGTCAGGAGTCAGCTCTTGGGGTCAATTGACTAAATTGCCCCTCGCCGGTTCAACTCGATTTGCAAATAATTCAATATTTCTTCCAGCTCCTTGACCTAATTATTTGACTGGCTTAACAATTCTTTTTCGTGATTTTCTCTTTTCCACTGTGTTCGTAATAGTCCTAAAGACCGCGGCGTCACATTTTACGGTTCGAAATTTGAGTTTAAATAGACTTCGCAATCCTTCCCGAGAAGGTCACCCATCGCTGTGACTCTCGGCTCATTTAACTTCTTATGTTCTGTTTTTCTTATTTATACTTAACTAATTGGCCATTACTAATTATTTGTGTTCAGGGCTTATCTAGTTATCTTAAGTGTGGTTCTAATCCCCTTAATTGTCCGGACCGACACTGGTCACCGGAATAGTGAAATATACCAGGCTATGCAAAAAGGGGTGTTACAGACGTTATTTATCTTCTCCAACTCTGGAGGTAGTGCCGAACGATATGCCAAGGGACCCACTCTCTTTAGAACCTCAAATGGCCCAATGAAACGAGGACTCAATTTCTCCTTTCTGCCGAATCTCATAATTCTCTTCCAAGGGGAAACCTTGAGAAATACTTTGTCACCCACTGCATATTCAATATCCCTTCTCTTCAGATCAATATAAGACTTCTGATGGTCTGATGCAGTCTTAAGTTGATCTCTGATCAATCTAACTTTCTCTTAAGTTTGCTGAATAATTTCTGGCCCAATCATCTTTCTTTCACCTACTTCATCCCAACACAGGGGAGTTCTGCACCTCCTGCCATACAAAGCTTTATATGGAGGCATCCTAATGCTTGATTGCTAGCTGTTGTTGTAAGCAAACTCAATCAAAGGCAAGTGTGTGTCCCAACTGCCCTCAAAATCAATCACACAAGCCCGTAGCATGTCCTCCAATATCTGTATTATACTCTCAGACTAGTCATCTGTTAGTGGGTGGAATGCTGTACTGAAGTTCAATCTAGTTCCTAGGGCTCTCTGAAGGCCACCCTAGAATCTAGAAGTGAACCTAGGATCTCTGTCTGATACGATGGATACTGGCACTCCATGCAGTCTTACTGTCTCATCAATGTATAACTTGGCCAATCTTTCTAAATTGTAGTCCATCCGGACTAGCAGAAAATGAGCAAACTTGGTTAGTCTGTCAACTATAACCCAAACTGCATCATGACTCTTCTGTGTCTTCAGAAGTCCCATCACAAAATCTATAGTTATTCTCTCCCATTTCCATTCTGGTACTGGTAGTGGATGTAACAAACCAGCTGGTACTTGATGCTCTGCCTTCGCTTGCTGACAAGTTAGGCATTTGGAAACAAATTCTGCTACATCTCTTTTCATACCCATCCACCAGTAATGTTCTTTCAGTCCTTTATACGTTTTGTGCCACCAAGGTGCATAGCAAAAGGAGACTCATGTGCTTCCTTCAAAATGATTTGTCTCAAGTCAACATCATTAGGAACGCACATTCTGCCCTGGTGTAGCAATAGGCCATCATCTCTCACTGAGAACTCAGGTTTTTTGCCCTGTCTGACAACTTCTAACAGCTTTTGATACTTCTGATTATTCTGAGCAGCCATTCTGATCTGATCAATCAACATTGACTGTATATGCCATACAACTGCTATTTGCTCCTCATTATTAATCTCTAAGCTGGCATGTAATACTCTCAACTCATGTACCATAAACAAAGGAGAAACCCGTAGACTTGCCATAGTCTTGCGACTTAAGGTGTCAGCCACCACATTAGCTTTTCCTGGCTGATAGTCTATCAAACAATCATGGTCTTTTATTAATTCTAACCATCTCCTCTGTAACACCCCTATGTTCGGTAGTGCATTCTACTGTTTCGGTAACCAGTGTCTGTCTAGACAGCTAGAATGTCTAGAATTATACTTAAATATTGGTGAGGAGACATGAAATAATGAAATACAATAGAGAAAAATACAAGAAAAACAAAGAAAAAATAATAGCAATAAAATGTAACCAAGTTAAACGAGCCAAAAATCATAGCGATGGGTGACCGCACTGAGAAGTTGCGGCAAGGACCGTTGACTAGCCCTGGACCGCGGGAAACCCTGGAAAATATTTTTAAGACGTAAATAAACATCTATTGGGGTATAATTGACTTAGAAAATGTCAAAGAAAATTTAATTAATTAGTACAAAAAAAATGAAAAATCGAGAAACTGACAAAAATTGGTATTATCGAAAAATCAGGAATACAAATCGAATAAGGGCATTTTAGTCAATTGACACCTAGAGTTACCTTTTGACCTCAATTTCCACTAAATATAAGTAGTATTATAGTTTGAAGATGTCATGAAAAATAAAAATGTGGTACATTGTATGAATAGTGGAAGAAATGAGGCATAAATGCAAATTATGAAACTTTAAGTAATTTAACCATTTAATCTAAGTTAGTGCTCCACTAACCTCAACTTATGGGACCTATACAAACTATTTTGGACAGAACCTTGAGTCATCTTCAACCTTTAAACACTCCAGCCGATTAAATCTCCATTGAAACTCCATAGCCAAAGCTTGAGCAAACCTCCATGCACCTTAATTTAAGCCATGTTTCTTCAAACTCCCTTTATTAAAAGTGGTCCTCACATCATGGGCAGTAAGTAGGCAGCAAAAAGGAGAGAAAATATCAAGTTTTAGCAAGCTCCAATAAGAGGTAAGTGTCCATTTTCTTTTCTTCCTTAATTAAAACTTGTGTTGAGGTTGTGGGTACTATTTTGGGTGAAGAAATTTGAAGAAATGGTTGAGTTATGGGACTGTTTATTTTTTGCAGCCATGGGAGGTGAGTTTACTTGAGTTTTTCTTACATTAAATTGGTGGGAAATCATGTTGATTAATGTTATAAGATATTTTAGCCAATGTATTTTATGTGTATGTGTGAATTGAGCAATTGAAATTAAGGGTTTGTAAAGGAAATTCAATACATAAGTAAACTGCCATTTTTGGGTAGCCTTTAAACCCATGAAATTATATATGATATCATGAAACTTATTGATGAATTCTAGTGGTGATGATGTAGGGGCAGTTTGTATGATTGAGGATGGAAGTTATATGTAGTGGTTAGGAGCATTCATGTGTATGTATTGTTTAGAATTGGATATTGTGAATTGGAAGTGTTATTGGTGCATATTAAATTGGTTATATTCTACCCAAAGTTATTATAATGTAAAGTAATGAATGCTTGTGGTATGATACAAATGCAGAATTGTTTGGGAAGTGAAGTTATAGTTAGTTGAATGTGTGAATGGTTAATGCCTCAAAAATGTGTTAAGGGCAGTATGTGTTTTAGGCTATAAGTGGACTTATGTGACTCTAATTTGTTTGAGGCCAATTAGAGGTAAAACTAGGCACAAAATGTGCCAACTTTCATGAGGAAATCCTACCTAAATTCTGTCCAGAAAGTGACATGAGAATTGACCAAATCCGGATGGGTGACATTACAAACCTGAAAATTGACCATTTGAACAGCAGTTAGTATTTTGGCCATAACTCACTCAAAACAGGTCCAAATGACCTAAAATTTATATGGTTGGAAAGATTAGAAATAGGGCTACATCTTTTGTAGAAGATCACAAAACCCAGAAATGACCATAAGCAAGTCAAAATGCTTGCACAAATTCGGGTATAAAAACTGCCAGAATCGGAAATGACCTAAAAATGACCTAAGTTTGCCATTTTAGTGCAATCTGTCCAGCATTGGTAAAATGACCATAACTTGGTCTAAAAAACTCCAAATGACCTAAAATTTGTGGCAAAAGTTCAATAAGACATAGACCTACAAGTTTGTAATTCTAACTAGAACCTAAAAACTGAGGAAACTAGGTCATTCAGCTAGGTTAAAATGGCATACCAAAATCCAATAAATTATAATAAAATGTAATACACTTGAAAATGAAATTGGTAACATGTACCAACACTAAAGGTCTATAAAATGTGAAATATTGGTAACATTAAAATTTATTCCCCTAGACTGCATCAAAGGTCAACATTATAGGTTGACTAATGAAAGTAATAGTATTAAATAAATTTAATTATTGAACCTTATTGTTAGAGACAATTTGACTGAGTACTGAAACACTTTAAATTGTGTATTTCAGTTAGCAAAGACTCAGAGAAGGGTAAAGAACCACTGATTCAAGGCCAAGACGCTATTCATCAGAGGTTTGTGCACAACAGTTATTTCTTTTGAATTTTCAATTGAAATAAATTATGACAATTTGTATGTTATTGTTTAAATTGTGAAAAATTGTTTGAATGAAATTTGATGGATACTTATTGCTTGAAAAATATTGCAAATAGTTTGAAACCACAGCTATCATGTATATTTGATTGAATTCCTCGCTAGCTTGTCTAGTGGGACGAATTGGCTTTAAATTTCCTCTTTGGCTGAAGTGTTGAGGTGTATGCCTATTGAGGACAAATAGGATGAGTACTCATTTATTTGCTAGCTAGCTATGTTATTCCTCATTAGCCATTGGCTTTTGGGACGAATTGGACTATAGAATCATGATTAAGCTGTGTGTGTGATTTATTGATATTCATTGAGACATTGTGAAATGGAGTTTAATTCTTTATGACATTATCTGTCTTTTGAATTTAACTATGATTTTAAGTATCCACAGTTTATATGATTTATGGTTTATGGTTTTAAATTGCATTTTCTTAATGTTGTGCAACACTGAGACATTGGCTCAGCGATAGCTTTTCATTCTTTATCATGCAGATAGACAGATAGAAGCGAGTAAGTATTTGCTTGTGCTACACTTTTGGGATTCTTCCGGGTATATTGAGTATACCACCTTTTGTAATTTTTGTTATAATGTATGTGCATTGTATGTATATATTGTACTTTGTATTGAGCAGTTGTAAACTAAAGTTGTAATATATTTCTCTTCTCTCAACTTTTGAACTACTCAGTCATTTTGTAGTCTATCTTTGGAAATACTGAAAATTGATGTTGAATTGAGTTTAACAAATGTTGAGAAATTGATTTCTGTTGAACCATATTGGAGTTTGGGATTGAACAAATATATTGAAAGTGCTTTTTACAGGTTTTTGAAGAAATGTTTTATTCAAAATACAGATGGCAATCTGCCAAAATTTTTACAGAAATTACTGATACTTCATATGTGTTATTTGATTTCACTTCAGTTAAAAAAATTTTTTTTTAACACCTGTTAAAAGTGCTCACCACTGTAAAAAGAAATAAGAAAAGGTTTAAAATTCGTTGTAGTGTATTTAGTGGGTTATCCGTAGACGAAGTTTGGTAATTCATTAGGTATACTACAGGATCATGTTGTTCCTTACGGAGGGGTAAGGTGTGACATGTTTTAGTGGTATCAGAGCAAGTTTTTAAATTCTATTTTGACCTGTAATTTGAATATTCTTTCTTCATTGTATAACTACTCAATGTCATGGTTTTACACATACAATACATTAAATTATAAAAATGCACTAACGGGAGGAAATCTCCTTGTGTTATTTGTTCAGGAGGTATAATATCCTCTAATTGACTATGGAAGAAGGGGAACATTCAGTTGATCAATCAATAGAGGCTGAGGTACAAGAGGAAGCCCCAGCCCTTCACAATGTGAGTGGATTAGCCGCACTAGCCCCCTCAGTACCGCAGTTCCCTGCTCAATTTGCAAAGCAGATGGCTGCAATGTTCTAACAGATGGCTGGTAACATGCCTACTCAAGCCCCACTGCAGACACCAATGGTACAATCGCAGCCTTCAGTTAGGCAGTATGACAAGCTGATTAAATATGGGGCTACTGAGTTCAAAGGGACAGTAGATCCACTAGAGGCAGAACAATGGTTGGAGAGAATGGATAGGGTGTTCAAGAAACTACACTATACAAAGGAGCTCAGATTTCAGTATTCAGTGTCACTACTATAGGGGGATGCATATGACTGGTGGAAAACCATTCCCTATAGTTTGGTGGAACCTCCAGTGCTAACCTGGGATGACTTTCTTAGGGAGTTTAGACAAAAATATGTCCCAGATGCATATGTGGACCAAAAGTTACAGGAGTCCTTAAGTCTGAAAAAGGGAAGTAGATCAGTGGCAGAATATGAAAGGGAATTTTCCCGCCTGAGCCACTATGCAGGAAGTCTCCTTTCTACTAGTAGGGAAAGATGTAAGATGTTTGAAACCTGCTTGAAGCCTAGTCTCAGACTACAAGTGGTCAGATTCAAACATAATAACTTCTCTGAGCTTATTTCTCAAGCACTTGAATTTGAAAGAATTGAGTTAGAAGCAGCCCCAAAGAAAAAGAAATCAGAGAAGACAGAAAAAGAGAAGGAGGGAAAATTAGTAGATCAAAGTTTCAGTGGTCCTATAGGGAAGAGAAAGAACTTTGGGGGACACAACAGGGGTGGTAAAAAGTCTGGTAGGGGAAGATTTTCGGGACAAAAACCTCCTCCATCTGGTCAGCAGACTACAAAAAGTTCCTACCCTCCCCATCAATGTGAAACTTGTGGTAGAAATCATGGTGGGGTATGCTATAAGGCCACAGGAGCCTGTTATAATTGTGGAGGCACAGGACACTTTGCTAAAGACTGCACTAGTGCCCATAGAGTTGGACCACCTCCTACTACTGTAGAAGGGTCAGTTCAGAATCCTACCACTAGAGGTTCACAACCACCTAGTAGAGGTAGAGGTAGGGGTAGAGGTAGTCCATCAGGCAGCTAAGGTATAGTGAATCAGTCAGAGCAAGGCAGCGCTTCAATCAGAGTCTACACAATAAGATAAAGAGAAGAGGCTGAGACATCTGATATTGTGGCTAGTTCCTTCTCAACTTTTAATCAAGATGTGTTTGCATTATTTGATCTGGGTTTTACCCACTCCTATGTGAGTGCTTGCATCATTGATTGCATTGCTGTTTCGTGTATAAAAATGAACTTTGAGGTGCTAGTAACAATTTCGCTAGGACAAGAGGTCAGGTTCAATAGAATGTATAGGGATTGTCCTTTGGTGATCCAAGGACATACTTTTCTGTCTAATCTCATTGAAATGCCCTTTAGAGATTATAATATCATCTTGGGCATGGATTGGTTAGCCAGGCATCACGCCATGATTGACTGTAGACTGAAGACAGTCACTTTTGGTCTCCCTTAGTACTGTGATGTGGTAATACATGGGGAGAGGCAGCTATTGCCATCAAAAATCATATCGGCTGCACTAGCCAAAAAAATGATCAGAAAGGGGTGTGAAGTATGCTTGACACATGTGGTAGACACCCAAGTGGGGAGTCTAGCATTGAGGGACATTCCTAGAGTATGTGACTTTCCAGATGTGTTTCCTGATGAATTGCCAGGATTACCTCTGGAAAGAGAAGTGCAGTTTGAGATTGATGTTATGCTTGGTGTGGATCCAATATCCATAACACCATACAGAATGGCACGGGTAGAATTGAAGGAGTTGAAGGTACAGTTGCAAGAATTACTTGAAAAGGGCTTCATCTGCTCTAGTGTGTCACCTTGGGGAGCGCCAATATTGTTTGTTAAGAAGAAAGATGGAACTCTCCGCTTATGTATTGACTACCGACAGTTGAATAAGGTGACAATAAAGAACAGATATCCATTGCCTCGCATTGATGATCTGTTTGATCAGTTGAAAGGTGCAGCTGTGTTCTCTAAAATTGATTTGTGATCTGGTTATTATTAGTTGAAAGTATAAGAGAAGAGTATTCCAAAAACTGCTCTTAGAACTCGATATGGCCACTATGAGTTTCTGGTAATGCCATTCAGGTTAACTAATGCTCCAGCTGCTTTTATGGATCAGATGAACACTATCTTTAGACCATACTTCGACCAATTTGTGGTGGTGCTTATTGATGATATTTTGATATATTCGAGGAATGCAAAGGAACATGACAGACATCTGCGAATTGTACTACAGACCTTAAGGGAGAAACAACTATACACCAAATTGTCGAAATGAGAATCTTGGCTGAAAGAAATATCTTTCTTAGGACATGTTGTGTCAGCTGAAGGGATCAAGGTAGATTCCAGCAAGGTAGAAACTATCCTTAATTGGAAGCCACCCAGGAATATCACATAAATTCTTAGTTTTCTGGGTTTAGCTAGATATTACTGTCGATTTGTGAAAGGGTTTTCTATGTTAGCTTCTCCACTGACCAAGCTGCTTCGGAAAGATGTAAAATTTCAATGGACAGATAAATGCCAGGAAAGTTTTGATGAGTTGAAGAGGTGTTTGACTGAAGCTCCAGTCCTTACTTTACCTATATCGGGTAAAGAATACACAGTTTATAGTGATGCTTCTCACAATGGATTAGGCTGTGTATTGATGCAAGATCAGAATGTCATTGCTTATGTATCACGCCAGCTGAAACCGTATGAGAGGAACTATCTGACACATGATTTAGAGCTTGCAGCTATTGTATTTGCTCTTAAGATCTGGAGACATAACTTATGTGGGGAGAAGTGTTATATCTACACAGATGACAAGAGCTTGAAATATTTAGGCACCTAGAAAGAATTGAACTTGAGACAGAGGAGATGGTTAGAACTAATTAAAGACTATGATTACTTAATAGACTATCAGCCAAGGAAAGCAAATGTGGTGGCTGACACCTTAAGTTGCAAGACTATGGCAAGTCTCAGAGTTTCTCCTTTGTCCATGGTACATGAGTTGAAAGCACAGCATGCTAGTTTAGAGACTGATGATGAGGGACAAATAGTAATTGCATGGAATGTACAGCCAGTGTTGATTGATCAAATCAAAATGGCTACTCAGAATGATGAAAAATATCAGAAGCTACTAAAAGAAGTTCAGCAGGGCAAGAAACCTGAATTCTCTGTAAGAGATAATGGTTTATTGCTACATCAAGGTAGAATGTGCATTCCTAATGATGTGGAATTGAGACAGATCATTATGAAGGAAGCACATGAGTCCCCTTTTGCTATGCACCCCGGTGGAACTAAAATGTATAGAGGGCTGAAAGAGTATTACTATTGGATGCATATGAAAAGGGATGTAGCTGATTTTATCTCCAAATTCCTAACTTATTGGTAAGTGAAGGTAGAACATTAAGTACCAGCTGGTTTGTTACATCCATTGCCAGTACCAGAGTGGAAATGGGAATGGATAACTATAGATTTTGTGATGGGACTTCCGAGGACACAGAATAGCCATGATGCAGTATGGCTTATAGTTGATAGACTGACCAAGTCTGCTCACTTTCTGCCAGTCCAGATGGACTATAGCCGGGAAAGATTGGCCAGATTGTACATAGATGAGATTGTAAGATTGCATGGAGTGCCAGTATCGATTGTATTTGACAGAGATCCTAGGTTCACTTCTACATTCTGGGGTAATCTTCAGAGAGCCCTAGGATCTAGATTGAACTTCAGCATGACATTGCACCCATAGACAGATGGCCAGTTTGAGAGGGTAATTCAGATCTTGGAGGATATGATACGAGCTTATGTGATTGAGTTTGAAGGTAGTTGGGATACACACTTTCCTTTGATTGAGTTTGCTTATAACAACAGCTACCAATCAAGCATTAGGATGCCTCCATATGAAGCTTTGTATGGCAGAAAGTGTAGAATCACATCTAAGACAACTAGATAAGCCATAAACACAAATAATTAGTAATTGTCAATTAGTTAAGTATGAATAAGAAAAACAGAACATAAGAAGTTAAATGAGCCGAGAGTCACAGCGATAGGTGACCTTCTCGGGAAGGATTGCGAAGTCGATTTAAACTCGAATTTCAAACCATAAAATGTGATGCCGCGGTCCTTAGGACTATTACTAACACAGTAAAAATGAGAAAATCATGAAAAAGAATTATTAAGCTAGTCAAATAATTAGGTCAGGGAGCCAGAAGAAATATTGAATTATTTGCAAACCGGGTTAAACCAACGAGGGGTAATTTGGTCAATTGACCCCAAGAGCTGACTCCTGACCTAACTGTCAAATAAAATCAGAGAAAAAAAAAATTTCGGAATCGAGAATTAAATTAAAGAACTAATGGAAAAGTAAAGAGAAAAATAAAAAGAAAATTGAAAATGTGAAAAGAGATGACATCATGCATGATATCATGCATTATGCCATAAATACTATAATTAAAAATTTATTTAATTTGATTTATGGTCTTCCATAAGACTAAATTCATAAAAGAAAAAGAAAAAAAAAGAAGAAAAAGGAAAAGTAGAAATTGGTGACATTATGCATGATGTCATAAACACTAATATAATTAAAAATTAAATTTTGGATAATTGTGATCTTCCATAAGATTTAAAAATTCATAAAAAAAAGGAAAATCGTTTCTTCTTCTTCTTCAAAAAATGTCCCTATCTCTCTTTCTCACTTTTCTCTCCCAAGGTTCCTCCATTAACAAGCTTTTAAAGCTTGAAAAACTTAGTTCTTCCCCACAAATTTCAACCCTAAACTTTTTAAGCTTCTAAGTTACCCTAGAAAAGAAGATTAAAGAAGAATAGGAAGGAAGAAAGTGAAGGAATTGAGAAGTTGAAATTCAAAGTAAAGCTTAGTTCTCTAACTCTTCACTTCCTAGGTTTGATTCATGTGTATGTAATGAAATAGTTTAGAAATTATGAGAAAATGGAAACAAATCAAAAGAAAACATAGTTGAGGGACCAAATGTAAATTTCATCCGGCCATGGTACCTTGAAGTTTTGATATGTTCAATTTAATTTAGACATGAATTTGACATTGATTAAGGTTGAATATGTGATTAGTGTAGTAAATTGGGTATGAATTAATCAATTGCATGAATTAGGGTTTTGGCACCTAAGGTTTGAAAGACAAAAATGTGAGAAATTGTTAAATGATGTGTTTGACCTAGTTTGAGGTGAGAAATGATCATTTGAGACCAATTGGAGTACGTTAGAAGTGTTGGAACCAAATACAAATTCGGGTTGCTTAAGGTCATGCTGTAAGCAGCAGGACCAAGGTCCCTTTGAGGGACCAAAACTGAAAATTTACACGTCCAATTGGTGTGAGGTCAATTGGGAATGAAAATAGACACAAAATGACACATTTTTCATTTAGGAATCATGCCCAAAAAGTGACCAAAACCTAGTGAACAAATTGACCGAATCCGGATTTTTGCAGTCTGACCTGTACAAAAATGACCAAATGAATAGTGTTTGTTCATTTGGCCACAACTTCTAGGTAGGTCTAAATGACCTGACATTTTACCAGTGGACAGCTGAGATATATACCTAAAACTTTCATGAAGAACATAAACCCAAATTATACCCTTAACCAAGTCATTTTGCCACCCAAAATTGGTGACCTAAAACTGCCAAAACCAGAATTTGCCCAGAAAATCTAGGTTAAGTCCAATCCGTCAGCCATGATTCAAATGGCTATAACTTGAGCTACAAAACTCCAAATGGAGTGATTAAAAAAGGAGAATAAAGTTAAGACAATAGGGAACATTTTCTATGAAGAAAGTTTTGCCAAATTCTAACAGAAAAATAACCAATGGAACAGTGCAACTTAAGACACCAAAACTGAAAATTTGCAAATTTGCCTAAAAGACTTAGAATTTGAGTAAACAACCAAAACCAATAAATTTAGTGACCAAAATGTGGTATGTGAGTGAAGTTGGAATTTCCATACCTATTAAGCCTTAGAAAGTCAACAAATTGACTTGAATAGTGTCGTGAATAGTAACCCCGAAACACAAATTTTAAAGAACGCCAAGTTTAGCACATTAGAGCTAGATAAAAGTAAAATTAAATTTATCTTTGGATTTATGCTAAGTTATGATACTGAAACACTGTTAAACTGTGTGTTTCAGTGGGAAAGAATACTGGGAAAGAACTCGAGGTATCGAGTCAAGGCCAAAAGGCGACTCATATAAGGTTTGTGCACAACGTAGAATTTCTGTAAATTTTCTTCTGCATATTGTTTTGAATAATTTGAAATATTGAATTGTGACATCATTGTGATTAAATGTTTATTATACTTTTGATTTAAATTGTTGAAAGTTATTTGTGTATATTTGAGATGGCATAAATGTTTAGTAAATTGTTGAGATAAGTTTTGAAACCACAATGTCATGACCATATATTTGAACACCTCACTAGCATGACTAGTGGGGGTAATCAGTTTCGAATTTTGATTCCTTCTCTAGCTGAAGTGTTGAGGTGTGTGCCAGTAGAAGAAGAAATTGAATGGATATCCATATATTTGAGCTAGCTAGCCTTTTGATGTGACTTCTCCTTAGCCTCTGGCTATTGAGAGTATATTTGTTTCGAATGGCATGATATAACTGTGGGTTTTATGAAATTGGTTTTGATACTTCGAAATGAAATTGTTTGGATTAAAATCTCATAATTCATGTTTTGTATTTAATTCTCATGTTCAGCCCAATTTTTGAATAAATATGATTTAAACTCTGCATAAAGATTATTTTAGTATGTTGTACACCACTGAGTCCTAGTACTCAGTGATGGCTGTTATTGCTGTCACAGATATAGAGACTAGAAGAGCAGCAAAGTGAGCTGCTGAGGATTGAGGACCTAACTGCTTGAAGTTATCGGGTATATTTTAGACCCTGACTGTAAAAATTTATTTTGATTTATGTAATGTATGTAAAGGTATGGACATGTAAAATTGGTCTTGAGCAGCTTGTATAAAGTTGTAATAAATTTTAGTTTAAATTTCTTTAATGTAAATTTTTGTAATGATGTATTTAAATTATTTTATCTTTAGTGAAATATGAATGGAAGTATTTTGCTTTAAATTGAATGAAATTGATTAATGGTACTTTGATGAATATTGGAAATTGTGGATATGAATTTTTGGAAGTTGATAAATGATGTTGAAATTGATTGGGATGATTGTGAATTTGAAGAAATTGTTGAGAAAAATTATTGGAAGTGTTTTTTTTCAGGCATTTGAAGAACTGTTTTCTCAAAATCCAGACGGCAATCTGCCAAAATTTCTATAAAATTTACGGAAAAATAAAATAGGCCAAAAATTTTAACTAGTTTTCAACTTTAAATAAATGATTTTAATACCTATTAGAAAATGCTCACCACTTATAAAAGTAAGAAAATTGTTTTAAAATCCCTTGTAGAGTACTTAATGAGTTATCGGTAGGTGAAGTTTGGTAGTTCATTAAGTATTCTACAGGATCATGTTATGCCTTACAGAGGGGTAAGGTGTGACATGATTAATGTTATAAGATATTTTAGCCAATGTATTTTATGTGTATGTGGGAATTGAGCAATTGAAATTAAGGGTTTGTAAAGGAAATTCAATACCTAAGTAAACTGCCATTTTTGGGCAGCCTTTAAACCTATGAAATTATGTATGATATCATGAAACTTATTGATGAATTCTAGTGCTGATGATGTAGGGGCAGTTTGTATGATTGAGGATGGAAGTTATATGCATTGGTTAGAAGCATTCATGTGTATGTATTATTTAGAATTGGATATTGTGAATTGGAAGTGTAATTGGTGCATTGTAAATTGGTTATATTATGCCCAAAGTTATTATAATTTAAAGTAATGAATGGTTGTGGTATGATACAAATGCAGAATAATTTGGAAAGTGAAGTTATAGTTAGTTGAATGTGTGAATCGTTAATGCCTCAAAAATGTGTTAAGGGCGGTATGTGTTTTAGGCTATAAGTAGACTTGTGTAACTCCAATTGGTTTGAGGCCAATTGGAGGTGAAACTAGGCATAAAATGTGCCAACTTTTATGAAGAAAGCCTACTTAAATTCTATCCAGAAAGTGACATGAGAATTGACCAAATCCGTATTGGTGACATTGCAAACCTGAAAACTGACCATTTGAACAGTAGTCAGTTTTTTGGCCATAACTCACTCAAAACAGGTCAAAATGACCTAAAATTTATATGGTTGGAAAGCTTAGACATAGGGCTACATCTTTTGTAGAGATAATAAATCCCAGAAATGACCATAAGCAAGTTAAAATGCTTGCACAATTTCAGGTATAAAAATTGCCAGAATCGGAAATGACCTAAAAATGACATAAGTTTGCCATTTTAGTGCAATCTGTCCTGCATTGGTAAAATGACCATAACTTGGTCTAATAAACTCCAAATGACCTAAAATTTGTGGCAAAAATTCAATAAGACATAGACCTACAAGTTTGTAATTCTAACCAGAACCCAAAAATCGAGGGAACTAGGTCATCCGGCTAGGTTAAAATGGCATACCGAAATCCGATAAATTGCAATAAAATGCAATACACTTGAAAATGAAATTGGTAACATATACCAACCCTAAAGGACTATAAAATGTGACATATTGGTAACATTAAAATTTATTCCCCTAGAGTGCATCAAAGGTCAACATTATAGGTTGACTAATGAAAGTAATAGTATTAAATAAATTTAATTATTGAACCTTATTGTTAGAGACAATTTGACTGAGTACTGAAACACTTTAAATTGTGTGTTTCAGTTAGCAAAGACTCAAAGAAGGGTAAAGAACCACTGAGTCAAGGCCAAGACACTATTCATCAAAGGTTTGTGCACAACAGTTATTTCTTTTGAATTTTCAATTGAAATAAAATATGACAATTTGTATGTTATTGTTTAAATTGTGTAAAATTGTTTGAATGAAATTTGATAGATACTTATTGCTTGAAAAATATTGTAAATGGTTTGAAACCACAACTATCATGTATATTTGATTGAATTCCTCGCTAGCTTGTTTAGTGGGATGAATTGGCTTTAAATTCCCTCTCTGGCTGAAGTGTTGAGGTGTGTGCCTGTTGAGGACGAATAAGATGAGTACTCATTTATTTGCTAGCTAGCTATGTTATTCCTCAATAGCCATTGGCTTTTGGGACGAATTAGACTATGGAATCATGATTAAGCTGTGTTTGTAATTTATTGATATTCATTGAGATATTATGAAACGGAGTTTAATTCTTTATGACATTCTCTGTCTTTTGAATTTAACTATGATTTTAAGTATCCACAGTTTATATGATTTATAGTTTATGGTTTTAAATTGCATTTTCTTAATGTTGTGCACCATTGAGACATTGGCTCAGTGATAGCTTTTTCATTGCTGTCGCAGGTAGACAGACAGATAGAGTAGCAGAGTAGGCTGCTTGTGCTACACTTTTAGGATTCTTCTGGGTATATTGAGTATACCACCTTTTGTAATTTTTGTTGTAATGTATGTGCACTGTATGTATATATTGTACTTGGTCTTGAGCAGTTGTGAACTAAAGTTGTAATATATTTCCCTAATCTCAGCTTTTGAACTACTCAGTCATTTTGTAGTCTATCTTTGGAAATATTGGAAATTGATGTTGAATTGAGTTTGACAAATGTTGAGAAATTGATTTGTGTTGAACCATGCTGGAGTTTGGGATTGAACAAATATATTGAAAGTGCTTTTTACAGGTTTTTGAAGAAATGTTTTCTTCAAAATACAGATGGCACTCAGTCAAAATTTTTACAGAAATTACTGATACTTCATATGTGTTATTTGGTTTCACTTTAGTTAAAATTTTTTTTTTTTAACACCTGGCAAAAGTGCTCACCACTGTAAAAAGAAATAATAAAAGGTTTAAAATCCCTTGTAGTGTATTTAATGGGTTATCAGTAGACAAAGTTTGGTAATTCATTAGGTATGCTACGGGATCATGTTATGCCTTACGAAGGGGTAAGGTGTGACATCCTGTGTCTCAAATTCAACTCCTTCTGAGTGCCCAAATACTTCAAACTCTTATGATCTATGTAGATATAGCGCTTCTTTCCATACAAATAATATCTCCAGATCTTAAGAGCAAATACAATAGCTGTAAGCTCCAAGTCATGTGTTAGATAGTTTCTCTCATGCGGTTTCAGCTGGCGTGATGCATAGGCAATGACATTTCACTCTTGTATCAATATACAGCTTAACCCATTGTGAGAAGCATCACTGTAAACAATATACTCTTTACTCGGTGTAGGTAAAGTAAGGACTGAAGCTTCAGTCAAACATCTCTTCAACTTATCAAAACTCTATTGGCATTTATCCATCTACTGAATTTCACATCTTTTCAGAGTAGCTTAGTCAATTGAGATGCCAACATGGAGAGCCCCTTTACAAATCGGCGGTAGTATCCAGTTAAACCCAGAAAACTGCAAATCTCCGTGATATTTCTGAGTGGTCTCCAATTAAGGATAGCTTCTATCTTACGTGGATTTACCTTGATGCCCTCTACCGATACTACATGCCCCAAGTAGGATATTTCCTTCAGCCAAAATTCACACTTCGATAATTTAGCGTATAACTGTTTCTCCCTCAAAGTCTGCAGTACAATCCGCAGATGTTTATCATGCTCTTCTGCACTCCTCGAATAGACCAATATATCATCTATGAATACCACAACAAACTGGTCGAGGTATGGTCTGAAGATAGTATTCATTAGATCCATAAAAGCAGCCGGAGCATTAGTTAACCCGAATGGCATGACCAAGAACTCATAATGGCCATAGCGAGTTTTAAAGGCAGTTTTAAGAATACTCTGCTCTTGTACTTTCAGCTGATAATAACCTGATCTCAGGTCAATCTTGGAGAACACAGCTGCACACCTCAGCTGATCAAACAAGTAATCAATGTGAGGCAATGGGTATCAGTTCTTTATTGTCACCATATTCAACTGCCGGTAATCAATACATAAGCGGAGAGCACCATCCTTCTTTTTAACAAACAATACTGGCTTTCCCCAAAGTGATACACTACAACGGATAAAGCCCTTATCAAGCAGCTCTTGCAACTGCACTTTCAATTCTTTCAATTCTGCTGGTGCCATACGATATGGTGTTATGGAGATTGGGTCCACACCAAGCATAACATCAATTTCAAACTGCACTTCTCTTTGTGGAGGTAATCCTGGCAATTCATCAGGAAATACATCTGGAAAGTCAAATACATTAGGGATGTCCTTCAGTGCTGGACTCCCCACTTGGGTGTCTATCACATGTGCCAAGTGTGCTTCACAGCCCTTTCTGATCATCCTTCTGGCTAGTGCAGCTGAAATGATGTTTGATGGCAGTAATTGCCTCTCTCCATGTATTACCACATCACCGTATAGAGGGAGATCAAAATTGACTGTCTTCAGTCTAATGTTAATCATGGCGTGATGCCTGGCGAACCAATCCATGCCCAATATGATATCATAATCTTTGAAGGGCATTTCAATCAAATCAGACAGAAAAGTGTGTCCTTGGATCACCAAAGGACAATCTCTATATATTCGGTTGACTCGAACCTCTTGTCCTAACGGACTAGTTACTAGCACTTCGAAATCCACTTTGGCACACGGAACCGCAATGGAAATAACTATGCTAGCACTAACATATGAGTGGGTTGAACTCGGATCAAACAGTACAAATACATCTTGATCAGAGATAGAGAATGTACCGGCTACAACATCAGAAGTCTCAGCCTTTTTTCTCTGTCTCATCGTGTAAACCACGGGCCGAGCACTCCCTTGTCTTGGCTAACAAGACTCGACCGCGAAGTATTACCTCTACCTCTGCCTTTTTCTCTGCTAACCTGTTGTGAACCTCTGATAGCAGGACTCTAAACAGATCCTTCTACAGTAGTAGGAGCTAGACCAAATCTAGGGGCACTGGTGCAGTCCTTAGCAAGATGGCCCTTGCTTCCATAGTTAAAGCAACCTCCTGTTGCCCAATAACATTCTCCCCCATAAATCTTGCCGCATGTCTCATAGGGGCGGGGAGGATATGAACCCCTGGTCGACTGCTGACCAGGTCTAGGGGGTCTCTATCCAGATAATTTGCCCCTTCCAAATCTTCCACCTCCACCTCTGCTTGGTCCCCCAAATTTTTTCTTCTTTCCAGATGTACCACTGGGACTTTGCTCTACTGATTTTTCCCCTTTATCTTTCTCTGATTTCTCAGTCTTTTTTGATTTTTCTTTTGCTTTTGTCACTTCTAATTCAATCCTCTCTAACTTAAGTGCCTGACAGATGAGCTCAGAAAATTTACTATGTTTGAATTCCACTACTTGCATCCTCAAACTGGGCTTCAAATCGGTCTCAAATCTCTTGCACTTTTCTTTGCTAGTAGACAGGAGACTCCCAGCATAGTGGCTTAAGCGAGAGAACTCCCTCTAATATTCTGCCACTGATTTATTCCCTTGTTTCAGACTTAGAAATTCTTGTAGCTTCTGATCCACATATGCATCTGGGACATATTTCTGTCTGAACTCTCTGATGAAATCATCCCAGTTCAATATTGGCGGTTCTGCCAAGCTGTGGGGGATGGTCTTCCACCAGTCATACGCATCCCCTTGCAACAAAGGCACTAAATATTCAAATTTTAGTTCATCTGGATAGTGCAGCTTCTTAAACACTCGATCCATCCTCTCCAACCATTGTTCTGCCTCTAAAGGGTCCACTGTACCCTCAAACTCTGTAGCCCCATACTTAAGTAGCTTGTCATACTGCCTGGCTGGAGGCTGTGGTTGCACCACAGGTGTTTGAAGTGGAGCTTGGGTAGGCATGCTTCCAGCCATTTGTTGGAACATCGCAGCCATCTGCTATGCGAATTGTGCAAGAAACTGCAGCATTTGTGGGGCTAGTGCCACTAACCCACTGATATTTTGGAGAGCTGGGGCTTCCCCTTGGGCCATAGCCTCTACAGACTACTCAACAGAGTGATCCTCTTCTTCCATATTTGTCTGGAGTTAGGATATCTCCTGAACAAGTAACACAAGGAGATTTCCCTCCATTAGTTCATATTTATGATGTAATGCACTGTATGTAACAAATAAGGACATTGAGCAGTTGTACTTAGCAAAGAAAAGACACAAATTCACAAGTTAAAACATACTTTAAAAATTTGTTGTGATACCACTAAAACATGTCACACCTTACCCCTTTGTAAGGTATAACATGATCCCGTAGAATACCTAATGAACTACCGAACTTCACCTACCGATAACTCATTAAGTACCCTACAAGGGATTTTAAAAATAATTTTTTTACTTTTTAGAAGTGGTGACCATTTTCTAATAGGTATTAAAAACATTTAATTAGAGTTTGAAAACTAGTTAAAATTTTTTGTTCATTTTTATTTGTCTGTAAATTTTAGAAAAATTTCGGTAGAGTGCCGTCTATATTTTAATAAAATAGTTCTTCAAATACCTATAAAACACTTCCAATAATTTATTTCATCAATTCAACAACTACCACAACAAACTTTAACATCATTTCTCAAACTCCAAAATTCAAATCAATAATTCACAGTTCAAGATTTCCATTCATTTTTCATTAAAGTAAAAACAAATTACATTTATCAACCACTTTACATTAGCAAATCCAAAATGATATTATTACAACTTTATACAACTGCTCATGATCAGTTTTTACATATACATACAGTTACATACACAAATATGAACATTACATTCAGGGTATAAATTTATACCCAACAAAACTTCAGGAAAGGTGGCTCCAAGATCCTCAGCAGCTCACTCTGCTGCTCCTCTAGTCTCTATATCTGCAACAGCAATAACAGTCATCAATGAGTACTATGACTCAGTGGTGTACAACATACTAAAATAACAGTTTATGCATAATTCAAATCACATTTATTCAATTATTGAACTGAACATGCAAAACAGATACAAAACATGATTTATAAATTTTTAGTCTAAACAATTTCATTTAGGAAGTCTCAAAACAATTTCATAAAAACACACAGTTATATCATGCCATTCGAAACATATTCATCTTAATAGCCGGAGGCTTATGAGAAATCACAAGGCTAGCTAGCCCAAATATATGGGTACCCATTCAAATTTCTTCTTCTAATGGCACACACCTCAACACTTCAGCCAGAGAAGGAATCAAAATTCGAAACTAATTTCCCCACTAGTCATGCTAGTGAGGCATTCAAATATGTGGTCATGACATTGTGGTTTCAAAACTGTCTTAGCAATTTACTAAACATTTATTGCCATTTCAAACACATACAAGTAAAATTTCAACAATTTAAGTCAAAATCATAATAAACATTTCAATACAATTAAGTCACAATTTAATATCACAATTCATTTAAAACTATTTGCAGAAGAAAATTTACAGAAATTTCTATGTTGTGCACAAACCTTATACGAGTTACCTCTTGGCCTTGACTCGATGCTTCGGGTTCTTTCTCGGTATTCTTTTCAACTGAAACACACAGTTTCACAGTGTTTCAGTATCATAATTTATCATAAATCCAAAAATAAATTCAAATCTATTTATACCTAGCTTTAATATGCTAAACTTGATATTCATTAAAATTTACACTTTGGGTTACTATTCACGACATTATTCAAGTCAATTTATTGACTTTCTAATGCTGAATAGGTATGGGAATTCTAATTTCACCCATATACCACATTTTGGTTACCTAATTTTTTGGTTTTGGTTATTTCCTCAAACTTTAAGTCCCTTAGGCACAAGTTTCAAATTTTCAGTTTTGGTGTTCAGTTTTGCACTGTTCCATTGGTCATGTTGCTGTGATAATTTGGCTAAGTTTTCTTCATAGAATTGTTCCTTATTGTCTTAACTTTATTTCTCTTTTTGAATCAGTCCATTTGGAGTTTTGTATCCTAAGTTATAGCCATTTGAACATGGCTGGCCGGATTTGGTGTTATCTAAAATTCTGGGTAATTTCCGGGATTATGGCAGTTTTTGTACATTGATTACAGATAGTTTTTCAAATAGGTTATGGTCAAAATTTGAGTTTATTTTCTTCATGAAAGTTATAGGGCTATGTCTCAGCTTTCTACTGGTAAAACTTCAGGTCATTTGGACCTTCCTAGACCAAGTTATGGTCATTTATGTAACTACTGTTCATTTGATCATTTTTGTATAGGTCAGTTTGCCAATTCTAGATTTGGCCTAATTGTTCACTAAGTTATGGTTACTTTCTGAGCATGATTCCTGAATGAAAAATGTGCCATTTTGTGTCTAGTTTCATTCTTGATTGGCTTCACACCAATTGGGTTGGACCTAGGTCAAGCTGCCTACAGATTGATCCTCATCAATCCGAATTGGAACTTGGTTCCAACAATTCATACAGACTACAAATGGTCACAATTGGCCATTTCTCAACTCAAATTAGGTCAATAACATTATTTGGCTAATTCTCAAAATTTTCTTCAATTTTTCACATGTTCAAAACCCTAGCTACATCTAAAGTTCCATCTAATGCATTTCAAAGTGTACATGCATAATCTACACACCTAATTCACCTCAAATAACCATTCAACACCATCAAACTCATTCATATCAAACCATAACCCTAGCTGGATGAATTTCATGTTTGGTCCTCCAACAAATATTTTCTTTTGATTTTAAATTAAACTCTATGTTACTTAAACTAGAACATAAACATTTAACCACAATTTCTAAGTTTAGATGACTAATCTCAACTTTGATGTTCAATCTTTAATTTTTTTTTTCTTCTTTTCTACTTTCTTTCTTGATTAATCTTCTTCTCAAGTCACCAAAGTAAGGTTTAGTAGCTAATTTGAGGGAAAATTAATAGAAATTTGGGGGTTTAAAAGCTTAGACTTAAGCTTTAATGGAGGTTTTTTTCATGGAGTGGGAAAGAGAGATGGTGGCTGAACCACTTGGGAAGATGAGGTCTAATTTCTTTTTTTTTTTTTCATAATTTTTATGTATTTTAGGTCTTATCTTGTGTATTTGAATTGGTAAAAAAATGTGGGAAATTAAAAATAAATTTTGACATCATAATTGATGTCATCAATATGATGTAATAAAACTTTTTCTTTTTTTTCATTTATTTTTCCATTAGTTCTTTAATTTAATTCCCGATTCTAAAATTTTCTTTTCTCCAATTTTATTGGATAGTTAGGTCAGGTGTCAGCTCTAGGGTTGAATTGACCAAATTGCTCATTGCTGGTTCAATTCGGTTTATAAGTTATTCGATATTTCTTCTGGATCCTTGACCTAATTATTTGAGCTGCTTAACAATTCTTTTCTGTGTTTTTCTCTTTTCCACTGTGTTTGCAATAGTCCTAAGGACCGCAGCGTCACATTTTACCGTTCGAAATTTGAGTTTAAACTGACCTCGCAGTCATTCCCGAGAAGGTCAACCATCACTGTGATTCCCGACTCATTTAACTTCTTGTGTTCTGTTTTTCTTCTTTATACTTAACTATTTGGCAAATACTAATTATTTACTTTTAGGGCTTATATAGGTGTCTTAGACAAGGTTTTAATTCTCTTAATTGTCTGGACCAACACCGGTAACTGAAACAGTAAAATATACCAAGCTATGTAAATAAGGGTGTTACACTCTCTGCAAAGCAAAATCCACATCCTAGCTAAAACAATCAAAGAAAAATAGATTTGCATTAGCGTCACCTCAACTCTTATAAATGCAATGCATGGTATGGACTCTATCTAGACCCAGAAACACCTAAACCGTGCTCTGATACCACTAGATGTGACACCCCTTACCCATCTACAGTGTAGCCAAGCAAGGCATGCCACACAGTGTGCCGGAGCACCATATCTTATCTTATTTCAATTTATAGTTCTTAATTTGTTGATTAAAAGGCTTTTGAGTGAAATTCATAACATTTATGTCATTTATTGAAATTTTGATTAATTCAAATTTTCAAAAATTTTACAGAAAATCCGGCAGAGTGCCGACTATAAATTAGAAAAACAGTTCTTCGGAACCTGTTAAAAACACTCTCAATATGTTCATTATATTCTCAACTCCAATAACCATCAATAAAATTTCCACAATTCTTAATGGTTCAACACAATTTCATACATCTCATTCATTTCATAATCAAACTCATTTTCATGGAGAAATACTCAAAATGTTATTTATTAACAAAGTTTACAACTAATTACACCAGTTTATAAGTACATGGGTTTATAATGTACATGGCAAAATGATAATCTAATTCCAAATTCCAAAATACAAAATATCTAATGAAGCCTAGTGGCCCTACCAAAATGCACACAGTAGTGGAGGTGACTCTGGACTCAATGCAGATCTGAATGCTCACCCAGTCTGAGGTCTGCTGGGCTCCCGCTCAGTATCTCCAGCACCAACGCGTGGCAAAAAGTGACACGCTAAGCAATACAGCTTAGTGGTGCCAATATAAAATAAAAATAAACTAAAATAATTGAATATGCAGAGATTGTGGCATTATTTTATGCAGGTTGAATTCTTAGTAATTAGTTGAAATATTATTCATTTAGTACTTTTTATATTCATTATTTGGTTATAATTTATTAGGACTTATATATATTTTTTGTTGCCTAAGTAACCTATAGCAGTGACTAGACTGGATAAACGGGTAAATTGGCACTGGGTACCAAGTACCTCGGGCCATCACGCCATTGGTCACAAAGTGTCTACCAGGTGTGCAACAGAACTGCTAACAAGCCATAATAACATCGGGCACAAGGCCAAGTGTGTCAAGCAAAGCAAAATGGTCATAGGCCATAATATCATAAAATGACATAAAATATCACAAATCATGGAATGGCTCAAAGCCATATGTAGTACTGCTATCAGAATCGTATTGGCATGCCAATCTATCCAAACCAATCATTTTAGGCATACTAGGGCATGTTTACAAAGTTAGTTGTTTATTTCCTTACACATTATGTTTATTGGTTACTATTCACCTTACTATTCATGCACAAATATTAACTTTTTCATACATAATAGATATGTTAGTTCTAATTACACCAAAATCACACATTTTGAATTTTATACTTGTTGGCATCAATTGCCAATCTCAATTCAAAGTTCATTAAAAGTTATTTCAAATTTTCAGATTTTATAGCCAATGTTTACTGTTCCAATGGACCAATCTATAGTGGGATTTTGGCTAAACTTTCTTCATCAAAGTTGTTCCATAATGTGTATTCTTTAATTCCATTTTTGAATCACTCCATTTAGAGTTTTGTGGCTCAAGTTATGGTCTTTTTACCATAACTGGCCGGATTAGTTCATCGTCTAGATTTTCTGAGCAAGATTTGGTTCTGGCAGTTTTAGTGTCCTGATGGTCAGAATTAGTGTAACACCCCTCACCCGTCTACAGTATAGCCGAGCAAGGCGTGCTACACGGCGTGCCGGAGCACCTAGCCTGTGATCATCTCATTTTCTGAACTCAATTTGATTTTAAGGAGTCTTTTACGTAAAATTCATATAATGCTGATTCTATTTTCATACTTTAATAAAATCAGTGTTTCAAAAATGGTTATAAAAATCAAGCAAGGTGCCGTCTGTATTTCGGAAAAACTGTCCTTCTAAACCTGTTAAAAACAGTTGAATATGATAATATTCTCAAAATCTCAACTATTTCATAGTTTCAAAATACAATCCATCATAATTTACATTCATTAAAATACTCTCCATAGGAGCTTAATATGTACAAATTATTACAAACCTAAAAGTTTTAGAATACACAAAATTACATAACAAAATGTCAAAATATAACTGATAGTCATTACACAAGATCCTAAGTCCTACCATGTATGCAGTGTAGTGCAGATGACTCTAGACTCTTGTGCAGATTTGATGTCTCACCTGATCGTAGGTCTACTAGGCTCCCCAGCTGTGTTTCCAATACCTACGCGTAGCAAAAGCAACGCGCTAAGCAATTCTGCTTAGTGGTGCCAAATATAAAGAAATATATACTAAAATAAAATAAATGAATTGTTTATGAATTTATAACATCGATATTCTTTGCAGTTACTGATTTTACTTTTATTTGCTAACCTTTAATTTTTTTTTGCTAATTTTGGTGGTGTTGTATATCAATAAACTGAATTTAAGTATTTGAATTTAATAATGCTTAAATTAACTGCCCGTGTAGCCTATACATTGACCAGACTGGATAAATGGATATACTGGCATTGGGTACCTAGTACCTCGGGCTGTCACACCATCAGTCATAAAGTGTCTCGCGATGTGCAAACAGTGTGGCTAAAAAGCCATATAGTCAATCCGGTGATAAGCCAAGCATAATAACACAATATGTATAGCCGTAGGCTATTAAAGTCACAGTGCGGCATAATATATTGTAAAAACACAGTATGGCATAAAACCATTTACGGAACAGCTGTCAGAATTCTATTGGCATGCCAACTTATCCAAAATAGGGCACATTACAAATTAATTGTTTAATTCTTCATTTTTTTAAGTTTACTAGTTATCATGTAATTCACAAGTCAATGTAAATGTTGACCTTTTTAGGTAATATGGATAAGTTAATTCTAGCATCAACATGTCATAATTTGTAATTCAATATGCTGTCAATATGGTGCAATTTACTCTTTTTACAAGTTGGCATTCATTGCCAAATTGCTTCAAGCATCATTGTATGTAAATGTCAAATTTTCATTTTAAGTGTGCTAGATTGGTCTAGCTTAATGTCCTATTTCTCTTGGTTTTTAGTGTAACACCCATATTTGCATAGCCTGGTATATTTCACTGTTCCGGTGATCGGTGTCGGTCCGGACAATTAAGGGGATTAGCACCACACTTAAGACAACTAGATAAGCCTTAAACCCAAATAATTAGTAATTGTCAATTAGTTAAGTATAAATAAGAAAAATAGAACATAGGAAGTTAAACGAGCCGAGAGTCACAGCGATGGGTGACCTTATCGGGAAGGATTACGAAGTCAATTTAAACTCAAATTTCGAACCGTAAAATGTGACACCGCGGTCCTTAAGACCATTACAAACATAGTGAAAAAGAGAAAATCATGAAAAAGAATTGTTAAGCCAGTTAAATAATTAGGTCAGGGAGCCGAAAGAAATATTGAATTATTTGCAAATCGGGTTGAACCGGCAAGGGGCAATTTGGTCAATTGACCCCGAGAGCTGACTCCTAACCTAACTGTCAAATAAAATCAGAGAAAAGGAAATGTTGGAGTTGGGAATTAAATTAAAGAACTAATAGAAAAATAAATAGAAAAAAAAAGAAAAAGAAAAGTTAAAAAGGTAGTTACATCATCATGGTGACATCACATATGAAGTCATAAATAATTTTTATTTACTTGATAATTTGACTAAGTCAATTAAAGGATAAATATACAAAATAAAGAAATAAAATCCATTTCTCTTCTTCCCTTCCAAGCCGGCCGAAACCCATCTCTCTCCCTCCTCCATGAGTGTCCACCATTAAAGAGTTATTCAACCTTGAATAACTTGATGTTCTTCCACTAAAATTAACCCTAAACCCTAGAAAGCTTCTTAAGAACCCTAGGCAAGAAGTATAGAAGAAAGAAGGAGGAAGAAAAATAGAAAATTGGAGTTTTGGGAATCCAAAGCAAAGGTTACTATTCTAACTTTCAATTATTTAATCAAATGCATGTTTAGTTATTTAAATGAACTTAGAAACTAAAGAAATGAGATGAAATTAATTGTTAGAGGACCAAACCTAAATTTCGGTCAACTAGGGTTTTGATGTGTGTATGCATGAGTTTGATAGATTTAAAAGTGTATGTGATCTTGTTTGAGATGAAGAAACATTTATATAGGCTTTGAATCAATCAAATGCAAAGAATTGGTAAACTAGGGTTTGGACACTTAGGGTTTAGAGACAAAAAATGTGAGAAATGGCTAAATAATATGATTGACCTAGTTTGAAGTGGGAAATGGTCAATGGTGACCAAATGAAGTGTGTTGAAAGTGTTGGTGTTGAGATCAAATTCGGATTGAGTGTAGCATGACCAATGTCCCTTTGAGGGACTAAAAATGAAAATTTACGAGTCTAATTGGTATGAGACCAATTGGGAATGAAAGTAGACACTAAATGACACAATTTTCATATAGGAAGCATGCCCAAAAAGTGACCAAAACCTAGTGAATAAATTGACCAAATCTGGAAAATCTCAGTCTGCCCTGTACAAAATGACCAAATGAACAGTGTTTGTTCATTTGGCCATAACTTGAGCTAGGCAGATCTAAATGACCTGAAATTTTACCAGTGGACAGTTGAGATATAGACCTAAAACTTTTATGAAGAAACAAACCCAAATTATGCCATTAACCAAGTCATTTGGCCACCCAAAATCGGTGACAAAAAAATGTCAGAACCAAAATTTGCCCAGAAAACTGGGTTGAGTCTAATCCGGTAACTATGGTTCAAATGGCTATAACTTGAGCTACAAAACTCCAATTGGAGTGATTCAAAAAGGAGAATAAACTTAAGACAATAGGGAACATTTTCTATGACGAAAGTTTTGCCAAATTCCAACAGTAAAATGACCAATGGAACAGTGCAACCTTAGACACCAAAACTAAAAATTTATCAAAGTTGCCTAAAAGACTTAAAATTTGAGTAAACAACCAAAACCAACAAATTTAGTGACCAAAATATGGTATGTGGGTGAAGTTGAATAGTGTAGTGAATAGTAACCCCAAAACACAAAAATTAAAGAACGTCAAGTTTAGCACGTTAGAGCTAGATAAAAGTGAAGTTAAATTTATTTTTGGATTTATGTTAAGTTATGGTACTGAAACACTGTAAAATTGTGTGTTTCAGTTGAAAAGAACACCGAGAAAGAACCTGAGGAATCGAGTCAAGGCCAAGAGGAGACTCGCTTGAGGTTTGTGCACAACGTATAATTTTTGTAAATTATTTTCTGCATATTGTTTTGAATAATTTGAAATAGTGAATTGTGACATTATTTATGATGCTTTGATTTAAATTGTTGAAAGTTAATTGTGTATATTTGAAATGACAATGTTTAGCAAATTGTTAAGATAAGTTTTGAAACCACAGTGTCATGACCATATATTTGAACACCTCACTAGCATGACTAGTGGGGGTAATCAGTTTCGAATTTTGATTCCTTCTCTGGATGAAGTGTTGAGGTGTGTGCCAGTAGAAGAGGAAATTGAATGGATATCCATATATTTGAGCTAGCTAGCCTTGTGATGTGATTTTTCCTTAGCCTCTGGCTATTGAGATTATATTTGTTTCGAATGGCATGATATAACTGTGGGTTTTATGAAATGTGTTTTGATACTTCGAAATGAAATTGTCTGGAATAAAATCTCATAATTCATGTTTTGTGTTTAACTCTCATGTTCAGTTCAATTTTTGAATAAATGTGATTTAAATTCTGCATAAAGATTATTTTAGTATGTTGTGCACCACTGAGTCCTAGTACTCAGCGATAGCTGTTATTGCTGTCGCGGATATAGACACTAGAGGAGCAGCAGATTGAGCTGCTGAGGACAGGGGAGCTACTTACCTTGAAGCTAGAGGGTATAATTTATACCCTGACTGTAAATATTTATTTTGATGTATGTATTGCACATAAATGTATGGACATGTAAAATTGGTTTTGAGCAGTTTGTACAAAGTTTGTATAAAGTTTGTAATAAAATTTAGTTTGAATTTCTTTTGATGTAAATTTTTGCAATAGTGTATATAAATTACTTTGTCATTAATGAAATATGTATGGTAGCATTTATTTTGAATTGAATGAAATTCATTAATGGTATTTGATGATTGTTGGATATTAAAAATGGTGGATTTGAATTTTTGGAAGTTGTTAAATGTGTTGAAATTGATTGTGATGATTGTGAATTTGAAGAAGTGGTTGAGAAAAATTATTGGAAGTGCTTTTTTTTAGGTATTTGAAGAACTGTTTTCTCAAATTACAGACGGAACTCTAGCAAAATTTTTATAAAATTTGCGAAAAAATAAAATGGGCCAAAAATATTAACTAGTTTTAATTTTAATTAAATGTTTTAAATACCTATTAGAAAATTCTCACCACTTATCAAAAAAAAGAAAATCTTTTTAAAATCTCTTGTAGGGTACTTAATGAGTTATCGATAGGTAAAGTTTGGTAGTTCATTAGGTATTCTACGGGATCATTTTATGCCTTACAGAGGGGTAAGGTGTGACATTTAGCTTCTGGTCAAAGAAGCAAAATTGTAGCTCTATGTCTTATTGAACTTTTGGCATAAATTTTAGATCATTCTGAGTTGTATAGATCAAGTTATGGTCAATTTACTAAAGCTGGATAGATTGCATCTTTAGTGCAAAATTTGGTCAATTTTAGGTCACATTCAGTTCTGGCAATTTTGGTACCCGAACTTGTGCAAGCGATTTGACTTGGTTCTAGCCATTTCTGGGCTTTGATGTCTTCATAAGAATTGAATCTCTATATCTAAGCTTTTCATGGTAAATATTTCTGGTCATTTGAACCTGTTTTGAGTGAGTTATGGTCATCTTAGTGACTACTGTTCATATGGTCAAAAATCTAGGCCTGCACTTACCGATTCCGGATTATGTCATTTTTAAGGTCAGTTTCTAGGCAGAATTTTGGCAACATTTCTACATGAAAGTTGGCCTATTTTGTGTCTAGTTTCACCTTCCATTGGCCTCATACCAATTGGGGTCACCAATTATTACTTATGGTTCAATTTACCTACTGCCTTCACAATACAAAATCAGCACACAAAGAACACTTCCAAATGACACTTCTCCTCCTCCCAAAACTACAAATATACATTCATAACACTTCTATACCATTCATCATATCTCAATCATGTCCATTTGGGCAGAATATACAAGTGTTCTATGTATATTATATGACCCTAATTTGCAAAGTTAAATTCAACATAATATATATATGAAAACACTTGATTATAACATATACCTCCCAACCATTACTTCACATACACTGCCCTTAATTTATCTTCACCATAATTCATCAAGAAAATTCATGAAACCAAACACTAATTCATGAATTTAAAGGCAGCCAAAAGCGGCAGTTTGCTAAGATATATAAATTGCTTTTCAAACCCTCAAATTCAAGTGCTCAATGTATATATACATGAAAACTAAATTACTACAACATTAAAATGACTAAATCAACATTATTTTCTATCCATTAGAGGTAAGAAAAACTCAAGCAACATAGGTTCTCATGGCTGCCAAAATTGAACAACACCATAACTCAATAAATTTTTCCATTCTCTTCACCATTCAACTCACCTCAACCTAAACATGAAGTTTACTAAAGCAAGGGAGGGGATTTGGATACTTACCTCAACTTGACCTTGATAAAACCTTGGAATTTACCCTACTTTTTGCTGCCTAAAGGTTTCCCAAGATGTGTCGATCAACTTTAATGAAGAATAATTGCAGAAATTATGTCTTGATGATGGAGAGAGAAAGCTTCAATGTGTGCATCCATGGAGGTTTTGGTTTGGGAGCTTTATTTCGGCAAGAAGAAGAATGAAGAAGAAGAAGACCATGTTAGTGGGATCTGCTGTCCCAAAGTCCTATATAGGTGTCCGAAATTAGGAGTTAGTGGAGCACTTAGGTTAGTTTTATTGTTTATTTATTCAAAGTTTCATAATTTGGATTTTAAGCCCCATTTCTTTCACCATTCATATAATGTACCTCATTTTAATTTTTCATGACATTTTCAAAGTATAATATCATTTATTTTTAATGGATATTGAGGTGAAAAGGCAACTCTAGATGTCAAATGACCAAAATGCCCTTCTTCGGGTTGTATTCTTGATTTTTTAGTAACACCAATTTTTATCTTTTTCTCGATTTTTTGTTTTTCTTTGTACTAATTTATTGATTTTTATTTGATATTTTTAGTGTCAATTACATTTCAATAAACCTTTAATTATGTCCCAAAATATAGTTCCGAGGGTTCCCCATAGTCCTGGGGTATGCAATTGACTTCGCCATAACTTCCCGGTGCGGTCACCCATCGCTACGGTGCTGGCTCATTTAACTTAGTTTCATTTTCTCTCTTTTATTTTTCTTTAATTTTTCTTGTATTTTCTTTTTATTTATTTCATCAATATATATCTGTTCACTATCATCGAAGTGTAGTTCCAGACATCCTAACTTGCCTAGACAGATATTAGGTCACTGAGGCAACAGAACATAAAGAATTGGTATAGGGAGGATGTCACAACTCTTTCCCTCTAAATAAAAATTTCGTCCTCGAAATTTACCTGATGTGATGAGCTAAGGGAATTGTTGCTTCATTGTCTCCTCACTCTCCCATGTTGTCTCTTCCGTGTTCTGGTGCCTCCATAGGATTTTCACTAGTGGAATTGTCTTATTTCTGAGTTCTTTTACCTCTCGTGCCAAGATTTTAATCGGTTCTTCTTCATATGTCAGGTCAGGTTGAAAACAATTTCTTCTACTGAGATGACATGTGAAGGATTTGATCTGTTTCTTTTGAGCATCGAGACATGGAACACATTATGTATCTTGTCCAGCTCAGGTGGTAAGGCTAATCTGTAGGCTATTGGTCCCACACGTTCAATAACTTCATATGGGCCAATGAACCTAGGGCTTAATTTTCCCTTTTACCCAAATCTCAGCACTTTCTTCCATGGTGATACTTTGAGAAATACCTTCTCACCAACTTCATATTCAATGTCCTTTCTTTTCAAGTCAGCATAAGATTTATGTCGGTCTGAGGCAACTTTCAAATTGGCCTTTATCAGTTTCACCTTTTTTTCTGTCTGTTTTACCAGGTCTGGTCCCACTAGCTTATCTTCACCCAATTCAGTCCAACATACAGGTGTTCTGCATTTTCTCCCACACAGTGCTTCATAGGATGCCATTTGTATGCTAGCTTGATAGCTATTATTGTATGCAAATTCTGCCAGTGGAATGTATCTGTCCCAGCTTCTCTCAAACTCAATAACACAACTTTTTAGCATATCCTCGATGACCTATCACATATGTTTGGTTATTATTATCATTAGCAGTTCAATTTATTATTTGTAATAACTCAATGAGTTTTAGAATTTACCTGGATTATTCTTTCTGACTGTCCATCCATCTGAAGATGAAAAGCCGTACTAAAATGGAGTTATGTGCCCAAGGATTCTTGTAATTTCTTCCAAAATCTAGATGTAAACCTCGGGTCTCTATCAGATATAATGGAAAGCGGAATTCCATGTAGTCTAACTATTTCACTGATGTATAATTTTGCTAGCTTTTCCAGTGAGTAGTCAGTTCTAACTGGCAGAAAATGTGCTGATTTGGTCAACCTATCCAGAATCACCCATACTGCATCATGCTTCTTCTGAGTGAGAGGTAGACCACTGACAAAGTCCATAGTGGCTCGGTCCCATTTCCATTCAGGTATGTTTATGGGCTGTAACAAACCTGATGGAACTTATGTTCTGCTTTGACTTGCTGACATGTCAAGCATTTAGTTACATAGTCAGCTATGTCCTTCTTCATACCCGGCCACCAGTATCGAAGTTTCAGGTCATGGTACGTTTTTGTGCTTCTTGGGTGCATAGCATACACACTATTATGTGCTTCTCTCAGAATACTAGTTTTCAACTCTTTATCATCTGGTACACATACTCTTTCTTTATAGAACAAGCACCCATTTTCTTTCACTTCATATTCAGTTTCCTTTCCCTCAGTGATTTTGCCCATAATAGCCATTAATTTCTCATCTGTCTTCTGCCCATCCTGTATCTGTTGTAATAGATTCGGCTTCACTTGCAACTCAGCCAAAATAACTCCGTCATGAATCAAGGACAGTTGGGCATTCAAAGATCTTAATGCTACAATAGATTTTCTGCTTAAGGCATCAGCGACTACATTTGCCTTCCCAGGGTGGTAGTCAATCACACAAACATAATCTTGTAGGAATTCAATCCATCGCCTCTGTCTCAAATTAAGTTCCTTCTGGGTTGGCAGATACTTCAGACTCTTATGGTCTGTGTATATGCAGCATTTTTCTCCATAAAAGTAATGCCTCCATATCTTCAATGTGAAGATAATTGCTGCTAACTCCAAATCATGAGTAGGGTAATTCTTTTCATGTGGCCTTAACTGCTTGGAAGCATATGCAACCACTTTCCCTTCTTGCATGAGTACACACCCTAACCCATTATGTGAGGCATCACTGTAGACTACAACGTCTTTTCCTGTCACTGACTGTGTTAACACCGGTGCCTTTGTCAATATAGCCTTCAGCCTCTCAAAACTGGCTTGACACTTGTCATTCCAGTCAAATTTTATATTCTTGTGTGGTAATTTGATCATTGGAGCAACTATCAGGGAAAATCCCTTTACAAATCTTCTATAATATCCAGCTAACCCCAAGAAACTTCTGATTTCAGTTGTGTTCCTGGGAGGCTTCCATTCCATCACTACTTCAATCTTCTTGGGATGCACTCTAATCCCTTTAGCTGATACTACATGTATAAGGAATGCAATCTCATTCAACTAGAACTCACACTTGGACAATTTAGCATACAGTTTCTTCTCTTTTAGATTTTGCAGAACAATTCTCAAATGCTCATTATGTTCTGCTTTATCCTTGGAATACACTAGGATGTCATTAATGAAGACCACTACGAACTGATCTAAGTATGGATGGAAGATACGGTTCATAAGGTCCATGAATTCTGCTGGAGCATTTGTTAACCCAAATGGCATCACCAGGAATTCATAATGCCCATACCGGGTTCTGAATGTAGTCTTAGGCACATCTGCATCATTAACCCTTAGCTGATGATACCCTGATCTGAGATCAATCTTAGAAAACACACCGGCTCCCTTCAACTGATCAAATAGATCATCAATTCTAAGCAACGGATACTTGTTCTTCACTGTTACTTTGTTTAACTATCGGTAGTCAACACATAACCTTAGTGTCCCATCTTTCTTCTTTACAAACAGTACCAGACCTCCCCACGATGACACACTGGGGCGTATGAACCCCTTGTTTAGTAATTCTTATAGCTGGATTTTTAACTCTTTCAATTCAGCAGGTGCCATCCTATACGGAGCAATTGAAATTAGAGCTGCACCCGGCATAATCTCTATAGCAAATTTAACTTCCCTTTATGGTGGCAAACTAGGCAATTCCTTAGGAAATACCTCAGAGAAATCCCTTACTCTGGGTATGTTAGACAAGTCAAATTTAACCTGCCTAGTGTCAACCACGTGTGCTAGATAGGCTTCACACCCTTTTCTCAACCATCTCCTTGCAACTGTAGCTGAGATGACATTGGACAAGAAATCTGTCCTTTCACCCACAACTATTATTTCTTCATTCTCAGCAGTTTTCAGAGAGATTCTCTTTAATTTACAATCTACCATGGCATGATGATGGGATAACCAGTCCATTCCCAAAACCACATCAAACTCATGGAAAGGCAATTTGATTAAGTCTGCCGAGAACTATTTCCCTTGAATCTTCAATGGATAGCCCTTATATACCTTGTTTACTACCACACTGTGGCCTAGCGGATTTGTGACCAGGATGTCTTGGTCACTTTCCTCTACTGGTATTCCCTTTTCTACGGATAGCTTGATACAAATATATGAATGAGTAGATCCAGGATCCACTAATGCATGCACAAAAGTATTATAGAGGAGGAACGTACCCTTGATGACATCTGGAGCATCCTGTTCCTCCTGTGCCCTTATAGCATAGGCTCTGGCTGGTTTTCTACCTTCTGCTCTCTCCACAGACTCTGATATAGGTTTTTATGAAGTACCAGCTACCTCAGCCTTACTCTGCTTTCTACCCCTTGGAGCTGGAGGGGTAGGCCTATCAGTTGATATCGAAGTAGATGTAGCAGTTCTACGCGAACAATCTCGAATTAGGTGGTCTGTAGACCCACACTATAAATAAGCACCTATCATCCTCCAACATTCCACCTTATGCCATTTTTGGCAATATGGGCAAGCAACAGATATTGTTGGGGCTGGTCCCCTGAACCCTATCCCTGGAGAGCTAGCCACTAAAGGGGTGGACTGGCCTCTCCTCGATGCAAACTGAGATTTGGGCCTCTATGATTGACCCTGACTTGGTGCTCTATTGAAACCCTGAGTAAGCGAACCTCTGAATTTCTTACTAGGGGCAGAGGATGTACTGGTCTAACCCTGACCTCTTTTTTGCTGTCTGTCCCTTCTGTTCTGCTCATTTATTCTAACTTTTTTAACCTTCAGTGCGGCTTCCACTAACTTAGCAAACTCTATAATCCCCCAAGGTTGTAATCATTACTTTAATGTTATCATTAAGTCCGTCCTCAAATCTCTTGCATCTCTCGGCCTCATTAGGGACTATTTCCCACCCATAGCGGCTCAGTTTGACAAATTCTTTTTCATATTCAGTCACTGTCAGCTGTCTCTGGTATAGGGTAATAAATTTCCTTCTTTTCTCTTCCAGGTATACACTGCCCACATATTTCTTTTTAAACTCAGTGAGAAAGAAATCCCAAGTTATTTATTCTGGTGGCACCTCACTAGTTACTGTATCCCACCATTGGTATGCATCATCTTGCTGTAGTGATACAACAGCTTCCAAATTATAATGAAGTTGTTTCAAGACTCTTCTAGTTCTGTCCAACCATTTTTTAGCTGTGACAGAATCATCTTCCCTTTTGCCTAGAAAATCCACTACTCCGAACTTCCTAAGTTTCTCCATATGAGATTTTTGATGTGGAGGTGGTCGTAGTGGCATAACTCCTGCCATTTGTCTAAAATGTGGCTATTGCATCTGGTACTGGTGAAGCAAGTTCCCTCCTGTCTTCTGGTTCAATCACAGATGGAGCATGACTCTCCACCTCCTCATCGACTGCTCTCTGCGATGTGGAGTCCATATTCTGATCAAAATAACAAATTAAAAGATCTGCATTAGAGTCATCATAACATTTACAATGCAGTGTATGATATGCAATCTATCTAGGTCCAGAAATGCCTAAATCGTGCTCTGATACCACTAAATATAACACCCCTCACCCGTCTACAGTATAGCCTAGCAAGGCGTGCTACACGGCGTGTCGGAGCACCTAGTCTGTGATCATCTCATTTCCTGAACTCAATTTGATTTTAAGAAGTCTTTTATGTAAAATTCATATCGTGCTGATTCTATTTCCATACTTTAATAAAATCAGTGTTTTAAAAATGGTTATAAAAATCTGTCAAGGTGCCGTATGTATTTCGGACATTCTAAACCTGTTAAAAACAGTTTAATATGACAATATTCTCAAAATCTCAACTATTTCATAGTTTCAAAATACAATCCATCATAATTTACATTCATTATAACACTCTCAATAGGAGTTAAATATGTACAAATTATTACAAACCTTAAAGTTTTAGAATACACAAAATTACATAACAAAATGTCAAAATACAACTGATAGTCATTACACAAGATCCTAAGTCCTACCATGTATGCAGTGTAGTGTAGATGACTCTGGACTCCTGTGCAGATCTGATGTCTCACCAGGTTGTAGGTCTACTGGGCTCCCCAGCTGTGTCTCCAATACCTACGCGTAGCAAAAGCAACGCGCTAAGTAATTCTGCTTAGTGGTGCCAAATATAAAGAAATATATACTAAAATAAAATAAATGAATTGTTTATGAATTTATAACAATAATATTCTTTGCAGTTGCTGATTTTACTTTTATTTGCTAACCTTTCATTTTTTTTTTGCTAATTTTGGTGGTGTTGTATGTCAATAAACTGAATTTAACTATTTGAATTTAATAATGCTTAAATTAACTGCCCGTGTAGCCTATACACTGACTAGACTGGATAAATGGATATATTGGCTCTGGGTACCTAGTACCTTGAGCCATCACACCATCAGTCACAAAGTGTCTCCCGGTGTGCAAATAGTGTGGCTAAAAAGCCATATAGTCAATCCAGTGATAAGCCAAGTATAATAACACAATATGTATAGCTGTAGGATATTAAAGTCACAGTGCGGCATAATATGCTGTAAAAATACAGTATGGCATAAAGTCATTTACAGAACAGCTGTCAGAATCCTATTGGCATGCCAACCTATCCAAACTAGTCAATTAGGCAAACTAGGGCACATTACAAATTAATTGTTTAATTCTTCATTTTTTTGAGTTTACTAGTTATTATGTAATTCACAAGTCAATGTAAATGTTGACCTTTTTAGGTAATATAGATAAGTTGATTTTAGCATCAATATGTCACAATTTGTAATTCAATATGCTGTCAATATAGTGCAATTTACCCTTTTTACAAGTTGGCATTCATTGCCAAATTACTTCAAGCATCATTGTATGTAAATGTCAAAATTTCATTTTTAGTGTGCTAGATTAGTCTAGCTAAATGTCCTATTTTTCTTGGTTTTTAGCTTCTTGTCAAAGAAGCAAAATTGTAGCTCTATGTCTTATTGAACTTTTGGCATAAATTTCAGGTCATTCTGAGTTGTATAGACCAAGATATGGTCAATTTACTAAAGTTGGACAGATTACATCTTTAGTACAAATTTGGTCAATTTTAGGTCACATTCAGTTCAGGCAGTTTTGGTACCCAAACATGTGCAAGCAATTTGACTTGGTTCTGGCCATTTCTGGGCTTTGGTGTCTTCATAAGAATTGTAGCTCTATGTCTAAGTTCCATGGTAAAAATTTCAGGTCATTTGGACCTGTTTTGAGTGAGTTATGGTCATCTTAGTGACTATTGTTCATATGGTCAAAAATCTGGGCCTGCACTTACCAATTCCAGATTAGGTCATTTTTAAGGTCAGTTTCTAGGTAGAATTTTGGTAACATTTCTACATGAAAGTTGGCCTATTTTGTGTATAGTTTCACCTCCCATTGGCCTCATACCAACTGGGCTTACCAATTGTCACTTATGGTTCAATTTACCTACTGCCTTCACAACACAAAATCTGCACACAAAGAACACTTCTGAATGACACTTCTCCTCCTCCCAAAACTACAAATATACATTCATAACGCTTCTATACCATTCATCATATCTCAATCATGTCCATTTGGGCAGAATATACAAGTGTTCCATGTATATTATACAACCCTAATTTGCAAAGTTAAATTCAACATAATATATACATGAAAACACTTGATTATAACATATACCTCCTAACAATTAATTCACATACACTGCCCTCAATTTATCTTCACCATAATTCATCAAGAAAATTAATAAAAGCAAACACTAATTCATGAATTTAAAGGCTGCCAAAAGTGGCAGTTTGCTATGATATACAAATTGCTTTCCAAACCCTCAAATTCAAGTGCTCAATGTACATATATATGAAAACTAAATTACTACAACATTAAAATGACTAAATCAACATTATTTTTCGTCCATTAGAGGTAAGAAAAACTCAAGCAACATAGGTTCTCATGGTTTCCAAAATTGAACAGCACCATAACTCAATAAATTCTTCCATTATCTTCACCATTCAACTCACATCAACCTAAACATGAAGTTTACTAAAGCAAGGGAGGGGATTTAGACACTTACCTCAACTTGACCTTGATAAAACCTTGGAATTTACTCTACTTTTTGCTGCCTAAAGGTTTCTCAAGATGTGTAGATCAACTTTAATGAAGAACAATTGCAAAAATTATGGCTTTATGATGGAGAGAGAAAGCTTCAATGTGTGCATCCATGGAGGTTTTGGTTTGGGAGCTTTATTTTGGCAAGAAGAAGAATGAAGAAGAAGAAGAATATCATGTTAGTGGGATCTGCTATCCCAAAGTCCTATATAGGTGTCCCAAATTAGGAGTTAGTGGAGCACTTAGGTTAGTTTTATTGTTTATTTATTCAAAGTTTCATAATTTAGATTTTAAGCCCCATTTCTTTCACCATTCATATAATGTACCTCATTTTAATTTTTCATGACATTTCTAAAGTATAATATCATTTATTTTTAATGGACATTGAGGTCAAAAGGCAACTCTATGTGTCAAATGACCAAAATGCCCTTCTTTGGGTTGTATTCCCAATTTTTCGGTAACACTAATTTTTGTCTATTTTTCGATTTTTTGTTTTTCTTTGTACTAATTTATTAATTTTTCTTTGATATTTCTAGTATCAATTACATTTCAATAAACCTTTGATTATGTCCTAAAATATAATTCCGAGGGTTTTCCGCAGTCCTTGTAACACCCCTATGTTCGATAATGCGTTCTACTGTTTCGGTGACCAGTATTATCCGGACAGCTAGAATCCCTAGAACTACATTTAAAAGTTAGTGAGGAGACATAGAATAGTGAAATACAAGAAAAGAAAATGCAAGAAAAACAAAGAAAAAATAATAACAATGAAATATAACCAAGTTAAACGAGCCGAGAACCATAGTGATGGGTAACCGCACCGGGAAGTTGCAGCGTAGACCGTTGATTAGCCCTGGACTATAGAGAACCCTGGAAAATATTTTTAAGACTCAAATAAACATCTATTGAAGTATAAATATTATTAGAAATATCAAAGAAAAAGTAATTAAATAGTACAAAGAAAAACGAGAAATCGAGAAAACGACAAAACTCGGTGTTACCAAAAAATCGAGAATGCAATCCGAATAGGGGCATTGTGGTCAATTGACATCCTGAGTTGCCTTTTGACCTAAATGTCCATTAAAAATAAATGATATTACACTTTAGAAATGTCATGAAAAATTAAAATGGTGGTACATAATCTAAATAGCAAAAGATAGGAGGAAAATGTGGGAAATTGGAAAATTTGATTAAACGAACCTTATAATTGATTTTAGTGCTCCACTCCATGCAAGCATGTTCTAGCTACTTTTTCCATTAGGTTCCTTCACAAAACTTGACCACCATACCTTGGGCAGCATACTAGGAGCAAGAAAGTTAAGTTTTGGTGAGGTTTTGAAGAACTTCAAAAGTGGTAAGTGAGTGTTTTCAATTCTTGTTTCATTAAAAGTGTAACCAAGGTTGTGGGTAGTTATTTTGTTGAAGAGATTTTGATGTTTGATAAATTATTGGAGTTGAACCATTTTGGCAGCCATGGAAACTCATTATTTGTAGCTTGTTTTTACTTGTTTATGGTTGTTTAATATGTTGGTATAAGTGGTTATGTATATAGAAATAATTTAGATAATGTATACTAAGTGTATGTGTGATAGTGCACTTGGTTTTGAAAGCTTGGAAGTTATTTGAAGGAAATATGCAAATCGACAACTTTAAAGTGTAGTTTAAAATGTGTTGTTTCATGGTTTGGTTTATTGAATTATGTTGTTATTGATGGCAGCATGTATATGTGTATAATGGTTTGGAATTGGGTATGTAAATGGGGTATGTTCATGTGGTTAAATGGTGTAAATGGACTTTGGAAAATTCTGTGTTATAGTGTGCATATTAAGAATGGTTACAGGCTGTCCAAAATGACCAAAATGTGTTGTTAAATGCATTAATGAAAAGGTACAAACCAAAATTGGCATGAAGGAAGTAATTTGGTAAGTGTTGAATATGTAATTGGTAAGTGATGAGGAGTGTGTAGTAGGGCAGTGACTCCAATTGGTATAAGGCCAATTGGAGGTGAAACTAGGCACAAAATGTGCCAACTTTCATGAATGAAGCTTACCTAAATTTTACCTAGAAGGTGACTTGAAAAATGACCAAATTCGGATTAGTGACTTGAAAGCCTGAAAATTGACAATTTGGGCAGTAGTTAGTGTTTTGACCATAACTTACTCAAAACAGGTCCAATTGACCTGAAATTTTTACCATGAATATTTTAAACATATATATACAATTCTTATGAAGACACCAAAGCCTAGAAATGGCCAGAACCAAGCCTAGAAATGGCCAGAAACAAGCCAAATAGCTTGCACAAGTTCAGTACCAAAACTGACCGAACCAAAAGTGACCTAAAAATGACCTAAGCCTACCATTTTGGTGCATTCTATCCAGCATTGGTAAATTGACCATAACTTAGTCTACACAACTCAGAATGACCTAAAATTTTGAACCGCGTGCAATAAGACATAGACCTACAAGTTTGTAGTTTGGACCAGAACCCGAAAACTGAGGGAATTAGGTCATCCGGCTAGGTCAAATTAGTATACCGAAATCTGGCAAATTGCAATAAAATGTAATATACTTGAAAATAAATTTGGTAACATGTACCAACACTAAAAGGCTATAAAATGTGACATATTGGTAACATTAAAACTTATTCGCCTAGAGTGCATCGAGGGTCAACATTTTAGGTTGACTAAGGAAAATAATAGAATTCAATAAATTAACTAATGAACTTTATTGTTAGAGACAGTATAAATGAGTAATGAAACACTTTAAATTGTGTGTTTCAATTAGCAAAGACTCAGGAAAAGGGAAGGAAACACTAAGATAGGGCCAAGTGGCTACACTTCAGAGGTTTGTACACAACAGTTATTTCTTTTGAATTTTCAATTGAAATGAATTATGATAAATTGTTTGTTATTGTTTAAATTGTGAACATTTGTCTTAATGATATTTGATGGATACTTATTGATTGAAAAACATTGTAAATGGTTTGAAAGCACAACTATCATGTATATTGATTGAATTCCTCGCTAGCTTGTCTAGTAGGACAAATTGACTTTGAATTCCCTCTCTGGGTGAAGTGTTAAGGTGTGTGCCTGTTGAGGACGAATAGAATGAGTACTCATATTATTGCTAGCTAGCTATGTTATTCCTCACTAGCCATCGGTTTTTGGGACGAATTGGACTTTGGCAACATGATTAAGCTGTGTGTATGATTTATTGATATTTATTGTGATATTGTGAAATAGAGTTTAAATTCTTATTGACATTCACTGTCTTTTAAATTTAACTATGGTTTTAAGTATCCACTATTTATATGACTTATGATTTATGATTTAAGGTTACATTTTGTTAATGTTGTGCACCACTGAGACATTGACTCAGCGATAGCTTTTCATTGTTGTCGTAGGTAGACAGACTGACAGGGCAGCAGACTAGGCTGCTAGTGCTACATTGAGAGTTCATCGAGTATATTGAGTATACCATATTTTGCATTTTGTATTGTAATGTATGTTCACTGTATGTATATATTGTTCTTGGTTTTGAGCAGTTGTAAATTAAAATTGTACATTAAAATTATACATTAAAGTTGTAAACTAAGTTTGTAAGTTATTTTGGCTTGTAAATATTATGATATATTTCTTTTATCTCAGCTTTTGAAAACACTGAAAAATTATTGTGGATTTGAGTTAGCAAATGTTGAGAAACTTATTGTGTTGATTGGATATTGGAGTTTGGGGATTGAACAAAATATTGGAAGTGCTTTTTTTTTTTTTTACAGGTTTTTGAAGAACTATTGTATTCAAAATACAGATGGCACTCTGCCAAAATTTTTACAGAAATTATTAATACTTCAAATGTGTTATCTGGTTTCACTTCAGTTAAAATTTTTTTTTTAACACCTGTAAATAGTGCTCACCACTGTAAAAAGAAGTAAGAAAAGGTTTAAAATCCCTTGTAGTGTATTTAATGGGTTATCAGTAGATGAAGTTGGTAATTCATTAGGTATACTACGGGATCATGTTATGCCTTACGGAGGGGTAGGGTGTGACATGTTTTAGTGGTATCAGAGCTAGTTTTTAAATTCTATTTTCACCTATAATTTGAATATTCTTTCTTCATAGTACAACTGCTCATTGTCATTGTTTGATACATATAGTACATTATACTATAAATATGCACTAACGGGAGCAAATCTCCTTGTGTTATTTGTTCAGGAGGTCTAAGATCCTCAAATCAACTATGGAAGAAGGGGATCATTCAGTCGATCAATCAATAGAGTATGAAGTATAAGGGGATGCTGACCCTATACAATGTCGGTGGATCGTGACAGGCCCCTTGATCTGTGATTTCTGCTCGGTTGCTTAGCAGATGGCTGCAATGTTCCAATAGATGGCTTGTAATATGCCTACTCAAGTCCCACTATAGACACCAGTGGTACAACCACAGTCTTCAGCTAGGCAGTATGACAAGTTGATTAAATATGGGGCTACTGAGTTCAAGGGGACAGTAGATCCTTTAGAGGCAGAATAGTGGTTAGAGAGAATGGATAGGGTGTTCAAGAAGCTATATTGTATAGAGGAGCTCAGATTTGAATATTCAGTGTCCCTGCTACAGGGAGATGCATATGACTGGTGGAAAACCATTCCTCATAGTTTGGTGGAACCTTCAGTGCTAACATGGAATGACTTTCTACGGGAGTTTAGAAAAAAATATGTCCCAGATGCCTATGTGGACTAGAAGCTACAGGAGTTCTTAAGTCTAAAACAGGGAAGTAGATCAGTAGCAGAATATGAAAGGGAATTTTCCCACCTGAGCCATTAAGCAGTAAGTCTACTTTCTACCAGTAGGGAGAGATGTAAGAGGTTTGAAACCGGCTTAAAGCCTAGTATCAGATTACAAGTGGTCGGATTCAAACATATCAACTTCTCTGAGCTTATTTCTCAAGCACTGGAATTAGAAAGAATTAAGTCAGAAGTGGCCCTAGAGAAAAAGAAATCAGAGAAGACAGAAAAAGAGAAAGAGGGGAAGTTAGTAGATCAGAGTTCCAGTGGTCCTACTGGGAAGAGAAAGAACTTTGGGGGACACAACAGAGGTGATAAGAAGTCTGGTAGGGGAAGGTTTTCGGGACAGAAATGTCCTCTATCTGGTCAGCAGAGTACCAGAATTTCCTACCCTCCCCGCCAATGTGAAACTTGTGGTAGAAGCCATGGTGGGCTGTGCTACAAGGCCATAGGAGCCTGTTATAACTATGGAGGCACAGGACACTTTACCAAGGACTGCACCAGTGCCCGTAGAGTTGGGCCACCTCCTATGTCACACCCTACCCCTCCGTAAGGCATACCATGTTCCCGTAGTATACCTAATGAATTACCAACTTCGTCTACTGATAACCCATTAAATATACTATAAGGGATTTTAAACCTTTTTTTTTTATAGTGGTGAGCACTATTTACAGGTATTAAAAATTTTCTTTTACTGAAGTGAATCCAGATAACACATTTGAAGAATTAATAATTTCTGTAAAAATTTTGGCAGAGTGCCATATGTATTTTGAATAAAACAGTTCTTCAAAAACTTGTAAAAAGCACTTCTAATAAGTTTGTTCAATCCCTAAACTCCAATATCCAATCCATACAATAAGTTTCTCAACATTTGTCAACTTCAATCCACAATAATTTTCCAGTGTTTTTAAAAGATGAGATAAAAGAATATATCACAATATTTACAAACCAGAATAATTTACGAATTTAGTTTACAACTTTAATGTACAATTTTAATTTACAACTGCTCAAAACCAAGAACAATATATACATACAGTGAACATACATTACAATACAAAATGCAAAATATGGTATACTTAATATACTCGATGATCTCTCAGTGTAGTACTAGCAGCCTAGTCTACTGCCCTGTCAGTCATTCTACCTGTGACAGCAATGAAAAGCTATCGCTGAGTCAATGTCTCGGTGGTGCACAACATTAACAAAATACAACTTTAAATCATAAATCATAAGTCACATAAATAGTGGATACTTAAAACCATAGTTAAATTCAAAAGACAGTGAAAGTCAATAAGAATTTAAACTCCATTTCACAATATCACAATGAATATCAATAAATCATACACACAGCTTAATCATGATTCCATAGTCCAATTCGTCCCAAAAGCCGATGGCTAGTGAGAAATAACATAGCTAGCTAGCAATAATATGAGTACTCATTCTATTCGTCCTCAACAGGCACACACCTCAACACTTCAGCCAAAGAGGGAATTCAAAGTCAATTCGTCCCACTAGACAAGCTAGCGAGGAATTCAATTAATATACATGATAGCTGTGGTTTCAAATCATTTACAATGTTTTTCAAGCAATAAGTATCCATCAAATATCCATTCAACACATTTCCACAATTTAAAACAATAATATACGAATAGTCATAATTCATTTCAATTGAAAAATTCAAAAGAAATAACTGTTGTGCACAAACCTCTGATAAAAGTCTCTTGGCCCTGACTCAGTGTTTCCTTTCCCTTCCCTGAGTCTTTGCTAATTGAAACACACAATTTGAAGTGTTTCAGTACTCATTTAAGCTATCTCTAATAATAAGGCTTAATAATTAATTTATTGAATTCTATTATTTTCCTTAGTCAACCTAAAATGTTGACCCTTAATGCACTCTAGGTGAATTAGGTTTAATGTTACAAATATGTCACATTCTATAGCCTTTTAGTGTTGGTACATGTTACCAAATTCATTTTCAAGTATATTGCATTTTATTGCAATTTGCCGGATTTCGGTATACTAATTTGACCTAGCCGGATGACCTAGTTACCTCGGTTTTTGAGTTTTGGTCCAAACTACAAACTTATAGGTCTATGTCCTATTGCATGCGGGGCAAAATTTTAGGTCATTCTGAGTTGTGTAGACCAAGTTATGGTCAATTTACCAATGCTGGACATAATGTACCAAAATGATAACTTTAGGTCATTTTTAGGTCACTTTTGGTTCGGCTAGTTTTTGAACCTGAACTTTTGCAAGCTATTTGGCTTGGTTCTGGCCATTTCTGAGCTTTGGTGTCTTCATAAGAATTATAGATATATGTCTAAACTTTCATGGTAAAAATTTCAGGTCAAATGGACCTGTTTTGAGTGAGTTATGGCCAAAACACTAACTACTGCCCAAATGGTCAATTTTCAGGCTTTTAAAGCACTAATCCGGATTTGGTCATTTTTCAAGTCACCTTCTAGGTAGAATTTTGGTAAGCTTCCTTCATGAAAGTTGGCACATTTTGTGCCTAGTTTCACCTCCAATTGGTCTCATACCAATTGGAGTCACACACCTAAGGTTCTAAGTCAAAACATACACTGCCCTACTATACATTGTTCATCCTTACTAATTACACATTCAACACTTACCAAGTTAACTCTTCCATGCCAATTCTAGTTGTACCATACCATTAACACATTTTACTACACATTTTGGTCATTTTGGACTGCTTGTAACCATTCTCAACATACACACTATAATACAGAATTTTTCAAAGTCCAATTTACAACAATTCAACCACATGAACATACCTCATTTCCATGTCTAAACCCTAACAATTAAACACACACACATGCTGCCACCATAAGCAACATAATTCAACAAACCATTCCATGAAACTTAAACACTCCAATCTTCTTCATGACGCTGTCATAAGTTTACACATACCCATCAACCTCCATTTGAAATTTTGAAGCTTACAAATCAAACCTTACACATGGAATTCAACTACAATACAATCAAACATTTAAATCATCATTCAAACCACAATTTACATGCAAGAATAAGCTATTCCTATTGAGGTTTCATGGCTGCCAAAATGGTGCACCACCATTAACTCATCAAACTTCAAAACTTCTTCCACAAATCAACTCACCATAAAATCCTCTCAAAGTTTAATGAAACAAGAATAAAAAATATACACTTACCACTTTTGAAGTTCTTCAAAACCTCAGCAAAACTTAACTTTCTTGCTCCCTAATTGCTGCCCAAGTTGTATAGAACAACTTTAGTGAAGAGACCTAGAAGGATTGATGGCTTGATGATGGTGGTTTTGCCCTTGCATGGTGGACAACCATGGATGGAAGCTTAGGAGAAATGGGTTCGGTAATGGAGAAGAATAGATGAGGAAGAAGGCTGTTAGTGGAGGTGGCTGTCCCAAGTTTGATTATGTGTCAAATGTATTAAGTTAGTGCAGCACTAATTGAGTAAAAGTATATTTTAATGTTAAACTTTCTAATTTCTCACATTTTCCTCCTATCTTTTGCTAATTAGATTATGTACCACTATTTTCATTTTTCATGATATTTTCCAAGTGTAATATCATTTATTTTTAATGGATATTTAGGTCAAAAGACAACTTAGGATGTCAAATGACCACAATACCCCTGTTCGGGTTTCATTCCTGATTTTTCGATAACATCGAGTTTTGTCATTTTCTCGATTTCTCGTTTTTCTTTATACTAATTAATTAATTTTTCTTTGACATTTCTAATGATATTTATACTTTAATAGATGTTTATTTAAGTCTTAAAAATATTTTCCAGGGTTCCCCATAGTTCAGGGCTAGTCAATGGTCCATGTTGCAACTTCCTGGTGCGGTCACCCATCGCTAGGGTTCTCGACATGTTTAACTTGGTTAAATTTCATTGCTATTATTTTTTCTTTGTTTTTCTTGTATTTTCTTTTCTTGTATTTCATTATTTTATGTCTCCTCACACATATCTAAGTGTAGTTCTAGGCATCCTAGCTGTCCGGACAAACACTGGTCACCAGAACAGTAGAACGCACTACCGAACATAAGGGTGTTACAATTCTCCCCCCCTTAAAATAAATTTCGTCTTGAAATTTTACCTGGCATCAGACTCTGAACAGTTGTGGGTGCTATCTCCTCATATCCTCTTCACGTTCCCAAGTAGCTTTCTGGCCTGAATGATGGTTCCACAACACTTTAACCAAGTGTATCTGTTTGTTCCTCAGCTGCTTCACCTCATATGCCAGAATTTCTATGGGTTCTTCCTCATATGAGAGGTCTGGATTTACCTCAATCTCTTCAACTGATAATACATGAGATGGGTCAGATCTATACCTCTTTAACATGGACTCATGGAAGACACTGTGTATCCTTTCTAGCTCTGGAGGTAATGCCAACCGATATGCCAAAGGACCCACTCTTTCCAAAACCTCATATGGTCTGATAAAGCGAGGACTCAGTTTCCCCTTTTTGCCAAATCTCATAATCCTCTTCCAAGGAGAAACTTTAAGGAATACCTTATCACCCACTGCATATTCAATATCTCTTCTCTTCAGATCAATATAGGATTTCTGACGGTCTGATGCAGCCTTGAGTCGATCTCTGATCAATCTGATCTTTTCCTCTGTCTGCTGAATAATTTCTGGCCCAATCATCTTTCTTTCACCTACTTCATCCCAACATAGGGGAGTTCTGCACTTCCTGCCATACAAAGCTTCATATAGAGGCATCCCAATGCTTGATTGGTAGCTGTTGTTATAAGCAAACTCAATCAAAGGCAAGTGTGTATCCCAACTACCTTCAAACTCAATCACATAAGCCCGTAGCATATCCTCTAATATCTAAATTACCCTCTCAGACTGGCCATCTGTCTGTGGATGGAATGCAGTGCTGAAGTTCAATCTAGTTCCTAGGGCTCTCTGAAGACTACCCCAAAATCTAGAAGTGAACCTAGGATCTCTGTCAGATACAATCGATACTGGCACTCCATGCAGTCTTACAATTTCATATATGTACAATCTGGCTAATCTTTCCAGGCTATAGTCCATTCGAACAGGCAAAAAGTGAGCAGACTTGGTTAGTCTATCAACTATAACCCATACTGCATCATGACTATTTTGTGTCCTCGGAAGTCCCATCACAAAATCCATAGTTATTCGTTCCCATTTCCACTCTGGTACTGGCAATGGATGTAACAAACTAGCTGGAACTTGATGTTCTGCCTTTACTTGCTGACAAGTTAGGCATTTGGAAATAAAATCAGCTATATCCCTCTTCATACCCATCCACCAGTAATGCTCTTTCAGCCCTCTGTACATTGTAGTTCCACTAGGGTGCATAGCAAAAGGAGACTCATGTGCTTCCTTCATAATGATCCGTCTCAATTCAACATCATTAGGAATGCACATTCTGTCCTGATGTAGTAGTAAATCATCATCTCTCATAGAAAATTCAGGTTTCTTGCCCTGCTGAACTTCTTTCAGTAGCTTCTGATATTTTCCATCACTCTGAGTAGCCATTATGATTTGATCAATCAACATTGGCTGTACATGCCATGCAACTACTGTCTGTCCCTCATCATCAATCTCCAAACTGGCATGCTGTGCTTTCAACTCATGTACCATGGACAAAGAAGAAACTCTGAGACTTGCCATAGTCTTGCGACTTAAGGCGTCAGCCATCACATTTACTTTCCCTGGCTGATAGTCTATTAAGCAATCATAGTCTTTAATCAGTTCTAACCATCTCCTCTGCCTCAAATTCAATTCCTTCCGGGTACCTAAGTACTTCAAGCTCTTGTGATCTGTGTAAATGTAACATTTCTCCTTATACAAATAGTGTCTCCAGATCTTCAGAGCAAAAACAATAGCTACTAGTTCTAAATCATGTGTTGGGTAGTTCCTCTCATGCGGTTTCAGCTAGCGTGATGTATAAGCAATGACATTTCGATCTTGCATTAGTACACAGCCTAACCCATTGTGAGAAGCATTATTATAAACTGTATATTCCTTACCCAGTGTAGGTAAAGTAAGGACTGGAGCTTCAGTCAAACACCTCTTCAACTCATCAAAACTTTGCTGGCATTTATCTATCCACTGAAATTTTACATCTTTCCGAAGCAGCTTGGTCAGTGGATAATATCCTGCTAAACCCAGAAAACTGCGAATTTCTGTGATATTCCTGGGCGGCTTCCAATTAAGGATAGCTTCTACCTTGCTGGAATCTACCTTGATCCCTTCATCTGACACAATATGTCCTAAAAAGGAGATTTTTTTCAGCCAAAATTCACATTTCGACAATTTGGCATATAACTGTTTCTCCCTTAAAGTCTGCAGTACAATCCGCAGATGTCTATCATATTCCTTTGCATTCCTCGAATTTATCAAAATATCATTAAAACACCACCACAAATTGGTTGAGATATGGTCTAAAGATAGTGTTCATCAGATCCATAAAAGCAGCTGGAGCATTAGTTAACCCGAATGGCATTACCAGAAACTCATAGTGGCCATATCGAGTTTTGAAAGTAGTCTTTGGAATACTCTACTCTTGCACTTTCAACTGATAATAACCAGATCGCAAATCAATTTTGGAGAATACAGCTGCACCCTTCAACTGATCAAACAAATCATCAATGCGAGGCAATGGATATCTATTCTTTATTGTCACCTTATTCAACTGTCAGTAGTCAAGACATAAGTGAAGAGTGCCATCTTTCTTCTTAACAAACAATACTGGCGCTCCCTAAGGTGACACACTAGGGCGGATGAAGCCCTTTTCAAGTAGTTCTTGCAACTGTACCTTCAACTCTTACAACTCTGCTGGTGCCATTCTGTATGGTTTTATGGATATTGGATCCACACCAGGCATAACATTAATTTTAAACTGCACCTCTCTTTCTAGAGGTAATCCTGGCAATTCATCAGGAAAGTCATATACTGTAGGGATGTCCCTCAATGCTGGACTCCCCACTTGGGTGTCTACCACATGTGCCAAGTATGCATCACAACCCTTTCTGATCATTTTTCTGGCTAGTACAGCCGAAATGACGTTTGATGGCAATAGCTGCCTCTCCCCATATATTACCACATCACTATACTGAGGGAGACCAAAAATGACTATCTTCAGTCTACAGTCAATCATGGCATGATGCCTGGCTAACCAATCCATGCCCAAGATGATATCATAATCTCTGAAGGGTATTTCAATAAAATCAGACAGAAAATTATGTCCTTGGATCACTAGAGGACAATCCCTATACATTCTATTAACCCTGACCTTTTGTCCTAGCGGACCTATTACTAGCACCTCAAAGTCCATTTTTGTACATGGAACAGTAATGAAATCAATGATGCTAGCACTCACATAAAAATGGGTAGAACCCGAATCAAATAACACAATTACATCTTGATTAAAAGTTGAAAAGGTACCAGCCACAACATCAGATGTCTTAGCCTCTTCTCTCTGTCTCATTGCGTAGACTCTGATTGGAGCACTACCTTGCTCTGATTGATTCACTGTGCCTTGGCTGCCTGCTGTACTCCCTCTAACCCTGCCTCTACCTCTACTAGGTGGTTGTGAACCTCTAGTGACAGGACTCTGAACTGACCCTTCTGCAGTAGTAGGAGGTGGCCCAACTCTACGGGCACTAGTGCAGTCCTTGGCAAAGTGTCCTGTGCCTCCACAGTTATAATAGGCTCTTGTGGCCTTGTAGCATACCCCACCATGGTTTCTACCACAAGTTTCACATTGGTGGGGAGGGTAGGAACTTCTAGTACTCTGCTGACTAGATGGAGGAGGTTTCTGTCCTTAAAATCTTCCCCTACCGGACTTCTTACCACCTCTGCTGTGTCTCCCATGGTTCTTCCTCTTTCTAGTAGGACCACTAAAACTCTGTTCTACTGACTTTCCCTCTTTTTCTGTCTTCTCTGATTTCTTTTTCTTAGGGGCTGCTTAATATTCAATTCTTTCTAATTCTAGTGCTTGAGAAATAAGCTCAGAGAAGTTGTTATGTTTGAATCCGACCACTTGTAATCTGATACTGGGCTTCAAGCCGGTTTCAAACCTCTTACATCTCTCCCTACTGGTAGAAAGTAGACTTACTGCATAATGGCTCAGGCAGGAAAATTTTCTTTCATATTTAGCCACCAATCTACTCCCCTGTTTCAGATTTAGGAACTCTTACAGCTTTTGGTCCACACAAGCGTCAGGAACATATTTTTGTCTGAACTCCCATAGAAAATCATTCCATGTTAGCACTGAAGGTTCTACTAGACTATGGGGAATGGTTCTCCACTAGTCATATGCATCCCTTGTAGTAGAGACACTGAATATTCAAATCTGAGCTCCTCTGTGCAGTGCAGTTTCTTGAACACCCTATCCATTCTCTCTAACCACTGTTCTGCCTCTAGAGGATCTACTGTCTCCTTGAACTCAGTAGCCCCATATTTAATCAGCTTGTCATACTGCCTAGCTGAAGACTGTGGTTGTACCACTGGTGTCGGTAGTGGGACTTGAGTAGGCATGTTACCAGCCATCTGTTGGAACATTATAGCCATCTGCTGAGCAAACTGAGTAGGAAATTGCGGTACTGAGGGGGCTGGTGCGACTGATCCACTGATATTGTGTAGGGCTGGGGCATTCCCTTATACCTCAGCCTCTATTGTAACACCCCAAAGTTCGGCAGTGCGTTCTGCTGCTCCGGTGACCAGTGTTGTCCGGACAGCTAGGATGCCTAGAACCGTACTTCGATATGAGTGAGGAGACATAAAATAATGAAATACAAGAAAAGAAAGTACAAGAAAAACAAAGGAAAAATGATAGTAAAGAAATGTGATCAAGTTAAACGAGCCGGCAAACCTAACGATGGGTGACCGCACTGGGAAGTCACGGCGTGGACCGTTGACTAGCCCTGGACTGCGGGGAACCCTGGAAAACATTTTTAGGACATAAATAGACCCTTATTGAAGTATAAATCTCATTAGAAAGATTAAAGAAAAATTAAATAATTAGTACAAAGAAAAGTGAGAAATCGAAAAATGCAAAATACGGTGTTACTGAAAAATCGAATGCCACGAACAGGGGCATTATGGTCATTTGACATCCCGAAGTGTCTTTTGACCTAAATGTCCATTAAAAATAAATAATATTTCACTTAGAAAATGAAATGAAAAATTAAAAGAGGGGTACCTAATACAAATAGCCAAAAGTGAGGTGAAAAATGTGTAAATAACACATTTAAACTTATTTTATGATATAATTTAAATGAGTGGACCACTAAGGGAATAAAATAAAACAAAGAGGGGCAAATGTACTTCCACTAAACCAACAGAAACTTCATCTTCCTCATTTGGATTCAAAGTTGCCGAATTGAAGAAAATGGAAACCACCATGGCCATTTTTCATGCAAGCTCTCTTAACTCTCCATTTTCAACTCCAATCTCTTAGGTTCCTTCATGAAACTTTGTCTACTCATCACAAGGAAGAGTTTGATACTAAATTTGAGAAGTTTAAGCAAGGTTTAACAAGCTCCAAGCATAAGGTAAGTTCATAATTTTGAAGATAGCTTTGTTAAGTTTTGTGTGCATGTTATGGGTGTTGGTTTTGTGAAGGAAAATTTTGAGTTTGAAGAGTTATTGTTGTTTTCATTTTGGACAGCCATGGAGTCACGTTTTTTATGAGATATTTGTGCATATAATTGATGAGAAATGGTGTTGATCATGATGATTTAATAACCTAGTGAATTACTTCATGTTTATATGGTGATTTTGGCACTTGGATGAGAATTGATGAATTGTAGGGCAATGTGGTGTTGAAGAAGGTTTTCGGCAGCTTGGGAACCCTTGAATAATTGTATGTATTGATGGAAGTGTTGGCAGAATGTTGACATAGAAGAATTGATGAATGTATATGTAAATTAGTAGTGGAGATTATATGTAATGATTAGGTGTATTTATGTACATATATTGCTAAATTTGGACTTTGTGGTTTAGGGTTGTATTTGATGTATTGAGAATGTTTGTATTCTGTCCAAATTGACCATAGTAAGAAGTGATAAATGAATATGGAATGGTATAAAATCAGAATTAGGTGTGGGGATTTAAAGTAGAGCAAGTTAAATGTGTGTTTAAATTGGGGTTTGAAAGACATAAAGAGGACAGTGTGCAAATAGACCAATAAGTTTAAATGTGTAACCTCAATTGGTATGAGACCAATTGGAGGTGAAACTAGGCACAAAATGTGCCAACTTTCATTGAGAAAACATACCAAAATTCTGCTTGCAAGGTGACCTAAGAAAATGACCAATTCGGATTAGGTGCAATTAGGACCTGAAAAATGACCAATTGGGCAGCAGTGAGTGTTTAGGCCATAACTCACTCAAAACAGGTCCAATTGACCTGAAATTTTAATCATGAATAGTTAAGACCCATACCTACAAGTCTTATGAAGACACCAAAGCCCAGAAATGACCATAAGCAAGTCAAACAACTTGCAAAAGTTCGGGTCCAAAAACTGACCGAACCAGTGTTGACCAAATTGACCTAAAATTGACCTAAATTGATACCATTTGACCAGCAATAGTGTAATGACCATAACTTGGTCTACTTAACTCGGATTGACCTAAAATTTTGTACTGAGGTCCATAAGACATAGATCTACAAGTTTGTAGTTTTGACCGAAACCCGAAAACGGAGGGAACTAGGCCGTCCGGCTAGGTCAAACCAGTATCCTGAAATCCAGCAAGTTGCATTAAAATGCACTAAACAAGGAAACGAGTTTGGCAAAACGTACCAAACCTAAAACCCTATCGAATGTGACATATTAACGACACTAAAACCTAATTTACCTAAAATGCATCGAGGGTCGGTATATTAGGTGATTAAGTGAATAATTGAGTTCAGTGCATTATTTACCAAACACCATCGATAGAGACAGTTTAATTTAGTACTGAAACACTTCAAATTGTGTTTCCCAGTTAACAAGGACTCAGCAAAAGGGGAAGAAATACTGAGTCAAGACCAGGAGACAAATATCAGAGGTTTGTGCACAACAACTGTTTCTTTTGAATTATTTTCAATTGAAATAAATATTGACTATTTATATATTATTGTTTCAAATTGTGGAAACGTGTTTGATAGACACTTATTGATTGAAAAATATTGTGAATGGTTTGAAACTGTGAAAAATTGTTTGAATGACGTTGATGGATACTTATTGATTTAAAAGCACTGGAAATGGTTTGAAACCACAGCTATCATGTATATTGATTGTATTCCTCATTAGCTTGTCTAGTGGGACGAATTAAATTCCCTCTCTGGCTGAAGTGTTGAGGTGTGTGCCTGTTGAGGACGAATTGGATGAGTACTCATATTTTTGCTAGCTAGCCATGTTATTCCTCATTAGTCATCGACTTTTGGGACGAATCGAATACCTCATTAGCCATCGGCTTTTGGGACGAATTGAACTATGGATCATGATTAAGCTGTGTGTGATTTATTGATGTTTATTGTGAGATTGTGAAATGGATTTAAACTCTCATTGACATATACTGTCTTTTAAATTCAAACATGATCTGACTTATGGAAATCTATTGTGATATTGAGAAATGGAGTTTAAATTCTTATTGACCTTTATTGTCTTGAATTTGACTATGGTTTTAAGTATCCACTATTTATATGATTTACGAATTGTGATTTAAATTTGTATTTGGTTAATGTTGTACAATCGAGACATTGTCTCGTGATAGCTTTTATTGTCGCAGTAGAGAGACAGAGCAAGCAGACTAGGCTGCATATACATCCAGCGAGGGACTACCTGGTATAATGAGTATAGCAGTATTTTGCATTTTGTACTGTAATGTATGACACTGTATGTACATTTTGTTTTTGGTTTTGAGCAGTTGTAAATTCAAATTGTACCTTGAAGTTGTAAATTAATTATGAGTTATTTGACTTGTGAAAATTGTATTATATTTCCTTATCTCAGACTTTGAAAAATTTCTATGGAATTGAGTTGATAAATTGTTGTGTTGAGAAATATATTGGAGTTGAGATTTGGAACATTATTGAAGTGCTTTTTACAGGTTTTCTGAAGAACTGTTTTGTCCAAAATACAGATGGCACTCTGCCAAAATTTTTACAGAAATTCGAAATAAATCAAATGAGTTAGTTGTTTCACTTCAGTTCACCAAAGTTTTTAACACTTGTAAATAGTGCTCACCACGGTAAAAGAAGTAAGAAAAGTTTTTAAAATCCCTTGTAGTATATTTAATGGGTTATCAGTAGACGGAGTTGGTAATTCATTAGGTATACTACGGGATCATGTTATGCCTTACAGAGGGGTAGGGTGTGACATGTTTTAGTGGTATCAGAGCACAGTTTTTAAATTCTGTTTTCACCTGTTATTTGAATATTCTTTCTTCATAGTACAACTGCTCAATATCATTGTTTGATACATACAGTACATTACATTATAAATGTGCACTAACGGGAGGAAATCTCCTTATGTTATTTGTTCAGGAGATCTAGAATCCTCACATTGAATATGGAAGAGGGTGATCGTTCAGTCGATCAGTCTATTGAGGCTGAGGTGCAAAGGGATGCCCCAGGCCTACATAATGTCAGTGGTTCAAGAAGACCACCGCAGCGATCGCAGTTTCCTGCTCAGTTTGCTCAGCAGATGGCTGCAATGTTCCAACAAATGGCTGGTAATGTGCCTACTCAAGTCCCAATACAGACACTAGTGGTACAACCACAGTCTCCTACGAGGTAGTATGATAAATTGATGAAGTATGGGGCTACAGAGTTTAAGGGGACAGTAGATCCTCTAGAAGCTGAACAATGGTTAGAGAGGATGGATAGGGTGTTCAAGAAGCTACATTGTACAGAAGAGCTTAGATTTGAATACTCAGTGTCCTTACTACTGGGGATGCTTATGGTGGTGGAAAACCATTCCCCATGCAGTAGAGCTTGCAGTGCTAACATGGAATGACTTCCTCAGGGAATTCAGGCAGAAATATATCCCTGATGCTTATGTAGACCAAAAGCTGCAAGAGTTCCTAAGTTTGAAACAGGGGAACAGATCAGTGGCTGAGTATGAAAGAGAATTTTCCCGCCTGAGCCATTATGCAGTAAGTTTGCTTGCTACCAGCAGGGAAAGATGCAAGAGGTTTGAAACTGGCTTGAAGCCCGATGTCAGTACAAATGTCGGCTTCAAACACACTAACTTCTCTGAACTTGTTTCTCAAGCCCTAGAGTTGGAAAGAGTTGAGTTTGAGACTGTTCCAGAGAAAAAGAGATCAGAGAAGACAGAGAAAGAGGGAAAATCAGTAGAACAGAGTTCCAGTGGTTATACTGGAAAGAGGAAGAACCATGGGGGACATGGCAGAGGTGGCAAGAAATCTGGTAGGGGAAGATATTCAGGACAGAGACCTCCCCTATCTGGACAGCAAAGTACCAGAGGTTCCTATCCTCCCCGCCAATGTGAAACATGTGGAAGAAATCATGGTGGGATCTGCTATAAGGCTATTGGAGCCTGTTATAACTGTGGAGGCACAGGACACTTTGCCAAGGACTGCACCAGTAGTCGCAGAGTTGGACCACCTCCTACTACTGCAGAAGGGTCAGTTCAGAGCCCTGTCACCAGAAGCTCACAACCACCTAGCAGAGGTAGAGGCAGGGGTAGAGGTAGCCAAGCAGGCAGCCAAGGCACAGTAAAACAATCAGAGCAAGATAGTGCTCCAGTCAGAGTCTATGCCATGAGACAGAGGGAAGAGGCAGAGACATCTGATGTTGTGGCTGGTACCTTCTCAACTTTTAACCAGAATGTGTTTGTGTTATTTGATCCGGGTTCTACCCATTCTTATGTGAGTGCTAGCATCATTGATTGCATTGCTGTTCCATGTACAAAAATGGACTTTGAGGTGCTAGTAACAAGTCCGTTAGGACAGGAGGTCAGGGTTAATAGAATGTATAGAGATTGTCCTTTGGTGATCCAAGGACACACTTTCCTGTCTGATTTCATTGAAATGCCCTTCAGAGATTATGATATCATCTTGGGCATGGATTGGTTAGCTAGGCATCATGCCATGATTGACTGTAGGCTGAAGACAGTCACTTTTGGCCTTCCTCAGTACAGTGATGTGGTGATACAAGGGGAGAGGCAGTTATTGCCATCAAACATCATTTCGGCTGCACTAGCCAGAAAGATGATCAGAAAGGGGTGTGAAGCATACTTGGCACATGTGGTAGACACCCAAGTGGGGAGTCCAGCATTGAAGGACATCCCTACAGTATATGACTTTCCAGATGTGTTTCCTGATGAATTGCCAGGATTTCCTCCGGAAAGAAAAGTGCAGTTTGAAATTAATGTTCTGCCTGGTGTGGATCCAATCTCCATAACGCCATACAGAATGGCACCAGCAGAGTTGAAGGAGTTGAAGATACAGTTGCAAGAATTACTTGAAAAGGGCTTCATCCGCCCTAGTGTGTCACCTTGGGGAGCACCAGTGTTGTTTGTTAAGAAGAAGGATGGTACTCTCCGCTTATGCATTGACTACCGGCAGTTGAATAAGGTGACAATAAAGAACAGATATCCATTGCCTCGCATTGATGATCTGTTTGATCAGTTGAAGGGTGCAGCTGTATTCTCCAAAATTGATTTGCGATCTGGTTATTATCAGTTGAAGGTGCAAGAGCAGAGTATTCCAAAAACTGCTTTCAGAACTCGATATGGCCACTATGAGTTTCTAGTAATGCCATTCGGGTTGACAAATGCTCCAGCTGCTTTTATGGATCTGATGAACACTATCTTCAGACCATATCTTGATCAATTTGTGGTGGTGTTTATTGATGACATTTTGATATACTCGAGGAGTGCAGAGGAGCATGACAGACATCTGCGGATTGTACTACAGACTTTAAGGGAGAAACAACTATACGCCAAATTGTCGAAGTGTGAATTTTGGCTGAAAGAAATCTCCTTTTTGGGGCATGTTGTGTCAGCTGAAGGGATCAAGGTAGATTCCAGCAAGGTAGAAGCTATCCTTAATTGGAAACCGCCGAGGAACATCACAGAAATTCGCAGTTTTCTGGGATTAGCTGGGTATTATCGACGGTTTGTGAAGGGGTTTTCTATGTTATCTTCTCCACTGACTAAGCTGCTTCGGAAAGATGTAAAATTTCAGTGGACTGATAAATGCCAGCAGAGTTTTAATGAGTTGAAGAGGTGCTTAACTGAAGCTCCAGTTCTCACTTTACCTACTCCGGGTAAAGAATACACAGTTTATAGTGATGCTTCTCACAATGGGTTAGGCTGTGTACTGATGCAAGATCGGAATGTCATTGCTTATGCATCACGCCAGCTGAAACCGCATGAGAGGAACTACCCAACACATGATCTGGAGTTAGCAGCTATTGTTTTTGCTCTGAAGATCTGGAGACACTATTTGTATGGGGAGAAATGCTACATTTACACAGATCACAAGAGCTTGAAGTACTTAGGCACCCAGAAGGAATTGAATTTGAGGCAGAGGAGATGGTTAGAACTAATTAAAGACTATGATTGCTTAATAGACTATCAGCCAGGGAAAGCAAATGTGGTGGCTGACGCCTTAAGTCTCAAGACAATGGCAAGTCTCAGAGTTTCTCCTATGTCCATGGTATGTGAATTGAAAGCACAGCATGCTAGTTTAGAGATTGATGATGAGGGACAGACAGTAGTTGCTTGGCATGTACAGCCAGTGTTGATTGATCAGATCAGAATGGCTGCTCAGAGTGATGAAAAGTATCAGAAGCTACTGAAAGAAGTCCAGCAGGGCAAGAAACCTGAATTCTCTGTGAGAGAGGATGGTTTATTGCTACATCGAGCGAATGTGCATTCCTAGTGATGTGGAATTGAGACAAATCATTATGAAGGAAGCACATGAGTCTCCATTTGCTATGCACCCTGGTGGAACTAAAATGTACAGAGGGCTGAAAGAGCATTACTGGTGGATGGGCATGAAAAGAGACATAGCTGAATTTGTTTCCAAATGCCTAACTTGTCAGCAAGTAAAGGCAGAACATCAAGTTCCAGCTGGTTTATTACATCCTTTGTCAGTACCAGAGTGGAAATGGGAACGAATAACTATGGATTTTGTTACAGGACTTCCAAGGACACAGAGTAGTCATGATGCAAGATGGGTTATAGTTGATGATGATTGACCAAGTCTGCTCACTTTTGCCGATTCGATGGACTATAGCACGGAAAGATTGGCGGATTGTATATATATGAGATTGTAAACCGCATGGAGTGACAGTATCAATTGTGTCAGACAGAGACCCTAGGTTCACTTCAAGAATCAGGGGTAGACTTCAGAGAGCCCTAGTAACTATATTGAACTTCAAAGACAAAGATTCCACCCACGCATGCATGGCCACCGAGAGGGTTATTCAGTATTGGAGGATATGCTACGGGCTTGTGTGATTGAATTTGAGGGTAGTTGGGATACACACTTGCCTTTGATTGAGTTTGCTTATAACAACGACTACCAATCAAGCATAGGGATGCCTCCATATGAAGCTTTGTATGGCGTAAAGTGCAGAACTCCCTTATGTTGGGATGAGGTAGGTGAAAGGAAGATGATTGGGCGTAAATTTTTCACAGACAGAGGAAAAGATCGATTGATCAGAGATAGACTCAAGGTCGCATCGGACCGTCGAAGTCCTATGTTGATATGAAAAGAAGAGATATTGAGTATGCGATGGGTGATAAGGTATTCCTCAAAGTTTCTCCTTGGAAGAGGATTATGAGATTTGGCGAAAAGGGGAAAGCGAGTCCTCGTTACATCGGACCATATGAAGTTACGGAAAGAGTGGGTCCTTTGGCATATCGGTTGGCATTACCTCCAGAGCTAGCAAGGATACAGTGTCTTCCATGTGTCCATGTTAAGGAGGTACAGATCGACCCATCTCATGTCTTGTCGGTTGAAGAGATTGAAGTAAATCCACCTCTCATATGAGGAAGAACCCATAAAAATTCGGCTTATGAGGTGAAGCGGTGAGAAACAAGCAGATACACTGGTTAAAGTCTTTGTGGAACCATCATTCAGCCAGAAGCTACTTGGGAACGTGAAGAGGATATGAGGAGACAGACCCACACTGCTCGTAAACTAATACCAGGTAAAATTTCGAGACGAAATTTATTTTAAGGGGGAGAGAATTGTAACACCCCAAAGTTCGGTAGTGCGTTCTGCTGCTCCGGTGACCAATGTTGTCCGGACAGCTAGGATGCCTAGAACCGTACTTCGATATGAGTAAGGAGATATAAAATAATGAAATACAAGAAAAGAAAGTACAAGAAAAACAAAGGAAAATTGATAGCAAAGAAATGTGATCAAGTTAAACGAGCCGGGAAACCTAACGATGGGTGATCAGATTGGGAAGTCACGGCGTGGACCGTTGACTAGCTACTCGGATCATGGGAACCCTGGAAAACATTTTTAGGACATAAATAGACCCTTATTGAAGTATAAATCTCATTAGAAAGATTAAAGAAAAATTAAATAATTAGTACAAAGAAAAGTGAGAAATCGAAAAATAGACAAAATACGGTATTATCGAAAAATCGGGAATGCCACCCGAACAGGGGCATTATGGTCATTTGACATCCCGAAGTGTCTTTTGACCTAAATGTCCATTAAAAATAAATAATATTTCACTTAGAAAATGAAATAAAAAATTAAAAGAGGGGTACCTAATACAAATAGCCAAAAGTGGGGTGAAAAATGTGTAAATAACACATTTAAACTTATTTTATGATATAATTTAAATGAGTGGACCACTAAGGGAATAAAATAAAACAAAGAGGGGCAACTGTACTTCCACTAAACCAACAGAAACTTCATCTTCCTCATTTGGATTCAAAGTTGCCGAATTGAAGAAAATGGAAACCACCATGGCCATTTTTCATGCAAGCTCTCTTAACTCTCCATTTTCAACTCCAATCTCTTAGGTTCCTTCATGAAACTTTGTCTACTCATCACAAGGAAGAGTTTGATACTAAATTTGAGAAGTTTAAGCAAGGTTTAACAAGCTCCAAGCATAAGGTAATTTCATAATTTTGAAGATAGCTTTGTTAAGTTTTGTGTGCATGTTATGGGTGTTGGTTTTGTGAAGGAAAATTTTGAGTTTGAAGAGTTATTGTTGTTTTCATTTTGGACAGCCATGGAGTCACGTTTTTTATGAGATATTTGTGCATATAATTGATGAGAAATGGTGTTGATCATGATGATTTAATAACCTAGTGAATTACTTCATGTTTGTACGGTGATTTTGGCACTTGGATGAGAATTGATGAATTGTAGGGCAATGTGGTGTTGAAGAAGGTTTTCGGCAGCTTGGGAACCCTTGAATAATTGTATGTATTGATGGAAGTGTTGGAAGAATGTTGACATAGAAGAATTGATGAAGGTATATGTAAATTAGTAGTGGAGATTATATGTAATGATTAGGTGTATTTATGTACATATATTGCTAAATTTGGACTTTGTGGTTTAGGGTTGTATTTGATGTATTGAGAATGTTTGTATTCTGTCCAAATTGACCATAGTAAGAAGTGATAAATGAATATGGAATGGTATAAAATCAGAATTAGGTGTGGGGATTTAAAGTAGAGCAAGTTAAATGTGTGTTTGAATTGGGGTTTGAAAGACATAAAGAGGATAGTGTGCAAATAGACCAATAAGTTTAAATGTGTAACCTCAATTGGTATGAGACCAATTGGAGGTGAAACTAGGCACAAAATGTGCCAACTTTCATTGAGAAAACATACCAAAATTCTGCTTGCAAGGTGACCTAAGAAAATGACCAATTCGGATTAGGTGCAATTAGGACCTGAAAAATGACCAATTGGGCAGCAGTGAGTGTTTAGGCCATAACTCACTCAAAACAGGTCCAATTGACCTGAAATTTTAACCATGAATAGTTAAGACCCATACCTACAAGTCTTATGAAGACACCAAAGCCCAGAAATAACCATAAGCAAGTCAAAAAACTTGCACAAGTTCGGATCCAAAAACTGGCCGAACCAGAGTTGACCAAATTGACCTAAAATTAACCTAAATTGATACCATTTGACCAGCAATAGTGTAATGACCATAACTTGGTCTACTTAACTCGGATTGACCTAAAATTTTGCACCGCGGTCCATAAGACATAGATCTACAAGTTTGTAGTTTTGACCGAAACCCGAAAACGGAGGGAACTAGGCCGTCCGGCTAGGTCAAACCAGTATCCTGAAATCCAGCAAGTTGCATTAAAATGCACTAAACAAGGAAACGAGTTTGGCAAAACGTACCAAACCTAAAACCCTATCGAATGTGACATATTAACGACACTAAAACCTAATTTACCTAAAACGCATCGAGGGTCGGTATATTAGGTGATTAAGTGAATAATTGAGTTCAGTGCATTATTTACCAAACACCATCGATAGAGACAGTTTAATTTAGTACTGAAACACTTCAAATTGTGTTTCCCAGTTAACAAGGACTCAGCAAAAGGGAAAGAAATACTGAGTCAAGACCAGGAGACAAATATCAGAGGTTTGTGCACAACAACTGTTTCTTTTGAATTATTTTCAATTGAAATAAATATTGACTATTTATATATTATTGTTTCAAATTGTGGAAACGTGTTTGATAGACACTTATTGATTGAAAAATATTGTGAATGGTTTGAAACTGTGAAAAATTGTTTGAATGACATTGATGGATACTTATTGATTTAAAAGCCCTGGAAATGGTTTGAAACCATAGCTATCATATATATTGATTGTATTCCTCATTAGCTTGTCTAGTGGGACGAATTGAATTCCCTCTCTGGCTGAAGTGTTGAGGTGTGTGCCTGTTGAGGACGAATTGGATGAGTACTCATATTTTTGCTAGCTAGCCATGTTATTCCTCATTAGTCATCGACTTTTGGGACGAATTGAATACCTCATTAAGCATCGGCTTTTGGGACGAATTGAACTATGGATCATGATTAAGCTGTGACACCCCTTACCCGTGTACAGTATACCCGAGTAAGTAATGCCACACGGTGTACTGGCACACTCTAATATACCTTACTTAATTTGTATCATGCTTTTGAAGCTAATTTATGAAATATGATTTATTTAAGCCATTTATCGAAATTATTATTTATTTGAGGTTCCGAAAATTTTAAAGAAAATCTGGCGGAGTACCGGCTAAAAATGGAGAAACTAGTTCTTCGGAACCTGTGAAAAACACTTCCTATAGTCATATTTCATCATCTCAACTCCATTTATCAAATTCTCAATATCAAGATTTCAACGTTTCAATTTCTATTCTCATTCATCACTCACATGTGATGTTCACATATAAATCACAAGTAAACATTTACTTTTCCATTAACAAATACAATTTTCATAATTTACATATACATCAATATACATTACACAAGTTTAATTACATATGAAGAAAAATCAAAATTAAGTTACAAAATGTCAAAATGACACATAGTGTCCTACCAATGCACAGCAGAAGTTGAGGTGACACGGACATCGAGCGAATCGCGGATGGACTCACCCGATGCGTGGTCTACTGGGCTCACGATCGGGGTCTCCAGTACCTACGCGTGGCAAAAGCAACGCGCTAAGCAATAATGCTTAGTGGTGCAATAATATAATAGAAGAAAATAGCAAGAAAATGAATGTGTATGCTTTCTTTGTTTGGTATTGGTATATCCATTATTTCGTTAACGTTGTTAACTTTTATTCATTTGGTTGCCCCAAGTAACCTACACTAGACGACTGGACTGGATAATGGGTAAACTGGCACTGGGTACCTAGTACCTCAGGCCATCACACCATCGGTCACATATGCATCTCCCGGTGTGCAACAGAACAGCTAACAAGCTGTAAATAATATCAAGCACAAGGCCAAGTCTCAATACAAAGTCAGAATGGCTAAAAGCCATGAAATCACAGAATGGCATATTGCCATGTGCAGTATTGCTAACTGAACCCTATTGGCATGCCAAACTATCCAAACCAATCTTGTTAGGTATACTAGGGCATTTGAAACTTTTAAATTCTTCAATTTGTGAATTTCATGTTTACCATTTCGTCAAATTCCCACTGCAACAGGGCCCAATGGAACAGTAAAGTTGGGCTTCAAAAACTGAAAATTCTGCTCTCTAGGTTTTAGGTTTGGAAATGGATTTAGGAGTTAATTCCAACAAATTTTAAATGCAAAATGTGGTATGTTGGGAGTGTCAAAACCAATATACCTATTTTCTATCCAAAAGTCAACATTTTTGTTGACCAATGAGGTGAATAGTGACACCAAAACTTGAAATTCAAAATTTGAAATTAGAAATGCATCTAGGGGACTTTAAATTGCAATTGGCAATTAATACTAGCAAATGTAAAACTCAAATTGTGGGATCTTGGTGTAATTAGAATTAACATATCCATTAAGTATAAAAAAGTCAACATATTGGTTGACTAGTAAGGTGAATAGTAATCAAAATGTTTAGCAAATTAAGATGAAGACCTAGAACCAATTCTAAGCTCAAATGCTTAGAATTGTATGACAAATGTGGACTATGCATCTTAGTCAAAATTGTTAAAAAGGGAATTAAGAGCATAAATTTGAAATCCATGAAATTTTCATGGATTACTTGAAACATGAAAAATAAGTCACCAAATTGATGTAAATAGATAGTTAAGGCTTATATGCCCATCACAAATGGAATTCATAAAATATTAGTAACTCAACTTGAAATATAAAATTTGTAATTACATAAGTAGATTCTTGAATGTATAAATGAGAAAGGAAAAATGTTTTGAATACAATGGTACATGTGAACCATTGTTTAGAATTGTGATCAATATGAATAACATAATGAATGAATAAATGAACCATATTAATGTATGAATGAGACATTAGTTCTCATTATTGTAGAGAGGAGAAGTATTTTGAGTATAATGGTATAAAAGGATAATTGATCTGAATTGTGATCATATAAATGATCAAATGAATGTATGAATTATAATTGAAATTTATCATGAAATAATGAAGTCATAAAACACAATATATTAATATTAGAGTGGCGCAGCGGAAGCGTGGTGGGCCCATAACCCACAGGTCCCAGGATCGAAACCAGGCTCTGATACCAATAAATGTAACACCCCTCACCCGACTACAGTGTAGCCGAGCGAAGTGTGTCACACTCGGTGCCGGAGCACCCTATCTTATCTTACTTTATTCCTTTCATATTTTGATCTCTTTATATTTTAATATTAATTATTTTTCGACGGAGAAACCAACGGAGTTTCCCCTATTTTATTACCAGTTGACGTATTTTACTATTTACCTGTTTGAAAGTTTCAATAATATTTTACAAATAAAATCTCATCAATTATTTTCATAACCATCTCATAATCCACATCTCATTCATATATCTCAATTTTATATTCATTTCCATGCATTATCTATATATTTCAAATTTGTCTTTGAATCCATACAATCTCATTCATGCTCAAATCACATAAGTAAAATTTTTAAATTTCTTTAATTTACATAATTTCATAATTTACATGATATATAAATTAATTACATATGAAAAAGCTAATTTATTAAATTACATTACATTTCTATTAATTACCTGCTCATAATCTACATTACAATACAATATCTAGCATTTTATACTTAAATACAAAATGTGATCTATATGGGCCCTATCTACATGTATTGCTGAGGAGGTGACAACCTTGAATACTTTAGACACTTCTGCAGATCTGGACTCCAAAATCTTAGTCAAAGTGACTGCGCGAGGAAACAAATCCATCGCGCTAAGCATTGCTGCTTAGTGGTGCAATAATAGAACAAGAAAATAAAATATACAAATAAGGAAAGAACGAAGCATAATTTGAATATTTAAGAATCAATTTAATTTAATACAATGTGTCTAATATTAATTATCTTTTGTTCTCATTTGTTTCGCTTTGGAAGCGTTTAATTCCTAAATTCACAGAGATAATGTACAATATACAGAATTAATAAAAATACTCAGTTTATATTCATATGGCAATAGAAGGTACATTTAAAACATTTAGTTAAGTTATACCTATTTTTGCAACTCTTTTATCATTTTACTTAACAATTTTTATGTGGTTTGGATCATTTCATAGTTCTAACTAATTCTTTTGAAGTCTTATTAACTCATTTATTTCATTTCTAAAATTTTTAATTACTAATAGTCTTAATTTATTTCATTAAATTACACTGCCCAAGTAACCTACGACAGGCTGACTAAACTGGATAACGGGTCGTTGGCACTGGACACCGCGGTGCCTCGGGCCGTCATACCATGGGACGCAGAACGTCAACCACGTATGCAGTCAGTATAGCTAAAAAGCCATGATAACACATAGTCGGGCATAAAAGCCATGAATGTTGGCATAAAGCCATGAATACGGGCATAAAGCCATGAATACGGGCATAAAGCCTTAAATACGGGCATAAAGCCTTTTGCAGTACTGCTAAACAATACCCTATTGGCATGCCAATCTATCCAATCTGACATACGTGTCTAGGCAATACAAGGGCACATAATATCATTAAATATTAATATATTGTGTTTTATGACTTCATTATTTCATGATAAATTTCAATTATAATTCATACATTCATTTGATCATTTATATGATCACAATTCAGATCAATTATCCTTTTATACCATTGTACTCAAAATACTTCTCCTCTCTACAATAATGAGAACTAATGTCTCATTCATACATTAATATGGTTCATTTATTCATTCATTATGTTATTCATATTGATCACAATTCTAAACAATGGTTCACATGTACCATTGTATTCAAAACATTTTTCCTTTCTCATTTATACATTCAAGAATCTACTTATGTAATTACAAATTTTATATTTCAAGTTGAGTTACTAATATTTTATGAATTCCATTTGTGATGGGCATATAAGCCTTAACTATCTATTTACATCAATTTGGTGACTTATTTTTCATGTTTCAAGTAATCTATGAAAATTTCATGGATTTCAAATTTATGCTCTTAATTCCCTTTTTAACAATTTTGACTAAGATGCATAGTCCACATTTGTCATACAATTCTAAGCATTTGAGCTTAGAATTGGTTCTAGGTCTTCATCTTAATTTGCTAAACATTTTGATTACTATTTACCTTACTAATCAACCAATATGTTGACTTTTTTATACTTAATGGATATGTTAATTCTAATTACACCAAGATCCCACAATTTGAGTTTTACATTTGCTAGTATTAATTGCCAATTGCAATTTAAAGTCCCCTAGATGCATTTCTAATTTCAAATTTTGAATTTCAAGTTTTGGTGTCACTATTTACCTCATTGGTCAACAAAAATGTTGACTTTTGGATAGAAAATAGGTATATTGGTTTTGACACTCCCAACATACCACATTTTGCATTTAAAATTTGTTGGAATTAACTCCTAAATCCATTTCCAAACCTAAAACCTAGAGAGCAGAATTTTCAGTTTTTGAAGCCCAACTTTACTGTTCCATTGGGCTCTGTTGCAGTAGGAATTTGAGGAAATGGTAAACATAAAAGTTGTTCCTTATTTTGTCTAGTTGAATTTCCTTTTTTGAATCACTCCATTTGGAGTTTTGTAGCTCCATATATGGTCCAAAAACCACAGCTGGCCGGATTGCCAAACTGCAGAATTGACCATATCTACAGTAACATGAACAGTGATTGGAATCACTTTGTTGGATGGGTTCTGGCCATAATTTGGGGTAGGTTCCTTCATTAAAGTTGTTTGTCTATGTCTTAACTTGTTGCTGTAAAAATTTCAGGTCAATTGACCATTTCTACAGTGAGTTATGGCCAAATGAACAGTTACTGTTCATTTGGTCATTCTGCAGAATTGGCTTGCAGGGTACCCGGATTGGGGCCAACTTTTGGTCCTCTTGTTTTGGTCTTTTGGGCATGGTTTCTTCAGAAAAAATGTGACATTATAAGTCTAGTTTCATGTCCAATTGGCCAAACACCAATTGAACCTACACAGCCAAAGATATGGCAGTCCAAACAAGCTGGACTCACAGCCTCCCTGCTGCACTCATTAGGCAGCCCACCAATTCAGTTTGTATTACTCTAAATCTCTTCAAATTATGGTCAACTTACCTCAAATGGTCACTAATTGACCATTATAATGTTCACTTACCACTTCATAAGCCAAGTCTAAATTTCACTCCCAAACCCTAGCTCTACCATTTCAATTTTCCATATACATGCAATTAATGAATCAAAGTATCTAATTTATGTTCAATGGCAGCCATGTACAACTATAACTCAATCTAATCAATGAAACCCTAATGTATCCTAAGGCTTCCAAAATTGGTGGAATTTATTCATGCAAACTTGTTTCAATTCTCTTAATTTCACTCTCATTTCATACTCCACATGATATATATATATACAAAGTTTTAAGGATGAATTAGCACTAACCTTTTTGAAACCAACCTTGAGCTTGTTATTCTTCAAGATTTCTCCTAGAACCATAATAATCACAATCAATTATAACTTCACTTTCCTAAATTAAATATCCAATAAAAATTCAACAGCATTTCCCCTTAAATTGGACTAAACTCCTATCATAAATCTTAAATCCACAACCACCCATTAATACCCAATCTGGCAGCTTGTGCATTCAAATTTATATATAATGATCTAACCGTTAGATAAATCCCAAATTTTAACCATATATTCAAGACATCCCTATACAATATCAGTAAAAATTTTAGCATCAAATAATCTCTATATCATGAGATATCAAAACATTCATTCAACCCTTCAAAATCTGAATTTTTGCAGAAATCAGTCTTACTCAGACAGCTCATGCAAACAATTTATATCTCATAAACCACAAGTATAAAATTCACCAAATTTTAACCCAGAAGCCACAACACTCCAAATATAATTTGTACCAAATTTCATAATTTTATAAGCATCCTAACTATTTATTTTTCTCAAATTTCAGTAGCCAAAATTCAGAATTCAACCTACAGACAGCCTGTGTTCAACAATATATTTCTCCAAATCCAACCGTTGAACAATCACCAAATTTTAACCATAACTTCCACACATACATACCTCAAACATATCCAAACATCAGCCATAGATGTTGAGCCGAACTCACCTGAACGGAAGAGAAACTTGCTGCCCTGCTGAACCCCTTTTTCTGCTACTGTTCATCTCCTTCTCCTTCTTCCTTTCTTTCTTTCTTTTCCTTTTCTCTCTCTTTCTCTCTTGATTCAGCCCGTATGAAGAAGGGAAACTGCTGGTTTCTTTTGTTTTTATCTCATTTTTGCTTCATTTTTATCCCATTTATTCATTTTGTCAAGTGGTGATTGGGTGGGAGTGCTTAATGACATAAGCATGAGGTCAAAATTGTAATTTTAATTCATTTTCTTTTCTTTTCTTCTCTACTCATTTCCAATTTAATTTTTAGCAATATTTATTCATATTTTAGACCATAATAATTATTTGCTTAACTGGACAAGTCGGCCAAAAATAGTCTCTGAAGGCGAAATGACCAAAATGCCCTCCGTTTGGCTTAACGGGTCAAAATTGTCTGTACCGATTGAAAAAATATTCTAAATATTTTCTTGGCATTCTAATGCCATAGGAACCTCAATGACCCTTCTCTGGAGTTCCAAAAATTATTTTATGAATTTTTCCCTGGGTCTAGGGCTCCTAGTTGCGAGAACCGCAACTTCCCTCTGGGCTACCCATCGCTTGGGCACCGGCTCATTTGACTTAATTGTATTTTATTCCTAAAATTTTTACTAAATTTTTCTTATTAATATTTGAGTTAATTATGGTTCCTGACTTTAATTTAAATATTTTTCCGGACATTCTAGCTGTCCGGACCGACACCGGTCACCGGAACAGTAGGATGTACGGAGTAGTTACCGGGAGGGTGTTACAACTCTTCCCCTCTAATTTAAATTTCGTCCTCGAAATTTACCTGATGCAAACAGTTGAGGGAACTGTTGCCTCATCGTCTCTTCACTTTCCCAAGTTGCCTCCTCGGTGTTGTGGTGCCTCCAAAGCACTTTCACCAATGGAATTTGCTTGTTTCTCAACTCTTTCACTTCCCGAGCTAGGATTCGTAGAGGTTCTTCTTCATATGTCAAATCCGGTTGTATTTCAATTTCTTCTCTGGAGATGACATGTGAAGGGTCTGAGCGATATCTTCTAAGCATGGATACGTGGAACACATTGTGGATCTTGTCCAGCTCTGGTGGTAAAGCTAGCCTATAGGCCACTGGACCCACACGTTCAATGACTTCATATGGGCCAATGAACCTAGGGCTTAACTTACCTTTCCTTCCAAACCTCAACACTTTCTTCCATGGTGACACCTTGAGGAACACTTTGTCGCCAACCCCATATTCTATTTCTTTTCTCTTCAGGTCGGCATAAGATTTACATCATGCGAGGCAACTTTGAGATTGGCTTTGATTGATTTTACCTTCTCCTCGGCTGTTTCACTGTGTCAGCCCTACCGCTTGTCTTCGCCAATTCACCCAAAGACACCTGGAGTTCTACATTTTCTCCCATACAGTGCTTCATATGGGGCCATTTGAATGCTAGCTTGGTAGCTATTGTTGTATGCAAATTCTGCCAGTGGGAGGTATCTATCCCAACTTCCCTCAAACTCAATGACACAACTCCTCAGCAAATCCTCAAGGACCTGACATATATTTCATATTATTGTTATCATTTTAATTCATTATTTGTACTAATTCAATTGGTTCAATTGTTTACCTGGATTACTCTTTCGGATTGCCCATCCGTCTGAGGATGGAAAGCTGTGCTGAAATGGAGTTGTGTACCCAAGGATTCATGCAACTTCTTCCAAAATCTCGATGTAAATCTTGGGTCTCGATCAGATATGATGGAAAGTGGAATTCCATGTAGTCTAACTATCTCACTGATATACAATTCTGCTAACTTCTCCAGTGAGTAGTCAGTCCTAACTGGCAGAAAGTGTGCTGACTTTATCAATCTATCAACTATCACCCATGCTGCATCATGTTTCTTCCGGGTGAGAGGTAGACCACTTACAAAATCCATGGTGACCCGATCCCATTTCCATTCAGGTATGCGTATAGGCTGTAGCAAACCTGATGGAACTTGATGTTCTGCTGAACCCCTTTTTCTGCTACTGTTCATCTCCTTCTCCTTCTTCCCTTCTTTCTTTCTTTTCCTTTTCTCTCTCTTTCTCTCTTGATTCAGCCCGTATGAAGAAGGGAAACTGCTGGTTTCTTTTGTTTTTATCTCATTTTTGCTTCATTTTTATCCCATTTATTCATTTTGTCAAGTGGTGATTGGGTGGGAGTGCTTAGTGACATAAGCATGAGGTCAAAATTATAATTTTAATTCATTTTCTTTTCTTTTCTTCTCTACTCATTTCCAATTTAATTTTTAGCAATATTTATTCATATTTTAGACCATAATAATTATTTGCTTAACTGGACAAGTCGGCCAAAAATCGTCTCTGAAGGCGAAATGACCAAAATGCCCTCCGTTTGGCTTAACGGGTCAAAATTGTCTGTACCGATTGAAAAAATTTTCTAAATATTTTCTTGGCATTCTAATGCCATAGGAACCTCAATGACCCTTCTTTGGAGTTCCAAAAATTATTTTATGAATTTTTCCCCGGGTCTAGGGCTCCTAGTTGCGAGAACCGCAACTTCCCTCTGGGTTACCCATCGCTTGGGCACCGGCTCATTTGACTTAATTGTATTTTATTCCTAAAATTTTTACTAAATTTTTCTTATTAATATTTGAGTTAATTATGGTTCCTGACTTTAATTTAAATATTTTTCTGGACATTCTAGCTGTCCGGACCGACACCGGTCACCGGAACAGTAGGATGTACGGAGTAGTTACCGGGAGGGTGTTACATAAGCTGTGTGTGATTTATTGATGTTTATTGTGAGATTGTGAAATGGATTTAAACTCTCATTGACATATACTGTCTTTTGAATTCAAACATGATCTGACTTATGGAAATCTATTGTGATATTGAGAAATGGAGTTTAAATTCTTATTGACCTTTATTGTCTTGAATTTGACTATGGTTTTAAGTATCCACTATTTATATGATTTACGAATTGTGATTTAAATTTATATTTGGTTAATGTTGTGCACCACTGAGGCATTGTCTCAGCGATAGCTTTTTATTGCTGTCGCAGGTAAAGAGACAGACAGGGCAGCAGACTAGGCTGCATATACATCCAGTGAGGGACTACCTGGTATAATGAGTATACCAGTATTTTGCATTTTGTACTGTAATGTATGACACTGTATGTACATTTTTTTTTTGGTTTTGAGCAGTTGTAAATTCAAATTGTACCTTGAAGTTGTAAATTAATTATGAGTTATTTGACTTGTGAAAATTGTATTATATTTCCTTATCTCAGACTTTGAAAAATTTCTATGGAATTGAGTTGATAAATTGTTGTGTTGAGAAATATATTGGAGTTGAGATTTGGAACATTATTGAAGTGCTTTTTACAGGTTTTCTGAAGAACTGTTTTGTCCAAAATACAGATGGCACTCTGCTAAAATTTTTACAGAAATTCCAAATAAATCAAATGAGTTAGTTGTTTCACTTCAGTTCACCAAAGTTTTTAACACCTGTAAATAGTGCTCACCACGGTAAAAGAAGTAAGAAAAGTTTTTAAAATCCCTTGTAGTATATTTAATGGGTTATCATTAGGTATACTACGGGATCATGTTATGCCTTACAGAGGGGTAGGGTGTGACATCTATTCATTGATCGACTGAATGATCCCCTTCTTCCATAGTCAATTTGAGGATCTTAGACCTCCTAAACAATAACACAAGGAGATTTCCTCCTGTTAGTGCATATTTATAATGTAATGTACTGTATGTATCAAACAATGATATTGAACAGTTGTACTATGAAGAAAGAATATTCAAATTATAGGTGAAAACAGAATTTAGAAACTAGCTCTGATACCACTAAAACATGTCACACCCTACCCCTCCGTAAGGCATAATATGATCTCGTAGTATACCTAATGAATTACCAACTTTGTCTACTAATAACCCATTAAATATACTATAAGAGATTTTAAACCTTTTCTTACTTTTTTTTTTATAGTGGTGAGCACTATTTACAGGTATTAAAAATTTTCTTTTACTGAAGTGAAACCAGATAACACATTTGAAGAATTAATAATTTCTGGAAAAATTTTGGCAGAGTGCCATCTGTATTTTGAATAAAACAGTTCTTCAAATACCTGTAAAAATCACTTCCAATAAGTTTGTTCAATCCCCAAACTCTAATATCCAATCCATACAATAAGTTTCTCAACATTTGTCAACTTCAAACCATTCCATGAAACTTAAACACTTCAATCTTCTTCATGAGGCTGCCACAAGTTTACACATACCCATCAACCTCCATTTGAAATTTTCAAGCTTACAAATCAAACCTTACACATGGAATTCAACTACAATACAATTAAACATTTAAATAATCATTCAAACCACTATTTACATGCAAGAATACACACTTATCACTTTTGAAGTTCTTCAAAACCTCACCAAAACTTTACTTTCTTACTCCCTAATTACTGCCCAAGTTGTATAGAATAACTTTAGTGAAGAGACCTAAAAGGATTGATGGCTTGATGATGGTGGTTTTGCCCTTGCATGGTGGACGGCCATGGATGGAAGCTTGGGAGAAATGGGTTCGGCAATGGAGAAGCATAGATGAGGAAGAAGGCTGTTAATGGAGGTGGCTATCCCAAGTTTGATTATGTGTCAAATGTATTAAGTTAGTGGAGCACTAATTGAGTAAAAGTATATTTTAATGTTAAACTTTCCAATTTTCCATATTTTCCTCCTATCTTTTGCTAATTAGATTATGTACCACTATTTTAATTTTTCATGACATTTTCCTAGTGTAATATCATTTATTTTTAATGGACATTTAGGTCAAAAGACAACTCGAGGTGTCAAATAACCACAATGCCCCTGTTCAGGTTACATTCCCGATTTTTCGGTAACACTGAGTTTTGTCATTTTCTCAATTTCTCGTTTTTCTTTGTACTAATTAATTAATTTTTCTTTGATATTTCTAATGATATTTATACTTCAATAGATATTTATTTAAGTCTTAAAAATATTTTCCAGGGTTTTCCGCAGTCTAGGGCTAGTCAACAGTCCACGCCGCAACTTCCCGATGCGGTCACCCATCGCTAGGGTTCTTGGCTCGTTTAACATGGTTACATTTCATTGCTATTTTTTTCCTTTGTTTTTCTTGTATTTTCTTTTCTTTTATTTTATTATTTATGTCTCCTCACCCAAATCTAAGTGTAGCTCCAGGCACCCTAGCTGTCCGGACCGACACTGGTCACCTGTGACACCCCTTACCCGTCTACAATGTAGCCGAGCAAGATATGCCACTCAGTGTGCCGGAGCACCAATTCATATTTCCATTACAATTTATCCCTTTTAATTTATTTATTTACAATTTTTGATAAATCTGAATTTTTCTGAAATTTTTATAGAAAATCCGGCAGAGTGCCAGCTGTAAATTAGAAAAACAGTTCTTCTGAACTTGTTTAAAAGACACTTCCAATATAATTTCCAAATCCAGAACTCCATCATACACACATTTCAACTCAATCTCAAAATCTCAATACTATTTTCAGAATTTTTCTTTTTTTGTTCACATCCTTACTTGAAGCACATTCATAAATATTTCTCAACATTTCATTTTTCAACATAATATACAGAAAATTTCAATAACATGAAATTTCATATCTTTACATTATCACATAAGTTCAAGAGTTTGTAATTACAATCAAAACTAATACAAAATACAAAATACAAAATGCCACCCAAAGTCCTAATGTCCTACCAAGTGCACTGCAGATGTGAGGTGACTCTGGACTCAGTATGCAGCTCTGAAAGTTCACCAGGTCTGATGTCTGCTGGGCTCCCCAGCTATGTCTCCAGTACCTGCGCGTGGCAAAAGCGACACGCTAAGCAATTCTGCTTAGTGGTGACAATATAAAATAAAATAACTAAAATAAAGTAAATATGCAGAATGTATATTACATTTTTGGTAGACTAAATTTCTGATATTTATTGCAGTATTATTCGATTAAAATTTGGTAAACTTTATTATCATTGCCCGAGTAACCCATACTAGTCCATTGGACTGGATAAATGGGTAAACTGGCACTGGGTACTAAGTACCTCAGACCATGACACCATCGGTCATATTGTGTCTCTCGGTGTGCAACAGAACAGCTAATAAGCTGTAATAATTATCAGGGATAAAACCCGAGTGTAACAACTCAAATAACATAGCCAAAGTCTATTATGTCACAGAATGGCATGGGAAGCCATGAAACACAGAATGGCATGAAGCCATATACAGTACTGCTAACAGAAGCCTATTGGCATACTAACCTATCCAAACTAATCTTGCTTGGTATACTAGGGCATATTACATTTTTAAGTTTCACAATTCTTGAAATATAAGTTTTTGTGTTACTATACAATTCATTAGTCAACAAAATGTTGAATTTTATATGGACAATAGGTACATTGGTTTTAATACACCCAACATACCACATTTTGCATTTTAAAATTTTTGGTATTGGTTGCCAATACCATTTCTAAGCTTAATGTTAATTGTTCAAAATTTTCAGTTTTCAAGCTTTGTGTTTACTATTCCATTAGTCATTTTTTCAGTGGAATTTGACAAAATGATCAACATGAAAGTTGTTCCTTATTTTGTCTAGTTACATTTCCTTTTTTGAATCATTTGGAGTTTTGTAACTCATGTTATGGCCCAAAAACCACAACTGGCCGGATTATAATTTTTCCAGAATTTCTGGACTGACCAAATCTACAATAATTGGAACAGTGACTACAGGTCACTTTTTGAATATGTTATGGCCATAATTTGGGTTAGGTTTCTTCATGAAAGTTGTAGGTTTATATCTCAGCTTGGTTTTGGTAAAATTTCAGATCAATTGGACCTTTCTACACTGAGTTATGGCCAAATGACTAAATATTGTTCATTTGGTCATTTTGCCCAGGCAGAATGCACGTCACCCGGATTAGGGCAATCTTTTGGTTAACTTGGTTTGGTTTTCTGGGCATGGTTTCTCCACCAAAGTTGTGCTATTATGTGTCTAGTTTCATGTCCAATTGGCTTTGCACCAATTGAACCTCTACAACTCCAGTTATTACTGCCCAAACCTACTAGACTCATGCCCAGTCCTGTAGGTCACCAAGGGCAGCCACACCAAACTCAAATCCCACTACACAACCCACTTCATTTTTTATTCAAACAAAACGAAATGGTCACTAATTGACCATTAAAACCTACTTTCATCATCACATGATCAAAATCTCATTTTCATCCCAAACCCTAACTCAAACATCACAAACCATGCATTATCATTTGCATTTCATCACTCCACTTAAGAGATGCATATTAAGGGCAGCCATACTACCATTTTAACTCCATAAAAATCATCACAATCTTACCCCAACCAAGGCTGTTGAAATTATGGGATGGCATACAAATGGTATTTAATAAATTTCTTTGTAATTTGCACTCATTCATAGTCCTTTAACATGAATTTAAAGAGAAAACCAAGGTTAGGTCACAAACCTCTAATGGAGTGAAATTTCAACTTGCTAGGGTTCTTCTTTTCCTTTTCTTTTTGCTCCCAAAAGACTCACCAAGATGTAAGAACACTTTTTTGTGTTGGGAATATAGGGTTTAGTTGGGTAAAAGCTATGAAAATCAAGCTTTAAAAAGATTGGTAAGGTTGGTTATGGAGGGAGAGGGTAAAGGCAAAAAGAAGGTAAGAGAGAGTTCTGATTTTTTTTTTCTTCATTTTTCTACCCATTTAGTCTGTTTTAAATAAACTTATGCCACATGTCAACATTGGATTGGTTGGGAGAATTTTAATGACATCATTATGATGTCGTAATTCTAATTTCTTTCATTTTCTATCCTTTTCTTGTCTATTTAATTTCAATTAAATTTTTAACAAAATTTATTCATATTTTATGTCATATAAATTATTTACATAAATGGACAAGTTGGCCAAAAATCATCTCTGAAGACGAAATGACCAAAATGCCCTCCGTTTGGCTTAACGAGCCAAAATTGTGTGTAACGATAGAAAAATTTTTCTAAGCATTTTCTTGGCATTCTAATGCCATAAGAATCTCAACGACCCTTCTCTGGAGTCCCAAAAATTATTTTATAATTTTTCCCCCATGTCTAGGGTTATTAACGGCCTTCACTGTCACTTCCCCTTCGGGCTACTCATCCTTGGGGTTTCGGCTCATTTAACCTTAGTGTATTTCATTTCTAAAAATTTTTCCTTGATTTTTATGAGCATTATTTAGTTTCTTTATAACTCCTCACTCTAGTCTATTTAAAATTTCAAATATTCTAGCTGCCCAGACCAACACTGGTCACCAGAACAGTAAACTGTACGGACTAGCTAAAGTGAGGATGTTACAACTCTTTCCCTCTAATAAAAATTTCGTCCTCGAAATTTACCTGATGCAAACAGTTGAGGAAACTGTTGCCTCATTGTCTCTTTACTTTCCCAAGTTGCCTCTTCAGTGTTGTGGTGCCTCCAAAGCACTTTCACTAGTGGAATTTGTTTATTTCTCAGTTCCTTCACTTTCGAGCCAAGATCTGTATAGGTTCTTCTGTATATGTCAAGTCCGGTTGGATTTTAATCTCTTCCATGGAAATGACATGTGAAGGGTCTGAGCGATATCTTCTCAGCATAGAAACATGGAATACATGATGGATTTTATCCAGTTCTGGTGGTAAAGCTAGTCGATAGGCCACTGGTCCCACACGTTTAATGACTTCATATGGGCCAATGAACCTAGGGCTTAACTTACCCTTTCTTCCAAACCTCAGTACTTTCTTCCATGGTGAGACTTTGAGAAACACTTTATCGCCAACTGCATACTCTATCTCTTTTCTCTTCAAGTCGGCATAAGATTTCTGTCTATCTGAGGCAACCTTCAAGTTAGCTTTGATTATCTTCACTTTCTCCTCAGTCTATTTCACCAGATCTGGTCCTACCAGCTTATCTTTGCCCAATTCAGTCCAACACAATGGGGTTCTACATTTCCTCCCATATAGTGCTTCATACGGAGCCATTTGAATGCTAGCTTGATGGCTATTGTTATATGCGAATTCTGCCAGTGGGAGGTATCTATCCTAACTCCCCTCAAACTCAATGACACAACTCCTCAACATATCCTCCAGGATCTATCACATAATTCACATTGTTACTATCATTTCAATTTATTATTTGTGAAAATTCAATTAGTTCTTAGGTTTACCTGGATTACTCATTCTGACTGTCCATCCGTCTGGGGATGAAAAGCCGTGCTAAAATGAAGTTGTGTGCCCAAGGCTTCTTGCAACTTTTTCCAGAATCTCGATGTAAACCTTGGGTCTTGGTCAGATATGATGGAAAGTGGGATTCCATGCAGTCTAACTATCTCACTGATATACAATTCTGCTAACTTCTCCAGTGAGTAGTCAGTCTTAATTGGCAGAAAATGTGCTGACTTCATCAATCTATCCACTATCACCCATACTGCATCATGCTTTTTCTGGGTGAGAGGTAGACCACTAACAAAATCCATAGTGACTCGGTCTCATTTCCATTCAGGTATGCTTATAGGTTGTAGCAATCCTGATGGAACTTGATGTTCTGCTTTAACTTGCTGACATGTCAAACACTTAATCACATAGTCAGCTATATCTTTCTTCATACCAGGCCACCAATAATGAGGCTTCAAATCATTATACATTTTTATACTTCCCGGGTGCATAGCATAAACACTAGTGTGCGCTTCTTTCAGAATACTAGTCTTCAGTTCCCCATCATCTGGTATACACACTCTTCCTCTGTAATACAGACACCCATCTACTTTTACCTCATAATCAATTTCCTTTCCCTCTGGAATTTTAGCCACAATGGCCATTAATTTTTCATCTGCCTTCTGCCAATCTTGTATCTGCTGTAGCAGGTTTGGCCTCACTTGTAACTTAGCTAAAATAGCTCCATCTTGAGCTAAGGACAGATGGGCATTTAGTGATCTTAAAGCTGTGATGGATTTTCTGCTCAAGGCATCAGTAACTACATTTGCCTTCCTAGGATGATAATCTATCACACAATCATAGTCCTTTAAGAACTCAATCCAGCGCCTTTATCTAAGATTGAGCTCCTTTTAGGTTGGCAAATATTTTAGACTCTTGTGGTCTGTATAGATGTAACATTTTTCACCATATAAATGATGCCTCCATATCTTCAGTGCGAAGATAATTGCTGCTAACTCCAGGTCATGAGTAGGGTAGTTTTGGTTATGTGGCCTTAACTACTTGGAGGCATAAGCAACCACTTTCCCCTCTTGCATCAATACACACCCTAACCCATTATGTGAGGCATCACTATAGACCACAAAGTCTTTTCCCGACACTGGCTGTGCTAACACTGGTGCTTCTGTCAGCATAGCCTTCAGCCTCTCAAAACTGGCTTGGCACTTGTCGTTCCAGCCAAATTTACATTCTTGTGCAATAACTTGGTCATTGGAGCAGCTATAAGAGAGAACCGCTTCACAAATCTTCTATAATACCCAGCTAGCCCCAAGAAACTTCTGACCTCAGTTGTATTTCTAGGAGGCTTCCATTCCATCACTGCTTCAATCTTTTTGGGATCCACTCTAATCCCCTTTGCTGATACTATGTGTCCAAGGAAAGAGATTTCACTCATCCAGAAGTCACACTTGGACAACTTAGCATACAGCTTCTTTTCTCGCAGGGTTTGCAGAACAATCCTCAAACGTTCATCATGTTCTTCCCTAGTCTTGGAATACACCAGAATATCATCAATAAAGACCACTACAAACCGATCTAAATATGGATGAAAGATAAGGTTCATAATGTCCATAAATGCTGCTGGTGTATTTGTTAACCCAAACAGCATCACTAGAAATTCATAATGCCCATACCGGGTTCTGAATGCAGTTTTTGACACATCTGCATCGTTTACCCTCAACTGATGATACCCTGATCTGAGATCAATTTTTGAAAATACACTGGCTCCCTTCAACTGATCAAACAGATCGTCAATTCTGGGCAATGGATATTTATTCTTCACAGTTACCTTGTTCAACTGTCGGTAATCAATACACAATCTCAAAGTTCCATCCTTCTTCTTCACAAACAGCACCGGAGCTCCCCATGGTGACACACTGGGGCATATGAACCCCTTATCGAGTAACTCCTGCAACTGAATTTTCAACTCCCTCAATTCAGTGGGTGCCATCCTATAAGGAGCAATAGAAATTGGTGCTGTACCCGGTATTACCTCAATAGCGAACTCGACTTCCCTTTCTGGTGGTAAACCAGGCAATTCTTCAGGAAACACATATGGGAAGTCTCTCATTGTGGGTATATCACACAGGTTCGGCTTAGCCTGCCTAGTATCAACCACGTGTGCTAGGTAAGCTTCACATGCTTTTCTCATTAATCTTCTTGCAACTGTGGCTGAGATAACTCTGGACAGGAAATCTGTCCTTTCACCCATAACAGTAATCTCATTACCCTCAGAAGTTTTTAGAGAAATCCTCTTCAATTTGCAATCAACTATTACCTGATGACGTGACAACCAGTCTATTCCCAAAATCACGTCAAACTCGTGGAAGAGCAATTCAATTAAGTCTGCCAAGAATTCATACCCCTGAATCCTCAATGGGTAACCTTTATACACCTTATTCACTACCACACTGTAGCCTAGTGTGTAACACCCTCCCTGTAGCAATTTCGTACATTCTACTGTTCCGGTGACCGGTGTCTGTCCGGATAGCTAGAATGTCTGGAAAAATATTTAAACTAAAGTGAGGAACTATAATTAACTCAAATATTAAGAAGAAAAATTTAGAAAAAATTTTAGAAATAAAATACAACCAAGTTAAATGAGCCGGTGCCCTAGCGATGGGTAACCTAGTGAGAAGTTGCGGTTCTCGCAACTAGGAGCCCTAGACCCGGGGGAAAAATTATAAAATAATTATTGGGACTCCAGAGAAGGGTTATTAAGGTTCTTATAGCATTAGAATGCCAAGAAAATACTTAGAAAAATTTTTCAATCGGTACAGACAATTTTGGCCTGTTAAGCCAAACGGAGGGCATTTTGGTCATTTCATCTTCAGAGATGATTTTTAACCAACTTGTCCAATTAAGTACATAAATTTTATGATATCAAATATGAATAAACATTGCTAATAATGAAATTAAAAGTGAGTAGTAAACAAAAAAAAAAAGAGATAATGTTGATTAATGAGGTAAGCATGAGGTCATTTAAAATTTATGGGCCAATCAAATGCAATAAAACCACTTATAACACATTAAAAGGAAACAAAAGAAATCAAAGGTCTAGAAAAACCTAGCAGCCACCTTCTCCTTCATTTGGCCGAAATCTATTCCTCACCTCTCTCCTCCATTTTCATGATTTTCAAGCTTCATTCCCTTAGTTTCTTTCAACTAAACCCTAAGTGCCCAACACAAAACCTTACTCTTTTATCTTAGTGAAGCTTTTGGGAACAAAAAGAAGTAAAGTTGAAGGGTTCTCATAAGCTTGAGGTTAGCTCCATTAAAGGTTAGTGTCAATTAATTCTTTAAACTTATATATGCATCATTAGGAGTGTGAATTGATCCATTGATTTTATGTGTTTGAAAAGTTGAAATGGTAGAGCTAGGGTTTGGACCCAAAATTTAGATGTTGATCATGTAATTGTGAAATTAAGTTTTAATAGTCAATTAGTGACCATTTGGTTTGGTTTGAATAAAAAATGAAGTGAATTGGGTTGTGGGATTTGAGGTTGGAGTGGCTGCCTTGTGTGACCTGCAGGTTTGGATGTGAGTCCAGCCTGTTTGGACAGCCATAACTTAAATTTTAAAGGTTCAATTGGTGTTTGGCCAATTGAACATGAAACTAAACACAAAATGTCACAACTTTGGTGAAGAAACCATGCCCATAAGACCAAACTAAGTGGACCAAAACCTGGCTCCAATCCGGGTGACCTGCAATCTGCCTGGGCAAAATGACCAAATGAACAGTATTTGGTCATTTGGCCATAACTCAATGTAGCAAGGTCCAATTGACCTGAAATTTTACCAGAAACAAGGTGACATATGGACCAACAACTTTCATGAAGAAACTTGACCCAAATTATGATCATAACTTAGTCAAATTGCCAACCAAACTTAGGTTACCAAATCTGGCAGAACCAGTTTTGCCCAGATTTTTGGAATCTGCCCAATCCGGCCAGTTATGGTTTTTAGGCCATAACTTGAGCTAAAAAACTCCAAATGTAGTGATTCAAAAAAGGAAATTGAACTACACAAAATGAGGAACAACTTTCATGTTTACCATTTTTCCAAATTCCCACTGCAACAGTAACTAATGGAACAGTAAACCCAAGGCTTGAAAATTGAAAATTCTGTCCAGTTCACATTAAGCTCAGAGATGGTATTGGCAACCAATACCAACAAGTTTAAAATGCAAAATGTGGTATGTTGATGATATTTAAACTAAATTACCTATTGCCAATGCAAAAGTCAACATTTTAGTTGACTAATGAAATGAATAGTGGTCATAAAAATTTCAATTTCAAAGAATTACACAAATTAAAAGTGTTAAATGCCCTAGTAGGCCTAATGTGATTGGTTTGGATAGGTTGGCATGCCAATAGGGTTCTCATAGCGATCGCATATGGCTTTATGCCTTTCTGTATTTCATGGCTTCCCATGACATTCTGTGACATAATAGCCTTTGGCTATGATAATGAGTTATTATACTCGGGTTTAATCCCCGATAATTATCACAGCTTATTAGCTATTCTGTTGCACACCGGGAGACACAATGTGACCGATGGTGTGATGGTCCGAGGTACTTAGTACCCAGTACCAGTTTACCCGTTTATCCAGTCCAGTCAACTAGTGTAGGTTACTCGGGCAGTATCAATAAATTTTACCAAACTTTAATCGAATAATATTGCAATAAATTTTTGAAATTTAGTCCACCCAAAAATGTAAATATACATTTTGCACACATGTTTTATTTTATTTTATTTTATATTGTCACCACTAAGCAGAATTGCTTAGCGCGTCGCTTTTGCCACGCGCAGGTACTGGAGACATAGCTGGGGAGTCCAGCAGGCCTCATACAGGGTGAGCCTTCATATCTGCACTCAGAGTTCAGAGTCACCTCACATTGCAGTGCATTTGGTAGGACATTAGGCCATTTTGATATTTTGATATTTTGTATTTTGTAACCTTCTGTAATGTATATTATAAATTCATGTAATTATGCTTTTGATGTAAATATCTATGAAACATGTTCAGTAATAAATTGAGCTTTTTTTTATTGAGTTGACTGTGGTTTGAATTTAATTGAATTTTGAGATATTGAAGTGAATTGAGAAATTGTTGAGAATATATTAGAGGTTGATTGAGAATAAGGTGATGATATTATTGGGAGTGTTTTTAACAGGTTCAGAAGAACTGTTTTTCCAATTTATAGCCGGCACTCTGCCGGATTTTCTATAAAATTTGCGGAAAAATTTAGTTTTATCAAAAATTATAAATAAATGAATTAAAAAGGATTAATTGAAATTGAAACATGAATTGGTGTTCCGACACACTGAGTGGCATAACTTGCTCGGCTACACTGTAGATGGGTAAGGGGTGTCACATTTAGTGGTATCAGAGCATCGGTTTAGGCGTTTCTGGGTCTAGATAGAGTACATACCATTGCATTGCATTTGTAAGTGTTGAGGTGACACTGATGCAGATCTGTTGTTTTCTTATTTTGAATAGGTTATGGATCCTGCTTCGCAAAGAGCAGTAGATGAAGAGGTGGAGAGTCATGCTCCACCAAGGGCTGAGTCGGGGGTAGGGGAGAACCCACTCCACCAACAGCTGAGGCACCTGCTCAACCTCAGTTTGTGCTATTTCAGCAAATGACCGAGTTCTACCGGCAAATGATGGGGGCAATTCCACCACCACAACCACAGCCATAACCTGCACCAGCACCACAAAAATCTCATCTGGAGAAATTACGAAAACATGGGGCTGTAGACTTCTTTGGGAAGATGGAGGATGATCCCATGGCTGTAGAAAATTAGTTGGATAGAACCATCAGAGTACTGAAACAGTTAAACTGCACCCCCGAGTAGAACCTGGTGGGTGCTGTGTCCCTCCTTCAGGATAACGCATATCAGTGGTGGGACACAGTAACCAGTGAGGTGCAACCTGAACGGATCACCTGGGAATTCTTTCTTACAGAGTTCAGGAAGAAATATATTAGCAAAGTATATTTAGAAGAGCGAAGAAGGGAATTCATCAGTTTGAGACAAAGACAGTTGTCAGTGGCTGAGTATGAGCGTGAGTTTGTCAGACTGAGCCGGTATGGGAGGGAGATAGTCCCTACCGAGGCGGAGAGGTGCAGACGGTTTGAGGAAGGGCTCAATGACAACATCAAAGTTATGATCACAGCACTAGAGATTACGGATTTTGCTAAACTGGTAGATGCAGCATCGAAAGTGGAAAGGGTCAGAATCAATGAACAAAATAGAAGGGAAAGACAGCAGAAGAGGGGTCCGGGTCAGTCCAGTGCATTTTCTGCTCCCAGTAAGAAGAGTAAGGGTCCTCCTGCTCAGAGTTCAGGACCACCACAGGGTCAGGGTAAGTCTCAGGGGCCCAGACCGCAGTTCACACCTAGGAGAGGCCAGCCCACACCATCAATGGGCAGCTCTCCAGGGACGGTGTTTAAGGGACCAGACCCTGTATCTTCTGCTTGTCAATACTGTCAGAAGTGGCATAAGGGGGAGTGTTGGCGAGTGACCGGTGCATGTTTACGGTGTGGATCGACAGAACATCAGATCAAGAATTGTCCAAAGAGGACTACTACTGTTGCTCCAACACAAACTGACAGACCTGCTCCTGCACCACAAAGGGGTAGGAAACCTGGTAAACCTGAGACAGCTGGTCCATCACTGAGGCCTGCATCTGAGTCAGCTGAGAGGCCAGACATTAGAATACCAGCCAGGGCCTATGCCATTAGAGCTCAGGAGGAGCAAGATGCCCCGGATGTCATCGGGGGTACGTTTTCCCTCTATAACACTTCTGTACATGCATTGGTGGATCCAGGATCCACTCATTCCTACATTTGCATCAAACTACCCATAGAGAGGAGAGTTCCAGTAGAGGAGAGTGATCAAGACATTCTGGTCACAAATCCACTAGGCCACAGTGTGATAGTGAATAAGGTGTATAAAGGTTGCCCGTTGAGGATTCAGGGGTATGAATTCTCGGTAGACCTAATTGAATTGCCCTTCCACGAGTTTGATGTGATTTTGGGAATGGACTGGTTGTCACGTCATCAGGCAATAGTTGATTGCAAATTGAAGATAATTTCTCTGAAAACTTCTGAGGGTAATGAGATCACTGTTGTGGGTGAAAGGACAGATTTCCTGTCCAATGTTATATCAGCTACAGTTGCAAGAAGAATGATGAGAAAAGGCTGTGAAGCTTACCTAGCACACGTGGTTGATATTAGCCAAGCTAAGCCAAACCTGAGTGATATACCCACAGTAAGAGACTTCCCAGATGTATTTCCTGAAGAGTTACCTAGTTTACCACCAGAAAGGGAAGTTGAGTTTGCTATTGAGGTAATGCCGGGTACAGCACCCATTTCCATTGCTCCTTACAGGATGGCACCCACTGAATTGAGGGAGTTGAAAACTCAGTTGCAAGAGTTGCTTGATAAGGGGTTCATACGCCTGATGTGTCACCATGGGGAGCTCGGTCTTGTTTGTGAAGAAAAAGGATGGAACTTTGAGATTGTGTATTGATTACCGGCAGTTGAATAAAGTAACTGTGAAGAATAAATATCCATTGCCCAGAATTGACGATCTATTTGATCAGTTGAAGGGAGCCGGTGTATTTTAAAAAATTGACCTCAGATCAGGGTATCATCAGTTGAGGGTAAAGGATGCGGATGTGTCAAAGACTGCATTCAGAACCCGGTATGGGCACTATGAATTTCTAGTGATGCCGTTTGGGTTAACAAATGCACCAGCAGCATTTATGGACCTTATGAACCGTATCTTCCATCCATACTTAGATCGGTTCGTAATGGTATTTATTGATGATATTCTGGTGTATTCCAAGACCAGGGAAGAACATGATGAACATTTGAGGATTGTTCTGCAAACCCTGCGAGAAAAGAAGTTGTATGCTAAGTTGTCCAAGTGTGACTTCTGGATGAGTGAAATCTCTTTCCTTGGACACATAGTATCAGCAGAGGGGATTAGAGTGGATCCCAAAAAGATAGAAGCAGTGATGGAATGGAAGCCTCCCAGAAATACAACTGAGGTCAGAATTTTCTTGGGGCCAGCTGGATACTACAGAAGATTTGTGAAGGGGTTTTCTCTTATAGCTGCTCCAATGACCAAGTTGTTACATAAGAATGTCAGATTTAACTGGAATGACAAATGTCAGGCTAGTTTTGAGAGATTAAAAGCTATGTTGACAGAGGCACCAGTGTTAACACAGCCAGTGTCGGGAAAGGACTTTGTGGTCTACAGTGATGCCTCACATAATGGGTTAGGGTGTGTATTGATGCAAGAGGGGAAAGTGGTCGCCTATGCTTCCAGGCAGTTAAGGCCACATGAACAGAACTACCCTACTCATGACCTGGAGTTAGCAGCGATTATCTTCGCACTGAAGATATGGAGGCATTATTTATATGGTGAAAAATGCTACATCTATACCGACCACAAGAGTATAAAATATTTGCCAACCCAGAAGGAGCTCAATCTTAGACAGAGGCGATGGATTGAGTTCCTAAAGGACTATGATTGTGTGATAGATTATCATCCTGGGAAGGCAAATGTAGTTGCTGATGCTTTAAGCAGAAAGTCCATCACAGCTTTAAGATCACTCAATACCTGTCTGTCCTTAGCTCAAGATGGAGCTATTTTGGCTGAGTTACAAGTGAGGCCAACCCTACTACAATAAATACAAGATGGGCAGAAGGAAGATGAAAAACTAATGGCAATTAGGACTAAAATTCCTGAGGGGAAGGAAACTGAATATGAGGTGAAAGCAGATGGGTGTCTATACTACAGAGGGAGAGTGTGTGTACCAGATGATGGGGAACTGAGGACTAATATTCTGAAAGAAGCACACACTAGTGTATATGCTATGCACCCCGGGAGCACAAAAATGTATAATGATTTGAAGCCTCATTATTGGTGGCCTGGTATGAAGAGGGATATAGCTGATTATGTGACTAAGTGTTTGACATGTCAGCAAGTCAAGGCAGAACATCAAGTTCCATCGGGTTTGTTACAGCCTATAAACATACCTGAATGGAAATGGGACTGGGTCACTATGGATTTTGTTAGTGGTCTACCCCTCACCCAAAGGAAGCATGATGCAGTATGGGTGATAGTGGATAGATTGACGAAGTCAGCACATTTTCTACCAGTTAGGACTGACTACTCACTGGAGAAGCTAGCAGAATTGTATATCAGTGAGATAGTTAGGCTGCATGGAATCCCACTTTCTATCATATCTGACCGAGACCCAAGGTTTACATCAAGATTCTGGAAGAAGTTGCATGAATCCTTGGGTACACAACTCCACTTCAGCACAGCTTTTCATCCTCAGATGGATGGGCAATCAGAAAGAGAAATCCAGGTAAACAACTGAAACCAATTGAACTAATGCAAATATTGAACTGAAATGATAATAATAACATGAAATATATGTCAGGTCCTTGAGGATATGCTAAGGAGTTGTGTCATTGAGTTTGAGGGAAGTTGGGATAGATACCTCCCACTTGCAGAATTCGCATACAACAATAACTACCAAGCTAGCATTCAAATGGATCCGTATGAAGCACTGTATGGGAGGAAATGTAGAACCCCAGTGTGTTGGACTGAATTGGGCGAAGATAAGCTGGTAGGACCAGACCTAGTGAAACAGATTAAGGAAAAAGTGAAAATAATCAAAGCTAACCTGAAGATTGCCTCCGATAGACAGAAGTCTTATGCCGACCTGAAGAGAAAAGAGATAGAGTATGCAGTTGGTGATAAAGTGTTTCTCAAAGTCTCACCATGGAAGAAAATATTGAGGTTTGGAAGAAAAGGAAAGTTGAGCCCTAGGTTTATTGGCCCATATGAAGTCATTGAACGTGTGGGTCCAGTGGCCTATAGGCTAGCTTTACCACCAGAGCTGGACAAGATCCACAATGTGTTCCACGTGTCTATGTTAAGAAGATACCACTCAGATCCTTCACATGTCATCTCCATGTAAGAAATTGAAGTACAACTGGATTTGACATATGAAGAAGAACCCATACGGATCCTGGCTCGGGAAGTGAAAGAGTTGAGAAATAGACAGATCCCACTGGTGAAAGTGCTTTGGAGGCACCACAACACCGAGGAGGCAACTTGGGAAAGTGAAGAGATGATGAGGCAACAGTTCCCTCAACTGTTTGCATCAGGTAAATTTCGAGGTCGAAATTTAAATTAGAGGGGAAGAATTGTAACACCCTCCCTGTAGCAATTTCGTACATTCCACTGTTCCGGTGATCGGTGTCGGTCCGGACAACTAGAATGTCTGGAAAAATATTTAAACTAAAGTGAGGAACTATAATTAACTCAAATATTAATAATAAAAATTTAGGAAAAATTTTAGAAATAAAATACAACCAAGTTAAATGAGCCGGTGCCCTAGCGATGGGTAACCTAGTGAGAAGTTGCGGTTCTCGCAACTAGGAGCCCTAGACCCGGGGGAAAAATTATAAAATAATTATTGGGACTCCAGAGAAGGGTTATTAAGGTTCTTATGGCATTAGAATGCCAAGAAAATACTTAGAAAAAATTTTCAATCAGTACAGACAATTTTGGCCTGTTAAGCCAAACGAAGGGCATTTTAGTCATTTCGTCTTCAGAGATGATTTATGACCAACTTGTCCAATTAAGTACATAAATTTTATGATATCAAATATAAATAAACATTGCTAATAATGAAATTAAAAGTGAGTAGTAAACAAAAAAAAAAAAAAAGAGATAATGTTGATTAATGAGGTAAGCATGAGGTCATTTAAAATTTATGGGCCAATCAAATGCAATAAAACCACTTATAACACATTAAAAGGAAAGAAAAGAAATCGAAGGTCTAGAAAAACCTAGCAGCCACCTTCTCCTTCATTTGGCCGAAATCTATTCCTCACCTCTCTCCTCCATTTTCATGATTTTCAAGCTTCATTCCCTTAGTTTCTTTCAACTAAACCCTAAGTGCCCAACACAAAACCTTACTCTTTTATCTTAGTGAAGCTTTTGGGAACAAAAAGAAGTAAAGTTGAAGGGTTCTCACATGCTTGAGGTTAGCTCCATTGTCATACCCTACCCCTCTGTAAGGCATAACATGATCCCGTAGTATACCTAATGAATTACCAACTCCGTCTACTGATAACCCATTAAATACACTACAAGGGATTTTCAAAACTTTTCTTACTTCTTTTACAGTGGTGAGCACTATTTACAGGTGTTAAAACCTTTTTGAACTGAAGTGATAGAATTGACACATTTGAATTATTTGGAATTTCTATAAAAATTTTGGCAGAGTGCCCTCTGTATTTTGGATAAAACAGTTCTTGTAAAACTCAGAAAAGCACTTCAATATTTTTCCAAATATTAACTCTAACAAAATTCAACACAATATTTTTCTCAACTCAATCCACAACAATTTTTCAGTATTTTCAAAGGATGAGATAAAGGAAATATAATACAAATTTTACAAGTCAAAATAATTCATAATTCACTTTATAACTTCAATGTACAATTTTAATTTACAACTGCTCAAATAATTTACATACATATTATTACATGCATACATCAAAACCTATGAACATGGGTATATCTACGATATACCTGGAGCTGATCTGAATGTATCTTCAAGGAAGTTTAATCACTGCTCTATGCTCTTCTTACCTGCGACAGCATACAAAGCTATCACTGAGTGGTGAACTCAGTGGTGCACAACTATAATTTAAAACATAGTACAATATACATTGACAAAATTTACAGTAAATAATTTGGAAATCTGAATACTCATCAAATTCCAAAACTCAAAATATTCATTGCCAATAATGTAAATCATTTGTATAAATGACTTTGATCACAAAATTCAATTTATCAAATCATGACTAACCATTTAAGTAATTCCAACAAAATCAATTATACATAAACCATAATTGAAATCACAATTCTTTACCATTCAAAAGCCATTCTGTATCTCAAAAATCATTATGTATCTCAAAAATCAATCTTTATCTCAAAACCATGTTGTATCTCAAAACCATGTCAGAGCTCAAAACCATCTCAGATCTCACAAATCATTCTTTATCTCACTAACTGTGCAAGGCTAATTCGATAGGGCCATCTTCGATGTGATTCTAACTCCCTATGATCGAGGAGGTCGAATCAGATTCTAACTCCCTATGGTCGGGGAGGTCGAATCATCGTGCACAGTACCATCACAATAATGAATCTTCCGCAAGGGCCATAACGATAAAATAAACTTAGATCTAACCTCAAATCAGAGGAAAATCTAAGCCTGTGCACGTACCATGGTAATCAAAACACAACTAACTCCATTGTCTTCTCAACAAATGAGAGAGACGGGTAATAACCTAGTCAAGCATCTATAGTGAGATATAAAACAATATCACAATCCTTTCAGTGAGCATAAATCACAATACAATTCGATTCAAAGTCAATTCCAATATCCAATAATTTTTATGCTCATCACAATTCAAATCATAAATTTGCATTTTTCCATGAAAATTACCATCATAATTCAAAACATGTTCTATCACAATTTTTCAAAACATAATTTATTCAATCCATAACAATGCTTAATACTTGTGGAAATACCATTTCACAAAGCTAAATTCATACATACTATAACAATTTTCAATAATCATTGAATTAAATCCAATGCTTGTTAAACATAATACATAAGAAAAGTATGTCATTTAATCATATGAAATATTCAAACAAAATCAGTTAAAAACTAGTTGTGCACAAACATAACTTAAAACAATAACATACAATTAATCATATGAAATATTATTCAGAGCAAAATCAGTTGAAAACTAGTTGTGCACAAACCTCTGATGACTGTCTCCTGGTCTGGACTCAGTGTTTCCTTCCCTTTTCCTGAGTCTTTACTAACTGAGAAACACAATTTGAAGTGTTTCAGTACTAAATTAAACTGTCTCTATCGATAATGTTTGACAAATAATTCACTGAAAGCTATTATTTGCTTAATCACCTAATATACCGACCCTCGATGTGTTCTAGGTAATTTAGGTTTTAGTGTCATTAATATGTCACATTCGATAGGGTTTTAGGGTTGGTACGTTTTACCAAACTCATTTCCTTGTTTAGTGCATTTTAATGCAACTTGCTGGATTTCGGTATACTAGTTTGACCTAGCCGGATGACCTAGTTCCCTCGGTTTTCGGGTTTCGGTCAAAACTACAAACTTGTAGACCTATGTCTTATTACACGCGGGGCAAAATTTTAGGTCAATCCGAGTTAAGTAGACCAAGTTATGGTCATTATACTATTGCTGGTCAATTAATATCAAATTAGGTCAATTTTAGGTCAATTTGGTCAACTATGGTTCGGCTAGTTTTTGGACCCGAACTTGTGCAAGCTTTTTGACTTGCTTATGGTCATTTCTGGGCTTTGGTGTCTTCATAACACTTGTAGGTATGGGTCTTAACTATTCATGGTTAAAATTTCAGGTCAATTGGACCGGTTTTGAGTGAGTTATGGCCTAAACACTCACTGCTACCCAATTGGTCATTTTTCAGGTCCTAATTGCATCTAATCCGAATTGGTCATTTTCTTAGGTCACCTTGCAAGTAGAATTTTGGTATGCTTTCTCAATGAAAGTTGGCACATTTTGTACCTAGTTCCACCTCCAATTGGTCTCATACCAATTGAGGTTACACATTTAAACTTATTGGCTAAAATGTACACTGCCCTTGGTTACTTTGCTTAACACACATCAATTACACACATTTACCTTGCAATATGTTTACTTCCCTACCAAATCTGTTTTGGTACATTACCAAAACTATATATTACTTACATTAACATCACTTTGGGCAGATTACAATTATCTTCAATACACCAAATATAACTCTAATTCCCAAAGTCCAAACACAATTACACATACACATAACATTACTAGTTTTTACATACTCTTTACACAACAAGTTCATATACATATCCATCAATCCTTCTATGTCAATATTCTGCCAACACTTCCATGAATACATACATTTATTCAAGTGTCCCCAAGCTGCTGAAAATCTTCTTCAACACCAAATTGTCCTACAATTCATCAATTCCCATCCAAGTGCCAAAAATCACCATATAAATATGAAGTAATTCACTAGGTTATTAAATCATCACAACCAACATAATTCTCATCAATTATATGTACAAATACTTCATCAATACATGATTATATGGCTGCCCAAAAATGGATATCTCAATACTCTTCAAACTTAAAAATTTCCTTCACAAAACCAACACCCATAACATGTATACAAAGTTTATCAAAGAAATCTTCAAAAATGCTAAGTTACCTTATGGTTGGAGCTTGTTAAACCTTGCTTAAACTTCTCAAATTTGGTATCAAACTCTTCCTTGTGATGAGTAGACAAACTTTCATGAAGCCACTTAAGGGATTGGAGTTGAAAATGGAGAGGTTAAGTGAGCTCATGCAAAACGCCCATGGAGTTTCCTCTCCCTTCAATTCGGCAATGTTGAGAGAACCTTGAGGAAGATGAAGTTCAGTTGGTTAGTGGACTTACATCAGCCCACATTTAGTGTTTAATTAATCCATTAATGGTCCACTAACTCCAAATAATCATATAATAATCTAATTGTTCACTTAATCCCACATTAACCCATGATTTTAGCTATTTACTTTAGGTACCACTAAACTAATTTTTCATTTTATTTTATAAGTGTAATATTATTTATTTTTAATGGACATTTAGGTCAAAAGACACTTCGGGATGTCAAATGACCATAATGCCCCTGGTCGGGTTGCATTCCTGATTTTTCGATAACACCGGGTTTTGTCTGTTTTTCGATTTCTCACTTTTCTTTGTAATAATTATTTAATTTTTCTTTTGTTTTTTTCTTGTATTTTCTTTTCTTGTATTTCATTATTTTATGTCTCTTCACTCATAACGAAGTGTAGTTCTAGGCATCCTAGCTGTCCGGACAACACTGGTCACCGGAACAGTAGAACGCACTATCGAACTTAGGGGTGTTACAATTCTCCCCCCCTTAAATAAATTTCGTCTCGAAATTTTACATGGCATTAGTCTCTGAACAGCTGTGGGTGCTGTCTCCTCATATCCTCTTCATGTTCCCAAGTAGCTTCCTGGCCTAAATGATGGTTCCACAGCACTTTAACCAGGTGTATCTGTTTGTTCCTCAGCTGCTTCACCTAATAAGCCAGAATTTTTATGGGTTCTTCCTCATATGAGAGGTCTGGATTTACCTCAATCTCTTCAACTGGTAGTACATGAGATGGGTCAAATCTGTACCTCCTTAACATGGACACATGGAAGACACTGTGTATCCTTGCTAGCTCTGGAGGTAATGCCAACCGATATGCCAAAGGACCCACTCTTTCCAGAACCTCATATGGTCCGATGAAACGAGGACTCGCTTCCCTTTCGCGGATCTCATAATCCTCTTCCAAGGAGAAACTTTGAGGAATACCTTATCACCCACTGCATATTCAATATCTCTTCTTTTCAAATCAAAATAGGACTTCTGACGGTTTGATGCAGCCTTGAGTCTATCTCTAATTAATCTGATCTTTTCCTCTATCTGCTGAACAATTTCTGGCCCAATCATCTTCCTTTCACCTATTTCATCCCAATATAAGGGAGTTCTGCACTTCCTGCCATACAATGCTTCATATGGAGGCATTCCAATGCTTGATTGGTAGCTGTTGTTATAAGCAAACTCAATCAAAGGCAAGTGTGTATCCCAACTACCTTCAAATTCAATCACACAAGCCCGTAGTATATCCTCCAATGTCTGAATAACCCTTTCAGGTTGGCCATCTGTTTGTGGGTGGAATGCTGTGCTGAAGTTCAATCTAGTTCCTAGGGCTCTTTGAAGACTACCCCAGAATCTAGAAGTGAACCTAGGATCTCTGTCAGACACAATTGATACTGGCACTCCATGCAGTTTTACAATCTCATATATGTACAATTTGGCCAATCTTTCCAGGCTATAGTCCATCCGAACAGGCAAAAAGTGAGCAGACTTGGTTAGTCTGTCAATTATGACCTATACCGCATCATGACTATTCTGTGTCCTCGGAAATCTCATCATAAAATCCATAGTTATCCATTCTCTTACTATGTTTCATAGGGTGCTATTTGTATGCTAGCTCGACACTTATTATTATATACAAATTCTGTTAGTGGGATGTATATGTCCCATCTCCCCTCGGATTCAATGACACAAGTTCTCGATATATTCTTGAGGGCTTATCACATTTTATAGGTTATTTTTATCATTTCATTTCATTATTTATAGGAACTCAATGAGTTTCCGAATTTACCTGAATTACTTGTTTCAATTGTCCATCTGTCTGAGGATGATACGTTGTACTGATATCTCTAAGCTTATAGCAATTACTGTGGTACTGGTAGTTCACATTATTGTAACTGAGTTACTGACTCCAGCTACCTTACAAGTGTAGTCTTTCGACAGGCTAGTTCTGAAGTTTTAAATTTGTGACTAAAATTTTCACATTTATTTCCAGTAATAGTACCCTATTCGGGTGCAACTATATCAATTTATAGATTACTTACAAATATTCTTAATTTATTATACCACGAGGAAGCACGTAGCTCTACACAATAATCTCGTGTCGGTACTGTAATCTGCAGCTTACAATACAAACATCGAGAACATTATATAGTCACTACGTTATAACCTCATGGGCTAGGTTTTCTAACATCTTATCTTTCTCGAATCCACTAATATCCCAAACCGATTCTGATTACAATTTCCTTTGACAATTACTAACAGTAACATCTTTGCCCTCATCTAGAGTAATTCTATTACTGTAACTTACTTTTAGGTCCTCTTGCCTTACATTAAGTAGGCTCGCCATTTAACTTTATAATTTATGGTATGTTAGAAAATACTTTTAGCTAACAATTGTTCCAAAAGTAATGTCAATCATACTTGTTATTATAGTTATTATCCTAAAGGACTAGTCACTAATACATCAAAATTCGTTCCCATGTAAAGGAATGACAACAGAACATATAGTTCTGACACTAACACACAACTAAGTAGTGCTGGGATCAAATAATAACTAAAATTAAGAACTTACCAGTAGCTACATCTGAAGTTTCTGCTCCTTTTACTTGGCACATAGTGGACACTCCGACTGGTGTGCTACTATATTCGGGTTGATTCACTGTGTTATAGTGGTGAGGAGTACCAACTCTATTTCTATCTTGACTCTGACTGACGGTCTGTGAACTCCGGAGAGCAGATCGAGGTGGTTTAGCACAATCTTTAGCAAAGTGTCCAAGTTTTCCACAATTGTAATAGGCTCCAGAGGCCTTACGACAAATACCTCCATGTAGCTTACCACAAACATGGCAGAAACGGGCAGGATAGGAACTTCTGGTTGTTCGACGACTAGATCTTGGTGGTCTCTGCCCTGATGATCTGCCTCTATCATATTTCTGAGCTCGGGGTTCCTCAAATTCTTTTCTCTTCCCCAAATTACTGTTTGAACTCTGACCCATAGGTTTCTCCCTCTTTTCCATTTCACACTGCCCTTGTGGGGGTTGGGTTTGTACCTGGGCTTGGGCTGACAGATTATCAGCCAGTTGTTGAAAGAAAGTGGCCATTTGCTGGGCCATTTGTGCAGTAATTTGTACCGATAAAACTGGTACAGTCAGGCCTTCGACATTTTGTGAAGCTGGGGCCTCAACTTGTTCTTCTGCCATCACAGACTGTTCTATTGTCTCATTCTTCTCTTCCATTTTTTTCACAGAATTTTCTATTCCTGTACAACCAACACAAGGAGATTCCTCTCCATTAGTTCACATTTATGATGTAAATGTACTATATGTATCAAACATTTGAGCAGTTGTAGTTCTGACAAAAAGATTTCAAATTCACAGTTCGAAATTCACTTTAAAACCATTGCTCTGATACCACTTGAACATGTCACACCCTACCCCTCTGTAAGGCATAACATGATCCCGTAGTATACCTAATGAATTACAAACTCCGTCTACTGATAACCCATTAAATACACTACAAGGGATTTTCAAAACTTTTCTTACTTATTTTACAGTGGTGAGCACTATTTACAGGTGTTAAAACCTTTTTGAACTGAAGTGATAGAATTGACACATTTGAATTATTTGGAATTTCTGTAAAAATTTTGGCAGAGTGCCCTCTGTATTTTGGATAAAATAGTTCTTCAGAAAACCTATAAAAAGCACTTCAATATTTTTCCAAATATCAACTCTAACAAAATTCAACACAATATTTTTCTCAACTCAATCCACAACAATTTTTCAGTATTTTCAAAGGATGAGATAAAGGAAATATAATACAAATTTTACAAGTCAAAATAATTCATAATTCACTTTATAACTTCAATGTACAATTTTAATTTACAACTGCTCAAATAATTTACATACATATTATTACATGCATACATCAAAACCTATGTACATGGGTATATCTATGATATACCTGGAGCTGATCTGAATGTATCTTCAAGGAAGTTTAATCACTGCTCTATGCTCTTCTTACCTGCGACAGCATACAAAGCTATCACTGAGTGGTGAACTCAGTGGTGCACAACTATAATTTAAAACAGAGTACAATATACATTGTCAAAATTTACAGTAAATAATTTGGAAATCTGAATACTCATCAAATTCCAAAACTCAAAATATTCATTGCCAATAATGTAAATCATTTGTATAAATGACTTTGATCACAAAATTCAATTTATCAAATCATGACTAACCATTTAAGTAATTCCAACAAAATCAATTATACATAAACCATAATTGAAATCACAATTCTTTACCATTCAAAAGCCATTCTGTATCTCAAAAATCATTATGTATCTCAAAAATCAATCTTTATCTCAAAACCATGTTGTATCTCAAAAACCATGCTGTAGATCAAAAACCATGCTGTATCTCACAAATCATTCTTTATCTCACTAACTGTGCAAGACTAATTCGATAGGGCCATCTTCGATGTGATTCTAACTCCCTATGATCGAGGAGGTCGAATCAGATTTTAACTCCCTATGGTCGGGGAGGTCAAATCATCGTGCACAGTACCATCACAATAATGAATCTTCCGCAAGGGCCATAACGATAAAATAAACTTAGATCTAACCTCAAATCAGAGGAAAATCTAAGCCTGTGCACGTACCATGGTAATCAAAACACAACTAACTCCATTGTCTTCTCAACAAATGAGAGAGACGGGTAATAACCTAGTCAAGCATCTATAGTGAGATATAAAAAAATATCACAATCCTTTCAGTGAGCATAAATCACAATACAATTCGATTCAAAGTCAATTCCAATATCCAATAATTTTTATGCTCATCACAATTCAAATCATAAATTTGCATTTTTCCATGAAAATTACCATCATAATTCAAAATAAGTTCTATCACAATTTTTCAAAACATAATTTATTCAATCCATAACAATGCTTAATATTTGTGGAAATACCATTTCACAAAGCTAAATTCATACATACTATAACAATTTTTAATAATCATTAAATTAAATCCAATGCTTGTTAAACATAATACATAAGAAAAGTATGTCATTTAATCATATGAAATATTCAAACAAAATCAGTTAAAAACTAGTTGTGCACAAACACAACTTAAAACAATAACATACAATTAATCATATGAAATATTATTCAGAGCAAAATCAGTTGAAAACTAGTTGTGCACAAACCTCTGATGACTGTCTCCTGGTCTGGACTCAATGTTTCCTTCCCTTTTCCTGAGTCTTTACTAACTGAGAAACACAATTTGAAGTGTTTCAGTACTAAATTAAACTGTCTCTATCGATAATGTTTGACAAATAATTCACTGAAAGCTATTATTTACTTAATCACCTAATATACCGACCCTCGATGTGTTTTAGGTAATTTAGGTTTTAGTGTCATTAATATGTCACATTCGATAGGGTTTTAGGGTTGGTACGTTTTACCAAACTCATTTCATTGTTTAGTGCATTTTAATGCAACTTGCTGGATTTCGGTATACTAGTTTGACCTAGCCGGACGACCTAGTTCCCTTGGTTTTCAAGTTTCAGTCAAAACTACAAACTTGTAGATCTATGTCTTATTGCACGCGGGGCAAAATTTTAGGTCAATCCGAGTTAAGTAGACCAAGTTATGGTCATTAAACTATTGCTGGTCAATTAATATCAAATTAGGTCAATTTTAGGTCAATTTGATCAACTTTGGTTCGGCCAGTTTTTGGACCCAAACTTGTGCAAGCTTTTTGACTTGCTTATGGTCATTTATGGGCTTTGGTGTCTTCACAAGACTTGTAGGTATGGGTCTTAACTATTCATGGTTAAAATTTCAGGTCAATTGGACCTGTTTTGAGTGAGTTATGGCCTAAACACTCACTGCTGCCCAATTGGTCATTTTTCAGGTCCTAATTGCATCTAATCCGAATTGGTCATTTTCTTAGGTCACCTTGCAAGCAGAATTTTGGTATGCTTTCTCAATGAAAGTTGGCACATTTTGTGCCTAGTTCCACCTCCAATTGGTCTCATACCAATTGAGGTTACACATTTAAACTTATTGGCTAAAATGTACACTGCCCTTGGTTACTTTGCTTAACACACATCAATTACACACATTTACCTTGCAATATGTTTACTTCCCTACCAAATCTGTTTTGGTACATTACCAAAACTATATATTACTTACATTAACATCACTTTGGGCAGATTACAATTATCTTCAATACACCAAATATAACTCTAATTCCCAAAGTCCAAACACAATTACACATACACATAACATTACTAGTTTTTACATACTCTTTACACAACAAGTTCATATACATATCCATCAATCCTTCTATGTCAATATTCTGCCAACACTTCCATGAATACATACATTTATTCAAGTGTCCCCAAGCTGCCGAAAATCTTTTTCAACACCAAATTGTCCTACAATTCATCAATTCCCATCCAAGTGCCAAAAATCATCATATAAATATGAAGTAATTCACTAGGTTATTAAATCATCACAACCAACATAATTCTCATCAATTATATGTACAAATACTTCATCAATACATGATTATATGGCTGCCCAAAAATGGATATCTCAATACTCTTCAAACTTAAAAATTTCCTTCACAAAACCAACACCCATAACATGTATACAAAGTTTATCAAAGAAATCTTCAAAAATGCTAACTTACCTTATGGTTGGAGCTTGTTAAACCTTGCTTAAACTTCTCAAATTTGGTATCAAACTCTTCCTTGTGATGAGTAGACAAACTTTCATGAAGCCACTTAAGGGATTGGAGTTGAAAATGGAGAGGTTAAGTGAGCTCATGCAAAACGCCCATGGAGTTTCCTCTCCCTTCAATTCGGCAATGTTGAGAGAACCTTGAGGAAGATGAAGTTCAGTTGGTTAGTGGACTTACATCAGCCCACATTTAGTGTTTAATTAATCCATTAATGGTCCACTAACTCCAAATAATCATATAATAATCTAATTGTTCACTTAATCCCACATTAACCCATGATTTTAGCTATTTACTTTAGGTACCACTAAACTAATTTTTCATTTTATTTTATAAGTGTAATATTATTTATTTTTAATGGACATTTAGGTCAAAAGACACTTCGGGATGTCAAATGACCATAATGCCCCTGTTCGGGTTGCATTCCCGATTTTTCAGTAACACCGGGTTTTGTATGTTTTTCGATTTCTCACTTTTCTTTGTTATAATTATTTAATTTTTCTTTTGTTTTTTTCTTGTATTTTCTTTTCTTGTATTTCATTATTTTATGTCTCCTCACTCATAACGAAGTGTAGTTCTAGGCATCCTAGCTGTTCGGACAACACTGGTCACCGGAACAGTAGAACGCACTACCGAACTTAGGGGTGTTACATCCATTAAAGGTTAGTGTCAATTAATTCTTTAAACTTATATATGCATCATTAGGAGTGTGAATTGATCCATTGATTTTATGTGTTTGAAAAGTTGAAATGGTAGAGCTAGGGTTTGGACCCAAAATTGAGATGTTGATCATGTAATTGTGAAATTAAGTTTTAATGGTCAATTAGTGACCATTTGGTTTGGTTTGAATCAAAAATGAAGTGAATTGGGTTGTGGGATTTGAGGTTGGAGTGGCTGTCTTGTGTGACCTGCAGGTTTAGATGTGAGTCCAGCCTGTTTGGACAGCCATAACTTAAATTTTAGAGGTTCAATTGGTGTTTGGCCAATTGGACATGAAACTAGACACAAAATGGCACAACTTTGGTGAAGAAACCATGCCCATAAGACCAAATTAAGTGGACCAAAACCTGGCTCCAATCCGGGTGACCTGCAATCTGCCTGGGCAAAATGACCAAATGCACAGTATTTGGTCATTTGGCCATAACTCAATGTAGCAAGGTCCAATTGACCTGAAATTTTAGCAGAAACAAGGTGACATATAGACCAACAACTTTCATGAAGAAACTTGACCCAAATTATGAACATGACTTAGTCAAATTGCCAACCAAACTTAGGTTACCAAATCTGGCAGAACTAGTTTTGCCCAGATTTTTGGAATCTGCCCAATCCGGCCAGTTATGGTTTTTAGGCCATAACTTGAGCTACAAAACTCCAAATGGAGTGATTCAAAAAAGGAAATTCAATGACACAAAATGAGGAACAACTTTCATGTTTACCATTTTTCCAAATTCCCACTGCAACAGTAACTAATGGAACAGTAATCCCAAGGCTTGAAAATTGAAAATTCTGTCCAATTCACATTAAGCTTAGAGATGGTATTGGCAACCAATACCAACATGTTTAAAATGACAAATGTGGTATGTTGATGATATTTAAACTAAATTACCTATCGTCAATGCAAAAGTCAACATTTTGGTTGACTAATGAAATGAATAGTGGTCATAAAAATTTCAATTTTAAAGAATTACCCAAATTAAAAGTGTAAAATGCCCTAGTAGGCCTAATGTGATTGGTTTGGATAGGTTGGCATGCCAATAGGGTTCTGTTAGCAGTACTGCATATGGCTTTACGCCATTCTGTATTTCATGGCTTCCCATGCCATTATGTGACATAATAGCCTTTGGCTATGATAATGAGTTATTATACTCGGGTTTAATCCCCGATAATTATCACAGCTTATTAGCTGTTCTGTTGCACACCAGGAGACACAATGTGACCGATGGTGTGATGGTCCGAGGTACTTAGTACCCAGTACCAGTTTACCCGTTTATCCAGTCTAGTCAACTAGTTTAGGTTACTCGGGCAGTATTAATAAATTTTACCAAACTTTAATCGAATAATATTGCAATAAATTTTTGAAATTTAGTCCACCCAAAATTGTAAATATACATTTTGCACACATGTTTTATTTTATTTTATTTTATATTGTCACCACTAAGCAGAATTGCATAGCGCGTCGCTTTTGCCATGCGCAGGTACTGGAGACATAGCTGGGGAGTCCAGCAGGTCTCATACAGGGTGAGCCTTCATATCTGCACTCAGAGTTCAGAGTCACCTCACATTGCAGTGCATTTGGTAGGACATTAGGCCATTTTGATATTTTGATATTTTGTAACCTTCTGTAATGTATATTATAAATTCATGTAATTATGCTTTGGATGTAAATATCTATGAAACATGTTCAGTAATAAATTGAGCTTTTTTTTATTGAGTTGACTGTGGTTTGAATTAAATTGAATTTTGAGATGTTGAAGTGAATTGAGAAATTGTTGAGAATATATTGGAGGTTGATTGAGAATAAGGTGATGATATTATTGGGAGTATTTTTAACAGGTTCAGAAGAACTGTTTTTCCAATTTATAGCCAGACTCACGATTTTCTATAAAATTTGCGAAAAAATTTAGTTTTATCAAAAATTATAAATAAATGAATTAAAAAGGATTAATTGAAATTGAAACATGAATTAGTGTTCCGACACACTGAGTGGCAAAACTTGCTCGGCTACACTGTAAATGGGTAAGGGGTGTCACATAGTGGATTTGTGACCAAAATATCTTGATCACTCTCCTCTACTAGAACTCCCCTCTCTATGGGTAGTTTGATGCAAATGTAGGAATGAGTGGATCCTAGATCCACCAATGCATGCACAAAAGTGTTGTAGAGGGAGAACGTACCCTGATAACATCCGGGGCATCTTGCTCCTCCTGAGCTCTGATGGCATATGCCCTGGTAGGTATTGTAGTCTCTGGCCTCTCAGCTGACTCGGATGCAGGCCTCAGTGATGGACCAACTGCCTCAGATTTACCAGGTTTCCTACCCCTTTGTGGTGCAGGAGCAGGTCTGTCAGCTTGTGTTGGAGCAACTGTAGTAGTCCTCTTCGGACAATTCTTGATCTAATGTTCTGTAGATCCACACCGTAAGCATGCACCGGTCACTCACTAACAGTCCCCCTTATGCCACTTCTGGCAGTACGAACAGGCAGAGGTTGCTGGGGCTGATCCTCTGAACACTGTCCCTGGAGAGCTGCCCACTGATGGTGTGGACTGACCTCTCCTAGGTGTGAATTGTGGTCTGGGCCCCTGAGACTGACCCTGACCCTGTGGTTGTCCTGAACCCTGAGCAAGAGGACCTTTACTCTTCTTACTGAGAGTAGAAAATGTACTGGACTGACCTGGACCCCTCTTCGCTATCTTTCCCTTCTATTTTGTTCATTTATTCGGACTCTTTCTACTTTCGTTGCAGCATCAACTAGCTTAGCAAAATCCGTAATCTCCAATGTTGTTATCATGACTTTGATATTGTCATTGAGCCCTTCTTCGAACCTTTTGCACCTCTTTGCCTCTGTAGGAACTATCTCCCTCCCATACCGACTCAATCTGACGAATTCTTGCTCATACTCTACCACTGATAATTGTCTCTGTCTCAGATTGATAAATTCTCTTCTTCGCTCTTCTAAATACACTTTGCTAACATATTTCTTCTTGAACTCTGTGAGGAAGAATTCCCAGGTGATCTGTTCCTGTTGCACCTCACTAGTTACTGTGTCTCACCACTGATATGCATCATCCTGAAGTAGGGACACAAGACCTCCGTGTTCCGCTCGGGGTGCAATTAAGTCGCTTTCAAAGACTGATGGTTCTATCCAACCAGTTTTCTGCTGTCATGGGATCATCCTCCCTCTTCCCAAAGAAATCCATAGCCCCATGTTTTCGCAGTTTCTCCAGATGGGACTTTTGTGGTGCTGGTGGCAGTTGTGGCTGTGGTTGTGGTGGTGAAATTACCCCCATCATTTGCCAGTAAAACTCAGTCATTTTTCTGACATAGTGCAAACTGAGGTTGGGAAGGTGCCTCAGCTGCTGGTAGAGCAGATTCTCCCTTGCCCCCAGATTCAGCCCTTGGTGGAGCACGACTCTCCACCTCTTTATCAACTGCTCTTTGAGAAGCAGGATCCATATCCTATTCAAAATAAGAAAACAAACAGATCTGCATCAGTGTCACCTCAATACTTACAAATGTAATGCAATGGTATGCACTCTATCTAGGCCCAGAAATGCCTAAACCGATACTCTGATACCACTAAATGTGACAACCCTTACCCGTCTATAGTGTAGCCAAGCAAGATATGCCACTCAGTGTGCCGGAGCACCAATTCATATTTCCATTACAATTTATCCCTTTTAATTTATTTATTTACAATTTTTGATAAATCTGAATTTTTCGAAAATTTTTATGAAAAATCCGGCAGAGTGCCAGCTATAAATTGAAAAAACAATTCTTCTGAACCTGTTTAAAAGACACTTCCAATATAATTTCCAAATCCAGAACTCCATCACACACACATTTCAACTCAATCTCAAAATCTCAATACTATTTTCAGAATTTTTCTTTTTTTGTTCACATCCTTACTTGAAGCACATTCATAAATATTTCTCAACATTTCATTTTTCAACATAATATACAGAAAATTTCAATAACATGAAATTTCATATCTTTACATTATCACATAAGTTCAAGAGTTTGTAATTACAATCAAAACTAATACAAATTGCAAAATACAAAATGCCACCCAAAGTCCAAATGTCCTACCAAGTGCACTGCAGATGTGAGGTGACTCTGAACTCAGTATGCAGCTCTGAAAGTTCACCCGGTCTGATGTCTGCTGGGCTCCCCAACTATGTCTCCAGTACCTGCGCGTGGCAAAAGTGAAGCGCTAAGCAATTCTGCTTAGTGGTGACAATATAAAATAAAATAACTAAAACAAAGTAAATATGCAAAATGTATGTTTACATTTTTGGTAGACTAAATTTCTTATATTTATTGCAGTATTATTCGATTAAAATTTGGTAAAATTTATTATCATTGCCTGAGTAACCCATATTAGTCGACTGGACTGCATAAATGGGTAAACTGGCACTGGGTACTAAGTACCTCGGACCATCACACCATCGGTCACATTGTGTCTCCCGGTGTGCAACAGAACAGTTGATAAGCTGTAATAATTATCAGGGATAAAACCCGAGTGTAACAATTCAAATAACATAGCCAAAGGTTATTATGTCACAGAATGGCATGGGAAGCCATGAAACACAGAATGGCATGAAGCCATATGCAGTACTGCTAACAGAACCCTATTGGCATGCCAACCTATCCAAACCAATCTTGTTAGGTATACTAGGGCATATTACACTTTTAAGTTTCACAATTACTGAAATTCAAGTTTTTGTGTTACTATTCAATTCATTAATCAACAAAATGTTGACTTTTACATGGACAATAGGTACATTGGTTTTAATACACCCAACATACCACATTTTGCATTTTAAAATTGTTGGTATTGTTTGCCAATACCATTTCTAAGCTTAATGTTAATTGTTCAAAATTTTCAGTTTTCAAGCTTTATGTTTACTATTCTATTAGTCATTTTTGCAGTGGGAATTTGACAAAATGATCAACAAGAAAGTTGTTCCTTATTTTGTCTAGTTACATTTTGTTTTTTGAATCGCTCTATTTGGAGTTTTGTATCTCAAGTTATGGTCCAAAAACCACAACTGGCTGGATTATAATTTTTCCAGAATTTCTGGACTGACCAAATCTATAGTAATTGGAACAGTGACTATAGGTCACTTTTTGAATATGTTATGTTCATAATTTGGGTTAGGTTTCTTCATGAAAGTTATAGGTCTATATCTCAACTTGTTACTGGTAAAAATTCAGGTCAATTGGACCTTTCTACACTGAGTTATGACCAAATGACTAAACACTATTCATTTGGTCATTTTGCCCAGGCAGAATGCAGGTTACCTAGATTAGGGCAATCTTTTGGTTAACTTGATTTAGTTTTCTGGGCATAGTTTCTTCACCAAAGTTGCGCCATTATGTGTCTAGTTTCATGTCCAATTGGCCTTGCACCAATTGAACCTCTACAACTCCAGTTATTGCTGCCCAAACCTGTTGGACTCATGCCCAGTCTTGCAAGTCACCAAGGGCAGCCACACCAAACTCAAATCCCACTGCACAACCCATTTCATTTTTTATTAAAACAAAACAAAATGGTCACTAATTGACCATTAAAACCTACTTTCATCATCACATGATCAATGTCTCATTTTCATCCCAAACCCTAACTCAAACATCACAAACCATGCATTATCATTTGCATTTCATCACTCCACTTAAGAGATGCATATTAAGGGCATCCATACTACCATTTTAACTCCATAAAAATCATCCCAATCTTACCCCAACCATGGCTGCCGAAATTATGGGATGGCATACAAATGGTATTTAATAAATTTCTTTGTAATTTGCACTCATTCATAGTCCTTTAACATGAATTTAAAGAGAAAACCGAGGTTAGGTCACAATGTAACACCTCTATGTTCGGTAGTGTGTTCTACTGTTCCTGTGACTAATGTTGTCCGAACAACTAGGATGCCTAAAACTACACTTAGATATGAGTGAGGAGACATAAAATAATGAAATACGAGAAAAGAAAATACAAGAAAAACAAAGAAAAAATAATAACAATGAAATGTAACCAAGTTAAACGAGCCGAGAACCCTAGCGATGGGTGACTGCATCAGGAAGTTGCGGCGTGGACTGTTAACTAGCCCTGGACCGCGGGGAACCCTAGAAAATATTTTTAGGACTTAAATAAACATCTATTGAAGCATAAATATCATTAGAAATATCAAAGAAAAATTAATAAATTAGTACAAAGAAAAACGAGAAATTGAGAAAACGACAAAACTCGGTGTTACCAAAAAATCAGGAATGCAACCCGAATAGGGGCATTGTCGTCATTTGACACCCCGAGTTGTCTTTTAACCTAAATGTCCATTAAAAATAAATGATATTATACTTGAAAAATATCATAAAAAATTAAATTGGTGGTACCTAATTTAAATAGCAAAAGATAGGAGTTAAATGTGATAATTTGGAAACTTTAGAATAAAGAAACATTAAAATGTGTAATGGTGCTCCACTAACTCCACTTAATTGGGCCACTGCAGATATTATGGTTGAAATAACTTCTTCTTCCTCACCTTGCCAAAACTAGCCAAAAATTGGTGAAGGAAATCCTCCATGGCCGCATTTTACAAGCTCCATGCAAGCAAGAAGTAAGCCCATTTTTTCACTTGATTTCTTCACTAAAGTTGTTCTACACAACTTGGGCAGTAGATAGGCAGTAAGCAAATTAGGTTTTGGTGAGGTTTTGAAGAATTTCAAAAGTGGTAAGTATGTATTTTTTATTCTTGTTTCATTAAACCTTGAATGGATGTTATGGGTAGTTGATTTGTGGAAGAATTTTTGAAATTTGATGAGTTAATGGAGAGGCACATTTTGGCAGCCATGGAACTTCTATAAGAACAGTTTATGCTTACATGTAAATTGTGGTTTGAATGATGATTTATAGGTTTGATTGTATGGTACTTGAATTCCATGTGTAAGGTATGATTTTGGAAGCTTGGGAACTAATTGAAAGAGATGTACAAATCGGCTACTTTGAAGTGTAGATCAAAAAGTGTTGTTTCATGGTTTGGTTTATGGAATTATATTGTTGAATTATGGTGCTTGTTATGGCAGCATGTATATGTGTATAAAGGTTTGAATTTGGACATGTAAATGAGCTATGTCATGTGGTTAAGTTGTTTGTAATTAAACTTGGAAAATTCTGTACTATAATGTGCATATTGAGAATGGTTATAAGTTGCCAAAATGACAAAAAATGAGTTGCTAAATGTGTTAATTTTATGATACAAACCAGAATTGGCATGACGAAAGTGACTTGGTATGTGTTGAATGTGTCCTTTGGTATGTGATGAAGAGTATGTTGCAGGGCAGTGTGTGTTTTGGCTTAGAACCTTAAGTGTGTGGCTCCAATTGATATGATACCAATTGGAGGTGAAACTAGGCACAAAAAGTTCCAACTTTCATGAAGGAAGCTTACCAAAATTCTGCTTAGAAGGTGACTTGAAAAATGACCAAATCCGGATTAGTGCATTGAAAGACTGAAAATTGACCATTTGGGCAGCAGTTGGTATTTTGGGCATAACTCACTCAAAACAGGTTCAATTGACCTGAAATTTTTATCATGAATATTTTAGACATATATCTACAATTCTTATGAAGACACCAAATCCCAGAAATGGCCAGAACCAAGCCAAATAGCTTGCATAAGTTCAGGTCCAAAAACTGGCCGAACCAAAAGTGATCGAAAAAATGACCTAAACCTACCATTTTGGTATATTCTGTCCGGCATTAGTAAATTGACCATAACTTGGTCTACATAACTCAGAATGACCTGAAATTTTTCCCCGCGTGTAATAAGACATAGACCTACAAGTTTGTAGTTTTGACCAAAACCCGAAAATCGAGGGAACTAGGTCATCCGGCTAGGTCAAATTAGTATACCGGAATTTGTCAAATTGCAATAAAATGCAATATACTTGAAAATGAATTTGGTAACATGTACCAATACAAAAAGGCTATAAAATGTGATATATTGGTAACATTAAAACCTAATTCACCTAGAGTGCATCGAGGGTCAACATCTTAGGTTGACTAAGAAAATAATAGAATTCAATAAATTAAGTATTAAGCCTTATAGTTAGAGACGATTTTAAAGAGTATTGAAACACTTCAAATTGTGTGTTTCAGTTAGCAAAGACTCAGGGAAGGGGAAGGAAACACTGAGTTAGAGCCTAGAGACAGTTATCAGAGGTTTGTGCACAACAGTTATTTCTTTTGAATTTTTTAATTGAAATAAATTATGACTATTTGTATATTATTGTTTTAAATTATGAGAAATTGTTTGAATGATATTTGATGGATACTTATTGATTGAAAAGCATTGTAAATGGTTTGAAACCACAGCTATCATGTATATTGATTGAATTCCTCGCTAGCTTGTCTAGTGGGATGAATTGAATTCCCTCTCTGGCTGAAGTGTTGAGGTGTGTGCCTATTGAGGACGAATAGAATGAGTACACATATTATTGCTAGCTAGCTATGTTATTCCTCATTAGCCATCGGCTTTTGGGATGAATTGAATTCCTCACTAGCCATCGGCTTTTGGGACGAATTGAACTTTGGAACATGATTAAGCCGTGTGTGTGATTTATTGATATTTATTGTGATATTGTGAAATGGAGTTTAAATTCTTTATGACATTCATTGTCTTTGAATTTAACTATGGTTTTAAGTATCCATTATTTATATGACTTATGATTTGTGATTTAAAGTTGTATTTTGTTAATTTTGTGCACCACTGAAACATTGGCTCAGCGATAGCTTTTCATTCTTGTCATACGTGAGACGGTAGCGAGGCTAGGCTGCTAGTGCTTCAGTGAGAGTTCATCGGGTATATTGAGTATACCATATTTTGCATTTTATATTGTAATGTATGTTCACTGTATGTATATAGTGTTCTTGGTTTTGAGCAGTTGTAATTTAAAATTGTACATTGAATTTATAAAATAAATTGTAAATTATTTTAGTTTGTAAATATTGTGATATATTTCTTTTATCTCAGCCTTTGAAAATACTGAAAAATTATTGTGGATTTGAGTTGACAAATGTTGAGAAACATATTGTGTTGATTAAATGTTGGAGTTTGAGATTGAGAAATATATTTGAAGTGCTTTTTACAGGTTTCTGAAGAACTATTTTATTTAAAATACAGATGGCACTCTGCCAAAATTTTTACAAAAATTACTAATAATTCAAATGTGTTAGCTGTTTCACTTTAGTTCAAAAAATTTTTTAACACCTGTAAATAGTGCTCACCACTGTAAAAAGAAGTAAGAAAAGTTTTAAAATCCCTTGTAGTGTATTTAATGGGTTATCAGTAGATGAAGTTGGTAATTCATTAGATATACTACGGGATCATGTTATGCCTTACAAAGGGGTACGGTGTAACACACAAACCTCTAATAGAGTGAAATTTCCACTTGCTAGGGTTCTTTTTTTCCTTTTCTTTTTGCTCCCAAAAGACTCACCAAGATATAAGAACACTTTTTTGTGTTGGGAATATAGGGTTTAGTTGGGTAAAAACTATGAAAATCAAGCTTTAAAAAGCTTGGTAAGGTTGGCTATGGAGGGAGAGGGTGACGGCAAGAAGAATGTAAGAGAGAGTTCTGATTTTTTTTCTTCATTTTTCTGCTCATTTAGTCTCTTTTAAATAAACTTATGCCATGTGTCAACATTAGATTGGTTGGGAGAATTTTAATGACATCATTATAATGTCATAATTCTAATTTCTTTCATTTTCTATCCTTTTCTTGTCTATTTAATTTCAATTAAATTTTTAACAACATTTATTCACATTTTATGTCATATAAATTATTTACATAAATGGACAAGTTGGCAAAAAATCATCTCTGAAGACGAAATGACCAAAATACCCTCCATTTGGCTTAACGAGCCAAAATTGTGTGTACCGATAGAAAAATTTTTCTAAGCATGTTCTTGGCATTCTAATGCCATAAGAATCTCAATGACCCTTCTCTGGAGTTCCAAAAATTATTTTATAATTTTTTCCCGGGTCTAGGGTTATTAACGGCCTTCATCGTTACTTCCCCTTCGGGTTACTCATCCTTGGGATTTCGGCTCGTTTAACCTTAGTGTATTTCATTTCTAAAAATTTTTCCTTGATTTTTATGAGCATTATTTAGTTTCTTTATAACTCCTCACTCTAGTCTGTTTAAAATTTTAAACATTCTAGCTGCCCGGACCGACATTGGTCGCCAAAACAGTAGACTGTATGGACTAGCTAAAGTGAGGATGTTACATCACCGGAATAGTAGAACGCACTACCGAACATAGGGGTGTTACATCCTACTACTGCAGAAGGGTCAGTTTAGAATCCTGTCACCAGAGGTTCACAACCACCTAGCAGAGGTAGAGGCAGGGGTAGAGGTAGTCCAGCAGGTAGCCAAGGCACAGTGAATCAGTCAGAGCAAGGAAGTGCATCAGTCAGAGTCTACGCAATGAGACAGAGAGAAGAGGCTGAGACATCTGATGTTGTAGCTGGTACCTTCTCAACTTTTAATCAAGATGTGTTTGTGTTATTTGATCCGGGTTCTATCCATTCTTATGTGAGTGCTAGCATCATTGATTGCATTGCTATTCCATGTATAAAAATGGACTTTGAGGTGCTAGTAACAAGTCCGCTAGGACAGGAGGTCAGGGTTAATAGAATGTATAGGAATTGTCCTGTGGTGATCCAAGGACACAATTTTCTGTCTGATCTCATTAAAATGCCCTTCAGAAATTATGATATCATCTTGGGCATGGATTGGTTAGCTAGGCATCACGCCATGATTGACTGTAGACTGAAGACAGTCACGTTTGGTCTCCCTCAGTACAGTGAAGTGGTAATTTATGGGGAGAGGCAGTTATTGCCATCAAACATCATTTCGGTTGCACTAGCCAGAAAAATGATCAGAAAGGGGTGTGAAGCACACTTGGCACATGTGGTAGACACCCAAGTGGAGAGTCCAGCATTGAGGGACATCCCTACAGTGTATGACTTTCCATATGTGTTTCCTGATGAATTGCCAGGATTACCTCCAGAAAGAAAGGTGCAGTTTGAAATTAATGTTATGCCTTGTGTGGATCCAATCTCCATAACACCATACAGAATGGCACCAGCAGAGTTGAAGGAGTTGAAGGTACAGTTGCAAGAACTACTTGAAAAGGGCTTCATCCGCCCTAGTGTGTCACCTTAGGGAGCGCCAGTATTGTTTGTTAAGAAGAAGGATGGCACTTTTCGCTTTGTATTGACTACCGGCAGTTGAATAAGGTGACAATAAAGAATAGATATCCATTGCCTTGCATTGATGATCTGTTTGATCAGTTGAAAGGTGCAGCTGTATTCTCCAAAATTGATTTGCGATCTGGTTATTATCAGTTGAAAGTGTAAGAGCAGAGTATTCCAAAGATTGCTTTCAGAACTCGATATAGCCACTATGAGTTTCTAGTAATGCCATTTGGGTTAACTAATGCTCCAGCTACTTTTGTGGATCTAATGAACACTATCTTCAAACCATATCTCGACCAATTTGTGGTGGTGTTTATTAATGATATTTTGATATATTCGAGGAATGCAGTGGAGCATGATAGACATCTGCGAATTGTACTATAGATTTTAAGGGAGAAACAGCTATACGCCAAGTTGTCAAAATGTGAATTTTGGCTGAAAGAAATCTCTTTCTTAGGACATGTTGTATCAGTTGAAGGGATCAAGGTAGATTCCAGCAAGATAAAAGCTATCCTTAATTGGAAGCCACCCAGGAATATCACAGAAATTCGTAATTTTCTGGGTTTAGCTGGATATTACCGCCAATTTGTGAAAGGGTTTTCTATGTTAGCTTCTCCACTGACCAAGCTGCTTCGGAAAGATGTAAAATTTCAGTGGACTGATAAATGCTAGCAGAGTTTTGATGAGTTGAAGAGGTGTTTGACTGAAGCTCTAGTCCTTACTTTACTTACACCGGGTAAAGAATACACAGTTTATAGTGATGCTTCTCACAATGGGTTAGGCTGTGTACTGATGCAAGATAGGAATGTCATTGCTTATGTATCACACCAGCTGAAACCGCATGAGATGAACTACCCAACACATGATTTGGAGCTTACAGCTATTGTTTTTGCTCTGAAGATCTGAAGACACTATTTGTATGGGGAAAAATGCTACATTTACACAGATCACAAGAGCTTGAAGTACTTGGGCACCCAGAAGGAATTGAACTTGAGGTAGAGGAGATGGTTAGAATTGATTAAAGACTATGATTGCTTAATAGACTATCAGCCAGGGAAAGTAAATGTGGTAGCTGACGCCTTAAGTCTCAAGACTATGGCAAGTCTCAGAGTTTCTCCTTTGTCCATGGTACATGAGTTGAAAGCACAGCATGCCAGTTTGGAGATTGATGATGAGGGACAGACAGTAGTTGCATGGCATGTATAGCCAGTGTTGATTGATCAGATCAGAATGGCTGCTCAGAATGATGAAAAGTATCAGAAACTACTTAAAGAAGTTCAGCAGGGAAAGAAACCTGAATTCTCTGTGAGTGATGATGGTTTACTGCTGCATTAGGGCAGAATGTACGTTCCTAATGATATGGAATTGAGACAGATCATTATGAAGGAAGCACATGAGTCTCCTTTTGCTATGCATCCTAGTGGAACTAAAATGTACAGAGGGCTGAAAGAGCATTACTAGTGGATGGGTATGAAAAGGGATGTAGCTGACTTTGTTTCCAAATGCCTAACTTGTCAGTAAGTGAAGGCAGAACATCAAGTACCAACAGGTTTGTTACATCCATTGCCAGTACCAGAGTGGAAATGGGAACGATAACTATGGATTTTGTGATGGGACTTCTGAGAACACAGAATAGTCATGATGCAGTATGGGTTATAGTTGATAGACTAACCAAGTCTGCTCACTTTTTGCCAGTCCGAATGGACTATAGCCTGGAGAGATTGGCCAGATTGTACATAAATGAGATTGTAAAACTGCATGGAGTTCCAGTATCAATTGTATCTGACAGAGATCCTAGGTTCACTTCTAAATTCAGGGGTAGTCTTTAAAGAGCCCTAGGAACTAGATTGAACTTTAGCGCAACATTCCACCCACAGACAGATGGCTAGCCTGAGATGGTAATTCAAATATTGGAGGATATGCTACTTGCTTGTGTGATTGAGTTAGAAGGTAGTTGGGATACACACTTGCCTTTGATTGAGTTTGCTTATAACAACAGTTACCAATCAAGCATTAGGATGCCTCCATATGAAGCTTTGTATGGCAGGAAGTGCAGAACTCCCCTATGTTGGGATGAAGTAGGTGAAAGAAAGATGATTGGGCCAAAAATTACTCAGCAGACAGAGGAAAAGATCAAATTGATAAGAGATCGACTCAAGGCTGCATCAGACCATCAGAAGTCCTATGTTGATCTGAAGAGAAGAGATATTGAATATGCAGTGGGTGATAAGGTATTCCTCAAAGTTTCTCCTTAGAAGAGAATTATGAAATTTAGCAGAAAGGGGAAACTGAGTCCTCATTTCATCGGACCATATGAGATTCTGGAGAGAGTGGGTCCTTTGGCATATCGGTTGGCATTACCTCCAGAGCTAGAAAGGATACACAGTGTCTTCCATGTGTCCATGTTAAGGAGGTACAAATCTGACCTATCTCATGTACTATCAGTTAAAGAGATTGAGGTAAATCCAGACCTCTCATATGAGGAAGAACCCATAGAAATTCTGGCATATGAGGTGAAGCAGCTGAGGAACAAACAAATACACCTAGTTAAAGTGCTGTGGAACCATAATTCAGGCCAGGAAGCTACTTGGGAACGTGAAGAGGACATGAGGAGACAACACTCACAGCGGTTCAGAAACTGATGCCAGGTAAAATTTCGAGACGAAATTTTTTTTTAAGGGGGGAAGAATTGTAACACCCCTATGTTCGATAGTGCGTTCTACTGTTTCCAGTGACTAGTGCTGTCCGGACAGCTAGAATGCCTAGAACTACATTTAAAAGTTAGTGAGGAGACATAGAATAATGAAATACAAGAAAAGAAAATACAAGAAAAATAAAGGAAAAATAATAACAATGAAATGTAACCAAGTTAAACGAGCCGAGAACAATAGCAATGGGTGACTGCATCGGGAAGTTGTGGCGTGGACCGTTGACTAGCCCTAGACCATGGAGAACCCTGGAAAATATTTTTAAGACTTAAATAAACATCTATTGAAGTATAAATGTCATTAGAAATATCAAAGAAAAATTAATTAATTAATACAAAAAAAATGAGAAATCAAGAAAACGACAAAACTCGGTGTTATTGAAAAATAGGGAATGCAATCTGAATAGGGGCATTGTGGTCAATTGACATCCTGAGTTGCCTTTTGACCTAAATGTCCATTAAAAATAAATGATATTACACTTTCAAAATGTCATAAAAAATTAAAATGGTGGTACATAATCTAAACAGCAAAAGATAGGAGGAAAATGTGGGAAATTGGAAAATTTGATTAAACAAACCTTATAATTGATTTTAATGCTCGACTAACATCTTCAAAGCGGACCTTTAATCAGCATATGGGCAGAAGATTCTATCTTCTTCAACCTTGGGAAAATCCAGCCGAAACACCTTGGGAGAAAACCTCTATAGCCATCCATGGTGAGAGCTCCATGCAAGCATGTTCTAGCCACTTTTTCCATTAGGTTCCTTCACTAAACTTGACCACCATACCTTCGGCAGCATACTAGGAGCATGAAAGTTAAGTTTTGGTGAGGTTTTGAAAAACTTCAAAAGTGGTAAGTGAGTGTTTTCAATTCTTGTTTCATTAAAAGTGCAACCAAGGTTGTGGGTAGTTGTTTTGTGGAAAAGATTTTGATGTTTGATAAATTATTGGAGTTGAACCATTTTGGTAGCCATGGAAACTCACTATTTGTAGCTTGTTTTTACTTGTTTATGGTTGTTTAAGATGTTGGTATAAGTGGTTATGTATATAGAAATAATTTGGATAATGTATACTACGTGTATGTGTGATAGTGCACCTGGTTTTGGAAGCTTGGAAGCTATTTGAAGGAAATGTGCAAATCGGCAATTTTAAAGTGTAGTTTAAAATGTGTTGTTTCATGGTTTGGTTTATTGAATTATGTCGTTATTGATGGCAGTATGTATATGTGTATAATGATTTGGAATTGGGTATGTAAATGGGGTATGTTCATGTGGTTAAATGGTGTAAATGGACTTTGGAAAATTTTGTATTATAGTGTGCATATTGAGAATGGTTACAAGCTATCCAAAATGACCAAAATGTTTTGTTAAATGTGTTAATTGTAAGGTACAAACCAGAATTAGCATGAAGGAAGTAATTTGGTAAGTGTTGAATATGTAATTGGTAAGTGATGAGGAGTGTGTAGTAGGGCAATGTATGTTTTAGCTTAGAACCTTAAGGGTGTGACTCCAATTGGTATAAGGCCAATTGGAGGTGAAACTAGGCAGAAAATTTCCCAACTTTCATGAAGGAAGCTTACCTAAATTATGCCTAGAAGGTGACTTGAAAAATGACCAAATCCGGATTAGTGACTTGAAAGCCTGAAAATTGACCATTTGGGCAGTAGTTAGTGTTTTGACCATAACTTACTCAAAACAGGTCCAATTGACTTGAAAGTTTTACCATGAATAGTTTAGACATATATATACAATTCTTATGAAGACACCAAAGCCCAGAAATGGCCAGAACCAAGCCAAATAGCTTGCACAAGTTCAGGTACCAAAACTGGCCGAATCAAAAGTGACCTAAAAATGACCTAAGCCTACCATTTTGGTGCATTCTGTCTAGTATTGGTAAATTGACCATAACTTGGTCTACACAACTCAGAATGATCTAAAATTTTGACCCGCGTGCAATAAGACATAGACCTACAAGTTTGTAGTTTGGATCAGAACTCAAAAATCGAGGGAACTAGGTCATCCGGCTAGGTCAAATTAGTATACCGAAATCCAGCAAATTACAATAAAATACAATATATTTGAAAATGAATTTGGTAACATGTACCAACACTAAAAGGCTATAAAATGTGACATATTGGTAACATTAAAACTTATTCGCCTAGAGTGCATCGAGGGTCAACATTTTAGGTTGACTAAGGAAAATAATAGAATTCAATAAATTAACTAATGAACCTTATTGTTAGAGACAGTATAAATGAGTACTAAAACACTTTAAATTGTGTATTTCAGTTAGCAAAGACTCAGGAAAAGGGAAGGAAACACTGAGTCAGGGCCAAGAGGCTACACTTCAGAGGTTTGTGCACAATAGTTATTTCTTTTGAATTTTCAATTGAAATAAATTATGATAAATTATTTGTTATCGTTTAAATTATGAAAATTTGTCTTAATGATATTTGATGGATACTTATTGCTTGAAAAATATTGTAAATGGTTTGAAACTACAACTATCATGTATATTGATTGAATTCCTCGCTAGCTTGTCTAGTGGAACAAATTGACTTTGAATTCCCTCTCTGGCTGAAGTGTTGAGGTGTGTGCCTATTGAGAACAAATAGAATGAGTACTCATATTATTGCTAGCTAGCTATGTTATTCCTTACTAGCCATTGGCTTTTGGGACAAATTGGACTTTGGCAACATGATTAAGCTGTGTGTATGATTTATTGATATTTATTGTGATATTGTGAAATGGAGTTTAAATTCTTATTGACATTCACTGTCTTTTGAATTTAACTATGCTTTAAGTATCCACTATTTATAAGACTTATGATTTATGATTTAAAGTTGCATTTAGTTAATGTTGTGCACCACTGAGACATTGGCTCAGCGATAGCTTTTCATTGCTGTCGCAGGTAGATAGATTGACAAGGCAGCAGACTAGGCTACTAGTGCTACATTGAGAGTTCATTGCGTATATTGAGTATACCATATTTTGCATTATGTATTGTAATGTATGTTCACTGTATGTATATATTGTTCTTAGTTTTAAGTAGTTGTAAATTAAAATTGTACATTAAAATTGTAAACTAAGTTTGTAAATTATTTTGGCTTGTAAATATTGTGATATATTTCTTTTATCTCAGCTTTTGAAAACACTGGAAAATTATTGTGGATTTGAGTTGGCAAATATTGAGAAACTTATTGTGTTGATTGGATATTGGAGTTTGGGGATTGAACAAAATATTAGAAGTGCTTTTTTTTTTTTTTACAGGTTTTGAAGAACTGTTTTACTCAAAATACAGATGACACTCAGCCAAAATTTTTACTAAAATTATTAATACTTCAAATGTGTTATCTGGTTTCACTCCAGTTAAAAAGAAAATTTTAACACCTGTAAATAGTGCTCACCACTGTAAAAAGAAGTAAGAAAAGGTTTAAAATCCTTTGTAGTGTATTTAATGGATTATCAGTAGACGAAGTTGGTAATTCATTAGGTATACTACGGGATCATGTTAAGCCTTATGGAGGGGTAGAGTGTGACAGTCTTGGGGTCAGCAATTGCCTTCGCCGTAACTTCTCGGTGCGGTCACCCATCGCTACAGTGCTGGCTCATTTAACTTAGTTTCATTTTCTCTTTTTTATTTTTCTTTAATTTTTCTTGTATTTTCTTTTTATTTATTTCATCAATATATGTCTGTTCACTATCACTGAAGTGTAGTTTCAGACATCCTGACTTACCTGGACTGATATTAGGTCACTGGAGCAACAGAATATACATAATTGGTACTGGGAGGAAGTTATAATTAGAGTTTGTGTTCTTCATGAAAGTTATTCTAAATTGTATAATCTTTCCATTTCCATAAAAATCAGGTCATTTGGACCTTTCTACACTGAGTTATGACCATTTGAACAAACACTGTTCATTTGGTCATTTTCCAGGTCTAGCATGTTGGTTACTCGGATTGAGGCAGAATTTAGGTCATCCTAAGTTGGTTTTCTGAGCAGGATTTCTTCATAAAAAATATGGAATTATGTACCTAATTTCACCTTAATTGGCCTTGCACCAATTGAAGCCACACAAGTCAAGTTAGGGCTGCTCAAACCTACTGGACTCAATGTCCAGAATTTCCAGCATATGGGCAGCCTAACCAATTCATTATCCTATGCCACAATTGGTCTCAATTTAAGGTGAATTCATCAAAAATGGTCACTAATTGACCATTAGAATACCACTTCAACATTAATTCAACAAACCTTAATTTTTACTCCAACCCTAATTCCCAAAGTTTACAAATTTCACCATATATGAAAAATTAAGCTTTCATCATTATATTCTCATCAAGAGCAACTAATATACTAATTTAATTCAAAGAAAATCATCAAAACCGTAACAATTTCATGGCTGTCAAAAACTAGGGAGTGCCCTAAAATACATATTTCCTTGTAATTTCTTCAAATTCTAACTTAATTCAAGGTCCTAATCAAGAATATAAGGAGAGAGGTAAGGGATTTGGCACTAACCTTAAATTGAAGCACTTTCACCCTTGCCTAATCTTCACTTTCTTAGCTTTTCTTAGCAGCTAAAAACCTTCCCAAGAGGAGTTGATGAGTTTTTGTGAAAAGGGTTATGGATTTTATGGTGATTTAAGGTTGGAAATGAAGCTTTTATTAAGCAAAAATGGTGGAACTCTTTCTCTCTCTCTTTCTCTATGGTTTGGCCATAAGGAGAAGAAGATGGTAGATTGTTCTTTTCAATTTTTGACTTCTTTTCTTCTTTTTAATAAGGTTTAAGTGTGCTTGTTGAGTTTTAATTGGCTAACAAATTTTATTGCATCATGCTTGCATATGCATGATGTCATAATTAGGCATTTACTTTCATTTTCTTTTTCTTTCTTCTCTACTTATTTTTAATTAATTTTTTATCAATATTTATTCATATTTTATTTCATATAATTCACTTACTTAAATGGACAAGTTGGTTAAAAATCATCTCTGAAGGTGAAATCACCAAAATGCCCTTCATTTAGTTTAACAAGCTAAAATTATCTATACCGATTTATAAAATTTTCTTAGCATTTTCTTGGCATTCTTTTATCATCAAAGACTCAATAAATCTTCACTGGAGTCCTAAAAATTATTTTACAGAGTTCCTCTCTAGTCTAGGGTTGCTAATTGTCTTTACAGTTGCTTCCCATTAGATCACCCATCGCTAGAGCACTGACTGATTTAACCTTGTTGTATTTTTTTTCTAAAATTTTTTCTTAATTTTTCTTACCATTATTTGAGTTACTTATGACTTCTCAATCTAGTCTAAATATAGTTACAAACATTCTAGCTATCCGAACCGACATTAGTCACTGTAACAGTAGAATGTGCAGATTAGCTAAAGTGAGAGCGTTATTGATACAAAGTACACGGGTTTTGGTGAAGTTTCAGAGCATAGAAGTGTGGAAGGAAGCTTGGAAAGGTCGAAGGATTGAGAAGTGTTGTTGATACAAAGTACAGGGTTGTGTAAGCACAACCACACACACGTGTAACATTTTGCCAGAAGAAATCCAAAGAACCGAGGAAGAAACAAAGTACACGGGCAGTGTAACTTGACTCGTGTAAATCCTGGAGACCCGTGTAACCTTCTATGCCAATGCAAGACATACCCATTCAGCTCCAGTAAGTTATACGGCCCTGGACCGTATAGTGATACACGGGCCGTGTATCCATCGACAATCAATTTTCTGATATTGCTCTAGTTGTAGTTTTTAACAGAGACTCAAAAAACCTAACCCTAGACCATTTATTATAAATAGAAGAGGCAGCAGCTATTCGAAGGGAACCTCTCTCGATATCAAAAACACCTTCATTCTCCATTCACATCCATAGTTTTAGATTTCTTCATTATTTCTTTATTTTTTCTGTAAGCCATGAATATGAGTGGCTAAGTTTTTAATTCATTTCAAGGGATTCAAGTTCTTTTGCTTGATTTGTGAGACTAGGTTCTTAATGTAATTTATGTCTTTTTGAATATCTATTGTTTTCTGATTTCATTATCTTTGATCTATTGAATGATTTGTTAAAAAGGCCTATTAGTTAATTGTTTGATTTGATCAATTGCTAGTTCATCTTCATAATCCGTAATTGTTGTGTAAGACTGAACATGAGTAGCAATTATGTTTTATTGATTATAATCCTAATTTTCGATAATAACCTAAGGAAACAATAGGGTGAATTAAATAATTTATGCTTCATAAATTATTATTCAGCTTAACTACTCTTATTCTTAAAGTAATTATTAATTTGATGAGGATTGCTTAATGCTAATTCAGTTAATAATTAGTGTCAACAAGAGTGCTGGGCTCAAATTGATGAGTATAGGGAAGTCAGGGGTTTACCTCGCTGTTTGGTAAATCTACATTAAGTATTCAATAAGAGATAATTGTATTACTTTTATCTATGATCAAATCAATGCATTGGAATGTGAATTACCTTAGACTGAAGTTTGTTCAATTCAAGAGTTTCATATTTAATTTTAGTTCTTAATTTCTTATTTTTTATTTCTTCTTTAGATTGCGAATTACCTCCCCCCCCCCCCTCAACCTTTGTTTCATTTTCCATTACACAAGCACAAGAAATTTAATAATTCAGTCTCTAGGGTTTGACCTGGATTTACCACTTACTGCAGAAAATATTTCAAAATTGGTGATTTCAATTAATTTAATTTCTGGTGGATTCGACACCCATGAAGAATTTTGGCACCATTGCCGAGGACTGAAATTTATTGAATTTTATATTTTTAGTGTTAGGATATTCTGTTATTAATTTTGTTTGTGAGTTGTTGCTATTTTCAAGTTTTTGAAAAAAAAAATTTACAGTGTTATTGCTCATCAAGAAGTTTGGTTGAATTTGGAGGGCAGCTCATATCTATTTTGAAGGAAACGACATTCTAATTAAGACCAATCAATCCATAGGATTTTTTTGCCCCACCCTTTTGAGGCCAAATTCGATTGTTTTCTAGGGTTTTGAGGCATTTTTCTGTTTTTACTTTGATTTCTCTTTATTTATGATAAGAACTTCTCAATCTGATGAGTTGATCTTTGATCCAGAAGTAGAAAAAACACCTAAACAGTTGAGAAAATTGGCTAAGAAAGCTAGGCAGATTCCGAGTACATCTGAAGGAGTCCAATCTCCAAGGGAGTTAAATTCGGATTCAGATCCAAATACTAAAAATGAAATCATGGCTGCTAGGATTTTGAAAGAGTTGGCTGCTCCTGATCTAAACCAACAGCCTTTGTGTATTCAATACCCTGCTTTAAATGTTGCTTTTGAGTTGAAATATGGACTAATCCATTTGTTTTCTAAGTTTCATGGTCTTGCAGGTGAGGATCCACATAAGCATCTAAAGGAATTTCATATTGTGTGTTCCAGCATGAAACCTCAAGGAGTTTCAAAGGATTAGATCAAGCTTCGAGCTTTCCCTTTCTCACTAGAGGGCACAGTTAAGGATTGGTTGTATTATCTTCCTTCTGGATTTGTCAACTCATGGAATGGGATGAAGTAGATATTTCTGGAGAAGTATTTTCCTGCTTCCCATGCTGCCAATATAAGAAAAGAAATTTGTGGCATCCGGCAGTATAATGGAGAGAGCTTGTATGAGTATTGGGAACGATTTAAGAAACTGTGTGCAAGCTGTCTCCATCATCAAATAAGTGAGCAGCTTTTGATTCAATATTTCTATGAGGGACTTCTACCAATGGACCGCAGTATGATAGTTGCTGCTAGTGGAGGAGCTTTGGTTGACAAGACACCAAAAGAAGCAAGGAGGCTGATTGCTAACATGGCAGCAAATTCTCAGCAGTTTGGAATGAGAATGGATCACACACCTATGAAGGTTAATGAGGTAAGTACATCTAACCTTGAGAAACAAATTTCTGATTTAACTTCTTTGGTGAGGCAGTTGGCTGTAGGGAACATGCAAACTGTTAAGGTATGTGGAATTTGTTAGGGTTCAGGTTATGCTACTGACATGTGTCCTGTGTTACAAAAGGATGAATCAATGCAACATGCTAATGCAGTAGGACATTATGGACAGCCACAATGCAGGTATGATCCTTATTCTAGTACTTATAATCCATGATGGCGAGATCATCCCAATTTGAGTTATGGGAATCTACCGGTGCAAAACCGATACCAATAGCAGAGATAAGTAAATCAATAACCTCTACCTCCGCCTGCCTCAAATCAAGGTATGTCACTTGATGAAATTGTTAAGGCTTTGGCTAACAATGCACAACAGTTTCAATAGAAGACCAGAAATAACATTCAAAACATAGAGAGGCAGATTGGTCAGTTAGCTTCATCTATGAGCAAGCTTGAAGCTTTAGGTTCTGGAAAGCTTCCATTACAAATAGTCATGAACCCCAGAGAAAATGCGAGTGCTATAGTGTTGCAGAGTGGGAAAAAACTTGATAACCAGACTCTAGATGAGCCAATGAAAAAGAAGAAGCAAGAAGCAAAGGAGTTTGAAGTTCCTGAAGTTGAGGTAAATACTAAACCTAAACTGAATAAGATTAATAATTATGTTCTTCCTCCATTCCCATGTAGGTTAGCTAAGACTAAGAAAGAAGAACAAGAGAAAGAAATTTTGGAGACTTTTAGGAAGGTAGAGGTGAATATACCTTTACTTGATGCGATCAAACAAGTTCCCAAATATGCTAAATTCCTTAAGGAACTATGCACTACAAAGCGCAAGTTGAGGAATAATGAGAAGATTAGTGTGGGGGAAAATGTGTCAGCATTAATTCAGCAAAAATTACCCCCTAAGTGTAAGGATCTAGGTTCATTTTCTATTCCCTGCAGAATAGGCGATTCTAAATTTGAACGTGCAATGGAAGATTTAGGAGCATCTATTAATGTTATGTCAAATTCATTTTTTCAAACTTTAAATTTGGGTCCTTTGAAAGAAACCAGTGTCATTATTTAGTTAGCTGATCGTTCTAATGCTTACCCATTGGGAGCAGTTGAGGATGTGTTAGTGCAGGTTGGAGAATTAATTTTTCCTGTAGATTTTACATTTTGGATATGGAGGATAGTGTTCCCACATCAAAGTCAACTTTGATTTTGTTTGGAAGACCTTTCCTAAAAACTGGCAAGACAAAAATTGATGTGGATGATGGTACCTTAACTATGGAGTTTGACGGAGAGACTGTTAAATTTAATATCTTTGATGCCATGAAGTATCCTGCTGATGACCATTCTATTTTTTCTATTGATGTTGTTGATACAATTGTGCAGGATGTTTTGAGTTAAGCATGGAGGATGAGTTGGAAGTGGTGATTTGTCATGGAATTCAAGAAGTCAGTACCAATCAACCATTAAGTGTAGAGGTTAAAGATGTAGTAATGGCATTACAGTCATTACCTCCTGTTTAAAAAATGTTTGGAGTATCAAAGATTGATTTACCTGTATCTCACAAAAAAATTATTACCATTTGTGGTGTAGGCACCAGTTCTTGAACTCAAGCCTTTACCTGAACATTTAAAGTATGTTTACTTGGGAGACGATGAGGCACTTCCAGTTATCATTTCAAGTAATTTAACAAAGATTCAAGAAGAAAGATTGATTAGGGCTCTGAGAGTACACAAGGAAGCAATTGGATGCACAATAGCTAACATCAAAGGTATAAGCCCATCAGTGTGTATGCACAGGATTTTAATGGAGGATGAGGCTGAACCAAGTAGAGAAGCTCAAAGGAGGTTGAACCCACAGATGATGGAGGTTATGAAGAATGAGATTTTAAAGCTACTAGATGCAGGAGTTATTTACCCAATTTCAAACAGTAAATGGGTAAGTCCAGTCCAAGTAGTGCCAAAAAAATCAGGAGTCATTGTGGTAGCAAATCAAGATAATGAACTTGTTCCAACAAGGATTTAGAGTGGATAGCGAATGTGCATAGACTATCTCAAGTTGAATTCAACAACAAGGAAGGACCACTTCCCACTGCCATTCATTGATCAGATGCTTGAGAGGTTAGCAGGTAAGTCTAATTTCTGTTTTCTCGATGGCTTTTCTGGATATAATCAAATTGTGATTGCACCGAAGGATCAAGAGAAGACTACCTTCACTTGCCCTTTTGGAACTTTTGCTTTTAGAAGGATGCCCTTCGGGCTTTGTAATGCAACTACCACATTTCAAAGATGCATGATGAGCATATTTTCATATTATATTGATACTTGCATTGAGGTGTTCATGGATGATTTTACTGTGTATGGTGATTCATTTGATGCAAGTTTACATCATTTGACTTCTGTTATTGAGAGATGCATTGAGAAAAATCTTGTTTTAAACTATGAAAAGTGTCATTTTATGGTGGAACAGGGGATTGTTTTGGGTCATGTTGTCTCTAATAGGGGTATTGAGGTGAATAAATCTAAAATTGATTTAATTGTGAACTTACCCTACCCCACAACTGTGAGGGAAGTACGCTCTTTTCTTGGTCATGCAGGTTTCTATCGCAGGTTCATTAAGGATTTCTCTAAGATAGCATTGCCTTTGTCTAGACTCTTGCAAAAAGATGTTCTTTTTGAGTTCAGTGAAGAGTGCAAGGAGGCTTTTGACAAATTAAAATCTGCATTGACATCACCCCTTATTGTGCACCCTCCGATTGGACTATACCGTTTGAAATTATGTGTGACGCGAGTAATTATGCAGTGGGACCACTTAATTCAGCTTAGCGCAATTATTCTACGATTGAAAAAGAGTTTTTGGCTATAGTTTTTGCTTTAGATAAATTTCGATCATATTTGCTTGCTTCTAAAATAATTATCTTCTCTGATCATGCAGCGTTGAAGTATCTCTTGGCAAAGAAGGAAGCAAAATCGAGGTTGATTAGATGGATCATTCTGCTACAAGAATTTGATCTTCAAATCAAGGATAAGAAAGGAGCTGAGAACCTGGTAGCAGATCATTTGAGCAGGCTAGTGACATAAGAAGATCCACTTCCTTTGCAGGAACTTTTTCCTGATGAGCAGTTATTTAAATTGCAAGGCATGATCCCATGGTATGCTGATTTGGTGAATTATTTGGATACTAAGGTTGTGCCTTTTGATTTGAGTAGAGCTAAGAAAGATAAATTGAAAAGTGAGGCTAAGTATTATGTGTGGGATGACCCGTATTTGTGGAAGTTTTGTTCAGATCAAATTATTAGGAGATGTGTTCTTGATAATGAGATTCAATCTATTCTTTCTTTTTGTCATGCCTATGCATGTGGAGGTCATTTTAGACCCAAGAGAAAAAGTAGAAAAATATTAGATTGTGGTTTTTACTGGCCCACTATATTTCGTGATTCATATTTGATGTGTAAAAATTGTGAACAATGTCAAAGAATAGGAAGTTTAACCCGTAGGAATGAGATGATCCAGAATCCAATACTTATTTGTGAGATTTTTTATGTGTGGGGTATTGATTTTATGGGTCCATTTCTTTCTTCTTTTGGCTTTGTTTATATATTACTTGCTGTTGAATATGTTTTGAAATGGGTGGAAGCCAAAGCCACAAGGACTGATAATTCTAAAGCTGTTGTAGGTTTTATCAAGTTAAACATTTTTAACAGGTTTGGAGTTCCTAGAGCTTTGATCAGTGATCGAGGCTCACATTTTTGTAATAATACTATTGAGGCATTGTTGAGGAGATATGGTGTTTTCCATAGAGTATCTACAGCTTATCATCCTCAAACAAGTGGGCAAGCAGAGGTGGCTAATAGAGAAATTAAGTCTATTTTGGAAAAAACAGTGAAGCCAAATAGAAAAGATTGGAGCCTTAGACTTGATGATGCATTGTGGGCTTATAGGACTGCTTATAAGACACCCATAGGTATGTCCCCCTACAGATTGATATTTGGTAAGTTATATCACCTTCCTGTGGAGTTAGAACATAAGGCTTACTGGGCTATTAGACAATGTAATTTGGATTTGGATACTGCTGGTGTGGAAAGAAAATTACAATTACAGGAATTAGAGGAAATTCGACTTGAGGCTTATGAGAACTCTAAGATCTATAAAAAAAAGACCAAGGCATTCCATGACAAACTAATTCTAAGGAAGCAGTTTGTGGTTGGGCAAAAAGTCTTATTGTGTAATTCCATATTGAAGCTGATGCCTGGGAAGTTGCGTTCTCATTGGATTGGACCCTTTGTTGTTACTAACGTGTTTCCTTATGGTGCAGTTTAAATCCAAAGTTTAGGAACTAATAAAGTGTTCAAGGTCAACAGTCATAGACTCAAGCCATTTTATGAAGGGTTTCAGGAGCATACAGTGGAAGAGCTCAAATTGATTAACCCGATTTATGAGGATTAAGGAGCTTTGCCATGTCGAGCCAACGACGATAAACAGAAGCTCTTCTTGGGAGGCAACCCATGGGTGGCTTGTTAGCCACAATTAGATTTGTTTTCTTTCCCTTACCTTATTTTATTTTCTAGCATTCTTTTTTTCTTTTCTTTTGAATTTGGGTTTTACATTGAGGAAAATGTTAGTTTTAAGCATGCGGGAGGAGAAATTTGTTGCTTTAATAAAATTAAAAAAAAAAATTGTTCTTATAAGCTTGATTCATGATTCTATATTAACTCCCGAAGAGAAGTGCTTTGTCCTTGAAATGACTTTTATATTTTAGATTGAATTTTTGAAATTTTAGGCAAGGTAATAGTAACTTTAATGATGGATTTTCCCTCTTCTCCATACCATAGAGTAATTTTTTCTGCATAAATCATTTAGTCTTTATTTAATGGTGAAATGATTAGTTATGTGTGCTTTAAACTAGTGTCATGCATATTTCAGAACTTTGTTTAATCTATCAGGGCACTTTATAATATGTAGATGCATAAATTGGGGGAAATAAAAGGTTAAACTTGAAAATTGGTCCGCTATTTTAGTTAAGCAAACTAACCAGGGGTCTTCATGAACCCCATGTCTATTCTCAGGCCAAAAGCTAGCTAGGATATGAGCAAGGTACTTTTCTGAAGGTGACAGTTGAAAATAATAATAATAATAATAATAATAATAATAATAATAATAATAATAATAATAATAATAATAATGTCACACCTTACCCCTCTATAAGGCATAATATGATCCCGTAGAATACCCAATGAACTACCGAACTTCACCTACCGATAACTCATTAAGTACCCTACAAGGGATTTTAAAACCATTTTCTTACTTCTTGGAAGTGGTGAGCATTTTAGTAGGAATTAAAAACTTTAAATTGAAGTTTCAAAACTAGGAAAAATTTTTGTCCATTTTTATTTTTCCGCAAATTTTATAAAAATTTTGGCAGAGTGCTATCTGTATTTTGAGAAAATAGTTCTTCAAATACCTGAAAAAAACACTTCCAATAATTATTTTCACAACTCCCAACCCAAATCAACTCAAGTCAACAAAATTTAATTCAATTCCACAACTCAACCAAAAATTTGTCATCTCAAAATACTTCACAAATTCATTCACATTGCATTTAAAATTTAATTTACATATACATATACAGATCTTAATTTATAAAAGAAAATCCAAATAACAATATTATAATTTACTGTACAACTGCTCAACTTTATATTAATACATATGACATTACAATATTTACATCAAATAACTACAAGGGTATAAATAAATACCCGTACAAAAAGATCAGTGAAGTCCCAACAATCAGTAGCTCACTCTACTGCTTTTTCCTTATCTCTATTTGCGACATCAAAGAAAGCTATCGCTGAGTATAAAAATACTCAGTGGTGCACAATAAAATACAAAATGCGTAATATAAAACATTTATGAACAATTCATAATTCAAAAATCTCACAATCACATTTCACAATTTTTCAAATCACATTTATAGCAAATCATAATTTTTAAAGCTTAATATAACACAAATTTGATCAAACAATTTAATAATCATAGTATTGCCAATCAATAACACAACTTAGGCCATGACACAAAATTTCCAAACATGCCGTGTTGCACACCATGACAAGGCAAACTCACCCCACTAATCGAAATCAATGAGGGAGGTGGCTAGCTAGCTAATGAGTACTCATCCAAATTCACCTCCTGACTGGAAGGCCAAAGAGGGAGGAATATAGTCAAACTCACCCCATAAATGGAGGAGGAACATAGTGATATTACCATGCCAAGTGTGAATAAAAATTAATTTAAATCAAGTTATTTAAACATTTTATACAATTCATAAATCATATTTCATTCCAAACTTTTCATTTACAAAGTAGGCAATACACTATTTTTCAAATAATATTTTCAAAGCCATAATAATCCAAATTATTCATAACATTTATTTCAAGAATTGTCAAGTAGAAACAAAGAATTTTAAGTTTGTTGTGCACAAACTTGATGTGAGTCGCCTCCAGGCCTTGACTCAGTTTGCCCTATCCTTTTCCAGGTCTTTTTCAGCTGAAACACAAAATTTATAGTGTTTCAGTATATTATCTCACAATAATTCCAATAATTAATTTATATATATTCAATTCTAGCTCCAATATGCATAAACTTACATTCTTGAAAATTTTCATGCTGAGGTTACTATTTATGGTACTATTCAAGTCAAAATATTGACTTTCTTATGCTTAATAGGTATGAGAAATCCAATTATACCCACATACCACATTTTGGTTACCTAACTTGTTGGTTTTGGTCATTTTCTCAAAACTTAAGTCTTTGAGGTAAACTTTCAAATTTTCAGTCTTGGTGACCTATTTTGCACTGTTCCATTGCTCATGTTGCTGTTAGAATTTAGCTAAGTTTTCTCTATAGAAATTGTTCCTTATTGTCTTAACTTTATTTCCCTTTTTGAATTGCTCCATTTAGAGTTTTGTAACTCAAGTTATAGCCATTTGAACATGGCTGGCCGGATTTGGTTTTACCCAGAATTCTGGGCAATTTCTAGGTTCTGGCAGTTTTAGGTCACTAATTTTGGGTGGCTAAATGACTTGGTTAAGCGCATAATTTGGGTTTGTGTTCTTCATGAATGTTGTAGGTCTATATATCAACTTTCTACTGGTAAAATTTCAGATCATTTAGACCTGCCTAGCTCAAGATATGGCCAAATGAACAAATACTGCTCATTTGGTCATTTTTGTATAGGTCAAAACACCCATTTCCAGATTTGGTCAATTTGTTCACTATGCTATGTTCACTTTTTGGGCATGATTCCTAAATGAAAAATGTGCCATTTTGTGTCTAGTTTCATTCCCAATTAGCCTCACACCAATTGGGTTGGTAAAGTTTCAGTTTTGGTCCGTGAAAGGGACCTTGGTCATGTTGCCTATAAAATGACCATATCCAATTCGAATCTCCACTTGATTCCCACACTTCCAACATACCACAATTGGTCACATATGACCATTTTTCAGCTCAAACAAGGTCAAACATACCATTTGACCAATTCTCAAAATTTTGTCTCTCAAACCCTAGGTCAAGAACCCTAATTCACTAATTGTTATATCTGACTAAATCAAAGTATATAAACATTACCAATCAACTTATTCAAGCTCATTTCTAGGCATTTTACTCAAATTAAGTTAAAGAGATGAACTAACTTATTGAGCAGAATTTGTAACTCCAAATCTTCACTTCTTTTTTTATTTTTCATGTTTCCAATCTCTCTATCAAAGCTAAAAAGCAAGACCTTACTTTGGTGAGTATGAAATTTATGAAGAAATAATAGGGTTTAAGAAGCTTAAATGACCATTAATGAAGGAAATTGAAAAGAGAAAGAGAGAGGAGAAAATGGGAGCCGGCTAAAGTTGTAGGGAAGAAGAAAAAATTCTTTTTCCTTTTAATTTTCATCTTCTTATAATAAGATAATTATCCCATAATTAATAAATTAATTTTTAAAAGTTTAATTATGTCATGCATGAGGTCATAGTTCAATTATATTTTGAAATTTTCATCATTTAATTTTTTTTAATTGTCTTTTAAGTCAAAATTATCTCAAAGTTTCTTAAATAAAAAAATTATTATTTATTGGGTCATGCATGTGTCATCCATGATGATGTCATAATTCAAAATTTTCTTTTCTTTTCTTTTGTCTTTCCTTTTCCATAGTTCTTTAATTTAATTCTTGATCCCAAAATTTTCTTTTTTTAGATTTTATTGGACAGTTAGGTCAGGAGTCAGCTCTAGGGGTGAATTGACCAAATTGCCCCTCGCTGGTTCGATCCTGTTTGCAAATAATTCAATATTTTTTTCTTGGATCCCTGACCTAATTATTTGACCGGCTTAACAATTCTTTTTCATGATTTTCTCTTTTCCACTGTGTTCGTAATAGTCCTAAAGACCGTGGTGTCATATTTTACGGTTCGAAATTTGAGTTTAAATCAACCTCGCAGTCCTTCCCGAGAAGGTCACCCATCGCTGTGACTCTCGGTTCATTTAACTTCTTGTGTTCTGTTTTTCTTATTTATACTTAACTATTTAACAATTACTAATTATTTGTGTTCAAGGCTTCTCTAGGTGTCTTAAATATAGTTCTAATCCTCTTAATTGTCCGGACAGACACCGGTCTCCGGAACAGTGTAATTTACCAGGCTATGCAGATAGGAGTGTTACAAATAATAATAACTGTGCCAAGAGAGAAGTATCAATTTCAAATATATATATAACAAAAGGGGCATTTCTATCTCTCCTAAGATTTGCAAAGAGCTATAATTGTTGTGCTTTGATAAATTAACCTTGTGTTTTGGTATGTATTGATTTAAAATTTTATGGAACTTTAATTGTGTGAGCTTAATTGATTTCAAGCCTTTTGTTTTGTGTTGGAGAATTGTTGATATAGTGGTATGGTGTTGATGGAATTTATTATGATGGTTATTACCTTACTTGGCTCTTATTTCAAACTTTTAATCTTTTTGTTATAGAATGTTGTGATAGGGTGAAGTTAAGGAACTTCTAAGTGAAATTGATTGAGAATTTAAGTCATGCCTGAGGACAAATATGGAATAAGTATGGGTTAATTTGATAAGTGCATAATTTATTAATTTTACTCCCATCACATTTAGTGTTTCTAGGATATCTTTATGCCTAATTTAGTTGATTAAAGTATAATTATCTATTAGGCATATGTTTAGAGAGTTGTTAGAATAATTGTGTTAAATGGAGAAATTTTTAGCATTTGCATTAATTTGACTCTTGCTATTTTTTTTCAGGGTTTTTGTGAAGTTCCAGAGCATAGAAGTGTGGAAGGAAGCTTGGAAAGTTTAAAGGATTGAGAAGCATTATTGATACAAAGTACACGGCTCGTGTAAGCACAACCACAGATCTGTGTAACATTTTGCTAAAAGAAATCTAGAGAACCGAGGAAGAAACAAAGTACATAGGCCATGTAACTTGACCCGTGTAATCCTGGAGACCCGTGTAACCTTCTGTGCCAATGCAAGACATACCCATTTAGCTCCAGTAAGTTACACGGCCCTGAGGCGTGTAGTGATACATGGGCTGTAACACCACTAAGTTCGGTAGTGCGTTCTACTGTTCCGGTGACCAGTGTTGTCCGGACAGCTAGGATGCCTAGAACTACACTTCAATATGAGTGACGAGACATAAAATAATGAAATACAAGAAAAGAAAATACAAGAAAGACAAAGGAAAAATAATAGCAAAGAAATGTAACCAAGTTAAGCGAGCCGAGAACCCTAGCGATGGGTGACCGCACCGGGAAGTCACGGCGTGGACCGTTGACTAGCCCTGGACTGCGGAGAACCCTGGAAAATATTTTTAGGACTTAAATAGACCCTTATTGAAGAATAAATCTCATTAGAAAGATCAAATAAAAATTAAATAATTAGTACAAAGAAAAGTGAGAAATCGAAAAATAGACAAAACCCGGTGTTACCGAAAAATCGGGAATGCAAACCGAACAGGGGCATTATGGTCATTTGACATCCCAAATTTTCTTTTGACCTAAATGTCCATTAAAAATAAATAATATTACACTTAGAAAATAAAATGAAAAATTAATTTGGTGGTACCTAAAGTAAATAGCCAAAAGTGGAGTGAAAATGGTGTAAATAACACCGTTAACATATTATATGAATTAATTAGTGTAAGTGGACCACTAAAGGAATAAACTAAGAACAATGGGGCAGGTGTACATCTATTATCCAACCTGAAACTTCATCTTCTCTAAACCCTCTCAACTTTGCCGAATTGAAGAAGAGAAAGTCCTCCATTGCCGTGTAGCTTGAAGCTTCATCCTCTCCCTCATTTCACTTCTAATCACTTAGGTTTCTTCATTAAAGATTGTCTACACATCATAAGGAAGAGATTGATACCAAAATCAAGAAGTTTAATCAAGGTTTAGCAAGTTCCAACCATAGGTAAGTTTACATTTTTTGAATATTGTTTTGTTAAACTTTGTGTACATGTTATGGGTGTTGGATTTGTGAAGAAAATTTTCAAGTTTGAGGAGTATTGATATGTTCATTTTGGACAGCCATGGAGTTATGTATTTAAGGAAATATTTATACATATATTTGATGAGAAATGATGTTGATTAGGGTGATTTAATATCCTAGTAAATTATTCCACATGTATATGGTGATTGTGCACTTGGAATGGAAATTGATGAATTGTAGGACACTTTGGCATGGTGAAGATTTTCGGCAGCCTTGGGACTCTTGGATAAATGTATGTGTTTATGAAGGTATTGGCAGAATATTGACATTGAGGATTGATAGATATGTATATAGAGTGATTGTGTAAAGTGTATGTAAGAATTAGTAATGTTTAGGTGTATATGTGATTGTACTTAGACTTTGTAAATTTGAGTTTTAATTGGTGTATTGAGGATAATTGTAATCTGCCCAAAGTGACTTTAAAGTGAAGTGGTATATGGCTTTGGTAATGTACCAAAACAGAATTGGTAAGGGAAGTGGACATATAGCAATTAAATGTGTAATGGATACATGTATAAGTAAGGTAATTAAGGGCAGTATACATTTTAGCCTATAACTTTAAATGTGTAACCTCAATTAGTATGAGACTAATTGGAGGTGAAACTAGGCACAAAATGTGCCAACTTTCATTGAGAAAGCATACCAAAATTCTGCTTGCAAGGTGACATGAAAAATGACCAATTCGGATTAAGTGCAATTAAAACCTGAAAACTGACCAATTGGGCAGCAGTTAGTGTTTAGGCCATAACTCACTCAAAAAAGGTCCAATTGACCTGAAATTTTAACCATGAATAGCTAAGACCCATACCTACAAGTCTTATGAAGACACCAAAACCCAGAAATGACCATAAGCAAGTCAAAAAGCTTGCACAAGTTCGGGTCCAAAAACTGGCCGAACCAAAGTTGACCAAATTGACCTAAAATGACCTAATTTGATGCCATTTGACCAGCAATAGTAAAATGACTATAACTTGATCTACATAACTCGGAATGACCTAAAATTTTGCCCCGCGTGCAATAAGACATAGATCTACAAGTTTGTAGTTTTGACTGAAACTCGAAAACCGAGGGAACTAGGTCGTCCGACTAGGTCAAACTAGTATCCCGGAATCCAGCAAGTTGCATTAAAATGCACTAAACAAGGAAATGAGTTTGGTAAAACGTACCAACCCTAAAACCCTATCGAATGTGACATATTAATGACACTAAAACCTAATTTACCTAAAACGCATTGAGGGTCGGTATATTAGGTGATTGAGCAAATAATAGCCTTCAGTGAATTACTTATCGAACATTATCGTTAGAGATAATTTAATTTAGTACTGAAACACTTCAAATTGTGTTTCTCAGTTAGCAAAGACTCAGGAAAAGGGAAGGAAACACTGAGTCCAGACCAGGAGACAATTATCAGAGGTTTGTGCACAACTAGTTTTCAACTGATTTTACTCTGAATAAGATTTCATATGATTAATTGTATGTTATTGATTTAAATTGTGTTTGTGCACAACAGTATTTCTTTGGAATTTTTCAATTGAAATAAATTACAATTATTTATATGTTATTGTTTTAAATTGTGTTTGTGCAGAACAGTTATTTCTTTTGAATTTTTCAATTGAAATAAATTATGACTATTTGTATATTATTGTTTTCAATTATGGAAATGTGTTTGAATGGATACTTATTGCTTGAAAAGCATTGTAAATGGTTTGAAACTGTGGAAAAATTGATTTAGTGTGATTTGTGAAAATTTGAAGTTAATTATGAATTGTGTTGCCATTTTGTGAATGAAATTATGACTTTGGAAATTTAATGGATTCTCACGAATCATTTGAATAAAATGTTTGGAATTGATTTTGTGTTCACACTTAGCATGACAGTATCATATCATTCCTTCTCCATTTATGGGGTTGTGATCGTTTATTTTCCTTCTCCATTTATGGAGTCGTGATCATTTATTTTTCTCCCTCTCTGGTTTACCAGTTGAGGTGATCGGATGAGTACTCATTATATAGCTAGCTCCCTTCCTCATTGATTTCGATTAGTGGGGTTGTGATTGCTTTGTCGTGGTGTACAACGCGGCATTGATCGGAAATTTGTGTCATGGCTTAAGTTGTGAATGAATTGGCAACACTGTATTCTTAAATTATTCGACTAAATTGTGTTGTTATGCGATTTGATAATTTGTGAAATGAAGTTTAAATTCTTATTGACATTTACTGTCTTTTGAATTTAACTATGTTTTGATTACTGAGATTTATTGTGATATTGTGTTAAATTCCTTATGACAGTATTGTCTTGAATTTAACTATGGTTTTTAAATATCCACTATTTATTTGAATTATGAATTGTGATTTAAATTTATATTTGGTTAATGTTGTGCACCACTGAGACATTGTCTCAGCGATAGCTTTATTCTTTGTCGCAGTGAGCAGACAGAGCAGGCGTGAGACTAGGCTGCTATTACCTCCAGCGAGAGATTTTCAGGTATAACGAGTATACCACATTTTGTATTTTGTGCGGTAATATATGTTCACTGTATGTACATATTGTTGTTGGTTTTGAGCAGTTGTAAATAAAAATTGTACATTGAAGTTGTAAAATAATTATGAGTTATTCTGGCTTGTAAAAATTGTATTATATTTCTTTTATCTCAGTCTTTGAAAAATCACTGTGAATTTGAGTTGAGATTTGGAAATCTATTGAAGTGCTTTTTACAGGTTTTCTGAAGAACTGTTTTATCCAAAATACAGATGGCACTCTATCAAAATTTTTACAGAAACTCCAAATAATTCAAATGTGTTAGTTCTATCACTTCAGTTCAAAAAGTTTTTTTAACACCTGTAAATAGTGCTCACCACTGTAAAAGAAGTAAGAAAAGTTTTTAAAATCCCTTGTAGTGTATTTAATGGATTATCAGTAGACGGAGTTGGTAATTCATTAGGTATACTACGGGATCATGTTATGCCTTACAGAGGGGTAGGGTGTGACACGGGCCGTGAATCCGTCAACAATTAGTTTCCTGATTTTGCTCCAATTGCAGTTTTTTACAGAGACTCTAAAAACCTAATCCTAAACCATTTATTATAAATAGAAAAGGTAGCAGCCGTTTGAAGGGAGCCTTTCCTAACATCAAAAACACCTTCATTCTCTATTCACATCCATAGTTTTAGATTTCTTCATTATTTCTTTATTTTTTTATAAGCCATGAACATGAGTGGCTAAGTTTTTAATTCAGTTCAAGGGATTCAAGCTCTTTTGATTGATTTGTGAGACCAAGTTCTTAATGTAATTTATGTCTTTTTGAATATCTATTGCTTTTTGATTTCATTGTCTTTGATCTATTGAATGATTTTCTAAAAAGGCCTATTAGTTAATTGTTTGATTTGATCAATTGCTAGTTCATCTTCATAATCCGTAATTATTGTGTAAGACTGAACATGAGTAGCAATTAGGTTTTATTGATTATGATCCCAGTTTTTGATAATAACTTAAGGAAACAATAGGGTGAATTAAATAATTTATGCTTCATAAATTATTGTTCAGCTTAACTACTTCCTATTCTTAAAGCAATTATTAATTTGATGAGGATTGCTTAATACCAATTCAGTTAATAATTAGAGTCAACAAGAGTACTGGGCTCGAATTGATGAGTATAGGAAAGTCAGGGGTTTACCGCACTGTTTGGTAAATCTACATTAAGTATTCAATAAGAGGTAATTGCATTACTTTTGTCTATGATCAAATCAATGCATTGGAATGCGAATTACCTTGGATTGAAGTTTGTTTAATTCGAGAGTTTCATATTTAATTTTAGTTCTTAATTTCTGATTTTTTATTTCTTCTTTGGATTGCGAATTATCCCCCCCAATCTTTGTTTCTTTTTCCATTACACAAGCGCATGAAATTTAATAATTCAGTCTCTAGGGTTCGACCTAGATTTACCACTTACTACAGAAAATATTTCAAAATTGGTGATTTCAGTTAATTTAATTTTTGGTGGATTCGACACCCATCAGTGCCACATGTCACCCTGTGAAATGACTAAACTACCCTTGTGTCTTAATTTTGAGTTCTCAACCCAAAATAATTATTTCTCTTATTTTAATCAATTTATATCAAATATAAATTAATTAATTAATAACTATTAATTAATTTCTCATAATTAAATTCATATTTAAATGCTAGTAGTATGCCTTAGAGCATATCATTTAGTATGTATCTTGTACATATTTTATTAATTAAAAAGCATTTTTCACTTTTCTGTTTACATAATATATTTATGTTTAATAGAAAAGGTCCATTAATATTTTGTTAGAAATTCTATTTTTAAGTTGTTAAGAATATGAGTGATAGTATTTCTAGCACAAAGCATCATAAATTGGTTCACAATCGAGGATACTTCACACAGGGCATGACTTATCCAGAAAGATTATATTCATGTTTGTGCACAATGTATTTATATGAGATATAAATAAGATGGAATGGTGAGTCTCATGCCATATAACAAACAACACTTATGCATGATAAGTAGGCCGAACCAGTGAAATTTATGACAAGCACATGGAGTTTACTCTTGTCAATGCATTGTCATAAATCATATCGGTGCATATAATCTTTAGACCTGAGTTAAAAGAGTTATCTTGTATACAGGTGGCTTGAGTTTGATACTGCTTTCATACTTGTACTGTGTATGGGTATATGGGAATGTGTTGGTGAAGGAGCAGAAGCATGAAAAACACAAGTTTATACCATTGAATTCAAAAATTTTCACCTAGGGTCACATGCATCATGCAAGATTTATTTTTATCTATTTGATTTCAATGATAAACAATATATTAAAACTCTTTTAATATGTTTTTGGATCTGTATTTTCCATTTAAGATTTTAGAATTAATCAGATTAATTTTAGAACCCTAGATTAAATCAAGAACAAATACACTAACCTCTTGATGCACTGCAGTGTATTTATGCCTTTGGAATGCGTCTGTAGGACACCAGATGTTGCCCCTCTAGCTTGTCCACAGTAAGATCACCTTTAGCAGCCTTTGAACAGCTTCTAAAGTTTTTTCTATTAATTAGAAAATCAAGTTTTGCCTTTTAAGAGATTAAAGATGTAAACAGGACATTAAAAACAATTTCTAGTATTTTTAATTCAAGAGATTGTTTGCTAATCTCTTGGAATTGATGAGAGATGAAGAAGAAGAGAGAATGGGAGCCTCAAGGGTGGTGGCACAAAGGAGGCAGCAGCTGATTGTTATTTTTTTCTTTTCATAACAATACTTATATAGCTAGGTCACCACTTAAAACCCTTGTCACATGTCACCTTCTGATTGGTTCTAGGTTTAATTGACCCAATCACATTGTGCCAAGTGTTAAACCTATATTTAATCTTAATTTTAATCATCTTACATGATTAAAAGACATTTGGCAAGCTTATGTGTAGTGCCATGTGTCACCATCACATGGTGCCACATATCACCCTGTGAAATGACCAAAATGCCCCTGTGTCTTAATTTTGAGTTCTCAACCCAAAATAATTATTTCTCTTCTTCTAATTATTTTATATCAAATATAAATTAATTAATTAATATCTATTAATTAATTTCTCATTAATTAAGTTCACATTTAAACACTTTAAATATAAATTTAACTTATACTATACGTCCAATAATCTAGAAGCCATGCTAAGGACTTTGCAATCTAATTGCAAACCAAACCTATTTAATTAATCAATTAAACTCTTTAATTAATTAAATAAATCATATTTAATTTGGTGATTACTTTTGTATGTGTGTGACTTACTGAGCTCATCACTAATTGGCAATGAGACATGATATCAACTCTTAATATCATCAAAACTCTTTCTTACCATAAATGATTTCTCTAAATCATTTTATGCACCTCATAGACCATGGTTAACACCTAGCATAGCATGCCATGGCCACCCAATCAGTAATAAGGTTTACCTTAAATGAACCTATAATCATATGTTACCATGCACTAGAATCTCTCTATTACAAAATCCCAATTCAAGCTGTAGTCATGGTTTATGTCAAACCATATTTGCTATGAATATTATGTTCTCTTTTATTTTTAGTTCTTGATTAAAAAGATTTTCTCATCAGAAACTCTTTTCTGATTAAATCTATCTGTCCTGGCCAGGAACTTAAAACATCAAGAACAATTAAATGAACATAAGATTTTATCCCTATTTACTTTGAGGAACAGATTCAATCTTGATCAACACCTACCTCCATATATAACTAGTAGGAGGTAACACATGCCCATATACCCATACACAGTATAAGTATGAAAGCAGTATCAAACTCATACCACCCATACACAAGATAACTGTGCTATCTAAGGTCTAAAGATTATATGCACTGATATGATTTATGACAATACATTAACAAGAGTAAACTCCATTGTGCTTGTCATAAGCGTCACTGGTTCAGCCTACTTATCATGTATAAGTGCCTATCATGTTTGTTACATGGCATGAGACTTACCATTCCATCTTATTTATATCTCCTATAAATAACTTGGGAACAAACATGAATACAATATTTCTGGATGAGTCATATCCTTATTATGAAGTATCCTCGATTGTGAACCTATTTATGATACTTTGTGCTAGAGATACTGTCAGTCATATTCTTAACAACTTAAGAATGAAATTTCTAACAAAATATCAATGGACCTTTTCTATTACAAATAAATATATGATGTAAACAGAAAAGTGAAAATGCCTTTTATTAATAAAAGATATACAAGATACATACTAAATGATATGCTCTAGGACATACTAATAACAATCTCCCACTTGCACTAAAGCCATTCATTACAATATCTTAAACCCATCTTCTCAAGATGTCGGTCTAGCTGAGTCTGTGACATACGCTTAGTGAATGGATCAGCTGGATTTTCAGCTGATGCTATTTTCTGCATGGCTACATCAACTCGTCCAACTATTTCTCTAATAATGTGGTAGCGCCTTTCTATGTGTTTGGATTTTTGGTGAGACCGGGGTTCCTTAGCTTGTATGACTGCTCCATTGTTGTCACAGTGTAGTGGAACTGCTGACTCAATGGAAGGAACTACTACAAGTTTTGTCACGAACTTCTTTATCCAAACAGCTTCCTTTGCAGCATCTGATGTAGCAATATACTCAGCCTGGGTAGTGGAATCTGCAGTCGTACTCTGTTTGGAACTCTTCCAACTAACTACACCTCCATTACAAATGAACACATATCCAGAGATAGACTTTTATTGATATCTGATTGGAAATCAGAATCAGTATAACCATCCAATTGCAAGTCTCCACCTCCATAAATCAAGAATAAATCCTTAGGTCTTCTCAAGTACTTAAGGATATTCTTAACAGCTATCTAGTGTTCCAAACCTGAATTGGATTGATACCTGCTAGTTAAACTAACAGCATATGCGATATCCGGCCTAGTACACAACATTGCATACAGTAAACTTCCAATAGCCGAATCATATGGAATCCTGGCCATTTTATCTCTTTCTTCAAGTGTCTTTGGAGACATCTCTTTGAAAGGTGGATACCATGTCTCACTAGCAATAATCCTTTCCTGGAATCAAGCATGTTAAACCTCTTTAACACCTTTTCCATGTATAGACTTTGGGATAAACCAATTATTCTTTTTGCTCTATCTTTATAGATGTGAATCCCAAGAATATAGGTTGCCTCCCCTAAGTCTTTCATAGAGAATGTATTTGACAACCATACCTTTACAGTTGTCAACATACCTGTATCATTACCCATCAGCAGTATGTCATCCACATATAAGACAAGGAAAGTGATAGCGCTGCACTAACCTTCTTATATGCACATGGCTCATCCTCATTTTTGATAAAACCAAATGATTTAATGGCTTTATCAAAACGGATGTTCCAACTCCTCGAAGCTTATTTCAACCCATAAATGGATCGCTTTAGCTTGCATACCTTGGAACCATCTTGGGATTCAAAACCCCTAGGTTGTTCCATGAAAATGTTTTCTTCAATGTATCCATTGAGAAAATCTATTTTGACATCCATCTGCCAAATCTCATAATCATAGTATGCAGCTATTGCTAATAGAATCCTAATTGATTTAAGCATGGCAACAGGCGAGAAAGTCTCCTCATAGTTGATTCCTTGCCTTTGGCAAAACCCTTTCTCTACTAGTCTTGCCTTATAGGTCTCTACCTTTCCATTAGAACTAATTTTCTTCTTGAAAACCCATTTGTTCCCTATAGGTACAATACCTTCAGGTGGGTCAACAAGATCTCAAACTTGATTATTATACATGGAATCAATTTCGGATTTCATAGCATCAATCCATTTTGAAGAGTCTATATCTAATATAGCTTCTTCATAGGTAAGTGGATCATCTCCATGATCTACTTCTTCATGAGTAGACAACTCTTGTTCTTCTTCATGAAGGAAACCATATCTCACTGGTGGGTGAGATACACTGGTTGTTCTACGAGGAATAGTTGTAGATGTTTCATCAATGGGTATAGGTTGACTAGATGGATCTATATCCATCTGATATGTTGGTTGGTTAAAATTCTCCAATTCAAACTTTATTTTCCTTCCTTTGCCTCCTTCTTGAACAAACTGTTGTTCAAGAAATATGGCATCTCTACTTACCACAACCTTTTGTGAAGTAGGCAAATAAAAATAATATCCAAAACTATCTTTTGGATATCCAACAAATCAACCCTTTTCTAATCTAGTTTTCAATTTATTAGTGTTTAGCTTTTTGATATAAGCTGGACAACCCCAAATCTTAACATGCTTAAGACTTGGTTTTCTTCTATGCCATATCTCATAAGGTGTGGAAGAAACTGATTTTGATGGAATCCTATTCAGAATATACAAAGCTGATTCTAATGCAAATCTCCAAAAGGAGATTGGCATACCAGTATAGCTCATCATACTACGTACCATATCCAATAGGGTATGATTTCTCCTTTCAGATACACCATTCAGCTGTGGTGTTCCTGGAGGAGTTAGCTGGGAAACAATGCCATGTTCTCTCAAGTATTCATCAAATTCAGTACTCAAATATTCACCTCCACGATCTAATCGAAGAGTTTTAATACTCTTTCCTGCTTGATTTTCTACTTCAGATTTAAATTCTTTGAACTTTTCAAAGGATTCATGTTTGTATTTTATCAAATACAAATACCCAAACCTTGATTTATCATCAGCAAAGGTAATAAAGTAATGAAAACCACCTCTAGCCATTTCCTTAAATGGACCACATACATCATTATGTATTAGCTCAAAAATATTTTCAGCCCTTAACCCTTGTCTAACAAAGGGTGATCTAGTCATTTTGCCCTGAAGGCAAGATTCACAAGTTGGAGTAAGCTCAGAGTCCAATGAGGATAGAATCCCCATTTTCTCCAATTTTGCAATCCTATCTTCTGCAGCATGACATAACCTTAAGTGCTAAATATATTTTGAACTTGAGTTGGTTTTCACCATGGCATTGCATTCATTTAGATCACTTGCATTCATTTTGTGTTTGTCATTATTATCTAAATAATAAAGACCATCATTCATATAATCTGAACCAACATATTTATTTCCAAAATAAATATTGCAAACATCATCTGTGAACTAAAATTCATAGCCACTTCTAGTCAAACTAGATATGGAAATAATGTTCTTAAAAGCAACAGGTACATATAAAATATTATCCAAACATAAAACATGTCTAAACATGTAAAAAGATTTAGATCCTATGGCTAAAGCTTCAATAGTTGAGCTATTGCCAATCCAGAGTCTAACATCTTGAGAACGCAAGCTGCTACTATTTGCTAGTTCCTGCATATCATAAGAAATGTGAGAATTGGCACCAGTATTTAAAACCCAAGCTGTAGATGAACTATGAGTATCATCAGAATCTAAATAACAAGATATGGACATACCTTCCAAAGGTGTGTCCTTTTTATCCTTCAGAGAAGCAAGATACTCTGGGCAGTTCCTTTTCCAGTGCCCATCCTTCTGGCAGTGAAAACATTTTCCTTTGCCTCCATCAGCTTCAGTTTTCCCTTTTTGTTTAGCTATTTTCTTGGAAGGACTAGGAATCTGAGGTTTCTTTTTCTTATTGCCCTTCTTCTTGTTGGACTTTCTAATAGAAGAAGATGCAATCAAAGCTACCTCTTTTTCTTTATTGCCCGGCATATTCTATTGGGCAATAACTAGCTTATTGAGTAAACCAGCCAAAGTGCATTCCCATTTACTCATATGAAAATTTGTCATAAAATTTCCAAAAGACTCAGGAAGGCACTGAAGGATCAAATCCTTCTGCAGTTGGAAATCCATGTTGAAGTCAAGATGTTCCAACTGCTCAATCAGCCGAATCATCTTGTGGACATGATCCCCAACATTCTGTCCCTCAGACATCCTCATGTGGAACAGCTGTCTAGATATCTCATACCTAGCATTCCTGTTGTGCTCACCATACAACTCACTCTTGTAGGTGAAGGAGGATCTCACTCGCACTCTACATGTTTTCATGCTGCTTCTATAACTCATTACTCATAGAAGAAAGCATGTAACACTTAGCTCTCATATCATGCTCCTTCTACTTGTCCAAAGTTTCATGTTCCTCTGGAGTGGCCTCTGGAGGTAAGGGACCAGGAACATTTGAGTCTAGAACATATCTTATATGTTAAAGGTTCAGGAAAAGTTTTAAATTTCTTAGCCAATCAGAGAGATTAGGTCCTATCAACCTATTGCGATCAAGTATGCTTGCAAGGATATTGGATGGTGGTGGTTGTTCTGTGCTCATTATTATCAAAAAATTAACTACAAAAAATAACCACATTAATTAGTAAATGTATCATGTAATTAACCAAAATGATTATGGTATTTTAATCAAATTGGTCCTCCCACTAACTTAGCGAATCCTACACTTCCAAAGTAGAAAACGAAAATCCTAGTTTGATGGATTTCTAGTGGGTGATTAAATTCTTATAATTTTATTGGTCATCCTCAAGTACATCCAATATTGGAATTATAATAAACTATAAGTGAGCAACTCCTTGCCCATCACATCTCATGTGAGGTTCAATCCTTTACCTAGCCCCTATTGCTAAAAATCTCAGGTACATCCATTATTGACTTATCTTAGATTACTTAAGTTGATCCCATTGAACAGCAATTGAAGGAGCGGAAGCATGAAAAACGTAAGTTTATGCCATTGAATTCAAAATTTTTCACCTAGGGTCAGATGCATCATGCAAGATTTATTTTTATCTATTTGATTTCAATGATAACAACATATTAAAACTCTTTTAAAATGTTTTTGGATCTGTATTTACCATTTAAGATTTTAGAATTAATCAGATTAATTCTAGAACCCTAGATTAAATCAAGAACAAATACACTAACCTCTTAATGCACTGCAGCATATTTATGCCTTTGGAATGCGTCTTTAGGAAACCAGATGTTGTCCCTCTAGCTTGTCCACACTAAGATCACCTATGTCAGCCCTTGAACAGCTTCTAAAGTTTTTTCTATTAATTTGAAAATCAAGTATTTCCTCTTAAGAGATTAAAGATGTAAATAGGACACTAGAAACAATTTCTAGTATTTTTAATTCAAGAGATTTTTTTGCTAATCTCTTAGAATTGATGAGAGATAAAGAAGAAGAGAGAATGGGAGCCTCAAGGCTGGTGGCACAAAGGAGGCAGCAGCTGATTGTTATTTTTTTCTTTTCATAACAACACTTATATAGCTAGGCCAACACTTAAAACCCTTGCCACATGTCACCTTCTGATTGGTTCTAGGTTTAATTGACCCAATCACATTGTGCCAAGTGTCAAACCTATATTTAATCTTAATTTTAATCATCTTACATGATTGAAAGACATTTGGCAAGCTTATGTGTAGTGCCATGTGTCACCATTATATGGTGCCACTTGTCACCCTGTGAAATGACCAAAATGCCTTTGTTTCTTAATTTTGAGTTCTCAATCCAAAATAATTATTTCTCTTCTTCTAATCAATTTATATCAAATATAAACTAATTAATTAATCTCTATTAATTAATTTCTCATTAATTAAATTCATATTTAAACACTTTAAATATAAATTTAACTTATACTATACATCTAATAATCAATATTTGGTTTTAAGCCATGCTAGGGACTTTGCAATCTAATTGCAAACCAAACCTATTTAATTAATCAATTAAACTCTTTAATTAATTAATTAAATCATATTTAATTTTGTGATTACTTATGTATGTGTGTGACTTACTAAGCTCATCACTAATTGGCAATGAGACATGATATCAACTCTTAATATCATTAGACCTCTTTCTTACCATAAATGATTTCTCTAAATCATTTTATGCACCTCATAGACCATGGTTAACACCTAGCATAGTATGCCATGACCACCCAATCAGTAATAAGGTTTACCTTAAATGAACCTATAATCATATGTTACCATGCACTAGAATCTCTCTGTTACAAAATCCCACTTCAAGCTGGAGTCATGGTTTATGTCAAACCCCATTTGCTATGAATATTATGTTCTCTTTTAATTCCAGTTCTTGATTAAAAAGATTTTCTCATTAGAAACTCTTTTCTGATTAAATCTATCTGTCCTGGCCAGGAGCTTGAAACATCAAGAACAATTAAATGAGCATAGGATTTTATCCCTATTTACTTAGAGGAACAGATTCCATCTTGATCAACACCTACCTCCTTATATAACTAGTAGGAGCTATCACATACCCATATATCCATACATAGTACAAGTATGAAAGCAGTGTCAAACTCAAGCCACCTATATACAAGAGAACTGTGCTATCTCAAGTCTAAAGATTATATGCACTGATATGATTGATGATAATACATTGACAAGAGTAAACTCTATGTGCTTGTCATAAGTGTCACTGGTTCGGCCTACTTATCATGTATAAGTGCCTATCATGTTTGTTATATGGCATGAGACTCACCATTCCATCTTATTTATATCTCATATAAATAACTTGGGAACAAACATGAACACAATCTTTCTAGATAAGTCATGTCCTTATTATAAAGTATCCTCGATTGTGAAACCTATTTATGATACTTGTGCTAGAGATACTGTCACTCATATTCTTAACAACTTAAGAATAAAATTGTGACACCCCTCACCCGACTACAGTGTAACCGAGCAAGGCGTGCTACAATCGGTGCCGGAGCACCTTATCTTATCTTACTTTATTCCTTTCATATTTTGATCTCATTATATTTTAATATTAATTATTTTTCGATGGAGAAACCAGCGGAGTTTCCCCTATTTTATTACCAGTTGACGTGTTTTACTATTTACCTATTTGAAAGTTTCAATAATATTTTACAAATAAAATCTCATCAATTATTTTCATAACCATCTCAATTTCATATTCATTTCCATGCATTATCTATATATTTCAAATCTGTCTTCGAATCCATACAATCTCATTCATACTCAAATCACATAAGTAAAATTTTCAAATTTCTTTAATTTACATAATTTCATAATTTACATGATATATAAATTAATTACATATGAAAAGCTAATTTATTAAATTACATTACACTTCTATTAATTTCCTGCTCATAATCTACATTATAATACAATATCTAGCATTTTATACTAAATACAAAATATGATCTATATGGGCCCTATCTACATGCATTGCTGAGGAGGTGACAACCTTGAATACTCCAGCCACTTCTGCAGATCTGGACTCCAAAAATCTTAGTCAAAGTACCTGCGCGAGGAAACAAATCCATCGCGCTAAGCATTGCTGCTTAGTGGTGCAATAATAGAACAAGAAAATAAAATATACAAATAAGGAAAGAACGAAGCATAATTTGAATATTTAAGAATCAATTTAATTTAATACAATGTGTCTAATATTAATTATCTTTTGTTCTCATTTGTTTCGCTTTGGAAGCGTTTAATTCCGAAATTCACAGTGATAATGTACAATATACAGAATTTATAAAAATACTCAATTTATATTCATATGGAATTTAATATGTTTAATCCTAATTTAGTCTTCTTTGAAAGTGTTTATTTGCCAATGTACAGCAATAATGTGCAAAGAAAAATGATTTGAAAATAATAAATTTATGCTTATATTGTTATATAAGCACGTTTGCAATATTCATTTATGTTATAATTTTCTTTGCTAATCTTTTAGCATTTTCTCTATACTTGCTAGGTTGTCTCAGATTATTTCATAATAAGTAAATTTTGATATCTGTCCAGTTCATTTCGATTCTTTCTAATAAATAACTGTCCTAACTTATTTTAGGTCATCTTACTCATTTATTTTATTTAATTTCTAATATTTTTAATTGCTAATATTCTTAACTTATCTCAATAAATTACACTGCCCAAGTAACCTACGACAGGCTGACTAAACTGGATAACGGGTCGTTAGCACTGGACACCGCGGTGCCTCGGGCCGTCATACCATGGGACGCAGAACGTCAACCACGTATGCAGTCAGTATGGCTAAAAAGTCATGATATCACATAATCGGCATAAAAGCCATGAGCACGGGCATAAAAGCCATGAATACAGGCATAAAGCCTTTCGCAGTACTGCTAAAACAATACCCTATTGGCATGCCAATCTATCCAATCTGACACACGTGTCTAGGCAATACAAGGGCACATAATATCATTAAATATTAATATATTGTGTTTTATGAATTCATTATTTCATGAGAAATTTCAATTATAATTCATACATTCATTTGATCATTTATATGATCACAATTCACATCAATTATCCTTTTATACCATTGTATTCAAAATACTTCTCCTTTCTATAATAATGAGAACTAATGTCTCATTCATACATTAATATAGTTCATTTATTCATTCATTATGTTATTCATATTGATCACAATTCTAAACAATGGTTCACATGTACCATTGTATTCAAAACATTTTCCTTTCTCATTTATACATTTAAGAATCTACTTTTGTAGTCACAATTTTATATTTCAAGTTGAGATATTAATATTTTATGAATTCCATTTGTGATGGGCATATAAGCCCTAACTATCTATTCACATCAATTAGGTGACTTATTTTTCATGTTTCAAGTAATCCATGAATATTTCATGGATTTTAAATTTATGATCTTAATTTCCTTTTAACAATTTTGACTAAGATACATAGTCCACATTTGTCATACAATTCTAAGCATTTAAGCTTAGAATTGGTTCTAGGTCTTCATCTTAGTTTGTTACTCATTTTGATTACTATTCACCTTACTAGTCAACCAAAATGTTGACTTTTTCATACTTAAGGGATATGTTAATTCTAATTATACCAAGATCCCACATTTTGAGTTTTACATTTGCTAGTATTAATTGCCAATTGCAATTTAAAGTCCCCTAGATGCATTTCTAATTTCAAATTTTGAATTTCAAGTTTTGGTGTCACTATTTACCTCATTGGTCAACAAAAATGTTGACTTTTGGATAGAAAATAGGTGTATTGGTTTTAACACCCCAAACATACCACATTTTGTATTTAAAACTTGTTGGAATTGATTGCCATTACCATTTCTATGCTTAAAACCAAAAGGGCAGAATTTTCAGTTTTTGAAGCCTAAATTTACTGTTCCATTAAGCCCTGTTGCAGTGGGAATTTGAGGAAATAGTAAACATGAAAGTTGTTTCTTATTTTGTCTAGTTGAATTTCCTTTTTTGAATCACTCCATTTGGAGTTTTGTAGCTCCAGATATGGTCCAAAAACCACAGCTGGCCGGATTGCCAAAACTGCAGAATTACCAAATCTACAGTAACATGAACAGTGGCTGTGACTGCCATTTGGGTTAGGTTTTGGCCATAATTTGGGGTAGGTTTCTTCATGAAAGTTGTTTTTCTATGTCTTAACTTGTTGCTGTAAAAATTTCAGGTCAATTGACCATTTCTACAGTGAGTTATGGCCAAATGAACAGTTACTGTTCATTTGGTCACTTCTGCAGGTGCTGTTGCAGGGTATCCGAATTGGGGCTAACTTTTGGTCCTCTTGCTTTGGTCTTTTGGGCATGGTTTCTTCAGCAAAAATGTGCCATTATAAGCCTAGTTTCATGTATAGTTGGCCAAACACCAATTGGACCAACACAGCCAAAGATATGGCAGTCCAAGTGGGCTGGAATCACAGCCACCCTGCTGCACTCATTAGGCAGCCCACCAATTCAGTTTGCATCACTCTAAATCTCTTCAAATTATGGTGAACTTGCCTCAAATGGTCACTAATTGACCATTAAAATGTTCTTTCACAATTTCATAAGCTAAATCCAAGTTTCACTCCCAAACCCTAGCTCATTTTCAAGGATTACACCAATTATCTTAGTTAGCACACCAATTCATCATACATATATATATATACCTTAAACATCATCTTTAGTCCACTCTAAGTCCATCAAAAACACTTAATCTTGTTCCTCTCTAGGGCTTCCGAAATTCATTGTATACATACACATAAATTCCATTCATTTAATTCACAAATTCTTGCTTATTTTAGGTCTCTAATCATGGAAAGAGAAAGATGTATGCATAATAGGCACTAACCTCTTGTAGGGCAGAATTTTCCCAAGCTTGACTTCACTTTCTTTTACTTTCTTCTCTTCTAATGGCTGCCCAAATTTAGCTCTAGTGATAAGGAAAATTTTTTTGTGAAGAGAGGGTGAGGTTTTGGTGTAGTTGGCTATGGAATCAAGCTCATTTGGAGCTTTAATGGTGGTTTTCCTCTTTTTGTTTTCTTTGGTGCGGTAATGAAATGAAGGGGCTGCTGCTTTCTTTAATTTTTTTGGCCATATTTATCTCTTTTTATTTGTTAATTAAATATTTGTTTAAATGTGATTGGTGGTAGCTTTTTAAATGACATCATCATATGTCATAATTTGCTTTTTATTTCATTTTTCTTTTCTTTTCATCACTACTCATTTTCACTTTAATTTTTAGTAATATTATTTATATTTTAGACCATAATAATTATTTACTCAACTGGACAAGTTGGCCAAAAATCGTCTCTAAAGGCGAAATGACCAAAATGCCCTCCGTTTGGCTTAACGGGTCAAAATTGTCTGTACCGATTGAAAAATTTTTCTAAATATTTTCTTGGCATTCTAATGCCATAGGAATCTCAATGACCCTTCTCTGGAGTCCCAAAAATTATTTTATGAATTTTTTCCCGGGTCTAGGGCTCCTCGTTGCGAGAACCGCAACTTACCTCTGGTTACCCATCGCTTAGGCACCGGCTCATTTGACTTAGTTGCATTTTATTTCTAAATTTTTTTTACTAAATTTTTCTTATTAATATTTGAGTTAATTATGGTTCCTCACTTTAGTTTAAATATTTTTCCAGAAGTTCTAGCTGTCCGGACCGACACCGGTCACCTAACGAGATCATGGAATTGCTACCGAGAGGATGTTACAACTCTTCCCCTCTTATTTAAATTTCGTCCTCGAAATTTACCCAATGTAAATAGCCAAGGAGCTAATACCTCTTTATTTCTTCACCTTTCCGTGTTATCCTACTTCACTTTCTCCTTAGTCTCAATCCTATCCTCAAACAGTTATGTACTCATCCTTTTTCATCTTAAATATAGTATCCTTCTCATCTCCATTCGCTATCTCATTGTCTCTTCACTCTCTTATTCCATACCTTAACCTAAAATAAACAGGAAATACAGATCTGCAATAGTGTCACCTCGACTCTTATGAATGCAATGCATGATATGCAATCTATCTAGGTCCAAAAACGCCTAAACCGCGCTCTGATACCACTAAATGTGGCACCCCTCACCCGACTACAGTGTAGCCGAGCAAGGCGTGCTACAATTGGTGCCGGAGCACCTTATCTTATCTTACTTTATTCCTTTCATATTTTGATCTCGTTATATTTTAATATTAATTATTTTTTGACGGAGAAACCAGCGGAGTTTCCCCTATTTTATTACCAGTTGACGTGTTTTACTATTTACCTGTTTGAAAGTTTCAATAATATTTTACAAATAAAATCTCATCAATTATTTTCATAACCATCTCAATTTCATATTCATTTCCATGCATTATCTATATATTTCAAATCTGTCTTCGAATCCATATAATCTCATTCATACTCAAATCACATAAGTAAAATTTTCAAATTTCTTTAATTTACATAATTTCATAATTTACATGATATATAAATTAATTACATATGAAAAAGCTAATTTATTAAATTACATTACACTTCTATTAATTTCCTGCTCATAATCTACATTATAATACAATATCTAGCATTTTATACTAAATACAAAATATGATCTATATGGGCCCTATCTACATGCATTGCTGAGGAGGTGACAACCTTGAATACTCCAGCCACTTCTGCAGATCTGGACTCCAAAAATCTTAGTCAAAGTACCTGCGCGAGGAAACAAATCCATCGCGCTAAGCATTGCTGCTTAGTGGTGCAATAATAGAACAAGAAAATAAAATATACAAATAAGGAAAGAACGAAGCATAATTTGAATATTTAAGAATCAATTTAATTTAATACAATGTGTCTAATATTAATTATCTTTTGTTCTCATTTGTTTCGCTTTGGAAGCGTTTAATTCCGAAATTCACAGTGATAATGTACAATATACAGAATTTATAAAAATACTCAATTTATATTCATATGGAATTTAATATGTTTAATCCTAATTTAGTCTTCTTTGAAAGTGTTTATTTGCCAATGTACAGCAATAATGTGCAAAGAAAAATGATTTGAAAATAATAAATTTATGCTTATATTGTTATATAAGCACGTTTGCAATATTCATTTATGTTATAATTTTCTTTGCTAATCTTTTAGCATTTTCTCTATACTTGCTAGGTTGTCTCAGATTATTTCATAATAAGTAAATTTTGATATCTGTCCAGTTCATTTCGATTCTTTCTAATAAATAACTATCCTAACTTATTTTAGGTCATCTTACTCATTTATTTTATTTAATTTCTAATATTTTTAATTGCTAATATTCTTAACTTATCTCAATAAATTACACTGCCCAAGTAACCTACGACAGGCTGACTAAACTGGATAACGGGTCGTTAGCACTAGACACCGCGGTGCCTCAGGCCGTCATACCATGGGACGCAGAACTTCAACCACGTATGCAGTCAGTATGGCTAAAAAGCCATGATATCACATAATCGGCATAAAAGCCATGAATACGGGCATAAAAGCCATGAATACAGGCATAAAGCCTTTCGCAGTACTGCTAAAACAATACCCTATTGGCATGCCAATCTATCCAATCTGACACACGTGTCTAGGCATTACGAGGGCACATAATATCATTAAATATTAATATATTGTGTTTTATGAATTCATTATTTCATGAGAAATTTCAATTATAATTCATACATTCATTTGATCATTTATATGATCACAATTCACATCAATTATCCTTTTATACCATTGTACTCAAAATACTTCTCCTTTCTATAATAATGAGAACTAATGTCTCATTCATACATTAATATAGTTCATTTATTCTGTAACACCCTCCCCGTAGCAACTCCGAACATTCTACTGTTCCGGTGACCGGTGTCGGTCCGGACAGCTAGAACGTCCGGAAAAATATTTAAATTAAAGTGGGGCACCATAATTAACTCAAATATTAATGAGAAAAATTTAGTAAAAATTTCAGAAATAAAATACAGTTAAGTCAAAAGAGCCGGTGCCCAAGCGATGGGTAACCAGAGGTAAGTTGCGGTTCTCGCAACGAGGAGCCCTAGACCCGGGGGAAAAATTATAAAATAATTTTTGGGGCTCCAGAGAAGGGCTATTGAGGTTCCTATGGCATTAGAATGCCAAGAAAATACTTAGAAAAATTTTTCAATCGGTACAGACAATTTTGGCCCGTTAAGCCAAACGGAGGGCATTTTGGTCATTTCGCCTTCCGAGGTGATTTTTGGCCGACTTGTCCAGTTGAGTAAATAATTAATATGACATAAAATATGAATAAATATTACTAAAAATTAATGTGAAAATGAGTAGAGAAAAGAAGAAAAGAAAATGAAAGAAAAACCTAAATATGACATCACATGATGTCATTTGGAGGGCTTCCACCAATCACAACCTAATAAGCCAAATTAAAAAGAGAAAAAAATGACAAATGAAGACACAAAATTTCTGGTTCTTCTTCTTCATTTGGACGTGAATCTCTCCCTCTCCCTCCACCATTTTATCAAGCTTTGAACTTGATTTTCTCTTCATCCACTCACTAAAACCCATAAGTCTCTTCATCAAAAATTAATCCCACACCTAGACAAAGCTTTTGACAGCCTAGAAATGGAAGGAAAGTGAAGTTTTAGCTGAAGAAATCTGCCCTACAAGAGGTTAAAGTGAGGTTAGTGCTATCCTTTCACTCTCACTCCTTTAATCATTGTTAAAGCATCATTTTAAGTTAAGAAATTGTAAGAGTTTGAAGTAAGTTATATGTGTTAGGGCATCTTTAATTTTTGGCAGCCCTAAGGAAGGATGAGGTTGATTGTTTTAATGAATTTAGAATGGATAGAAATGATGTTTAAGGTATGAATATGCATGGATGTTGAATTAATGTGCTAATTGAGGTTTATGGATAATTTAAATTGGACATTAGGGTTTTGAGAAGTGAAACTTGGATTTAGCTTATGGAATTGTGAAAGAACATTATAAGGGTCAATTAGTGACCATTTTAGGTATGTTGAGCATGAATTGGACTGAAAAATAGTATAGCCAAGTGAATGTGTAGGCTGCCTTGTTAGTGCAGCAGAGGTACTGAAAATTCAGTCCACTTGCACAGCCATAACTTTGGCTGTGTAGGTCCAATTGATGTTTGGCCAATTGGAAATGAAACTAGGCTTATAATGACACATTTTTTCTGAAGAAACCATGCTCAAAAGACCAAAGCAAGAGGACCAAAACTTGGCCCCAATCCGGATCCCCTGCAACAGCACCTGCAGAAATGACCAAATGAACAGTAACTGTTCATTTGGCTATAACTCACTGTAGATTTGGTCAATTGACCTGAAATTTTTACAGCAACAAGTTAAGACATAGACAAACAACTTTCATGAAGAAACCTACCCCAAATTATGACCAGAACCTAACCCAAATGGCAGTCACAGTTACTGTTCAAACCTGCAACTCTGCAGATTTTCATTTGAGCAGCAATGTTTGGAGGACTATAACTCTCTCTAGAAAACTCGGATTTAGGCGATTCTTGAACCGATGGAAACCTAAGGTATGGTAGAACATTTCATAAGAAGAAAGTTAGACCAAATTATGAATTTAACTTGATCAAATTACTGACCAAAGTTGGACCAAAAATCTGCCAGACCCAAAATCTCAGCATGAACAGTAAACGTGAACAGTAAACTTATTTTGGCCATAACTTGAGCTACAAAACTCCAAATGGAGTGATTCAAAAAAAGAAATTCAACTAGACAGAATAAGGAACAACTTTCATGTTTACCATTTCCTCAAATTCCCACTGTAAAAATAACAAATGGAACAGTAAAGATGAAGCACCAAATCTGAAAATTTTGTTCAATTAGCATTAAGCTTAGAAATGGTATTGGCAACCAATACCAATAAGTTTTAAATACAAAATGTGGTATGTTTGGGGTGTTAAAACCAATACACCTATTTTCTATCCAAAAGTCAACATTTTTGTTGACCAATGAGGTGAATAGTGACACCAAAACCAAAAATTGGCAATTTTGCCAAAATGACCTAAGCTTTGAGAAAGTGACCAAAACCAACAAGTTTTGAATACAAAATGTGGTATGTTGGGAGTACTAAAACCAATGTACCTATTGTTTATGCAAAAGTCAACATTTTAGTTGACTAATGAAGTGAATAGTGACATGAAAACTTGAAATAAGCTTGGAAATGGATTTGGTAATTGATTCCAACAAGTTTTAAATGCAAAATGTGGTACATCGGGAGTGTTAAAACCAATGTACCTATTGTCTATGCAAAAGTCAACATTTTTGTTGACCAATGAGGTGAATAGTAATCAAAATGATGAGTAAATTAAGATGAAGACCTAGAACCAATTCTAAGGTTAAATGCTTAGAATTGTATGACAAATATGGACTATGCATCCTAGTCAAAATTGTTAAAAAAGAAATTTAGGCCATAAATTTGAAATCCATGAAATATTCATGGATTACTTGAAACATGAAAAATAAGTCACCTAATTGATGTGAATAGATAGTTAGGGCATATATGCCCATCACAAATGGAATTCATAAAATATTAGTAACTCAACTTGAAATATAAAATTTGTAATTACATAAGTAGATTCTTGAATGTATAAATGAGAAAGGAAAAATGTTTTGAATACAATGGTACATGTGAACCATTGTTTAGAATTGGGATCAATATGAATAACATAATAAATGGATAAATAAACCATATTAATGTATGAATGAGACGTTAGTTCTCATTATTGTAAAGAGGAGAAGTATTTTGAGTACAATGGTATAAAAGGATAATTGATGTGAATTGTGATCATATAAATGATCAAATGAATGTATGAATTATGATTGAAATTTATCATGAAATAATGAAGTCATAAAGCACAATATATTAATATTTTAAAGTATCAAATGCCCTAGTATACCTAACAAGATTGGTTTGGATAGTTTGGCATGCCAATAGGGTATTGTTTTAGCAGTACTGCGAAAGGCTTTATGCCTATAATCATGGCCTTATGCCCGTATTCATGGCTTTTATGCCCGTATGCATGGCTTTTATGCCCGATTATGTGATATCATGGCTTTTTAGCCATACTGACAGCATACATGGTTGACGTTCTGCGTCTCATGGTATGACGGCCCAAGGCACCGCGGTGTCCAGTGCCAACGACCCGTTATCCAGTCCAGTCGTCTAGTATAGGTTACTTGGGCAGTCAATTAAAGTATTATTCAATTCATGATTAAGTTAAGTTAAGTATAATGAAAATCGATACAATTAAATTAAGTATTGAATGAATAAGCAAAAGAGATTAGCAAAAGAAACATAACAAAAATATAAATTGCGTAATCGCATGGACTTGAAATACAATACAGATAGAATAAATTATATACCTACTAGTATTACTGAAAAGTTATAAACTAAGCACTTCCAAAGAGGAACAAACTAGTATATAAGATCGTTGATACTAGAAATACCATACCAAATTAAATTGATTCTTGAGTATCTGAATTATCATTTATTTCTTTCTTTACTTGTATATATTATTTCTGGTGATATTATTGCATCACTAAGCGAGAAATGCTTAGCGATGGAATTGCTTCCTCGCAGTAATCAAGGTAAAACCAGATGGTATCGAGTGAGATTTTTGGAGTCCAGATCTGCAGAAGTGTCAGAAGAGTTCAAGATTGTCACCTCCTCAGCAATGCATGTAGATAGGGCTCATTTTATACATGTTATGTATATTGTTCATTCCTAGCACATTGTAAATTATTTGTATATCTTGTACAAAATAAACTCATGTAATTAACCTATGAATTATGAAAGCTATTCAAAGTAAGTATTTTAGTATGTGAATTGAATTTGAGTTATAATGAGATTATACTTGTGAATATTGAGATATTGAAAATCTAATGAGTTTTATGATAAATATGGATTATGTATTTATATTCATTATGTTTGAAAAATTTTTAGACTATTAAGTTTTAGAAAATTAGTATATATTGAAATTGTCTTTGGCAGTTCGGAAGAATCATTAGTCAAATTACAGTAGACACTTTGTCGGATTATCGTTAAAATTTTTGAAATTTCCAATTTAGTTAGATTTTGATAAAAGTAAAAATAGCCTAAATCTTCAATAAAGTTTTTGAATAAATAAATCAAGGACTGTAATGAAATCAGATAAAATAGAGTGCTCCGGCACACTGAGTGGCATAACTTGCTCGGCTACACTGTAGTCAGGTAAGGGGTGTCACATTTAGCGGTATCAGAGCACGGTTTAGGCGTTTCTGGACCTAGATAGATTGCATATCAGGCATTGCATTCATAAGAGTAGAGGTGACACTATTGCAGATCTGTATTTCCTGTTTATTTTAGGTTAAGGTATGGAATAAGAGAGTGAAGAGACAATGAGATAGCGAATGGAGATGAGAAAGAGACTGTATTTAAGATGAAAAAGGATAAGTACATAACTGTTTGAGGATAGGATTGAGACTAAGGAGAAAGTGAAGTAGGATAACACGGAAAGGTGAAGAAATAAAGAGGTAGTAGCTCCTTGGCTATTTACATTGGGTAAATTTCGAGGACGAAATTTAAATAAGAGGAGAAGAGTTGTAACACCCTCCCCGTAGCAACTCCGTACATTCTACTGTTACGGTGACCGGTGTCGGTCCGGACAGCTAGAACGTCCGGAAAAATATTTAAATTAAAGTGGGGAGACCATAATTAACTCAAATATTAATGAGAAAAATTTAGTAAAAATTTCAGAAATAAAATACAGTTAAGTCAAAAGAGCCGGTGCCCAAGCGATGGGTAACCAGAGGTAAGTTGCGGTTCTCGCAACGAGGAGCCCTAGACCCGGGGGAAAAATTATAAAATAATTTTTGGGACTCCAGAGAAGGGCTATTGAGGTTCCTATGGCATTAGAATGCCAAGAAAATACTTAGAAAAAATTTTCAATCGGTACAGACAATTTTGGCCCGTTAAGCCAAACGGAGGGCATTTTGGTCATTTCGCCTTGCGAGGTGATTTTTGGCCGACTTGTCCAGTTGAGTAAATAATTAATATGACATAAAATATGAATAAATATTACTAAAAATTAATGTGAAAATGAGTAGAGAAAAGAAGAAAAGAAAATGAAAGAAAAACCTAAATATGACATCACATGATGTCATTTGGAGGGCTTCCACCAATCACAACCTAATAAGGCAAATTAAAAAGAGAAAAAAATGACAAATGAAGACACAAAATTTCTGGTTCTTCTTCTTCATTTGGACGTGAATCTCTCCCTCTCCCTCCACCATTTTATCAAGCTTTGAACTTGATTTTCTCTTCATCCACTCACTAAAACACATAAGTCTCTTCATCAAAAATTAATCCCACACCTAGACAAAGCTTTTGGCAGCCTAGAAAAGGAAGGAAAGTGAAGTTTTAGCTTGAAGAAATCTGCCCTACAAGAGGTTAAAGTAAGGTTAGTGCTATCCTTTCACTCTCACTCCTTTAATCCTTAATAAAGCATCATTTTAAGTTAAGAAATTGTAAGAGTTTGAAGTAAGTTATATGTGTTAGGGCATCTTTAATTTTTGGCAGCCCTAAGGAAGGATGAGGTTGATTGTTTTAATGAATTTAGAATGGATAGAAATGATGTTTAAGGTATGAATATGCATGGATGTTGAATTAGTGTGCTAATTGAGGTTTATGGATAATTTAAATTGGACATTAGGGTTTTGAGAAGTGAAACTTGGATTTAGCTTATGGAATTGTGAAAGAATATTATAAGGGTCAATTAGTGACCATTTTAGGTATGTTGACCATGAATTGGACTGAAAAATAGTATAGCCAAGTGAATGTGTAGGCTGCCTTGTTAGTGCAGCAGAGGTACTGAAAATTCAGTCCACTTGCACAGCCATAACTTTGGCTGTGTAGGTCCAATTGATGTTTGGCCAATTGGACATGAAACTAGGCTTATAATGACACATTTTTGCTGAAGAAACCATGCTCAAAAGACCAAAGCAAGAGGACCAAAACTTGGCCCCAATCCGGATCCCCTGCAACAGCACCTGCAGAAATGACCAAATGAATAGTAACTGTTCATTTGGCCATAACTCACTGTAGATTTGGTCAATTGACCTGAAATTTTTACAACAACAAGTTAAGACATAGAAAAACAACTTTCATGAAGAAACCTACCCCAAATTATGACCAGAACCTAACCCAAATGGCAGTCACAGTTACTGTTCAAACCTACAACTCTGCAGATTTTCATTTGAGCAGCAATGTTTGGAGGACTATAACTCTCTCTAGAAAACTCGGATTTAGGCGATTCTTGAACCGATGGAAACCTAAGGTATGGTAGAACATTTCATAAGAAGAAAGTTAGACCAAATTATGAACTTAACTTGATCAAATTACTGACCAAAATTTGACCAAAAATCTGCGGACCAAAATCTCAGCATGAGCGATTGCGTGAACAGTAAACTTATTTTGGCCATAACTTGAGCTACAAAACTCCAAATGGAGTGATTCAAAAAAGGAAATTCAACTAGACAGAATAAGGAACAACTTTCATGTTTACCATTTCCTCAAATTCCCACTGTAAAAATAACAAATGGAACAGTAAAGATGAAGCACCAAATCTGAAAATTTTGTTCAATTAGCATTAAGCTTAGAAATGGTATTGGCAACCAATACCAATAAGTTTTAAATACAAAATGTGGTATGTTTGGGGTGTTAAAACCAATACACCTATTTTCTATCCAAAAGTCAACATTTTTGTTGACCAATGAGGTGAATAGTGACACCAAAACCAAAAATTGGCAATTTTGCCAAAATGACCTAAGCTTTGAGAAAGTGACCAAAACCAACAAGTTTTGAATACAAAATGTGGTATGTTGGGAGTACTAAAACCAATGTACCTATTGTTTATGCAAAAGTCAACATTTTAGTTGACTAATGAAGTGAATAGTGACATGAAAACTTGAAATAAGCTTGCAAATGGATTTGGTAATTGATTCCAACAAGTTTTAAATGCAAAATGTGGTACATCGGGAGTGTTAAAACCAATGTACCTATTGTCTATGCAAAAGTCAACATTTTTATTGATCAATGAGGTGAATAGTAATCAAAATGATTATTGAATTAAGATGAAGACCTAGAACTAATTCTAAGCTTAAATGCTTAGAATTGTATGACAAATATGGACTATGCATCCTTGTCAAAATTGTTAAAAAAGAAATTTAGGCCATAAATTTGAAATCCATGAAATATTCATGGATTACTTGAAACATGAAAAATAAGTCACCTAATTGATGTGAATAGATAGTTAGGGCATATATGCCCATCACAAATGGAATTCATAAAATATTAGTAACTCAACTTGAAATATAAAATTTGTAATTACATAAGTAGATTCTTGAATGTATAAATGAGAAAGGAAAAATGTTTTGAATACAATGGTACATGTGAACCATTGTTTAGAATTGGGATCAATATGAATAACATAATAAATGGATAAATAAACCATATTAATGTATGAATGAGACGTTAGTTCTCATTATTGTAAAGAGGAGAAGTATTTTGAGTACAATGGTATAAAAGGATAATTGATGTGAATTGTGATCATATAAATGATCAAATGAATGTATGAATTATGATTGAAATTTATCATGAAATAATGAAGTCATAAAGCACAATATATTAATATTTTAAAGTATCAAATGCCCTAGTATACCTAACAAGATTGGTTTGGATAGTTTGGCATGCCAATAGGGTATTGTTTTAGCAGTACTGTGAAAGGCTTTATGCCTGTATTCATGGCTTTATGCCCGTATTCATGACTTTTATGCCCGTATGCATGGCTTTTATGCCCGATTATGTGATATCATGGCTTTTTAGCCATACTGACTGCATACATGGTTAACGTTCTGCGTCCCATGGTATGACGGTCCGAGGCACCGCGGTGTCCAGTGCCAACGACCCGTTATCGATCGATCATCTAGTATAGATTACTTGGCGATCAATTAAAGTATTATTCAATTCAGATTAAGTTAAGTTAAGTATAATGAAAATCGATTACAATTAAATTAAGTATTGAATGAATAAGCAAAGAGATTAGCAAAAGAAACATAACAAAAATATAAATTGCAGAACTGCATGACTTGAAATACAATACAGATAGAATAAATTATATACTTGCTAGTATTACTGAAAAGTTATAAACTAAGCACTTCCAAAGAGGAACAAACTAGTATATAAGATCGTTGATACTAGAAATACCATACCAAATTAAATTGATTCTTGAGTATCTGAATTATCATTTATTTCTTTCTTTACTTGTATATATTATTTCCGGTTATATTATTGCACCACTAAGCGAGAAATGCTTAGCGCGATGGAATTGCTTCCTCGCACAGTCAAGGTAAAACCAGATGGTATCGATCGAGATTTTTGGAGTCCAGATCTGCAAAAGTGTTAGAAGAGTTCAAGATTGTCACCTCCTCAGCAATGCATGTAGATAGGGCTCATTTTATACATGTTATGTATATTGTTCATTCCTAGCACATTGTAAATTATTTGTATATCTTGTACAAAATAAACTCATGTAATTAACCTATGAATTATGAAAGCTATTCAAAGTAAGTATTTTAGTATGTGAATTGAATTTGAGTTATAATGAGATTATACTTGTGAATATTGAGATATTGAAAATCTAATGAGATTTCTGAGAAATCTGGATACTGTATTGAGATACATTATGTTTGAAAATTTTTGAGACTATTAAGTTTGAGAAATTGAGTATATATTGAAATTGTCTTTGGCAGGTTCAGAAGAACTGTTAGTCCAAATTACAGCCGACACTTTGTCGGATTATCGTTAAAATTTTTGAAATTTCCAATTTAGTTAGATTTTGATAAAAGTAAAAATAGCCTAAATCTTCAATAAAGTTTTTGAATAAATAAATCAAGGACTGTAATGAAATCAGATAAAATAGAGTGCTCCGGCACACTGAGTGGCATAACTTGCTCGGCTACACTGTAGTCAGGTAAGGGGTGTCACATTTAGGCAGCTCAATTGGTAAGAGGCGAAGCAAATCCGTGAGGTGATATGGGTTCGAATCCTAGCTCTGCAGGGTGAAGGGATTGAACTCCACCAAAGCGGACAGTACCGATTTGAGTTGCATCGCCGGCCTCTAGAGGGATACGCCGGCAAGATGGCCACCCAGAGAGGGGCTTGAGCTGGGGCCCGCTAAGTCGGGGTGTGACATATTCATTCATTATGTTATTCATATTGATCACAATTCTAAACAATGGTTCACATGTACCATTGTATTCAAAACATTTTCCTTTCTCATTTATACATTTAAGAATCTACTTTTGTAGTCACAATTTTATATTTCAAGTTGAGATATTAATATTTTATGAATTCCATTTGTGATGGGCATATAAGCCCTAACTATCTATTCACATCAATTAGGTGACTTATTTTTCATGTTTCAAGTAATCCATGAATATTTCATGGATTTCAAATTTATGGTCTTAATTTCCTTTTAACAATTTTGACTAAGATACATAGTCCACATTTGTCATAGAATTCTAAGCATTTAAGCTTAGAATTGGTTCTAGGTCTTCATCTTAGTTTGTTACTCATTTTGATTACTATTTACCTTACTAGTCAACCAAAATATTGACTTTTTCATACTTAAGGGATATGTTAATTCTAATTACACCAAGATCCCACATTTTGAGTTTTACATTTGCTAGTATTAATTGCCAATTGCAATTTAAAGTCCCCTAGATGCATTTCTAATTTCAAATTTTGAATTTCAAGTTTTGGTGTCACTATTTACCTCATTGGTCAACAAAAATGTTGACTTTTGGATAGAAAATAGGTGTATTGGTTTTAACACCCCAAACATACCACATTTTGTATTTAAAACTTGTTGGAATTGATTGCCATTACCATTTCTATGCTTAAAACCAAAAGGGCAGAATTTTCAATTTTTGAAGCCTAAATTTACTGTTCCATTAAGCCCTGTTGCAGTGGGAATTTGAGGAAATAGTAAACATGAAAGTTGTTCCTTATTTTGTCTAGTTGAATTTCTTTTTTTGAATCACTCCATTTGGAGTTTTGTAGCTCCAGATATGGTCCAAAAACCACAGCTGGCCGGATTGCCAAAACTGCAGAATTACCAAAAATACAGTAACATGAACAGTGGCTGTGACTGCCATTTGGGTTAGGTTCTGGCCATAATTTGGTATAGGTTTCTTCATGAAAGTTGTTTGTCTATGTCTTAGCTTGTTGCTGTAAAAATTTCAGGTCAATTGACCATTTCTACAGTGAGTTATAGCCAAATGAACAGTTACTGTTCATTTGGTCATTTCTGCAGGTGCTGTTGCAGGGTATCCGGATTGGGGCCAACTTTTGGTCCTCTTGCTTTAGTCTTTTGGGCATGGTTTCTTCAGCAAAAATGTGCCATTATCCAATTGGCCAAACACCAATTGGACCAACACAGCCAAAGATATGGCAGTCCAAGTGGACTGGAATCACAGCCACCCTGCTGCACTCATTAGGCAGCCCACCAATTCAGTTTGCATCACTCTAAATCTCTTCAAATTATGGTGAACTTGCCTCAAATGGTCACTAATTGACCATTAAAATGTTCTTTCACAATTTCATAAGCTAAATCCAAGTTTCACTCCCAAACCCTAGCTCATTTTCAAGGATTACACCAATTACCTTAGCACACCAATTCATCATACATATATATATATACCTTAAACATCATCTTTAGTCCAATCTAAGTCCATCAAAAACACTTAATCTGGTTCCTCCCTAGGGCTGCCGAAATTCATTGTATACATACACATAAATTCCATTCATTTAATTCACAAATTCTTGCTTATTTTAGGTCTCTAATCATGGAAAGAGAAAGATGTATGCATAATAGGCACTAACCTCTTGTAGGGCAGAATTTTCCCAAGCTTGACTTCACTTTCTTTTACTTTCTTCTCTTCTAATGGCTGCCCAAATTTAGCTCTAGTGATAAGGAAAATTTTTTTGTGAAGAGAGGGTGAGGTTTTGGTGTAGTTGGCTATGGAATCAAGCTCATTTGGAGCTTTAATGGTGGTTTTCCTCTTTTTGTTTTCTTTGGTGCGGGAATGAAATGAAGGGGCTGCTGCTTTCTTTAATTTTTTTGGCCATATTTATCTCTTTTTATTTGTTAATTAAATGTTTGTTTAAATGTGATTGGTGGTAGCTTTTTAAATGACATCATCATATGTCATAATTTGCTTTTTATTTCATTTTTCTTTTCTTTTCATCACTACTCATTTTTACTTCAATTTTTAGTAATATTATTTATATTTTAGACCATAATAATTATTTACTCAACTGGACAAGTCGGCCAAAAATCGTCTCTAAAGGCGAAATGACCAAAATGCCCTCCGTTTGGCTTAACGGGTCAAAATTGTCTGTACCGATTGAAAACTTTTTCTAAATATTTTCTTGGCATTCTAATGCCATAGGAATCTCAATGACCCTTCTCTGGAGTCCCAAAAATTATTTTATGAATTTTTTCCCGGGTCTAGGGCTCCTCGTTGCGAGAACCGCAGCTTACCTCTGGTTACCCATCGCTTGGGCACCGGCTCATTTGACCTGGTTGCATTTTATTTCTAAATTTTTTTTACTAAATTTTTCTTATTAATATTTGAGTTAATTATGGTTCCTCACTTTAGTTTAAATATTTTTCCAGAAGTTCTAGCTGTCCGGACCGACACCGGTCACCGGAACAGTAGACTGTGCGGAATTGCTACCGGGAGGATGTTACAAGAATTTTTAACAAAATATCAATGGACCTTTTTCTATTACACATAAATATATTATGTAAATGGAAAAGTGAAAATGCCTTTTATTAATAAAAGATGTACAAGATACATACTAAATGATATGCTCTAGGGCATACTACTAACAGTTGGCTCCTACTAGTTATTTATGGAGGTAGGTGTTGATCAAGATGGAATATGTTACTCCAAGTAAATAGGGATAAAATCCTATGTTCATTTAATTGTTCTTGATGGTTCAAGTTCTTGGCCAGGACAGATAGATTTAATCAGAAAAGAGTTTTTGATGAGAAAATCTTTTTAATCAAGAACTGGAATTAAAAGAGAACATAATATTCATAGCAAATGGAGTTTGACATAAACCATGACTCCAACTCAAATTGGGATTTTGTAACAGAGAGATTATAGTGCATGGTAACAAATGATTATAGGTTAATTTAAGGTAAACCTTATTATTAGTTAGGTGGCTATGGCATGCTATGCTAGGTGTTAACCATAGTCTATGAGGTACCTAAAATGATTTAGAGAAATAATTTATAGTAAGAAAGAGTTCTGATGATATTAAGTTTTGATATCATATCTCATTGCCAATTATTGATGAGCCTAGTGAGTCACACATATACACAAGTAATCACCAAGTTAAATGTGATTTAATTAATTAGTTAAAGAGTTTAATTGATTAATTAAGTAGGTTTGGTTTGCAATTAGATTGCAAAGTCCTTAGCATGGCTTGAAGCCAAATCTAGGTTATTGGATGTATAGTATAAGTTAAATTTATATTTACAGTGTTTAAATATGAATTTAATAATGAGAAATTAATTAATAAAAATTAATTAATTTATATTTAATATAAATTGATTAGAAGAAGAGAAATAATTATTTTGGGTTGAGAACTCAAAATTAAGACACAAGGGTATTTTGGTCATTTCACAGGGTGACATGTGGCACCATGAGATGGTGACACATGGCACTACACATAAGCTTGCCATTTGTCTTTTAATCATGTAAGATGATCAAAGTCAAGATTAAATCTAAGTTTGACACTTGGCACAATGTGATTGGGTCAATTAAACTAAGAGCCAATCAGAAGATGACATGTGGTGAGGGTTTTTAGTGTTGACCTAGCTGTATAAGGGAAAGGATCAAAGAACAAAAATAAGCTGCTATTTCTTTCATATGTGCTGCCATCCTTGGAGACCTATTCCTCTCTTCTTCTTTATCTTTCATCAATTCAAAGAGAATTACCAACATTCTCTTGAATTAAAATTGCTAGAAATTATTTTTAGTTTCCTATATGCATCTATAACATCTCTAAAGGCAAAACCTTAATTTCTAATTGATTAGAAAGGCTTGAGAAGCTGTTCAAGGTGCTGCCAATGGTGATCTTGATGTGGACAAGCTAGAGGGACAACATCTAGTGTCCTAGGTACTTCACAAAGGTACCAAACACAACTACAGTGCATCAAAAGGTTAGTGCACATGTTCTTGATTTAATCTAGGGTTTTAATGAATTAATCTGTTAATTCTAAAATCTTAAATGGCAAATGTAGATCCAAAAATATATTTAAATTACTTTAATATGCTGTTTAACATTGAAATTAAATAGATAAATAATGAATCTTACATGATGCATGTGACCCTAGAAGAAAAATTTTGAATTCAATGATCTAAACTTATGTTTTTCATACTTCCGCTCCTTCATTAAACACTTTAAATATAAATTTAACTTATATTATATATCTAATAACTTAGATTTGGTTTCATGCAATGCTAGGGACTTTGCAATCTAATTGCAAACCAAACCTATTTAATTAATCAATTAAACTCTTTAACTAATTAATTAAATCACATTTAACTTGGTAATTACTTATGTATGTGTGTGACTCACTAGGCTCATCACTAATTGGCAATAAGATATGATATCAACTCTTAATATCATCATAACTCTTTCTTATCATAAATGATTTCTCTAAATCATTTTAGGTACCTCATAGATCATGGTTAACACCTAGCATAGCATGCCAAGGCCACCCAATCAGTAATAAGGTTTACCTTAAATGAACCTATAATCATATGTTACCATGTACTAGAATCTCTCTATTACAAAATCCCAATTCGAGCTGGAGTCATGGTTTATTTCGAACCCCATTTGCTATGAATATTATGTTCTCTTTTAATTCCAGTTCTTGATTAAAAAGATTTTCTCTTCAGAAACTCTTTTCTGATTAAATCTATCTGTCTTGGCTAGGAACTTAAAGCATTAAGAACAATTAAATGAACATAAGATTTTATCCCTATTTACTTAGGGTAACAGATTCCATCTTGATCAACACCTATCTCCATATATAACTAGTAGAAGCCAACACATGTCTATATATCCATACACAGTATAAATATGAAAGCAGTATCAAACTCAAACCACCTATATACAAGATAATTGTGCTAACTCAGGTCTAAATATTATATGCACTGATATAATTTATGATAATGCATTGACAAGAGTAAACTCCATGTGCTTGTTATAAATGTCACTTGTTCGGCCTACTTATCATGCATAAGTGCCTATCATGTTTGTTATATGGTATGAGACTCACCATTCCATCTTATTTATATCTCATATAAATACATTGGGAACAAACATGAATACAATCTTTCTAGATAAGTCATGTCCTATGTGAAGTATCCTCGATTGTGAACCAATTTATGATACTTTGTGCTAGAAATACAGTCACTCATATTCTTAACAACTTAAGAATAGAATTTCTAACAAAATATCAATGAACCTTTTCTATTACACATAAATATCTTATGTAAACGAAAAAGTGGAAATGCCTTTTATTAATAAAAACATGTACAAGATACATACTAAATGATATGCTGTAGGACATACTACTAACAATCTCCCACTAGCACTAGAGCCATTCATTACAATATCTTAGACCCATCTTCTGAAGATGTCGGTCTAGCTGAGTCTGTAACATAGGCTTAGTGAATGGATCGGCTGGATTTTCAACTGATGCTATTTTCTGCATGGCTATATAGCCTTGCCCAACTATTTCTCTGATAATGTGGTAGTGCTTTTCTATGTGTTTGGACTTCTAGTGAGACCGGGGTTCCTTAGCTTGTATGACTGCTCCATTGTTATCACAGTAGAGTGGAACTGCTGACTCAATGGAAGAAACTACTGCAAGTTCTGTCACAAACTTCTTTATCCAAACAGCTTCCTTTGTAGCATCTGATGCAACAATATACTCAGCCTCGGTAGTGGAATCTATAGTCGTGCTCTGTTTGGAACTCTTCCAACTAACTGCACCTCCATTACAAATGAACACATACCCAGAGGTAGGCTTTCTATCATCGATATCTGATTGGAAATTAGAATCAGTATAACCATCCAATTGCAAGTCTCCACCTCCATAAATCAAGAATAAATCCTTAGCTCTTCTCAAGTACTTTGATAAGTGCATAATTTATTAATTTTACTCCCATCACATTTAGTGTTTTAAAAGTATTTTTATGTTTAATTCAGTTGGTTAAGTATAGTTATCTATTAGGCACATGTTTAGAGAGTTGTTGAAATAATTGTGTTAAATGGAGAAATTTGACTCTTGCTGTATTTTTCAGGGTTTTGGTGAAGTTCCAGAGAAATATAGTGTGGAAGAAAGCTTGAAAAGGTCGAAGGATTGAGAAGCATTGTTGATACAAAGTACACAGGCCGTGTAATCATAACCAGAGACCCGTGTGACTTTCTGCCAGAAGAAATCTAGAAGAACTGAGGAAGAAACAAAGTACACGGGCCGTGTAAATTGACCCGTGTAAATCCTGGAGACCCGTGTAAATTTTTGTGCCCATGCGAAACATGCCCATTAGCTCTAGTAAGTTACACGGTCCTGGGCCGTGTAGTGATACACGGGCCGTGTATCCGTCGATAGTCAGATTCCTAATTTTGCTCCAATTGCAGTTTTTGACAGAGACCCTAACCCTAGACCATTTATTAAAAATAGAAGCGTTAGCAGCCGACTCAAGGGGATCGAGATCCGCAATCAGAGACACCTCCAAATCGATTCAGCAACCTCTCCATTCATCATTTAGAATTCTTCTTTAGTTTTTCTTTTATTTTTTTGTAAGCCATGAGTGGCTAAGTTTTTCATTCAGTTTAAGGGATTCAAGTTCTTTTGCTTGATTTGTGAGAACAGGTTCTTAATTTAATTAATTTCTTTTTGAATATCTATTGTTTTTCTAATTTATTTGTCTTTGATCTATTGAATGATTTGCTAAAAAGGCCTATTAGTTGATTGTTTGATGAGATTAATTGCTAGTTCATCTTCATAATCCGTAATTGTTGTGTAAGATTGAACATAAGTAGCAATTAGGTTTTATTGATTATGATCCCAGTTTTCAATAATAACCTAAGGAAATAATAGGATGGATTAAATGATTTATGCTTTATAAATTGTTGTTCAGCTTAACTACTTCCTTTTCTTAAAGCAGCTATTAATTTGATGAGGATTGCTTAATACCAACTCAATTAATAATTATAGTTAATAAGAGTGCTGGGCTCGAATTAATGAGTATAGGGAAGTTAGGGGGTTTGCCTCGCTTGTTTGGTAAATCTACGTTAAGTATTCAAGAAGAGATAATTGCATTTCTTTTATCTATGATCAAATCAATGCATTGGAATGAGAATTACCTTGGACTGAAGCTTGTTTAAATTGAGATTTTTATATTTAGTTCTTGAATTTCTACTTTCTACTAATTTTGTGTTTCAAAACTCACCACATTACACAAGTGCATGAAAATCCAATAATTCAGTCTCTAGGGTTCGACCTGGACTTACCGTTTGCTACTGAAAATATTTTATAGTTAGTAATTCCAGTTAATTTAATTTATAGTGGATTCAACATGAAGGAGCGAAAGTATGAAAAACACAAGTTTATACCATTGAATTCAAAAATTTTCACCTAGGGTCACATGCATCATGCAAGATTTATTTTTATCTATTTGATTTCAATAATAAACAACATATTAAAACTCTTTTAATATGTTTTTAGATCTGTATTTGCCATTTAAGATTTTAAAATTAATCAGATTAATTTTACAACCCTAGATTAAATCAAGAACAAATACACAAACCTCTTGATGCACTGCAGTGTATTTGTGCCTTTGAGATTCGTTTTCAGGATATCAGATGTTGTCCCTCTAGCTTGTCCACACCAAGAACACCTATGACAGCCCTTGAATAGCTTCTAAAGCTTTTTCTATTAATTAGAAAATCAAGTTATGCCTTTTAAGAGATTAAAGATGTAAACAGGACACTAGAAATGATTTCTAGTATTTTTAATTCAAGAGATTGTTTGCTAATCTCTTGGAAATTGGTGAGAGATAAAGAAGAAGAGAGGGAGAGCTTCAAAGTGGCAATACAAATGAGAGCAGCAGCTGGTTCTATTTTTTTTTTCTTCATAACAACACTTATATAGCCAGGTTAACACATTAAACCCAAGCCACATGTCACCTTCTGATTGGTTCTAGGTTTAATTAACCCAATCACATTGTGCCAAGTGTCAAACCTATATTTAATCTTAATTTTAATCATCTTACATGATTCAAAGATATTTGGCAAGCTTATGTGCAATGCCATGTGTCACCATCTCATGGTGCCACATGTCACCCTGTGAAATGACCAAAATGCCCCTATGTGTTAATTTTGAGTTTTTAACCCAAAATAATTATTTCTCTTCTTCTAATCAATTTATATCAATTTTAAATAAATTAATTAATCTTTATTAATTAATTTTTCATTAACTAAATTCATATTTAAACACTTTAAATATAAATTTAACTTATACTGCACATCCAATAATCTAGATTTGGTTTCAAGTCATGCTAGGGACTTTGCAATCTAATTGCAAATCAAACCTATTTAATTAATCAATTAAACTCTTTAATTAATTAATTAAATCATATTTAATTAGTGATAACTTGTTTATGTGTGTGACTTACTAGGCTCATTACTAATCGGCGATGAGATATGATATCAACTCTTAATATCATCATAACTCTTTCTTACCATAAATGATTTCTCTAAATCATTTTATGCACCTCATAGACCATGGTTAACACCTAGCATAGCATGCTATGGCCTCCCAATTAGTAATAAGATTTACCTTAAATGAACCTATAATCATATGTTACCATGCACTGGAATCTCTCTGTTACAAAATCCCAACTCAAGCTGGAGTCATGGTTTATGTCAAACTCTATTTGCTATGAATATTATGTTCTCTTTTAATTCCAGTTCTTGATTAAAAAGATTTTCTCATTAGAAACTCTTTTCTGATTAAATCTATCTGTCCTGACCAGGAACTTGAAACATCAAGAACAATTAAATGAACATAGGATTTTATCTCTATTTACTTAGAGGGACAGATTCCATTTTGATCCACCTACCTCCATATATAACCAGTAGGAGCCAACACATGCCCATATACCCATACACAGTAAAAGTATGAACGCAGTATCAAACTCAAACTATCTATACATAAGATAACTGTGCTATCTCAGGTCTAAAGATTATATGCACTGATATGATTTATGACAAAACATTGACAAGAGTAAACTCCATGTGCTTGTCATACGTGTCACTAGTTCAGCCTACTTATCTTTTGTAAGTGCCTATCATGTTTGTCATATGGCATGAGACTCACCATTCCATCTTATTTATATCTCATATAAATAACTTGGGAACAAACATGAATACAATCTTTCTGGATAAGTCATGTCCTTATTATGAAGTATCCTTGATTGTGAACCTATTTATGATACTTTGTACGAGAAACACTGTCACTCATATTCTTAACAGCTGAAGAATAGAATTTCTAACAAAATATCAATGGACCTTTTCTATTACACATAAATATCTTATGTAAACGGAAAAGTGGAAATGCCTTCTATTAATAAAAACATGTACAAGATACATACTAAATGATATGCTCTAGGGCATACTACTAACATGACACCCATCAAGAATTTTAATGCTGTTGCTGGGGACTGAAGTTTATTTGATTTCGTGTTTTTGGTGTTAGATATTCTGTTATTAATTTTGTTTGTGAGTTGTTGCTATTTTCAGGTTTTTGAAAAAAAAAAAATTTAATTACGGTGTTACTATTCATTATTACTGTTCATTAAGAATTTTGGTTGAGTTTGGAGGGCGGCCCATACCTATTTTGAAGGAAACGATGCTCTGATCAAGACCAATCAATCCATAGGATTCCTTGGCCCCACCCTATTGAGGCCAAATTCTATTGTTTTCTAGGGTTTTGAGGCATTTTTTTTTGTTTTTACTTTGATTTCTTTTTGTTTATGACAAGAAATTCTCAATCTGGTGAGTTGATCTTTGATCCAGAAGTAGAAAAAATAGCTAAACAGTTGAGAAAATTGGCTAAGCAAGGTAGGCTAATTCCGAGTACATCTGAAGGAGTCCAATCTCTAAGGGAATCAAGTTTAGATTCGGATTCGGATTCAGATTCAAATTCTGAAAATGAGACCATGGCTGCTAGGACTTTTAAAGAGCTAGCTGCTCCTAATCTAAACCAATAGCCTTTGTGTATTCAATATCTTGCTTTAAATGTTGCTTTTGAGTTGAAATCTGGACTAATCCATTTGTTACCTAAGTTTCATGGTCTTGCAGGTGAGGATCCACATAAGCATTTAAAGGAATTTCATGTTATGTGTTCCAGCATGAAACCTCAAGGAGTCTCAGAGGATCAGATCAAGCTTCGAGCTTTCCCTTTCTCACTGGAGTGCATAGCTAAGGACTGGTTGTATTATCTTCCCTCTGGATCTGTCAACTCATGGAATGGGATGAAGTAGATATTTTTGGAGAAGTATTTTCCTTCTTCCCATGCCGCCAACATAAGAAAATAAATTTATGGAATTCGGCAGTACAATGGAGAGAGCTTGTATGAATATTGGGAACAATTTAAGAAGCTGTGCGCAAGCTGTCCCCATCATCAAATAAGTGAGCAGCTGTTAATTCAATATTTCTATGAGGGACTTCTACCAATGGATCGCAGTATGATAGATGTTGCTAGTGGAGGAGCTTTGGTTGACAAGACACCAGAAGAAGCAAAAAGGCTTATTGCTAACATGGCAACAAATTCTCAACAGTTTGGAATGAGAATGGATCACTCACCCATGAAGGTTAATGAGGTAACTACATCTAACCTTGAGAAACAAATTTCTGATTTAACTTCTTTGGTGAGGCAGTTGCCTGTAGGAAACATGCAAACTGTTAAGGCAAGTGGAATTTGTTCGGGATCGGGTCATGCTACTGACATATGTCCTGTGTTACAAGAGGATGAGTCAATGCAACATGCTAATGCAGTAGGACATTATGGACAGCCACAACGTAGGTATGATCCCTATGCTAATACTTATAATCTAGGATGGAAAGATCATCCTAATCTGAGTTATGGGAATCAACCGGTGCAAAACTGATACCAACAGCAAAGACCACAAGTGAATCCACCTCCGTCTCCCTCAAATCAAGGTATGTCACTTGATGAAATTGTTAAAGCCTTAGCTAATAATACACAACAATTTCAACAGGAGACCAGAAATAGCATTCAAAACATAGAGAGGCAGATTGGTCAGTTAGCCTCATCTGTGAGTAAGCTGGAAGCTCAAGGTTCTGGAAAGCTCCCATCATAAACAATCATGAACCCCAGAGAAAATGCAAGTGCTATACTATTGCGAAGTGGGAAAGAAGTTGATAACCAAGCTCCACATGAGCCAAAGAAGAAGCAAGGAGAAAAAAAGTCTGAAGTTCCTGAAGTTGAGGTAAGTATTGGATCTAAATTGAATAAGGTTAATAATGCTTTTCTTCCTCCATTCCCATGTAGGTTGGCTAAAAATAAAAAAGAAGAACAAGAAAAAGAAATTTTAGAGACTTTCAGAAAGGTAGAGGTGAATATACCTTTACTTGATGCGATCAAACAAGTTCCCAAGTATGCTAAATTCCTTAAGGAACTATGCACTACAAAGCGCAAGTTGAGGAATAATGAGAAGATCAGTGTGGGGGAAAATGTGTCGATTCAGCAAAAATTACCCACTAAGTGTAAGGATCTAGGTTCGTTTTCTATTCCCTGCAGAATAGGTGATTCTAAATTTGAACATGCAATGGCAGATTTAGGAGCATCTATTAATGTTATGTCAAATTTAGTTTTTCAAACCTTAAATTTGGGTCCTTTGAAAGAAACCAGTGTCATTATTCAGTTAGCTGATCGTTCTAATGCTTACCCATTGGGAGTAGTTGAGGATGTGCTGGTGCAGGTTGGAGAAATGATTTTTCCTACAGATTTTTACATTCTGAATATGCAATATAGTGTTCCCACATCAAAGTCATCTTTGATTTTGTTTGGAAGACCTTTCCTAAAAATTGCCAAGACAAAAATTGATGTGGATGATGGTACCCTAACTATGGAGTTTGATGGAGAGACTATCAAATTTAATATTTTTGATGCCATGAAGTATCCTACTGATGATCATTCTGTGTTTTCTATTGATGTTATTGATACAATTGTGCAGGATGTTTTTGAGTTAAATATGGAGGATGACTTAGAAGTGGTGATTAGTCAAGGAATTCAAGAAATCAATACCAATCAACTATTAAGTGTCGAGGTTCAAGAGGCAGTAATGGCATTGTAGTCATTACCTCTTGCTCCAAAAAGGTATGAAGTATCAAAGATTGACTTACCTGTATCTCACACAAAATTATTACCTTCTGTGGTGCAGGCACAAACTCTTGAACTCAAGCCTTTACCTGAGCATTTAAAGTATGTTTACTTGGGAGACAATGAGACACTTCCAGTTATCATCTTAAGTAATTTAACAAAGATTCAAGAAGACAGATTGACTATGTCACACCTTACCCCTCTATAAGGCATAACATGATATCGTAGAATACCTAATGAACTACTGAACTTCACCTACCGATAACTCATTAAGTACCCTATAAGGGATTTTACGACAATTTTCTTACTTTTATAAGTGGTGAGCATTTTCTAATAGGTATTAAAATTATTTATTCAAAGTTGAAAACTAGTTAAAATATTTTGCCCATTTTATTTTTTCATAAATTTTATAAAAATTTTGGCAGAGTGCCGTCTGTATTTTGAGAAAACAGTTCTTCAAATACCTATAAAAAGCACTTTTAATAATTTATCTCAACAATTTCAACAACTCCACAACAATCCCAACCAATTTCTCAAGTTTCAAAATTCAACAATCATCATTTCTCAATTTCCAAAAATTCAGTAATCATTAAGATACTATCAATCAATTTCATTCAAATTAAAATTAAATGTTTCCATCCATATTTCATTAAAGATAAAACAATTTATATACATCATACTAAAAATTTACATTAGGAAAATCCAAACTAAAATTTATTACAAACTTTATATAAACTTTATACAAACTGCTCAAGACTAGTTTTACATGTCTATACCTTTACATACATTACATACATCAAAATAAATTTCTACAGTCAGGGTATAAAATATACCCGATAACTTCAAAGCAGGTAGCTCCTCTGTCTCAGTAGCTCAATCTACTGCTCCTCTAGTCTCTATATCTGCGACAGCAATAACAGCTATCGCTGAGTACTAGGACTCAGTGGTGCACAACATACTAAAATAATCTTTATGTAGAATTTAAATCACATTTATTCAAAATTTGGATTGTACATGAGAATTAAATACAAAACATAAATTATAAGATTTTAATCCAAACAAGTTCATTTCGAGGTGTCAAAACCAATTTCATAAAACCCACAGTTATATCATGCCATTCGAAACAAATATAATCTCAATAGCCAGAGGCTAAGGAGAAGTCAAATCACAAGGCTAGCTAGCTCAAATATATGGATATCCATTCAATTTCTTCTTCTACTGGCACACACCTCAACACTTCAGCCAGAGAAGGAATCAAAATTCAAAACTGATTACCCCCACTAGTCATGCTAGTGAGGTGTTCAAATATATGGTCATGACACTGTGGTTTCAAAACTTATCTTAACAATTTACTAAATATTTATGCCATTTCAAATATACACAAATAACTTCCAACAAATTAAATCAAAAGCATCATAAATACTTCATCATAATAATGTCACAATTCGATATTTCAAATTATTCAAAACAATATACAGAAGATAATTTACAGAAATTATACGTTGTGCACAAACCTTATATGAGTTACCTTTTGGCCTTGACTCGACACCTCGGGTTCCTTCCCGGTATTCTTTTCCACTAAAACCCACAATTTCACAGTGTTTCAGTAACTTAGCATACATCCAAAAATAAATTTAAATTCACTTTTACCTAGCTCTAATGTGCTAAACTTGACGTTCTTTAAAATTTGTGTTTTGGGGTTACTATTCACGACACTTTTCAAGTCAATTTGTTGACTTTCTAAGGCTTAATAGGTATGGGAATTCCAACTTCACCCACATACCACATTTTGGTAACTAAATTTGTTGGTTTTGGTTGTTTACTCAAATTCTAAGTCTTTTAGGCAAATTTGCAAATTTTCAGTTTTGGTGTCTTATGTTTCACTGTTTCATTGGTTATTTTTTTGTTAGAATTTGGCAAAACTTTCTTCATAGAAAATGTTCCCTATTGTCTTAACTTTATTCTCCTTTTTGAATAACTCCATTTGGAGTTTTTTAGCTCAAGTTATAGCCATTTGAATCATGCCTGCTGGATTAGACTTAATCCAGATTTCTGGGCACCAAACTAGTTCTGGCAGTTTTAGGTCACCAAATTTGATGGCCAAATGACTTGGTTAAGGGCATAATTTGGATTTGTGTTCTTCATGAAAGTTTTAGATCTATATCTCAACTATCCACTAGTAAAATTGTAGGTCATTTAGACCTGCCTAGCCCAAGTTATGGCCAAATGAACAAACATTATTCATTTAGTCATTTTTGTACAGGTCAGACTGCAAAAATCCGGATTTGGTCAATTTATTCACTAGGTTTTGGTCACTTTTTAGGCATGATTCCTGAATGAAAATTGTGTCATTTTGTGTCTATTTTCATTCCCAATTGGCCTCACACTAATTGGACTTGTAAATTTTCATTTTTGGTGCCTCAAAGGGACCTTGGTCCTGCTGCCTGCAGAATGATCACATTTAATCCGAATTTAAACTCAATTCCAACACTTCCAACACACTTCATTTGGTCACAAATGACCATTTTTCATCTCAAACAAGGTCAAACACACCATTTGACCAATTCTCACATTTTTGTCTTTCAAACCCTTGGTGCCCAAAACCCTAAGTCATGCAAATGATTAATTCATACCCAATTTACTACACTAATTACATATTCAACCTTAATCAATGTCCAATTCATGTCTAATTTAAATTGAACATATCAAAAGTTCAAGGTACTATGGCTGGCCAAAATTTCCTCTCTTCCTAATCATGAAATGTTTTCCAATTTCTTCATATAATCTCATCCATTTCTACCCTAAATCAATCATGTATACTAAAAAGAAATGCTGGATTAGCTTACCTTAAGTGAATAGAATTTATATCTCCAATGTTAGTAGTATGCCCTAGAGCATATCATTTAGTATGTATCTTGTACATATTTTTATTAATAAAAGGCATTTCCACTTTTCCGTTTACATAATATATTTATGTGTAATAGAAAAGGTCCATTGATATTTTGTTAGAAATATTATTCTTAAGTTGTTAAGAATATGAGTGACAATATTTCTAGCACAAAGTATAATAAATAGGTTCACAATCGAGGATACTTCATAATAAGGACATGACTTATCCAGAAAGATTGTATTCATGTTTGTTCCCAAGTTATTTATGTGAGATATAAATAAGATGGAATGGTGAGTCTCATTCCATATAACAAACATGATAGGCACTTATAAATGATAAGTAGGCCGAACCAGTGACACTTATGACAAGCACATGGAGTTTACTCTTGTCAATGTTTTGTCATAAATCATATCAGTGCATATAATCTTTAGACCTGAGATAGCACAGTTATCTTGTATATAGGTAGTTTGAGTTTGATACTGCTTTCATACTTGTACTATGTATGGGTATATGGGCATGTGTTGGCTCCTACTAGTTATATATGGAGGTAGGTGTTGATCAAGATGGAATCTGTTCCTCTAAGTAAATAGAGATAAAATCCTATGTTCATTTAATTGTTGTTGATGTTTCAAGTTCCTGGCCAGGACAGATAGATTTATTCAGAAAAGATTTTCTGATGAGAAAATCTTTTAATCAAGAACTGAAATTAGAAGAGAACATAATATTCATAGCAATTTGAGTTTGAAATAAACCATGACTCCAGCTTGAGTTGGTATTTTGTAACAGAGAGATTCTAGTGCATGGTAACATATGATTATAGGTTCATTTAAGGTAAACCTTATTACTAATTGGGTGTCTATGGCATGCTATGCTAGGTGTTAACCATGGTCTATGAGGTGCATAAAATGATTTAGAGAAATCATTTATGGTAAGAAAGAGTTCTGATGATATTAAGAGTTGATATCATGTCTCATTGCCAATTCGTGATGAGCCTAGTAAGTCACACACATACACAAGTTATCACCTATTTAAATATGATTTAATTAATTGATTAAAGAGTTTAATTGATTAATTAAATAGGTTTGGTTTGCAATTAAATTGCAAAGTCCCTAGCATGACTTGAAACCAAATCTAGATTATTGGATGTGTAGTATAAATTAAATTTATATTTAAAGTGTTTAAATATAAATTTAATTAATGAGAAATTAATTAATAGAGATTAATTAATTAATTTATATTTGATATAAATTAATTAGAAGAAGAAAAATAATTATTTTGGGTTAAGAACTCAAAATTAAGACACAGGGGCATTTTGGTCATTTCACAATGTGACACGTGGCACCATGAGATGGTGACACATGGGATTACACATAAGCTTGCCAAATGTCTTTTAATCATGTAAGATGATTAAAATCAAGATTAAATATAGGTTTGACACTTGGCACAATGCGATTGGGTCACTCAAACCTAGAGCTAATCAAAGGGTGACATGTGGCAAGGGTTTAATGTGTTAACCTAGCTATTTAAGTGTGGTTATGAAAAGAAAAAATAACCAGCAGCCACTCCTCTCCTTTGTCACGTCACTTTGAGGCTTTTCATCTATTCTTCTTCACCTCTCATCAATTCAAAGAGAATAGCCATCAATCTCTTGAATTAAGAACACTAGAAATTGTTTCTAGTGTCCTGTTTACATCTCTAATCTCTTAAAAGGCAGAACTTTAATTTCTAATTAATAGAAAAGGCTTTAGAAGCTGTTCAAAGGCTGCCATAGGTGTTCTTGGTGTGGACAAGCTAGAGGGACAACATCTGGTGCCCTGAAGACGAATCTCAAAGGCGCAGACACGCTGCAGTGCATCAAGAGGTTAGTGTAATCGTTCTTGATTTAATCTAGGGTTCTAAAATTAATCTGATTAATTTTAAAATCTTAAAAGTCAAATAAAGATTCAAAAACATATTAAAAGAGTTTTAATATGTTGTTTATCATTAAAATCAAATAGATAAAAATAAATCTTGCATGATGCATGTGACCATAAATCTTGCATGATGCATGTGACCCTAGGTGAAAATTTTTGAATTCAATGGTATAAACTTGTGTTTTTCACGCTTCCGTTCCTTCAGGGGAGGCAACCTATATTCTTGGGATTCGCATCTATAGAGATAGAGCGAAAAGAATAATTGGTTTATCCCAAAGTCTATACTTGGAAAAGGTGTTAAAGAGGTTTAACATGCTTGATTCCAAGAGAGGATTGTTACCAGTGAGACATGGTATCCATCCTTCTAAAGAGATGTCTCCAAAGACACCTGAAGAAAGAGATAAGATGGCCAGGATTCCATATGCTTCGGCTATTGGAAGTTTAATGTATGCAATGTTGTGTACTAGGCGGATATCGCATATCTTGTTAGTTTGACTAGCGGTATCAATCCAATCGAGGTTTGGAACACTGGATAGCTATCAAGAATATCCTTAAGTACTTGAGAAGAACAAAGGATTTATTCTTGATTTATGGAGGTGGAGACTTTCAAATGGATGTTTATACTGATTCTGATTTCCAATAAGATATCTATGATAGAAAGACTAACTATGGATATGTCTTCATTTGTAATGGAGGTGCGATCGGTTGGAAGAGTTCCAACAGAGCACGCATCGCAGATTCCACTACAGAGGTGAGTATATTCTCGCATCGATGTCGCAAAGGAAGTCATTTGGATAAAGAAGTTCGTGATGTAACTTAAAGTAGTTCCTTCCATTGAGTCAGTTCCACTACATTGTGACAATAATGGAGCGATCATCTGAGCTAAGGAACCAAGGTCTCACCAGAAATCCAAACACATAGAAAGGCGCTACCACATTATCAGAGAAATAGTTGGGCGAGGCGATGTAGCTATGCAGAAAATAGCATCAACTGAAAATCCAGCTAATCCATTCACTAAGCCTATGTCATAGACTTAGTTAGACCGACATCTTGAGAAGATAGGTCTAAGATATTGTAATGAATGGCTCTAGTGCTAGTGGGAGATTGTTAGTAGTATGCCTTAGAGCATATTATTTAGTATGTATCTTGTACATATTTTTATTAATAAAAGGCATTTCCACTTTTCCGTTTACATAATATATTTATGTGTAATAGAAAAGGTCCATTGATATTTTGTTAGAAATATTATTCTTAAGTTGTTAAGAATATGAGTGACAATATTTCTAGCACAAAGTATAATAAATAGGTTCACAATCGAGGATACTTCATAATAAGGACATGACTTATCCAGAAAGATTGTATTCATGTTTGTTCCCAAGTTATTTATATGAGATATAAATAAGATGGAATGGTGAGTCTCATTCCATATAACAAACATGATAGGCACTTATAAATGATAAGTAGGCCGAACCAGTGACACTTATGACAAGCACATGGAGTTTACTCTTGTCAATGTTTTGTCATAAATCATATCAGTGCATATAATCTTTAGACCTGAGATAGCACAGTTATCTTGTATATAGGTAGTTTGAGTTTGATACTGCTTTCATACTTGTACTATGTATGGGTATATGGGCATGTGTTGGCTCCTACTAGTTATATATGGAGGTAGGTGTTGATCAAGATGGAATCTGTTCCTCTAAGTAAATAGAGATAAAATCCTATGTTCATTTAATTGTTGTTGATGTTTCAAGTTCCTGGCCAGGACAGATAGATTTATTCAGAAAAGATTTTCTGATGAGAAAATCTTTTAATCAAGAACTGAAATTAGAAGAGAACATAATATTCATAGCAAATGGAGTTTGACATAAACCATGACTCCAGCTTGAGTTGGGATTTTGTAACAGAGAGATTCTAGTGCATGGTAACATATGATTATAGGTTCATTTAAGGTAAACCTTATTACTAATTGGGTGGCTATGGCATGCTATGCTAGGTGTTAACCATGGTCTATGAGGTGCATAAAATGATTTAGAGAAATCATTTATGGTAAGAAAGAGTTCTGATGATATTAAGAGTTGATATCATGTCTCATTGCCAATTCGTGATGAGCCTAGTAAGTCACACACATACACAAGTTATCACCTATTTAAATATGATTTAATTAATTGATTAAAGAGTTTAATTGATTAATTAAATAGGTTTGGTTTGCAATTAAATTGCAAAGTCCCTAGCATGACTTGAAACCAAATCTAGATTATTGGATGTGTTGTATAAATTAAATTTATATTTAAAGTGTTTAAATATAAATTTAATTAATGAGAAATTAATTAATAGAGATTAATTAATTAATTTATATTTGATAGAAATTAATTAGAAGAAGAAAAATAATTATTTTGGGTTAAGAACTCAAAATTAAGACACAGGGGCATTTTGGTCATTTCACAATGTGACACGTGGCACCTTGAGATGGTGACACATGGGATTACACATAAGCTTGCCAAATGTTTTTTAATCATGTAAGATGATTAAAATCAAGATTAAATATAGGTTTGACACTTGGCACAATGCGATTGGGTCACTTAAACCTAGAGCTAATCAAAGGGTGACATGTGGCAAGGGTTTAATGTGTTAACCTAGCTATTTAAGTGTGGTTATGAAAAGAAAAAATAACCAGCAGCCACTCCTCTCCTTTGTCACGTCACTTTGAGGCTTTTCATCTATTCTTCTTCACCTCTCATCAATTCAAAGAGAATAGCCATCAATCTCTTGAATTAAGAACACTAGAAATTGTTTCTAGTGTCCTGTTTACATCTCTAATCTCTTAAAAGGCAGAACTTTAATTTCTAATTAATAGAAAAGGCTTTAGAAGCTGTTCAAAGGCTGCCATAGGTGTTCTTGGTGTGGACAAGCTAGAGGGACAACATCTGGTGCCCTGAAGACGAATCTCAAAGGCGCAGACACGCTGCAGTGCATCAAGAGGTTAGTGTAATCGTTCTTGATTTAATCTAGGGTTCTAAAATTAATCTGATTAATTTTAAAATCTTAAAAGGCAAATAAAGATTCAAAAACATATTAAAAGAGTTTTAATATGTTGTTTATCATTAAAATCAAATAGATAAAAATAAATCTTGCATGATGCATGTGAACATAAATCTTGCATGATGCGTGTGACCCTAGGTGAAAATTTTTGAATTCAATGGTATAAACTTGTGTTTTTCACGCTTCCGTTCCTTCAGGGGAGGCAACCTATATTCTTGGGATTCGCATCTATAGAGATAGAGCGAAAAGAATAATTGGTTTATCCCGAAGTCTATACTTGGAAAAGGTGTTAAAGAGGTTTAACATGCTTGATTCCAAGAGAGGATTGTTACCAGTGAGACATGGTATCCATCCTTCTAAAGAGATGTCTCCAAAGGCACCTGAAGAAAGAGATAAGATGGCCAGGATTCCATATGCTTCGGCTATTGGAAGTTTAATGTATGCAATGTTGTGTACTAGGCCGGATATCACATATGCTGTTAGTTTGACTAGCAGGTATCAATCCAATCCAGGTTTGGAACACTGGATAGCTATCAAGAATATCCTTAAGTACTTGAGAAGAACTAAGGATTTATTCTTGATTTATGGAGGTGGAGACTTGCAATTGGATGGTTATACTGATTCTGATTTCCAATCAGATATCGATGATAGAAAGTCTACCTCTGGATATGTGTTCATTTGTAATGGAGGTGCAGTCAGTTGGAAGAGTTCCAAACAGAGCACGACTGCAGATTCCACTACAGAGGCTGAGTATATTCTTTGCATCGAATCTCGCAAAGGAAGCTATTTGGATAAAGAAGTTCGTGACAGAACTTACAGTAGTTCCTTCCATTGAGTCAGCAGTTCCACTACACTGTGACAATAATGGAGCAGTCATACAAGCTAAGAAACCAAGGTCTCACCAGAAATCCAAACACATAGAAAGGCGCTACCACATTATCAGAGAAATAGTTGGGCGAGGCGATGTAGCTATGCAGAAAATAGCATCAACTGAAAATCTAGCTAATCCATTCACTAAGCCTATGTCATAGACTTAGTTAGACCGACATCTTGAGAAGATAGGTCTAAGATATTGTAATGAATGGCTCTAGTGCTAGTGGGAGATTGTTAGTAGTATGCCTTAGAGCATATTATTTAGTATGTATCTTGTACATATTTTTATTAATAAAAGGCATTTCCACTTTTCCGTTTACATAATATATTTATGTGTAATAGAAAAGGTCCATTGATATTTTGTTAGAAATATTATTCTTAAGTTGTTAAGAATATGAGTGACAATATTTCTAGCACAAAGTATAATAAATAGGTTCACAATCGAGGATGCTTCATAATAAGGACATGACTTATCCAGAAAGATTGTATTCATGTTTGTTCCCAAGTTATTTATATGAGATATAAATAAGATGGAATGGTGAGTCTCATTCCATATAACAAACATGATAGGCACTTATAAATGATAAGTAGGCGAACGGTGACACTTATGACAAGCACATGGAGTTTACTCTTGTCAATGTTTTGTCATAAATCATATCGGTGCATATAATCTTTAGACACGAGATAGCATGATTATCTTGTATATAGGTAGTTTGAGTTTGATACTGCTTTCATACTTGTACTATGTATGGGTATATGGGCATGTGTTGGCTCCTACTAGTTATATATGGAGGTAGGTGTTGATCAAGATGGAATCTGTTCCTCTAAGTAAATAGAGATAAAATCCTATGTTCATTTAATTGTTGTTGATGTTTCAAGTTCCTGGCCAGGACAGATAGATTTATTCAGAAAAGATTTTCTGATGAGAAAATCTTTTAATCAAGAACTGAAATTAGAAGAGAACATAATATTCATAGCAAATGGAGTTTGACATAAACCATGACTCCAGCTTGAGTTGGGATTTTGTAACAGAGAGATTCTAGTGCATGGTAACATATGATTATAGGTTCATTTAAGGTAAACCTTATTACTAATTGGGTGGCTATGGCATGCTATGCTAGGTGTTAACCATGGTCTATGAGGTGCATAAAATGATTTAGAGAAATCATTTATGGTAAGAAAGAGTTCTGATGATATTAAGAGTTGATATCATGTCTCATTGCCAATTCATGATGAGCCTAGTAAGTCACACACATACACAAGTTATCACCTATTTAAATATGATTTAATTAATTAATTAAAGAGTTTAATTGATTAATTAAATAGGTTTGGTTTGCAATTAAATTGCAAAGTCCCTAGCATGACTTGAAACCAAATCTAGATTATTGGATGTGTAGTATAAATTAAATTTATATTTAAAGTGTTTAAATATAAATTTAATTAATGAGAAATTAATTAATAGAGATTAATTAATTAATTTATATTTGATATAAATTAATTAGAAGAAGAAAAATAATTATTTTGGGTTAAGAACTCAAAATTAAGACACAGGGGCATTTTGGTCATTTCACAATGTGACACGTGGCACCATGAGATGGTGACACATGGGATTACACATAAGCTTGCCATTTTTTTTTTAATCATGTAAGATGATTAAAATCAAGATTAAATATAGCTTTGACACTTGGCACAATGTGATTGGGTCACTTAAACCTAGAGCTAATCAAAGGGTGACATGTGGCAAGGGTTTAATGTGTTAACCTAGCTATTTAAGTGTGGTTATGAAAAGAAAAATAACCAGCAGCTACTCTTCTCCTTTGTCACGCCACTTTGAGGCTTTTCATCTATTATTCTTCATCTCTCATCAATTCAAAGAGATTAGCCATCAATCTCTTGAATTAAGAACACTAGAAATTGTTTCTAGTGTCCTGTTTACATCTCTAATCTCTTAAAAGGCAGAACTTGAATTTCTAATTAATAGAAAAGGCTTTAGAAGCTGTCCAAGGGCTGCCATAGATGTTCTTGGTGTGGACAAGCTAGAGGGACAACATCTGGTGTCCTGAAGACGAATATCAAAGGCGCAGACATGCTGCAGTGCATCAAGAGGTTAGTGTAATCGTTCTTGATTTAATCTAGGGTTGTAAAATTAATCTGATTAATTTTAAAATCTTAAATGGAAAATACATATCCAAAAACATATTAAAAGATTTTTAATATGTTGTTTATCATTGAAATCAAATAGATAAAAATAAATCTTGCATAATGCATGTGACCCTAGGTGAAAATTTTTGAATTCAATGGTATAAACTTGTGCTTTTCACACTTCCGTTCCTTCATCGAATTCTTCAAACTTGGCTTGATTTACTTACTACCTATCTTCTTATCAAAGTTCAAACATAAATTTTAGTTAAGGGATGTAGGGATTTCATGGCAAAATTTAGGGTTTAAGAGAGCTTTAGGTGGGTTTCAATGGAGGCTTTATGAGAGAAATGAAAGAGATAGGAGAGGGAGAGAGAGGGTAGACGGGTTGAATGGAAAAGAAGACCAATTTTTTTTTCTTAATTTGTCTTTTAATTGTTAGAAATTATCCCAAAATTTCAAATTTTAAAAATAAAAATTTATTGCATCATGCTTATGTCATGCATGATGTCATAACTTTTTCAACTTTTCTTTTTCTTTTTCTTTTTTTTTTCATTTATTTTTCCATTAGTTCTTTAATTTAATTTCTGCCTCCAAAATTTTCTTTTATCCAATTTTATTTGACAGTTAGGTCAGGAGTCAGCTCTCGGGGTCAATTGACCAAATTGCCCCTCCCTAGTTCGATCCAGTTTGCAAATAATTCAATATTTCTTTCAGATCCCTGACCTAATTATTTGACCTACTTAACAATTCTTTTTTGTGATTTTCTCTTTTCCACTATGTTTGTAATGGTCCTAAGGACCGCAGTGTCACATTTTACGGTTCGAAATTCGAGTTTAAATTGACCTCGTAATCCTTCCTAAGGAGGTCACCCATTGCTGTGACTCTCAGCTCGTTTAACTTCTTATGTTATGTTTTTCTTATTTATACTTAACTAATTGACAATTACTAATTATTTGTATTTATGGCTTATTTAGTTGTCTTAAGTGTGGTTCTAATCCCCTTAATAGTCCAGACCGACACCGATCACCAAAATAGTGAAATGTACCAGGATATGCAAATAGGGGTGTTACAGACTAGGGTTCTGAGACTACACAAGGAAGCAATTGAATGGACAATAGCTGACATCAAAGGTATAAGCCCATCAGTGTGCATGCACAAGATTTTACTTGAGGATGAGGCTAAACCAAGTAGAGAAAGTCAAATGAGGTTGAACCCACAGATGATGGAAGTTGTGAAGAAGGAGATTTTAAAGCTACTGGATACAGGAGTTATTTACCCAATTTCATATAGCAAATGGGTAAGTCCAGTACAAGTAGTGCAAAAAAAATCAGGAGTCACTATGGTAACAAATCAAGATAATGAACTTGTTCCAACAAGGATTCAGAGTGGATGGCGAATGTGCATAGACTACTGTAAGCTGAATTCAACAACAAGGAAGGACCACTTCCCACTTCCATTCATTATCAGATACTTGAGCGATTAGTAGTTAAGTCTTATTTATGCTTTATTGATGGCATTTCTGGATATAATCAAATTGTGATTGCACCGGAGGATCAAGAAAAGACTACCTTCACTTGCCCTTTTGGAACTTTTGCTTTTAGAAGGATGCCCTTCGGGCTTTGTAATGCACCTGCCACATTTCAGAGATGCATGATGAGCATACTCTCAGATTACATTGATACTTGTATTGAGGTATTTATGGATGATTTTACTATGTATGGTGATTCATTTGATGCATGTTTACATCATTTAAATTTTGTTCTTGAGAGATGCATTGAGAAAAATCTTGTTCTGAATTATGAGAAGTGTCATTTTATGGTGGAGCAGGGGATTATTTTGGGTCATGTTGTCTCTAATAGGGGTATTGAGGTGGATAAATCTAAAATTGATTTAATTGTGAACTTACCCTATCCCACAACTGTGAGGGAAGTACACTCTTTTCTTGGTCATACAGGTTTCTATCACAGGTTCATTAAGGATTTCTCTAAGATAGCATTGCCTTTATCTAGACTCTTGCAAAAAGATGTTTCTTTTGAGTTCAGTGAAGATTACAAGAAGGCTTTTGACAAATTAAAATCTTCATTGACATCACCCCCTATCATCCAGGCTCCTGATTGGAAAATATCGTTTGAAATTATGTGTGACATAAGTAATTATACAGTGGGAGCAGTTTTAGGGCAGCGTGTTGGGAAGCTCTTTCTTGTGATTTATTATGCATCCAGAACACTCAATTCAACTCAGCGCAATTATTCTACAACCGAAAAAGAGTTTTTGGCTATAGTTTTTGCTTTAGATAAATTTCAGTCATATTTGCTTGCTTCTAAAATAATTATCTTCTCTGATCATGCAGCGTTGAAGTATCTCTTAGCAAAGAACGAAGCAAAACCAAGATTGATTAGATGGATCCTTCTGCTGCAAGAATTTAATCTTCAAATCAAGGATAAGAAAGGAGCTGAGAACTTGGTAGTAGATCATTTGAGCAGGTTAGTGAGACAAGAAGATCCACTTCCTTTGCAAGAATTTTTTCTTGATGAGCAGTTATTTAAATTGCAAGGTATGATCCCTTGGTATGCTGATTTGGTGAATTATTTGGTTACTAAGGTTGTGCCCTTTGATTTGAGTAAAGCTAAGAAAGAGAAATTAAAAAGTGAAGCTAAGTATTATGTGTGGGATAACCCGTATTTATGGAAATTTTGTTCAGATCAAATTATTAGGAGATGTGTTCCTAATAATGAGATTCAATCTATTCTTGCATTCTGTCATACCTATGCATGTGAAGGTTATTTTGGACCCAAGAGGACATGTAGAAAAATATTAGATTATGGTTTTTACTGGCCCACTATATTTTGTGATTCATATTTGATTTGCAAAAATTGTGAACAATGTCAAAGAACAGGAAGTTTAACCCGTAGGAATGAGATGATTCAGAATCCAATACTAGTTTGTGAGATTTTTGATGTATGGGGTATTGATTTTATGGGTCCATTTCCTTCTTCTTTTGGCTTTGTTTATATATTACTTGCTATTGATTATGTCTCGAAATGGGTGGAAGCCAAAGCCACCAGGACTGATGATTCTAAAGCTGTCTTAGGTTTTATCAAGTCAAACATTTTTAGCAGGTTTGGAGTTCCTAGAGCTATAATCAATGACTGGGGCACACATTTTTGTAATAGAACTATTGAGGCATTGTTGAGGAGATATGGTGTTTTTCATAAAATATCTACAGTTTATCACCCTCAAACAAGTGGGCAAGCAGAGGTGTCTAATAGAGAGATCAAGTCTATTTTGGATAAAACAGTGAAGCCAAATAGAAAAGATTGGAGCCTTAAACTTGATGATGCTTTGTGGGCTTATAGGACTGCTTATAAGACACCCATAGGTATGTCCCCGTTCAGATTGGTATTTAGTAAGTTGTGTCACCTTCCTGTGGAGTTAGAACATAAGGCTTATTGGGCTGTTAGACAATGTAATTTGGATTGGGATACTGCTGGTGTGGAAAGAAAAAATTACAATTGCAGGAATTAGAGGAAATTTGACTTGAGGCTTATGAGAACTCTAAGATCTATAAGGAAAAGACCAAGGCATTCCATGACAAACTAATTCTAAGGAAGCAGTTGTAGGAACGGAAGCGTGAAAAACACAAGTTTATACCATTGAATTCAAAAATTTACACCTAGGGTCACATACATCATGCAAGATTTATTTTTATCTATTTAATTTCAATGATAAACAACATATTAAAACATTTTTAATATGCTTTGGATTTGTATTTGCCACTTATGATTTTAAAAATTAATCAGATTAATTTTAGAATCCTAGATTAAATGAAGAACAAACACACTAATCTCTTGATGCACTGCAGTGTATTTGTGCCTTTGAGATGCGTCTTCAGGACACTAGATGTCGTCTCTCTAGCTTGTCCACACTAAGAACACCTATGGCAGCCCTTGAACAGCTTCTAAAGCTTTTTCTATTATTTAGAAAATCAAGTTCTGCCTTTTAAGAGATTAAAGATGTAAACAGGACACTAGAAACAATTTCTAGTATTTTTAATTCAAGAGATTGTTTGTTAATCTCTTGGAAAGATAAGAGAAGAAGATGAAGAAGAGAGAAGCCTTCTTGGGTGGTGGCACCAAAGAAAGAGGCTGCTGGTTAGGTTATTTTCTTTTCATAACAACACTTATATAGCTAGGTCAACATATTAAACCCTTGCCACATGTCACCCTCTAATTGGTTCTAGGTTTAATAGACCCCATCACATTGTGCCAAGTGTCAAACCTATATTTAATCTTAATTTTAATCATGTTACATGATTAAAAGACATTTGGCAAGCTTATGTATAAAGCCACATGTCACCATCTCATGGTGCCACATGTCACCCTGTGAAATGACCAAAATGCCCCTGTGTCTTAATTTTGAGTTCTTAACTCAAAATAATTATTTCTCTTCTTCTAATAAATTTACATCAAATATAAATTAATTAATTAATATCTATTAATTAATTTCTCATTAATTAAATTCATATTTAAACACTTTAAATATAAATTTAACTTATACTATACATCCAATAATCTAGATTTGGTTTCAAGTCATGCTAGGGACTTTGCAATCTAGTTGCAAACCAAACCTATTTAATTAATCAATTAAACTCTTTAATTAATTAATTAATTAATTAAATCATATTTAATTAGGTGATAACTTGTGTACGTGTATGACTTACTAGGCTCATTACTAATTGGCAATGAGATATGATATCAACTCTTAATATCATCAGAACTCTTTCTTACCGTAAATGATTTCGCTAAATCATTTTATGCACCTCATAGAACATGGTTAACACCTAGCGTAGCATGCCATGGCCACCCAATTAGTAATAAGGTTTACCTTAAATGAACCTATAATCATATATTATCATGCACTAGAATCTCTCTGTTACAAAATCCCAACTCAAGCTGGAGTCATGGTTTATGTCAAACTCCATTTGCTATGAATATTATGTTTTCTTTTAATTCCAATTCTTGATTAAAAAGATTTTCTCATCAGAAACTCTTTTCTGATTAAATCTATCTGTCCTGGCCAGGAACTTGAAACATCAAGAATAATTAAATGAACATAGGATTTTATCTCTATTTACTTAGAGGAACAGATTCCATTTTGATCAACACCTACCTCCATATATAACTAGTAGGAGCCAACACATGCCCATATACTCATACACAGTACAAGTATGAAAGCAGTATCAAACTCAAACCACCTATATACAAGATAACTGTGCTATCTCAGGTCTAAAGATTATACGCATTGATATGATTTATGACAATGCATTGACAAGAGTAAACTCCATGTGCTTGTCATAAGTGTCACTAGTTCGGCCAACTTATCATGTATAAGTGCCTATCATGTTTGTTATATGGCATAAGACTCACCATTCCATCTTATTTATATCTCATATAAACAACTTGAGAACAAACATGAATACAATCTTTCTAGATAAGTCATGTCCTTATTGTGAAGTATCCTCGATTGTGAACTTATTTATGATACTTTGTGCTAGAAATACTGTCACTCATATTCTTAACAACTTAAAAATAGAATTTCTAACAAAATATCAATGGACCTTTTCTATTACACATAAATATATTATGTAAATGGAAAAGTGGAAATGCCTTTTATTAATAAAAACTTGTACAAGATACATACTAAATGATATGCTCTAGGGCATACTACTAACAATCTCCCACTAGTACTAGAACCATTCATTACAATATCTTAGACCCATCTTCTCAAGATGTCGGTCTAGCTGAGTCTGTGACATAGGCTTAGTGAATGGATCAGCTGGATTTTCAGCTGATGCTATTTTCTGCATGGCTACATCGCCTCGCCCAACTATTTCTCTGATAATGTGGTAGCGCCTTTCTATGTGTTTGGACTTTTTTTGAGACCTTGGTTCCTTAGCCTGTATGACTGCTCCATTGTTGTCACAGTGCAGTGGAACTGCTGACTTAACGGCAGGAACTACTGCAAGTTCTGTCACGAACTTCTTTATCCAAACAACTTCCTTTACAGCATCTGATGCAGCAATATGCTCAGCCTCGGTAGTGGAATCTGCAGTCGTGCTCTATTTGGAACTCTTCCAACTGACTGCACCTCCATTACAAATGAACACATATCCAGAGGTAGACTTTCTATCATCGATATCTGATTAGAAATCAAAATCAGTATAACCATCCAATTGCAAGTCTCCAGCTCCATAAATCAAGAATAAATCCTTAGTTCTTCTCAAATACTTAAGGATATTCTTGACAGCTATCTAGTGTTCCAAACCTGGATTGGATTGATACCTGCTAGTCAAACTAACAGCATATGCGATATCCAACCTAGTACACAACATTGCATTCATTAAACCTCCAATAGCCAAAGCATATGGAATCTTGGCCATTTTATCTCTTTCTTTAGGTGTCTTTGGAGACATCTCTTTAGAAAGGTGGATACCATGTCTCACTGGTAACAATCCTCTCTTGGAATCAAGCATGTTAAACCTCTTTAACTCCTTTTCCAAGTGTAGACGTTGGGATAAACCAATTATTCTTTTCTCTCTATCTCTATAGATGCGAATCCCAAGAATATAGGTTGCCTCCCCTAAGTCTTTCATGAAGAATGTAGTTGACAACCACACCCTTACAATTGTCAACATACCTATGTCATTACCCATCAACAGTATATCGTCCATATAAAAGACAAGAAAAGTGATAGCAGTAACACTAACCTTCTTATATACACATAGCTCATCCTTATTTTTGGTACAACCAAATGATTTAATGGCTTCATCAAAACGGATGTTCCAACTCCTTGAAGCTTGCTTCAACCCATAAATGGATCGCTTTAGCTTGCATACCTCGGAACCATCTTGGGATTCAAAACCCCTAGGTTATTCCATGAAAATGTTTTCTTCAATGTATCCATTGAGAAAAGCTATTTTGACATCCATCTGCCAAATCTCATAATCATAGTATGCAGCTATTGCTAATAGAATCCTAATTGATTTAAGCATGGCAACATGCGAGAAATTCTCCTCATAGTCGATTCCTTGCCTTTGGCGAAACCCTTTCGCTACTAGCCTTACCTTATAGGTCTTTACCTTTCCATCAGAACTAATTTTCTTCTTGAAAACTCATTTGTTCCCTGTAGGTACAATACCTTCAGGTGGGTCAACAAGATCCCAAACTTGATTCTTATATGTGGAATCAATCTCGGATTTCATAGCATCAATCCATTTTGAAGAGTTTATATCTGATATAGCTTCTTCATAGGTAAGTGGATCATCTCCATGATCTACTTCTTCATGAGTAGAGAACTCTTGTTCTTCCTCATGAAGGAAGCCATATCTCACTGGAGGGTGAGATACCCTGGTTGTTCTATGAGGAACAGCTGTAGATGTTTCATCAACGGGTGTAGGTTGACTAGATGGATCTATATGCATCTAATCTATTTGTTGGTCAAAATTCTCCAATCCTATCTCTATTTGCCTTCCTTTGCCTCCTTCTTGAACAAACTATTATTCAAGAAATGCAGCATCTCTACTTATCACAACCTTTTGTGAAGTAGGCAAATGAAAATAATATCCAAAACTATCTTTTGGATATCTAACAAATTGACCTTTTTCTGATCTGGTTTCCAATTTATCAGTGTTCAGCCTTTTGATATAAGCTAGACAACCCCAAATCTTAACATGCTTAAGACTTGGTTTTCTTCCATGCCATATCTCATAAGGTGTGGAAGAAACTGATTTTGATGGAATCCTATTCAGAATATAAAAAGCTGATTCTAATGCAAATTCCCAAAAGGAGATTGGCATATCAATATAGCTCATCATACTACGTACCATATCCAATAGGGTATGATTTCTCCTTTTAGATACACCATTCAGCTGTGGCGTTCCTAGAGGAGTCAGCTGTGAAACAATGCCGTGCTCTCTCAAGTATTCATCAAATTCAATACTCAAATATTGACTTCCACGATCTGATTGAAGAGCTTTAATACTCTTTTCTGTTTGATTTTCTACTTCAGATTTAAATTCTTTGAACTTTTCAAAGGATTCATGTTTGTATTTCATCAAATACAAATACCCAAGCCTTGATTTATCATTAGTAAAGGTAATAAAGTAATGAAAACCGCCTCTAGCCATTTCCTTAAATGGACCACATACATCACTATGTATTAGCTCCAAAAAATTTTCAGCCCTTAGCCTTTGTCCAACTAACGGTGATCTAGTCATTTTGCCCTGAAGGCAAGATTCACAAGTTAGAGTAGGCTCAGAGCCCAATGAGGATGGAATCCCCATTTTCTCCAATTTTGCAATCCTATCTTCTGCAACATGACATAACCTTAAGTGCCAAATATATTTTGAACTTGAGTTGGTTTTCACCATGGCATTGCATTCATTTAGATCACTATACTCTGGGCAGTTTCCTTTCCAGTGCCCATCCTTATGGCAGTGGAAACTGTCACACCCTACCCCTCTGTAAGGCATAACATGATCCCGTAGTATACATAATGAATTATCAACTTCGCCTACTGATAACCCATTAAATACACTACAAGAGATTTTCAAAACTTTTCATACTTCTTTTACAGTGGTGAGCACTATTTACAGGTGTTAAAAACTTTTTTTTGAACTAAAGTGAATTAGCTAACACATTTAGACTATTAGTAATTTCTGTAAAAATTTTGGCAGAGTGCCCTCTATAATTTGGATAAAACAGTTCTTCTAAAATCTGTAGAAAGCACTTCAATATTTTTCTCAATCTCAAACTCCAACATAATTCAACACAAATCCACAATAATTTTTCAAAAACTGAGATACAAGAAATATAATACAATTTTTACAAGTCAAAATAACTCATAATTTATTTTACAACTTTAATGTACAATTTTAATTTATAACTGCTCAAAACCAAGAACAATATGTACATACAGTGGTCATACATTACAGTACAAAATGCAAAATGTGGTATACTCATTATACCCGATAATCTCTCACTGAATGTACTAGCAGCCTAGTCTGCTGCCCTGTCCGTCTGTCTACCTGCGACAACAATGAAAAGCTATCGCTGTGACAATGTCTCAATGGTGGACAACATTAACCAAATACAACTTTAAATCACAATTCATAAATCATATAAATGATGGATACGTAAAATCATAGTTAAATTCAAAACAATTAATGTCATTAGGAATTTAACACAATATCACAATAAATCTCAGAGATAAAAATATAGTTAACTTCAAAAGACAGTGAATATCAATAAGAGTTTAAATTCATTTCACAATCTCACAATACATATGAATAAATCACACACAGCTTAATCATGTTCCAAAGTTCAATTCGTCCCAAAAGCCGATGGCTAATGAGGTATTCAATTCATCCCAGAAGTCGATGGCTAATGAGGAATAACATAGCTAGCTAGCAAAAATATGAGTACTCATTCTATTCGTCCTAAACAGGCACACACCTCAACACTTCAGCCAGAGAGGGAATTCAATTCGTCCCACTAGACAAGCTAGCGAGGAAGACAATCAATATATATGATAGCTGTGGTTTCAAATCATTTCCAATGCTTTTCAATCAATAAGTATCCATCAATATCATTCAAACAATTTTTCACAGTTTCAAACCATTTACAATGCTTTTCAAGCAATAAATATTCATTCAAACACATTTCCACAATTTAAACAATAATGTACAAATAGTCATAATTCATTTCAATTGAAAAAATTCAAAAGAATTAGCTGTTGTGCACAAACCTCTGATAATTGTCTCTTGGTCTTGACTCAGTGTTTTCTTCCCTTTTCCTGAGTCTTTGCTAACTGAGAAACACCATTTGAAGTGTTTCAGTACTAAATTAAACTGTCTCTAACAAAAATGCTTGATAAGTAATTCACTGAATGCTATTATTTGCTTAATCAACCTAATATATTGACCATCGATGCATTCTAGGTAAATTAGGTTTTAATGTTACTAACATGTCACATTCGATAGTCTTTTAGGGTTGGTACATGTTACCAAGTTCATTTCCGTGTATACTGCATTTTCTTGCAATTTACTAGATTCCGGGATACTAGTTTGACCTAGCCGGACGACCTAGTTCCCTCAGTTTTCGAGTTTCGGTCAAAACTACAAACTTATAGATCTATGTCTTATTGCACGCAGGGCAAAATTTCAAGTCATTCTGAGTTATGTAGACCAAGTTATGGTCATTTTACTATTGCTGGTCAAATTGCACTAAAATTGGTCATTTTAGGTCATTTTAGGTCAATTTTGGTTCAGCCAGTTTTTGGACCCGAACTTGTGCAAGCTGTTTGACTTTCTTATGGTCATTTTTGGGTTTTTGTGCCTTCATAAGACTTGTAGATATGGGTCTTAACTATTCATGGTCAAAATTTCAGGTCAATTGGACCTGTTTTAAGTGGATTATGGCCTAAACACTAACTGCTGCCCAAATGGTCAATTTTCAGGCCTTATTTGCACTTAATTCGGATTTGGTCATTTTTCAAGCTACCTTGAAAGCAGAATTTTGGCATGCTTCCTTCATGAAAGTTGGCACATTTTGTGCCTAGTTTCACCTCCAATTGGTCTCATACCAATTGGAGCCACACACTTAAATTTCTAGGCCTAAAACTCAAACTGCCTTATTGCATTTCCTTTATTCACATCAAGGATCACTTTTAACACTTACCAAACTCAACATTCAAGCCAATTCTGGTTGTACCATAACCTAAAAATAATTCAAAACATATTATAGGTCATTTTGGCAGCTTACAATTACATTCAATGTGCACCATTTAGTACAGAATTTTCAAACCAAATTTACAATAATTCAATCACCTAACCATAACACTTTTATATGTCCAACTTCACACCATCACACACATACCCAAACTGCCATAGTAACCAACACAATTTAACATTAATATTCTATAATCCAAACATGAAATAACATCCTTATGGTTCACCAAACCAGGCCGCCATTTCATGCATTACATTCCCATAATTTCCAAGCATTCAAATTTCAATACACATTCACATATACTAAGTATACATCACCCAAATAATTTCCTACAAAATATACATTTAATCAATCCTTTAATTCACCATTTACAAGCAAAAATAAACTGTCTTCAAGGTGTTTCCATGGCTGCCAAAAGTACACTTCCCCCTTTACACATCAAACCTCAAAAATTTCTCCATAAATCAAACATCCATAACATCCTTACAAACTTTAACAAAGCAACAATCAAAAACACAAACTTACCTATTGTTGGGACTTGTTAAATCTTCACTAATCTCCCTTGATTTTGGTATCTACTTCTTCCTTGTGAAGTGGGGATCAAAATTAATGAAGCAACTTTGGTGTTTGGAGGTGGAATGGAGGAGATGATGAAGTTCCTTCAAGTTTCGGCCATGGAGGTTGTGAGGGAGTTCATTTCGGCATGGGTAAGGAGAAAGGTTGAAGATGAAGTTTAGTGGAAGTAATCTGCCCACTTAGTGTATACTTTAATTCCCATAGTGCTCCACTCACCTAAGAAAATGATTAAATATGATTTAAGTGCTAATTACCCAAATTATACTCCACTTTTGGCTATTTACATTAAGTACCCCTAATTTTATTTTTCATTATATTTTCCAAGTGTAATATCATGTGTTTTTAATGGAAATTTAGGTCAAAAGACAACTCGGGGTGTCAAATGACCACAATGCCCCTGTTCGTGTTACATTCCCGATTTTTTGGTAACACCGGGTTTTTGTCCGTTTTTCGATTTCTCACTTTTCTTTGTACTAATTAATTTTTTTTTTTTGATATTTCTAATGATATTTATACTTCAATAAATATTTATTTGAGTCCTAAAAATATTTTTCAGGGTTTCCCGCGGTCCAGGGCTAGTCAATGGTCCACGCCGTGACTTCCCAGTGAGGTCACCCATCGCTAAGGTTCTCGGCTCGCTTAACTTGGTTACATTTCTTTGCTATTATTTTTCCTTTGTTTTTCTTATATTCTCTTTTCTTGTATTTCATTATTTTATGTCTCCTCACTCATAACGAAGTGTAGTTCTAGGCATCCTAGCTGTCCGGACAAAACTGGTCACTGGAACAGTAGAACGCACTACCGAACATAGGGGTGTTACAATTCTCCCCCTCTATTAAATTAATTTCGTCTCGAAATTTTACCTGGCATTAGTCTCTGAATAGTTGTGGGTGCTATCTCCTCATATCCTCTTCACGTTCCCAAGTAGCTTCCTGGCCTGAATGATGGTTCCACAGTACTTTAACCAGGTGTATCTGTTTGTTCCTTAGCTGCTTCACCTCATAAGCCAAAATTTTTATGGGTTCTTCCTCATATGAGAGGTCTGGATTTACCTCAATCTCTTCAACTGATAGTACATGAAATGGGTCAGATCTGTACCTCCTTAACATGGACACATGAAAGACACTGTGTATCCTTGCCAGCTCTGGAGGTAATGCCAACCGATATGCCAAAGGACCCAGTCTTTCCAGAACCTCATATGGTCCGATGAAACGAGGACTCAGTTTCCCCTTTCTGCCAAATCTCATAATCCTCTTCTAAGGAGAAACTTTGAGGAATACCTTATCACCCACTGCATATTCAATATCTCTTCTCTTCAGATCAACATAGGACTTCAGACGGTCTGATGCAGCCTTGAGTCTATCTCTGATCAATCTGATCTTTTCCTCTGTCTGCTGAATAATTTCTGGCCCAATCATCTTCCTTTCACCTACTTCATCCCAACATAAGGGAGTTCTACACTTTCTGCCATACAAAGCTTCATATGGAGGCATCCCAATGCTTGATTGATAGCTGTTGTTATAAGCAAACTCAATCAAAGGCAAGTGTGTATCTCAACTACCTTTAAGCTCAATCACACAAGCCCATAGCATATCCTCCAATATCTGAATTACCCTTTCAGACTGGCCATCTGTCTGTGGGTGGAATGCTGTGCTGAAGTTAAATCTAGTTCCTAGGGCTCTCTGAAGACTACCCCAGAATCTAGAAGTGAACTTAGGATCTCTGTCAGACACAATTGATACTGGCACTCCATGCAGTTTTACAATCTCATATATGTACATTCTGGCCAATCTTTCCAGGCTATAGTCCATCCGCACTGGCAAAAAGTGAGCAGACTTGGTCAGCCTGTCAACTATAACCCATACTGCATTATGACTATTCTATGTTCTTGAAATTCCTGTAACAAAATCCATAGTTATTCGTTTCCATTTCCACTCTGGTACTGGCAAAGGATGTAACAAACCAGCTGGAACTTGATGTTCTGCCTTTACTTGCTGACAAGTTAGGCATTTGGAAACAAATTTAGCTATATCTCTCTTCATACCCATCCACCAGTAATGCTCTTTCAGCCCTCTATACATTTTAGTTCCACCAGGGTGCATAACAAAAGGAGACTCATGTGCTTCCTTCATAATGATCTGTCTCAATTCCACATCACTAGGAATGTACATTCTGCCCTGATGTAGCAATAAACCATCATCTCTCACAGAAAATTTAGGTTTCTTGTCCTGCTGGACTTCTTTTAGTAGCTTCTGATATTTAACATCACTCTGAGCAGCCATTCTGATCTGATCAATCAACACTGGCTGTACATGCCATGCAATTACTGTCTGTCCCTCATCATCAATCTCTAAACTGGCATGCTGTGCTTTCAATTCATATACCATGGATAAAGGAAAAACTCTGAGACTTGCCATAGTCTTACGACTTAAGGCATTAGCCACCACATTTGCTTTCCCTGGCTGATAGTCTATTAAATAATCATAATCTTTATTGAGTTCTAACCATCTCCTCTGCCATAAATTCAATTCCTTCTGGGTGCCTAAGTACTTTAAGCTCTTGTGATCTGTGTAAATGTAGCATTTCTCCCCATACAAATAGTGTCTCCAGATCTTCAGAGCAAAAACAATAGCTGCTAGCTCCAGATCATGTGTTGGGTAGTTCCTCTCATGCGGTTTCAGCTGGCGTGATGCATAAGCAATGACATTCCAATCTTGCATCACTATAAACTATATATTCTTTACCCGGTGTAGGTAAAGTGAGGACTGGAGCTTCAGTCAAACACCTCTTCAACTCATCAAAACTCTGCTGACATTTATCTGTCCACTGAAATTTTACATCTTTCCGAAGCAGTTTGGTCAGTGGAGAAGATAACATAGAAAACCCCTTTACAAACCGACGTAATATCCAGCTAAACCCAGAAAACTGTGAATTTCTGTGATGTTCCTGGGCAGCTTCGAATTAAGGATAGCTTCTACCTTGCTGGAATCTACCTTGATCCCTTCAGCTGACACAACATGTCCCAAAAAGGAGATTTCTTTCAGCCAAAATTCACACTTCGATAATTTGACGTATAGCTGTTTCTCCCTTAAAGTCTGCAGTACAATCCGCAGATGTCTGTCATGCTCCTCTGCATTCCTCGAATATATCAAAATGTCATCAATAAACACCACCACAAATTGATCGAGATATGGTCTGAAGATAGTGTTCATCAGATCCATAAAAGTAGCTGGAGCATTTGTTAACCCGAATGGCATTACTAGAAACTCATAGTGGCCATACCGAAGTTACAAAGCGCTTTTGGAATACTCTGCTCTTGTACCTTCAACTGATAATAACCAGATCGCAAATCAATTTGGAGAATACAGCTGCACCCTTCAACTGATCAAACAGATCATCAATGCGAGGCAATGGATATCTGTTCTTTATTGTCACCTTATTCAACTGCCGGTAATCTATACATAAACGGAGAGTACCATCTTTCTTCTTAACAAACAACACTGGTGCTCCCCAAGGTGACACACTAGGGCGGATGAAGCCCTTTTCAAGTAATTCTTGCAACTGTATCTTTAACTCCTTCAACTCTGCTGGTGCCATTCTATATGGTGTTATGGAGATTGGATCCACACCAGGCATAACATTAATTTCAAACTGCACTTCTCTTTCAGGAGGTAATCCTGGCAATTCATCAGGAAACACATCTGGAAAGTCATATACTGTAGGGATGTCCTTTAATGTTGGACTCTCCACTTGGGTGTCTACCACATGTGCCAAGTATGCTTCACACCCCATTCTGATCATTTTTCTGGCTAGTGCAGCCGAAATGATGTTTGATGGCAATAATTGCCTCTCCCCATGTATTACCACATCACTTGTGACACCCCTTACCCGTCTACAGTGTAGCCGAGCAAGCTATGCCACACGGTGTACCGGCACACTCTATTTTATCTTAATTAATTTTCATCATAATTTTGAATATAACTTGTGAAATATAATTTATTTAAGTCATTTATTGAAATTATAATTTATTTGAGGTTCCGAAAATTTTACAGAAAATCTGGCAGGGTACCGGCTAAAAATGGAGAAAACAGTTCTTCGGAACCTGTTAAAAACACTTCCAAATAATTTCCAAACAATCCCAACTTCAATTCATCAACAAAGTCTCAATATCAAGATCTCAACAACATTTCAATTTAGTTCTCAATCATCCATCACATGTGATAATCAAGTATAAATCACAAATAGATATTTACTTTTCCATTCACAAATACAATTTTCATTATTTACATGATCATCAAAATGCATTACATAATTCTAAATACATATGAGAAAATAAAAATTTAGTTACAAAATATCAAAATGACACCTAGTGTCCTACCAATGCACTGCAGAAGTTGAGGTGACACGGACACTGTGCAGAATCGCAGATGACTCACCCGGATGCGGTCCATCGGGCTCACGATCTGTATCTCCAGTACCTACGCGTGGCAAAAGCAACGCGCTAAGCAATAATGCTTAGTGGTGCAATAGTATAATAAAAGAAAATAGCAGAAAATAAGTATGTATAGAATGTGTATGATTTCTTTGTTTGGTATTGGTGTATCCATTATTTCATTATCTTTGTCCACTTTCATTCATTTGGTTGCCCAAGTAACCTACCCTAGACGACTGGACTGGATAACGGGTAAACTGGCACTGGGTATCTAGTACCTCGGGCCGTCACACCATCGGTCACATATGCATCTCCCGGTGTGCAACAGAACAGCTACCAAGCTGTAAATAATCTCAGGCACAAGGCCAAATCTCGATGCAAGGTCAGAATGGCTAAAAGCCATGAAATCACAAAACGGCATATTGCCATGTGCAGTACTACTAACTGAACCCTATTGGCATGCCAAACTATCAAAACCAATCTTGTTAGGTATACTAGGGCATTTGAAACTTTTAAATTCTTCAATTTGTGAATTTCAAGTTTTGGTGTTACTATTCACCTCATTGGTCAACAAAAATGTTGACTTTTGGATAGACAATATGTACATTGACTTTGGCACTCCCAATATACCACAATTTACATTTAAAACTTGTTAGAATTGGTCACCATTACCATTTCTAACTTAAAACCAAGAGGGCAGAAAATTTCAGTTTTTGAAGCATAAGTTTACTGTTCCATTAAGCACTGTTGCAGTGGGAATTTGAAAAAATGACAAACATGAAAGTTGTTCCTTATTTTGTCTAGTTGAATTTCCTATTTTGAATCACTCCATTTGGAGTTTTGTAGCTCCAGATATGGTCCAAAAACCACAGCTGGCCGGATTGGCAAAACTACAGAATTACCAAATCTACAGTAACATGAACAGTGACTGTGATTGCATTTTTGAATTGGTTCTGCTCATAATTTGGGGTAGGTTCCTTCATGAAAGTTGTTTTCCTATGTCTTAACTTTTTGCTGTAAAAATTTCATGTCAATTGACCGAATTTACAGTGAATTATGGCCAAATGAACAGTTACTGTTCATTTGGTCATTTCTGCAGGTGCTGTTGCAGGGTATCCGGATTGGGGCCAACTTTTGGTCCTCTTGCTTTGGTCTTTTGGGCATGGTTTCTTCAGCAAAAATGTGCCATTATAAGCCTAGTTTCATGTCCAATTGGCCAAACACCAATTGGACCAACACAGCCAAAGTTATGGCTGTCTAATTGGACTGGAATCTCAGTCACCATTGCTGCTGTCCCTAGGCAGCATAGTCATTCACTTTGCCATGCTATTTTTCAGTCCATATTATGGTCAACTTACCTAAAATGGTCACTAATTGACCATTAAAATGTTCTCTAACAATTTCATAAGCCAAGTCAATTTTCACTCCCCAAAACCCTAGCTTCACATTATGTTTTCTACAAGATGCCTTAGTTAGCATACCAATTTATTATCCATGTAGATATATATCTTAAACATCATTTCTAGTCCACTCTAAGTCCAACAAAACAATCAAAACCATTCCTTCATTAGGGCTACCGAATTCTATGGTGGACATACACATGAATTTGTTTCATTTATTTCACAATTTCTCATCTATTACAAGTCTCAATCATGGAATTAATGAGTTTTAAATACATATATGCACTAACCTCTTGTAGGCAGATTTTTCCCAAGCTCAAAACTTCACTTCCTTTCCTTTTCTTGGCTGCTAGAAAGTTATGCAAGGTGCTAGGATTAATTTTAGTGAAAGTGACTTAGGGTTTTGAGGTAAAGTTTGAGAGTTTCTTAAGCTTGAATGAAAAAAGAAAAATGGAGGGTTTCTTCCCTGCTATGGTGCGGCTGGAATGGGAAAAATGGCTGCTGTGTTTTTGTTTCCTTTGGTCTTTATTTTGTCCCTTTTATTACTTAATTAATTGGTTGTTTTATTATGATTGGAGAAAGCTTTTTAAATGACATCATAATATGTCATATTTGGCATTTTATTTCATTTTTCTTTTCTTTTCATCACTACTCATTTTTAATTTAATTTCTAGTAATGTTTATTCATATTTTATGTCATATTAATTATTTACTCAACTGGACAAGTCGGCCAAAAATCACCTCTGAAGGCGAAATGACCAAAATGCCCTCCGTTTGGCTTAACGGGTCAAAATTGTCTGTACCGATTGAAAAATTTTTCTAAATATTTTCTTGGCATTCTAATGCCATAGGAACCTCAATGACCCTTCTCTGGAGTCCCAAAAATTATTTTATGAATTTTTCCTGTCTAGGGCTCCTCATTGTAGAACTGCAATTTCTCCAGTTAACCATCGCTAGGGCACCTACTGCTTAACTTGGTTGTATTTTATTTCTAAAATTTTTACCAAATTTTTCTTATTAATATTTGAGTTAATTATGGTCCCTCACTTTAGTTTAAATATTTTTCCGGACATTCTAGCTGTCCGGACCGACACTGGTCACTAGAATAGCAGGATGTACAGAGTAGTTACCAGGAGGGTGTTACAACGCTTCCCCTCTAATTTAAATTTCGTCCTTGAAATTTACCTAATGCAAACAGTTGAGGGAATTGTTGCCTCATCGTCTCTTCACTTTCCCAAGTTGCCTTTTTGGTGTTGTGGTGCCTCCATAGCACTTTCACCAGTGGAATCTGCTTGTTCCTCAACTCTTTCACTTCCCGAGCCAGGATTCGTAGAGGTTCTTCTTCATACGTCAAATCCGGTTGTATTTCAATTTCTTCCCTGGAGATGACATGTAAAGGATCTGAGTGGTATCTTCTGACCATGGATACGTGAAACACATTGTGGATCTTGTCCAGCTTTGGAGGTAAAGCTAGCCTATAGGCCACTGGACCCACACGTTCAATGACTTCATATGGGCCAATGAACCTAGGGCTTAACTTACCTTTCCTTCCAAACCTCAATACCTTCTTCCATGGTGACACCTTAAGGAACACTTTGTCACCAACCGCATATTCTATTTCTTTTCTCTTTAGGTCGGCATAAGATTTCTGTCTGTCTAAGGCAACCTTCAGATTGGCTTTGATTAGTTTCACTTTCTCCTCAGTCTGTTTCACCAGGTCTGGCCCTACTAGTTTGTCTTCGCCCAATTCAGTCCAGCACACTGGAGTTCTACATTTTCTCCCATACAGTGCTTCATATGGGGCCATTTGGATACTAGCTTGGTAGCTATTGTTATATGCAAATTCTGCCAGTGGGAGGTATCTATCCCAACTTCCCTCAAACTTAATGACACAACTCCTCAGCATATCCTCAAGGACCTGACATATATTTCATGTTATTATTATCATTTTAATTCAATGTTTGTATTAATTCAATTGGTTCAATTGTTTACCTGGATTACTCTTTCTGATTGCCCATCCGTCTGAGGATAGAAAGCTGTGCTGAAGTGGAGTTGTGTACCCAAGGATTCATGCAACTTCTTCCAAAATCTCGATGTGAACCTTGGGTCTCGATCAGATATGATGGAAAGTGGAATTCCATGCAGTCTAACTATCTCACTGATATACAATTCTGCTAACTTCTCCAGTGAGTAGTCAGTCCTAACTGGCAGAAAGTGTGCTGACTTCGTCAATCTGTCCACTATCACCCATGCTGCATCATGTTTCTTCCGGGTGAGAGGTAGACCACTTACAAAATCCATGGTGACCCGATCCCATTTCCATTCAGGTATGCGTATAGGCTGTAGCCAACCTGATGGAACTTGATGTTCTGCCTTGACTTGCTGACATGTCAAGCATTTAGTCACATAGTCAGCTATGTCCTTCTTCATACTGTGCCACCAACATCAAGCTTCAAATCATGATACATCTTTGTACTTCCTGGGTGTATAGCATATACACTGGTGTGTGCCTCTTTTAGAATACTGGCCTTCAATTCCCCATCATCGGGTACACACAGTCTTCCTTTGTAACACAGACACCCATCTGCTTTCACCTCATAATCAGTTGCTTTTCCCTCTGAGATTTTGCTCATAATAGCCATTAGCTTCTCATCTACCTTCTGCCCATCTAAAATCTGCTATAATAGGTTTGGCCTCACTTGCAACTCAGCCAAAATAGCTCCATCTCGAATCAAAGATAAAGGGCATTCAATGATCTCAAAGCTGTGATGGACTTTCTGCTCAAAGCATCAGCAACTACATTTGCCTTCCCAGGATGGTAGTCAATCACACAATCATAATCCTTCAGGAACTCAATCCATCGCCTCTGTCTAAGGTTGAGCTCCCTTTGAGTTGGCAAATATTTCAGGCTTTTGTGGTCTGTGTAAATGTAGCACTTTTCACCATACAAGTAATGCCTCCATATCTTGGTCACGAAGATAATTGCTGCAAGCTCTAGATCATGGGTAGGGTAATTCTGTTCATGTGGCCTTAGCTGCCTGGAAGCATAAGCGACCACCTTTCCCTCTTGCATCAATACACACCCTAGCCCATTATGAGAGGCATCACTGTAGACCACGAAATCTTTTCCTAACACTGGCTGTGTTAACACTGGTGCCTCTGTCAACATAGCCTTCAACTTCTCAAAACTGGTCTGACACTTGTCATTCCAGTCAAATCTGACATTCTTGTGTAACAACTTGGTCATTGGAGCAGCTATTAAAGAAAATCCCTTCATAAATCTTCTGTAATACCCAGCTAGCCCCAAGAAGTTTCTGACCTCAGTTGTATTCCTGGGAGGTTTCCATTCCATCACTGCTTCTATTTTCTTGGGATCCACTCTAATCCCATCAACTGACACTATGTGTCCAAGGAATGCAATCTCATTCAACCAAAAGTCACACTTGGACAACTTAGCATACAGCTTCTTTTCTCTCAGGGTTTGCAGAACAATCCTCAATTGCTCATCATGTTCTTCCCTGGTCTTGGAATACACTAAAATATCATCAATAAAGACCACTACGAACCGATCTAGGTATGGATGGAAGATACGGTTCATAAGGTCCATGAATGCTGCTGGTGCATTCGTTAGGCCAAAGGGCATCACCAGAAACTCATAATGCCCATACCGGGTCCTGAATGCAGTCTTGGGCACATCTACATCCTTCACCCTCAACTGATGATACCCTGATCTGAGATCAATCTTAGAAAATACTCCTGCTCCCTTCAACTGATCAAACAGATCATCAATTCTAGGCAACGGATATTTGTTCTTCATACCACTTTATTCAATCGCAGAATCGATGCATAGCCTCAAAGTCCCATCCTTTTTCTTTACAAACAGCACTGGAGCTCCCCATGGTGACACACTGGGGCGTATAAACCCCTTATCAAGCAACTCTTGCAACTGAGTTTTCAACTCCTTCAATTCTATGGGTGCCATCCTATAAGGAGCAATAGATATTGGTGCTGTACCCGGCAGTGTCTCAATAGCAAATTCGACTTCCCTTTCTAGTGGCAAACCAGGCAATTCTTCAGGAAATACCTCTAGAAAGTCTCTTACTATGGGTATATTACTCAGGTTTGGCTTAGCCTGCCTAGTATCCACCACATGTGCTAGGTAGGCTTCACAGCCTTTTCTCATCATTCTTCTTGCAACTATGGCTGAGATGACATTGGACAGGAAATCTGTCCTTTCCCCCACAACCGTGATCTCATTACCCTCTGAAGTTTTTAGAGAAATTATCTTCAATTTGCAATCAACTATTGCCTGATGACGTGACAACCAGTCCATTCCCAAAATCACGTCAAACTCATGGAAGGGCAACTCAATTAGGTCTGCCAAGAATTCATACCCCTAAATCCTTAACGGGCAACCCTTGTACACTTTGTTCACTACTACACTGTGGCCCAATGGATTAGTGACCAGAATGTCTTGGTCACTCTCCCCTACTAGTATCCCCCTTTCTACGGGTAGGTTGATGCAGATATATGAATGAGTGGATCCTGGATCCACCAATGCATGCATAGGTGTAGTGTAGAGGGAGAACGTACCCCTAATGACGTCCAGGGCATCTTGCTCCTCCTGAGCTCTCAGGGCATAATTTCTGGCAGGTGGTCTATTATCTGGTCTCTCTGCTGGCTCAGATGCAGGCCTCTGTGATGGTCCCATCTGCGTCATTTGCGATTTTCTACCTCTTTGCGGTCGGAGCAGTGTCTGTCGCTTGTGTTGGAGCAATTGTAGTAGTTCGCATGGGCGGTTCCTCACCGATGCTCTGTCGACCCACATCTTAAGCAGCACGATTACTCTCAACACTCCCCTTATGCCATTTCAGGCGGTGTGGATATGCGAGAAGATGCGGGCTGGTCTCTGAACCCCATCCTCGAGAGCCCACCGATGGTGTGGACCGACTCTCCTAGGGGTAAGCGTGGCTGGGCCCCGAGATTGACCACGACCTTGTGGCTGGCTGAACTCTGTGCGGATGGACCTCTAAACTTCTTCCTGTGCAGGAGATGAGCTAGACCGACCGGCCCCTCTTCTCATTGCCTATCCCTTACAGTCCGCTCCGATTCTCACTTTTTCAACCCTTATTGCAGCTTCCACTAACTTGCTAAATTCTGTGATTCCCAAAGCAGTGAGCTGGATCTTTATGTTGTCATTTAGTCCCTCTTCAAATCTCTTACATCTTTCAGCTTCATTAGGGACTATCTCCCTTCCATAGCTGCTCAATCGGACAAATTCCTTCTCATACTCGGCCACTGATAGGCGTCTCTGCCTCAGGTTAATAAACTCTCTTCTTCTCTCTTCCAGGTATACAGTACCCACATATTTCTTCTTGAATTCTGAGAGAAAGAAGTCCCAAGTTATAGCTTCTGGCTGCACTTCACTGGATACCGTGTCCCACCATTCGTAGGCATCATCTTGCAACAGGGATATGGCAGCCTCTAGGTTTTGCTCTGGGGTGCAGTGGAGTTGTTTTAGAACTCTGCCCGTTCTGTTCAACCAATTCTCGCTACCATGAGTCATCTTCTCTCTTACCGAAAAAGTCCACTGCTCCAAACTTTCGTAGCCTTTCCAGGTGTGATTTCTGCTGTGGAGCTGGTGGTGGTGGTGGTGCTGGCATTACACCAGCCATTTGTCTAAAGAAGTCGGCCATTTGTTGGAACATGGCCTGTGGAGGCTGAGCAGGCTATGCTTGAGATGGTGGAGTAGGTTCTCCCCTACCCCCAGTCTCAGCTGCTGCAGGTGGAGCATGACTCTCCACTTCCTCCTCGACTGCTCTCTATAATGAAGGGTCCATATCCTATTCAAAATAAGAAAGACAAACAGATCTGCATTAGTGTCACCTCGACTCTTACAAATGCAATGCATGGTATGGAATCAATCTAGGCCCAGAAACGCCTAAACCGTGCTCTGATACCACTAAATGTGACACCCCTTACCCGTCTACAGTGTAGCCGAGCAAGCTATGCCACACGGTGTACCGGCACACTCTATTTTATCTTAATTAATTTTCATCATAATTTTGAATATAACTTGTGAAATATAATTTATTTGAGTCATTTATTGAAATTATAATTTATTTGAGGTTCCAAAAATTTTATAGAAAATCCGGCAGGGTACCGGCAAAAAATGGAGAAAACAGTTCTTCGGAACCTGTTAAAAACATTTCCAAATAATTTCCAAACAATCCCAACTTCAATTCATCAACAAAGTCTCAATATCAAGATCTCAACAACATTTCAATTTAGTTCTCAATCATCCATCACATGTGATAATCAAGTATAAATCACAAATAGATATTTACTTTTCCATTCACAAATACAATTTTCATTATTTACATGATCATCAAAATGCATTACATAATTCTAAATACATATGAGAAAATAAAAATTTAGTTACAAAATATCAAAATGACACCTAGTGTCCTACCAATGCACTGTAGAAGTTGAGGTGACACGGACACTGTGCAGAACTGCCAGACAGACTCACCCAGTCTGTGGTCTACTGGGCTCATGATCTGTATCTCCAGTACCTACGCGTGGCAAAAGCAACGCGCTAAGCAATAATGCTTAGTGGTGTAATAGTATAGTAAAAGAAAATAGCAGAAAATAAGTATGTATAGAATGTGTATGATTTCTTTGTTTGGTATTGGTGTATCCATTATTTCATTATCTTTGTCCACTTTCATTCATTTGGTTGCCCAAGTAACCTACCCTAGACGCATCGGATCGATAACGGGTAACCGCTTTGGGTATCTAGTACCTCGGGCGTCACACCATCGGTCACATATGCATCTCGGTGTGCAGCGAGCAGCTACAGGCAAGTAAATAATCTCGAGCACAAGGCCAAATCTCGATGCAAGGTCGAATGGCTAAAAGCCATGAAATCACGAACGGCATATTGCCATGTGCGATCGCTAATCGAACCCTATTGGCATGCCAAACTATCCAAACCAATCTTGTTAGGTATACTAGGGCATTTGAAACTTTTAAATTCTTCAATTTGTGAATTTCAAGTTTTGGTGTTACTATTCACCTCATTGGTCAACAAAAATGTTGACTTTTGGATAGACAATATGTACATTGACTTTGGCACTCCCAATATACCACATTTTACATTTAAAACTTGTTAGAATTGGTCACCATTACCATTTATAACTTAAAACCAAGAGGGCAGAAAATTTCAGTTTTTGAAGCATAAGTTTACTGTTCCATTAAGCACTGTTGTAGTGGGAATTTGAAGAAATAAAAAACATGAAAGTTGTTCCTTATTTTGTCTAGTTGAATTTCCTTTTTTTAATCACTCCATTTGGAGTTTGGTAGCTCTAGATATGGTCCAAAAACCACAGCTGGCCGGATTGGCAAAACTGCAGAATTACCAAATCTACAGTAACATGAACAGTGACTGTGATTGCATTTTTTAATTGGTTCTATAATTTGGGGTAGGTTCCTTCATGAAAGTTGTTTTCCTATGTCTTAACTTGTTTCTGTAAAAATTTCAGGTCAATTGGCCAAATCTACAGTGAATTATGGCCAAATGAGCGATTCTTATTCATTTGGTCATTCTGTGATCTTTGTTGCGAGTATCGGATTGGGGCTAACTTTTGGTCCTCTTGCTTTGGTCTTTTGGGCATGGTTTCTTCAGCAAAAATGTGCCATTATAAGCCTAGTTTCATGTCCAATTGGCCAAACACCAATTGGACCAACACAGCCAAAGTTATGGCTGTCTAATTGGACTGGAATCTCAGTCACTATTGCTGCCATCCCTAGGCAGCATAGTCATTCACTTTGCCATGCTTTTTTTCAGTCCATATTATGGTCAACTTACCTAAAATGGTCACTAATTGACCATTAAAATGTTCTCTAACAATTTCATAAGCCAAGTCAATTTTCACTCCCCAAAACCCTAGCTTCACATTATGTTTTCTACAAGATGCCTTAGTTAGCATACCAATTTATTATCCATGTAGATATATATCTTAAACATCATTTCTAGTCCACTCTAAGTCCAACAAAACAATCAAAACCATTCCTTCATTAGGGCTGCCGAATTCTATGGTGGACATACACATGAATTTGTTTCATTTATTTCACAATTTCTCATCTATTACAAGTCTAAATAATGGAATTAATGAGTTTTAAATACATATATGCACTAACCTCTTGTAGGCAGATTTTTCCCAAGCTCAAAACTTCACTTCCTTTCCTTTTCTTGGCTGCCAAAAGGTTATGCAAGGTGCTAGGATTAATTTTAGTGAAAGTGACTTAGGGTTTTGAGGTAAAGTTTGAGAGTTTCTTAAGCTTGAATGAAAAAAGAAAAATGGAGGGTTTCTTCCTTGCTATGGTGCAGCTGGAATGGGAAAAATGGCTGCTGTGTTTTTGTTTCCTTTGGTCTTTATTTTGTCCCTTTTATTACTTAATTAATTGGTTGTTTTATTATGATTGGAGAAAGCTTTTTAAATGACATCATAATATGTCATATTTGGCATTTTATTTCATTTTTCTTTTCTTTTCATCACTACTCATTTTCAATTTTATTTCTAGTAATGTTTATTCATATTTTATGTCATATTAATTATTTACTCAACTGGACAAGTCGGCCAAAAATCACCTCTGAAGGCGAAATGACCAAAATGCCCTCCGTTTGGCTTAACGGGTCAAAATTGTCTGTACCGATTGAAAAATTTTTCTAAATATTTTCTTGGCATTCTAATGCCATAGGAACCTCAATGACCCTTCTCTGGAGTCCCAAAAATTATTTTATGAATTTTTCCCCGGGTCTAGGGCTCCTCATTGCGAGCATAACTTCCCTCAGTTACCCATCGCTAGAACATACTCGTTTAACTTGGTTGTATTTTATTTCTAAAATTTTTACCAAATTTTGCTTATTAATATTTGAGTTAATTATGGTCCCTCACTTTAGTTTAAATATTTTTTCGGACATTCTAGCTGTCCGGACCAACACTGGTCATCGGAACAGCAGGATGTACGGAGTAGTTACCGGGAGGGTGTTACATCACTGTATTGAGAGAGGCCAAAAGTGATTGTCTTCAGCTTACAGTCAATCATGGCATGATGCCTGGCTAACCAATCCATGCCCAAGATGATATCATAATCTCTGAAGGGCATTTCAATGAAATCAGATAGAAAAGTGTCCTTGGATCACCAAAGGACAATCTCTATACATTCTATTAACCCTGACCTCCTGTCCTAGCGGACTTGTTACTAGCACCTCAAAGTCTATTTTTGTACATGGAACAACAATACAATCAATGATGCTAGCACTCACATAAGAATGGGTAGAACCCGGATCAAATAACACAAACACATATTGATTAAAAGTTAAGAAGGTACCAGCCACAACATCAGATGTCTCGGCCTCTTCTTTCTGTCTCATCGCATAAACTCTAACTGGAGCACTATCTTGCTCTGAATGTTTCACTGTGCCTTGACTGCCTGTTGGGCTACCTCTACCCCTGCCTCTACCAGCTAGGTGGTTGTGCACTTCTAGTGACAAGGCTCTGAATTGACCCTTCTGCAGTAGTAGGAGGTGGTCCAACTCTGCGACTACTGGTGCAGTCCTTGGCAAAGTGTCCTGTGCCTCCACAGTTATAACATGCTCCAATAGCCTTATAGCATATCCCACCATGATTTCTTCCACAGGTTTCACATTGGCAGGGAGGGTAGGAACCTCTAGTACTATGCTGACTAGATAGGGGAGGCTTCTGTCCTGAATATCTTCCCCTACCAGACTTCTTGCCACCTCTGCCATGTCCCCTATGGTTCTTCCTTTTTCCAGTAGGACCACTGGAACTCTGTTCTGCAGTTTTTCCCTCTTTCTCTGTCTTCTCGAATTTCCTTTTTTCAGGAGCAGCTTCAGACTCAATTCTTTCCAACTCTAGGGCTTGAGAAACAAGTTCAGAGAAGGTAGTGTGTTTGAATCCGACTACTTATAATTTGATACTGGGCTTCAAGCCGGTTTCAAACCTCTTGCATGTCTCCCTGCTGGTAGAAAGTAGACTTACTGCATAATGGCTTAGGCGGGAAAATTCTCTTTCATACTCAGCCACTGATCTGCTTCCCTGTTTCAAACTTAGGAACTCTTGTAGCTTCTGGTCTGCATAAGCATCAGGGACATATTTTTGTCTAAATTCCCTGAGAAAGTAATTCCATGTTAGCACTGTAGGTTCTACCAGACTGTGGGGAATGGTTTTCCACCAGTCATAAACATCCCCCTGTAGCAAAGATACAGAGTATTCAAATCTGAGCTCCTCCATACAATGCAGTTTCTTGAATACCCTATCCATCCTCTCTAACCACTGTTCGGCCTCTAGAGGATCTACTGTCCCCTTGAACTCTGTAGCCCCATATTTCATCAATTTGTCATACTGTCTAGCAGGAGACTGTGGTTGTACCACTGGTGTCTGTATTGGGACTTGAGTAGGCACATTACTAGCCATTTGTTGGAACATTGCAGCCATCTACTGAGCGAACTGAGTAGGAAACTACGGTACTGCAGGGGCTGGTGCTACTGAACCACTGACATTATGTAGGCCTGGGGCATCCCCTTGCACCTCAGCCTCAATAGATTGATCGACTGAACGATCACCCTCTTCCAGAACAAATAACACAAGGAGATTTCCTCCCGTTAGTGCATATTTATAATGTAATGTACTATATGTATCAAACAATGATATTGAGCAGTTGTACTATGAAGATATTGAAGTAACAGGTGAAAATAGAATTTAAAAACTTTGCTCTGATACCACTAAAACATATCACACCCTAACCCTTTATAAGGCATAACATGATCCCGTAGTATACCTAATGAATTACCAACTTCGCCTACTGATAACCCATTAAATACACTACAAGGGATTTTCAAAACTTTTCTAACTTCTTTTACAGTGGTGAGCACTATTTACAGGTGTTAAAAACTTTCTTTTAAACTAAAGTGAATTAGCTAACACATTTAGACTATTAGTAATTTCTGTAAAAATTTTGGCAGAGTGCCCTCTATAATTTGGATAAAACAGTTCTTTCAAAAACCTGTAGAAAGCACTTCAATATTTTTTTCAATCTCAAACTCCAACATAATTCAACACAAATCCACAATAATTTTTCAAAAACTGAGATATAAGAAATATAATGCAATTTTTCTAAGTCAAAATAACTCATAATTTATTTTACAACTTTAATGTATAATTTTAATTTACAACTGCTCAAAATTAAGAACAATATGTACATACAATGGTCATACATTACAGTACAAAATGCAAAATGTGGTATACTCATTATACCGATAATCTCTCGCTGGATGTACTAGCAGCCTAGTCTGCTGCCCTGTCCGTCTGTCTACCTGCGACAGCAATGAAAAGCTATCGCTGAGACAATGTCTCAGTGGTGCACAACATTAACCAAATACAACTTTAAATCACAATTCATAAATCATATAAATGATGGATACGTAAAATCATAGTTAAATTCAAGACAATTAATGTCATAAGGAATTTAACACAATATCACAATAAATCTCAGAGATCAAAACATAGTTAACTTCAAAAGATAGTGAATAGCAATAAGAGTTTAAATTCATTTCACAATCTCATAATACATATCAATAAATCACACACATTTTAATCATGTTCCAAAGTTCAATTCATCCCAAAAGCCGATGGCTAATGAGGTATTCAATTCGTCCCAGAAGCCGATAGCTAATGAGAGATAACATAGCTAGCTAGCAAAAATATGAGTTCTATTCGTCCTCAACAGGCACACACCTCAACACTTCAGCAAGAGAGGGAATTCAATTCGTCCCACTAGATAAGCTAGCAAGGAATACAATCAATATACATGATAGCTGTGGTTTCAAATCATTTCCAATGCTTTTCAATCAACAAGTATCCATCAATATCATTCAAACAATTTTTCACAGCTTCAAACCATTTACAATGCTTTACAAGCAATAAATATTCATTCAAACACATTTCCACAATTTAAACAATAATGTACAAATAGTTATAATTTATTTCAATTGAAAAAATTCAAAAGAATTAGCTGTTTTGCACAAACCTCTGATAACTGTTTCCTGGTCTTGAATCAGTGTTTCCTTCCCTTTTCCTGAGTCTTTGCTAACTGAGAAACACAATTTGAAGTGTTTCAGTACTAAATTAAACTATCTCTAACGATAATGCTTGATAAGTAATTCACTAAATGCTATTATTTGCTTAATCAACCTAATATATCGACTCTCGATGCATTCTAGGTAAATTAGGTTTTAATGTTACTAACATGTCACATTCGATAGTCTTTTAGGGTTGGTACATGTTACCAAGTTCATTTCCGTGTATACCTCATTTTCTTGCAATTTGTTGGATTTCGTGATACTAGTTTGACCTAGTCGGACGACCTAGTTCCCTCAGTTTTCGGGATTTGGTCAAAACTAAAAACTTGTAGATCTATGTCTTATTGCACGCGGGGCAAAATTTTAGGTCATTCTGAGTTATGTAGACCAAGTTATGGTCATTTTACTATTGCTGGCCAAATTGCACTAAAATTGGTCATTTTAGGTCATTTTAGGTCAATTTTGGTTCGGCCAGTTTTTGGACCCGAACTTGTGCAAGCTGTTTAACTTACTTATGGTCATTTCTGGGTTTTGGTGTCTTCATAAGACTTGTAGATACGGGTCTTAACTATTCATGGTCAAAATTTCAGGTCAATTGGACCTGTTTTGAGTGAGTTATGGCCTAAACACTAACTGCTGCCCAAATAGTCAATTTTCAGGCCTTATTTGCACTTAATCCGGATTTGGTTATTTTTCAAGCTACCTTGCAAGCAGAATTTTGGCATGCTTCCTTCATGAAAGTTGGCACATTTTGTGCCTAGTTTCACCACCAATTGGTCTCATACCAATTGGAGCCACACACTTAAATTTCTAGGCCTAAAACTCAAACTGCCTTATTGCATTTCCTTCATACACATCAAGGATCACTTTTAACACTTACCAAACTCAACATTCAAGCCAATTCTGGTTGTACCATAACCTAAACATAATTCACAACATATTATAGGTCATTTTGGCAGCTTACAATTACATTCAATGTGCACCATTTAGTACAGAATTTTCAAACCAAATTTACAACAATTCAATCACCTAACCATAACACTTTTACATGTCCAACTTCACACCATCACACACATACCCAAACTACCATAGTAACCAACACAATTTAACATTAATATTCTATAATCCAAACATGAAATAACATCATTATGGTTCACCAAACTAGGCTGCCATTTCATGCATTACATTCCCATAATTTTCAAGCATTCAAATTTCAATACACATTCACATATACTAAGTATACATCACCCAAATAATTTCCTACACAATATACATTTAATCAATCCTTTAATTCACCATTTACAAGCAAAAATAAACTGTCTTCAAGGTGTTTCCATGGCTGCCAAAAGTACACTTCCCCCTTGTCACACCCTACCCCTCTGTAAGACATAACATGATCCCGTAGTATACATAATGAATTACCAACTTCGTCTACTGGTAACCCATTAAATACACTACAAGGGATTTTAAAACTTTTCTTACTTCTTTTCCACAGTGGTGAGCACTATGTACAGGTGTTAAAAACTTTTTTAAACTGAAGTGAAACAGCTAACACATTTGGACTATTAATAATTTCTGTAAAAATTTTGGCAGAGTGCCATCTGTATTTTGGACAAACAGTTCTTCAAAAACCTGTAAAAAGCACTTCAAAATTTTTCTCAATCTCGAACTCCAACATAATTCAACACAATATGTTTTTCAACTCAAATCCACAATAATTTTTTTCAAAGACTGAGATAAAAGAAATATTTACAAACCAAAATAATTTCCAAATTTAGTTTACAAATTTAATGTACAATTTTAATTTACAACTGCTCAAAACCAAGAACACTATATACATACAGTGAACATACATTACATTATAAAATGCAGAATATGGTATACTCAATATACCCGATGATCTCTCAGTGTAGTACTAGCAGCCTAGTATGCTGCCCTGTCAGTCTGTCTACTTGCGACAGCAATGAAAAGCTATCGCTGAGTAAAATTTACTCTGTGGTGCACAATAACAATTTGAAAAGCGATATATATAAATCTTTTATTGACAATTCACAAATCAAATAGTTCACAAAATTTACAAAGTTCATATAATACAAATTTGGTCAAATAACTGAGTAACACAGTTTTGCCAATCAATAACACAATTTGATCAAATAACTGAATAATACAGTTTTGCCCATCAATAACACAATTTGATCAAATAACTGAATAATATAGTGTTGCCGATCAATATCACAATTTAAGCCATGACACAATTTTTCCACACATGCCGTGTTGTACACCACGACAAGACACACTCACCCCAATAATCGAAATCAATGAGGGAGGAAGCTAGCTGAATAATGAGTACTCATCCACACTCACCTCAGACTGGCAAGTTAAAGAGGGAGGAAAATAATCACACTCACCCCAGACTGATAGGTCAAAGAGGGAGGAATATATCACACTCACCCCATAAATAGAGGAGGAACATAGTAACAGTGTCATGCCAAGTGTGAATCAAAACAGTTTCAAATCATAATATTTCATACAAACCATAAATCACATTTTATCTCAAAATTTCCATTTGCAAAGTTGGCAACACAATAATTTCCAAATAATATTCCCAAAACCAAAGCAATAAAAAATTATTCATAACTCATTTCTCCAAATAAATTTGCTAGTAAAAGCAGTGAATATAAAAGTATTATGCACGGACACAATTTAAAACTATAATGTTCAATTAAATTTTTAAGAAGAAAATGAGAAGTCAAAATTATTGTGCACAAACATAATTTAAAACAATGACATACAAATAATCATAATTTATTTCAATTGAAAAATTCAAAAGAAATAACTATTGTTCACAAACACAATTTAAAACAATAACATATAAATAATCATAATTTATTTCAATTGAAAAATTCAAAAGAAATACTTATTGTGCACAAACATAATTTAAAACAATCACATACAAATAATCATAATTTATTTCAATTGAAAAATTCAAAAGAAATAACTATTGTGCACAAACCTCTGATAACTGTCTCCTGGCCTTGACTCAGTGTTTCCTTCCCTTTCCCTGAGTCTTTGCTAACTGAGAAACACAATTTGAAGTGTTTCAGTACTCATTTAAACTGTCTATAACGATAATGCTTGATAATTAATTCGCTGAATTCTATTATTTGCTTAATAACCTAATATGTCGACCCTCAATGCGTTCTAGGTAAATTAGGTTTTAATGTTACTAATATGTCACAGTCGATAGTCTTTTAGGGTTGGTACATGTTACCAATTTCATTTCCATGTATACTGCATTTTATTGCAACTTGCTAGATTCCGGGATACTAGTTTGACCTAGCCGGACGACCTAGTTCCCTCAGTTTTCGGGTTTCGGTCAAAACTAAAAACTTGTAGATCTATGTCTTATTGCACACGGGGCAAAATTTCAGATCATTCTGACTTATGTAGACTAAGTTATGATCTTTTTACTATTGCTAGTCGAAATGCATCAAAATTGGTCACTTTAGGTCAATTTTGGTTCGGCCAGTTTTTGGACCCGAACTTGTGCAAGCTGTTTGACTTGCTTATGGTCATTTCTGGGCTTTTGTGTCTTCATAAGACTTGTAGATATAGGTCTTAACTATTCATGGTCAAAATTTGAGGTCAATTGGACCTGTTTTGAGTGAGTTATGGCCAAAACACTAACTGCTGCCCAAATGGTCAATTTTCAGGCCTTATTTGCACTTAATCCGGATTTGGTCATTTTTCAAGCTACCTTGCAAGCAGAATTTTGGCAAGCTTCCTTCATCAAAGTTGGCACATTTTGTGCTTAGTTTCACCTCCAATTGGTCTCATACCAATTGGAACCACACTCTTAAGGTTTTAAGCCCAAAACACAAACTGCCCTATTACATTTTGTTTATACTCATCAAGATCACCTTTAACACTTACCAAACTTCACCTTCATGCCAATTCTGGTTTGTACCCTAACCTAAACATATTTTACCACATATTGTTGATCATTTTGGCAGCTTACAATCACATTCAACATGCACCATAAAGTGCAGAATTTGTCAAACTCATTTACAACAATTTAATTACCTATTCATGCTCATTTACATGTCCAACTTCACACTATCACACATATACCCAAACTGCCATAACAATTAACACAATTCAACATTAATATTCCATAATCCAAATGTGAAATAACATCCTTATGGTTCACCAAACCAGGCTGCCGATTCATGCATTACATTCCCTAAATTTCCAAGCACTCAAATTTCAATACACATTCACATATACTAAGTATACATCACCCAAATAATTTCCTACACACACAAACATTTAATCAATCGTTTAATCCACCATTTACAAGAAAAAGTAAACTGTCTTCAAGGAGTTACCATGGCTGCCAAAAGTACACATCCCCATTCAACATCAAACCTCAAATCTCTCCATAAATCAAATACCCATAACATCCTTACAAACTTTAACAAAACAATAATAAAAAACACAAACTTACCTATTGATGAGGCTTGCTAAATCTTCACCAAACTCCTTAAATTTAGTATCTACTTCTTCCTTGTGAGGTGGGGATCAAGATTGGTGAAGTGACTTTGGTGTTTGGAGGTGAAAATGGAGGAGATTTGGAAGCTTGAATAAATGCGGCAATGGAGGATTTGGAACTCTTCTTTTCGGCATGGAAGAATGGATGAAGATGGTGAAGTGTTTAGTGGAAGTACACCTGCCCATATGATGTTTGTTTAATCCCCAAAGTGCTCCACTCACCAATATTTAATTACATTATAAGTTAAATGTGTTAATTACTCAATTTGAATCCCATTTTTACTATTTATATTAGGTACCCCTAACTTAATGTTTCATTTTATTTTCCAAGTGTAATATCATATATTTTCAATGGACATTTAGGTCAAAAGACAACTCGGGATGTCAAATGACCACAATGCCTATGTTCGGGTTGCATTCCCGATTTTTCGGTAACACCGGGTTTTGTCCGTTTTTTTTTATTTCTTACTTTTCTTTGTACCAATTATTTAATTTTTATTTAGTATTTCTAATGGTATTTATACTTCAATAGGGGTCTATTTAAGTCCTAAAAATATTTTCGAGGGTTCCCCGCGGTCCAGGGCTAGTCAACGGTCCACGCTGCGACTTCTCGATGCGGTCACCCATCGCTAGGGTTCTCGGCTCGCTTAACTTGGTTACATTTCTTTGATATTATTTTTCCTTTGTTTTTCTTGTATTTTCTTTTCTTGTATTTCATTATTTTATGTCTTCTCACTCATATCGAAGTGTAGTTCTAGGCATCCTAGCTGTTCGGACAACACTGGTCACCGGAACAGTAGAACGCACTACCGAACTTAGGGGTGTTACACCCCTTTACACATCAAACCTCAAAAATTTCTCCATAAATCAAACACCCATAACATCCTTACAAACTTTAACAAAGCAACAATCAAAAACACAAACTTACCTATTGTTGGGACTTGTTAAATCTTCACTAATCTCCCTTGATTTTGGTATCTACTTCTTCCTTGTGAAGTGGGGATCAAAATTAATGAAGCAACTTTGGTGTTTGGAGGTGGAATGGAGGAGATGATGAAGTTCCTTCAAGTTTCGGCCATGGAGGTTGTGAGGGAGTTCATTTCGGCATGGGTAAGGAGAAAGGTTGAAGATGAAGTTTAGTGGAAGTAATCTCCCCACTTAGTGTATACTTTAATTCCCATAGTGCTCCACTCACCTAAGAAAATGATTAAATATGATTTAAGTGCTAATTACCCAAATTATACTCCACTTTTGGCTATTTACATTAAGTACCCCTAATTTTATTTTTCATTATATTTTCCAAGTGTAATATCATGTGTTTTTAATGGACATTTAGGTCAAAAGACAACTCGGGGTGTCAAATGACCACAATGCCCCTGTTCGGGTTACATTCCTGATTTTTCGGTAATACTGGGTTTTTATCCGTTTTTCGATTTCTCACTTTTCTTTGTACTAATTAATTAAATTTTCTTTGATATTTCTAATGATATTTATACTTCAATAAATATTTATTTGAGTCCTAAAAATATTTTCCAGGGTTCCCCGCGGTCCAGGGCTAGTCAATGGTCCATACCGTGACTTCCCGGTGAGGTCACCCATCGCTAGGGTTCTCGGCTCGCTTAACTTGGTTACATTTCTTTGCTATTATTTTTTCTTTGTTTTTCTTATATTCTCTTTACTTGTATTTCATTATTTTATGTCTCCTCTCTCATAACGAAGTGTAGTTCTAGGCATCCTAGCTATCAGGACAACACTGGTTACTGGAACAATAGAACGCACTACCGAACATAGGGGTGTTACAGAAACACTTTCCTTTGCCTCCATCAGTTTTAGTCTTCCCTTTCTGTTTAGCTATAATCTTAGAAGGACCAGGAATCTGAGATTTCTTTTTCTTATTGCCCTTTTTCTTGTTGGACTTTCCAGTAGAAGAAGATGAAATCAAAACTACCTCTTTTCCTTTATTTCCCGGCATATTCTTTTGGGTAATAACCAGCATGTTGAGTAAACCAGCTAAGGTGCATTCCTATTTATGTTAGTAGTATGCCCTAGAGCATATCATTTAGTATGTATCTTGTACATATTTTTATTAATAAAAGGCATTTTCACTTTTCCATTTACATAATATATTTATGTGTAATAGAAAAGGTCCATTGATATTTTGTTAGAAATATTATTCTTAAGTTGTTAAGAATATGAGTGATAATATTTCTAGCACAAAGTATCATAAATAGGTTCACAATCGAGGATACTTCATAATAAGAACATGACTTATCTAGAAAGATTGTATTCATATTTGGTCCCAAGTTATTTATATGAGATATAAATAAGATGGAATGGTGAGTCTCATGTCATATAACAAATATGATAGGCACTTATAAATGATAAGTAGGCCGAACCAGTGACACTTATGACAAGCACATGGAGTTTACTCTTGTCAATGTTTTGTCATAAATCATATATCAGTGCATATAATCTTTAGACCTGAGATAGCACAGTTATCTTGTATATAGGTAGTTTGAGTTTGATACTGCTTTCATACTTGTACTGTGTATGGGCATGTGTTGGCTCCTACTAGTTATATATGGAGGCAGGTGTTGATCAAGATGGAATCTGTTCCTCTAAGTAAATAGAGATAAAATCCTATGTTCATTTAATTGTTCTTGATGTTTCAAGTTCCTGGCTAGGACAGATAGATTTATTCAGAAAAGAATTTCTGATGAGAAAATCTTTTTAATCAAGAACTGGAATTAAAAGAGAACATAATAGTCATAGCAAATGGAGTTTGACATAAACCATGACTCCAGCTTGAGTTGGGATTTTGTAACAGAGAGATTCTAGTGCATGGTAACATATGATTTAAGTTATCACCTATTTAAATATGATTTAATTAATTAATTAAATAGGTTTGATTTGCAATTAAGTTGCAAAGTCCCTAGCATGACTTGAAACCAAATATAGATTATTGGATGTATAGTATAAGTTAAATTTATATTTAAAGTGTTTAAATATGAATTTAATTAATGAGAAATTAATTAATAGAGATTAATTAATTAATTTATATTTGATATAAATTAGAAGAAGAAAAACAATTATTTTGGGTTAAGAACTCAAAATTAAGACACAGGGGCATTTTGATCATTTCACAGTGTGACACGTGGCATCATGAGATGGTGACACATGGGATTAAACATAAGCTTGCCAAATATTTTTTAATCATGTAAGATAATTAAAATCAAGATTAAATATAGGTTTGACACTTGGCACAATGTGATTGGGTCACTTAAACCTAGAGTTAATCAAAGGGTTTAATGTGGTAAGGGTTTAATGTGTTAACCTAGCTATGTAAGTGTTGTTATGAAAAAGAAAAACAACCAGCAGCCACTCCTCTCCTTTGTCACGCCATTTTGAGGTTCTCCATCTATTCTTATTCATCTCTCATCAATTCAAAGAGATTAGCCATCAATCTCTTGAATTAAGAACACTAGAAATTATTTCTAGTGTCCTGTTTACATCTATAATCCCTTAAAAGGTAGAAATTGAATTTCTAATTAATAGAAAAAGCTTTAGAAGTTGTTCAAGGGCTGCCATAGGTGTTCTTGGTGTGGACAAACTAGAGGGACAACATCTGGTGTCCTGAAGACAAATCTCAAAGGCGCGAGACATTTGCGGTGCATCAAGAGGTTAGTGTAATCGTTCTTGATTTAATCTAGGGTTCTAAAATTAATCTGATTAATTTTAAAATCTTAAATGGAAAATACAGATCCAAAAACATATTAAAAGAGCTTTAATATGTTGTTTATCATTGAAATCAAATAGATAAAAATAAATCTTGCATGATGCATGTGACCCTAGGTGAAAATTTTTGAATTCAATGGTATAAACTTGTGTTTTTCACGCTTCCGTTCCTTCAATTGGTATCAAAGCCACTATATTTGCCATTTAGATTGATGTTTATATGATTTAATTGTGTGTTTGATCATGAGAACAAAAGTTCATTGCTAGTTACAAAGCCAAGGTGGCGGCACAAATGATGAACACCATGGTGCGCATGGATGATGCACCACAATGGTGTGCAAAGGTAAATGGATGGTGAATGTGCAATTGTTGTATGATCTAAGATCCATTTTATGTCTAATTAAATTGTTTAATTAGAATTTTTATTAAACAATTAAATTATGATTCAAATCAGAATTTTAAAAATTGTTTGAATGTGATTCAAATCTGAACTTTAAAAGTTGTTTGAATGTGATTCAAATCTGAATTTTTAAAGTTATTTGAATCATATTTAAATCTAATTTTTTAAAATTGATTGAATAAAATTCAGATCTGATTTTTTTAAAAATGTTTGAATGTGATGATACTTTGTGCTAGAAATACTGTCACTCATATTCTTAACAACTTAAAAATAGAATTTCTAACAAAATGTCAATGGACCTTTTCTATTACACATAAATATATTATGTAAACGGAAAAGTGAAAATGCCTTTTAGTTAATAAAACATGTACAAGATACATACTAAATGATATGCTCTAGGGCATACTACTAACATGCTATCGCAGGTGAAAGAAAATATGGAGCAGTTGAGTGAGATCACTTGAAAACGTATTGGGACTATTTTCGGGTATATCATAGGTCTACCCTTATACATTAGATTTTGATGTAATCATGTAGCTATTTGTATGTAATTTCATTCGAGCAGTTGTATAAAAAAGTTTGTAATAAAAATTTGGGATTGAAATTATTGTAATAGTATTCTGAGATTTTATTTACATGTAAATTTTTGTAATATCAATTTTGTTATTTCAATGAATGCAAACGTTTAAATGTCTTCCTGAGTATTGTAAATAATAAACTATTTTCTTTATGATGACATCTATTGAGAATGAGTTGATTGAGTTCCAATTGGACATGATATATTTTTGTAAATTGTTTTTTTTCAACAGGTTATAAAGAACTGTTTTTACATAATTTTAATTGTAACCACGCGGATTTTCCGCAAAATTTTGAAAATGCTAAATTATTCCTAAATAAAATTTATGATATATAATTGATTTGAAAACACTTGGTTTAAATTTTTATCACCACACTAGATTGTTAAATGGAATTATTCTGCCAAAATCCCTTGTAATATATGAAGGAGCAGAAGCATGAAAAACACAAGTTTATATCATTGAATTCAAAAATTTTTCACCTAGGGTCACATGAATCATGCAAGATTCATTTTTATCTATTTGATTTCAATGATAAACATCATATTAAAACTCTTTTAATATGTTTTTGGATCTACATATGCCATTTTAGATTTTAAAATTAATCAGATTAACTATTAGAACCCTAGATTAGATTAAGAACAAGTGCACTAACCTCTTGATGCACTGCAGTATATTTGACACCTTTGGAATGCGTCTAGGACACCAAATATTGTCTCTCTAGCTTGTCCACACCAAGATCACCTATAGGAGCCCTTGAACAGCTTCTAAAGCCTTTTCTATGAATTAGAAAATCAAGTTTTGCCTTTTGAGAGATTACAGATGTAAACAGGACACTAGAAATAATTTCTAGTATTTTTAATTCAAGAGATTGTTTGCTAATCTCCTTGAATTGATGAGAGATGAAGAAGAAGAGAAGGGAGAGGAGCCAAGGGTGGCGGCACCTTTTTTAGAATGAGCAGATTGTATTTTTGTTCTTTCATCCGTACACTTATATAGCTAGGTCACCACTTAAAACCCTTGCCACATGTCACCCTCTGATTGGTTCTAGGTTTAATTCACCCAATCACATTGTGCCAAGTGTCAAACCTATATTTAATCTTGACTTTAATCATTTTACATGATTAAAAGACATTTGGTAAGCTTATGTGTAGTGCCATGTGTCACCATCTCATGGTTCCACATGTCACCCTTTGAAATGACCAAAATACCCCTATGTCTTAATTTTGAGTTCTCAACCCAAAATAATTATTTCTCTTCTTCTAATCAATTTATATCAAATATAAATTAATTAATTAATCTTTATTAATTAATTTCTCATGAATTAAATTCATATTTAAACACTTTAAATATAAATTTAACTTATATTATACATCCAATAACCTAGATTTAGTTTCAAGCCATGCTAGGGACTTTACAATCTAATTGCAAACCAAACCTATTTAATTAATCAATTAAAATCTTTAATTAATTAATTAAATCATATTTAATTTGGTGATTACTTGTGTATGTGTGTGACTTACTAGGCTCATCGCTAATTGGCAATGAGACATGATATTAACTCTTAATACCATCAAAACTCTTTCTTACCATAAATGATTTCTCTAAATCATTTTATGCACCTTGTAGACCATGGTTAACACCTAGCATAGCATGCCAATTAGTAATAAGGTTTACCTTAAATGAACCTATAATCAAATGTTACCATGCACTAGAATCTCTCTGTTATAAAATCCCAATTCGAACTGGAGTCATGGTTTATGTCAAACCCCATTTGCTATGAATATTATGTTCTTTTTTAATTCCAGTTCTTGATTAAAAAGATTTTCTCATTAGAAACTCTTTTTTGAATAAATCTATCTGTCCTGGCCAGGAACTTAAGACCTCAAGAACAATTAAATGAACATAGGATTTTATCTCCATTTACTTAGAGGAATAGATTCTATCTTGATCAACACCTACCTCCATATATAACTAGTAGGAGCTAACACATGCCCATATACCCATACACAGTACAAGTATGAAAGTAGTATCAAACGCAAACCACCTTTATACAAGATAACTGTGCTATCTCAGGTCTAAAGATTATATGCACTAATATGATTTATGATAATGCATTGACAAGAGTAAACTCCATGTGCTTGTCATAAGTGTCACTGGTTCGGCCCACTTGTCATGTATAAGTGCCTATCATGTTTGTTATATGGCATGAGACTTACCATTCCATCTTATTTACATTTCATTTAAATAACTTGGGAACAAACATGATTACAATCTTTCTAGATAAGTCATGTCCTTATTGTGAAGTATCCTCGATTGTGAATCTATTTATGATACTTTCTGCTAGAGATACTGTCACCCATATTCTTAACAACTTAAGAATAGAATTTCTAACAAAATGTCAATGGACCTTTTCTATTACACATAAATATATTATGTAAACAGAAAAGTAAAAATGCCTTTTATTAATAAAAATATGTACAAGATACATACTAAATGATATTCTCTGGGGCATACTACTAATAGTATATTTACTAGATTATTGGTGGGTAAAGTAAGGTAATTTATTAGGTATACTACGGGATCATGTTACATCTTACGGAGGGGTAGGGTGTGACACGATTATTAAGAAATATTAAACAAGTTAATAGGAAACGATATAGGTAAAGATTTTATGGATAATTATGCCGATGATGGGATCTCCCTCTATTAATTGAGAGTCCTCATTAATAAAAGGAATTCTCTAGGTCTCAATTAACACATCCCTTTTGAATTAGAGTCCTAATTAAAAGGAATGAAAATCTATACCCATATCAGTTCTTGTATATCCATTACACACACCGCACCCTCAGTTATTTGAATGTCAATAATGAGATACATAATATGTGAGTCGAGAGTCCTGCTCACTTATTATGAGTCTTTAGGGACCAAATAACACCTCTTCGGAATTAGAGTCCTAATTCGAGGAGAGAGGAATTTAATAAATACATAACTAATTAAATAAACACAATATCAATTCACTGTAGGGTCATCCCATACACTCGTGTTCCTAGGAAACCCAAGATGGTGAAACATTAAATGTTCCTTTTATTAATAACAGAGACTAACATCATAATTCTAACCACAAAAATTATTGATCTTAAATTATGAAGAGCACATCGTTAAATCTGCTTGTCCCATTTGAGGGACGAGGTGGGGTGCCTAACACCTTCCCCACCCGTGCATAAACCCCGAACCTAGAATCTCTTACATCTTTTATTAATAAAAGGCATTTTCACTTTTTCGTTTACATAATATATTTATGTGTAATAGAAAAGGTGCATTGATATTTTGTTAGAAATTCTATTCTTAATTTGTTAAGAATATGAGTGACAGTATTTCAAGCACAAAGTATCATAAATAGGTTCATAATCGAGGATACTTCAAAATAAGGACATGACTTATCTAGTAAGATTGTATTCATGTTTGTTCCCAAGTTATTTGTATGAGATGTAAATAAGATGGAATGGTGAGTCTCATGCCATATAACAAACATGATAGGCACTTATACATGATAAGTAGGTCGAACCAATGACATTTATGACAAACACATGGAGTTTACTCTTGTCAATGTATTGTCATAAATTATATCAGTGCATATAATCTTTAGACCTGAGATAACATAGTTATCTTATATATAGGTGGTTTGAGTTTGATACTGCTTTCATACTTTACTGTGTATGGGTATATGGGCATCTGTTGGCTCCTACTAGTTATATATGGAGGTAGGTATTGATCAAGATGGAATTTGTTACCCTAAGTAAATGGGGATAAAATCCTATGTTCATTTAATTATTCTTGATGTTTCAAGTTCCTGGCCAGGACAGATAGATTTAATCAGAAAAGAGTTTCTGATGAGAAAATCTTTTTAATCAAGAACTAGAATTAAAATAGAACATAATATTCATAGCAAATAGGGTTTGACATAAACCATGACTCCAGCTCGAATTGGGATTTTGTAACGGAGAGATTCTCGTGCATGGTAACATATGATTATAGGTTCATTTATGGTAAACCTTATTACTGATTGGGTGGCTATGGCATGCTATGCTAGGTGTTAACCATGGTCAATGAGGTGCATAAAATGATTTAGAGAAATCATTTATGGTAAGAAAGAGTTCTGATGATATTAAGAGTTGATATCATGTCTCATTGCCAATTAGTGATGACCTAGTAGGTCACACACATACACAAGTAATCACCAAATTAAACATGATTTAATTAATTAATTAAAGAGTTTAATTGATTAATTAAATAGGTTTAGTTTGCAATTGGATTGCAAAGTCCCTAACATGGCTTAAAACAAAATCTAGGTTATTGGATGTATCATATAAGTTAAATTTATATTTAAAGTATTTAAATATGAATTTAATTAATGAGAAATTAATTAATAGATATTAATTAATTAATTTATATTTGATATAAAATGATCAGAAGAAGAGAAATAATTATTTTGGGTTGAGAACTCAAAATTAAGACATAAGGGCATTTTGGTCATTTCACAGGGTGACATGTGGCACCATGAGATGGTGACACATGGCACTACACATAAGCTTGCCAATTGTCTTTTAATTATGTAAGATGATTAAAGTCACGATTAAATATAGTTTTGACTCTTGGCACAATGTGATTGGGTCAATTAAACCTAGAACCAATCAGAAGGTGACATGTGGGAAGGGTTTGAAGTGGTAACCTAGCTATATGAATGTAAGGATGTAAGAACAAATTACACAATCTACTCATTCTCAAAAAAGGTGCCGCCACCCTTGGCTCCTCTCCCTTCTCTTCTTCTTCATCTCTCATCATTTCAAAGAGATTAGTAAACAATCTCTTGAATTAAAAATACTAGAAATTATTTCTAGTGTCCTGTTTTCATCTGTAATCTCTCAAAAGGCAAAACTTGATTTTCTAATTCATAGAAAAAGCTTTAGAAGCTATTCAAGGGCCGCCATAGGTGATCTTGGTGTGGACAAGCTAGAGGGACAACATCTGGTGTCCTAAAGACGCATTCCAAAGGTGCCAAATACACTACAGTACATCAAGAGGTTAGTGCACTTGTTCTTAATCTAATCTAGTGTTCTTAAAATTAATGTGATTAATTCTAAAATCTTAAATGGCAAGTTAAATCCAAAAATATATTAAAAGAGTTTTAATATGCTATTTATCATTGAAATCAAATAGATAAAAAAAAATCTTGCATGATGCATGTGACCTTAGATGAAAAATTTTGAATTTCAATGATCTAAACTTGTGTTTTTTATGCTTCCGCTCCTACAATTGGTATCAGAGCCACTATATTTGTCATTTAGATTGTTGATTATATGATTTAATTGTGTGGTATAATCATGAGATGATAGATCCATTGCTGGTTACAAAGAAAGGTGGCGACTTCGTGATGAACACCATTGTGTGCGCAAGGTTTGTTCATCCCTTATGGTTCACATGGTTTTGGGCAATATTTGTGCAATTATTGTATGATCTTGTAACACCCTCCCGGTAGCAACTCCGTACATTCTACTGTTTCGGTGACCGGTGTCGGTCCGGACAGTTAGAATGTCCGGAAAAATATTTAAACTAAATTCAGGAACCATAATTAACTCAAATATTAATAAGAAAAATTTAGTAAAAATTTTTGAAATAAAATACAACCAAGTTAAATGAGCCGGTGCCCAAGCGATGGGTAACCCAGAGGGAAGTTGCGGTTCTCGCAACTAGGAGCCCTAGACCCGGGGAAAAAATCATAAAATAATTTTTGAGACTCCGGAGAAGGGTCATTGAGGTCCCTATGGCATTAGAATGCCAAGAAAATATTTAGAAAAATTTTTCAATCGATACAGACAATTTTGACCCGTTAAGCCAAACGGAGGGCATTTTGGTCATTTCGCCTTCAGAGGTGATATTTGGCCGACTTGTCCAGTTAAGTAAATAATTATTATGACATAAAATATGAATAAACATTACTAAAAATTAAATTGAAAATGAGTAGTGATGAAAAGAAAAGAAAAATGAAAATAAAGTAAATTATGACATATGATGATGTCATTTAAAAAGCTACCACCAATCACATTTAAACAAACATTTAACTAACTAATAAAAAGAGATAAATATGACCAAAACAATTAAAAAAAAACCAGCTGCCTTCTTCCTCCCAAACCAGCCGAAACCCATGCCTAGCCAAACCTCCATTGATTTTGCAACCAAAGCTTCATTTCTCCCTTTGTTTCACTACTAAACCTTAAACCCCTTTCATTAAAACTTGTCCACTCATATTGGGAAAGTGTTTGGCAGCCTAGAAGAGGAAAGAAAGTGAAGTTTGAGCTTGGAAAATTCTGCCCTACAAGAGGTTAGTGCACATATATACCTTAAACTCTTTATTTCCATGATTAGATACTTGAATTAAGTAAGAAATTGTAACTTAAATGAATAAAAATTTTGTGTATGTCCACCATGAATTTTGGCAGCCCTAAGGAAGGGATAGGTTTGATTGTTTTGATGGATTTAAAGTGGACTAGAGATCATGTTTAAAGCATGTATGTATGCGGTTAGTGAATGAGTTAGTAAATTAAGGCATCTTGTGTGAATCATAATGGGAAGCTAGGGTTTTGAGAGTAAAATGTGGACTTGGCCTATGGAATTGTTAAAGAACATTCTAATGGTAAATTAGTGACCATTTGAGGTAAGTTGACCATAATTTGGACTGAAATATAGCATGGCAAAGTGGAATGATAGGCTGCCTAGGGACAGTAGCAAGGAGGCTGTGAATCCAGCCTGTTTGGACTGCCATATCTTTGGCTGTGTAGGTTCAATTGGTGTTTGGCCAATTGGAAATGAAACTATACATATAATGGCACAATGTTGCTGAAGAAACCATGCCCAAAAGACCAAAGCAAGTGGACCAAAAGTTGGCTCCAATCTGGATACCCTGCAAACAGGTTCTGCAGAATGACCAAATGAATAGTAACTGTTCATTTGGCCATAACTCATTGTAGATATGGTCAATTGACCTGAAATTTTTACAGCAACAAGCTAAGACATAGAAAAACAACTTTCATGAAGAAACCTACCCCAAATTATGACCAGAACCTATCCAACAAGGCAGTGGCAGTCACTGTTCATGGTACTGTAGATTTGGTAAATTCTGCAGATTTGAAATCCGGCCAGCTGTGGTTTTTGGACCATATCTGGAGCTACAAAAGTCTAAATGGAGTGATTCAAGAAAAGAAATTCAACTAGACAAAATAAGTAACAACTTTCATGTTTACTATTTCCTCAAATTCCCACTGCAACAGTGCCCAATGGAACAGTAAAGTTGGGCTACAAAAACTGAAAATTCTGCTTCCCTTGGTTTAAGCTTAGAAATGGTATTAATGCTTAATGCCACAAGTTTTGAATGCAAAATGTGGTATGTTGGGAGTGTCAAAACCAATGTACCTATTTTCTATCAAAAAGTCAACATTTTTGTTGACCAATGAGGTGAATAGTGACACCAAAATTTGAAATTCAAAATTTGAAGAATTCAAATGTATCAAATGCCCTAGTATACCTAACAAGATTGGTTTGGATAGTTTGGCATACCAATAGGATTCAGTTAGCAGTACTGCACATGGCATTATGCCATTCTGTGATTTTATGGCTTTTAGCCATTTTGATATTGTGTTGAGACTTGGCTTCGTGCCTAATATTATTTACAGCTTGTTAGCTGTTCTGTTGCACACCGGGAGATACATATGTGACCGATGGTGTGACGGCACGAGGTACTTGATACCCAGTGCTAGTTTACCCGTTTATCTAGTCCAGTCATTCAGTATAGGTTACTTGGGCAACCAAATGAATGAAAGTGGACAAAGTTAACGAAATAAATTGATATACAAATACAAAACAAATAAGACATATACATTCAATGCATATTTATTTCTGTTATTTCTTTCTATTTTATTATTGCACCACTAAGCATCATTGCTTAGCGCGTTGCTTTTGCCACGCGTAGGTTCTGGAGATACTGATCGTGAGCCCAGTAGACCGCAGACTGGGTGAGTCCATCCTGCAGCTCTGCACAGTGTCCGTGTCACCTCACCATCCGCAGTGCATTGGTAGGACACTAGGTTTCATTTTGGTATTTTGTAACTAACTTTTATTTTTTTCATGTGTAAATGAACTTATGGATGTATTTTGATGTTCATGTAAATAATGAGAATTGTGTTTGTGAATGTTTATCTGTGTTTTATACACGATTACCACATGAGCTGAATGATTGAGAAACGAAATTGAAAAATATTGAGATTTTGATATTGGAGTTTGAGAGTGATGAGATATGAATATTGGAAGTGTTTTTAACAGGTTTCGAAGAACTGTTTTCTCCATTTTTAGCCGGCACTCTGCCGGATTTTCTTTAAAATTTTCGGAACCTCAAATAAATAATAATTTTGATAAATGGCTTAAATAAATTATATTTCATAAACTATATTCAAAACTATGACAAAAATTGATTAAGTTAAAATAGAGGGTGCCGATACACCGTGTGACATTGCTTACTCGGATATACTGTACACGGGTAAGGGGTGTCACATTTAGTGGTATCAGAGCACGGTTTAGGCGTTTCTGGGCCTAGATTGAGTCCATACCATGCATTGCATTTGTAAGAGTCGAGGTGACACTAATGCAGATCTGTTTATCTTTGTTATTTTGAATAGGATATGGACCCTACATCTCAGAGGGCAGTTGAGGAGGAAGTGGAGAGTCATGCTCCACCTGCAGCAGCTGAGACTGGGGGTAGGGGAGAACCTACTCCGCCAGCTCAAGCAGAGCCTGCTCAGCCTCCACAGGCCATGTTCCAACAAATGGCCGAATTCTTCAGACACATGGCTGGGGTAATGCCAGCAGCACCACCACCACCACCACCTCCACAACCAAAATCACACCTGGAAAAATTGAGAAAATTTGGAGTAGTGGACTTCTTTGGCAAGAGAGAAGATGATTCTATTGCAGCCGAAAATTGGTTGAACAGAACAGGCAGAGTTTTAAAACAACTCCACTGCACCCCAGAGCAAAACTTGGAAGATGCCATATCTCTGTTGCAAGATGATGCTTATGAATGGTGGGATACTGTGTCTAGTGAAGTATAGCCAGAAATAGTAACTTGGGACTTCTTTCTCTCCGAATTCAAGAACAAATATGTGGGTACTGTATACCTAGAAGAGAGAAGAAGGGAATTCATTAACCTGAGGCAGAGGCAGTTGTCAGTGGCCGAGTATGAGAAGGAATTCGTTAGATTGAGCCGCTATGGAAGGGAGATAGTCCCTAATGAAGCTGAAAGGTGCAAGAGATTTGAAGAGGGACTAAATGACAACATAAAGATCATGATCACTGCCTTGGGAATCACAGACTTTACCAAGCTAGTGGAAGCTGCAATAAAGGTTGAAAAGGTTAGAATCAGTAAGCAGACTAGAAGGGAAAGACAGCAGAAGAGAGGCCCAGGTCAGTCTAGTTCATCTCCTGCATTTGGGAAGAAGTTCAAGGGTCCACCTGCACAGAGTTCAGGTCAGCTACAAGGTCAGGGTCAGTCCCAGGAGCCTAGGCCACAGTTTACCCCTAGGAGAGGTCAGTCCACACCATCAGTGGGCAGCTCTCCAGGGATGGGGTTCAGGGGACCAGCCCCAGCATCTTCTGCGTGTCCACATTGTTTGAAATGGCATAAGGGGGAGTGTTGGAGAGTGACTGGTGCCTCCTTAAGGTGTGGGTCAATAGAGCATCAGTTGAAGAACTGTCCATGTAGAACTACTACAGCTGCTCCAACACAAGTAGACAGACCTGCTCCTGCACCACAAAGGGGTAGGAAATCTGGCAAATCTGACGCAGTGGGACCATCACAGAGGCCTGCATCTGAACCAGCAGAGAGGCTAAATAACAGACCACCTACCAGAGTCTATGCCATTAGAGCTCAGGAGGAGCAAGGTGCCCCGGACGTCATCAGAGGTACGTTCTCCCTCTACAATACATCTGTGCATGCATTGGTGGATCCAGGATCCACCCATTCATACATCTGCATCAACTTACCCGTAGAAAGGGGGATACTAGTAGGGGAGAGTGACAAAGACATTCTGGTCACTAATCCATTGGGCCATAGTGTAGTGGTGAACAAAGTATACAAGGGTTGCCCGTTAAGGATTCAGGGGTATGAATTTTTGGCAGACCTGATTGAGTTGCCCTTCCACGAGTTTGACGTGATTTTGGGAATGGACTGGTTGTCACGTCATCAGGCAATAGTTGATCGCAAATTGAAGAGAATTTCTTTGAAAACTTCTGAGGGTAATGCGATCACAGTTGTGGGGAAAAGGATAGATTTTCTGTCCAACGTTATCTCAGCCACAGTTGCAAGAAAAATGATGAGAAAAGGCTGTGAAGCCTACTTAGCACATGTGGTGGATACTAGGCAGGCTAAGCCAAACTTGAGTGATGTACCCATGAAGAGACTTCCTGCAGGTATTCCTGAAGAATTGCCCGTTTGCCACCGTAAAGGTAAGTTGAATTTGCTATTAAGACACCGCTGCACAAAGACCCATTTCCATTGCTCCTTATAGGATGGCACCCACTGAATTGAGGGAGTTGAAAACTCAGTTGCAAGAGTTGCTCGATAAGGGGTTCATACGCCCCAGTGTGTCACCGTGGGGAGCTCCAGTGCTGTTTGTAAAGAAAAAGGATGAGACTTTGAGGCTATGCATCGATTACCGGCAGTTGAATAAAGTGACTGTGAAGAACAAATATCCATTGCCTAGAATAGATGATCTGTTTGATCAGTTGAAGGGAGCAGGAGTATTTTCTAAGATTGACCTCAGATCAGGGTATCATCAGTTGAGGGTGAAGGATGTAGATGTGCCAAAGATTGCATTCAGGACCCGATATGGGCATTATGAGTTTCTGGTGATGCCCTTTGGCCTAACAAATGCACCAGCAGCATTCATGGACCTTATGAACCGTATCTTCCATCCACACTTAGATCGATTCGTAGTGGTCTTTATTGATGATATTTTGGTGTATTCCAAGACCAGGGAAGAACATGATGAATATTTAAGGATTGTTCTGCAAAACCTGAGAGAAAAGAAGCTGTATGCTAAATTGTCCAAGTGTGACTTTTGGTTGAATGAGATTGCATTTCTTGGACACATAGTGTCAGCTGATGGGATTAGGGTGGATCCCAAGAAAATAAAAGCAGTGATGGAATGGAAGCCTCCCAGGAATACAACTGAGGTCAGAAGCTTCTTGGGGCTAGCTGGGTATTACAGGAGATTTGTGAAGGGATTTTCCTTAATAGCTGCTCCAATGACCAAGTTGTTACACAAGAATGTCAGATTTGACTGGAATAACAAGTGTCAGACCAGTTTTGAGAAGTTGAAGGCTATGTTGACAGAGGCACCAGTGTTAACACAGCCAGTGTCAAGAAAGGACTTTGTGGTCTACAGTGATGCCTCTCATAATGGGTTAGGGTGTGTATTAGTGTAAGAGGGGAAGGTGGTCGCTTATGCTTCCAGGCAGCTAAGGCCACATGAACAAAATTACCCTACCCATGATCTAGAGCTTGCAGCAATTATCTTCGCACTGAAGATATGGAGACATTACTTGTATGGTGAAAAGTGCTACATTTACACAGACTATAAAAGTCTGAAATATTTGCCAACTCAGAAGGAGCTCAACCTTAGACAGAGGCAATGGATTGAGTTCCTGAAAGACTATGATTGTGTAATTGACTACCATCCTGGGAAGGCAAATGTAGTTGCTGATGCTTTGAGCAGAAAATCCATGACAACTTTGAGATCATTGAATGCCCGTCTAACTTTGATTCGAGATGGAGCTATTTTGGCTGAGTTGCAAGTGAGGCCAACCCTGTTACAGCAGATTTTCGATGGGCAGAAGGTAGATGAGAAGCTAATCGCTATTATGAGCAAAATCCCAGGGGGAAAAGCAACTGACTATGAGGTGAAAGCAGATGGGTGTCTGTATTACAAAGGAAGACTGTGTGTACCAGATGATGGGGAATTGAAGGCCAGTATTCTAAAAGAGGCACACACCAGTGTATATGCTATGCACCTGTGAAGTACAAAGATGTATCATGATCCAAGCTTCGTGATTGGTGGCCTGGTATGAAGAAAGACATAGCTGACTATGTGACTAAATGCTTGACATGTCAGCAAGTCAAGGCAGAACATCAAGTTCCATCAGGTTTGCTACAGCCTATACGCATACCTGAATGGAAATGGGATCGGATCACCATGGATTTTGTAAGTGGTCTACCTCTCACCCAGAAGAAACATGATGTAGTATGGGTGATAGTGGATTGATTGACGAAGTCAGCACACTTTCTGCCAGTTAGGACTGACTACTCACTGGAGAAGTTAGCAGAATTGTATATCAGTGAGATAGTTAGACTGCATGGAATTCCACTTTCCATCATATCTGATCGAGACCCAAGGTTTACATTGAGATTTTGGAAGAAGTTACATGAGTCCTTGGGTACACAACTCCACTTCATCACAGCTTTCCATCCTCAGACGGATGGGCAATCAGAAAGAGTAATCCAGGTAAACAATTGAATCAATTGAATTAATACAACTATTGAATTAAAATGATAATAATAACATGAAATATATGTCAGGTCCTTCAGGATATGCTGAGGAGTTGTGTCATTGAGTTTGAGGGAAGTTGGGATAGATACCTCCCACTGGCAGAATTTGCATACAACAATAGCTACCAAGCTAGTATCCAAATGGCCCCATATGAAGCACTGTATGGGAGAAAATGTAGAACTCCAGTGTGCTGGACTAAATTGGGCGAAGACAAACTGGTGGGGCCAGACCAGGTGAAACAGACTGAGGAGAAAGTAAAACTAATCAAAACCAATCTGAAGGTTGCCTCAGACAGACAGAAATCTTATGCCGGCCTGAAGAGAAAAGAAATAGAATATGTGGTTGGCGACAAAGTGTTCCTCAAGGTGTCACCATGAAAAAAGGTATTGAGGTTTGGAAGAAAAGGTAAGTTAAGCCCTAGGTTCATTGGCCCATATGAAGTCATTGAACGTGTGGGTCCAGTGGCCTATAGGCTAGCTTTACCACCAGAGCTGGAAAAGATCCACAAAGTGTTTCACGTGTCCATGCTCAGAAGATACCGCTTAGATCCTTCACATGTCATCTCCAGGGAAGAAATTGAAATACAGCCGGATTTGACATATGAAGAAGAACCTCTACGGATCCTGGCTCGGGAAGTAAAAGAGTTGAGAAATAAGCAGATTCCACTTGTGAAAGTGCTTTGGAGACACCACAACACCGAGGAGGCAACTTGGGAAAGTGAAGAGACGATGAGGCAACAGTTTCCTCAACTGTTTGCATCAGGTAAATTTCGAGGACGAAATTTAAATTAGAGGGGAAGAGTTGTAACACCCTCCCGGTAGCAACTCCGTACATTCTACTGTTCCGGTGATCGGTGTCGGTCCGGATAGCTAGAACGTCTGGAAAAATATTTAAACTAAAGTCAGGAACCATAATTAACTCAAATATTAATAAGAAAAATTTAGTAAAAATTTTTGAAATAAAATACAACCAAGTTAAATGAGCCGGTGCCCAAGCGATGGGTAACCCAGAGGGAAGTTGCGGTTCTCGCAACTAGGAGCCCTAGACCCGGGGGAAAAATCATAAAATAATTTTTGAGACTCCGGAGAAGGGTCATTGAGGTCCTTATGGCATTAGAATGCCAAGAAAATATTTAGAAAAATTTTTCAATCGGTACAGACAATTTTGACCCGTTAAGCCATACGGAGGGCATTTTGGTCATTTCGCCTTCAGAGGTGATTTTTGGCCGACTTGTCCAGTTAAGTAAATAATTATTATGACATAAAATATAAATAAACATTACTAAAAATTAAATTGAAAATGAGTAGTGATGAAAAGAAAAAAAAATCAAAATAAAGCAAATTATGACATATGATGATGTCATTTAAAAAGCTACCACCAATCACATTTAAACAAACATTTAACTAACTAATAAAAAGAGATAAATATGACCAAAACAATTAAAAAAAAACCAGCTGTCTTCTTCCTCCCAAACCAGCCGAAACCCATGCCTAGCCAAACCTCCATTGATTTTGCAACCAAAGCTTCATTTCTCCCTTTGTTTCACTACTAAACCTTAAACCCCTTTCATTAAAACTTGTCCACTCATCTTGGGAAAGTGTTTGGCAGCCTAGAAGAGGAAAGAATGTGAAGTTTGAGCTTGGAAAATTCTGCCCTACAAGAGGTTAGTGCACATATATACCTTAAACTCTTTATTTCCATGATTAGATACTTGAATTAAGTAAGAAATTGTAACTTAAATGAATAAAAATTTTTGTGTATGTCCACCATGAATTTCGGCAGCCCTAAGGAAGGGATAGGGTTGATTGTTTTGATGGATTTAAAGTGGACTAGAGATCATGTTTAAAGCATGTATGTATGTGGTTAGTGAATGAGTTAGTAAATTAAGGCATCTTGTGTGAATCATAATGGGAAGCTAGGGTTTTGAGAGTAAAATGTGGACTTGGCCTATGAAATTGTTAAAGAACATTCTAATGGTCAATTAGTGACCATTTGAGGTAAGTTGACCATAATTTGGACTGAAATATAGCATGGCAAAGTGGAATGGTAGGCTGCCTAGGGACAGCAGCAAGGAGGCTGTGAATCCATTTGTTTGGACTGCCATATCTTTGGCTGTGTAGGTTCAATTGGTGTTTGGCCAATTGGACATGAAACTAGACATATAATGGCACAATTTTTCTGAAGAAACCATGCCCAAAAGACCAAGGAAAGTGGACCGAAAGTTGGCCCCAATCCGGATACCCTGCAAATAGGTTCTGCAGAATGACCAAATGAACAGTAACTGTTCATTTAGCCATAACTCATTGTAGATATGGTCAATTGACCTGAACTTTTTACAGCAACAAGCTAAGACATAGAAAAACAACTTTCATGAAGAAACCTACCCCAAATTATGACCAGAACCTATCCAACAAGGCAGTGGCAGTCACTATTCATGGTACTGTAGATTTGGTAAATTCTGCAGATTTGAAATCCGGCCAGTTGTGGTTTTTGGACCATATCTGGAGCTACAAAACTCCAAATGGAGTGATTCAAAAAAAGAAATTCAACTAGACAAAATAAGGAACAACTTTCATGTTTACTATTTCCTCAAATTCCCACTGCAACAGTGCCCAATGGAACAGTAAAGTTGGGCTACAAAAACTGAAAATTCTGCTTCCCTTGGTTTAAGCTTAGAAATGGTATTAATGCTTAATGCCAACAAGTTTTGAATGCAAAATGTGGTATGTTGGGAGTGTCAAAACCAATGTACTTATTTTCTATAAAAAAGTCAACATTTTTGTTGACCAATGAGGTGAATAGTGACACCAAAACTTGAAATTCAAAATTTGAAGAATTCAAAAGTATCAAATGCCCTAGTATACCTAACAAGATTGGTTTGGATAGTTTGGCATGCCAATAGGGTTCGGTTAGCGATCGCACATGGCATTATGCCATTCTGTGATTTTATGGCTTTTAGCCATTTTGATATTGTGTTGAGACTTGGCTTCGTGCCTAATATTATTTACAGCTTGTTAGCTGTTCTGTTGCACACCGAGAGATACATATGTGACCGATGGTGTGACGGCCCGAGGTACTTGATACCCAGTGCCAGTTTACCCGTTTATCCAGTCCAGTCGTTCAGTATAGGTTACTTGGGCAACCAAATGAATGAAAGTGGACAAAGTTAACGAAATAAATGGATATACAAATACAAAACAAATAAGACATATACATTCAATGCATATTTATTTCTGTTATTTCTTTCTATTTTATTATTGCACCACTAAGCATCAGTGCTTAGCGCATTGCTTTTGCCACGCGTAGGTTCTGGAGATACTGATCGTGAGCCCAGTAGACCGCAGACTGGGTGAGTCCATCCTGCGACTCACGATGATCCGTGTCACCTCACCATCCGCAGTGCATTGGTAGGACACTAGGTTTCATTTTGGTATTTTGTAACTAACTTTTATTTTTTTCATGTGTAAATGAACTTATGGATGTATTTTGATGTTCATGTAAATAATGAGAATTGTGTTTGTGAATGTTTATCTGTGTTTTATACACGATTACCACATGAGCTGAATGATTAAGAAACGAAATTGAAAAATATTGAGATTTTGATATTGGAGTTTGAGAGTGATGAGATATGAATATTGGAAGTGTTTTTAATAGGTTCTGAAGAACTGTTTTCTCCATTTTCAGCCGGCACTCTTCCGGATTTTCTTTAAAATTTTCGGAACCTCAAATAAATAATAATTTTGATAAATGGCTTAAATAAATTATATTTCATAAACTATATTCAAAACTATGACAAAAAATTGATTAAGTTAAAATAGAGGGTGCCGATACACCGTGTGACATTACTTACTCGGATATACTGTACACGGGTAAGGGGTGTCACAGATCTAATGCTCATAATTATGTCCATTTTATGTCTAATTAAATTGTTTAATTAAAGTTTTAATCACACAATTAAATTTTGATTCAAATCTGAAATTTAAAAATTATTTGAATGTGATTCAAATCTGAATTTTTATAGTTAGTTGAATGTGATTCAAATCTGAATTTTTAAAGTTGTTTCAATGTGATTCAAATATGAATTTTAAAGTTGTTTGAATGTGATTCAAATCTAAATATTAAAAGTTGTTTGAATGTGATTCAAATCTGAATTTTTAAAATTTTTTGAATGTGATTCAAATATGAATTTTTAAATTTGTTTGAATGTAATTCAAATATGAATTTTTAAATTTGTTTGAATGTGATTCAAATCTGAATTTTTAAATTTGTTTGAATCTTACTCAAATATGGATTTTTAAGTTGAATTTGAGATATTCAATTTAATTTAACTATGTATGTTTTATTTAGTTGTTAAATAGTGATAAGCATGATGGATGATCATGGACTATAAAAGACCAATGTGATTGGATTTATTTCTTTTATATTTTTTTGGGTTATAATTTAAATTAATTTATTTTAATTTAATTTTGGGCATGTATTATTATGGTTGTAATAATTTTTGGATTGTAATTTTATTTATTTAGTTCTTGTAAATTCGCCTTAGTATGCCAAGGATTACTATGTAATTGGATTGCAAGAAGATCAAGGAGGTCAAGAGCATTGGTGAGACCAGTGGGAGGAATTCAAGATCAAGTATTGATTATGTACTCGCTCAGCAACTCTTGTAATATGAATGAATGAAATGCACTTAGGAATGCCCTTATTCAATTCTTGGTGGCTCAGAATTGAATCCCTTAGAAAGTCCATGATCATACCATATTTACTATTTATCCATGAATGCATGAGATGTATGGTAATGTATGCAAGTATATGATATATGCATGCTAAATGGATAATGTGCAAAGTGAGACCTTAATAGTAATTAGGATGACCATAAAATCTTCTAAACAAATGATTAAGTTGGAAATGCTATAATTAAAGTAATTATAACATGGTCCCTCCATTGGGGCAATTATTTTAAGAAATTTTAAATAGTTACATATGATGCAATTAATTTAAGAGATATTCTTAAGAATAATTGTTAAGCATGAGATGTTGTGAATATGTAAATGGTTTGGTGGCCGATATTGGATGTACCTGAGGACATTAAAATTATTTGCATAATTACTGGCTTAATGGGATCAACTTAACTAATGCAAGACAAGTCAATAATGGATGTACCTGAGATTTTGAGTATTAGGGGCTAGGTAAAGGATCGAACCTCACATAAGATGTGATGGGCAAGGAGTTGCTCACTTATAGTTTATTGTAATGCCAATAATGGATGTATCTGAGGATGATCAATAGAATTACAAGAATTCAATCACCCACTAGAAATCCATCCAATTAAGGTTTTCGTTTTCCACTTTGGAAGTGAAAGATGTTAGTAGTATGCCCTAGAGCATATCATTTAGTATGTATCTTGTACATATTTTATTAATAAAAGGCATTTCCACTTTTCCGTTTACATAATATATTTATGTGTAATAGAAAAGGTCCATTGATATTTTGTTAGAAATATTATTCTTAAGTTGTTAAGAATATGAGTGACAATATTTCTAGCACAAAGTATCATAAATAGGTTCACAATCGAGGATACTTCATAATAAGGACATGACTTATCCAGAAAGATTGTATTCATGTTTGTTCCCAAGTTATTTATATGAGATATAAATAAGATGGAATGGTGAGTCTCATGCCATATAACAAACATGATAGGCACTTATAAATGATAAGTAGGCCGAACCAGTGACACTTATGACAAGCACATGGAGTTTACTCTTGTCAATGTTTTGTCATAAATCATATCAGTGCATATAATCTTTAGACCTGAGATAACACAGTTATCTTGTATATAGGTAGTTTGAGTTTGATACTGCTTTCATACTTGTACTATGTATGGGTATATGGGCATGTGTTGGCTCCTGCTAGTTATATATGGAGGTAGGTGTTGATCAAGATGGAATCTGTTCCTCTAAGTAAATAGAGATAAAATCCTATGTTCATTTAATTGTTCTTGATGTTTCAAGTTCTGGCCAGACAGATAGATTTATTCAGAAAAGAGTTTTGATGAGAAAAATCTTTTAATCAAGAACTGAATTAAAAGAGAACATAATATTCATAGCAAATGGAGTTTGACATAAACCATGACTCAAATTTGAGTTGGGATTTTGTAAGAGAGATTCTAGTGCATGGTAACATATGATTATAGGTTCATTTAAGGTAAATCTTATTACTAATTGGGTGGCCATGGCATGCTATGCTAGGTGTTAACCATAGTCTATGAGGTTCATAAAATGATTTAGAGAAATCATTTATGGTAAGAAAGAGTTCTGATGATATTAAGAGTTGATATCATGTCTCATTGCCAATTAGTGATGAGTCTAGTAAGTTACACACATACACAAGTTATCACCTATTTAAATATGATTTAATTAATTAATTAATTAAAGAGTTTAATTGATTAATTAAATAGGTTTGGTTTGCAATTAAATTGCAAAGTCCCTAGCATGACTTGAAACCAAATCTAGATTATTGGATGTGTAGTATAAATTAAATTTATATTTAAAGTGTTTAAAAATGAATTTAATTGACGAAAAATTAATTAATAGAGATTAATTAATTAATTTATATTTGATATAAATTAATTAGAAGAAGAAAATAATTATTTTGGGTTAAGAACTCAAAATTAAGACACAGGGGCATTTTAGTCATTTCACAGTGTGACACGTGGCGCTATGAGATGGTGACACATGGGATTACACATAAGCTTGCAAAATGTTTTTTTTTAATCATGTAAGATGATTAAAATCAAGATTAAATATAGGTTTGACACTTGGCACAATGTGATTGGGTCACTTAAACCTAGAGCTAATCAAAAGGTGACATGTGGCTAGGGTTTAATGTGTTAAGCTAGCTATTTAAGTGTGGTTATGAAAAGAAAAAATAACCAGCAGCCTCTCCTCTCATTTGTCACGCCACTTTGAGCCTCTCCAGCTATTTCTCTTCATCTCTCATCAATTCAAAGAGATTAGCCATCAATCTCTTGAATTAAGAACACTAGAAATTGTTTCTAGTGTCCTGTTTACATCTCTAATATCTTAAAAGGCAGAACTTGAATTTCTAATTAATAGAAAAAGCTTTAGAGGCTGTTCAAGGGCTGCCATAGGTGTTCTTGGTGTGGACAAGCTAGAGGGACAACATTTGGTGTCCTGAAGACGAATCTCAAAGGCGCAGACGCTGCGAAGGCATCAAGAGGTTAGTGTAATCGTTCTTGATTTAATCTAGGTTCTAAAATTAATCTGATTAATTTTAAAATCTTAAATGGCAAATACAGATCCAAAAACATATTAAAAGAGTTTTAATATGTTGTTTATCATTGAAATCAAATAGATAAAAATAAATCTTGCATGGTGCATGTGACCATAGGCGAAATTTTTTTGAATTCAATGGTATAATCTTGTATTTTTCACGCCTGCCTTCAATTGGTATCGAGCCTCTATATTTGCCATTTAGATTGTTGATTATATGATTTAATTGTGTGATTTGATCATGAGATGATTGATTCAGTGCTGGTTTGATCAAGAGAGGTGTGGCTGCACACATGGTGAAGCCACCATTGGTGGCTGCAACAATGGTTCCATGGGTGGTTCAAGGTTTGGCTTTTAATTCTGCAATTGTTGTATGATCTAAGGCCTATTCTTTGACTAATTAAAGTGTTTAATTAGTAGTTTTAATCACACAATTAAATTATGATTCAAATCAGAATTTTAAAAATTGTTTGAATGTGATTCAAATCTGAATTTTAAAAGTTGTTTGAATGTGATTCAAATCTGAATTTTTAAAGTTGTTTGAATCATATTTAAATCTGATTTTTTAAAATTGATTCAATAAAATTCATATCTTATTTTTTAAAAAATATTTGAATGTGATTCAAATCTGATTTTTTAAAAAATGTTTGAATGTGATTCAAATCTGAATTTTTGAAGTTGTTTGAATGTGATTCAAATCTGAATTTTTAAATTTGTTTGAATGAGATTCAAATCTGAATTTTTAAATTTATGTGAATCATATTCAAATATGGATTTTTAAGTTGAATATGAGATATTCAATTTAATTTAAGTATGTATGTTTTATTTAATTGTTAAATAGTGATATGCATGATGGATGATCATGGACTATAAAAGACCAATGTGATTGGATTTATTTCTTTTATGTTTCTTTGGGATTGTAAATTAATTTATTTATTTTAATTTATTTTTGGGCATGTATTATTAAGTTTGTAATATTTTTGGGTTGTAATTTCATTTATTTAAGTTCTTGTAAATTCGCCTTGGCATGCCAAGGATTACTATGTAATATTGGATTGCAAGAAGTTCAAGGAGGTCAAGAGCATTGGTGGGACCAGTGGGAGGAATTCAATATCAAGTGTTGATTATGTACTCCTTCAGCAACTCTTGTAAAATGAATGAATGAAATGCACCTAGGAATGCCCTGATTCAATTCTTGGTGGCTCAGAATTGAATCCTTTAGAAAGTCCATGATCATACCATATTTACTGCTTATCCATGAATGCATGAGATGTATGGGAATGTATGCAATTATATGATATATGCATGCTAAATGGATAATGTGCAAAGTGAGACCTTAATAGTAATAAGGATGGCTATAAAATCTTCCAAACAAATGATTAAGTTGGAAATGCTATAATTAAAGTAATTATAACATAAGCCCTCCATTGGGGCAATTATTTTAAGAAATTTTAAATAGTTGCATGAGATGCAATTAATTTAAGAGATTTTCTTAAGAATAATTGTTAAGCATGAGATGTTGTAAATATGTAAATGGTTTGGTGGCCAATATTGGATGTACCTGAGGACATTAAAATTATTTGCATAATTACTGACTCAATGGGATCAACTTAACTAATGCAAGATAAGTCAATAATGGATGTACCTGAGATTTTGAGCATTAGGGGCTAGGTAAAGGATTGAACCTCACATGAGATGTGATGGGCAAGGAGTTGCTCACTTATAGTTTATTGTAATTCCAATAATGGATGTACCTGAGGATCATCAATAGAATTATAAGAATTCAATCACCCACTAGAAATCCATCCAACTAGGATTTCCGTTTTCTACTCTGGAAGTGTAGGATTCGCTAAGTTAGTGGGAGGACCAATTTGATTAAAAGACCATAATCATTTTGGTTAATTACATGATACATTTACTAATTAATCTGGTTATTTTCTCAGTTAATTTTCTCGATAAAAATGAGCACAAAACAACCACCACCATCCAATATCCTTGCAAGCATACTTGATCACAACAGTTGACAGGACCTAATCATGCGATTGGCTAAGAAATTTGAAACTTGTCCTGAACTTTGAACATATAGGATATGTTCTAGATTCAAATGTTCCTGGTCCCTTACCTCCAGAGGCCACACAAGAGGAACATGAAACTTTGGACAAGTGGAAGGAGCATGATATGAGAGCTAAGTGTTACATGCTTGCTTCCATGAGTAATGAGTTACAGACGCAACATGAGAACATGCAGAGTGCGAGTGAGATCCTCCTTCACCTGCAAGAGTTGTATGGTGAGCACAGCAGGAATGCTAGGTATGAGATATCTAGACAGCTATTCTGTATGAGGATGTCTGAGGGACAGATGTTGGGTATCATGTCCACAAGATGATTCGGCTGATTGAGCAGTTGGAACATCTTGACTTCAACATGGATTTCCAACTACAAACGGATTTGATCCTTGATCCTTCACGAGTCTTTTGGGAATTTTGTGACAAATTTCCATATGACTAAACAGAATGTTGGCTGGTTTACTCAACATCTTTGGTTATTGCCCAAAAGAATATGCCGTGCAATAAAGGAAAAGAGGTAGCTTTGGTTGCATCTTCTTACTGGAAAGTCCAACAAGAAGAAGGGCAAAAAGAAAAAGAAACATTAGATTCATGGTCCTTCCAAGAAAATAGCTAAACAGAAAAGGAAGACTAAAGCTGATGGAGGCAAAGGAAAGTGTTTCCACTGCCAAAAGGATGGGCACTGGAAAAGGAACTGCCCAGAGCATCTTGCTTCTCTGAAGGACAAGAAGGATACACCTTCGGAAGGTATGTCCATATCTTGTTATTTAGATTATGATGATACTCATAGTTCATCTACAGCTTGGGTTTTAGATACTGGTGCCAGTTCTCACATTTCTAATGATATGCAGGAACTAGCAAATAGTAGCAGCTTGCGTTTTCAAGATATTAGAGTCCGGATTGGCAATGGCTCAACTGTTGAAGCTTTAGCCATAGGATCTAAATCTTTTTACATGTTTGGACATCTTTTGTGTTTGGATAATATTTTATATGTACCTGATGCTTTTAAGAACATCATTTCTATATCTAGTTTGACTAGAAATGGCTATGAATTTTAGTTCACAGATGATGTTTGAAATATTTATTTTGGAAATAAATATGTTGGTTTGGGTTATATGAATGATGGTCTTTATTATTTGGATAATAATGACAAACACAAATTGAATGCAAGTGATCTAAAAGAATACAATGCCATGGTGAAAACCAACTCAAGTTCAAAATATATTTGGCACTTAAGGTTATGTCATGTTGCAGAAGATAGGATTGCAAAATTGTAGAAAATGGGGATTCTATCCTCATTGGGCTCTGAGCCTACTCCAACTTGTGAATCTTGCCTTCAAGGCAAAATGACTAGATCACCCTTTGTTGGACAAGGGCTATGTAACACCCCCGTTTGCATAGCCTGGTATATTTCACTGTTCCGGTGACCTGTGTCAGTCCGGACAATTATTGGGATTAGGGCCACACTTAAGACAACTTGAGAAGCCATAAACACAAATAATTAGCAATGTTTAATTAGTTAACTATAAATAAGAAAAACAGAACATAAGAGGTTAAACGAGCCGAGAGTCACAGTGATGAGTGACCTCCTCGGGAATGACTGCGAAGTCATTTTAAACTCAAATTCTGAACCATAAAAAGTGACGCAGCGGTCCTTAGGACCCTTATGAACACAGTGGAAAAGAGAAAATCACGAAAAAGAACTGTTAAGTCAGTCAAATAATTAGATCAGGGAGCCGAAAGAAATATTGGATTATTTGTAAACCGGGATGAACCGGCGAGGGGCAATTTGGTCAATTGACCCCGAGAGCTGACTCCTGACATAACTGTCAAATAAAATCAGAGAAAAGAAAATTTCAGAATCGACAATAGAATTAAAGAACTAATAGAAAAATAAATAGAAAAATAAAAAGAAAAGGAAAGAGGTTGGAAAAGTCAAAGTTGATGACATCACTAATGATGTCATAAACAAATTTGTTAAATATTTATTAAAATTGATATTTATGGTCTTCCAAAGCAAAAACGTGTAAAGGAAAAACAAAAGAAAACAAAATAGAAAATCTCTTCTTCTTTCATCTTCCTTGCCGCCCCATTTTCCTCCCAAGTTCCTCCATGAGTGGTCTTCCATGTAAGCTTACTTTTAAGCTTAATTTTCTTCACTTAATTCAAATAACTCCCTTAGAAACCTCCCTAGAGCTTATTGTTACAACTTGAGAAGAGGATTACAAGAAGAAAGAAGAGTTAAAGATAGGGTTTTGAAGCTTTAACAAAAGGTTAGTATGTTAAATTGTTACTTTTCCATTCAAATGCATGTTTAGGTAATTAAGTGAGCTAATAACTTGATTTAAATGAAACAAATATGGGGAAAGAATTAAACTGAAATTTGGGCAGCTTGATAGGAGTATGATTTACATGAAATTGATGCATTAGAATGAGTTTAAAAGCTTTGATTAGTTGAATGGTTAAGGTTAAGTGCATTAGTTATGGTTAAATGCAAGAGTTAGTGAGTTTAGGGTTTCAATGCAAGGGTTTATGAACCAAAAATTGGAGAAATGCATAAATGGCATATTTGACCTATTGTGAAATGAAATAATGATCAATTAGGACCAAATAAATTGTATGGGAATGGTGGAAAAATTAGCTAAATTCGTAGGTCAATGGTCATGCTGCTGGCAGCATGACCAAACCCACTTTGAAGGACCAAAACTCAAATTTTACAATTCCAATTGATATGCCACCAATTGGAGATGAAAATAGACATAAAAGAGCACAATTTTCATTAAGGAACCATGGCCAAAAACTGACCAAAACTTGGTGAAACAATTGACCAAAGTGAATTGATATAGGCTGCCTCAGCATTAAACTGACCAAATGAACAGTAACTGTTCATTTGGTCATAACTCGAGCTAGGTAGGTCAAATTGACCTGAAATTTTACCAGCAATTAGATATGATATAGATCTAAAACTTTCATGAAGAACATCATCCCAAATTATGCCATTAACCCATTCAAATAATTGAGCAAAGTTAGGGTACCAAACCTGCACCTCTGCAGAAATTTCATTGAGCAGCAATGTTTGGATAGCTATAACTCTCTCTAGGAACTCGGATTTAGGCGATTCTTGAACCGATGGAAACCTAAGACATAGTAGAACATTTCATATGAAGAAAGTTAGACCAAATTATGAACTTAACTTAATCAAATTACTGATCAAAGTTGAACCAAAATCTGCCAGAACCCAAAAGTGCAGTATGAGCGATTGCGTGAGCGATAAACTTATTTTTGCCATAACTTGAGCTACAAAACTCCGATTGAGGTGATCCAAAAATGAGAATACACTTAAGACAATAAGGAACATTTTCTATGAAAGAAGTTTTGTCAAATTCCAACAGTAGATCGACCAATGGAATAGTGCAACTTCGGAGCACAAAACCAAAAATTGGCAATTTTGCCAAAATGACCTATGCTTTGAAAAAGTGACCAAAACCAACAAGTTTAATAAACAAAATGTGGTATGTGGGTGAAGTCGGAGTTCCCATACCTATTAATCCTTAGAAAGTCAATTATTTGACTTAAATAGTGCAGTGAATAGTAACCCGAAACACAAAATTTCGAGAACGTCGAATTTAACACGTTAGAAATAGGTAAATGCGAAGTTAAAATTTATTTTGGGATTTATGTTAAGTTCTAGTACTGAAACATTGTAAAATTTTGTGTTTCAGTTGAAAAGAATATCGGGAAAGAACCCGAGGAAACGAGTCGAGGCTAAGGGACGACTCGCTTGAGGTTTGTGCACAATAAACCCTATTTAAGCATTTTATCCTTGAAAAATTGATTTATTACGCATTATGAATTCATGAACTTTTGTGTTGCCACCTTGTGATCAAATTTAACTTTGGAAATGGATTTGATTTTTGTATGCAATATTTGAATGAAATGTTTGAAACGAATTTTTGATTCACACTTAGCATGACAGTTACTTATTATTCCTCCTCCATTTATGGGGTTGAGATCGTTTATTTTCCTCCCTCTTTGGCTTGCCAGTTGAGGTTGTAGATCGGATGAGTACTCATTAGCTAGCTAGCCACCTCCCTCATTGGTTTCGATTAATGGGGTTGAGATTGCTTTGTCATGGTGTACAACACGGCATTGATCGGAAATTTTGTGTGATGGCTTAAGTTGTGTACGACTTTGGCAACACTGTGTTTATGCAATTGTTTGACTAAACTGTTGTTTAATATATTATTTGACAAAATGAGTTGTTATGAGCTTTGATATTTGCGAAATGTGATTGTGAAGTATTCAAATTATGTTTCATCAATAAATGATTTATGTATCGCATTTTAAATCTTTATTGTGCACCACTGAGTATGTTTATACTCGTGATAGTTTAATTTCTTATCATGAGATAAAAGCAAGGAGAAAGCAGCAGAGTGAGCTGCGGGATTGACAAGATCTTTTTGATCCCTTTTTGTACGGGTATTGTTTTATACCCTTATGGTTATTTTGATGTAAATACTGTAATGTCATAAGTATCAATGTAAATTGAGCAGTTGTAAATAAACTATACTAATATTATTTTAGATTTTCTTACAAATTTGATATTTGTACATATGGATTTTCTGCTTATGTTTTGTGAATGGAATTATTGAACATCGAGTTGACAAATTTGACTTGGATTGTGAAACTGTTTTGAAATGGATTGACTTGAGTTGAATTGTGAATTATTGGAGGTTGGGAGTTGTAAAATAGTTTTGGAATGCTTTTTACAGGTATTTGAAGAACTGGTTTCTCAAAATACAGAGGGAACTCTGTCAAAATTTTTATAAAATTTGCGACAAAATTTGAATGGACAAAAATTTTTACTAGTATTTAAACTTTGAATAAATGGTTTTTAATTCTTACCAAAATGCTCACCACTTCCAAAATGTAAGAAAATTGTTTTAAAATCCCTTGTAGGGTACTTAATGAGTTATCGGTAGGTGAAGTTCGGTAGTTCATTAAGTATTCTACGGGAGCATGCTATGCCTTACGGAGGGGTAAGGTGTGACAGGCTAAGAGCTGAAAATATTTTGGAATTAATACATAGTGATGTATGTGGCCCGTTTAAAGAAATGGCTAGAGGGGGCTTTCATTATTTTATTACCTTTATTGATGGTAAATCAAGGTTTGGGTATTTATATTTGATGAAATACAAACATGAATCCTTTGAAAAGTTTAAGGAATTTAAATATGAAGTAGAAAATCAAACAGGAAAAAGTATTAAAGCTCTTCGATCAGATCGTGGAGGTGAATATTTGAGTACTGAATTTGATGAATACTTGAGAGAGCATGGCATTGTTTCTCAGCTGACTCCTCGGTGACTCCTCGAGCATACAACTGAATGGTGTATCTGAAAGGAGAAATCGTACCCTATTGGATATGGTACATAGTATGATGAGCTATACTGATATGCCAATCTTCTTTTGGGGATTTGCATTAGAATCAGCTTTGTATATTCTGAATAGGATTCCATCAAAATCAGTTTCTTCCACACCTTATGAGATATGGCATGGAAGAAAACCAAGTCTAAAAGCATGTTAAGATTTGGGGTTGTCCAGCTTATATCAAAAAGCTGAACACTGATAAATTGGAGACCAGGTCAGAAAAAGGTCGATTTGTTGGATATCCAAAAGATAGTTTTGGATATTATCACAAAAGGTTGTGATAAGTAGAGATGCCACATTTCTTGAACAACAGTTTGTTCAAGAAGGAGGCAAAGGAAGGCAAATAGAGTTAGAATTGGAGAATTCTGACCAACCAACAGATCAGATGGATATAAATCCATCTAGTCAACCTATACCCATTGATGAAACATCTACAGCTGTTCCTCGTAGAACAACCAGGGTATCTCACCCACCAGTGAGATATGGTTTTCTTCATGAAGAAGAACAAGAGTTGTCTACTCATGAAGAAGTAGATCATGGAGATGATCCACTTACCTATGAAGAAGTTATATCAGATATAGACTCTTCAAAATGGATTGATGCTATGAAATCCGAGATTGATTCCATGTATAAGAATCAAGTTTGGGATCTTGTTGACCCACCTGAAGGTATTGTACCTATAGGGAACAAATGGGTTTTCAAGAAGAAAATTGGTTCTGATGGAAAGGTAGAGACCTATAAGGCAAGGCTAGTAGCGAAAGGGTTTCGCCAAAGGCAAGGAATAGACTATGAGGAGACTTTCTCGCCTGTTGCTATGCTTAAATCAATTAGGATTTTATTAGCAATAGCTGCATACTATGATTATGAGATTTGGCAGATGGATATCAAAACAGCTTTTCTCAATGGATACATTGAAGAAAACATTTTCATGGAACAACCTAGGGGATTTGAATCCCAAGATGGTTCCAAGGTATGCAAGCTAAAGTGATCCATTTATGGGTTGAAACAAGCTTCGAGGAGTTGGAACATCCGTTTTGATGAAGCCATTAAATCCTTTGGTTTTATCAAAAATGAGGATGAGCCATGTGTATATAAGAAGGTTAGTGACAGAGCTATCACTTTCCTTGTCTTATATGTGGATGACATACTGCTGATAAGTAATGACACAGGTATGTTGACATCTATAAAGGTATGGTCGTCAAATACATTCTCCATGAAAGACTTAGGGGAGGCAACTTATATTCTTGGGATTCGCATCTATAGAGATAGAGCAAAAAGAATAATAGGTTTATCCCAAAGTCTATATTTGGAAAAGGTGTTAAAGAGGTTTAACATGCTTGATTCCAAGAGAGGATTATTACCAGTGAGACATGGTATCCCTCTTTCTAAAGAGATGTCTCCAAAGACACCCGAAGAAAGAGATAAGATGGCCAGGATTCCATATGCTTCGGCTATTGGAAGTTTAATGTATGCAATGTTGTGTACTAGGCCAGATATCGCATATGCTGTTAGTTTGACTAGCAGGTATCAATCCAATCCAGGTTTAGAACACTGGATAGCAGTCAAGAATATCCTTAAGTACTTGAGAAGAACTAAGGATTTATTCTTGATTTATGGAGGTGGAACTTGCAATTAGATGGTTATACTGATTCTGACTTCCAATCAGATATCGATGATAGAAAGTCTACCTCTGGATATGTGTTCATTTGTAATGGAGGTGCAGTCAGTTGGAAGAGTTCCAAACAGAGCACGACTGCAGATTCCACTACTGAGGCTGAGTATATTGCTGCATCAGATCTTTGCAAAAGAAGTCATTTGGATAAAGAAGTTCGTGATGAGAACTTACAGTAGTTCCTTCCATTGAGTCGCCAGTTCCACTACTTGTGACAATAATGGAGCGATCATACTGAGCTAAGGAACCATGGTCTCACCAGAAATCCAAACACATAGAAAGGCGCTACCACATTATCAGAGAAATAGTTGGGCGAGGCGATGTAGCCATGCAGAAAATAGCATCAGCTGAAAATCCAGCTGATCCATTCACTAAGCCTATGTCACAGACTCAGTTAGACCAACATCTTGAGAAGATAGGTCTAAGATATTGTAATGAATGGCTCTAGTGCTAGTGGGAGATTGTTAGTAGTATGCCCTAGAGCATATCATTTAGTATGTATCTTGTACATAATTTTATTAATAAAAGGCATTTCCACTTTTCCGTTTACATAATATATTTATGTGTAATAGAAAAGGTCCATTGATATTTTGTTAGAAATATTATTCTTAAGTTGTTAAGAATATGAGTGACAATATTTCTAGCACAAAGTATCATAAATAGGTTCACAATCGAGGATACTTCATAATAAGGACATGACTTATCCAGAAAGATTGTATTCATGTTTGTTCCCAAGTTATTTATATGAGATATAAATAAGATAGAATGGTGAGTCTCATGCCATATAACAAATATGATAGGCACTTATAAAAGATAAGTAGGCCGAACCAGTGATACTTATGACAAGCACATGGAGTTTACTCTTGTCAATGTTTTATCATAAATCATATCAGTGCATATAATCTTTAGACCTGAGATAGCACAGTTATCTTGTATATAGGTAGTTTGAGTTTGATACTGCTTTCATACTTGTACTATGTATGGGTATATGGGCATGTGTTGGCTCCTGCTAGTTATATATGGAGGTAGGTGTTGATCAAGATGGAATCTGTTCCTCTAAGTAAATAGAGATAAAATCCTATGTTCATTTAATTGTTCTTGATGTTTCAAGTTCCTGGAATCTGTTCCTCTAAGTAAATAGAGATAAAATCCTATGTTCATTTAATTGTTCTTGATGTTTCAAGTTCCTGGCCAGGACAGATAGATTTATTCAGAAAAGAGTTTCTGATGAGAAAAATTTTTTTAATCAAGAACTGGAATTAAAAGAGAACATAATATTCATAGCAAATGGAGTTTGACATAAACCATGACTCCAGCTTGAGTTGGGATTTTGTAACAGAGAGATTCTAGTGCATGGTAACATATGATTATAGGTTCATTTAAGGTAAATCTTATTACTAACTGGGTGGCCATGGCATGCTATGCTAGGTGTTAACCATGGTCTATGAGGTTCATAAAATGATTTAGAGAAATCATTTATGGTAAGAAAGAGTTCTGATGATATTAAGAGTTGATATCATGTCTCATTGCTAATTAGTGATGAGCCTAGTAAGTCACACACATACACAAGTTATCACCTATTTAAATATGATTTAATTAATTAATTAAAGAGTTTAATTGATTAATTAAATAGGTTTGGTTTGCAATTAAATTGCAAAGTCCCTAGCATGACTTGAAACCAAATCTAGATTATTGGATGTGTAGTATAAATTAAATTTATATTTAAAGTGTTTAAATATGAATTTAATTGATGAGAAATTAATTAATAAAGATTAATTAATTAATTTATATTTGATATAAATTAATTAGAAGAAGAAAATAATTATTTTGGGTTAAGAACTCAAAATTAAGACACAGGGGCATTTTAGTCATTTCACAGTGTGACACGTGGCACCATGAGATGGTGACACATGGGATTACACATAAGCTTGCCAAATGTTTTTTTTTAATCATGTAAGATGATTAAAATCAAGATTAAATATAGGTTTGACACTTGGCACAATGTGATTGGGTCACTTAAACCTAGAGCTAATCAAAAGGTGACATGTGGCTAGGGTTTAATGTGTTAACCTAGCTATTTAAGTGTGGTTATGAAAAGAAAAAATAACCAGCAGCCTCTCCTCTCATTTGTCACGCCACTTTGAGCCTCTCCAGCTATTTCTCTTCATCTCTCATCAATTCAAAGAGATTAGCGATCAATCTCTTGAATTAAGAACACTAGAAATTGTTTCTAGTGTCCTGTTTACATCTCTAATCTCTTAAAAGGCAGAACTTGAATTTCTAATTAATAGAAAAAGCTTTAGAGGCTGTTCAAGGGCTGCCATAGGTGTTCTTGGTGTGGACAAGCTAGAGGGACAACATTTGGTGTCCTGAAGACGAATCTCAAAGGCGCAGACACGCTGCAGTGCATCAAGAGGTTAGTGTAATCGTTCTTGATTTAATCTAGGGTTCTAAAATTAATCTGATTAATTTTAAAATCTTAAATGGCAAATACAGATCCAAAAACATATTAAAAGAGTTTTAATATGTTGTTTATCATTGAAATCAAATAGAGAAAAATAAATCTTGCATGGTGCATGTGACCCTAGGCGAAATTTTTTTTGAATTCAATGGTATAATCTTGTGTTTTTCACGCTTCCGTTCCTTCAAAGGATTCGCTAAGTTAGTCAGAGAACCAATTTGATTAAAAGACCATAATCATTTTGGTTAATTACTTGATACATTTACTAATTAATCTGGTTATTTTCTGCAGTTAACTTTAAGATAATAATAAGCATAGAACAACCACCGCCATCCAATATCCTTGCAAGCATACTTAATCACAATAGGTTAACAGGACCTAATCTATCTGATTGGCTAAGAAATTTAAAATTTGTCATGAACCTTGAACATATAGGATATGTTATAGACTCAAATGCTCCTGGTCACTTACCTCCAAAGGCCACTCCAGAGGAACATGAGACTTTGGACAAGTGGAAGGAGTATGATATGAGAGCTAAGTGTTACATGCTTGCTTCTATGAGTAATGAGTTACAGAAGCAGCATGAAAACATGTAGAGTGCAAGTGTAACACCCCTATTTGCATATCCTGGTATATTTCACTATTCCAGTGATCGATGTTGGTCCGGAGAATTAAGGGGATTAGAACCATACTTAAGACAACTAGATAAGCTATAAACACAAATAATTAGTAATTGCCAATTAGTTAAGTATAAATAAGAAAAACTGAACATAAGAAGTTAAACGAGCCGAGAGTCACAGCGATGGGTGGCCTTCTCATGAAGGACTGCGAAGTCAATTTAAACTTAAATTTTGAACTGTAAAATGTGACACCGTGGTCCTTAGGATCATTAAAAACATAGTGGAAAAGAGAAAATCACGAAAAAGAATTGTTAAGTCAGTCAAATAATTAGGTCAGGGAGCCAGAAGAAATATTGAATTATTTGCAAACCGGCGAGGGCCAATTCGATCAATTGACCCCGAGACCTGACTCGTGACCTAACTATCAAATAAAATCGGAGAAAAGAAAATTTTGGAACCGAAAATTAAATTAAAGAGCTAGGAAAAAATAAATAAAAAGAAAAAAGAAAAGTTGAAATGAGTGACATCATGCATGACATCATGGCATCATGCATGATGTCATAAACACTAATATAATTAAAACTTGAATTCTGGATAATTATGGTCTTCCATAAGACTAAAAAAAAAAGGAAAAGAAAAAGAAAACAAAAAACAAAAAGTCTTCTTCCCTAAACCTTGCTGCCTCACTCTTCCTCTCAACTCTCCCTCACCAAATCACCATTAAAGCTCATTTTGAGCTTGAAGAAATCAAACCTTAGCCATAAAAATTGTTAACCCCTTAATTAAACTTGGTCTTTTAGTCTTGAAAAGAAGTTTGTGCAAGAAAGAAAGAAGAAAGGAAGGAGTTGAAGAGAAAAAAATTCTGCAATTCAAAGTTAGTGAGTTCACTTTAAGTTTTTAGTTTAATTTAAGTATTTATAGCATGAAGAACCTAGAAATATGCTTAAAATGAAATGAAAACATCTTTGGAGGACTAGATGGAAATTCTGGTAGCTAGGGTTTGTGATGGAAATACATGTGTTTTGATTGAATTAAATATGTTAGGAAGCTTAATTGAGTTGATGAATGATGTTGGTATGCTTTGAATCAAGTAAATGTAACAAAAATGTAAATTAGGGTTTAGACCTAGGGTTTTGAAAGCTAAAAATTGGAAAAATGGTCAAATGGTGTGTTTGACCTTGTTTAAGGTGAGAAATGGTTATTTGTGACCAATTGAGATGTGTTGGAAGTGTTGGAAGTGAGAGTGAATTCAGATTGAAAATGGCCATGTTGAAGGCAATAGGACCAAGGTCTCTTTGAGGGACCAAAACTGAAAATTTACAAGTCCAATTGGTATGAGACCAATTGGGAATGAAAATAGACACAAAATGGAACATTCTTTATTTAGGAATCATGCTCAAAAAGTGACCATAGCCTAGCGAACAAATTGACCAAATCCGGATTTATGCAGTCTGACCTGTACAAAAATGACCAAATGAACAGTATTTATTCATTTGACCATAACTTGGGCTAGGCAGGTCTAAATGACCTGAAATTTTATCAGTGGACAGCTGAGATATAGACCTAAAACTTTCATGAAGAACACAAACCCAAATTATGCCCTTAACCAAGTCATTTGGCCACCCAAATTTGGTGACCTAAAACTGCCAGAACCAGTTTGGTGCCCAGAAATCTGGGTTAAGTCTAATCCGGCAGCCATGATTCAAATGGCTATAACTTGAGCTACAAAAATCTAATTGGAGTGATTCAAAAAGGAGAATAAAGTTAAGACAATAGGAAACATTTTCTATGAAGAAAAGTTTGCCAAATTCTAGTAGTAATTGACCAATGGAATAATGCAACATAAGACACCAAAACTGAAAAATTGCAATTTTGCCTAAAAGACCTAAGTTTTGAGAAAATAACCAAAACCAACAAATTTAGTGACCAAAATGTGGTATATGGGTGAAGTTGGAATTCCCATTCCTATTAAGCCTTAGAAAGTCAACAAATTGACTTGAATAGTATAGTGAATAGTAACCCCGAAACACACATTTTAAAAAACGTCAAGTTTAGCATATATAAGCTAGATAAAAATGAATTTGAATTTATTTTTGGATTTATGCTAAGTTATGGCACTGAAACAATGTGAAACTGTGTGTTTAAGCTGAAAAAGGCTTGGAAAGTCTAAGAGACTGAGTCAAGGCCTAGAGGCGACTCACGTCAGGTTTGTGCACAATAAACTCTATTTTAGCATTTTATCCTTGAAAAATTGATTTAGTACGCATTATGAGTTTATGAACTTTTGTGTTGCCACTTTGTGATGAGATTGTAATTTTGGAAATTGATTTGATTTTTGTATGCAATATTTGAATAAAATGTTTGAAGTGGATTTTTGATTCACACTTAGCATGACAGTGCCTTATTATTCCTCCTCCATTTATGGGGTTGAGATCGATTATTTTCCTCCCTCTCTGGTTTACCAGTTGAGGTTGTAGATCGGATGAGTACTCATTAGCTAGTTAGCCACCTCCCTCATTGATTTTGATTAGTGAGGCTGTAGATTGCTTTGTCGTGGTGTACAACACGGCATTGATCGAAAATTTTGCGTCATGGCTTAAGTTGTGTATGAATTGGCAACCCTGTGTTTATTAAATTATTTCAAAATTTTTCTATAATGAGCTTTGATAATTTGTGAAATGTAATTGTCCAGCATTTAAATTGTGTTTTATCAATGAATGATTTATGTAATGTATTTCAAATCCTTTATTGTGCACCACTGAGTATTTTTATACTCAGCGATAGCTTATTTTGCTGTCGCAGATAAGAGCAAGTAGAAAGCAGCAGAGTGAGCTGCTACTGATATTGAGGACTTCACCGATCCTTTTTGTACGGGTATTTATTTATACCCTTGTAATTAATTGATGTAAATATTCTAATGTTTTATGTATCAATGTAAAGTTGAGCAATTGTATAATAAATTGTAATAATATTATTTTTTATATTTAATATCTGTAAATTAAACTTGTGAATGTAAATTAGCTTTATTGAATGAAATGATGAAATATTTTGGGATAACAAACTAGGATTAAATTATGGAATTATTTTGAAGTGGAATTGACTTGAGTTATGTTGAATTGAGATTATTTGGAGGTTGGGAGTTGTGAAAAAATTTATTGGAAGTGTTTTTACAGGTTTTTGAAGAACTATTTTCTCCAAATACAGACGGCACTCTGCCGAAATTTTATAAAATTTGCAGAAGAATAAAATGGACAAAAATTTTTACTAATTTTGAGACTTCAATTAAATGTTTTTAATTCCTACCAAAACGCTCACCACTTCCAAAATGTAAGAAAATGGTTTTAAAATCCCTTATAGTGTACTCAATTAATTATCGATAGGTGAAGTTCAGTAGTTCATTAGGTATTCTATGGGATCATGTTATGCCTTACAGAGGGGTAAGGTGTGACATGTTTTTGTGGTATTAGAGCATGGTTTTACAATAAATTTTAACTATATATGTGAATATTTCTTTGATAAGTACAACTGCTCAAGATTCTTTAATTGATACATATGACATATTTACATCATGAATATGCACTAATGGAGGTCTACCTCCTTGTGTTTGATCTCATGAAGTAGAAATTTTTTTGAAAATGGAATTGAAGAGGGAGATCATTCCGTGGAACAATCTGTTGAGACTGAGGTTCATGGGGAAGCCCCAGTGCTCCAGAACATGAATGGGTCAGCCACTCCAGCTTCTACTCTAGCACCGCAGTTTCCTACTCAGTTTGCACAGCAGATGGCTGCATTTTTCCAACAAATGGTGGGAAATGTGCCACCCCAAGCTCAGATGCAAGCACCTGTAGCACAACCACAGTCCTCGGCTCGACAATATGAAAATTTAATGAAATTTGGGGCCACCAAGTTTAAAGGCACTATGGATCCACTGGAGGCAGAACAGTGGTTAGAGCGAATGGAATGGGTTTTCAGGAAGCTACAGTGTGCATAAGAGCTGAAGTTCGAGTATTCTATTTCTTTGTTGCAAGGGGATGCGTATGAATGGTGGAAGACCATCCCCCACAGCCTGGTAGAACCTCCAGTCCTTACCTGGTCAGACTTTTTGAGGGAGTTTCGACAAAAGTGGGTCCCCGATGCATATGTGGATATGAAGTTACAAGAATTCCTGAGTTTGAAACAAGGGGACAGAATCATAGCAAAATATGAGAGAGACTTCTCTCGACTGAGCCACTACACTGGAAGCTTAGTCTCCACCCCCAAAGATAGATATAAGAGGTTTGAGGCCGGGTTAAGGCCAAATCTGAGAATGCAAGTTGTGGGTTTTCGACATCAGAATTTCTCTAAGTTGATCTCACAGGCCCTGGAATTGTAAAGGATAGAATCAGAAGGGGCAGTGAAGAAGGGTACACAAGAGAAAGAGAAGACTAAAAAGACTACTGGTCAAGCACCTGAAAGTAGTTCAGGGAAGAGAAAACAGTCTCGGGGATCTAGCTCTCGCAGATCTGGCAGAGGCAGATTCTCTAGCCAAAGACCACCCCGGTCTGGTCAGCCGACCCAACAAGCTTCTCGAGGATCTTTATCAGTCCGGCAGTGTGAAACTTGTGGTATAACACACGGTGGGGTGTGTTTCAAGGCCATAGGTGCATGCTACAACTATGGAGGGAGTGGACATTTCACTAAGGATTGTACTAGTCCACGTCGGTCTGGACCTTCTGCTACATCTGAGGGATCAGCCCAAGTCTCTGCACCTAGAGGATCACAGTCAGCTGCTAGAGGTAGAGGCAGAGGTAGGGGTCCTGGTAACACTCCTGAAAGTCAAAGCACTGTTAACCAGCCAGTACCCAGTGGTGCACCAGTCAGAGTGTATACCATGCGTCAAAGGGAGGAGGCTGAAACATCAGACATAGTAGTTGATATTTTCTCCATTCTTGACCAAGATGTATATATGTTATTTGATCTTGGCTCCACACATTCGTATGTTAGTGCTAGTCTGATGTGTTATACTGCTATTCAGTGTGTACCAATGGACTATGATATGTTAGTAACTAGTCCATTAGGCCAGGAGGTTAGGGTAAATTGACTATATAGGGACTGTCCTTTGGTGATCCAAGGACACACTTTTTTATCTAATTTGATTGAAATGCCCTTCAGAGATTATGACATTATCTTGGGCATGGATTGGTTAGCCTGGCATCATGCAACGATTGACTGTAGACTAAAGACAGTCACTTTTTGTCTTCCTCAGTATGGTGATGTAGTAATACATAGGGAGAGGCAGTTATTGCCTTCAAACATCATTTTAGCTGCACTGGCCAGAAAAATGTTTAGGAAGGGGTGTGAGGCATACTTGGCACATGTGATAGACACCCAAGTGGGTAGTCCAGCATTGAGGGACATCCCTACAGTGTGTGACTTTCCGGATGTATTTCCTGATGAATTGCCAGGATTACCTCCAGAAAGAGAAGTGCAGAAAGAGAAGTGCAGTTGAAAGTACAAGAGTAGAGTATTTCTAAAACTGCCTTTAGAACCTGCTATGGCCACTATGAGTTCTTGGTCATGCCGTTCGGGTTAACTAATGCTCCGACTGCTTTTATGGATCTGATGAACACTATCTTTAGACTATACCTCGACCAGTTTGTTGTGGTATTCATAGATAATATATTGGTCTATTCAAGGAATGCAGAAGAGCATGATAGACATTTGCGCATTGTACTACAAACTTTGAGGGAGAAACATCTATACGCCAAATTATCGAAGTGTGAATTTTGGCTGAAAGAAATATCTTTTTTGGGGAACACAGTTTCAGCAGAGGGTATTAAGGTAGATCCTAGCAAGATAAAAGCTGTCCTTAATTGGAAGCCACCCAGAACTATCACAGAGATTCACAGTTTTCTGGGTTTAGCTAGATACTACCATCATTTTGTGAAAGGATTCTCCATTTTAGCATCTCCATTGACCAAGCTGCTTAGGAAAGATGTGAAATTTTAGTGGACAGATAAATGCCAGCAGAGTTTTGATGAATTGAAGAGGTGTTTGACTGAGGCTCCAGTCCTGACTTTACCTACACCGGGTAAAGAATATACAGTTTACAGCGATGCTTCTCACAATGGGTTAGGTTGTGTGTCGATGCAAGATCGGAATGTCATTGCCTATGCATCACGCGAGCTAAAACCGCATGAGAGGAATTATCCGACACATGACTTGGAGCTTGCAGCCATTGTGTTCGCTCTTAAGATCTGGATACATTATTTGTATGGGGAGAAGTGCTACATCTATACAGATCATAAGAGTTTGAAGTATTTGGGCACCCAGAAAGAGTTGAATTTGAGACAGAGGAGATGGTTAGAGTTGATAAAAAACTATGATTGTCTGATAGACTATTAGCCAGGGAAAGCTAATGTGGTGGTTGACGCCTTAAGTCGCAAGACTATGGCAAGTCTACAGGTTACTTCTTTGTCTATGGTACATGAGTTGAGATCATTACAGGCCAGCTTAGAGATTAATGATGAGGGGCAGTTAGTAGTTGCATGGCATGTACAGCTAGTATTGATTGATCATATCAGAATGGCTGCTCAGAATGATTAGAAGTATCAGAGGCTGTTGGAAGAAGTCCAGCAGGGTAAGAAACCATAATTCTCAATAAGAAGTCCAGTCATCTAGTGTAGGTTACTTGGGGCAACCAAATGAATAAAAGTGAACAACGTTAATGAAACAATGAATATATCTATACCAACAAAGAAAGCATACACATTCTATACACATTCATTTTCTTGCTATTTTCTTCTATTATATTATTGCACCACTAAGCATTATTGCTTAGCGCGTTGCTTTTGCCACGCGTAGGTACTGGAGATCCTGATCGTGAGCCCTGTAGACCATAGACTGGGTGAGTCCATCCGGCAGTTCTGCTCAGTGTCCGTGTCACCTCAACTTCTGCTATGCCTTGGTAGGACACTAGGTGTCATTTTGACATTTTGTAACTTAATTTTGATTTTTCTTCATATGTAATTAAACTTGTGTAATGTATATTGATCTTTATGTAAATTATGAAAATTGTATTTGTTAATGGAAAAGTAAATGTTTACTTGTGATTTATATGTGATCATCACATGTGAATGATGAATGAGAGTTGAAATTGAAATGTTGAGATCTTGATATTGGAATTGAGAATGATTGAATTTGTTTATTGGAAGTGTTTTTAATAGGTTCCGAAGAACTGTTTTCTCCATTTTTAGCCGGTACTCCGCCGTATTTTCTTTAAAATTTTCGGAACCTCAAATAAATTATAATTTCAATAAAGGAACTATATTTCACAAACTATATTCAAAACTTTGACAAAAATTAATTAAGGTAAAATAGAGTGTCTTGGACACCGTGTGGCCTTGCTTGCTCGCCTACACTGTAGACGGGTAAGGGGTGTCACATTTAGTGGTATCAGAGCACGGTTTAGGCGTTGCTGGTCCTAGATCGAGTCCATACCATGCATTGCATTTGTAAGAGTTGAGGTGACACTAATGCAGATCTGTTTGTTTTTCTTATTTTGAATAGGATATGGACCCTTCATCTCAGAGGGCAGTTGAGGAGGAAGTGGAGAGTCATGCTCCACTGGTAGCAGCTGAGACTGGGGGTAGGGGAGAACCTACTCCGCGGCTCGAGCGAGCACCTTTCGGCCTCCACAGGCCATGTTCCAACAAATGGCCGACTTCTTGGAACAAATGGCCGGTAATGCCGGCACCACCACCACCACCACCGGCTCCACAGTAAATCACACTGGAAAGGCTAAGGAAGTTTGGGTGTGGACTTCTATGGCAAGAGAAGATGACTCTGTTGCACGAGAATTGGTTGAGCAGGCAGTGAGTACTAAAACAACTCCACTTGCACTCGAGCAAAACACGGAAGTCGCCATCTCTTTCTTGCAAGATGATGCATATGAGTGGTGGGACATCGTGTCGATGAAGTGCAGACGAAGTCAGTAACTTGGGACTTCTTTCTTTGAGAATTTAAGAAGAAATATGTGGGTCTTGTATATCCGGAAGAGAGAAGAAGAGAGTTTATTAACCCGAGGCGAGACATTGTTAGTGGCCGAATATGAGAAGGAGTTTGTTCGATTAAGCCGTTCTTGAAGGAGATAGTCCCTAATGAAGCTGAAAGGTGCAAGAGATTTGAAGAGGACTAAATGACAACATCAAGATCCAGCTCACGCCTTGGGAATCACGAATTTACCAAGTTAGTGGAAGTCGCAATAAAGGTGGAAAAAGTGAGAATCGGTGAAGCGGACCGAGAAGGGATAGGCAGAAGAGGGCCAGGTCGGTCTAGTTCAGCCCTGCATTTGGGAAGAAGTTCAAGGGTCCTCCCGCAGAGTTCAGCTCGGCCACGTGGTCGTGGTCGTCTCAAGGGCCTGAGCCACGATTCACCCCTAGGAGAGGTCGGTCCACACCATCGGTGGGCGCTCTCCGAGGATGGGGTTCAGGACCAGCCCCAACATCTTACGCATGTCCACACCGCCTTAAATGGCACAAGGGAGTGTTGGAGAGTAGCGGTGCTGCTTTAGATGTGGGTCATCAGAGCTTCAGTTGAAGAAGCTGTCACGCAGAACTACTACAATTTGCTCCAACACAAGCGCATGCACTGCTCTGCACCACCAAGGGGTAGAAGGTCTGGTAAATCCGAAGCTGTGGGACCATCTCAGAGGCCTGCATCTGAGCCAGCAGAGAGGCTAGATAACAGACCACCTGCCAGAAATTATGCCTTGAGAGCTCAGGAGGAGCAAGATGCCCCGGACGTCATCAGGGGTACGTTCTCCCTCTACAATACTCCTGTGCATGCATTGGTGGATCCAGGATCCACTCATTCCTACATTTGCATCAACCTACCCGTAGAAAGGGGGATACTAGTAGGGGAGAGTGACCAAGACATTCTGGTCACTAATCCATTGGGCCACAGTGTGGTAGTGAACAAAGTATACAAGGGTTGCCCGTTAAGGATTCAGGGGTATGAATTCTTGGCAGACCTAATTGAGTTGCCCTTCCATGAGTTTGACGTGATATTGGGAATGGACTGGTTGTCACGTCATCAGGCAATAGTTGATTGCAAATTGAAGAGAATTTCTCTAAAAACTTGAGGGTAATGAGATCACGGTTGTGGGGAAAGGATGATTTCTTGTCCAATGTCATCTCAGCCACAGTTGCAAGAAGAATGATGAGAAAAGGTTGTGAAGCCTACCTAGCACATGTGGTGGATACTAGGCAGGCTAAGCCAAACTTGAGTGACATACCCACAGTAAGAGACTTCCCAGAGGTATTTCCTGAAGAGTTGCCTGGTTTGCCACCAGAAAGGGAAGTCGAATTTGCTATTGAGACACTGCCGGGTACAGCACCCATTTCCATTGCTCCTTATAGGATGGCACCCACTGAATTGAGAGAGTTGAAAACTCAGTTGCAAGAGTTGTTAGATAAGGGGTTCATACGCCCCAGTGTGTCACCATGGGGAGTTCCAGGTCTTTGTTTGTGAAAAAGAAGGATGGGACTTTGAGGCTATGCATCGATTCTGGTGATTGAATAAAGTGACTGTGAAGAATAAATATCCGTTGCCTAGAATTGATGATCTGTTTGATCAGTTGAAGGGAGCAGGAGTGTTTTCCAAGATTGATCTCAGATCAGGGCATCATCAGTTGAGGGTGAAGGATGTAGATGTGCCCAAGACTGCATTCAGGACCCGGTATGGGCATTATGAGTTCCTAGTGATGCCCTTTGGCCTAACAAATGCACCAGCGGCATTTATGGACCTTATGAACCGTATCTTCCATCCACACTTAGATCGGTTCGTAGTGGTCTTTATTGATGATATTTTGGTGTATTCCAAGACCAGTGAAGAACATGATGAGCATTTGAGGATTGTTCTGCAAACCACGAGAGAAAAGAAGGCTGTATGCTAAGTTGTCCAAGTGTGACTTTTGGTGAATGAGATTGCATTCCTTGGACACATAGTGTCGGTGATGGGATTAGGTAGATCCCAAGAAGATAGAAGCGATGATGGAATGGAAGCCTCCCGAGAAACACAACCGAGGTCGAAGCTTCTTGGGGCTAGCTGGTATTCTGAAGATTTGTGAAGGATTTTCCCTAATAGCCGCTCCAATGACCAAGTTGTTACACAAGAATGTCGATTTGTTGGAATGACAAGTGTCGGACCAGTTTGAGAAGTTGAAGGCTATGTTGACAGAGGCACCGGTGTTAACACAACCGATGTCGGAAAGGACTTTGTGGTCTCTGATGATGCCTCTCATAATGGGTTAGGGTGTGTATTGATGCAAGAGGGAAAGTGATCGCCTATGCTTCCAGGGCTAAGGCCACATGAGCAGAACTACCCTACCCATGATCTAGAGCTTGCGGCAATTATCTTCGCTTGAAGATATGGAGGCATTACTTGTATGGTGAAAAGTGCTACATTTACACAGACCACAAGAGTCTAAAATATTTGCCAACTCATAAGGAGCTCAACCTTAGATCGAGGCGATGGATTGAGTTCCAGAAGGATTATGATTGTGTGATAGACTACCACCACAGGAAGGCAAATGTAGTTCTTGATGCCTTGAGCGAGAAAATCCATGACGACCTTGAGATCATTGAATGCCCGTCTATCTTTGATTCGAGATGGAGCTATTTTGGCTGAGTTGCAAGTGAGGCCAAACACTGCTCTGGCAGATTTTAGATGGGCAAAAGGCAGATGAAAAGTTAATGGCCATTATGAGCAAAATCCCAGAAGGAAAAGCAACTGACTTTGAGGTGAAAGCAAATGGGTGTCTGTATTACAAAGGAAGACTGTGTGTACCAGATAATGGGGAATTAAAGGCTAGCATTCTAAAAGCGGCACACACCAGTGTATATGCTATGCACCCAGGAAGTACAAAGATGTATCATGATCTGAAGCTTCAGTATTGGTGGCCTGGTATGAAGAGGGACATAGCTGACTATGTGACTAAATGCTTGACATGTCATCAAGTCAAGGCAAAACATCAAGTTCCATCGGGTTTGCTACAGCCTATACGCATACCTGAATGGAAATGGGATCGGGTCACCATGGATTTTGTAAGTGGCCTACCTCTCACCCGGAAGAAGCATGATGCAGCATGGGTAATAGTTGATAGATTGACAAAGTCAGCACACTTTCTGCCAGTTAGGACTGACTACTCACTAGAGAGGTTAGCAGAATTGTATATCAGTGAGATAGTTAGACTGCATGGAATTGCACTTTCCATTATATCTGATCGAGACCCAATATTTACATCGAGATTTTGGAAGAAGTTGCATGAATCCTTGGGTACACAACTCCATTTCAGCACAGCTTTCCATCCTCAGACGGATGGGCAATCCGAAAGAGTAATCCAGGTAAACAATTGAAACCAATGAAATTGATACAAATATTGAATTGAAATGATAACAATAACGTGAAATACTTGTCAGGTCCTTGAGGATATGCTGAGGAGTTGTGACATTGAGTTTGAGGGAAGTTGGGATAGATACCTCCCACTGGCAGAATTTGCATACAACAATAGCTACCAAGCTAGTATCCAAATGGCCCTGTATGAAGTGCTGTATGGGAGAAAATGTAGAACTCCAGTGTGCTGGACTGAATTGGGAGAAGACAAACTGGTAGGGCCAGACCTGGTGAAACAGGCTGAGGAAAAGGTGAAATCAATCAAAGCCAACTTAAAGGTTGCCTCAGACAGACAGAAATCTTATGCCGACTTGAAGAGAAAAGAAATGGAATATGTGGTTGGCGACAAAGTGTTCCTCAAGGTGTCACCATGGAGGAAAGTATTGAGGTTTGGAAGGAAAGGTAAGTTAAGCCCTAGGTTCATTGGCCCATATGAAGTCATTGAACGTGTGGGTCCAGTGGCCTATAGGCTAGCTTTACCACCAGATCTGGACAAGATCCACAATGTGTTCCACGTGTCTATGCTCAGAAGATACCGCTCAGATCCTTCACATGTCATCTCCAGAGAAGAAATTGAAATACAACCGGATTTGACATACGAAGAAGAACCTCTACGGATCTTGGCTCGTGAAGTGAAAGAGTTGAGAAACAAGCAAATTCCATTGGTAAAAGTGATATGGAGGCACCACAACACCGAGGAGGCAACTTGGGAAAGTGAAGAGACGATGAGGCAACAGTTCCCTCAACTGTTTGCATCAGGTAAATTTCGAGGACGAAATTTAAATTAGAGGGGAAGAGTTGTAACACCCTCCCGATAACTACTCCGTACATCCTCTTTATTCGGTGATCGTTGTCGGCCTGGACTAGAATGTCCGGAAAAATATTTAAACTAAAGTCAGGAACCATAATTAACTCAAAAATTAATAAGAAAAATTTAGTAAAAATTTTAGGAAAACAATACAACCGAGTTAAACGAGCCGGTGCCCAAGCGATGGGTAACCAGAGGGAAGTTGCGGTTCTCGCAACAAGGAGCCCTAGACCTGGGAGAAAAATTATAAAATAATTTTTGGGACTCCAGAGAAGGGTTATTGAGGTTCCCATGGCATTAGAATGCCAAGAAAATACCTAGAAAAATTTTTCAATCGGTACAGACAATTTTGACCCGTTAAGCCAAACGGAGGGCTTTTTGGTCATTTCGCCTTCAGAGGTGATTTTTGGCCGACTTGTCCAGTTGAGTAAATAATTAATATGACATAAAATATGAATAAACATTACTAGAAATTAAATTGAAATTGAGTAGTGGAGGAAAGAAAAGAAATTGAGGAAAAAGGGCTATTTATGACATCATGGTGATGTCATTTATAATCACCAACCAATCACAATTAAGCCCTTATTTGACTAACTAATAAAGAGACAAATTGAAGACTAAATTCATCAAAGATCCAGCAGCCATCTCCTTCCCCAAAACCAGCCAAAAATGTAGAGAGAGAAAAGAGAGGGTTTCCACCATAGTTCAAGCTTCCAAGCTTTGAAACCTTGCTTATCTTGCACCAAAAACCCTAGATCCCTTCAATAAAAATTACCCCCACACCTTGTTGGAGTGTTTGGCAGCCAAGAAAAGCCAAGAAAGTGAAGGAATTTCTTGGGAAAAATTTGCCCTAATCAAGGTTAGTGCATTAGATACTTAAAGCTCCCTTTTTTTCATGATTTGCAACTTGAATTGAGTAAGAATTGTAACTAAAATGAACAAGAATTTTGTGTACACATACTATGAATTTTTGGCAGCCCTTGTGAAGGAATTATTTTGATTGTTTTGATGTACTTAAAGTGGGCTATAGATCAAGTTTAAACCATGTGTGTATGTGATTATTGAAGGAGCTAATAATTAAGGTGTTGTGAAAACCTATAATGGAACTAGGGTTTTGAAGAGTGAAAAATTGGCTTGGCTTGGGAAATTGTTAGAGCACATTTTAATGGTCAATTAGTGACCATTTTAGGTAAGTTGACCATAATTAGAACTGAAAAATAGTATGGTAAAGTGAAGGTGAAATCTGCCCTAGGACAGCGACAATGGTGAGATTTCAGTCCAATTACACAGCCATAACTTTGGCTGTGTTGGTCCAATTGGTGTTTGGACAATTGGACATGAAACTAGGCTTATAATGGCACATTTTTGCTGAAGAAACCATGCCCAAAAGACCAAAGCAAGAGGACCAAAACTTGGCCCCAATCCGGACACCCTGCAACCGATTCTGCAGAATTGACCAAATGAACAGTAACTGTTCATTTGGCCATAACTCACTGTAGATATGGTCAATTGACCTGAAATTTTTACAGAAATACGTTAAGACATAGAAAAACAACTTTCATGAAGAAACCTACCCCAAATTATGGCCAGAACCTAACCCAAATGGCAGTGGAAGTCACTGTTTATGTTACTGTAGATATGGTAATTTCTGCAGATTGGCAATCCGGCCAGCTTGGGTTTTTAAGCCATATCTAGAGTTACAAAACTCCAAATGGAGTGATTCAAAAAAGGAAATTCAACTAGACAAAATAAGGAACAACTTTTATGTTTTACATTTCTTCAAATTCCCACAGTAACAGTGTCCAATGGAATAGTGAAGTTGACTCACCAAAACTGAAAATTCTACTTGTGTGGGTTTACACTTTGAAATGGTATTAACACTTAATGCCAACAAGTTTTAAACACCAAATGTGGTATGTTGGGAGTGCCAAAGTCAATGTACATATTTTCTATCCAAAAGTCAACATTTTTGTTGACCAATGAGGTGAATAGTAACACCAAAACATGAAATTCACAAATTGAAGAATTTAAAAGTTTCAAATGCCCTAGTATACCTAACAAGATTGGTTTGGATAGTTTGGCATGCCAATAGGGTTCAGTTAGCAGTACTGCATATGGCAATATGCCATTCCGTGATTTCATGGCTTTTAGTCATTCTGACTTTATATTGAGACTTGGCCTTGTGCCTGATATTATTTGACTTGTTAGCCTGCTGCACACCGGAGATGCATATGTGACCTATGGTGTGACGGCCAGAGGTAGGAAGTACCCAGTGCGTTACGTTATCCAGTCCAGTCATCTAGTGTAGGTTACTTGGGGCAACCAAATGAATAAAAGTGAACAACGTTAATGAAACAATGAATATATCTATACCAACAAAGAAAGCATACACATTCTATACACATTCATTTTCTTGCTATTTTCTTCTATTATATTATTGCACCACTAAGCATTATTGCTTAGCGCGTTGCTTTTGCCACGCGTAGGTACTGGAGATCCCGATCGTGAGCCCGTGAGACCACGCATCGGGTGAGTCCATCCGGCGAGCTTTCGATGTCCGTGTCACCTCAACTTCTGCTGTGCCTTGGTAGGACACTAGGTGTCATTTTGACATTTTGTAACTTAATTTTGATTTTTCTTCATATGTAATTAAACTTGTGTAATGTATATTGATGTTTATGTAAATTATGAAAATTGTATTTGTTAATGGAAAAGTAAATGTTTACTTGTGATTTATATGTGATCATCACATGTGAATGATGAATGAGAGTTGAAATTGAAATGTTGAGATCTTGATATTGGAATTGAGAATGATTGAATTTGTTTATTGGAAGTGTTTTTAACAGGTTCCGAAGAACTGTTTTCTCCATTTTTAGCCGGTACTCTCCGGATTTTCTTTAAAATTTTCGAAACCTCAAATAAATTATAATTTCAATAAAGGAACTATATTTCACAAACTATATTCAAAACTTTGACAAAAATTAATTAAGGTAAAATAGAGTGTGCCGGTACACCGTGTGGCATAGCTTGCTCGCCTACACTGCAGACCGGTAAGGGGTGTCACATGCATCCTGGTGGTACAAAAATGTATAAAGGGCTAAAGGAGCATTACTGGTGGATGGGTATGAAAAGAGATGTGGCGGAATTTGTTTCCAAATGCCTAACTTGTCAGCAAGTGAAGGCAGAGCATCAAGTACCAATTGGGTTATTACATCCACTACCAGTGCCAGAATAGAAATGGGAGAGAATAACTATGGATTTTGTGATGGGACTTTCAAGGACACAGAAGAGTCATGATGCAGTTTGGGTCATTATTGACAGACTGACCAAGTCTGCTCATTTTCTGCCAGTCCGGATGGACTACAGTTTAGAAAGATTGGCCAAGTTGTACATTGATGAGATAGTAAGACTGCATGGAGTGCCAGTATCCATCGTATCTGATAGAGATCCTAGGTTCACTTCTAGATTCTGGGGTAGTCTACAAAGAGCCCTAGGAACTAGATTGAACTTCAGTACTGTATTCCACCCATAGACAGATGGCCAATATGAGAGGGTAATTCAGATCTTTGAGGACATGCTACGGGCTGTGTGATTGAGTTTGAGGGCAGTTAGGACACACACTTGCCTTTATTGAGTTTGCTTACAACAACAGCTACCAATCAAGCATTGGGATGCCTCCATATGAAGCTTTGTATGGCAGAAAATGTAGAACCCCGTTATGTTGGGATGACATGGGTGAAAGGAAGATGATTGGGCCTGAAATTGTTCAGCAGACTGAGGAGAAAATCAAGGTGATCAGAGATCGACTTAAGACTGCATCAGATTGTCAGAAGTCCTATGTTGATCTGAAGAGAAGGGATATTGAATATGCAGTGGGTAACAAAGTATTCCTCAAGGTTTTCCCTTGGAAGAGGATTATGAGATTTGGCAGAAAGGGGAAACTGAGTCCTCGTTTCATTGGGCCATATGAGGTTCAGGAAAGAGTGGGTCCTTTGGCATATCAATTGGCACTACCTCCAGAGTTGGAGAAGATACATAATGTCTTTCATGTGTCTATGTTGAGGAGGTATCGATCAGACCCATCTCATGTACTATCAGTGGAAGAAATCGAAGTGAATCTCATGTACATATGAAGAAGAACCCATAGAGATTCTGGCTTATGAGGTGAAGCAGCTACGGAACAAGCAGATACCGTTGGTAAAAGTGCTATGGAACCATCATTCAGGCCAAGAAGCTACTTGGGAACGAGAGGAGGACATGAGGAGACAGTACCCACAGCTGTTCAGAGATTGATACCAGGTAAAATTTCGAGATGAAATTTATTTTAAGGGAGGAGAATTGTAACTCCCCTATTTGCATAGCCTGGTATATTTCACTATTCCGGTGATCGATATCGGTCCGAAAAATTAAGGGGATTAGAACCATACTTAAGATAACTAGATAAGCTATAAACACAAATAATTAGTAATTGCCAACTAGTTAAGTATAAATAAGAAAAATAGAACATAAGAAGTTAAACGAGTCGAGAGTCACAGCGATGGGTGACCTTCTTAGGAAGGACTGCGAAGTCGATAAACTCAAATTTCGAACCGTAAAATGTGACGCCGTGGTCCTTAGGATCATTACGAACACAGTGGAAAAGAGAAAATCACGAAAAAGAATTGTTAAGGCAGTCAAATAATTAGGTCAGGGAGCCGAAAGCAATATTGAATTATTTGCAAACTGGGTCGAAACGGCGAGGGGCAATTAGGTCAATTGACCCCGAGAGCTGACTCCTGACCTAACTGTCAAATAAAATCGAAGAAAAGAAAATTTTAGAACCGAAAATTAAATTAAAGAAATAGGGAAAAATAAGTAAAAAGAAAAAAGAAAAGTTGAAATGAGTGACATCATGCATGACATCATGCATGATGTCATAAACACTAATATAATTAAAACATGAATTTTGGATAATTATTGTCTTCCATAAGACTAAAAACAAAAAGGAAAAGAAAAAGAAAACAAAAAACAAAAAGCCTTCTTCCCTAAACCTTGCTGCCTCACTCTTCCTCTCAACTCTCCCTCACTAAATCACCATTAAAGCTCATTTTGAGCTTGAAGAAATCAAACCTTAGCCATAAAAATTATTAACCCCTTAATTAAACTTGGTCTTTTAGTCTTGAAAAGAAGTTTGTGCAAGAAAGAAAGAAGAAAGGAAGGAGTTGAAGAGAAAAAAATTATGCAATTCAAGGTTAGTGAGTTCACTTTAAGTTTTTAGTTTAATTTAAGTATCTATAGCATGAAGAACCTAGAAATATGCTTAAAATGAAATGAAAACATCTTTGGAGGACTAGATGGAAATTCTTGTAGCTAGGGTTTGTGATGGAAATACATGTGTTTTGATTGAATTAAATATGTTAGGAAGCTTAATTGAGTTGATGAATGATGTTGGTATGCTTTGAATCAAGTAAATGTAACAAAAATGTGAATTAGGGTTTGGAACTAGGGTTTTGAAAGCCAAAAATTGGAAAAATGGTCAAATGGTGTGTTTGACCTTGTTTGGGTGAGAAATGGTTATTTGTGACTAATTGAGATGTGTTGGAAGTGTTGGACGTGAGAGTGAATTCGGATTGAAAATGGCCATGTTGCAGGCAATAGGACCAAGGTCCCTTTAAGGGACAAAAACTGAAAATTTACAAGTCCAATTGGTATGAGACCAATTGGGAAAGAAAATAGACACAAAATGGAACATTTTTCACTGAGGAATCATGCCCAAAAAGTGACCATAGCCTAATGAACAAATTGACCAAATCCGGATTTATGCTGTCTGACCTGTACAAAAATGACAAAATGAACAGTGTTCATTCATTTGGCCATCACTTGGGCTAGGCAGGTCTAAATGACCTAAAAGTTTACCAGTGGATAGTTGAGATGTATACCTAAAACTTTCATAAAGAAACAAACCCAAATTATGCCCATAACCAAGTCATTTGGCCACACAAATTTGGTGACCTAAAACTGCCAGAACCAGTTTGGTGCCCAGAAATCTGGGTTAAGTCCAATCCGGCAGCCATGATTCAAATGGCTATAACTTGAGCTACAAAAATCCAATTGGAGTGATTCAAAAAGGAGAATAAAGATAAGACAATAGGGAACATTTTCTATGAAGAAAATTTTGTCAAATTCTAACAGCAAATTAACCAATGGAACAGTGCAACATAAGGCACCAAAACTGAAAAATTGCAATTTTGCCTAAAAGACCTAAGTTTTAAGAAAACAACCAAAACCAACAAATTTAGTGACCAAAATGTGGTATGTGGGTGAAGTTGGAATTCCCATATCTATTAAGCCTTAGAAAGTCAGCAAATTGACTTGAATAGTGTAGTGAATAGTAACTCCAAAACCCAAATTTTAAAGAACATCAAGTTTAGCATATATAAGCTAGATAAAGTGAATTTGAATTTATTTTTGGATTTATGCTAAGTTATGGAACTGAAATACTATCAAACTGTGTGTTTCAGCTGAAAAAGGCTCAGAAAGTCTAAGAAACTGAGTCAAGGCCTAGAGGCAACTCACGTCAGGTTTGTGCATAATAAACTCTATTTCAGCATTTTATCCTTGAAAAATTAATTGAGTACGCATTATGAGTTTAAGAACTTTTGTGTTGCCACTTTGTGATGAGATTGTAACTTTGGAAATTGATTTGATTTTTGTATGCAATATTTGAATAAAATGTTTGAAGTGGATTTTTGATTCACACTTAGCATGACAGTGCCTTATTATTCCTCCTCTATTGATGGGGTTGAGATCGATTATTTTCCTCCCTCTCTGGTTTACCAGTTGAGGTTGTAGATCGGATGAGTACTCATTAGCTAGCTAGCCACCTCCCTCATTGATTTCGATTAGTGAGGTTATAGATTGCTTTGTCGTGGTGTACAACGTGGCATTAATCGAAAATTTTGTGTCATGGCTTAAGTTGTGTATGAATTGGCAACCCTGTGTTTATTAAATTATTTGACCCAAAATTTTTCTATAATGTGCTTTGATAATTTATGAAATGTAATTGTGTAGCATTTAAATTGTGTTTTGTCAATGAATGATTTATTTAAAGTATTTCAAATTCTTTATTGTGCACTACTAAGTATTTTTATACTCAGTGATAGCTTATTTTGTTGTCGCAGATAAGAGCAAGTAGAAAGCAACAGAGTGAGATGCTACTGATATTGAGGACTTCACTGATCCTTTTTGTACGGGTATTTATTTATACCCTTGTAATTAATTGATGTAAATATTCTAATGTAAATTAGCTTTATTGAATGAAATGATGAAATATCTTGAGATGACAAACTTGGATTAAATTGTGGAATTATTTTGAAGTGGAATTGACTTGAGTTATGTTGAATTGAGATTATTTGGAGGTTGGGAGTTGTGGAAAAATTTATTAGAAGTGTTTTGACAGGTTTTTGAAGAACTGTTTCCTCTAAATATAGATGGCACTCTGTCGAAATTTTTATAAAATTTAAGAGTTGATATCATGTCTCATTGCCAATTAGTGATGAGCCTAGTAAGTCACACACATACACAAGTTATCACCTAATTAAATATGATTTAATTAATTAATTAAAGAGTTTAATTGATTAATTAAATAGGTTTGGTTTGCAATTAGTTTGCAAAGTCCCTAGCATGACTTGAAACCAAATCTAGATTATTGGATGTATAATATAAGTTAAATTTATATTTAAAGTGTTTAAATATGAATTTAATTAATGAGAAATTAATTAATAGAGATTAATTAATTAATTTATATTTGATATAAATTAATTAGAAGAAGAAAAATAATTATTTTGGGTTGAGAACTCAAAATTAAGACACAAGGGCATTTTTGGTCATTTTGCAGTGTGACACGTGGCACCATGAGATAGTGACACATGGCATAACACATAAGCTTGCCAAATATTTTTTAATCATGTAAGATGATTAAAATCAAGATTACATATAGGTTTGACACTTGGCACAATGTGATTGGGTCACTTAAACCTAGAGCTAATCAAAGGGTGACATGTGGCAAGGGTTTAATGTGTTAACCTAGCTATTTAAGTGTTGTTATGAGAAAATAAAATACAACCAGCAGCCACACTCCTTGGTCACGCCATTTTGCAGCCCTTCCTTTATTCTTCTTCATCTCTCATCAATTCAAAGAGATTAGCCATCAATCTCTTGAATTAAGAACACTAGAAATTGTTTCTAGTGTCCTGTTTACATCTCTAATCTCTTAAAAGGCAGAACTTGAATTCTAATTAATAAAAAAGGCTTTAGAAGCTGTTCAAGGGCTGCCATAGGTGTTCTTGGTGTGGACAAGCTAGAGGGACAACATTTGGTGTCCTGAAGACGAATCTCAAAGGCGCAGACACGCTGCAGTGCATCAAGAGGTTAGTGTAATTGTTCTTGATTTAATCTAGGGTTCTAAAATTAATCTGATTAATTTTAAAATCATAAATGGCAAATACAGATCCAAAAACATATTAAAAGAGTTTTAATATGTTGTTTATCATTGAAATCAAATAGATAAAAATAAATCTTGCATGATGCATGTGACCCTAGGTGAAAATTTTTGAATTCAATGGTATAAACTTGTGTTTTTCACGCTTCCGTTCCTTCAGGTGTGACAGCGAGTGAGATCCTCCTTCACCTACAAGAGTTATATTGTGAGCATAGCAGGAATGCTAAGTATGAGATATCTAGACAGCTATTTCGCATGAGGATGTGTGAGGGACAGAATGTTGGGGATCATGTCCACAAGATGATTCGGCTAATTGAGCAGTTGGAACATCTTGACTTCAACATGGATTTCCAACTACAGTCGGATTTGATCCTTCAGTCCCTTCCTGAGTCTTTTGGGAATTTTATAACAAATTTCCATGTGACTAAACAGGAATGCACCTTGGCTAGTTTACACAACATGCTGATTATTGCCCAAAAGAATATACCGGGTAATAAAGGAAAAGAGGTAGCTTTGATTGCATCTTCTTCTGCTGGAAAGTCCAACAAGAAGAAGGGCAATAAGAAAAAGAAACCTCAGATTCCTGGTCCTTCCAAGAAAATAGTTAAACAGAAAGGGAAGACTAAAGCTGATGGAGGTAAAGGAAAATATTTCCAATGCTAGTAGGATGGGCACAGTAATAGGAACTGCTCAGAGTATAACAAGTAGTACCAGCTTGCAGTAATGAGAAATTAAACTCCAGGTTGGCAATGGCTCAACTATTGAAGCCTTAGCCATAGGATCTAAATCTTTATATATGTGTGGACATGTTTTTGTATTTAAATAAGGTTTTGCATGTACCTGATGCCTTTTAAGAACATCATTTCTATATCTAGTTTGACTAGAGATGGTTATGAATTTCAATTCATAAATGATGTTTGCAATATTTATTTTGGAAATAAATATGTTGGTTCAGGTTATATGCATGATTGACTTTATTATCTAGATAATAATGTTAAATACAAATTTAATGCAAGCAATCTAAAAGAATGCAATGCCATGATAAAAATCAACTCAAGTTCAAAATATATGTGGCACTTAAGGTTAGGTCATGTTGCAGAAGATAGAATTACAAAACTGGAGAAAATGGGGATTTTATCCTCATTGGGCTCTGATCCTACTCCAACTTGTGAATCCTGCCTTCAGGGCAAAATGACTAGATCACCCTTTGTTGGACAAGGACTAAGAGCTGAAAAATATTTTTGAGTTAATACATAGTGATGTATGTGGTCCATTTAAAGAAATGGCTAGAGGTGGTTTTCATTGCTTTATTACCTTTACTGATGATAAATCAAGGTTTGGGTATTTATATTTGATGAAATACAAACATGAATCCTTTGACAAGTTCAAATAATTTAAATCTAAAGTAAAAAATCAAACAGGAAAGAGCATTAAAGCTCTTCGATCAGATCGTGGAGGTGAATATTTGAGTACTGAATTTGATGAATACTTGAGAGAGCATGGCATTGTTTCCCAGCTGACTCCTCCAGGAACACCACAGCTAAATGGTGTATCTGAAAGAAGAAATCGTACCCTATTGGATATGGTACGTAGTATGATGAGCTATACTGATATGCCAATCTCCTTTTGGCGATTTGCAATAGAATCAACTTTGTATATTCTGAATAGGATTCCATCAAAATCAGTATCTTCCACACCTTATGAGATATGACAAGGAAGAAAACCAAGCCTTAAGCATGTTAAAATTTGGGGTTGTCCAGCTTATATCAAAAAGCTGAACAGTGATAAATTGGAAACCATATCAGAAAAGGGTCGATTTGTTGGATATTCAAAAAATAGTTTTAGATATTATTTTTATTTACCTACATCACAAAAGGTTGTGGTAAGTAGAGATGCCACATTTCTTGAACAACAGTTTGTTTAAGAAGGAGGCAAAGGAAGGCAAATAGAGTTAGAATTGAAGAATTTTGATCAACTAACAGATCAGATGGATATAGATCCATCTAGTCAACCTACACCTATTGATGAAACATCTACAACTATTCCTCGTAGAATGACTAGGGTATCTCACCCACCAGTGAGATATGGTTTCCTTCATGAAGAAGAACAAGAGTAGTCTACTCATAAAGAAGTAGATCATGGAGATGATCCAGTTACCTATGAAAAAGCTATATCAGATATAGACTCTTAAAAATGGGTTGATGCTATGAAATCCGAGATTGATTCCATGTATAAGAATCAAGTTTGGGATCTTGTTGGCCCACCTGAAGGTATTGTACCTATAAGAAACAAATGGATTTTCAAGAAGAAAATTGGTTCTGATGGAAAGGTAGAGACCTATAAAGCAAGGCTAGTAGCAAAAGGGTTTTGCCAAAGGCAAGGAATCGACTATGAGGAGACTTTCTCACCTATTGCCATGCTTAAATAAATTAGGATTCTATTAGCAATAACTGTATACTATGATTATGAGATTTGGTAGATGGATGTCAAAATAGCTTTTCTTAATGGATACATTGAAGAAAACATTTTCATGGAATAACCTAGGGGTTTTGAATCCCAAGATGGTTCCAACGTATGCAAGCCAAAGCGATCCATTTATGGGTTGGAGCAAGCTTCGAGGAGTTGGAACATCCGTTTTGATGAAGCCATTAAGACATTTGGTTTTGTCAAAAATGGGGATGAGCCATGTGTATATAAGAAGGTTAGTGATAGTGCTATCACTTTCCTTATCTTATATGTGGATGACATATTGTTGATGGGTAATGACACATGCATGTTAACAACTGTAAAGGTATGGTTGTCAAATACATTCTCCATGAAAGACTTAGGGGAGGCAACCTATATTCTTGGGATTCGCATCTATGGAGATAGAGCGAAAAGAATAATTGGTTTATCCCAAAGTCTATACTTGAAAAAGGCTTTAAAGAGGTTTAGCATGCTTACTTCCAAGAGAGGATTGTTACCAATGAGACATGGTATCCACCTTTCTAAAGAGATGTCTCCAAAGACACCTGAAGAAAGAGATAAAATGGCCAGGATTCCATATGCTTCGGTTATTGGAAGTTTGATGTATGCAATGTTGTGTACTAGGCTGGATATCACATATGCTGTAAGTTTGACTAGCAGGCATCAATCCAATCTAGGTTTGGAACACTGGATAGCTGTAAAGAATATCCTTAAGTACTTGAGAAGAACTAAGGATTTATTCTTGATATATGGAGGTGGAGACTTGCAATTGGATGGTTATACTGATTCTGATTTCCAATCAGATATCGATGATAGAAAGTCTACCTCTGGATATGTGTTCATTTATAATGGAGGTCCAGTCAGTTGGAAGAGTTCCAAACAGAGTATGACTGCAGATTCCACTATCGAGGCTGAGTATATTGCTACATCAGATGCTGCAAAGGAAGTTGTTTGGATATAGGAAATCTCGGTCCCACTAGAAATCCAAACACATAGAAAGGCACTACCACATTATTAGAGAAATAGCTGGGCAAGGCGATACAGCCATTCAGAAAATAACATCAGCTGAAAATCTAGCTGATCCATTTACTAAGCCTTTGTCACAAGCTCGGTTAGACCGACATCTTGTGTAACGCCCCTAAGTTCGGTAGTGCGTTCTACTGTTCCGGCGACCAGTGTTGTCCGGACAGCTAGGATGCCTAGAACTATACTTCGATATGAGTGAGGAGGCATAAAATAATGAAATAAAAGAAAAAAAAATACAAGAAAAACAAAGGAAAAATAATAGCAAAGAAATGTAATCAAGTTAAGTGAGCCGAGAACCCTAGCGATGGGTGACCGCACCGGGAAGTCACGGCGTGGACCGTTGACTAGCCCTGGACTGCGGGGAACCCTGGAAAATATTTTTAAGACTTAAATAAATGTCTATTGAAGTATAAATGCCATTAGAAATATCAAAGAAAAATTAATTAATTAGTATAAAGGAAAGTGAGAAATCAAAAAACGGACAAAACCCGGTGTTACCTAAAAATTGAGAATACAACCCGAACAGGGGCATTGTGGTCATTTGACACCCCGAGTTATCTTTTGACCTAAATGTCCATTAAAAATACATGACATTATATTTGTAAAATCTCATGAAAAATTAAATTATTGGTACCTAATTCAATTAGCAAAAATTAGGGACTTAATGTGGGAATATGGAAAGTTTAACAATTATTTATTATTAAACTATGTTAGTGGACCATTATACAACATATTATATCATAAGTGGACAGAAATATCCACTAAAAAATCTGCGATTCATCTTCTTCACTTGAAAAGTCCCATTAGCTGCATGAAAGCTCTCAAACCTCTCCCATGGCCGCCCACCTTTAAGCCATTACAACTCCATGATCAAGCCATCTTTTCCCACACTTGTCTTCATTAAAGTTTATTCTCACCTTGCAAGGAAGAGTTTGATAGAAATTTTAAGAAGTTTTGGTGAGATTTTGAAGAATTTCTAAAGTGGTAAGTTTGTGTTTTTTATTATTGTTTCATTAAAGTTTGTAAGGATGTTATGGGTACTTGAATTATGGAGAGATTTTTGAGGTTTAATGCTTAAAGGGAGATGTGCACTTTTGGCAGCCATGGAAACTCCTTGAGGACAGTTTATTCTTGCTTGTAAATGGTAGATTAAAAGGTTGATTAAATGTTTATGTGTGTAGGAATTAATTTGAGTGATGTATACTTAGTATATGTGAATGTGTATTTGAAATTAGAAGCTTGGAAATTAATGGAGTGTAATGTATGAATCGGCAGCTTGGTTTGGTGAACCATAAGGATGTTATTTCATGTTTGGTTTATGGAATATTAATGTTGAATTGTGATAGTTGTTATGGCAGCTTGGGTATATGTATGATGGTATGAGGTTGGACATGTAAATGAGCTAGGTTAAATGATTGAATTGTTGTAATTTGAGCTTGAAACATTTTGTGCTAAATGGTGCATATTAAGGGTGATTGTAAGCTGCCAAAATGACCAACAATATGTTGTGAAATATGTTTAGGTTATGGTACAAACCAAAATTGGCATGAATGTGTAGTTTGGTAAATGTTAAAAGTGACCTTTGATGAGTAATGAAGGAAATGCAATAGGGCAGTTTAGGTTTTGGGCCTAGAACTTTAAGTGTGTGGCTCTAATTGGTATGAGACCAATTGGAGGTGAAACTAGGCACAAAATGTGCCAACTTTCATGAAGGAAGCTTACCAAAATTCTGCTTGTAAAGTAACTTGAAAAGTGGCCAAATCCGGATTAGTGCAATTAAGGCCTGAAAATTGACCATTTGGGTAGCAGTTAGTGTTTAAGCCATAACTCACTCAAAAAAGGTCCAATTGACCTGAACTTTTAACCATGAATAGTTAAGACATATATCTACAAGTCTTATGAAGACACCAAAGCCCAGAAATGACCATAAGCAAGTCAAACAGCTTGCACAAGTTTGGGTCCAAAAACTGGCCAAACCTAAAATGACTTAAAGTGACCAATTTTGATGCATTTTGACCAGCAATAGTAAAATGACCATAACTTGGTCTAAATAACTCAGAATGGCCTGAAATTTTGCCTCACGTGCAATAAGACGTAAATCTACAAGTTTGTAGTTTTGACCGAAACCAGAAAACTGAGGGAACTAGGTTGTCCATCTAGGTCAAACTAGTATCCCAGAATCTAGCAAATTGCAATAAAATGCAAAATACATGGAAATGAATTGGGTAACATGTACCAATCCTAAAAGGCTACAAATATGACATATTAGTAACATTAAAACCTAATTTACCTAGAATGCATCGAGGGTCGATATATTAGGTTGACTAAGCAAATAATAGAATTCAGTGAATTAATTATCAAGATTATCGTTAGAGACTATTTAAATGAGTACTGAAACACTTCAAATTGTGTTTCTTAGTTAGCAAAAACTCAGGGAAATGGAAGGAAACACTGAGTCAAGGCCAGGAGACAATTATCAAAGGTTTGTGCACAATAGCTAGTTCTTTTGAATTTTTCAATTGAAATGAATTGTGACTATTTGTACATTATTGTTTTAAATTGTGGAAATGTGTTTGAATGAATACTTACTGCTTGGAAAACATTGTAAATGGTTTAAAACTGTGAAAAATTGTTTGAATGATATTGATGGATACTTATTGATTGAAAAGCATTGGAAATGGTTTGAAACTACAGCTATTATGTATATTGATTGTATTCCTCGCTAGCTTGTCTAGTGGGACGAATTGAATTCCCTCTCTGGCCGAAATGTTGAGGTGTGTGCCTATTGAGGACAAATAGAATGAGTACTCATATTATTGCTAGCTAGCTATGTTATTCCTCATTAGCCATCGGCTTTTGGGACGAATTGATCTTTGGAACATGATTAAGCTGTGTGTGATTTATTGATATGTATTGTGAGATTGTGAAATGGAGTTTAAATTCTTATTGACATTCACTGTCTTTTGAATTTAACTATGTTTTGATTAATGAGATTTATTATGATATTTTGAAATGGAGTTTAAATTCTTTATGACATTCATTGTCATGAATTTAACTATGGTTTTACGTATCCACTATTTATATGATTTATGATTTGTGATTTAAAGTTGTATTTGGTTAATGTTGTGCACCACTGAGACATTGTCTTAGCGATAGCTTTTCATTGCTGTCGCAGGTAGGCAGACTGACAGGGCAACAGACTAGGCTGCTAGTACATTCAGCGAGAGATCATCGGGTATATTGAGTATACCGCATTTTGTATTTTGTATTGTAATGTATGTTCACTGTATGTATATAGTGTTTTTGGTTTTGAGCAGTTGTAAATTAAAATTGTACATTGAAGTTGTAAAAATAAATTATGAGTTATTTTGGCTTGTAAAATTTGTACTGTATTTCTTTTATCTCATCCTTTGAAAATATTGAAAAAAAAAATTATTGTGGATTTGAGTTGAGAAATATATTGTGCTGTTTAACTGTTGGAGTTGAGATTGAAAAATATATTGAAGTGTTTTTTTTTTACAGGTTTTTGAAGAACTGTTTTATCTAAAATACAGATGGCACTCTGCCAAAATTTTTACAGAAATTACCACTAATTCAAATGTATTAACAGTTTCACTTCAGTTCAAAAAAAAATTTTCACACCTATAAATAGTGCTCACCACTGTAAAAAGAAGTAAGAAAAGTTTTAAAATCCCTTGTAGTGTATTTAATGGGTTATTAGTAGACGAAGTTGGTAATTGATTAGGTATACTACGGGATCATGTTATGCCTTACAGAGGGGTAGGGTGTGACATCTTGAGAAGATAGGTCTAAGATATGGTAATGAATGGCTCTAGTGCTAGTGGGAGATTGTTAGTAGTATGCCCTAGAGTATATCATTTAGTATGTATCTTGTACACCTTTTATTAATAAAAGGCATTTTCACTTTTCTGTTTACATAATATATTTATGTGTAATAGAAAAGGTCCATTTATATTTTGTTACAAATTCTATTCTTATGTTGTTAAGAATATGAGTGACAGTATTTCTAACACAATGTATCATAAATAGGTTCGCAATCGAGGATACTTCACAATAAGGACATAACTTATCTAGTAAGATTGTATTCATGTTTGTTCCCAAGTTATTCATATGAGAGGTAAATAAGATGGAATGGTGAGTCTCATGCCATATAACAAATATGATAGGCACTTATACATGACAATTAGGTCAAACTAGTGACATTTATGACAAGCACATGGAGTTTACTCTTGTTAATGTATTGTCATAAATCATATCAGTGCATATAATCTTTAGACCTGAGATAACACAGTTATCTTGTATATAGGTGGTTTGAGTTTGATATTGCTTTCATACTTTTACTGTGTATGGGTTTATGCGAATCTGTTGGCTCCTACTAGTTATATATGGAAGTAGGTGTTGATCAAGATGAAATCTGTTGTGACATCCCTTACCCGTCTACTGTATAGCCGAGTAAGATATGTCACACAGTGTACCGGAACACCTTATTTTAATTCAACTATTTTTATTCTTCTTAATTTATTTTTTCATAGTTATAAAGTATAATTCGTGAAATATCATTCATTTAAGTCATTTATTGAAATTATAATTTATTTGAGGTTCCATAAATTTTATAGAAAATCCGGCAGAGTGCCGACTACAAATGGATAAAATAGTTCTTCAGAACCTGTGAAAAACACTTCCAAAATTTTCAATCAATCCCTAACTCCATTTCATCAACAAAATCCTAATATTTCTCATATATACTCCCATTCTCATTCATTCATTTCATATGAAATTCATATAGAAGTCATAAATAAATATTCACTTTTTCATTCATGAACATAATTTCCACTATTTACATTGATAACAAAATACATTACATAAGTCTTAATTACACATGAGAAAATAAAAGTTAATTACAAAATACCAAAATAAAACCTAGTGTCCTACCCATGCACTGATGACGGTGAGGTGACACGGACACTATGCAGAGCTGCAGAAGATATCACCCAGTTTGTGGTCTACTATGCTCTCGGTCGGTCTCTCCAGAACTTATGCATGGCAAAAAGCAACACGCTAAGCAATAATGCTTAGTGGTGCCAATAATAAAATAAAAAGAAATAATATAAAATAAATATGCAGTGCATGTCCTGATGTCTTATGTAGACAATTTTTCGATCACTATTGGTAATCTTATTCATTTTGTACTTGTTATATTCATAATTTCATTAAATTTATTCACTTTCATTTTTGATTGCCCAAGTAACCTATACTGGATGAGTAGACTGAATAAACGAGTAAACTGGCACTGGATATCTAGTAACTCGGGCCGTCACACTATCGGTCACATATGCATCTCCCGGTGTGCAATAGAGTAGCTAATAAGCTGTAATAACATTAGGCACAAGGCCAAGTATCAACACAATGTTTGAATGGCTAAAAGCCATAAAATCACAGAATGGTATAATGCCATGTGCAGTACTGCTAACTAAACCCTATTGGCATGCCAACCTATCCAAACCAATCTTGCTAGGTGTACTAGGGCATGTTACACTTTTAAATTGTACAATTCTTGAAATTTAAGTTTAGGTGTTACTATTCATTTCATTAGTCAAATAAAATGTTGACTTTTGCATAGACAATAGGTACATTAGTTCTAATACTCCCAATATACCACATTTTGCATTCTAAAATTGTTGGTATTGATTACCAAAACCATTTCTAAGCTTAGTGTTAGTTATTCAAAATTTTCAGATTTCAAGCCTCATATTTATTGTTCCATTGACCATTTATACAGTAGGAATTTGGCAAAATTGTCTTCATGAAATTTGTTTCTTATTTTGTCTAGTTACATTTCCTTTTTTGAATCACTCCATTTGGAGCTTTGTAGCTCAAGTTATGGCCTAAACAACATAACTGGCCGGATTGGATAGAATCTAAAATTCTGGGCAAAACTGGCTCTGCCATATTTGGTAACCTAAGTTTGGTTAGCAATTTTACTAGGTTATGGTTAGAACTTGGATTTGTCCTCATGAAAGTTGTAGGTCTATGTCTCATCTTTCTGCTGGTAAAATTTCAGGTCAATTGAACCTTTCTACACTGAGTTATGACCACATGAATAAATACTGTTCATTTGGTCATTTTGCCCAAGCAAAATGCTGGTCACCCGGATTAGGGAAATTTTTAGGTCAACTTGGTTTGGTTTTCTGGGCAAGGTTTCTTCACCAAAGTTGTGCCATTATGTGTCTAGTTTCATGTCCAATTGGTCTTGCACCAATTAAACCTCTACAACTGCATTTATAACTGTCCAAACCTACTAGACTCATGCTCAGTCTTGCAGGTCAGCCAAGGCAGCTCACCCACACTCAATTGCCAAGCCTCAACTCACTTAATTTTCTCATCATACACAGCCAAATGGTCACTAGTTGACCATTTAAACTTTCATTCACCAACACATGAGCAAAACCCTAGGTTTTGTCCAAACCCTAACTCCATCAACTTCAATTCTTCTTATACATGCAATTAATGAATTGAGACATCTAATTCATATTTAATGGCAGCCATGGACCACTATAAATTAATCTAATCAATGAAATCCTAATGTACTCTAAGGATGCCAAAATTTTGAAGAGTGCATACTTATAGTTTTCTTTCCAATTCCTTGCAATTTCTAAGCTAAATCAAGTCCTTAAACATATATTGAAAGAAAGGAAGAGAGATTGGTCACTAACCTTGTGAGTAGAATTTTTCCACTCAAAATTCCTTCACTTTCTTTGGCTTTCTTGGCAGCCAAACACTTGTTCAAGATGTAATATCAAGTTTTAATGAAGGATAGTAGAAGGTTTATGATGTATTTACAAGGAGAATTTAGTGAGAAGAAAAGCATCCATGGAAGGAAAGAGAGAGATAGGTTCGGGTGGAAATGGAAAAGAAGAAGAAATCTGTTTTTTTCTTTCATTTTCTGCCCATTTTTTTCATTTTAAATGGGTTAAGGACATGTGTCACAATGTGATTGGTCATTGGGGTTTTAATGACATCATAATGATGTCAAAATTCCCATTTATTCTATTTTCTTTCCTTTTTCTTTTCTACTCATTTTCAATTCAACTTTTAGCAATATTTATTCACATTTTATGTCATAATAATTATTTACTTAACTGGACAAGTCGGCCAAAAATCACCTCTGAAGGCGAAATGACCAAAATGCCTTCCATTTGGCTTAACAGACCAAAATTATCTGTACCGATTGAAAAATTTTTCTAAGCATTTTCTTGGAATTCTAATGCCATAAGAACCTCAATGACCCTTCTCTGGAGTCCCAAAAATTATTTTATGAATTTTCCCCTGGGTCTAGGGTTCCTAGTTGTGAGAACCGCAACTTTCCACTAGGTTACCCATCGCTAGGGCACCGGCTCATTTAACTTGGTTGTATTTTATTTCTAAAATTTTTTGTAAATTTTTCTTGTTAATATTTGAATTAATTATGGTTCCTTACTTTAGTTTAAATATTTTTCTGGGCATGCTAACTATCTGGACCGGCACTAGTCACCGGAACAGTAGAATGTACAGAGTTGCTACTGGGAGGGTGTTACTTTTGTTACCCTAAGTAAATAGGGATAAAATCCTATGATCATTTAATTGTTCTTGATATTTCAAGTTCCTGGCCACAACAGATAGATTTAATCAGAAAAGAGTTTCTAATGAGAAAATCTTTTTAATTAAGAACTGGAATTAAAAGAGAACATATTATTCATAGCAAATGGGTTTTGACATAAATCATGACTCCAGCTCGAATTGGGATTTTGTAATAGAGAGATTCTAGTGCATGGTAACATATGATTATAGGTTCATTTAAGGTAAACCTTATTACTAATTGGGTAGTCATGGCATGCTATGTTAGGTGTTAACCATGGTCTATGAGGTGCATAAAATGATTTAGAGAAATCATTTATGGTAAGAAAGAGTTCTGATGATATTAAGAGTTGATATCATGTCTCATTGCCAATTAGTGATGAGCCTAGTAAGTCACACACATACACAAGTAATCACCAAATTAAATATAATTTAATTAATTAATTAAAGAGTTTAATTGATTAATTAAATAGGTTTGGTTTGCAATTGGATTGCAAAGTCCCTAGCATGACTTGAAACCAAATCTAGGTTATTGGATATATAGTATAAGTTAAATTTATATTTAAAGTGTTTAAATATGAATTTAATTAATGAAAAATTAATTAATAGATATTAATTAATTAATTTATATTTGATATAAAATGATTAGAAGAAGAGAAATAATTATTTTGGGTTGAGAACTCAAAATTAAAACACAGGGGCATTTTGGTCATTTCACAAGGTGACATGAGGCACCATGAGATGGTGACACATGGCACTACACATAAGCTTGCCAATTGTCTTTTAATTATGTAAGATGATTAAAGTAAAGATTAAATATAGTTTTGACTCTTGGCACAATGTGATTGGGTCAATTAAACCTAGAACCAATCAGAAGGTGACATGTGGGGAGAGTTTGATTTAGTAACCTAGCTATATGAATGTAAGGATGTAAGAACAAATTACACAATCTGCTCATTCTCAAAAAGGTGCTGCCACCCTTGGCTCCTCTCCCTTCTCTTCTTCTTCATCTCTCATCATTTCAAAGAGATTAGCAAACAATCTCTTGAATTAAAAATACTATAAATTGTTTCTAATGTCCTGTTTACATTTGTAATCTCTCAAAAGGCAAAACTTGATTTTCTAATTCATAGAAGAAGCTTTAGAAGTTATTCAAGGGCTGTCATAGGTGATCTTTGTGTGGACAAGCTAGAGGGACAACATCTGGTGTCCTAAAGATGCATTCCAAAGGTGCTAAACACACTACAGTGCATCAAAAGGTTAGTGCACTTGTTCTTGATCTAATCTAGGGTTCTTAAAATTAATATGATTAATTCTAAAATCTTAAATGGCAAATGTAGATCCAAAAATATATTAAAAGAGTTTTAATATGCTGTTTATCATTAAAATCAAATATATAAAAATAAATCTTGCATGATGCATGTGACCCTAGATGAAAAATTTTGCATTTCAATGATCTAAACTTGTGTTTTTCATGCTTCCGCTCCTTGAAGGGACAACATCTGGTGTCCTAAGTGTATCCCAATGGTACCAAACATAGCTACAGTGCATCAAAAGGTTAGTGCACATGTTCTTCATTTAATCTAGGGTTCTAATGAATTAATCTATTAATTTTAAAATCTTAAATAGCAAGTGTAGATCCAAAAATATATTAAAAGTATTTTAATATGCTGTTTAACATTGAAATCAAATAGGTAAATAATGAATCTTGCATGATGCATGAGACCCTAGAAGAAAATTTTTGAATTCAATATTCTAAACTAATATTTTTTATGCTTCCGCTCCTTCAATTGGTATCAGAGCCACTATATTTGCCATTTAGATTGTTGTTTATATGATTTAATTGTGTGATTTAATCAATAGTTCATTGAATCATTGCTGGTTAGACCAACAATGTGGCGGTATGAAGATGAACACCATTGGTGCGCATGGTTTGGTTCATCCAACCATGCGCATGGCTTTTGGGCTTGATTGTGGGCTTGGTTTCAAGGCTCATAATTAGGCCCATGACTAATTAAAGTGTTTAATTAGGAGTTTTAATCACACAATTAAATTTTGATTCAAATCTGAATTTTTAAATTTGTTTGAATGTGATTCAAATATGAATTTTTTAAATTTGTTTGAATATGATTCAAATTTGAATTTTTAAATTTGTTTGAATCATATTCAAATCTGGATTTTTAAGTTGAATATGAGATATTCAATTTAATTTAAGTATGTATGTTTTATTTAATTGTTAAATAGTGATATGCATGCTGGATGATCATGAACAATAAAAGACCAATGTGATTGGATTTATTTCTTTTATGTTTCTTTGGGTTATAAATTAATTAATTAATTTTAATTTATTTTGGTGGCATGTATTATAAAGGTTGTAATATTTTTGGGTTGTAATTTCATTTATTTAGTTCTTGTAAATTCACCTTGGTATGCCAAGGATTACTATATAATTGGATTGCAAGAAGATCAAGGAGGTCAAGAGCATTGGTGGGACCAGTGGGAGGAATTCAAGATCAAGTGTTGATTATGTACTCCTTTAGTAACTCTTGTAATATGAATGAATGAAATACATCTAGGAATGCCCTGATTCAATTTTTGGTGGCTCATAATTGAATCCCTTAGAAAGTCTATGATCATACCATATTTATTGTTTATCCATGAATGGATGAGATGTATGGGATTGTATTCAAGTATATGATATACGCGTTCTAAATGGATAATGTGCAAAGTGAGACCATAATAGTAATTAGGCTGACCACAAAATCTTCCAAACAAATGATTAAGTTGGAAATGGTATAATTAAAGTAATTATAACATGGGCCTTCCATTGAGGAAATTATTTTAAGAAATTTTAAATACTTGCATATGATGCAATTAATTTTAGAGATTTTCTTAAGAATAATTGTTAAGCATGAGATGTTGTAAATACGTAAATAGTTTGGTGCCCAATAATGGATGTGCCTAAGGACATTAAAATTATGTGCATATTTACTGGCTCAATGGGATCAACTTAACTAATGCAAGATATGTAACATCCCTATGTTCGATAGTGCGTTCTACTGTTCCTGTGACCATTGTTGTCCGGACAGCTAGGATGCCTAGAACTACACTTAGTTATGGGTGAGGAGACATAAAATAATGAAATACAAGAAAAGAAAATACAAGAAAAACAAAGGAAAAATAATAGCAATGAAATGTAACCAAGTTAAACTAGCTAAGAACCCTAGCGATGGGTGACCGCACTGAGAAGTTGCGGCGTGGACCGTTAACTAGCCCTGGACCACGAGGAACCCTAGAAAATATTTTTAGGACTTAAATAAACGTCTATTGACGTATAAATATCATTAGAAATATCAAAGAAAAATTAAATAATTAGTACAAAGAAAAACAGAAAATCGAGAAAACGATAAAACTCGGTGTTACTGAAAAGTCGGGAATGTAATCCGAACAGGGGCATTGTGGTCATTTGACACCTCAAGTGTTCTTTTGACCTAAATGTCCATTAAAAATAAATGATATTACACTTGGAAAATGTCATGAAAAATTAAATTGGTGGTACATAAATTAATTAGCAAAAGATAGGAGTTAAATGTGGAAATATGGAAACTTTAGAATAAATAAACATTAAACCCTTACTTAGTGCTCCACTCACTCCATTAAGTGGACCATTACACATCATATGACAACAGATTACTCACCTTCTTCAACCTCCCAAAACCAGCCAAAATCTCCCAAAGAAGTTCCTCCATGGCCGAAGCTTCCAAGCTCCATGCAAGCTTCATTCTTCCATGATCCAAGCCAATTTTCTTCCATTATCCTTCACTAAAGTTGTTCTACACAACTTGGGCAGTAGATAAGCAGCAAGAAAATCAAGTTTTGGTGAGGTTTTGAAGAATTTCAAAAGTGGTAAGTATGTATTTTTTATTTTTGTTTCATTAAACCTTGAATGGATGTTATGGGTAGTTGATTTGTGGAAGAATTTTTGAAATTTTATGAGTTAATGGAGAGGCACATTTTGGCAACCATGGAACTTCTATAAGAACAGTTTATACTTGCATGTAAATAGTGGTTTGAATGATGATTTATCGGTTTGATTGTATGGTACTTGAATTCCATGTGTAAGGTATGATTTTGTAAGCTTAGAAACTAATTGAAAGAGATGTACAAATTGGCAACTTGAAGTGTAGATCAAAATATGTTGTTTCATGGTTTGGTTTATAGAATTATATTGTTGAATTATGGTGCTTGTTATGGCAGCATGCATATGTGTATAAAGGTTTGAATTTGGACATGTAAATGAGCTATGTCATGTGGTTAAATTATTTGTAATTGGACTTAGAAAATTCTGTGTTATAGAGTGCATACTGAGTGTGGTTACAAGCTGCCAAAATGACCAACAATGTAAAGTAAAATGTGTTAATGGTATGGTACAAATCAGAATTGGCATGAAAGAAATAACTTGGTAAGCATAGATGTGCAAATTGGTAAAGGGTGAACAATGTACAATAGGGCAGTGTATGTTTTGGCTTAGAACCTTAAGTGTGTGGCTCCAATTGGTATGAGACCAATTGGAGGTGAAACTAGGCACAAAAAATGCCAACTTTTGTGAAGGAAGCTTACCAAAATTCTGCCTAGAAGGTGACTTGAAAAATGACTAATCCGGATTAGTGCTTTGAAAGCCAGAAAATTGACCATTTGGGCAGTAGTTAGTATTTTGGCTATAACTCACTCAAAACATGTCCAATTGATCTGAAATTTTTACCATGAATAGCTGAGACATATATCTACAATTCTTATGAAGACACCAAAGCCTAGAAATGGCCAGAACCAATCCAAATAGCTTGCACAAATTCAGGTCCAAAAATTGGCCGAACCAAAAGTGACCTAAAAATGACCTAAACCTACCATTTTGTTACATTCTGTCCAGCATTGGTAAATTGACCATAACTTGGTCTACACAACTCAGAATGACCTGAAATTTTGCCCCGCGTGCAATAAGACATAGACCTACAAGTTTGTAGTTTTGACTGAAACTCGAAATTTGAGGGAACTAGGTCGTCCGGCTAGGTTAAATTAGTATACCGAAATTTGACAAATTGCAATAAAATGCAACATACTTGGAAATGAATTTGGTAACATGTACCAATACTAAAAAGCTACATATGTGACATATTGGTAATATTAAAACCTAATTCACCTAAAGTGCATCGAGGGTCAACATCTTAGGTTGACTAAGGAAATAATAGAATTCAATAAATTAAGTATTAAGTTTTATTCTTAGAGACAGTTTAAATGAGTACTGAAACACTTCAAATTGTGTGTTTCAGTTAGCAAAGACTCAGGGAAGGGGAAGGAAACACTAAGTTAGAGACAAGAAACAGTTATCAGAGGTTTGTGCACAACAGTTATTTCTTTTGAATTTTTCAATTGAAATAAATTATGACTATTTATATATTATTATTTTAAATTGTGAGAAATTGTTTGAATGATATTTGACGAATGCTTATTGATTGAAAAGCATTGTAAATGGTTTGAAACCACAGCTATCATGTATATTGATTGAATTCCTCGCTAGCTTGTCTAGTGGGATGAATTGAATTCCCTCTCTGGCTGATGTGTTGAGGTGTGTGCCTGTTGAGGACGAATAAAATGAGTACTCATATTATTGCTAGCTAGCTATGTTATTCCTCATTAGCCATCGGCTTTTGGGATGAATTGCATTCGTCACTAGCCATCAGCTTTTGGGATGAATTGAACTTTTGAACATGATTAAGCTGTGTGTGTGATTTATTGATATTTATTGTGACATTGTGAAATGGAGTTTAAATTCTTTATGACATTCATTGTCTTTGAATTTAACTATGGTTTTAAGTATCCACTATTTATATGACTTATGATTTGTGATTTAAAGTTGTATTTGGTTAATGTTGTGCACCACTGAGACATTAGCTCAGCGACAGCTTTTCATTGCTGTCGCAGGTAGACAGACTAACAGGACAGCAAACTAGGCTGCTAGGGCTACACTGAGAGATCATCGGGTATATTGAGTATACCATATTTTGCATTTTGTATTGTAATGTATGCTCACTGTATGTATATAATATTCTTGGTTTTGAGCAGTTGTAAATTAAAATTGTACATTGAAGTTGTAAAATAAATTGTAAATTAATTTGGTTTGTAAATATTGTGATATAATTCTTTTATCTCAGCCTTTGAAAACAATGAAAAATTATTGTGGATTTGAGTTGACAAATGTTGAGAAACATATTGTGTTGATTAAATGTTGGAGTTTGAGATTGAGAAATATATTTGAAGTGCTTTTTACAGGTTTTTGAAAAATTGTTTTATTCAAGATACAGATGGTACTCTGCCAAAATTTTTATAGAAATTACTAATAATTCAAATGTGTTAGCTGTTTCACTTCAGTTCAAAAATTTTTGTAACACCTGTAAATAGTGCTCACCACTGTAAAAAGAAGTAAAAAAAGTTTTAAAATCCCTTGTAGTGTATTTAATGGGTTATCAGTAGACGAAGTTGGTAATTCATTAGGTATACTACGGGATCATGTTATGCCTTACAGAGGGGTAGGGTGTGACAAGATAAGTCAATAATGGATGTGCCTGAGATTTTAAGCATTAGGAGCTAGGTAAAGGATTTAACCTCACACGAGATGTGATGGGCAAGGAGTAGCTCACTTATAGTTTATTGTAATTCCAATAATGGATGTGCCTAAGGCTGATCAATAAGACTATAAGAATTCAATCACCCACTAGAAATCCATCCAACTAGGATTTCCATTTCTTACTGTGGAAGTGTAGAATTCACTAAGTTAGTGGGAGGACCAATTTGATTAAAAGACCATAATCATTTTGGTTAAATACATGATACATTTACTACTTAATCTGGTTATTTTCTGCAGTTAATTTTCTGATAATAATAAGCACTCCACAACCACCACCATCCAATATCCTTGCAAGCATACTTGAGCGCAATAGGTTGACAGGACCTAATCTCTCTGATTGGCTAAGAAATTTGAAACTTGTCTTGAACCTTGAACATATAGGATATGTTTTAGACTCAAATGTTCCTAGTCCCTTACCTCCAGAGGCCAATCAAGAGGAACATGAAACTTTGGACAAGTGGAAGGAGCATTATATGAGAGCCAAGTGTTACATGCTTGCTTATGAGTAATGAGTTACAGAAGTAGTATGAGAACATGCAGAGTGCTGGTGAGATCCTTCTTCACCTACAAGAGTTGTATGGTGAGCATAGCAAGAATGCTAGGTATGAGATATCTAGATAGATATTCCGCATAAGGATGTCTGAGAGACAGAATATTAGGGTCATGTCCACTAGATGATTCTGCTGATTGAGCAGCTGGAACGTCTTGACTTTAACATGGATTTCCAACTACAAATGGATTTGATCCTTCAATCCCTACCTGAGTCATTTGGGAATTTTGTGATAAATTTCCATATGACTAAATAGGAATGCACATTGGCTAGTTTACTCAACATGCTGGTTATTACCCAAAAGAATATGCCAGGCAATAAAGGTAAAGAGGTAGCTTTGATTGCATCTTCTTCTGCTGAAAAGTCCAACAAGAAGAAGAGTAATAAGAAAAAGAAACCTCAAATTCCTGGTCCTTCCAAGAAGATAGCTAAACAGAAAACAAAGACTAAAGCTGATGGAGGCAAAGGAAAGTGTTTCCATTGCCAAAAGGATGGGCACTGGAATAGGAACTGCCCAGAGTATAGTAAGTAGTAGCAGCTTGCAGTAACGAGATATTAGACTCCGGGTTAGCAATGGCTCAACTGTTGAAGCCTTAGCCATAGGATCTAAATCTTTATACATGTGTGGACATGTTTTGTATTTAAATAAGGTTTTGCATGTACCTGATGCTCTTAAGAACATCACTTCTATATCTAGTTTTTCTAGAGATGGTTAGGAATTTCAGTTCATAAATGATGTTTACAATATTTATTTTGGAAATAAATATGTTGGTTCGGGTTATATGCATGATGGACTTTATTATTTAGATAATAATGTTAAATACAAATCTAATGCAAGCAATCTAAAAGAATGCAATGCCATGGTGAAAATCAACTCAAGTACAAAATATATTTGGCACTTAAGATTAGGTCATATTGTAGAAGATAGGATTACAAAGTTGGTGAAAAATGAGGATTTTATCCTCATTGGGTTCTGAGCCTACTCCAACTTGTGAATCCTATCTTTAGGGCAAAATGACTAGATCACCCTTTGTTGGACAAAGGCTAAGAGCTAAAAATATTTTGGAGCTAATACATAGTGATGTATGTGGCCCATTTAGAGAAATGGCTAGAGGCAGTTTTCATTATTTTATTACCTTTACTGATGATAAATCAAGGTTTGGGTATTTGTATTTGATGAAATACAAACATGAATCCTTTGAAAAGTTCAAAGAATTTAGATCTGAAGTAGAAAAACAAACAGGAAAAAGTATTAAAGCTCTTTGATAAGATAGTGGAGTTGAATACTTGAGTACTGAATTTGATGAGTACTTGAAAGAGCATGTCATTGTTTCCTAGCTAACTCCTCCAGGAACACCACAGCTAAATGGTGTATGTGAAAGGAGAAATAGTATCCTATTGGATATGGTACGTAGTATGATGAGTCATACTGATATGCCAATATCATTTTAGGGATTTGCATTAGAATCAGCTTTGCATATTTTGAATAGGATTCCATCAAAATTAGTATCTTCTACACCTTATGAGATATGGCATGGAAGAAAACCAAGTCTTAAGCATGTTGAGATTTGGAGTTATCCAGCTTATATCAAAAAGCTGAACACTGATAAATTGGAAACCATATTAGAAAAGGGTCGATTTGTTAGATATCCAAAAAGGGGTTTTGGATATTATTTTTATTAGCCTACATCACAAAAGGTTATGGTTAGTAAAGATGCCACATTTCTTGAATAACAGTTTATTCAATAAGGAGGCAAAGGAAGGCAAATAGAGTTAGAATTGGAGAATTCAGACCAACCAACAGATCAGATGAATATAGATCCATCTAGTCTACCTATATCTGTTGATGAAACATCTATTATAATTCCTCGCAGATCAACTAGGATATATCACCCACCAGTGAGATATGGTTTTCTTCATCAAGAAGAACAAGAGTAATCTACTCATGCAGAAGTAGATCATGGAGATGATCTACTTACCTATGAAGAAGCTGTAACCCCTTACCCGTCTACAGTATAGCCGAGCAAGGCGTGCTACGCTGCGTGCCGGAACACCTAGTCTGTGATTATTTCATTTCTTGAACTCAATTTGATTTTAAGAAGTCTTTTATGTAATATTCATATCATGCTGATACTATTGTCAAACTTTGATAAAATCAGTGTTTCAAGACTGGTAATAAAAATTTGGCAAGGTGCCGTCTATATTTAGGACAAACTGTCCTTCCAAACCTGTTGAAAACAGTTTAATATGATGATATCAAAATCTCAAATATTTCACAGTCTCTATTTCTCAGTAAAGTCAATAGACTTTTACAGTCATTAAACAGTTCCATAATACAGTCCATAATAATTTAAATATTTATAGAAAATCTCCATGTCATTTAATATGTACAAAATATTACAAACTTTAGAGCTTTCATAACATTACAAAAATACAGGGCCGAATTTCAAATATGTAACACAAGTACAAAATACAAGATATCCTAAGTCCTACCATGTATGCAATGCAGTGCAGATGACTCTGGACTCCTATGCAGATCTGATGTCTCACCCGGTCGTAGGTCTGCTGGGCTCCCCAGCTATATCTCCAATACCTACGCGTTACAAAAGCAACGCGCTAAGCAATTTTGCTTAGTGGTGCCAAATATAAAGAAATATACACTAAAATAAAGTAAATAAAGTGTTTACAAATTTTTGGTGGTCTTTGTATGTCGAGATCGGATTTAGGTATTTGAATTTAATAGTACTTGAATTACGCCGTGTAGCCTATATCGACGGCATGGATAAACGGATATACTGGCACTAGGTACCTAGTACCTTGGGCCGTCACACCATCGGTCACAAAGTGTCTCCCGGTGTGCAAATAGCGTGGCTAAAAAGCCATATAGTCAATCTGGCGATAAGCCAAAAATAAATACACAAAATGTATAGCCGTAGGCTATTAAAGTCACAGTGCGGCATAATAAGCCGTAAAAACACAGTGGGGCATAAAGCCAATTACAAAACAGCTGTCAGAATCCTATTGGCATGCCAACCTGTCCATACTAGTCAACTAGGCAAACTAGGGCACATTATTAATTAATTGTTTAATTCTTCAATTTTTGGAGTTTACTAACTATTATATAATTCACAAGTCAATGTATATGTTGACCTTTTTAGGTAATATAGATAAGTTGTTTCTAGCATCAATATGTCACAATTTATATCTCAATATGCTGCCAATATAGTGCAATTTACCATTTTTACAAGTTGGCATTCATTGCCAAAATGCTTCAAGCATCATTGCATGCAAAATGTCAAATTCTCAATTTTTGTGTGCTAGATTGGTCTAGCTTAAAGTCCTATTTCTCTGGGTTTTTAGCTTCTGGTCAAAGAAGCAAAATTGTAGCTCTATGTCTTGTTGCACGCGGGTCAAAATTTCAGGTTATTCTGAGTTGTATAGACCAAGATATGGTCAATTTACTAAAGCTGGACAGATTGCACCTTTAGTCAATTTTAGGTTAATTTTGGTCAATTTTAGGTCAGTTTTGGTTCGGCAGTTTTTGTACCTAAACTTGTGCAAGCCATTTGACTTGGTTCTGGCCATTTCTGGGCTTTGATGTCTTCATAAGAATTGTAGATCTATGTCTAAACTAACCATGGTAAAAAGGTCAGGTCAATTGGACCTGTTTTGAGTGAGTTATGGTCATCCAAAGGACTACTGTTCATATGATCAAAAATCTGGGTTGCAAGGTTGCTAATCTGGATTTGGTCATTTTTCAGGTCAGTTTCTAGGAAGAATTTTGGTAACATTTCTACATGAAAGTTGGCTTATTTGGTGTCTAGTTTCACCCCCTATTGGCCTCATACCAATTGTGTTCATAGTTTGGCACTTATGGCCTAATTTATGTACTGCCTTCACACACAATCTGCACAAAGCACATACACTTCCAATTTGGTATTCCTTTTCCTTCTCATTACTTCAATATTCAATCAATAACACTTCCATATCTATATTGTACACAATTCCAGCAACACTTTTGGGCAGAATATTCAAGTGCTCAATGCACACAATTCACTATTAAGTTCAACACTCACTTCCACCAAAATTCAACATATCTCAATATCAATATTACACATACACTTCAACATAATCATACTTCAATGTAACTTACACTTGCTGCCCACAATTTAACATTAGCATATATCACTAATAACTACATGCTCACACACAAATTCATGCTATTAGGGGCTGCCAAACATGGCAAATTTGCTCAAGGCATCAAAGTTCCATTTCACACCATTAATTCAAACATTACATGCACATACTTAGATACAAACTTACTACAACATTCATTTTAATTAATTAACCTTCATTTCCATTCATTAGAAGTAAAAATAACTCAAGCTCAACAAAGGTTCATGGCTGCCAAAAATGGACAAGTCCATTTCTCACTATTTCTTTCATTTCTCTTCACCAAAATACTCACCTCAACCTAAACACAAGGTTTACTAAAGCAAGGGAGAGGTTTTGGACACTTACCACTTTTGAAGCTTATCAAAACTTCACCAAATCTTGCATTTCTTATTGCCAATATCTTCCCCAAGGTGAGTAGGCAAGCTTTAATGAAGGAAAGAAGTGGAAAGGATGGCTTGATCATGCACCCATAGAGGTTGCATGTGGGGTGGCCATGGTGATTTCCATGGTGGAATTCATTTTGGCAAAGTAAAATGGGATGATGAAGAAGATGATGGTGAGTGCTATCTGCTATCCCAAGGCTGTGATAAGGGTCCCAATATCCAAGTTAGTAGAGCACTAACTTGGATTTTAATGTTAATTATTCAAAGTTTCATAAATTGGATTTTATCCCCCATTTCTTTCACTATTCTTATAATGTATCATAATTTAATTTTTCATGACATTTTCTAAGTGTAATATCATTTATTTTTAATGGAGATTGAGGTCAAAAGGCAACACTATGTGTCAAATGACCAAAATACCCCACTTCGGGTTATATTCCCGATTTTTCGGTAACACCGATTTTTGTCTGTTTCTCGATTTTTCATTTTTCTTTGTACTAATCTATTAAATTTTCTTTGATATTTATAGTGTCAATTACATTTCAATAAACTTTTATTTATGTCTCAAAATTAAATTTAGAGGGTTCCCCGCAGTCTTGGGGTCGGCAACGGCCTTCCCAATGCGGTCACCCATCGCTGCGGTGCCGGCTCGTTTAACTTAGCTTCATTTTCTCTCTTTCATTTTTGTTTGATTTTTCTTGTATTTTTTTTATTTATTTCATAATTATATGTCTGTTCACCATCACCGAAGTGTAGTTCTAGACATCCTGACTTGCCTGGACTGTTATTTGACCACTGGAGCAACAGAACGTACAGAACACGTGCAATGGGGATGTTACAACTCTTCCCCTCTAAATAAAAATTTTGTCCTCGAAATTTACCTGATGTGAAGAGCTGAGGGAATTGTTGTCTCATTGTCTCCTCGCTCTCCCATGTTGCCTTTTCCGTGTTGTGGTGTCTCTATAGGATTTTTATTAGTGGAATTGTCTTATTTCTGAGCTCTTTTACCTCTCGTGCCAAGATTTTAATTGGTTCTTCTTCATATGTCAGGCCAGGTCGTACTAAAATTTCTTCTGCAGAGATGACATGTGAAGGATCTGATCTGTATCTTCTAAGCATCGAGACATGGAATACATTATGTATCTTGTCCAGCTCAGGTGGTAAGGCTAATCTGTAGGCTACTGGTCCCACATGTTCAATAACTTCATATGGGCCAATAAACCTAGGGCTTAATTTTCCCTTTTTCCCGAATCTCAACACTTTCTTCCATGGTGATACTCTGAGAAATACTTTCTCGCCAACTTCATACTCAATGTCCTTTCTTTTTAAGTCAGCATAAGATTTCTGTCGGTCTGAGACAACGTTCAAATTGGCCTTTATCAGTTTCACCTTTTCCTCTGTCTATTTTATCAGGTCTGGCTCCACTAGCTTATCTTCACCCAACTCAGTCCAACATACAGGTGTTCTGCATTTTATCCCATACAGTGCTTCATAGGGTGCCATTTGTATGCTAGCTTGATAGCTATTATTGTATGCAAATTCTACCAGTGGAAGGTATCTGTCCCAACTTCCTTCAAACTCAATAACATAACTTCTGAGCATATCCTCGAGGACCTGGATTATTCTTTCTAATTGTCCATCCGTCTGAGGATGAAAAACCGTACTAAAATGGAGTTGTGTGTCCAAGGATTCTTGTAATTTCTTCCAAAATCTAGATGTAAACCTCGGGTCTCTATCAGATATAATGGAAAGTGGAATTCCATGCAGTCTAACTATCTCACTGATGTACAATTCTGCTAGCTTTTTCAGTGAGTAGTCGTCCTGACTGGCAGAAAATGTGCTGATTTGGTTAACCTATCCACAATCACCCATATTGCATCATGCTTCTTCTGAGTGAGAGGTAGACCACTGACAAAGTCCATAGTGACTCTGTCCCATTTCCATTTAGGTATGTTTATGGGCTGTAACAAACCTGATGGAACTTGATGTTCTGCTTTGACTTGCTGACATGTCAAGCATCTAGTTACATAGTCAACTATGTCCTTCTTCATACTTGGCCACCAGTATCGGAGTTTTAGGTCATGGTACATTTTTGTGCTTCCTGGGTGCATAGCGTACACACTGTTATGTGCTTCTCTCAGAATACTGGTTTTCAATTCTTTATCATCTGGAACACACACTCTTTCTTTATAGTACAGGCACCCATTTTCTTTCACTTCATATTCGCTTCTTCCTCGGTGATTTTGCCCATAATACCATTAATTTCTCATCTGTCTTCGCCCATCCTCAGATCTCATGTAATGATTCGCTTCACTTGCAACTCAGCCAAAATAACTCCATCATGAGTTAAGGATAGTTGGGCATTCAGAGATCTTAATGCTACAATAGATTTTCTTCTTAAAGCATCAGCGACTACATTTGCCTTCCCAGGGTGATAGTCAATTATACGATCATAATCTTTCAGGAATTCAATCCATCGCCTCTGTCTCAAATTAAGGTCCTTCTGGGTTGGCAGATACTTCAGACTCTTATGGTCTGTGTATATGTAGCATTTTTCTCCATACAAGTAATGCCTCCATATCTTCAATGCGAAGATAATTGCTGCTAACTCTAAATCATGAGTAGGGTAATTCTTTCCATGTGGCCTTAACTGCCTGGAAGCATATGTGACCACTTTCCCTTTTTGCATGAATACACACCCTAACCCATTGTGTGAGGCATCACTATAGACTACAAAGTCTTTTCCAGACATTGGCTGTGTTAACACTGGTGCCTCTGTCAACATAGCCTTCAGCCTCTCAAAACTGGCTTGACACTTGTCATTCCATTCAAATTTCATATTCTTGTGTAGTAATTTGGTCATTGGAGCAGCTATCAGGGAAAATCCCTTTGCAAATCTTCTATAATATCTAGCTAACCCTAAGAAACTTCTGATCTCATTTGTATTTCTGGGAGGCTTCCATTCCATCACTGCTTCAATCTTCTTAGGATCCACTCTAATCCCTTCAGCTGATACTACATGTCCAAGGAATGCAATCTCATTCAACCAGAACTCACACTTGGACAATTTAGCATACAATTTCTTCTCTTTTAGAGTCTGCAGAACAATTCTCAAATGCTCATCATGTTCTGCTTTATCTTTGGAATACACCAGGATATCATCAATGAAGACCACTACGAACCAATCTAAGTATGGATGGAAGATACGGTTCATAAGGTCCATGAATGCTGCTGGAGCTTTTGTTAACCCAAATGGCATCACCAGGAATTCATAATGCCCATACCGGGTTCTAAATGCAGTCTTAGGCACATCTGCATCCTTAACCCTTAGCTGATGATACCCTGATCTGAGATCAATCTTAGAAAACACACTGGCTCCCTTCAACTGATCAAATAGATCGTCAATTCTAGGCAACAGATACTTGTTCTTCACTGTTACTCTGTTTAACTGCCGGTAGTTAACACATAACCTCAGGGTCCCATCTTTCTTCTTTACAAATAGTACCGGAGCTCCCCAAGGTGACACACTGGGGCGTATGAACCCCTTGTCTAGTAATTCTTGCAGCTGGAATTTTAACTCTTTCAATTCAGCCGGTGCCATCCTATACGGAGCAATTGAAATGGGAGCTGTACCCAGCATAATCTCAATAGCAAATTCAACTTTCCTTTCTAGTGGTAAACTAGGCAATATCTCAGGAAATACCTCAGAGAAATCCCTTACTGTGGGTATGTCAGACAAGTTAAGTTTACCCTGCTTAGTGTCAACCACGTGTGCCAGATAGGCTTCACACCCTTTTCTCAGCCATCTCCTTGCAACTGCAGCTGAGATGACATTGGACAAGAAATCTGTCCTTTCACCCACTACTATTATTTCTTTGTTCTCAGCAGTTTTCAGAGAGATTCTCTTCAATTTACAATCTACTATTGCTTGATAATGGGATAACCAATCCATTCCCAAAATCACGTCAAACTTATGGAAAGGTAGTTCGATTAAGTCTGCTAAGAACTCTTTCCCTTGAATCTTCAATGGACAGCCCTTATACACTTTGTTTACTACCACACTGTGGCCTAGCGGATTTGTGACCAGGATGTTTTGGTCACTTTCCTCCACTAGTATTCCCTTTTCTACGGGCAGCTTGATACAAATATATGAATGAGTAGATCTAGGATCCACTAATGCATGCACAGAAGTATTATAAAGGAGGAACGTACCCTTGATGACATCTGAAGCATCCTGTTCCTCCTGTGCCCTTATAGCATAGGCTCTGGCTGGTTTTCTGCCTTTTGCTCTCTGCACAGATTCTGATACAGGTTTCTATGAAGTACCGGCTACCTCAGCCTTACTCGGCCTTCTACCCCTTGGAGCTGGAGGGGCAGGCCTATCAGTTGATACTGGAGTGGATGCAGCAGTTCTGCGAGGACAATCTCGGACTAGGTGGTCTGTAGATCCACACTGTAAACAAGCACCTATCATCCTCCAACATTCACCCTTATGCCATTTTTGGCAATGTGGGCAAGCAATGAATCTGGGGCTGGTCCTCTGCACTGCTCTGGAGAGCTAGCCATTGAAGGGGTGGACTGGCCTCTCCTAGGTGCAAATTGAGATTTGGGCCTCTGTGACTGACCCTGACTTGGTGCTTTACTAAAACTCTGAGTAGGCGAACCTCTGAATTTCTTGCTAGGGGCAGAAGATGTACCAGTCTGACCCTGACCTCTTTTCTGCTGTCTGTCCCTTCTGTTCTGCTCATTCATTCTAACTTTTTCAAGCTTCAGTGCAGCTTCCACTAACTTGGCAAACTCTGTAATCCCTAAGGCTGTAATCATTAATTTAATGTTATCATTGAGCCCTTCCTCAAATCTCTTGCATCTCTCTGCCTCATTAGGGACTATTTCCCGCCCATAGCAGCTCAGTCTGACAAATTCTCTTTCATATTCAGCCACATCACTATCTCGGCGTAGGGTAATAAACTCCTTCTCTTCTCTTCTAGGTACACATCGCCCACACATACTTCTTTCTGAACTCGGTGAGAAAGAAATCCTAAGTTATCTGCTCGTGGCACCTCACTAGTTATTGTATCCCACCACCGGTATGCATCATCTTGCAGAGTGATACAATCAGCCTTCCAAATTCTGCTCTGGAGTACAATGAAGTTGTTTCAAGACTCTTCCAGTTCTGTCCAACCAGTTTTCAGCTGTGACACAATCATCTTCCCTTTTGCCCAGAAAATCCACTGCTCCAAACTTCCTGAGTCTTTCCATATGAGATTTTTGATGTGGAAGTGGTGGTGGTGGCATAACTCCTGCCATCTGTCTAAAGAACTCAGAAATTTGCTGAAATGTGGTTGGTGCATTTGGTACTGGTGGAACAGGTTCCCTCCTGTCTCCTGGTTCAGTCATAGATGGAGCATGACTTTCCACTTCCTCATCGACCGCTCTCTGCGATGTGGAGTCCATATTCTGATCAAAATAACAAAACAAATCAAAAGATCTGCATTAGAGTCATCTTAACACTTACAATGCAATGCATGATGTGCAATCTACCTAGGTCGAGAAACGCCTAAACCATGCTCTGATACCACTAAATGTAACACCCCTCACCCGTCTACAGTATAGCCGAGCAAGGCGTGCTACACGGCGTGCCGGAACACCTAGTCTGTGATTATTTCATTTCTTGAACTCAATTTGATTTTAAGAAGTCTTTTATATAATATTCATATTATGCTGATACTATTGTCATACTTTAATAAAATCAGTGTTTCAAGATTGGTAATAAAAATTTGGCAAGGCGCCGTTTATATTTAGGACAAACTGTCCATCCAAACTTGTTGAAAACAGTTTAATATGATGATATCGAAATCTCAAATATTTCACAGTCTCTATTTCTCAGTAAAGTCAATAGACTTTTACAGTCATTAAACAGTTCCATAATACAGTCCATAATAATTTAAATATTTATAGAAAATCTCCATGTCATTTAATATGTACAAAATATTACAAACTTTAGAGCTTTCATAACTTTACAAAATACAGGGCCGAATTTCAAATATATAACAAAAGTACAAAATACAAGATATCCTAAGTCCTACCATGTATGTAATGCAGTGCAAATGACTTTGGACTCCTGTGCAGATCTGATGTCTCACCCGGTCGTAGGTCTGCTACGCTCCCTAGCTGTATCTCCAATACCTACGCGTTACAAAAGCAATGCGCTAAGCAATTTTGCTTAGTGGTGCCAAATATAAAGAAATATACACTCAAATAAAGTAAATAATGTGTTTACAAATTTTTGGTGGTGCTCTATGTCAGTAGACTGGATTTAGGTATTTAAATTTAATAGTACTTGAATTACTGCCCGTGTAGCCTATATACTGATCAGATTGGATAAACGGATATGTTGGCACTAGGTACCTAGTACCTCAGGCCGTCACACCATCAGTCACAAAGTGTCTCCCGGTATGCAAATAGCATGGCTAAAAAGCCATATAGTCAATCTGGCGATAAGCCAAAAATAAATACACAAAATGTATAGCCGTAGGCTATTAAAGTCACAGTGCGGCATAATAAGCCGTAAAAACACAGTATGGCATAAAGCCATTTACAGAGCATTGTCGAATCCTATTGGCATGCCAACCTATCCATACTAGTCAACTAGGCAAACTAGGGCACATTATTAATTAATTGTTTAATTCTTCAATTTTTGGAGTTTACTAACTATTATATAATTCACAAGTCAATGCATATGTTGACCTTTTTTGGTAATATGGATAAGTTGTTTCTAGCATCAATATGTCACAATTTATATCTCAATATGCTGCCAATATAGTGCAATTTACCATTTTCACAAGTTGGCATTCATTGCCAAAATGCTTCAAGCATCATTGTATGCAAAATGTCAAATTCTCAATTTTTGTGTGCTAGATTGGTCTAGCTTAAAGTCCTATTTCTCTTGGTTTTTAGCTTCTGGTCAAAGAAGAAAAATTGTAGCACTATGTATTATTGCATGCGGGGCAAAATTTCAGGTCATTCTGAGTTGTATAGACCAAGATATGGTTAATTTACTAAAGCTGGACAGATTGCACCTTTAGTGCAAATTTTGGTCAATTTTAGGTCAGTTTTGGTTCGGCAGTTTTTGTACCCGAAATTTTGCAAGCCATTTGACTTGGTTCTGGCCATTTCTGAGCTTTGGTGTCTTCATAATAATTATAGACCTATGTCTAAACTAACCATGGTAAAAATTTCAGGTCAATTGGACCTGTTTTGAGTGAGTTATGGTCATCCAAAGGACTACTGTTCATATGGTCAAAAATCTGGGTTGCAAGGTTGCTAATTCGGATTTGGTCATTTTTAAGGTCAGTTTCTAGGCAGAATTTTGGCAACATTTCTACATGAAAGTTGGCCTCTTTGGTGTCTAGTTTCACCCTCTATTGGCCTCATACCAATTGGGTTCATAGTTTGGCACTTATGGCCTAATTTATGTACTGCCTTCACACACAACCTGCATAAAGCACATACACTTCCAATTTGGTATTCCTTCTCCTCCTCATTACTTCAATATTCAATCAATAACACTTCCATATCTATATTGTACAAATTCCAGCAACACTCTTGGGCAGAATATTCAAGTGCTCAATGCACACAATTCACCATTAAGTTCAACACTCACTTCCACCAAAATTCAACATATCTCAATATCAATATTACACATACACTTCAACATAATCATACTTTAATGTAACTTGCACTTGCTGCCCACAATTTAACATTAGCATATATCATTAATAACTACATGTTCACACACAAATTCATGCTAATAGGGGCTGCCAAACATGGCAGTTTGCTCAAGGCATCAAAGTTCCATTTCACACCCTTAATTCAAACACTATATGCACATACTTAGATACAAACTTACTACAACTTTCATTTTAATTAATTAACCTTCATTTCCATTCATTAGAAGTAAAAATAACTCAAGCTCAACAAAGGTTCATGGCTACCAAAAATGGACAAGTCCATTTCTCACTATTTCTTTCATTTCTCTTCACCAAAATACTCACCTCAACCTAAACACAAGGTTTACTAAAGTAAGAGAGAGGTTTTGGACACTTACCACTTTTGAAGCTTATCAAAACTTCACCAAATCTTGCTTTTGTTGTTGCCAATAACTTCCCCTAGGTGAGTAGGAAAGCTTTAATGAAGGAAAGAAGTGGAAAGGATGGCTTGATCATGCACCCATGGAGGTTGCATGTGGGGTGGCCATGGTGATTTCCATGGTGGAGTTCATTTCGGCAAAGTAAAATGGGATGATGAAGAAGATGATGGTGAGTGCTATCTGCTGTCCCAAGGCTGTGATAAGGGTCCCAATATCCAAGTTAGTAGAGCACTAACTTGGATTTTAATGTTAATTATTCAAAGTTTCATAAATTGGATTTTATCTCCCATTTCTTTCACTATTCTTATAATGTATTACAATTTAATTTTTCATGAAATTTTCTAAGTGTAATATCATTTATTTTTAATGGAGATTGAGGTCAAAAGGCAACACTATGTGTCAAATGACCAAAATACCCCACTTCGGGTTATATTCCCGATTTTTCGATAACACCGATTTTTGTCTGTTTCTCGATTTTTCATTTTTCTTTGTACTAATCTATTAATTTTCTTTGATATTTCTAGTGTCAATTACATTTCAATAAACCTTTATTTATGTCTCAAAATTAAATTCAGAGGGTTCCCCGCGGTCTTGGGGTCAGCAACGGCCTTCCCAGTGCGGTCACCCATCGCTGCGGTGCCGGCTCGTTTAACTTAGCTTCATTTTCTCTCTTTCATTTTTGTTTGATTTTTCTTGTATTTTCTTTTTATTTATTTCATCATTATATGTCTGTTCACCATCATCGAAGTGTAGTTCCAGACATCCTGACTTGCCTGGACTGTTATTTGACCACTGGAGCAACAGAACGTACAGAACACGTGCAATGGGGATGTTACAAAAGCTATATCAGATATAGACTCTTTAAAATGGATTAATGCTATGAAATTCGAGATTGATTCCATGTATAAGAATCAAGTTTGGGATGTTGTTGACCCATCTGAAGGTATTGTACCTATAGGGAACAAATAGGTTTTCAAGAAGAAAATTGGTTCTGATGGTAAGGTAAAGACCTATAAAGCAAAGGTAGTAGCAAAAGGGTTTTGCCAAAGGCAAGGAATCGACTATGAGGAGACTTTCTCACCTGTTGCCATGCTTAAATTAATTAGGATTCTATTAGCAATAGCTATATACTATGATTATGAGATTTGGTAGAAGGATGTCAAAACAGCTTTTCTCAATGGATACATTGAAGAAAACATTTTCATGAAACAACCTAGGGGTTTTGAATCCCAAGATGGTTCCAAGGTATGTAAGCTAAAGCGATCCACTTATGGGTTGAAACAAGTTTCGAGAAGTTGAAACATCCGTTTCGATGAAGCTATTAAGTCATTTGGTTTTGTCAAAAATGAGGATGAGCCATGTGTATATAAGAAGGTTAGTGATAGTGCTATCACTTTCCTTGTCTTATATGTGGATGATATTCTGTTGATAGGTAATGACATAAGTATATTGACAACTGTAAATGTCACATCTTACCCCTCTGTAAGGCGTAACATGATCCCTTAGAATACCTAATGAACTACCGAACTTCACTTACCGATAACTCATTAAGTACCCTACAAGGGATTTTAAAACAATTTTCTTATTTTTGATAAGAGGTTAGCATTTCTAATAAGTATTTTAAACATGTAATTAAGTTGAAAGCTAGTTGGAAATTTTGGCCCATTTTATTTTTTCGCAAATTTTATAAAAATTTTGACAGAGTTCCCTCTGTATTTTGAGAAAACAGTTCTTCAAATACCTATAAAAAGCACTTCTAAAAATTTTCTCAACAACTGCTTCAATTTCAAACTCAATCTCAAACAATTTCTCAACACATTTATCAACTTTCAATTTCAAATCCAGTATCCAATGATCATCAAAATACTAACAATCCATTTCATTCAAATTAAATAAAATAGTCCCATTCATATTTCATTAGAAACAAAACAATTTAAATAGATCATTACAAAATTTACATTAAGAGAATTTCAAACTACAATATATATTACAACTTTATACAAATTTCATACAACTGCTCAAGACCCATTTTTACATGTCCATACATTTATGTGCAATATATACATCAAAAGAAGTATTTACAATTAGGGTATAAATTATACCCGAAGACTTTAGGCTGAATGATCCTCAATCTTTAGCAGCTCGGTCTACTGCTCCTCTAGTCTCTGTATTTGTGACAGTAATAAAAGTTATCGCTGAGTACTAGGACTCAGTGGTGCACAACATACTAAAATAATCTTTATACAAAATATAAATCACATTTATTAAAAAATTTGACTAAACATGAACATTAAACACAAAACATGAATTATGAGGTTTTAATGCAAACCAAGTTGATTTCGAAGTATCAAAACACATTTCATAAAACACATAGTTAGATCATGCCATTCGAAACAAATAGAATCTCGATAGCCAGAGGTTAAAGAGAAATCACATCACAAGGCTAGCTAGCTCAAATATATGGATATCCATTCACATCCTCTTCTACTGGCACACCTCAACACTTCTCCAGAGAAGGAATCAAAATTCGAAACTAATTACCTCCACTAGTCGTGCTAGTGAGGTGTTCAAATATATGGTCATGACACTGTGGTTTCAAAACTTATCTTAACAATTTGCTAAACATTGTCATTTCAATATACATAATAACTTTCACAGTTTAAATCAAAACATCATAAATAATGTCACAATTAAACTTTCAACAATTCCAAAGCACAAGTAAAATACATATTTCGTTCACTTTATCAATGAATTTTAAAGCATGGAGACGTTGTGCACAAATCTCAAGCGAGTCGTCCCTTAGCCTCGACTCGGTTCCTCGGGTTCCTTCCCGATATTCTTTTCAACTGAAACACACAAATTTACAATGTTTTAGTACTAGAACTTAACACAAATCCAAAATAAATTTAGCTTCACATTTACCTAGTTCTAAAGTGTTAAATTCGACGTTCTCGAAATTTTTGTGTTTCGGGTTACTATTCACTGCACTATTCTAGTCAAATTGTTGACTTTCTAAGGCTTAATAGGTATGGAAATTCAAAATTCATCCACATACCATATTTTGGTCACTAAACTTGTTGGTTTTGGTCATTTTCTCAAACTTAGGTCTTTTAGGCAAATTTGCCAAATTTCGGTTTTGGAGTCCTAAGTTGCACTGTTTCATTGACCCTTTTACTGTTGGAATTTGGCAAAACTTCCTTCATAGAAAATGTTCCTTATTGTCTTAAGTGTATTCCCATTTTTGGATCACCCCAATTGGAGTTTTGTAGCTCAAGTTATAGTCAAAATACAATTACTGTTCACATGCACTGTTCATGCTGCAATTTAGGTTCTGGTAGATTTTTGATCCAATTTCATTCAATAATTTGATCAAGTTAAGTCCATAATTTGGTCTGATTTCCTTCATACGAAATGTTCTACTATGTCTTAGGTTTCCATCGGTTCAAGAATCTCCTAAATCGGAGTTTTCTAGAGAGAGTTATAGCCATTGGAACTTTACTGTTCAAATAGAAATCTGCAGTTTTGCAGGTTCAGTAACTCAACTTTGCTCAATAATTTGATTAGGTTAATGGCATAATTTGGGTTAGTGTTCTTCATGAAAGTTTTAGATCTATATCTTATCTAATTACTGGTAAAATTTCAGGTCATTTTGACCTTCCTAGCTCGAGTTATGACCAAATGAACAATTACTGTTCATTTGGTCAGTTTCTTGATGTGATGCTCTTAACCAACTTTGGTCAATTGGTTCACTAGGTTTTGGTCAGTTTTTGGGCATAGTTCCTAATGAAAATTGTGTCATTTTATGTCTATTTTCATCCCCAATTGGTGGCATATCAATTGGACTTGTAAAATTTCCGTTTTGGTCTTTCAAAGTTGGCTTGGTCATGCTACCAGCAGCATGACTATTTACCCTACGAATTTGACTTCCATTCCAACAATTCAAACGCAACTCATTTGGTCACGATTGACCATTTTTCACTTCACAATAGGTCAAACATGCCATTTACTCATTTCTTACATTTTTTGTTCACAAACCCTAAGTGCAAAACTCTAAGTTCCATGTTTAGTTCTTTTGTTGAATTATAAATGCATATTTAGTTCTTATTCACTTATTCTCACTTAACTACTTTCTAATTTGCATCAAATCACCCATTTCAAACATAAACCCTAGCTGGTTGAACTCATATATAGTCCCTCAATAATTGCTTTCTTTCCATTTAAAGTTAATTTCTAACTTACATCAATTACTTAAACAAGAATTCAATAGATAATTTGAAGAATTTGTCACTAACCTCTTGTAGCTTTTCAAATCTTCACTTTTCTACTTCCCTTTTTAATTTCTTCCTTCACCACTCTTCTTACCAAGGTCAAATTTCAAGTTTTAATTAAGAGAACTAAGGGTTTTAGTGCTAGTTTAGGGGGGTTGCTCAAGCTCAAGATTGAGCTTTAATGGAGTATGAGAGGGAAAGAGGAAAGAGATGAAAGAAATAAGAGAAGTGTGTGTGTGACGGCAAGAACGAATACCACTTTTTAAATTTCCTTTTTTTTTAATAATTATCTCCTTTTTTTCTAATTTTAATAATTTGACTTTATTACATCATCTATGACATCATAATTCCTATATATATATTTTCTTTATTTATTTTAGTTATGGAAGACCACAAAATTTCTAATTAATTAATTAATTAAAATAATTAGTTTAGTTATGGTATCATGCATGAGGTCATGCATGATGTCATCACCTTTTTACTTTTTGATTTTTTTCCTTTTTTTTCTATTTTTCTATTAGTTCTTTAATTTAATTCTCGATTCCGAAATTTTCTTTTCTCCAATTTTATTTGATAGTTAGGTCAGGAGTCAGCTCTCGGGGTCAATTGACCAAATTGCTCCTCACCGGTTCATCCCGGTTTGCAATTAATTCCATATTTCTTTCGGCTCTCTGACCTAATTATTTGACTGACTTAACAGTTCTTTTTCGTGATTTTCTCTTTTCCACTGTGTCCATAAGGGTCCTAAGGACCGCAGCGTCACTTTTTACGGTTTGAAATTTGAGTTTAAAACAACTTCGCAGTCGTTCCCGAGGAGGTCACCCATCGCTGTGACTCTTGGCTCATTTAACTTCTTATGTTCTGTTTTTCTTATTTATACTTAACTAATTGAACATTACTAATTATTTGTGTTTATGGCTTATCTAGTTGTCTTAAGTGTGGTTCTAATCCCCTTAACTGTCCGGACCGACACCGGTCACCGGAACAGTGAAATATACTAGGCTATGCAAACGGGGTGTTACAGTAAAGGTATGGTTGTCAAATACATTCTCTATGAAAGACTTAGGGGAGGCAACCTATATAGATAGAGCGAAAAGAATAATTAGTTTATCCCAAAGTCTATACTTGGAAAATGTGTTAAAGAGGTTTAACATGCTTGATTTCAAAAGAGAATTGTTACTAGTGAGACATGGTATCCACCTTTCTAAAGAGATGTCTCCAAAGACACCTAAAGAAAGAGATAAAATGGCCAGAATTCCATATGTTTTGGCTATTGGATGTTTGATGTATGCAATGTTGTGTGCTAGGCCAGATATCGCATATACTGTTAGTTTGACTAGCAGGTATCAATCTAATCCAGGTATGGAACATTGGATAGCTGTCAAGAATATCCTTAAGTACTTGAGAAGAACTAAGGATTTATTCTTGATTTATGGAGGTGGTGACTTGCAATTGGATGGTTATGCTGATTCTGATTTCTAATAAGATATTAATGATAGAAAGTGTACCTCTGGGTATGTGTTCATTTGTAATGGAGGTGCAGTCAGTTGATAGAGTTTCAAACAGAATACGACTGCAGATTCCACTACAGAAACTGAGTATATTGTTGCATCAGATGCCGCAAAGGAAGCTATTTGGATAAAGAAGTTTGTGATAGAACTTATAGTAGTTCCTTCCATTGAGTCAGTAGTTGCTCTCTACTATGACAACAATGGAGCAATCATACAGGCTAAGGAGCCTCGGTCTCACCAGAAGTCCAAACACATAAAAAGGCGCTACCACATTATCAGAGAAATAATTGGGTGAGGTGATGTAGCCATGCAGAGAATAGCATCAGCTGAAAATCTAGCTGATCCATTCACTAAGCCTATGTCACAAACTCAGCTAGACCTACATCTTGAGAAGATGGGTTTAAGATTTTGTAATGAATGGCTCTAGTGCTAGTGGGAGATTGTTAGTAGTATGCCCTAGAGCATCTCATTTAGTATGTATCTTGTACATGTTTTATTAATAAAAGGCATTTTCACTTTTCCGTTTACATAATATATTTATGTGTAATAGAAAAGGTCCATTGATATTTTCTTAGAAATTCTATTATTAAGTTGTTAAGAATATGAGTGACAGTATTTCTAGCACAAAGTATCATAAGTTGGTTCACAATCGAGGATACTTTACACAAGACATGACTTATCCGAAAAGATTGTATTCATGTTTGTTTCCAATGTATTTATGTGAGATACAAATAAGATGGAATGGTGAGTCTCATGCCATATAACAAACATGATAGGCACTTATGCATGATAAGTAGGTCGAACCAGTGACATTTATGACAAGCACATGGAGTTTACTCTTTTCAATGCATTGTCATAAATCATATCAGTGCATATAATCTTTAGACCTGAGATAGCACAGTTATCCTGTATATAGGTGGTTTGAGTTTGATACTGCTTTCATACTTATACTGTATATGGGTATATCAGCATGTGTTGGCTCCTACTAGTTATATATGAAGGTAGGTGTTGATCAAGATGAAATCTATTAGCCTAAGTAAATAGGGATAAAATCCTATGTTCATTTAATTGTTCTTGATGTTTTAAGTTCCTGGCCAGGACAGATAGATTTAATCAGAAAAGAGTTTCTGATGAGAAAAATCATTTTAATCAAGAATTGGAATTAAAAGAGAACATAATATTCATAACAAATGGGATTTGACATAAAACCATGACTCTAGCTCGAATTGAGATTTTATAACAGAGAGATTCTAGTGCATGGTAATATATGATTATAGGTTCATTTAAGGTAAACCTTATTACTGATTGGGTGGCCATGGCATGCTATGCTAGGTGTTAACCATGATTTATGAGGTGTATAAAATGATTTAGAGAAATCATTTATGGTAAGAAAGAGTTCTGATGATATTAAGAGTTGATATCATATCTCATTGCCAATTAGTGATGAGCCTAGTGAGTCACACACATACACAAGTAATCGTCAAGTTAAATGTGATTTAATTAATTAGTTAAAGAGTTTAATTGATTAATTAAATAGGTTTGGTTTGCAATTAGATTGCAAAGTTCCTAGCATGGCTTGAAACCAAATTTAGGTTATTGGATGTATAGTATAAGTTAAATTTATATTTAAAGTGTCTAAATATAAATTTAATTATGAGAAATTAATTAATTAATTTATATTTGATATAAATTGATTAGAAAAAGAGAAATAATTATTTTGGGTTGAGAACTCAAAATTAAGACACAAGGGTATTTTGGTTATTTCACAAGGTGAAATGTGGCACCATGAGATGGTGGCACATGGCACTACACATAAGCTTGCCATTTGTCTTTTAATCATGTAAGATGATCAAAGTCAAGATTAAATCTAAGTTTGACACTTGGCACAATGTGATTGGGTTAATTAAACAAAGAGTTAATCAGAAGATGACATGTGGCAAGGGTTTTATATAATGACCTAGCTATATAAGGGAAAGGATGAAATAGCAAAATAACATTCTGATTTTTATCAAAGGTGCCGCCACCCTTGGAGACCTCGTCCTCTCTTCTTCTTCATCTCTCATCAATTCAAAGAGAATTGACAATATTCTCTTGAATTAAAATTGCTAGATCTAGTTTCAAGTGTCCTATATACATATGTAATCTCTCTAAAGGCAAAAACTGAATTTCTAATTGATTGGAAAGGCTTGAGAAGCTGTTCAAGGGGTTGTCACTGGTGATCTTGGTGTGGACAAGCTAGAGGGACAATATCTGGTGTAACACCCTCACTGCAACAATTCCATACATTCTACTGTTTTGGTGATCGGTGTCGGTCCAGATAGCTAGAACGTCTAGAAAAAAAATATTTAGATTAGAGTGAGGAGTCATAAATAACTCAAATAAGTGGAAGAAAAATTAAGGAAAAATTATAGAAATAAAATACGACCAAGTTAAATGAGCCAGTGCCCTAATGATGGGTAACCCAGTGAGAAGTTGTTATTTTCGCAGCTAGAAGCCCTAAACCTGGAAGAAAATTCATAAAATAATTTTTGGGACTCCAGAGAAGAGTCATTGAGGTTTCTATGGCATTAGAATGCCAAGAAAATGTTTAGAAAAATTTTTCAATCGGTACAGACAATTTTAGTCTGCTAAGCCAAACAGAGGGAATTTTGGTCATTTCATATTCAGAGATGATTTTTGGCTGACTTGTCCAGTTAAGTAAATAATTATTATGACATAAAATATGAATAAATATTGCTAAAAATTAAATTGAAAATGAGTAAAAAAAAAGAAAAAGAAAATGAATTAAATGGGAAATATGACATCACATGATGTCATTAGTTAGGTCTCACCCAATCACCTTGCAATAAGCCACTAAAAACCAATTAAAAGGGAGATAAAGGAGACAAATTAACAAACCAATCTGCATCTTCACCATTGGCAGCCGTAACAAGGGAAAAAGAGAAAGAGAGAAGAGAGAAACCTCCATTGGAGCACACTTCAAGCTTGAATTCCCACCCTTCCTCACCCTAAAAGCCCTAATCACCTTTACTAAAAATTACACCCACACCAAGGAGAAGTATTTGGCTACCAAGAAATTTAAAGAAAGTGAAAAAAATTCTGAGGTTTCAACAAGCTAAGAGAGTGGTTAAAGATATTAGTGTATTAACCATACCCTTTATCTTTCCTAAGCATGAAAAGCATTCTTGATTAAGTTGAAATGGCATGAAAAGAAAAGAAAACTTGGAATATGTTGAAGTTTCAATTTGTGGCAGCCCTAGGAAGTAAATAAATTTGATGGTTTTGATGATTTTGTTTTAGTTAGTGAAGTTGATTAATGAAGTTTAAGGCATTAGAAATCAAATTGCATGGATGTATGATTGAGATTGAAATTATAAGTTAGGGTTTTGACCTAACTTACTTTTTGTATTATTGCTTGCAATTTGATGATGTTGAGATGATTTAATGAGCATTAGAGGTGCCAAATATGTCAAATGAAGTTTGTGGAGTTGGGAGAATTGAATTTGGGAGTATTGATTCTTATGCAGGAAATTCGGACCTTTGAGTTCAATGTATTGTTTAAGCCATAAATGGAGTTGTATAAGTTCAATTGGTGCAAAGCCAATTGGATATGAAACTAGACACATAATGGCACAACTTTGGTGAAGAAATCCTGCCCAAAAAACTAAACCAAGTTGACCTAAAAATTACCCTAATCTGGGTGACTTGCATTATGCCTGGGCAAAATGACTAAATAAATAGTGTTTATTCATTTAGTCATAACTCAGTGCATAAGGGTCCAATTAACCTGAAATTTTACCAGCAGATAGCTGAGACATAGACCTAAAACTTTTATGAAGAACACAAATCCAAATTCTGACCATAACCTAGTCAAAATGCCAACCAAACTTAGGTCACCAAATCTAGCAGAACCAAATTGCTCAGAAATTCTGGGTACAGGTTAATCCGGCCAGTTATGGTAAAATGACCATAACTTGAGCTACAAAACTTCAAATGGAGTGTTTCAAAAAAATAAATGTAACTAAACACAATAAGGAACAACTTTCATGCAGACAATTTTGTCAAATTCTGTAACACCCTCCCTGTACCAACTCCGTACATTCTACTGTTCTGGTGACCAGTGTCGGTCCGGACAGCTAGAACGTCCGGAAAAATATTTAAACTAAATTCGGGAATCATAATTAACTCAAATATTAATAAAAAAAATTTAGTAAAAATTTCAGGAATAAAATACAACCGAGTTAAACGAGCTGGTGCCCAAGCGATGGGTAACTAGAGGGAAATTGCGGTTCTCGCAACGAGGAGCCCTAGACCCGGGGGAAAAATTATAAAATAATTTTTGGGACTCCAGAGAAAGATTACTGAGGTTCCCATGGCATTAGAATGCCAAGAAAATACCTAGAAAAATTTTTCAATCAGTACAGACAATTTTGACCCGTTAAGCCAAACGGAGGGCATGTTGGTCATTTCGCCTTCAGAGGTGATTTTTGCCCGACTTGTCCAGTTGAGTAAATAATTAATATGACATAAAATATGAATGAATATTACTAGAAATTAAATTGGAAATGAGTAGTGTAGGAAAGAAAAGAAAAATGAGGAAAAAGGCTTAATTATGACATCAAAATGATGTCATTTAAAAGCCATACCCAATCAAAGTTAAACAACTCTTTTATTAACCAATAAAAGAGACAAACCAAGACCAAAAAATTAAAAACACAATCTGCCATCTCCCTCCCCAAACCAGCCGAAACCCAAGCCTTACCCTAAACCACCATTAAAACACCATTCAAGCTCCATTTCCCTCTTTGTTCCACCATAAACCCTAAACCCCTTTCATAGAAAGTTGTCCACTCATCTTGGGAGAGCTTTTGGCAGCCTAGAAAGTGAAGGAAAGTGAAGTTTAGAGTTGAGAAAATTCTGCCACTTAAAGGTTAGTGCAACTATAAACTTAAAACTCTTAAATTTCATGATTTTGGACTTGAAATTTAGTAAGACTTGTAATTTAAATGAACAAAAACCTATGTGTATGAGCTCTTGAATTTCGGCTGCCCTAGAAAAGGAATATGTAGGAGTGTTTTTGATGAGCTTGAAGTGAAATAGAAACCATGTTTGAAGTTATAAACATATGAGTAATGCATTAGTAGCTAACCAAGGTAAATGGCATAAATCATGAAATTGAATTAGGGTTTAGGAAGGTGAAAATGTGACTTGGCTTAGGAAATTGTTAGAGAACTTTTTAATGGTCAATTAGTGACTATTTTAGGTAAGTTGAGCACAATTTGGACTGAAAAATAGGATTGCAAAGAGAAGGAGTAAGCTGCCCTAGGACAGAAAGAATGGATCGAGATTTCAGTCCAATTACACAGCCATAACTTTGGCTGTGTTGGTCCAATTGGTGTTTGGCCAATTGGACATGAAACTAAGCTTATAATGGCACATTTTTGCTGAAGAAACCATGCCCAAAAGACCAAAGCAAGATGACCAAAACTTGGCCCCAATCTGGATACCCTGCAACTGATTCTGCAGAATTGACCAAATGAACAGTAACTGTTCATTTGGCCATAACTCACTGTAGATTTGGTCAATTGACCTGAAATTTTTACAGCAACAAGTTAAGACATAGAAAAACAACTTTCATGAAGGAATCTACCCCAAATTATGGCTAGAACCTAACCCAAATGGCAGTGGAAGTCACTATTCATGTTACTGTAGATATGGTAATTTCTGCAGAATGGGAATCCGGCCAGCTGTGGTTTTTGGACCATATCTGGAGCTACAAAACTCAAAATGGAGTGATTCAAAAAAGGAAATTCAACTAGACAAAATAAGGAACAACTTTTATGTTTTACATTTCTTCAAATTCCCACAGCAACAGTGTTCAATGGAACAGTGAAGTTGACTCACAAAAACTGAAAATTCTGCTTGTGTTGGTTTAAACTTTGAAATAGTATAAATGCTTAATGCCAACAAGTTTGGAATGCCAAATGTGGTATGTTAGGAGTGCCAAAGTCAATGTACATATTTTTATTCTAAAAGTCAACATTTTTGTTGACCAATAAGATGAATAGTGACACTAAAAATTTAAAATTCACAAATTGAAGAATTTAAAAGTTTCAAATGCCCTAGTATACCTAACAAGATTGGTTTGGATAGTTTGGCATGCCAATAGGGTTCAGTTAGCAGTACTGCACATGGCAAAAATGTCATTCTGTGATTTCATGGCTTTTAGCCATTCTGACTTTGCATTGAGACTTGGCCTTGTGCCTGAGATTATTTACAGCTTGGTAGCTGTTCTGTTGCACACCGGGTGATGCATATGCGACCGATGGTGTGACGGCCCGAGGTATTAGATACCCAGTGCCAGTTTACCCGTTATCCAGTGCAGTCGTCTAGTGTAGGTTACTTGGGGCAACCAAATGAATAAAAGTGAACAGAGTTAATGAAATAATGAATATACCAATACCAAACAAATAAAACATATACATTCACTACACATTTAATTTCTTGCTATTTTCTTTTATTATATTATTGCACCACTAAGCATTATTGCTTAGCGGGTTGCTTTTGCCACGCATAGGTACTGGAGATCCCGATCGTGAGCCCAGTAGACCACAGACTAGGTGAGTCCATCCTGCAGTTCTGCACAGTGTCCGTGTCACCTCGTCACCTGCAGTGCATTGGTAGGACACTAGATGTCATTTTGTCATTTTGTAATTAAAATTTTATTTTCTCATATGTATTTGGGATTTATGTAATGTATTTTGCGGTTCATGTAAATAATAAAGATTTATGGTTATGTATGGAAGTAATTGAGTATTAAATTGTTGTTTATATATGAGAACCCTGAGAAAGGGATGTTTGAGAAATGAAAAGGTTGTTGAGACCTGAAATTGAAAAAAAATTGTTGAGATCTTGATTTTGTTGTGATGATATTGGAGTTGGGAATGAATGAATTTGTTTATTGGAAGTATTTTTAACAGGTTCCGAAGAACTGTTTTCTCCATTTTTAGCCGGTACTCCGTCGGATTTTCTATAAAATTTTCGGAACCTCAAATAAATAAAAATTTTGCTAAATGGCTTAAATAAAGTATATTTCATAAATTATATGCAAAAGCATGATATAAATTAATTAAGGTATATTAGAGTGTGCCGGTACACCATGTGGCATTACTTACTCGGGTATACTGTACACGGGTAAGGGGTGTCACAAATTCCTACTGTACAAATGACCAATGGAACAGTAAACTTAGGGTATGAAATCTGAAAATTTTGAATAACATAAGATAAACTTTGAAATGGTATTGGAAATCAATACCAACAAAAATAAAATGCAAAATGTGGTATCTTGGAGACCTTAGGTTCAATAAATTTATTATGTATTAAAAAGTCAACAATTTGAGTAAATAGTAATGTGAATAGTGAAGGAACGGAAGCGTGAAAAACACAAGTTTATACCATTGAATTCAAAAATTTTCACCTAGGGTCACATGCATCATGCAAGATTTATTTTTATCTATTTGATTTCAATGATAAACAACATATTAAAACTCTTTTAATATGTTTTTGGATATGTATTTGCCATTTAAAATTTTAAAATTAATCAAATTAATTTTAGAACCCTAGATTAAATCAAGAACGATTACACTAACCTCTTGATGCACTGCAGCGTGTCTGCGCCTTTGAGATTCGTCTTCAGGATACCAGATGTTGTCCCTCTAGCTTGTCCACACCAAGAACACCTATGGCAACCCTTGAACAGCTTCTAAAGCCTTTTCTATTAATTAGAAATTCAAGTTCTGCCTTTTAAGAGATTAGAGATGTAAACAGGACACTAGAAACAATTTCTAGTGTTCTTAATTCAAGAGATTGATGGCTAATCTCTTTGAATTGATGAGAGATGAAGAAGAATAGATGAAAAGCCTCAAAGTGGCGTGACAAAGGAGAGGAGTGGTTGCTGGTTATTTTTTCTTTTCATAACCACACTTAAATAGCTAGGTTAACACATTAAACCCTTGCCACATGTCACCCTTTGATTAGCTCTAGGTTTAAGTAATCACATTGTGCCAAGTGTCAAACCTATATTTAATCTTGATTTTAATCATCTTACATGATTAAAAAACATTTGGAAAGCTTATGTGTAATCCCATGTGTCACCATCTCATGGTGCCACGTGTCACACCGTGACCAAAATGCCCCTTTGTCTTAATTTTGAGTTCTTAACCCAAAATAATTATTTTTCTTCTTCTAATTAACTTATATCAAATATAAATTAATTAATTAATCTCTATTAATTAATTTCTCATTAATTAAATTCATATTTAAACACTTTAAATATAAATTTAATTTATACTACACATCCAATAATCTAGATTTGGTTTCAAGTCATGCTAGGGACTTTGCAATTTAATTGCAAACCAAACCCATTTAATTAATCAATTAAACTCTTTAATTAATTAATTAAATCATATTTAAATAGGTGATAACTTGTGTATGTGTGTGACTTACTAGGCTCATCACTAATTGGCAATGAGACATGATATCAACTCTTAATATCATCAGAACTCTTTCTTACCATAAATGATTTCTCTAAATCATTTTATGAACCTCATAGACCATAATTAACACCTAGCATAGCATGCCATAGCCACCCAATTAGTAATAAGGTTTACCTTAAATGAACCTATAATGTTACCATGCACTAGAATCTCTCTATTACAAAATCCCAACTCAAGCTGGAGTCATGATTTATGTCAAACTCTATTTGCTATGAATATTATGTTCTCTTTTAATTCTAGTTCTTGATTAAAAAGATTTTCTCATCAGAAACTCTTTTCTGAATAAATCTATCTGTCTGCCAGAACTTGAAACATCAAGAACAATTAAATGAACATAAGATTTTATCTCTATTTACTTAGAGGAACAGATTCCATCTTGATCAACACCTACCTCCATATATAATTAGTAGGAGCCAACACATGCCCATATACCCATACATAGTACAAGTATGAAAGCAGTATCAAACTCAAACTACCTATATACAAGATAACTGTGCTATCTCAGGTCTAAAGATTATATGCACTAATATGATTTATGACAAAACATTGACAAGAGTAAACTCCATGTGCTTGTCATAAGTGTCACTGGTTCGACCTACTTATCATTTATAAGGGCCTATCATGTTTGTTATATGGCATGAGACTCACCATTCCATCTTATTTATATCTCATATAAATAACTTGGGAACAAACATGAATACAATCTTTCTGGATAAGTCATGTCCTTATTATGAAGTATCCTCGATTGTGAACCTATTTATGATACTTTGTGCTAGAAATATTGTCACTCATATTCTTAACAACTTAAGAATAATATTTCTAACAAAATATCAATGGACCTTTTCTATTACACATAAATATATTATGTAAACAGAAAAGTGGAAATGCCTTTTATTAATAAAAATATGTACAAGATACATACTAAATGATATGCTCTAGGGCATACTACTAACAATTAGTAATATAAAGACACAAAGTGTAAGAACATTATTGTTAAAGGGAAATTAAGGCCATAAATTTGAAATCCATGAAATGTTAATGGAATGCTTGAAACATGAAAAGTAAGTCACCTAATTGATGTGAATAGGTAGTTAGGGCTTATATGCCCATCACAAATAGAATTCATATAATGTACAAATGAGAAAGGAAAAATTTTTTGAATACAATGGTACATGTGAACCATTGTTTTGAATTATGATCAATATGAATAACATAATGTGTAATACCCTCACTGTCGTAAATCCGTACATTCTACTGTTTCGGTGACTAGTGTGGGTTCGGATAGCTAGAGCGTCTGGAAAAATATTTAAACTAAAGTGAAGAACCATAATTAACTCAAATATTAATAAGAAAAATTTAGGAAAAATTTTAGAAATAAAACACAACTAAGTTAAATGAGACGGTGCCCTAGCGATGGGTAACCTAGTGGGAAGTTGCGGTTCTCGCAACTAGCAGCCCTAGACCAGAGAGAAAATTCATAAAATAATTTTTGAGACTCTAGAGAAGGGTCATTGAGGTTCCTATGGCATTAGAATGCCAAGAAAATGCTTAGAAAAACTTTTCAATCGATACAGACAATTTTGTTTTGTTAAGTTAAACGGAGGGCATTTTGGTCATTTCGCCTTCAGAGGTGATTTTTGGCCGACTTGTCCAGTTAAGTAAATAATTATTATGACACAAAATGTGAGTAAATATTGCTAAAAATTAAATTGAAATTAAGTAGACAAGAAAAGAAAAGGAAATGAAAGAAATTTGAATTATAACATAATTATGATGTCATTAAACATCCTCCCACCCAACTAAATTTTAACACATCATTATAAACTACTTAAAAATGAATAAAAGAAGATAAAAATTAAAGAACTAAATAGCTATCTTCAACATTTGGTGCAGCCAAAAACGTAGAGAGAGAGAGAGAGGAAGGAAAACTCCATTAAAGCTTCACCAAGCTTGAGTTCACCACCCAAATCACCCCAAAACCCTAGCTTCCCTTCACAAATATTTACCCTTACACCTAGAGCAAGTTTTGGGCAGCAAAAAGAAAGAGAAAAAAAGGATTTCTCAAGCTTTGAGAATTAGCTAAATCAAGGTTAGTGCCCAAACTTTTGCTATTTTGATTAAATTCATGTTTAATGGCATGAAGTAAGTAGGAAATGTAAGAAAACAAGATAAAAATGTGTGTGTGTGCACTCTAAAAATTTTGGCAGCTAGGGTTAGCTAGGGTTTGCTCATGTAATGGTTTATTAACCTTGTAATGGTCAATTAGTGGCTATTTGAATGTGTGTGAGAAGGAATTAAAGTGAGTAAGGATGTTGGATTTGAGTTTAGGTGAGATGCCTTGGCTGACTGCAGGACTGAGTATGAGTCTAGCAGGTTTGGGTAGCAATAACTGGAGTTGTAGAGGTTCAATTGGTGCAAGGCCAATTGGACATGAAACTAGGCACACAATGGCACAATTTTGGTGAAGAAACCATGCCCAGAAAACCAAACCAAGATGACCTAAAAATTGCCCTAATCTGGGTGACTTGCATTCTGCCTGGGCAAAATGACCAAATGAATAGTGCTTATTTATTTGGTCATAACTCAGTGTAGAAAGGTCCAATTGACCTAAAAGTTTACCAGAAGAAATCTAAGACATAGACCTACAACTTTCATGAGGAACACAAATCCAAATTCTTACCATAACCTAGTGAAATTGCCAACCAAACTTAGGTTACCAAATCTGGTAGAACCAGTTTTGCCCAGAATTTTAGATTCTGTCCAATCCGGCCAGTTATGATTTTTAGGCCATAACTTGAGTTACAAAACTCCAGATGGTGTGATTGAAAAAAAGAAATGTAACTAGACAAAATAAGAAACAACTTTCATGAAGACAACTTTGCCAAATTCCTACTGTACAAATGACCAATGGAACAGTAAACATAAGGCTTGAAATCTGCAAATTGTGAATAATAAATAGTGAGAATTGTGTTTATGAATGAAAAAAATTGAATATTTATGTATGACTTGTATACGAATATCATATGAAATGAATGATTGAGAAATGGAAATGTTGTTGAAAAATATTGAGATTTTGATGATGAAATGGAGTTTGGGATTGATTGAAAATTTTGGAAGTGTTTTTCACAGGTTCCGAAGAACTATTTTATCCATTTTTAGCCGGCACTCTGCCGGATTTTCTATAAAATTTGTGAAACCTCAAATAAATTATAATTTCAATAAATGACTTAAATGAAATGTATTGTACTTCATAACTATGATAAAAATAAATTAAAGAAAAATAAAAAAAAATTGAGAAAAAAAAATAAAAAAATAGGGTGTTCCGGTACACTATGTGACATATCTTACTCGGCTATGCTTTAGACGGGTAAGGGTTGTCACATTTATGGGTATTAGCCTATGGTTTAGGCGTTTCTAGGCCTAGATTGAGTCCATACCATGCATTGCATTTGTAAGAGTCGAGGTGACACTAATGCAGATCTGTTTGTCTTTGTTATTTGATTAGGATATGGACCCCATATCTTAGAGGGTAGTTAAAGAGGAAGTGGACAGTCATGCTCCACCTACAGCAGCTGAGATTGGAGGTAGGGGAGAACCTGCTCCGCCAGCTCCAGTAGAGCTTGCTCAGCCTCCATAGGCTATGTTCCAGCAAATGGCCGAATTCTTCAGACAAATGGCTGGGGTAATGCCACCACCACCACCACCTCCACAACAGAAATCACACCTGGAAAGACTGAGAAAATTTGGAGCAGTGGATTTCTTTGGCAAGAGAGAAAATGATTCTGTTGCAGTCGAAAATTAGTTGAACAAAACAGGAAGGGTTTTAAAACAAGTCCACTGCACTCCAGAACAAAATCTAGAAGCTGCTGTATCTCTGTTGCAAGATGATGCCTACCAATGGTGGGATACAGTGTCTAGTGAAGTGCAACCAGATGTAATAACTTGGGACTTCTTCCTCTCAGAATTCAAGAAGAAATATGCGGGTAGCGTATACTTGGAAGAGAGAAGAAGAGATTTCATTAACCTGAGGCAGAGATAGCTGACAGTGGCCGAGTATGAAAAGGAATTTGTCAGACTGAGCCACTACAGAAGAGAGATAGTCCCTAATAAAGCCGAAAGGTGTAAGAGATTTGAAGAGGGATTAAATGACAATATAAAAATCATGATCACTGCCTTGGGAATCACAGACTTCACCAAGTTAGTAGAAGCTGCAATAAAGTTGAAAAGGTTAGAATAAGTGAGTAGACCAGAGGAGAGAGACAGCTATAGAGGGGCCCGGGTCAATCTAGTTCATCTCTTGCACCTGGGAAGAAGTTCAAAGGTCCACCTGCATAGAGTTCAGGTCAACCTCAAGGTCAGGGTCAGTCTCAGGGGCCCAGGCCATAGTTCACCCCAAGGAGAGGTCAGTCTACAACATCAGTGGGCAACTCTCTAGGGACAGGGTTCAGGGGACCAGCCCCAGCATCTTCTGCACGTCCGCATTGCCTGAAATGACGTAAGGGGGAGTGTTGGAGAGTGACTGGTGCCTACTTAAGTTGTGGGTCAATAGAGAATCAGTTAAGGAACTGTCCACGCAGAACTACTACAACTGCTCCAACATAAGCAGACGGACTTGCTCCTGCACCACGAAGGGGTAGGAAATCTGGCAAATCTAAGGCAGTGGAACCATCATAGAAGCCTGCATCTGAGCCAACATAGAGGCCTGAGGGTAGACCACCTGCCAGAGCCTATGCCATGAGAGCTCAAGAGGAGTAACATGCCCTGGACGTCATCAGGGGTACGTTCTCCCTCTACAATACATCTGTGCATGCATTGGTGGATCCAGGATCCTCTCATTCATACATTTGCATCAACCTACCCATAGAAAGGGGGATACTAGTAGAGGAGAGTGACCAAGACATTCTGGTCACTAATCCATTGGGCCACAATGTAGTGGTGAACAAAGTATACAAAGGTTGCCCGTTAAGGATTCAAGGCTATAAATTCTTGGAAGACCTGATTGAGTTACCTTTCCATGAGTTTGACGTGATTTTGGGAATGGACTGATTGTCACGTCATCAGGCAATGGTTGATTGTAAATTGAAGAAAATTTCTTTGAAAACTCCTAAGGGTAATGAGATCATAGTTATGAGGGAAAGGACAGATTTCTTGTCCAATGTCATCTCAGCCACAGTTGCAAGAAAACTGATGAGAAAAGGCTGTGAAGCCTACCTAGCGTATGTGATGGATACTAGACAGGCTAAGCCAGATCTGTGTGACATACCCACAGTAAGGGACTTTCTAGATGTGTTCCCTGAAGAATTGCCTGGATTGCCACCAACAAGGGAAGTCGAATTTGCTATTGAAATACTGTCGGGTACAGAACCAATATTTATTGCTCCTTATAGGATGACACCCACAGAATTGAAGGAACTGAAAATCTAGTTACAGGAGTTGCTGAATAAAGGGTTCATACGCCTCAGTGTGTCACCATGGGGAGCACCAGTGCTGTTTGTGAAAAAGAAGGATGGGACTTTGAGGTTGTGCATCGATTACCGGCAGTTGAATAAAGTGACAGTGAAGAACAAATATCCATTGCCTAGAATTAACGATCTGTTTGATCAGTTGAAGGGAGCAGCAGTATTTTCCAAAATTGATCTCAGATCAGTGTATCATCAGTTGAGAGTGAAGGATGCAGATGTGCCAAAGACTGCATTCAGGACCCGGTATGGGCATTATGAGTTTCTGGTGATGCCCTTTGGCCTAACAAATGCACTAGCAGCATTCATGGACCTTATGAACCGTATCTTCCATCCATACCTAGATCGGTTCGTAGTGGTCTTTATTGATGATATTTTGGTGTATTCCAAGACCATTGAAGAACATGATGAGCATTTGAGGATTGTTCTGCAAACCCTGAGAGAAAAGAAGCTATATGCTAAGTTGTCCAAGTGTGACTTTTGGTTGAATGAGATTGCATTCCCTGGACACATAGTGTCAGCTGATGGGATTAGAGTGGATCCCAAGAAAATAGAAGCAGTGATGGAATGGAAGCCTCCCAAAAATATAACTGAGGTCAGAAGTTTCTTGGGGCTAGCTGGGTATTACAAAAGATTTGTGAAGGGATTTTCTTTAATAGCTGCTCCAATGACCAAGTTGTTACACAAGAATGTCAGATTTGACTGGAATGACAAGTGTCAGGCCAGTTTTGAGAAGTTAAAGGCTATGTTGACAGAGGCACTAGTGTTAACACAGCCAGTGTCTTGAAAGGACTTTGTGGTCTCCAGTGATGCCTCTCACAATGGGTTAGGGTGTGTATTGATGCAAGAGGGGAAGGTGGTCGCTTATGCTTCTAGGCAGCTAAGGCCACATGAACAGAATTACCCTACCCATGATGTAGAACTTGCAGCAATTATCTTCGCACTGAAGATATGGAGGCATTACTTGTATGGTGAAAAGTGCTACATTTACACAAACCACAAGAGTCTGAAATACTTGCTAACCCAGAAGGAACTCAACCTCAGACAGAGGCGATGGATTGAGTTCCTGAAGGACTATGATTGTGTGATTGACTACCATCTTGTTAAGGCAAATGTAGTTACTGATGCTTTGAGCAGAAAATCTATCACAGCTTTGAGATCATTTAATGCCCGTTTATCCTTGGCTCGAGATGGAGCTATTTTGGCTGAGTTACAAGTGAGGCCAAACCTGTTACAGTAGATTTTAGATGGGTAGAAGGTAGATGAAAAGTTAATGACTACTGTGAGTAAAGTCTCAGAAGGGAAAGTAACTGACAATGAGGTGAAAGTAGATCGCTGTCTATACTACAAAGGAAGAGTATGTGTACCAGATAATGGGGAATTGAAAGCCAATATTCTAAAAGAGGCACACACCAGTGTTTATGCTATGCACCCAGGAAGTACAAAAATGTATCATGTTCTAAAGCTTCATTATTGGTGGCCTAGTATGAAGAAGGACATAGCTGACTATGTGACTAAATGCTTGACATGTTAGCAAGTCAAGGTAGAACATAAAGTTCCATCGAGTTTGCTACAGCCTATACGCATACTTGAATGGAAATGGGATTGGGTCACCATGGATTTTGTAAGTGGTCTATCTCTCACCCAGAAGAAGCATGATGCAGTATGGGTGATAGTAGATAGATTGACGAAGTCAGCACACTTTCTGCCGGTAAGGACTGACTACTCATTGGAGAAGTTAGCAGAATTGTATATCAGTGAGATAGTTAGACTGCATGAAATTCTACTTTCCATCATATCTGATCGAGACCCAAGGTTTACATCAAGATTCTGGAAGAAGTTGTATGAATCCTTAGGTACACAACTCCACTTCAACATAGCTTTCCATCCTCAGACGGATGGGCAATTAGAAAGAGTAATCCAGGTAAACAATTGAAACTAATTGAACTAATACAAATATTGAACTGAAATGATAATAATAACATGAAATATATGTCAGGTCCTTGAGGATATGCTGAGGAGTTGTGTCATTGAATTTAAGGGAAGTTGGGATAGATGCCTCCCACCGGCAGAATTTGCATATAACAATAGCTACCAAGCTAGCATCCAAATGGCCCCGTATGAAGCACTCTATGCGAGAAAATGTAGAACTCCAGTGTGATGGACTGAATTGGGCGAAGACAAACTGGTAGGCCCAGACCTGGTGAAACAGACTTAGGAGAAGGTAAAGCTAATCAAAGCCAATCTGAAGGTTGCCTCAGACAGACAAAAATCCTATGCCGACCTGAAGAGAAAAGAAATAGAATACACAGTTGGCAACAAAGTGTTCCTCAAGGTGTCACTGTGGAAGAAGGTACTGAGGTTTGGAAGAAAAGGTAAGTTAAGCCCTAGGTTCATTGGCCCATATGAAGTCATTGAACTTGTGGGTCTAGTGGCCTACAGGCTAGCTTTACCACCAGATCTAGACAAGATCCATAATGTGTTCCACGTATCTATGCTAAGAAGATACCGCTCAGATCCTTCACATGTCATCTCCATGGAAGAAATTGAAGTACAACCAAAATTTGACATATGAAGAAGAACCCATACGGATCTTGGCTCGGGAAGTGAAAGAGTTGAGGAGTAAGGAGATTGCACTGGTGAAAGTGTTTTTGAGGCACCACAACACCGAGAAGGCAACTTGGGAAAGTGAAGAGACAATGTGGTAACAGTTCCCTTAATTGTTTGTATCAGGCAAATTTTGAGGACGAAATTTAAATTAGAGGGGAAGAGTTGTAACACCTTCACTGTAGCAACTCCGTACATTCTACTGTTCTTTTGACCAGTGTGGGTTTGAACAGCTAGAATGTCCAGAAAAATATTTAAACTAAAGTGAGGAACCATAATTAACTCAAATATTAACAAGAAAAATTTAGGAAAAATTTAGGAAAAATTTTAGAAATAAAATACAACTAAGTTAAATGAGCAGGTGCCTTAGCGATGGGTAACCTAGTGGGAAATTGCAATTCTCACAACTAGAAGCCCTAGACCCGAGGGAAAATTCATAAAATAATTTTTGAGACTCCAGAGAAGGGTCATAGAGGTTCTTATGGCATTAGAATGCCAAGAAAATGCTTAGAAAAATTTTTCAATCGGTGTAGAAAATTTTGGTTTGTTAAGCCAAACGGAGGGCATTTTGGTCATTTCGCCTTCAGAGGTGATTTTTGGCCGACTTGTCCAGTTAAGTAAATAATTATTATGATACAAAATGTGAATAAATATTGCTAAAAATTAAATTGAAATTAAGTAGACAAGAAAAGGAAAGAAAATGAAAGAAATTTTAATTATAACATCATTATGATGTCATTAAACATCCTCCCACCCAACCAAATTTTGACACATCATTATAAACTACTTACAAATGAATACAAGGAGACAAAAATTAAAGAACTAAACAGCTATCTTCTACCTTTGTTGCAGCCAAAAACATAGAGAGAGAGAGAGAGGAAGGAAAACTCCATTAAAGCTTCACCAAGCTTGAGTTCACCACCCAAATCACCGCAAAACCCTAGCTTCCCTTCATAAATATTTGCCCTTACACCTAAAGCAAGTCTTGAGCAGCAAAAAGAAAGAGAAAAAGAGGAGTTCTCAAGTTTTGGGAATTAGCTAAATCAAGGTTAGTGTCTAAACTTTTGCTATTTTGATTAAATTCATGTTTAATGGCATGAAGTAAGTAGGAAATGTAAGAAAACAAGATAAAATGTGTGTGTGTGCACTCTAAAATTTTTGGCAGCTAGGGTTAGCTAGGGTTTGCTCATTTAATAGTTTATTAACCTTGTAATAGTCAATTAGTGACCATTTGAATGTGTGTGAGAAGGAATTGAAGTGAGTAAGGATGTTGGATTTGAGTTTAGGTGAGCTGCCTTGGCTGACCTGCAGGACTGAGTATGAGTCCAGTAGGCTTGGGCAGCAATAACTGGAGTTGTAGAGGTTTAATTGGTGCAAAGCTAATTGGACATGAAATTAGACACATAATGGCACAATTTTAGTGAAGAAACCTTGCGTAGAAAACCAAACCAAGTTGACCTAAAAATTTCCCTAATCCGAGTGACTTGCATTCTGCCTAGGCAAAATGACCAAATGAACAGTGCTTATTCATTTGGTCATAACTCAATGTAGAAAAGTCCAATTGACCTGAAATGTTACCAGAAGAAAGCTGAGAGATAGACCTACAACTTTCATAAAGAACACAAATCCAAATTCTGATCATAACCTAGTGAAATTGCCAACCAAACTTAGGTTACAAAATCTGGCAAAACTAGTTTTGCCCAGAATTTTGGATTCTGTCCAATCCGGCCAGTTATGGTTTTTAGGCCATAACTTGAGTGACAAATTTCCAAATGGAGTGATTCAAAAAAATAAATGTAACTATACAAAATAAGGAACAACTTTCATGAAGACAACTTTGCCAAATTCCTACTGTATAAATAACCAATAGAACAGTAAACATAAGGCTTGAAATCTGAAAATTGTGAATAATTAACACTAAGCTTAGAAATGGTATTGGCAACCAATACCAAGAACTTTAGAATGCAAAATGTGGTATGTTAAGAGTATTAGAACCAATGTTCATATTTTCTATGCAAAAGTCAACATTTTAGTTGACTAATGAAATGAATAGTAACACCTAAACTTAAATTTCAAGAATTGAAAATTTTAAAAGTGTAACATACCCTAGTGCACCTAGCAAGATTAGTTTGGATAGGTTGGCATGCCAATAGGATTTAGTTAGCAGTACTACACATGGCATTATGCCATTCTGTGATTTCATGGCTTTTAGCCATTCTGACATTATGTTGATACTTGGCCTTGTGCCTAATGTTATTACAGCTTATTAGCTGTTCAGTTGCACACCGGGAGATACATTTGTGACCGATGATGTGACGGCCTGAGGTACCTGATACCCAGTGCCAGTTTACCCGTTTATCCAGCCAAGTCATCCAGTATAGGTTACTTGGGCAACCAAAAATGAAAGTGGATAAATTTAATGAAATTATGAATATAATAAGTACAAAATAAATAAGATTACTAATAATGATCAAAAAATTGTTAGCATAAGACATCAGGACATGCACTGCATATTTATTTACTATTATTTCTTTTTATTTTATTATTGGCACCACTAAGCATTTTTGCTTATCGCATTACTTTTTGCCACACGTAGGTTATGGAGAGACCAACCGAGAGCCCAGTAGACCACAGACTGGGTGAGACCTCCTGCAGCTCTGCATAGTGTCTGTGTCACCTCACCGTCATCAGTGCATTGGTAGGACACTAGATTTTATTTTGATATTTTATAATTAACTTTTACTTTCTCATGTGCAATTGAAACTCATGTAATGTATTTTGGTATTAATGTAAATAGTGAGAATTATGTTTATGAATGAAAAAAATTGAATATTTATGTATGACTTGTATATGAATATCATATGAAATGAATGATTGAGAAATGGAAATGTGGTTGAAAAATATTGAGATTTCGATAATGAAATGGAGTTTGGGAATGATTGAAATTTTTGGAAGTGTAACCCGTCTACAGTATAGCCGAGCAAGGCGTGCTACACGGCGTGCCAGAACAACTAGTCTGTGATTATTTCATTTCTTGAACTCAATTTGATTTTAAGAAGTCTTTTATGTAATATTCATATCATGCCGATACTATTGTCATACTTTGATAAAATCAGTGTTTCAAGATTGGTAATAAAAATTTGGCAAGGTGCCGTCTATATTTAGGATAAACTGTCCTTCCAAACCTGTTGAAAATAGTTTAATATGATGATATCAAAATCTCAAATATTTCACAGTCTCTATTTCTCAATAAAGTCAGTAGACTTTTACAGTCATTAAACAGTTCCATAATACAGTCCATAATAATTTAAATATATATAGAAAATCTCCATGTCATTTAATATGTACAAAATATTACAAACTTTAGAGCTTTTATAACATTACAAAATACAGGGCTGAATTTCAAATATATAACAAAAGTACAAAATACAAGATATCCTAAGTCCTACCATGTATGCAATGCAGTGCAGATGACTCTAGACTCCTGTGCAGATCTGATGTCTCACCCGGTCATAGGTTTGCTGGGCTCCCCAGCTGTATCTCCAATACCTACGCGTTACAAAAGCAACGCGCTAAGCAATTTTGCTTAGTGGTGCCAAATATAAAGAAATATACACTAAAATAAAGTAAATAAAGTATTTACAAATTTTTTTTGTGGTGCTGTATGTCAGTAGACTGGATTTAGGTATTTGAATTTAATAGTACTTGAATTACTGCCCGTGTAGCCTATATACTGACCAGACTGGATAAATGGATATACTGGCACTGGGTACCTAGTACCTCGGGCCGTCACACCATCGGTCACAAAGTGTCTCCCGGTGTGCAAATAGCGTGGCTAAAATGCCATATAGTCAATTTGGCGATAAGCCAAAAATAAATACACAATATGTATAGTCGTAGGCTATTAAAGTCACAGTGTGGCATAATAAGCCGTAAAAACACAGTATGGCATAAAGCTATTTACAGAACAGCTGTCAGAATCCTATTGGCATGCCAACCTATCCATACTAGTCAACTAGGCAAACTAGGGCACATTATTAATTAATTGTTTAATTCTTCAATTTTTGGAGTTTACTAACTATTATATAATTCACAAGTCAGTGCATATGTTGACCTTTTTAGGTAATATGGATAAGTTGTTTCTAGCATCAATATGTCACAATTTATATCTCAATATGCTGCCAATATAGTGCAATTTACCATTTTTACAAGTTGGCATTCATTGCCAAAATGCTTCAAGCATCATTGTATGCAAAATGTCAAATTCTCAATTTTTGTGTGCTAGATTGGTCTAGCTTAAAGTCCTATTTCCCTTGGTTTTTAGCTTCTGGTAAAAAAAGAAAAATTGTAGCTCTATGTCTTATTGCACGCAGGGCAAAATTTCAGATCAGTCTTAGTTGTATAGACCAAGATATGGTCAATTTACTAAAGCTGGACAGATTGCACCTTTAGTGCAAAATTTGGTCAATTTTAGGTTAGTTTTGGTTCGGCAGTTTTTGTACCTGAATTTGTGCAAGCCATTTGACTTGGTTCTGGCCATTTATGGGCTTTGGTGTCTTCATAAGAATTGTATATCTATGTCTAAACTAACTATGGTAAAAATTTCAGGTCAATTGGACCTGTTTTGAGTGAGTTATGGTCATCCAAAGGACTACTGTTCATATGGTCAAAAATCTGGGTTGCAATGTTGCTGATCTGGATTTGGTCATTTTTAAGGCCAGTTTCTAGGCAGAATTTTGGCAACATTTCTACATGAAAGTTGGCCTATTTGGTGTCTAGTTTCACCCTCTATCAGCCTCATACCAATTGGATTCATAGTTTGGCACTTATGGCCTAATTTATGTACTGCCTTCACACACAACTTGGACAAAGCACATACACTTCCAATTTGATATTCCTTCTCCTCCTCATTTCTTCAATATTCAATCAATAACACTTCCATATATATATATATATATATTGTACACAATTCCAGCAACAATTTTGGGCAGAATATTCAAGTGCTCAATGCACACAATTCACCATTAATTCAACATTCACTTCCACCAAAATTTAACACATCTCAATGTCAATATTACACATACACTTCAACATAATCATACTTCACTATCACTTACACTTGCTGCCCACAATTTAACCTTAGCATATTTCATTAATAACTACATTTTCACACACAAATTCATGCTATTAGGGGCTGCCAAATATGGCAGTTTGCTCTAGGCATCAAAGTTCCATTTCACACCCTTAATTCAAACACTCCATGCATATACTTAGATACAAACTTACTACAACTTTCATTTAAATTAATCAACCTTCATTTCCATTTATTAGAAGTAAAAATAACTCAAGCTCAACAAAGGTTCATGGCTGCCAAAAATGGACAAGTCCATTTCTCACTATTTCTTTTATTTCTCTTCACCAAAATACTCACCTCAACCTAAACACAAGGTTTACTAAAGCAAGGGAGAGGTTTTTGACACTTACCATTTTTGAAGCTTATCAAAACTTCACCAAATCTTGCTTTTCTTGTTGCTAATATCTTCCTTAAGGTGAGTAGGCAAGCTTTAATGAAGGAAAGAAGTGGAAAGGATGGCTTGATCATGCACCCATGGAGGTTGCATGTGGGGTGGCCATGGTGGAATTCATTTCGGCAAAGTAAAATGGGATGATGAAGAAGATGATGGTGAGTGCTATCTGCAGTCCCAAGGCTGTGATAAGGGTCCCAATATCCAAGTTAGTGGAGCACTAACTTGGATTTTAATGTTAATTATTCAAAGTTTCATAAATTGGATTTTATCCCCCATTTCTTTCACTATTCTTATAATGTATCACAATTTAATTTTTCATGGCATTTTCTAAGTGTAATATCATTTATTTTTAATGGAGATTGAGGTCAAAAGGCAACACTATGTGTCAAATGACCAAAATACCCCACTTTGGATTATATTCCTGATTTTTCGGTAACACCGATTTTTGTCTGTTTCTCGATTTTTCATTTTTCTTTGTACTAATCTATTAATTTTTCTTTGATATTTCTAGTGTCAATAATATTTCAAAAAACCATTATTTATGTCTCAAAATTAAATTCAGAGGGTTCCCCGTGGTCCTGGGGTCAGCAACGGCCTTCCCAATGTAGTCACCCATCGCTGCGGTGCCGGCTCATTTAACTTAGCATCATTTTCTCTCTTTCATTTTTGTTTGATTTTTTTTGTATTTTATTTTTATTTATTTCATCATTATATGTCTGTTCACTATCACCGAAGTGTAGTTCTAGACATCCTGACTTGCCTAGACTGTTATTTGACTACTTGAGCAATAGAACGTATAGAACACGTATAGGGAGGATGTTACAACTCTTCCCCTCTAAATAAAAATTTCGTCCTCGAAATTTACCTGATGTGAAGAGCTGAGGAAACTGTTGTCTCATTGTCTCCTCGCTCTCCCATGTTGCCTCTTCCGTGTTGTGGTGTCTCTATAGGATTTTCACTAGTGGAATTGTCTTGTTTTTGAGCTCTTTTACCTCTCGTGCCAAGATTTTAATTTGTTCTTCTTCATATGTCAGGTCAGGTTGTACTATAATTTCTTCTACTGAGATGACATGTGAAGGATCCGATCTGTATCTTCTGAGCATCGAGACATGGAACACATTATGTATCTTGTCCAGCTCAGGTGGTAAGGCTAATCTATAGGCTACTGGTCCCACACGTTCAATAACTTCATATGGACCAATAAACCTAGGGCTTAATTTTCCCTTTTTCCCAAATCTCAACACTTTCTTCCACGGTGATACTCTGAGAAATACTTTCTCGCCAACTTCATATTCAATGTCCTTTCTTTTCAAGTCAGCATAAGATTTCTGTCGGTCTGAGGCAACTTTCAAATTGGCCTTTATCAGTTTCACCTTTTCCTCTGTCCGTTTTATCAAGTCTGGCCCCACTAGCTTATCTTCACCCAATTCAGTCCAACATACAGGTGTTCTGCATTTTCTCCCATACAGTGCTTCATAGGGTGCCATTTGTATGCTAGCTTGATAGCTATTATTATATGTAAATTCTGCCAGTGGAAGGTCTCTGTCCCAACTTCCTTCAAACTCAATAACACAACTTCTCAGCATATCCTCGAGGACCTATCACATATATTCGGTTATTATTATCATTATCAGTTCAATTATTGTTTACAATAACTCAATGACTTTCAAAATTTACCTGGATTATTTTTTCTGACTGTCCATCCGTCTGAGGATGAAAAGCCATACTAAAATGGAGTTGTGTGCCTAAGGATTCTTGTAATTTCTTCCAAAATCTAGATGTAAACCTCGGGTCTCTATCAGATATAATGGAAAGTGGAATTCCATGTAGTCTAACTATCGCACTGATGTACAATTCTACTAGCTTTTTGGTGAGTAGTCGATTCGATCGCGAAAATGTGCTGATTTGGTTAACCTATCCACAATCACCCATATTGCATCATGCTTCTTCTGAGTGAGAGGTAGACCACTGACAAAGTCCATAGTGACTCTGTCCCATTTCCATTCAGGTATGTTTATGGGCTGTAACAAACCTGATGGAACTTGATGTTCTGCTTTGACTTGCTGACATGTCAAGCATCTAGTTACATAGTCAACTATGTCCTTCTTCATACCTGGCCACCAGTATCGGAGTTTCAAGTCATGGTACATTTTTGTGCTTCCTGGGTGCATAGCATACACACTGTTATGTGCTTCTTTCAGAATACTGGTTTTCAATTCTTTATCATCTGGAACACACACTCTTTCTTTATAGTACAAGCACCCATTTTCTTTCACTTCATATTCAGTTTCCTTCCCCTCAGTGATTTTGCCCATAACAGCTATTAATTTCCCATTTGTCTTCTGCCCATCCTATATCTGTTGTAACAGATTCGGCTTCACTTGCAACTCAGCCAAAATAACTCAATCATGAGTTAAGGATAGTTGGGCATTCAGATTTTATGCTTTAAAGCATCAGCGACTACATTTGCCTTCCCAGGGTGGTAGTCAATCACACAATTATAATCTTTCAAGAATTCAATCCATCGCCTCTGTCTCAAATTAAGTTCCTTCTAGGTTGGCAGATACTTCAGACTCTTATAGTCTGTGTATATGTAGCATTTTTCTCCATACAAGTAATGCCTCCATATCTTCAATGTCAAGATAATTGCTGCTAACTCCAAATCATGAGTAGGGTAATTCTTTTCATGTGGCCTTAACTGCCTGGAAGCATATGCGACCACTTTCCCTTTTTGCATGAGTACACACCCTAACCCATTGTGTGAGGCATCACTGTAGACTACAAAGTCTTTTCTAGACATTGGCTGTGTTAACACTGGTGCCTCTGTCAACATAGCCTTCAACCTCTCAAAACTAGCTTGACACTTGTCATTCCAGTCAAATTTTATACTCTTGTGTAGTAATTTAGTCATTAGAGCAGCTATCAGGGAAAATCCCATTACAAATCTTCTATAATATCCAGCTAACCCCAAGAAACTTCTGATCTCAGTTGTATTTTTGGGAGGCTTCCATTCCATCACTGCTTTAATCTTCTTGGGATCCACTCTAATCCATTCAGCTGATACTACATGTCCAAGGAATGCAATCTCATTCAACCAGAACTCACACTTGGACAATTTAGCATACAATTTCTTCTCTTTTAGAGTCTGCAGAACAATTCTCAAATGCTCATCATGTTCTACTTTATCCTTGGAATACACCAGGATGTCATCAATGAAGACCACTACGAACCGATCTAAGTATGGATGGAAGATACGGTTCATAAGGTCCATGAATGCTGCTAGAGCGTTTATTAACCCAAATGGTATCACCAGGAATTCATAATTCCCATACCGGGTTCTAAGTGCAGTCTTAGGCACATCTGCATCCTTAACCCTTAGCTGATAATACCCTGATCTGAGATCAATCTTAGAAAACACACCGGCTCCCTTCAACTGATCAAACAGATCATCAATTCTAGGCAATGGATACTTGTTCTTCACTGTTACTCTGTTTAACTGCCGGTAGTCAACACATAACCTCATTGTCCCATAGTTCTTCTTTACAAATAGTACCGGAGCTCCCCAAGGTGACACACTAAGGCGTACGAACCCCTTGTCTAGTAATTCTTGCAGCTGGATTTTTAACTTTTTCAATTCAACAGGTGCCCTCCTATACGGAGCAATTGAAATTGGAGCTGTACCCGGCATAATCTCAATAGCAAATTCAACTTCCCTTTCTAGTGGCAAACTAGGCAATTCCTCAGAAAATACCTCAGAGAAATCCCTTACTGTGGGTATGTCAGACAAGTCAAGTTTACCCTGCCTAGTGTCAACCACGTGTGCCAGATAGGCTTTACACCCTTTTCTCAGCCATCTCCTTGCAACTGTAGCTGAGATGACATGGACAAGAAATTTGTCCTTTCACCCATTACTATTATTTCTTCGTTCTCAACAGTTTTCAGAGAGATTCTCTTCAATTTACAATCTACTATTGCCTGATGATGGGATAACCAGTCCATTCCCAAAATCACGTCAAACTCATGGAAAAGCAGTTCGATTAAGTCTGCTGAGAACTCTTTCCCTTGAATCTTCAATGGATAGCCCTTATACACTTTGTTTACTACCACACTGTGGCCTAGCGGATTTGTGACCAGGATGTCTTGGTCACTTTCCTCCACTGGTATTCCCTTTTCTGCGGGCAGCTTGATACAAATATATGAATGAGTAGATCCAGGATCCACTAATGCATGTACAGAAGTATTATAAAGGAGGAACGTACCCTTGATGACATCTGAAGCATTCTGTTCCCCCTGTGCCCTTATAGCATAGGCTCTGGCTCTTTTTCTGCCTTCTGCTCTCTCCACAGATTCTGATACAGGTTTCTGTGAAGTACCGACTACCTCAGCCTTACTCGGCCTTCTACCCCTTGGAGCTGGAGGGGCAGGCCTATCAGTTGATACTGGAGTGGATGTAGCAGTTCTGCGAGGACAATCTCGAACTAGGTGGTCTATAGATCCACACCGTAAACAAGCACCTATCATCCTCCAACATTCACCCTTATGCCATTTTTGGCAATGTGGGCAAGCAACAGATACTGTTGGGGCTGGTCCCCTATACCCTGTTCTTGGAGAGCTAGCCATTGAAGGGGCGGACTGGCCTCTTCTTGGTGCAAACTGAGATTTGGGCCTCTGTGACTGACCCTGACTTGGTGCTCTACTAAAACTCTGAGTAGGCAAACCTCTGAATTTCTTGCTAGGGGCAGAAGATGTACCGGTTTGACCCTGACCTCTTTTCTGCTGTCTGTCCCTTCTGTTCTGCTCATTCATTCTAACTTTTTCAACCTTCAGTGTAGCTTCCACTAACTTGGCAAACTCTGTAATCCCCAAGGCTGTAATCATCACTTTAATGTTATCATTGAGTCCTTTCTCAAATCTCTTGCATCTCTCTGCCTCATTAGGGACTATTTCCCGCCCATTGCGGCTCAGTCTGACAAATTCTATTTCATATTCAGCCATTGTCAGCTATCTCTGGCATAGGGTAATAAACTCCCTTCTCTTCTCTTCTAGGTACACACTACCCACATACTTCTTTCTGAACTCAGTGAGAAAGAAATCCCAAGTTATCTGTTTTGGTGGCACCTCACTAGTTATTGTATCCCACCACTGGTATGCATCATCTTGCAGTAGTGATATAGCAGCTTCCAAATTCTTCTCTGGAGTATAATGAAGTTGTTTCAAGACTCTTCCAGTTCTATCCAACTAGTTTTCAGCTGTGACAAAATCATCTTCCCTTTTGCCCAGAAAATCCACTGCTCCAAACTTCTTGAGTCTCTCCATATGAGATTTTTGATGTGGAAGTGGTGGTGGTGGCATAACTCCTGCCATCTATCTAAAGAACTCAGCCATTTGCTGAAATGTGGGTGGTGCATTTGGTATTAGTGGAACAGGTTCCCTCCTGTCTCCTGGTTCAGTCATAGATGGAGCATGACTTTCTACTTCCTCATCGACCGCTCTCTACGATGTGGAGTCCATATTCTGATCAAAATAACAAAATAAATCAAAAGATCTGCATTAGAGTCATCTTAACACTTACAATGCAATGCATGATATGCAATCTATCTAGGTCCAGAAATGCCTAAACTGTGCTCTGATGCCACTAAATGTAACACCCCTCACCCTTTTACAGTATAGCCGAGCAAGGCGTGCTACACGGCATGCCGGAACACCTAGTCTGTGATTATTTCATTTCTTGAACTCAATTTGATTTTAAGAAGTCTTTTATGTAATATTCATATCATGCTGATACTATTGTCATACTTTGATAAAATCAGTGTTTCAAGATTGGTAATAAAAATTTGGTAAGGTGCCGTCTATATTTAGGACAAACTGTTCTTCCAAACCTATTGAAAACAGTTTAATATGATGATATCAAAATCTCAAATATTTCACAATCTCTATTTCTCAGTAAAGTCAATAGACTTTTACAGTCATTAAACAGTTCCATAATAATAATAATTTAAATATATATAGAAAATCTCCATGTCATTTAATATGTACAAAATGTTACAAACTTTAGAGCTTTCATAACATTACAAAATACAGGGCTGAATTTCAAATATACAACAAAAGTACAAAATACAAGATATCCTAAGTCCTACCATGTATGCAATGCAGTGCAGATGACTCTGGACTCCTGTGCAGATCTGATGTCTCACCCGGTCGTAGGTCTGCTGGGCTCCCCAGCTGTATCTCCAATACCTACGCATTACAAAAGCAACGCGCTAAGCAATTTTTCTTAGTAGTGCCAAATATAAAGAAATATACACTGAAATAAAGTAAATAAAGTGTTTACAAATTTTTTTTGTGGTGCTATATGTCAGTAGACTGGATTTAGGTATTTGAATTTAATAGAACTTGAATTACTGCCCGTGTAGCCTATATACTGACCAGACTGGATAAACAGATATACTGGCACTGGGTACCTAGTACCTCAGGCCGTCACACCATCAGTCACAAAGTGTCTCCCGGTGTGCAAATAGGGTGGCTAAAAAGCCATATAGTCAATCTGGCGATAAGCCAAAAATAAATACACAATATGTATAGTCATAGGCTATTAAAGTCACAGTGTGGCATAATAAGCCGTAAAAACACAGTATGGCATAAAGCCATTTACAGAACAGCTGTCAGAATCCTATTGGCATGCCAACCTATCCATACTAGTCAACTAGGCAAACTAGGGCACATTATTAATTAATTGTTTAATTCTTCAATTTTTGGAGTTTACTAACTATTATATAATTCACAAGTCAATGCATATGTTGACCTTTTTAGATAATATGGATAAGTTGTTTCTAGCATCAATATGTCACAATTTATATCTCAATATGCTGCCAATATAGTGCAATTTACCATTTTTACAAGTTGGCATTTATTGCCAAATGCTTCAAGCATCATTGTATGCAAAATGTCAAATTCTCAATTTTTGTGTGCTAGATTGGTCTAGCTTAAAGTCCTATTTTCCTTGGTTTTTAGCTTCTGGTCAAAGAAGCAAAATTGTAGCTCTATGTCTTATTGCAAGCGGGGCAAAATTTCAGGTCATTCTAAGTTGTATAGACCAAGATATGGTCAATTCACTAAAGCTGGACAAATTGCACCTTTAGTGCAAAATTTGGTCAATTTTAGGTCAGTTTTGGTTCGGCAGTTTTTGTAGCCGAAATTGTGCAAGCCATTTGACTTGGTTCTGGCCATTTCTGAGATTTTGTGTCTTCATAAGAATTGTAGATATATGTTTGAACTAACCATGGTAAAAATTTCAGGTCAATTGGACCTGTTTTGACTGAGTTATGGTCATCCAAAGGACTACTGTTCATATGGTAAAAAATCTGGGTTACAAGGTTGCTAATCCGGATTTGGTCATTTTTAAGGTCAGTTTCTAGGCAGAATTTTGGCAACATTTCTACATGAAAGTTGGCCTATTTGGTGTCTATTTTCACCCCCTATTGGCCTCATACCAATTGGCTCATAGTTTGGCACTTATGGCCTAATTTATGTACTGCCTTCACACACAACCTGGACAAAGCACATACACTTCCAATTTTGTATTCCTTCTCCTCCTCATTTCTTCAATATTCAATCAATAACACTTCCATATATATATATATATATATATATATATATATATATATATATATATATATATATATATATATATATATATATATTGTACACAATTCTAGCAACAATTTTGGGCAGAATATTCAAGTGCTCAATGCACACAATTCACCATTAATTCAACATTCACTTCCACTAAAATTTAACACATCTCAATGTCAATATTACACATACACTTCAACATAATCATACTTCAATATCTGTAACACCCCTCACCCGACTACAGTATAGCCGAGCAAAGTGTGCTACATTCGGTGCCGGAGCACCCTATCTTAACTTACTTTATTCCTTTCATAATTTGATCTCATTATATTTTAATATTAATTATTTTTCGACGGAGAAACCAGCGGAGTTTCCCCTATTTTATTACCAGTTGACGTATTTTACTATTTACCTGTTTGAAAATTTCAATAATATTTTACAAATAAAATCTCATCAATTATTTTCATAACCATCTCATTCATATATCTCAATTTCATATTCATTTCCATGCATTATCTATATATTTCAAATCTATCTTCGAATCCATACAATCTCATTCATGCTCAAATCACATAAGTAAAATTTTCAAATTTCTTTAATTTACATAATTTCATAATTTACATGATATATAAATTAATTACATATGAAAAAGCTAATTTATATTACAATATAAGAAATAATTAACATACACAAAATACATGATATGCTTAATATGAGCCCTATCTACATGCATTGCTGAGGAGGTGACAACCTTTGACACTCTGCAGATCTAAACTCTCAAAATTTGTAGTCAAACGTCCAGTGGGTTCTAGCTTCAGTACCTGCGCGAGGAAACAATTCCATCGCGCTAAGCATTGCTGCTTAGTGGTGCAATAATATAACAAGGAAATAATATACAAATAAAGATAGAAATAAAACATCATTCAAATAATTAAGATCTATTTATACTTCACATGCGGTTTCTAAAATTTAATATGTTTTATCCTAATTTAGTCTTCTTTGGAAGCATTTATTTCGCCAATGTACAGTAATAATGTACAAGAAAAAAAAATGATCTGAAAATAATAAATTTATGCTTATATTATTATATAAGTCTCATTTGCAATATTTATTTATTTTATAATTTTCCTTGCTAATCTTTTAGTATTTTCCCAATACTTGCTAGGTTGTCTCAGATTATCTCATAATAAGTAAATTTTAATATCTGTCCAGTTCATTTCAATTCTTTCTAATAAATAACTATTCTAATTTATTTTAGGTCATCTTACTCATTTATTTTATTTAATTTCTAATATTTTAAATTGCTAATATTCTTAACTTATCTCAATAAATTTCACTGCCCAAGTAACCTATGACAGTGACTAAATCGATAACGGGTCGTTGGCACTGGACACCTTGGTGCCTCGGGCCGTCATACCATGGGACGCGGAACGTCAACCACGTATGCAGTCAGTATGGCTAGAAAGCCATGATAACACATAATCGGGCGCAGAAGCCATGAATGTTGGCACAATGCCATGAATGCGGGCATAAAGCCATGAATACGGGCATAAAGCCATGAATACGGGCATAAAGCCTTTCGCAGTACTGCTAAAACAATACCCTATTGGCATGCCAAACTATCCAATCTGACACACATGTCTAGGCAATACAAGGGCACATAATATCATTAAACATTAATATATTGTGTTTTATGACTTCATTATTTCATAATAAATTTCAATTATAATTCATACATTCATTTGATCATTTATATGATCACAATTCACATCAATTATCCTTTTTATACCATTGTACTCAAAATACTTCTCCTTTCTACAATAATGAGAACTAATGTCTCATTCATACATTAATATGGTTCATTTATTCATTCTTTATGTTATTCATATTAATCACAATTCTAAACAATGGTTCACATGTACCATTGTATTCAAAACATTTTTCCTTTTCTCATTTATACATTCAAGAATCTACTTATGTAATTGCAAATTTTATATTTCAAGTTGAGTTATTAATATTTTATGAATTCCATTTGTGATGGGCATATAAGCCCTAACTATCTATTCATATCAATTAGGTGACTTATTTTTCATGTTTCAAGTAATCCATAAATATTTCATGGATTTCAAATTTATGGCCTTAATTTCTTTTTAACAAATTTGACTAGGATGCATAGTCCACATTTGTCATACAATTCTAAGCATTTAAGCTTAGAATTGGTTCTAGGTCTTCATCTTAATTTACTAATCATTTTGATTACTATTCACCTTACTAGTCAACCAAAATGTTGACTTTTTTATACTTAATGGATATATTAATTCTAATTACACCAAGATCCCACATTTTGAGTTTTACATTTGCTAGTATTAATTGCCAATTGCAATTTAAAGTCCCCTAAATGCATTTCTAATTTCACATTTGAATTTCAAGTTTTGGTGTCACTATTCACCTCATTGGTCAACAAAAATGTCGAATTTTGGATAGAAAATAGGTACATTGGTTTTGACACTCCAAACATACCACATTTTGCATTTAAAACTTGTTGGAAGTGATCACCATTACCATTTCTAAGCCTAACACTAAGTGGCAGAATTTTCAGTTTTTATACCATAAGTTTACTGTTCTATTAGGGACTGTTACAGTGGAAATTTGAGGAAATGGTAAACATGAAAGTTGTTCCTTATTTTGTCTAGTTGAATTTCTTTTTTTGAATCACTCCATTTGGAGTTTTGTAGCTCCAGATATGGTCCAAAAACCACAGCTGGCCGGATTTCAATTCTGCAGAATTTACCAAATCTACAGTACCATGAACAGTGACTGTGACTGCCATTTTGATTAAGTTCTGGTCATAATTTGGGGTAGGTTTCTTCATGAAAGTTGTTTGTCTATGTCTTAAATTGTTGCTGTAAAAATTTCAGGTCAATTGACCATTTCTACAGTGAGTTATGGCCAAATGAACAGTTACTGTTCATTTGGTCATTTTGCAGTTTCTGGGTACAGGGTATCCGGATTGGGGCCAACTTTTGGTCCTCTTGCTTTGGTCTTTTGGGCATGGTTTCTTCAGAAAAAATGTGCCATTATAAGTCTAGTTTCATGTCCAATTGGCCAAACACCAATTGAACCTACACATCCAAAGTTATGGCTATCCAAGTGGGCTGGAATCACAGCCTCATTGCTGCTGTCACTAGGCAGCCTATACATTTCACTTTGCCATGCATTAGTTCAGTTCAAATTATGATTAACTTGCCTCAAATGGTCACTAATTGACCATTAGAATGTCCATTAATCATTTCATAAGCCAAGTCCAATTTTTCATTCCCAAAACCCTAATTTTCCCTTTTAATTCACCCATACACCTAGTTAAGCACTTTCATTAATTATATATGTGTATATACACCTTAAATACAATCTCTAATTCATTCTAAGTCCATTAAAACCATTAAAAACACTCCATCATTGTTCCTTCCTTAGGGCTGCCGAAATTAATGGTAGGCAAACACACAAATTTGGTTCATTTAATTCACAAATTCATGTTGATTTTGAGTCCCTAACATGGAAAATAAAAGTTTAAAGTAGATAGGTGCACTAACCTCGTGTAGGGCAGAATTTTCTCAAGCTTAACTTCACTTTCTTTCTTCTTCTTGGCTGCCAAAAGGTTATGCAAGGTGCAAGGATAAATTTTAGTGAAAAGAGTAGGAGGAATTATGGTGAAAAGAGGAGAGAAATGAAGCTTTGGTTGAAAATCAATGGAGGTTTGGCTATGGACTTTGAAAGCTACCGGTGAGCTTTGTGAAGGTGATGGCTGCTGGAATTTTAGGAGCCTTTGTTGCATTCTTATACATATTTTATTAGTTAATTTAAGTGTTGACTAAATGTGATTGGTGGGTAAGTGTTTAATGACATCATATGATGTCATAATTGGTATTTTCTTCCATTTTTTTTTCTTCTCTTCTCTACTCATTTTCAATTTAATTTTTAGCATTATTTATTCATATTTTAGATCATAATAATTATTTACTTAACTGGAAAAGTCGGCCAAAAATCACCTGTGAAGGCGAAATGACCAAAATGCCCTCCGTTTGGTTTAACGGGTCAAAATTGTCTGTACCGATTGAAAAATTTTTCTAAATATTTTCTTGGCATTCTAATGCCATAGGAACCTCAATGACCCTTCTCTGGAGTCCCAAAAATTATTTTATGAATTTTTCCCCGGGTTTAGGGCTCCTCGTTGCGAGAACCGCAACTTCCCTCTGGTTACCCATCGCTTGGGCACCGGCTCATTTAACTTAGTTGTATTTTATTTCTAAAATTTTTTCTAAATTTTTCTTATTAATATTTGAGTTAATTATGGTTCCTGACTTTAGTTTAAATATTTTTCCGGACGTTCTAGCTGTCCGGACCGACACCGGTCACCGGAATGAGATCAGACGGAGTTGCTACGGGGAGGGTGTTACAACTCTTCCCCTCTTATTTAAATTTCGTCCTCAAAATTTACTCAATGTAAATAGCCAAGGAGCTAATACCTCTTTATTTCTTCACCTTTCCATGTTATCCTACTTCACTTTCTCCTTAGTCTCAATCCTATCCTCAAACAGTTATGTACTCATCCTTTTTCATCTTAAATATAGTCTCCTTCTCATCTCCATTCGCTATCTCATTGTCTCTTCACTCTCTTATTCCATACCTTAACCTAAAATAAACAGGAAATACAGATCTGCAATAGTGTCACCTCGACTCTTATGAATGCAATGCATGATATGCAATCTATCTAGGTCCAGAAACGCCTAAACCGTGCTCTGATACCAATAAATGTAACACCCCTCACCCGACTACAGTATAGCCGAGCAAAGTGTGCTACATTCGGTGCCGGAGCACCCTATCTTATCTTACTTTATTCCTTTCATAATTTGATCTCATTATATTTTAATATTAATTATTTTTCGACGGAGAAACCAGCAGAGTTTCCCCTATTTTATTACCAGTTGACGTATTTTACTATTTACCTGTTTGAAAATTTCAATAATATTTTACAAATAAAATCTCATCAATTATTTTCATAACCATCTCATTCATATATCTCAATTTCATATTCATTTCCATGCATTATCTATATATTTCAAATCTGTCTTCGAATCCATACAATCTCATTCATGCTCAAATCACATAAGTAAAATTTTCAAATTTCTTTAATTTACATAATTTCATAATTTACATGATATATAAATTAATTACATATGAAAAAGCTAATTTATATTACAATATAAGAAATAATTAACATACACAAAATACATGATATGCTTAATATGAGCCCTATCTACATGCATTGCTGAGGAGGTGACAACCTTTGACACTCTGTAGATCTAAACTCTCAAAATTTGCAGATCTAAACTCTCAAAAAATAGTTTAAATATTTTTCCGGACGTTCTAGCTGTCCGGACCGACACCGGTCACCAGAACAGTAGACTGTACGGAGTTGCTACGGGGAGGGTGTTACAATATCAGTTACACTTGCTGCCCACAATTTAACCTTAGCATATTTCATTAATAACTACATGTTCACACACAAATTCATGCTATTAGGGGCTGCAAAATATGGCAGTTTGCTCAAGGCATCAAAGTTCCATTTCACACCCTTAATTCAAACACTACATGCATATACTTAGATACAAACTTACTACAACTTTCATTTAAAGTAATCAACCTTCATTTCCATTCATTAGAAGTAAAAATAACTCAAGCTCAACAAAGGTTCATGGCTGCCAAAAATGGAATAGTCCATTTCTCACTATTTCTTTCATTTCTCTTCACCAAAATACTTACCTCAACCTAAACACAAGGTTTACTAAAGCAAGGGAGAGGTTTTGGACACTTACCACTTTTGAAGCTTATCAAAACTTCACCACATCTTGCTTTTCTTGTTGCCAATATCTTCCCCAAGGTGAGTAGAAAGAATTGGAAAGGATGGCTTGATCATGCACCCATGGAGGTTGCATGTGGGGTGGCCATGGTGATTTCCATGGTGGAATTCATTTCGGCAAAGTAAAATGGGATGATGAAGAAGATGATGGTGAGTGCTATCTGTTGTCCCAAGGCTGTGATAAGGGTCCCAATATCCAAATAGATTTTAATGTTAATTATTCAAAGTTTCATAAATTGGATTTTATCCCCCATTTCTTTCACTATTCTTATAATATATCACAATTTAATTTTTCATGACATTTTCTAAGTGTAATATCATTTATTTTTAATGGAGATTGAGGTCAAAAGGCAACATTATGTGTCAAACGTCCAGTGGGTTCTAGCTTCAGTACCTGCGCGAGGAAACAATTCCATCGCGCTAAGCATTGCTGCTTAGTGGTGCAATAATATAACAAGGAAATAATATACAAATAAAGATAGAAATAAAACATCATTCAAATAATTAAGATCTATTTATACTTCACATCCGGTTTCTAAAATTTAATATGTTTTATCCTAATTTAGTCTTCTTTGGAAGCATTTATTTCGCCAATGTACAGTAATAATGTACAAGAAAAAAAAATGATCTGAAAATAATAAATTTATGCTTATATTATTATATAAGTCTCATTTGCAATATTTATTTATTTTATAATTTTCTTTGCTAATCTTTTAGCATTTTCCCAATACTTGCTAGGTTGTTTCAGATTATCTCATAATAAGTAAATTTTAATATATGTCCAGTTCATTTCGATTCTTTCTAATAAATAACTATTCTAATTTATTTTAGGTCATCTTACTCATTTATTTTATTTAATTTCTAATATTTTAAATTGCTAATATTCTTAACTTATCTCAATAAATTTCACTGCCCAAGTAACATATGACAGGCTGACTAAACTGGATAACGGGTCGTTGGCACTGGACACCTTGGTGCCTCGGGCCGTCATACCATAGGACGCAGAACGTCAACCACGTATGCAGTCAGTATGGCTAGAAAGCCATGATAACACATAATCGGGCGTAGAAGCCATGAATGTTGGCACAATGCCATTAATACGGGCATAAAGCATTTCGCAGTACTGCTAAAACAATACCCTATTGGCATGCCAAACTATCCAATCTGACACACATGTCTAGGCAATACAAGGGCACATAATATCATTAAACATTAATATATTGTGTTTTATGACTTCATTATTTCATAATAAATTTCAATTATAATTCATACATTCATTTGATCATTTATATGATCACAATTCACATCAATTATCCTTTTTATACCATTGTACTCAAAATACTTCTCCTTTCTACAATAATGAGAACTAATGTCTCATTCATACATTAATATGGTTCATTTATTCATTCTTTATGTTATTCATATTAATCACAATTCTAAACAATGGTTCACATGTACCATTGTATTCAAAACATTTTTCCTTTTCTCATTTATACATTCAAGAATCTACTTATGTAATTGCAAATTTTATATTTCAAGTTGAGTTATTAATATTTTATGAATTCCATTTGTGATGGGCATATAAGCCCTAACTATCTATTCATATCAATTAGGTGACTTATTTTTCATGTTTCAAGTAATCCATAAATATTTCATGGATTTCAAATTTATGGCCTTAATTTCTTTTTAACAAATTTGACTAGGATGCATAGTCCACATTTGTCATACAATTCTAAGCATTTAAGCTTAGAATTGGTTCTAGGTCTTCATCTTAATTTACTAATCATTTTGATTACTATTCACCTTACTAGTCAACCAAAATGTTGACTTTTTTATACTTAATGGATATATTAATTCTAATTACACCAAGATCCCACATTTTGAGTTTTACATTTGCTAGTATTAATTGCCAATTGCAATTTAAAGTCCCCTAAATGCATTTCTAATTTCACATTTGAATTTCAAGTTTTGGTGTCACTATTCACCTCATTGGTCAACAAAAATGTCGAATTTTGGATAGAAAATAGGTACATTGGTTTTGACACTCCAAACATACCACATTTTGCATTTAAAACTTGTTGGAAGTGATCACCATTACCATTTCTAAGCCTAACACTAAGTGGCAGAATTTTCAGTTTTTATACCATAAGTTTACTGTTCTATTAGGGACCGTTACAGTGGAAATTTGAGGAAATGGTAAACATGAAAGTTGTTCCTTATTTTGTCTAGTTGAATTTCATTTTTTGAATCACTCCATTTGGAGTTTTGTAGCTCCAGATATGGTCCAAAAACCACAGCTGGCCGGATTTCAATTCTGCAGAATTTACCAAATCTACAGTACCATGAACAGTGACTGTGACTGCCATTTTGATTAAGTTCTGGTCATAATTTGGGGTAGGTTTCTTCATGAAAGTTGTTTGTCTATGTCTTAAATTGTTGCTGTAAAAATTTCAGGTCAATTGACCATTTCTACAGTGAGTTATGGCCAAATGAACAGTTACTGTTCATTTGGTCATTTTGCAGTTTCTGGGTACAGGGTATCCGGATTGGGGCCAACTTTTGGTCCTCTTGCTTTGGTCTTTTGGGCATGGTTTCTTCAGAAAAAAATGTGCCATTATAAGTCTAGTTTCATGTCCAATTGGCCAAACACCAATTGAACCTACACATCCAAAGTTATGGCTGTCCAAGTGGGCTGGAATCACAGCCTCATTGCTGCTGTCACTAGGCAGCCTATACATTTCACTTTGCCATGCATTAGTTCAGTTCAAATTATGATTAACTTGCCTCAAATGGTCACTAATTGACCATTAGAATGTCCATTAATCATTTCATAAGCCAAGTCCAATTTTTCATTCCCAAAACCCTAATTTTCCCTTTTAATTCACCCATACACCTAGTTAAGCACTTTCATTAATTATATATGTGTATATACACCTTAAATACAATCTCTAATTCATTCTAAGTCCATTAAAACCATCAAAAACACTCCATCATTGTTCCTTCCTTAGGGCTACCGAAATTAATGGTAGGCATACACACAAATTTGGTTCATTTAATTCACAAATTCATGTTGATTTTGAGTCCCTAACATGGAAAATAAAAGTTTAAAGTAGATAGGTGCACTAACCTCGTGTAGGGCAGAATTTTCTCAAGCTTAACTTCACTTTCTTTCTTCTTCTTGGCTGCCAAAAGGTTATGCAAGGTGCAAGGATAAATTTTAGTGAAAAGAGTAGGAGGAATTATGGTGAAAAGAGGAGAGAAATGAAGCTTTGGTTGAAAATCAATGGAGGTTTGGCTATGGACTTTGAAAGCTACCGGTGAGCTTTGTGAAGGTGATGGCTGCTGGAATTTTAGGAGCTTTTGTTGCATTCTTATACATATTTTATTAGTTAATTTAAGTGTTGACTAAATGTGATTGGTGGGTAAGTGTTTAATGACATCATATGATGTCATAATTGGTATTTTCTTCCATTTTTTTTTTCTTCTCTTCTCTACTCATTTTCAATTTAATTTTTAGCATTATTTATTCATATTTTAGATCATAATAATTATTTACTTAACTGGACAAGTCGGCCAAAAATCACCTGTGAAGACGAAATGACCAAAATGCCCTCCATTTGGCTTAACGGGTCAAAATTGTCTGTACCGATTGAAAAATTTTTCTAAATATTTTCTTGGCATTCTAATGCCATAGGAACCTCAATGACCCTTCTCTGGAGTCCCAAAAATTATTTTATGAATTTTTTCCTGGGTCTAGGGCTCCTCGTTGCGAGAACCGCAACTTTCCTCTGGTTACCCATCGCTTGGTCACCGGCTTGTTTAACTTGGTTGTATTTTATTTCTAAAATTTTTTCTAAATTTTTCTTATTAATATTTGAGTTAATTATGGTTCCTGACTTTAGTTTAAATATTTTTCCGGACGTTCTAGCTGTCCGGACCGACACCGGTCACCGGAACAGTAGACTGTACGGAGTTGCTACGGGGAGGGTGTTACAACTCTTCCCCTCTTATTTAAATTTCGTCCTCAAAATTTACTCAATGTAAATAGCCAAGGAGCTAATACCTCTTTATTTCTTCACCTTTCCGTGTTATCCTACTTCACTTTCTCCTTAGTCTCAATCCTATCCTCAAACAGTTATGTACTCATCCTTTTTCATCTTAAATATAGTCTCCTTCTCATCTCCATTCGCTATCTCATTGTCTCTTCACTCTCTTATTCCATACCTTAACCTAAAATAAACAGGAAATACAGATCTGCAATAGTGTCACCTCGACTCTTATGAATTCAATGCATGATATGCAATCTATCTAGGTCCAGAAACGCCTAAACCGTGCTCTGATACCAATAAATGTAACACCCCTCACCCGACTACAGTATAGCCGAGCAAAGTGTGCTACATTCGGTGCCGGAGCACCCTATCTTATCTTACTTTATTCCTTTCATAATTTGATCTCATTATATTTTAATATTAATTATTTTTCGACGGAGAAACCAGCGGAGTTTCCCCTATTTTATTACCAGTTGACGTATTTTACTATTTACCTGTTTGAAAATTTCAATAATATTTTACAAATAAAATCTCATCAATTATTTTCATAACCATCTCATTCATATATCTCAATTTCATATTCATTTCCATGCATTATCTATATATTTCAAATCTGTCTTCGAATCCATACAATCTCATTCATGCTCAAATCACATAAGTAAAATTTTCAAATTTCTTTAATTTACATAATTTCATAATTTACATGATATATAAATTAATTACATATGAAAAAGCTAATTTATATTACAATATAAGAAATAATTAACATACACAAAATACATGATATGCTTAATGTGAGCCCTATCTACATGCATTGCTGAGGAGGTGACAACCTTTGACACTCTGCAGATCTAAACTCTCAAAATTTGCAGATCTAAACTCTCAAAAAATAGTTTAAATATTTTTCCGGACGTTCTAGCTGTCCGACCGATCACGAGCGATGGTATGAGTTGCTACTGAGGGAGGGTGTTACAATATCAGTTACACTTGCTGCCCACAATTTAACCTTAGCATATTTCATTAATAACTACATGTTCACACACAAATTCATGCTATTAGGGGCTGCAAAATATGGCAGTTTGCTCAAGGCATCAAAGTTCCATTTCACACCCTTAATTCAAACACTACATGCATATACTTAGATACAAACTTACTACAACTTTCATTTAAATTAATCAACCTTCATTTCCATTCATTAGAAGTAAAAATAACTCAAGCTCAACAAAGGTTCATGGCTGCCAAAAATGGACAAGTCCATTTCTCACTATTTCTTTCATTTCTCTTCACCAAAATACTCACCTCAACCTAAACACAAGGTTTACTAAAGCAAGGGAGAGGTTTTGGACACTTACCACTTTTGAAGCTTATCAAAACTTCACCACATCTTGCTTTTCTTGTTGCCAATATCTTCCCCAAGGTGAGTAGGCAAGCTTTAATGAAGGAAAGAATTGGAAAGGATGGCTTGATCATGCACCCATGGAGGTTGCATGTGGGGTGGCCATGGTGATTTCCATGGTGGAATTCATTTCGGCAAAGTAAAATGGGATGATGAAGAAGATGATGGTGAGTGCTATCTGTTGTCCCAAGGCTGTGATAAGGGTCCCAATATCCAAATAGATTTTAATGTTAATTATTCAAAGTTTCATAAATTGGATTTTATCCCCCATTTCTTTCACTATTCTTATAATATATCACAATTTAATTTTTCATGACATTTTCTAAGTGTAATATCATTTATTTTTAATGGAGATTGAGGTCAAAAGGCAACATTATGTGTCAAATGACCAAAATACCCCACTTCGGGTCATATTCCTGATTTTTCGGTAACACCAATTTTTGTCTGTTTCTCGATTTTTCATTTTTCTTTGTACTAATCTATTAATTTTTCTTTGATATTTTTAGTGTCATTTACATTTCAATAAACCTTTATTTATGTCTCAAAATTAAATTCAGAGGGTTCCTCTCAGTCCTGGAGTCGGCAACGGCCTTCCCAGTGCAGTCACCCATCGCTGCGGTGCCGGCTCGTTTAACTTAGCATCATTTTCTCTCTTTCATTTTTGTTTGATTTTTCTTGTATTTTGTTTTTATTTATTTCATCATTATATGTCTGTTCACTATCACCGAAGTGTAGTTCTAGACATCCTGACTTGCCTGGACTGTTATTTGACTACTGGAGCAATAGAACGTACAGAACACGTATAGGGAGGATGTTACAAGAAGTGTTTTTCACAGGTTTCAAAGAACTGTTTTATCCATTTTTAGTCGGCACTCTGCCGGATTTTCTATAAAATTTGTGAAACCTCAAATAAATTATAATTTCAATAAATGACTTAAATGAAATGTATTGTACTTCATAACTATGATAAAAATAAATTAAAGAAGAATAAAAAATGATTTAGAAAAAATAATAAAAAAATAGGGTGTTCCGGTACACTATGTGACATATCTTACTCGGCTATACTATAGACGGGTAAGGGTTGTCACATAATGAATGAATAAATGAACCATATTAATATATGAATGAGACATTAATTCTCATTATTGTTAAAAAGAAAAGTACTTTGAGTACAGTGATATAAAAGGATAATTATGTGAATTGTGATCATATATATGATCAAATGAATGTATACATTATAATTGAAAATTATTATGAAATAATGAAGTTATAAAATACAATATATTAATATTTAATGATATTATGTGCCCTTGTATTGCCTAGAAATGTGTGTCAGATTGGATAGATTGGCATGCTAATAGGATATTGTTTTAGCAGTATTGCAAAAGGCTTTATGTCTGTATTTATGGCTTTATGCCAGCATTCATGGCTTTATGCCCACACTCATGGCTTAATGCCCGATTATGTGTTATCATGGCTTTTTAGCCATACTAACTGCATACGTGGTTGACGTTCTGTGTCCCATGGTATGACGGCCCGAGGCACCACGATGTCCAGTGCCAACGACTCATTATCCAGTTTAGTCAGCCTGTCATAGGTTACTTGGACAGTCTAATTTATTAAAATAAGTTATGAATATTAGCAATTAAAAATGCTAGAAAGTAAATAAATGAGAAGAAGTTCTGAAATAAATTAGATTAGCTCCAAAAATTTGTTCCTTAGAATGATTTAAAGTAAATTAAACTAGTTTTAAAAATTTTAAATATTATGAAATGATTGTAAACAACTTAGAAAGTATTAAGGAAGTGATAAAAAGACTAGTAGAAGAATTATGACTTAAATAATATTACAAATGTGACTTTCATAAGAATATAAGTATAAGTATAAATATTTAGATTTATTTGTATATTATATAAATGATTATTGTACACTTATGAAAGAAGCGATTCTAGAGAGCAACATAAATGACGAAAGATATATTGTATGGAAAATTTCATACGAACCATTAAAATTCTTGAGTATAGAAAATATGCTCCAATTATTTTTCCTTATTATATTATTTCCTTGTTATATTATTACACCACTAAGCAGCAATGCTTAGCGCGATGGATTTGTTTCCTCCACAGGTATTGAAGTTAAAGCCCAGCGAATACCAAACAGAGATTTTGGAGTTCTAATCTGCAGAGTGTTCAAAGTTGTACATTATAATTAGTTATTATTTATAATGTAAATTATGAATTGTATGTTGAAATATAGATTATGGAACTATAATTAATTTGTAAATCATGTAAATTATGAATTTATGTAATCAGTCTGTAAATCATGTAAATTAATGAAACTTGAGAACTTATATATATAAATTGTGCATGAATGGAAATGCATGGAAATGAATATGAAATTGAGATATATGAATGAGATGTGAATAGTGAGAATAATTGATGAGATTTTTTTTATTGTAAAATATTATTGAAAATTTCAAGCAGGTGAATAGTAAAATACATCAACTGATGATAAAATAGAGGAAACTCCAATGGTTTCTCCATAGAAAAATAATTAATATTAAATTAAACGAATTTAAAATTACTAAAATAATAAAGTAAGATAATATAGGGTGCTCCGGCACTAAATGTAGCACGCTTTGCTCGGCTACACTGTAGTCAGGTGAGGGGTGTTACATCTGGTGACCTAAGTACATCCCAAAGGTACCAAACACAGCTATAGTGCATCAAAAGGTTAGTGCTCATGTTCTTGATTTAATCTAGGGTTCTAATGAATTAATCTGTTAATTCTAAAATCTTAAATGGCAAATGTAGATCCAAAAACATATTAAAAGTGTTTTAATATGTTGTTTCACATTGAAATCAAATAGGTAAATAATAAATCTTGCATGATGCATGAGACCCTAGAAGAAAATTTTTGAATTCAATGTTCTAAACTAATATTTTTCATGCTTCTGCTCCTTCATTTTGGCTGAAGGAGAATGCCTTTTTGGGACATATTGTATCAGCGGAGGGTATCAAGGTGGATCCTAACAAGGTAGAAGCTATTCTTAATTGGAAGTCACCCATAAATGTTACAAAAGTTCAGAGTTTCCTTGGTTTGGTCGGTTATTACCATAGATTTGTGAAGGGATTCTCTATGTTAGCATCTCCACTAACTAAGTTGCTTCGAAAAGATGTGAAATTTCAATGGACTAACTAGTGTTAGAAGAGTTTTAATGAGCTAAAACGATGTTTGACAGAAGCTCTCGTCTTAACTTTACCTACACCAAGTAAAGAATACACCATATACAGTGATGCTTCTCACAATGGTTTAGCCTATGTGTTGATGCAAGATAGAAACGTCATTGCCTATGCTTCACTCCAGCTTAAGCTATATGAGAGGAACTATCCTACATATGACTTGGAGCTAGTAGCAATAGTCTTTACCTTGAAAATTTGGAGACACTACCTGTATGGGGAGAAATGCTATATATACATAGATCATAAAAGTTTGAAGTATTTGAGCACACAGAAGGAGTTGAATTTGAGGTAAAGGAGATGGCTGGAGTTGATAAAAGATTATGATTGCTTGATAGACTACTAGCCCAGGAAAGCTAATGTGATAGCTAATGCCTTAAGTTGCAAGACCATGGCTAGTTTGAGAGTTTCACCTTTGTCCATGGTGCATGACTTGAGGGCATTACATGCAAATTTGGAGATAGATGATGAGGGATAGATGGTAGTTACCTTGCTAGTGAAGCCAATATTGAGTGAACTGATTAGAACAACAGCTCAGAACGATGACAAGTACTTAAAATTAGTAGAAGAGGCTCGGGATGGAAAGAATCCAAAATTTTCAGTGAATGATGAGGGCCTGTTACTATATCAGGGCAGAATGTGCATTCTTGATGATGTTGAATTGAGGTAAATCATTTTGAAAGAAGCACATGACTCACCATTTGCTATGCACCCTAGTGGAACCAAAATGTATAGAACTATTAAAGAGCACTACTGGTGGATGAGAATGAAGAAAGATATTGTAGAATATGTAGCTAAATGCCTAACTTGTTAGCAAATGAAGGCAGAACACTAAGTACCAGTAGGGTTACTACAGCCATTGCCGATTCCCTAGTGGAAATGGGAACGAATCACTATGGAATTTGTGATGGGACTTCCTCGCACACAGAAGAATCATGATGCAGTTTGGGTCATTGTGGATAGATTGACTAAGTGTGCACATTTTCTGCTAGTGTGGATGGACTGTAGTTTAGAAAGATTGGCTAAACTGTATATTGATGAAGTGGTGAGGTTACATGGAGTACCGGTATCTATAGTATCTGACAGAGTTCTAAGATTCACTTCTAGATTTTGGGATAGTCTTTAAAAAGCCTTAGGTACTAGATTAAATTTCAGCATAGTATTCCATCCACAGACAGAATGCCAGTCTGTGAGAATCATCCAAATTTTACAGGACATGCTTTGGGCTTGTGTGATTGAGTTTGAAGGAAGTTGGGATACACAATTACCTTTGATTGAATTTGCTTAAAATAATAGCTATCAGTCAAGCATTGGGATGCCTCCATATGAAGCCCTATATGGTAGAAAAATGTTGAACTCCCTTGTGTTAGGAAGAAGTGAGCGAGAGAAAGTTGATTGGACCCAAAATTGTGCAGCAGACTAAAGAGAAGATTAAGCTTATTAGAGAAAGACTCAAGGATGCATCAGATTGTCAAAAGTCCTATATAGATTTGAAAAGAAGAGATATTGAGTATTTTGTGGGTGACAAGGTGCTCCTAAAGGTTTCCCCATGGAAGAAGATTATGAGATTTGGTAGAAAGGGGAAACTAAGTCCTCACTTCATTAGGCTATATGATTTTTTTGAAAAGAGTGGGTCAGTTAGTATACAGACTTGCCTTACCTCTAGAGTTGGAGAAGATCCATAATGTCTTCCATGTCTCCATGTTAAGGAGGTATAGATCAGGCCCATCTCATATTTTGCCAGTGGAATGTAACGCCCTCACTTTAGATAGTCCATACATTTTACTGTTTCGATGACTAATGTCTGTCTGAACTGCTAGAATTTCTGAAACTATATTCAAATGAGATTAAGGAGTCATAAATAACCCAAATAATGGTAAGAAAAATCAAGGAAAAATTTTAGAAATAAAATGCAATAAGGTTAAATGAGTCAAAGCTACAACAATGGGTAACCCTAACGGGAAGCTACTGTGAAGACAGTTAGCAACCCTAGACCTATGGAAAACCCTGTGAAATAATTTTTGGGACTCCATGGAAGGATTATTGAGGTTTTGATGATAATAGATTGTTAAGAAAACACAAGGAAAATTAAATGAATCAATACAGACAATTTTAGCTCATTAAGCTAAATAAAGGGCATTTTGGTCATTTCACCTCCATAGATGATTTTTTACCAACTTGTCCATTTGGTAAATGAGTTATATGATATAAAATGTGAATTAATATTGATAAAAAATTAATTAAAAATGAGTAAAGAAAAGAAAAAAAAATGAAATAAAAATCAAATTATGACATATGCATGATGCACAAATTGTCACACTCTACCCCTCTGTAAGGCATAACATGATCTCGTAGTATACCTAATGAATTACCAACTTCGTCTACTGATAACCCATTAAATACACTACAAGGGATTTTAAACTTTTTCTTACTTCTTTTTAGAGTGGTGAGCACTATTTATAAGTGTTAAAAAAATTTTTTGAACTGAAGTGAAACAGCTAACACATTTGAAGAATTAATAATTTCTGTAAGAATTTTGGTAGAGTGCCACCTGTATTTTTAATAAAACTGTTCTTCAAAAACCTGTAAAAAAGCACTTCAATTATTTTTGTTAATCCCAAACTCCAATATCCAATCAACACAATATGTTTCTCAACATTTGCCAACTCAAATCCATAATAATTTTTCAATGTTTTCAAAAGCTGAGACAAAAGAAATATATCACAATATTTACAAGCTAAAATAATTTACAAATTTAGTTTACAACTTTAATGTACAATTTTAAAGTTCAATTTTAATTTATAACTGCTCAAAATCAAGAACAATATATACATACCATGAACATACATTATAATATAAAATGCAAAATATGGTATACTCAATATACCCAATGAACTCTCAATGAAGCACTAGCAGCCTAGTCTGCTGCCCTGTCAGTCTGTCTACCTGCAACAGCAATGAAAAGCCATCACTGAGCCAATGTCTCAGTGGTGCACAACATTAACAAAACACAACTTTAAAACATAAATCATAAGTCATATAAATAGCAGATACTTAAAACCATAGTTAAATTCAAAGACAGTGAATGTCATAAAGAAAATAAACTCCAGTTCACAACATCACAATAAATATCAATAAATGACACACACAGCTTAATCATGTTCCAAAGTCCAATTCATCCCAAGAGCCGATGGCTAATGAGGAATAACATAGCTAGCTAGCAATAATATGAGTACTCATTCTATTCGTCCTCAACAGGCACACACCTCAACACTTCAGCCAGAGAGGGAATTCAAAGTCAATTCATCCCACTAGACAAGCTAGCAAGGAATTCAATCAATATACATGATAGCTATGGTTTTAAACCATTTACAATGTTTTTCAAGCAATAAGTATCTATCAAATATCATTAAGACTATTTTTCACAATTTAAACAATAATAGACAATTTGTCATAATTCATTTCAATTGAAAATTCAAAAGAAGTAACTATTGTGCACAAACCTCTGAAGTGTAACCTCTTGGCCCTGACTCAGTATTTCCTTCCCCTTCCCTAAGTCTTTGCTAACTGAAACACACAATTTGAAGTGTTTCAGTACTCATTTAAACCGTCTTTAACAATAAGGCTTAATAATTAATTTATTGATTTCTATTATTTCCTTAGTCAACCTAAAATGTTGACCCTCGATGCACTCTAAGTGGATTAGGTTTAATGTTACCAATATATCATATTTTATAGCCTTTTAGTGTTGGTATATGTTACCAATTTCATTTCCAAGTATACTGTATTTTATTGCAATTTGTCGGATTTTAGTTTGCTAATTTGACCTAATCGGATGACCTAGTTCCCTCAGTTTTCGGGTTTCGGTCCAAAACTACAAACTTGTAGGTCTATGTCTTATTGCACGTGGGGCAAAATATCAGGTCATTCTGAGTTGTGTAAACTAAGTTATGGTCAATTTACCAATGCTTGACAGAATGTACCAAAATGGTAACTTTAGGTCACTTTTGGTTCGGCTAGTTTTTGGACCTGAACTTGTGCAAGCTATTTAGCTTGGTTCTGGCCATTTCTGGGCTTTGGTGCCTTCATAAGAATTGTATATATATGTCTAAACTATTCATGGTAAAATTTTCAAGTTAATTGGACCTATTTTGAGTGAGTTATGGCCAAAACACCAACTGCTGCCCCAAATAGTCAATTTTCAGGCTTTCAATTCACTAATTTGGATTTGCTCATTTTTCAAGTCACCTTCTAGGCAGAATTTTGGTAAGCTTCCTTCATAAAAGTTGGCACATTTTGTGCCTAGTTTCACCTTCAATTGGTCTCATACCAATTGGAGCCACACACTTAAGGTTCTAAACCAAAACATACACTACCCTATTACAATTTGTTCATCCTTTACCAATTACACATCCTATGCTTACCAAGTTCACTCTTCCATGCCAATTCTGATTTGAACCATAACATTAACACATTTAGCAACACATTTTTGGTCATTTTGGCAGCTTGTAACCACTCTCAACATACACATTATAACTTAGAATTTTTCCAAGTCTAACTACAATAATTAACCACATGACATACCTCATTTACATACCTAATCCCAATTGATCAAAATCAATAATACACTTTCATTAACTCATTAATCAATATTGATACACATGAAATAATGCTCTCGTAAGTACATCAAAGCTGCCCAATTTGTACATATTCACCAAACCTCGATATTCATTTTACAACCCTACTTCAAAGTCCATTTCAAGCATACACATGACAATTAAGCTCTAGTACATGTAAGCTGTCACACCCTATTCCTCTTAAGATGTAACATGTTCCCGTAGTACACCTAATGAATTACCGTACTTCACCTACCGGTAACCCATTAAACATACTACAAGGGATTTTAAAACAATTTTCTTTCATTTTGGAATTGGTGGGTAAAATTTTTTTCAAATTTTAAAAACCTTCATTTAGAGTCCAAACATAAATCAAATTTTTGGATATTTAAAATCTCCGCAATTTTTTACAAAAATTTTGGCAGAGTGCCATCTGTATTTTGAGAAAACAGTTCTTCAAAACCTGAAAATAAAAACACTCCCAATATATTTCTCAATCACAACTTCATTTTCAACCACCAAACTTCAAATCAACAACAATGGCAACATTTCAACTCAAAATCCAAATTTCAAATCAAGAATTAATATCTCAAAACATTTCCTAACTCATGCACATTGCATTTTAAATCATTAATTTACAATCATAAGTTAATTTACAGGTGCAAAATCTCAAAAATAATATTATTACAATTTTATCTGTATAACTGCTCAAATTACAGAGATACATATGCATACTATCATATTTACATCAAACTAAACTACCAGGGTATAGACAAATACCCGTACAAAAATTCTTCAATTGTGGTCCTCTCTAACTATAGCATCTCGCTCTGCTGCTATGTCCTTTTCTCTATCTGCGACAGCAAGTTAAAGCTATCGCTGAGTATATAAATACTCAGTGGTGCACAATAAAGCATAAAATGCATAATATAAAACATTTATGAACAAATCATTATTCAAAAATCTCATAATCGCGTTTCACAATTTTTTTTTTTCTCAAATCACATTTATAACAAATCATAATTTTCAAAACTTAATATAGCACAACTTGATCAAATAATTTAATAAACACAATGTTGCCAAACAATAACAAAACTTAGGCCATGACACAAAATTTCAAATATGCCGTGTGTACATCACTACAAGGCAAACACCCCCACTAATCTAAATCAATGAGGGAGGTGGCTAGCTAGCTAATGAGTACTCATCCACACTCACCCCTCAGACTGGGAAGCCAGAGAGGGAGGAAACTGATCAAATATCATACTCACCCCACAAGTGGAGGAGGAACATATTAATATTGTCATGCCAAGTGTGAACTAAAACAATTTAAATCAAGTTATTCAAATATTTTATACAATTCACAAATCATATTTCACTCTAAACTTTTCATTTACAAATTAGGCAACACACTATTTTTCAAACAAGATTTTCAAAGCCATAACTAAATTCAAAACCATATTGTTCAAATATTTCATACAAATCAATAAATAATTTTCATTTCAAATTTTCATTGTAAAATAGGCAACACAACATTCTCGAAATTCATAATGAACAAAAACATTCACAATGTATAACAAATCAATTTCCATTATGAAAACTATAATTTTAAAATTTTTTGTGCACAAACACAATCAATTTTCAAAATCAAATTTCGATTAACAAGTGGCAACGCCATAGTTCTCAAAACCCATAATTAACACAATGCATACAAATCAAGTTTTCAGTGAAAAAACAATAATTTAAAGTTATTGTGCACAAACCTGGACTTAATCGCCTCTAGGCCTTACGTGTCTTTTTCAGCTGAAACACAAAATTTATAGTGTTTCAGTACCTTATTTCACAGTAAATCCAATAATTAATTCACAAATACTTAATTCTAGCCCAAATATGCTTAAACTAATATTCTTGGAAATTTTCATTTTAGAGTTACTATTTATGGTACTATTCAAGTCAATTTATTGACTTTCTAAGGCTTAATAGGTATGGAAACTCCACCTTCACCCACATACCACATTTTGGTTACCAAACTTGTTGGTTTTGGTCATTTTCTCAAATTCTAAGTCTTTTAGGCAAATTTGCAATTTTTCAGTTTTTGTGTCCTAAGTTGCACTGTTCCATTGGTCACCTTACTGTTAGAATTTGGCAAAACTTTCTGCATAGGAAATGTTCCCTATTGTCTAAAGTTTATTCTCCTTTTTGAATCACTCCAATTGGAGTTTTGTAGCTCAAGTTATAGCCATTTGAACCATGGCTGCCGGATTGGACTCAACCCAGAATTTTGGGCAATTTTTGATTATGGCAGTTTTGGGTCACCAATTTTGGGTGGCCAAACGACTTGATTAATGGCATAATTTGGGTTTGTGTTCTTCATGAAAGTTTTAGGTCTATATCTCATCTAACCACTGGTAAAAGTTCAGGTCATTTTGACTTGCCTAGCTCAAGTTATGACCAAATGAATAAACACTGTTCATTTGGTCAGTTTGTACAGGGATAGACTGTGATTTTCTAAGTTTGGTCAATTTGTTCACTAGGTTTTGGTCACTTTTTGGGTATGCTTCCTAGATGAAAATTGTGTCATTTAGTGTCTATTTTCATTCCCAATTGGTCTCATACCAATTGGACTTGTAAAATTTCATTTTTGGTCCTTCAAAGTTGACTTGGTCATGTTGCTCCAAATTTGGCCTTAACTCCAACCATTCCAACACACTTTATTTGGTCACAAATGACCATTTCTCATTTCACATTAGGTCAAAGACATCATTTAAAAGTTTCTCACATTTTTGGTCTCTAAACCCTAAGTCCAAAACCCTAATTTTTCTAATCATCACAATTCATGCAATCTAAGTATACAAATCACATATACAACATCAATTCACCAAGATTTTATGTTTAACCTAACTAAACACCATCAAAATTCTAGGGTTCCATGGCTGCCAAATTTTCTCTTCCCTTATTTAAACATGGTTTTCTTTATTTCTAATGTAAATTCATCACATTTAAACTTAAATTCATGAATTCAATAAGAATTTAAACTTGAAGTTGCACTTACCTCAATTTGTAGATTCCCTAGTTCTTCAATTCTCCAAATTTTCTCTTCCTTCTTGCTCCTATAGCTCTATAACATACTCCACTATGTGGTTTACCACAAGTCTCACAAATTCGATTCGATAGCGTATTTCTGCGTCTCTGTTGAGTTTGCTAATTAGATTGGGATGGTTTCTATCAAGAAGATATACCTTTACCCGATTTGCGTGAGCTAGATCCTCCAAAATGTTTTCTTTTCCTAGAGCCACTCTCAGTAGCTTGACTAGTAACCTTTTCAGTTTTCTCTTTCTCTTGCATACTCCTTTTCACTGCCCATTCTGATTCTATCCTTTCCAGTTCCAAGGCTTGTGAAATCAATTTAGAAAAATTCTGGTGTCGGAACCCTACCAGTTGCATTCTCATGCTAGGCCTCAACCCAGCCTCAAACCTTTTACATCGGTCTCTGGGGGTGGAGACTAAGCTTCCAGAATAATGGCTTAGCCTTTAAAAGTCCCGCTCATACTCTGCTACAGTTCTATCCCCTTGCTTCAACCTTAAAAACTCTTGCAGCTTCATGTCTACATGAGTATCGGGGACCCACTTTTGCCAAAATTCCCTTAAAAGGTCTACCCATGTGAGGACTGGTGGCTCTACCAGACTGTAGGGGATGGTCTTCCACCACTCATATGCATCCCCTTAGAGAAGTGATACTGAATATTCGAACTTCAACTCTTCAGCACACTGTAGTTTTCTGAAAATCTGTTCCATCCTCTCTAACCACTATTCTGCTTCCAGTGGATCCACTGTTCCTTTGAATTCTGTAGCCCCAAATTTCACTAATTTCTCATATTGCCGAGCCGGAGGCTGTGGTTGTGCTACAGGTGCTTGTGTCTGTGCTTGAGGTGGTACATTTCTCGCCATTTGATGAAAGAATGCAACCATCTACTGTGCAAACTGAGCAGGGAACTGCGGTGCTTGAGGAGGAGCTGGAGTGGCTGACCCACTCACATTCTGGAGTGCTGGGGCTTCTCTTTGGGCCTCAGCTTCGACAGATTTCTCTATGGAATGATCTTCCTCTTCCATTCCATTTTCCAGAAATTTTTTACTCTCTGATAACAAACACAAGGAGGTTAACCTCCGTTAGTGCATATTCATGATGTAAATATGTCATATATATCAAACATTTGAGCAGTTATATTTACCAATAAAATATTTCAAATTCACAGTTCAAAATTTATTTTAAAACCATGCTCTGATACCAATTGTAATGATCAGACTCCAACCACTAGAGGAATTGTCCGCTTTGGCCATAAGCCTCACGGTTTTGTCCCATAGGTGGAATGGAGAACTTCCCAGGAGGTCACCCATCCTAGGATTTCTCTCAAGTGAGCACGTTTAACCCTATAGTTCTTCTAACTCTCTAGGCCATTCCACCAAAAGGCGCCTATCCCTTAGGCAAATCCCACATCAGCAAAGCACGGAGATGGTCTTGGGTTCAAAAAGTAATCATATATAAAATGGGGGAACTAATTACTAGATGCGCCTTTTGGTGGAATGGCCTGGAGAGTTGGAAGAACTCCAAGGTTAAACATGCTCGCTTGAGAGAAATCCTAGGATGGGTGACCTACTGGGAAGTTCTCCATTCCACCTATGGGACAAAACCGTGAGGCTTATGGCCAAAGCGGACAATTCCTCTAGTGGTTGCAGTTCGATCATTACAATTGGTATCAGAGCCACTCGCGTGTCCTCTTGGGCGATGGTGAGGCAAACCTCAGCGAGGACGCTGAGTCCCGAAAGGGGGGGGAGAAAGGTCCCTTAGGCAAATTCCACATCGGCAAAGCACGAAGATGGTCTTGGGTTCAAAAAGTAATGATATATAAAATGGGGGAACTAATCACTAGAGGCGCCTTTTGGTGGAATAGCCTGGAGAGTTGGAAGAACTCTAAGGTTAAACGTGCTCGCTTGAGAGAAATCCTAGGATGGGTGACCTCTTGGGAAGTTCTCCATTCCACCTATGGGACAAAACCGTAAGGCTTATGGCCAAAGCAAACAATTCCTCTAGTGGTTGGAGTCCGATCGTTACATAAGCCCTCCAATCAACCTCACTAATCACCATATACATGAAAGAACAAATCATATTCCTATGGAGTTTAAGGCTGCCAAAATTGAACACATTAATTTCTCATCAAATCCTTCAATTTTCTCAACCAATCAATTCACGATAACCTTAATTCAAAGTTTAATTAAACAGGAAAGAGAAAATGAACACTTACCTTAACTTAAGCTTGACAAAACCTTGAAATTTTCTATCCTTTTTGTTGCCTATATGTTTCCCAAGATGTGTAGGCAAAATTTAGTGAAGGAAAATGCAAGGATCATAGCTTGAAGATGGAAGAGTGGAGCTTGCATGGTTGGCCATCCATGGAGGATTTGAGAGCATTTCCATTTTGGCAAAGTGAGTGAGGTTGAAGAAAATGAGTGAAATGGCTGTTATTTTGTCCTCACATGCCTTATATAGCTCCACTAACCCTCCACTAACCTTAGTTTAAACATTATAACAATTAAAGTTTAATTAATTCTAATTACACCCTCATTTTTCTCTATTTATATTGTGCCACTATTTTAATTTTTCATGACATTTTCCAAGTGTAATATCATTTATTTTTAATGGACATTTAAGTCAAAAGGCACAATGCCCTTGTTCGGGTTGCATTCCCGATTTTTCGGTAACACCGAGTTTTATCGTTTTCTTGATTTCTCGTTTTTCTTTGTACTAATTAATTAATTTTCTTTGATATTTCTAATGATATTTATACTTCAATAGACGTTTATTTAAGTCCTAAAAATATTTTCCAGTGTTCCCCGCGGTCCAGGGCTAGTCAACGATCCACGCTGCAACTTCCCGGTGCAGTCACCCATCGCTAGGGTTCTCGGCTCGTTTAACTTGGTTACATTTCTTTGCTATTATTTTTCCTTTGTTTTTCTTGTATTTTCTTTTCTTGTATTTAATTATTTTATGTCTTTTCACCAATATTTAAGTGTAGTTCTAGGCATCCTAGCTGTCTGGACAACACTGGTCATCGGAACAGTAGAACGCACTACCGAACATAGGGGTGTTACAATTCTCCCCCCCTTAAAATAAATTTCGTCTCGAAATTTTACTTGGCATCAGTTTCTAAACAGCTGGTGCTGTCTCCTCATGTCCTCTTCACGTTCCCAAGTAGCTTCTTGGCCTGAATGATGGTTCCACAACACTTTAACCAGGTGTATCTGTTTATTCCTTAGCTGCTTCACCTCATATGCTAGAATTTCTATGGGTTATTCCTCATATGAGAGGTCTGGCTTTGCTTCAATCTCTTCAACTGATAGAACATGAGATGGGTCAGATCTATACCTCTTTAACATGGACACATGGAAGACACTGTGTATCCTTTCTAGCTCTGGAGGTAATGCCAACCGATATGCCAAAGGACCCACTCTTTCCAGAATCTCATATGATCCGATGAAATGAGGACTCAGTTTCCCCTTTTTGCCAAATCTCATAATCCTCTTCCAAGGAGAAACTTTGAGGAATACCTTATCACCCACTGTATATTCAAAATCTCTTCTCTTCAAATCAACATAGGACTTCTGACGGTCGGACGCAGCCTTGAGTCAATATTTGATCAATCTGATCTTTTCCTCTGTCTGCTTAACAATTTCTGGCCCAATCATCTTCCTTCCACCTACTTCATCCCAACATAGGGGAGTTCTGCACTTCTTGCCATACAAAGCTTCATATGGAGGCATCCCAATGCTTGATTGGTAGCTGTTGTTATAAGCAAACTCAATCAAAGGCAAGTGTGTATCCCAACTATCTTCAAACCCAATCACACAAGCTCGTAGCATATCCTCCAATATCTAAATTATCCTCTCAGACTGGCCATCTGTCTACGGGTGGAATGCTGTACTAAAGTTCAATCTAGTTCCTAGGGCTCTCTGAAGACTACCCCAGAATCTAAAAGTGAACCTAGGATCTCTGTCAGATACAATCGATACTGGCACTCCATGCATTCTTATAATCTCATTTATGTACAATATGGCCAATCTCTCTAGGCTATAATCCATCCAAACTGGCAAAAAGTGAGCAGACTTGGTTAATCTATCAGCTATAACCCGTACTGCATCATGACTATTCTATGTCCTCGAAAGTCCATCACAAAATCCATAGTTATCTGTTCCCATTTCCACTATAGTACTGGCAATGGATGTAACAAACCTGCTAGTACTTAATGTTCTGCCTTCACTTGCTGACAAGTTAGGCATTTGGAAACAAATTTAGCTATATCCCTCTTTATACCCATCCACCAGTAATGTTCTTTCAGCCCTCTGTACATTTTAGTTCCACCAGGGTGCAGAGCAAAAGGAGACTCTTGTGTTTCCTTCATAATGATCTGTCTCAATTCCACATCATTAGGAATGCACATTCTACTCTGATGTAGTAGTAAACCATCATCTCTCACAGAGAATTCAGGTTTCTTGCCCTGCTGGACTTCTTTCAGTAGCTTCTTATATTTATCATCACTCTAAGCAGCCATTCTGATCTGATCAATCAACACTGGCTGTACATGCCATGCAACTACTGTCTGTCCCTCATCATCAATCTCCAAACTGGCATGCTGTGCTTTCAACTCATGTACCATGGACAAAGGAGAACATCTGAGACTTGCCATAGTCTTGCGATTTAGGGCGTCAGCCACCACATTTGCTTTCCCTGGCTGATAGTCTATTAAGCAATCATAGTCTTTAATCAGTTCTAACCATCTCCTTTGCCTCAAATTCAATTCCTTATGGGTACCTAAGTACTTCAAGCTCTTGTGATCTGTGTAAATGTAGCATTTCCCTCCATACAAATAGTGTATCCAGATCTTCAGAGCAAAAACAATAGTTGCTAGCTCCAAATCATGTGTTGGGTAGTTCCTTTCATGCGGTTTTAGCTGGCGTGATGCATAAGCAATGACATTTCGATCTTGCATTAGTACACAGCCTAACCCATTGTGAGAAGTATCACTATAAACTGTGTATTCTTTACTCGGTGTAGGTAAAGTAAGGACTGGAGCTTCAGTCAAATACCTCTTCAACTCATCAAAACTCTGCTGGCATTTATCTGTCCACTGAAATTTTATATGTTTCCGAAGTAGCTTGGTCAGTGGAGAGGCTAACATAGAAAACCCTTTCACAAACTGGCGATAATATCCAGCTAAACCCAGAAAACTGTGAATTTTTGTGATATTCCTGGGTGGCTTCCAATTAAGGATAGCTTCTACCTTGCTAGAATCTACCTTCATCCCTTCAGATGACACAACATGTCCCAAGAAGGAGATTTCTTTCAGCCAAAATTCACATTTTGACAATTTGGCGTATAGCTGTTTCTCCCTTAAAGTCTGCAGTACAATCCGCAGATGTCTGTCATGCTCCTCTGCATTCCTCGAATATATCAAAATATCATCAATAAATACCACCACAAATTGGTCGACATATGGTCTGAAGATAGTGTTCATCAGATCCATAAAAGCAGCTGGAGCATTAGTTAACCTAAATGGTATTACCAGAAACTCATAGTGGCCATATCGAATTCTGAAAGCAGTCTTTAGAATACTCTGCTCTTGCACTTTCAACTGATAATAACCAGATCGCAAATCAATTTTGGAGAATACAGCTGCACCCTTCAACTGATCAAACAGATCATCAATGCGAGGCAATGGATATATGTTCTTTATTGTTACCTTATTCAACTGTTGGTAGTCAATACATAAGCAGAGGGTGCCATCTTTCTTCTTAACAAACAATAGTGGTGCTCCTCAAGGTGACACAGTAGGGCGAATGAAGCCCTTTTCAAGTAGTCCTTGCAACTATATCTTCAACTCCTTTAACTCTGCTGTTGCCATTCTGTATGGTGTTATGGAAATTGGATCTACACCACGCATAACATTAATTTCAAACTGCACCTTTCTTTCTAGAGGTAATCCTAGCTATTCATCAAGAAACACATCTGGAAAGTCATATACTGTAGGAATGTCCCTCAATGCTGGAATCCCCACTTGGGTGTCTACCACATGTGCCAAGTATACTTCACACCCCTTTCTAATCATTTTTCTTGCTAGTACAGCCGAAATTATGTTTGATGGCAATAGCTGCCTCTCCCCATGTATTACCACATCACTGTACTGAGGGAGACCAAAAGTGACTGTCTTCATGTAACACCCTCCCTGTAGCAACTCCGTACATTATACTATTTCGGTGACCAGTGTCAGTCCGGATAGTTAGAACGTCTGCAAAAATATTTAAACTAAAGTGAGGAACCATAATTAACTCAAATATTAATAAGAAAAATTTAAGAAAAATTTTAGAAATAAAATACAACCAAGTTAAATAAGCCGGTACCCTAACGATGGGTAACCTAGTGAGAAGTTGCGGTTCTCGCAACTAGGAACCCTAGACCCAGGGGAAAAATTATAAAATAATTTTTGGACTCCAGAGAAGGGTCATTGAGGTTCTTATGGCATTAGAATGCCAAGGAAATGCTTAGAAAAATTTTTCAATCGGTACAGACAGTTTTGGCCCGTTAAGCCAAACGGAGGGCATTTTGGTCATTTCGTCTTTAGAGATGATTTTTGGCTGACTTGTCCAGTTAGGCAAATAATTATTATGATCTAAAATATGAATAAATATTGCTAAAAATTAAATTGGAAATGAGTAGAGAAGAGAAGAAAAGAAAATGAAAGAAAATGCTAATTATGACATCATATCATGTCATTTAAATTTCCACCACCAATCACAATTTGTTAAACTCATTAAAAGAGATAAAAGAGACAAAAAATTGAAAAAATCAATCTGCTTCTTCAACCTTTGGGCAGCCAAAAACGTTGAGAGAGAGAGAGAGAGAAGAGGTTCCACCATTTTCAAGCTTAAAAGCTTAAATTTCCTCTCCATTTGTTCACCAAAATTGCCAAGTCCCTTCACAAAAATTTGATCTTTCACCTAGAAAAAGCTATTGGCAGCCAAAGAAGAAGAGATTAGGGAGGTTTAATCAAGGTTAAGTGAAGCTCAAAAAGGTTAGTGCACTAAACAATTTCTTTTCTTTCTTTAATCTTGTAAGCATGCTAAATCAAGTAGAAATTGTGTGAAATTAAAAGAAAAACTTGAGTAAATGAAATCTCTAAATTTTTCAGCCATGAGAAAGTTTAAGGATTGTTGGTTTTTGATGAAATTAAGTGGCTTAATTATGTTACTGATGAGTATAGATGATGGATAAAGTGATTTGGTATGAGTTTGGTGTGTGTATGCCATGAATTGGAAATTGGAGTTAGGTTTTGAGCATGAAATGGAGACTTTGATCATGTAATGATGAAAGTGAGTTTTAATGGTCAATTAGTGACCATTTGGTTATGTGTAAACAAGAAATGAGGTGGTTTGATTAGTGGGAATTGAAGTTGGTGTGGCTGCCCATGGTGACCTGCAGAATTGGACATGAGTCCAGCAGGATTGGGCAGCCATAACTTGAATTTTATAAGTTCAATTGGCATAAGGAAAATTGGACATGAAACTAGACACATAATGGCACAACTTTGGTGAAGAAACCATGCCCATAAAACCAAATCAAGTGGACCAAAAGCTTGCCCTAATCCAGGTGACCTGCAGTCTGTTTCTGCAGAATGACCAAATGAATAGTATTTGGTCATTTGGCCATAACTCAGTGTAGAATGGTCCAATTGACCTAAAATTTTAACAGCAATAAGTTGGGATATAGGCCAACAACTTTCATGAAGAAACCTAACCCAAATTATGACTAGAACCTATCCAACAAGTGAGTTGCACTCACTATTCACTACACTGTAGATATGGTCAGTCCAGAAAAATTTCAATCCGGCCAGTTGTGGTTTTTGGACCATAACTTGAGCTACAAAACTCCAAATGGAGTGATTCAAAAATGGAAATGCAACTAGACAAAATAAGGAACAACTTTCATGTTGATCAGTTTGCCAAATTCCCACTACAAAATTGACTAATGTAACAGTAAATACAAAGCATAAAAACTGAAAATTTTGCCCAACTAACATTAAGCTTAGAAATGGTATTGGCAACCAATACCAACAAATTTTGAATGCAAAATGTGGTATGTTAATGATATTAAAACCAATGTACCTATTGCCTATGCAAAAATCAACATTTTTGTTGATCAATGAATGGAATAGTAACACTAAAACGTAAATTCCAAAAATTGTGAAACTTAAAAGTGTGAAATGCCCTAGTATACCTAACAAGATTGGTTTGGATAGTTTGGCATGCCAATAGGGTTCAGTTAGCAGTACTGCACATGGCATTATGTCATTCTCTGATTTCATGGCTTTTAGCCATTCTAACATTATGTTGATACTTGGCCTTGTGCCTAATGTTATTACAGCTTATTAGCTGTTCTGTTGCACACCGGGAGATACATATGTGACCGATGGTGTGACGGCCCGAGGTACTTGATACCCAGTGCCAGTTTACCCGTTTATCCAGTCCAGTCATCCAGTATAGGTTACTTGGGCACCCAAAACTGAAAGTGAACAAATTTAATGAAATAATGAAAAGAACAAGTACATAATAAATAAGATTACCAATAATGATAAAAAAAAAATCGTCTGCATAAAACATCAAAACATGCACTGCATATTTACTTCCTGTTATTTCTTTTTATTTTATTATTGGCACCACTAAGCATTATTGCTTAGCGCGTTGCTTTTGCCACGTGTAGGTTCTGGAGATACTGACCAAGAGCCCAGTAGACCACAGACTGGGTGAGACCTCCTGCAGCTCTACATAGTGTCTGTGTCACCTCACCAACTTCAGTGCATTAGTAGGACACTAGGTTTCATTTTGGTATTTTGTAACTAACTTTCATTTTCTCTTGTGTAATTGAGACTTATGTAATGTATTTTGATGTTAATGTAAATAGTGGAAATTGTGTTTATGAATGGAAATTTGAGTATTTATTTATTGCTTATATATGAATACCATGAGAAATGGATGATTGAGAAATGGAAATGTTGTTGAAAAATATTGAGATTTTGATGATGAAATGGAGTTTGGGATTGGTTGAAAATTTTGGAAGTGTTTTTCACAGGTTCCGTGGAATTGTTTTCTTCATTTTTAGCCGACACTCTGCCGAATTTTTTAAAAAATTTGTAGAACCTCAAATAAATTATAATTTTAATAAATGACTGAAATGAATTATATTTCACAAATTGTACTCCATAACTATGAAAAAAATAAATTAGGAAGAATAAAAATTGATTGAATTAAAATAGGGTGTTTCGGTACACTGTGTGGCATATCTTGCTCGGCTACACTGTAGATGGGTGAGGGGTGTCACATTTAATGGTATCAGAGCACGGTTTAGGCGTTTCTGGGCCTAGATTGAGTCCATACCATGCATTGCATTTGTAAGAGTTGAGGTGACACTAATGCAGATCTGTTTGTCTTTGTTATTTTGAATAGGATATGGACCCCACATCTCAGAGGGCAGTTGAGGAGGAAGTGGAGAGTCATGCTCCACCTGCACCAACTGAGACTAGGGGTAAGGGAGAACCTGCTCTGCCAACTCCATCAAAGCCTGCTCAGCCTCCATAGGTCGTGTTCCAGCAAGTGGCCTAATTCTTCAAACAAATGGCTGGGGTAATGCCACCACCACCACTACCTCCACAATCAAAATCACACCTGGAAAGATTGAGAAAATTTGGAGCAGTGGACTTCTTTGGCAAGAGAGAAGATGATTCTATTGTAGCCGAAAATTAGTTAAACAGAACAAGCAGAGTTTTAAAACAACTCCACTGCACTCCAGAGCAAAACCTAGAAGCTGCCATATCTCTGTTATAAGATGATGCATATGAATGGTGGGATACGGTGTCTAGTGAAGTGCAACCAGAAGTAATAACTTGGGACTTCTTCCTCTCAAAATTTAAGAAGAAATATGTGAGTAGTGTATACCTGGAAGAGAGAAGAAGAGAGTTCATTAACCTGAGGCAGAGACAGCTAACAGTGGCCGAGTATGAAAAGGAATTTGTCAGATTGAGCCGCTACGGAAGGGAGATAGTCCCTAATGAAGCTGAAAGGTGTAAGAAATTTGAAGAGGGATTAAACGACAATATAAAGATCATGATCACTGCCTTGGGAATCATAGACTTCACCAAGTTAGTGGAAGCTGCAATAAAAGTTGAAAAAGTAAGAATAAGTTAGTAGACTAGAAGGGAGAGACAGCAGAAGAGGGGCTCGGGTCGGTCTAGCTCATCTCCTGCACCAGGAAAGAAGTTCAAAGGTCCACCTACACAGAGTTCAGGTCAACCACAAGGTCAGGGTTAGTCCTAGGGGTCCAGGCCACAGTTCACCCCTAGGAGAGGTCAGTCCACACCATCAGTGAGCAACTCTCCAGGGATGGGTTTCAGGGGACCAGCCCCAGCATCTTCTGCATGTCCACATTTCTTGAAGTGGCATAAGGGGGAGTGTTGGAGAGTGATTGGTGCATGCTTAAGGTGTGGGTCGACAGAGCATCAGCTGAGGAACTGTCTATGTAGAACTACTATAACTGCTCTAACACAAGCAGACAGACCTGCTCCTACACCACAAAGGGGTAGGAAATTTGGTAAATCTGAGGCAGTGGGACCATCAAAGAGGCCTGCCTCTGAGCCAGCAGAGAGGCCTAAGGGTAGACCACCTGCCAGAGCCTATGCCATGAGAGCTCAAGAGGAGCAAGATGCCCCAGACGTCATTAGGGGTACTTCTCCCTCTACAATACATCTGTGCATGCATTGGTGGATCCAGGATCCACTCATTCATACATCTGCATCAACCTACCCATAGAGAGGGGGATATTAGTAGGAGAGAGTGACTAAGACATTCTAGTCACTAATCTATTGGGCCACAGTACAGCGGTGAACAAAGTATACAAAGGTTGCCCGTTAAGGATTCAGGGGTATGAATTCTTGGCAGACCTGATTGAGTTGCCTTTCCATGAGTTTGACATGATTTTGGGAATGGACTGGTTATCACTTCATCAGGCAATAGTTGATTGTAAATTGAAGAGAATTTCTTTGAAAACTCCTGAGGGTAATGAGATTACAGTTGTGGGGGAAAGGACAGATTTCTTGTCCAATGTCATATCAGCCACAGTTGTAAGAAAACTGATGAGAAAAGGCTGTGAAGCCTACCTAGCACATGTGGTGGATACTAGGCAAGCTAAGCCAGATCTGTGTGACATACCCACAGTAAAAGACTTCCCAGATGTGTTCCCTGAAGAATTGCCTGGTTTGCCACCAGAAAGGGAAGTTGAATTTGCTATTAAGATACTGCCGGGTACAACACCAATCTCTATTGCTCCTTATAGAATAGCACCCACAGAATTGAAGGAACTAAAAATCCAGTTACAGGAGTTGCTGGATAAGGGGTTCATATGCACTAGTGTGTTACCATGGGGAGCTCCAGTGCTGTTTGTGAAAAAGAACGATGGGACTTTGAGGTTATGCATTGATTACCGACAGTTGAATAAAGTGACTGTGAAGAATAAGTATCCATTACCTAGAATTGATGATCTGTTTGATCAGTCGAAGGGAGCAGGAGTATTTTCCAAAATTGATCTCAGATCAGGGTATCATAAGTTGAGGGTGAAAGATGCAGATGTGCCAAAGGCTGCATTCAGGACTCGGTATGGGCATTATGAGCTTTTGGTGATGCCCTTTGGCCTAACAAATACACCAGCAGCATTCATGGACCTTATGAACCGTATCTTCCATCCATACCTAGATTAGTTCGTAGTGGTCTTTATTGATGATATTTTGGTGTATTCCAAGACCAGTGAAGAACATGATGAACATTTGAGGATTGTTTTACAAACCCTGAAAGAAAAGAAGCTGTATGCTAAGTTATCCAAGTGTGACTTCTGGTTGAATGAGATTGCATTCCTTGGACACATAGTGTCAGTTGATGGGATTAGGGTGGATCCCAAGAAAATAGAAGCAGTGATGGAATGGAAGCCTCCCAGAAATACAACTGAGGTCAGAAGCTTCTTGGGGCTAGCTGGGTATTACAGAAGATTTGTGAAGGGATTTTCCTTAATAGCTACTCCAATGACCAATTTGTTACACAAAAATGTCAGATTTGACTAGAATGACAAGTGTCAGACCAGTTTTGAGAAGTTGAAAGCTATGTTGATAGAGGCACCAGTGTTAACATAGCTAATGTCAGGAAAGGACTTTGTGGTCTACAGTAATGCCTCTCATAATGGGTTAGGGTGTGTATTAATGCAAGAGGGGAAGGTGGTCGCTTATGCTTCCAAGTAGCTAAGGCCATATGAACAGAATTACCCTACCCATGATCTAGAGCTTGTAGCAATTATCTTCGCACTGAAGATATGGAGGCACTACTTATATGGTGAAAAGTGCTACATTTACACAGACCACAAAAGTCTAAAATATTTGCCAACTCAGAAGGAGCATAACCTTAGACAAAGGAGATGGATTGAGTTCCTAAAGGACTATGATTGTGTAATTGACTACCATCCTGGGAAGGCAAATGTGGTTGCTGATGCTTTGAGCAGAAAATCCATCACAGCTTTGAGATCATTGAATGCCCATCTATCTTTGGTTCGAGATGGAGCTATTTTGGCTGAGTTGCAAGTGAGGCCAAACACATTCTGACAGATTTTAGATGGGCAGAAGGTAGATGAGAAGCTAAAGGCTATTATGAGAAAAATCCTAGAAGGGAAAGAAACTGACTATGAAGTGAAAACAGATGGGTGTCTGTACTATAAAGGAAGACTGTGTGTACCAGATGATGGGGAATCGAAGGCCAGTATTCTAAAAGAGGCACACACCAGTGTGTATGCTATGCACCCAGGAAGTACAAAAATGTATCATGAGCTGAAGCTTCAGTATTGGTGGCATGGTATGAAGAAGGACATAGCTGACTATGTGATTAAATGCTTGACATGTCGGCAAGTCAAGGCGGAACATCAAGTTCCATTGGGTTTGCTACAGCCTATACGCATACCTGAATGGAAATGGGATCGAGTCACCATGGATTTTGTAAGTGGTCTACCTCTCACCCAGAAGAAACATGATGCAGTATGGGTGATAGTAGATAGATTGACAAAGTCAGCACACTTTCTGCCAGTTAGGACTGACTACTCATTGGAGAAGTTAGCAGAATTATATATCAGTGAGATAGTTAGACTGCATGGAATTTCACTTTCCATCATATCTGATCGAGACCCAAGGTTTACATCAAGATTTTGGAAGAAGTTGCATAAATCCTTGGGCACACAATTCCACTTTAGTATAGCTTTTCATCCTCAGACGGATGGGCAATCAAAAAGAGTAATCCAGGTAAACAATTGAAACCAATTGAACTAATACAAATATTGAACTGAAATGATAATAATAACATGAAATATATGTCAGGTCCTTGAAGATATGATGAGGATTTGTGTCATTGGAGAGGGAAGTTGGGATAGATACCTCCCACTGGCAGAATTTGCATACAATATAGCTATCAAGCTAGCCTCCAAATGGCCCCGTATGAAGCACAGAATGGGAGAAAATGTAGAACTTTAGTGTGCTAGACTGAATTGGGCGAAGATAAACTGGTAGGGCCAGACCTAGTGAAACAGACTAAGGAGAAGGTAAAAGTAATCAAAGCCAATCTGAAGGTTGCCTCAGACAGATAGAAATCCTATGCCAACTTGAAGAGAAAAGAAATAGAATATGCGGTTGGCGATAAAGTGTTCCTCAAGGTGTCACCATGGAAGAAGGTACTAAGGTTTGGAAGAAAAGGTAAGTTAAGCCCTAGGTTCATTGGCCCATATGAAGTTATTGAACGTGTGGGTCCAGTGGCTTCTAGATTAGCTTTACCTCCAGAGCTGGACAAGATCCACAATGTGTTCCACGTATCTATATTAAGAAGATACCGCTCAGTTCCTTCACATGTCATCTCCATGGAAGAAATTGAAGTACAACCAGATTTGACATATGAAGAAGAACCCATACGGATCCTAGCTCGGGAAGTGAAAGAGTTGAGAAATAAGTAGATTCCACTAGTGAAAGTGCTTTGGAGCCACCACAACACCGAGGAGGCAACTTGGGAAAGTGAAGAACGATGAGGCAACAGTTCCCTCAACTACGTGCATTAAGTAAATTTCGAGGACGAAATTTAAATTAGAGGGGAAGAGTTGTAACACCCTCCCTGTAGCAACTCCTTACATTGTACTGTTCCAGTGACCAGTGTCGGTCCAGACAGTTAGAACATTCGGAAAAATATTTAAACTAAAGTGAGAAACCATAATTAACTCAAATATTAATAAGAAAAATTTAGGAAAAATTGTAGAAATAAAATACAACCAAGTTAAATGAGATGGTGCCCTAACGATGGGTAACCTAGTGAGAAGTTGCGGTTCTCGCAACTAGAAGCCCTGGACCCAGGGAAAAAATTATAAGATAATTTTTGGGACTCCAGAGAAGGGTCATTGAGGTTCTTATGGCATTAGAATGCCAAGGAAATGCTTAGAAAAATTTTTCAATCGGTACAGACAATTTTGGCCCGTTAAGCCAAACGGAGGGCATTTTGGTCATTTCATCCTCAGAGATGATTTTTGGCCGACTTGTCCAGTTAAGCAAATAATTATTATGATCTAAATTATTAATAAATATTGCTAAAAATTAAATTGAAAATAAGTAGAGAAGAGAAGAAAAGAAAATGAAAGAAAATGCTAATTATGACATCATATGATGTCATTTAAATTTCCTCCACCAATCACAATTTGTTAAACTCATTAAAAGAGATAAAAGAGACCAAAAATTGGAAAAAACAACCTGCTTCTTCAACCTTTGGGCAGCCAAAAACGTTGAGAGAGAGAGAGAGAAGAGGTTCCACCATTTTCAAGCTTAAAAGCTTAAATTTCCTCTCCATTTGTTCACCAAAATTGCCAAGTCCCTTCACAAAAATTTGATCTTTCACCTAGAAAAAGCTATTGGTAGCCAAAGAAGAAGAGATTAGGGAGGTTTAATCAAGTTTAAGTGAAGCTCAAAAAGGTTAGTGTACTAAACAATTTCTTTTCTTTCTTTAATCTTGTAAGCATGCTAAATCAAGTAGAAATTGTGTGAAATTAAAAGAAAAACTTGAGTAAATGAAATCTCTAAATTTTTCAGCCATGAGAAAGTTTAAGGATTGTTGGTTTTTGATGAAATTAAGTGGCTTAATTATGTTATTGATGAGTATAGATGATGGATAAAGTGATTTGATATGAGTTTGGTGTGTGTATGCCATGAATTAGAAATTGGAGTTAGGGTTTGAGCATGAAATGGAGACTTTGATCATCTAATGATGAAAGTGAGTTTTAATGGTCAATTAGTGACCATTTTGTTATGTTTGAACAAGAAATGAGGTGGTTTGATTAGTGGGAATTGCAGTTGGTGTGGCTGCCCATGGTGACCTGCAGAATTAGACATGAGTCCAACAGGTTTGGGCAGCCATAACTTGAATTTTACAGGTTCAATTGGTGCAAGGCCAATTGGACATGAAACTAGACAATAATGGCACAACTTTGGTGAAGAAACCATGCCTATAAAACCAAACCAAGTGGACCAAAAGCTTGCCCTAATCCGGGTGACCTGCAGTCTATTTCTGCAGAATGACCAAATGAACAGTGTTTGGTCATTTGGCCATAACTCAGTGTAGAATGGTCCAATTGACCTAAAAGTTTACTAGCAACAAGTTGAGATATAGATCAACAACTTTCATGAAGAAACCTAACCCAAATTATTACCAGAACCTATCCAACAAGTGAGTTACATTCACTGTTCATTGCACTGTAGATATGGTCAGTCTAGAAAAATTTCAATCTAGCCAGTTGTGGTTTTTGGACCATAACTTGAGCTACAAAACTTCTAATGGAGTGATTCAAAAAAGGAAATGCAACTAGACAAAATAAGGAACAGCTTTCATGTTGATCAGTTTGTCAAATTCTCATTACAAAATTGATTAATGGAACAGTAAACACAAAGCATAAAAACTGAAAATTCTACCCAACTAACATTAAGCTTAGAAATGGTATTGGCAACCAATACCAACAAATTTTGAATGCAAAATATGGTATGTTGATGATATTAAAACCAATGTACCTATTGCCTATACAAAAGTCAACATTTTTGTTGACCAATGAATGGAATAGTAACACTAAAACGTAAATTCCAAAAATTGTGAAACTTAAAAGTGTGAAATGCCCTAGTATACCTAACAAGATTGGTTTGGATAGCTTGGCATGCCAATAGGATTCCGTTAGCAGTATTGCACATGGCATTATGTCATTCTCTGATTTTATGGCTTTTAGCCATTCTAACATTATGTTGATACTTGGCCTTGTGCCTAATGTTATTACAGCATATTAGCTGTTCGGTTGCACACCGGGAGATACATATGTGACCGATGGTGTGACGGCCCGAGGTACTTGATACCCAGTGCCAGTTTACCCGTTTATCGATCCGATCATCGGTATAGGTTACTTGGGCACCCAAAACTGAAAGTGAACAAATTTAATGAAATAATGAAAAGAGCAAGTACATAATAAATAAGATTACCAATAATGATAAAAAAAAAATCGTCTGCATAAAACATCAAAACATGCACTGCATATTTACTTCCTGTTATTTCTTTTTATTTTATTATTGGCACCACTAAGCATTATTGCTTAGTGCGTTGCTTTTGCCACTCGTAGGTTCTGGAGATACTGATCGAGAGCCCAGTAGACCACAGATTGGGTGAGACCTCCTGCAGCTCTGCATAGTGTCCGTGTCACCTCACCATCTTCAGTGCATTGGTAGGACACTAGGTTTCATTTTGGTATTTTGTAACTAACTTTTATTTTCTCTTGTGTAATTGAGACTTATGTAATGTGTTTTGATGTTAATGTAAATAGTGGAAATTGTGTTTATGAATGGAAAATTGAGTATTTATTTATTGCTTATATATGAATACCATGAGAAATGAATGATTAAGAAATGGAAATGTTGTTGAAAAATATTGAGATTTTGATGATGAAATGGAGTTTGGGATTGGTTGAAAATTTTGAAAGTGTTTTTCATAGGTTCTGAAGAACTATTTTCTCCATTTTTAGCTGGCACTCTGCCGAATTTTTTAAAAAATTTGTGGAACCTCAAATAAATTATAATTTCAATAAATGACTGAAATAAATTATATTTCACAAATTGTACTCCATAACTATGAAAAAAATAAATTAGGAAGAATAAAAATTGATTGAATTAAATAGGGTGTTCCGGTACACTATGTGGCATATCTTGCTCGGCTACACTGTAGACGGGTAAGGGGCGTCACACTTCAGTCTACAGTCAATCATGGCGTGATGCCTGACTAACCAATCCATGCCCAAGATGACATCATAATCTCTGAAGGGCATTTCAATGAGATCAGACAGAAAAGTGTGTCCTTGGATCACCAAAGGACAATCCCTATACATTCTATTAACCCTGACCTCTTGTCCTAGCGGACTTATTACTAGCACCTCAAAGTCCATTATTATACATGGAACAGCAATGCAATCAATGATGCTAGCACTCACATAAGATTGGGTAGAACCCGGATCAAATAACACAATAACATCTTGATTAAAAGTTGAGAAGGTACCAGCCACAACATCAGATGTCTCGGCCTCTTCTCTTTGTCTCATTGTGTAGACTCTGACTGAAGCACTGCCTTGCTCTGATTGATTCACAGTGCCTTGGCTACCTGCTGGACTACCTCTACCCCTGCCTCTACCTCTGCTAGGTGGTTGTGAACCTCTGGTGACAGGACTTTGAACTGACCCTTCTGCAGTAGTAGGAGGTGGTCCAACTCTGCGAGTACTGGTGCAGTCTTTGGCAAAGTGTCCTGTGCCTCCATAGTTATAATAGGCTCCTATGGCCTATAGCATACCCCACCATGGCTTTTACCACAAGTTTCACATTGGCAGGGAGGGTAGGAACTTCTGGTACTCTGCTGACCAGAAAAGGAGGTTTATATCCCGAATATCTTCCCCTACCAGACTTCTTACCACCTCTGCTGTGTCCCCCATGGTTCTTCCTCTTTCCAGTAGGACCACTGGAACTCTGTTCTACTGACTTCCCCTCTTTCTCTTTTTCTATCTTCTCTGATTTCTTTTTCTCTAGGGCCGCTTCTAACTCAATTCTCTTTAATTCCAGTGCTTGAGAAATAAGCTCAGAGAAGTTATTATGTTTGAATTTGACCACTTGTAATCTGATACTGGGCTTCAAGCCGGTTTCAAACCTCTTACATCTCTCCCTACTGGTAGAAAGTATACTCACTGCATAATGGATCAGGCGGGAAAATTCCCTTTCATTTTCAGACACTGATCTACTCCCCTGTTTCAGACTTAGGAACTCTTGCAACTTCTGGTCCACATAAGCATCAGGGACATATTTTTGTCTGAACTCCCATAGAAAATCATTCCATGTTAGCACTGAAGGTTCTACCAGACTATGGGGAATGGTTTTCCACTAATCATATGCATTCCCCTATAGCAGAGACACTGAATATTCAAATCTGAGCTCCTCTGTAAAATGTAGCTTCTTAAACACCCTATCCATTCTCTCTAACCACTGTTCTGCCTCTAGAGGATCTACTGTCCCCTTGAACTCAGTAGCCCTATATTTCATCAATTTGTCATACTGCCTAGCAGAAGACTATTGTTGTACCACTGGTGTCTGTAGTGGGACTTGAGTAGGCATGTTACCAGCCATTTGCTAGAACATTGCAGCCATCTGCTGAGCGAACTGAGCAGGAAACTACGGTATCGAGGGGGCTGGTGCTGCTAATCCACTGACATTGTGTAGGGCTGGGCCATCCCCTTGTACCTCAGCCCCTATAGATTGATCGACTGAACGATCACTCTCTTCCATAGTCAATTCGAAGATCTTAGACCTCCTGAACAAATAACACAATGAGATTTCCTCCTATTAGTGCATATTTATAATGTAATGTACTATATGTATCAAACAATGACATTAAGCAGTTGTACTATGAAGAAAGAATATTCAAATTACAAGTGAAAACAAAATTTAAAAACTAGCTCTGATACCACTAAAACATGTCACACCCTACCCCTCCGTAAGGCATAACATGATCCCGTAGTATACCTTATGAATTACCAACTTCGTCTACTGATAACCCATTAAATATACTACAAGGGATTTTAAACCTTTTCTTACTTCTTTTTAGAGTGGTGAGTACTATTTATAAGTGCTAAAAAAATTTTAAACTAAAGTGAAACAGCTAACACATTTGAAGAATTAATAATTTCTGTAAGAATTTTGGCAGAGTACCATCTGTATTTTGAAAAAAATAGTTCTTCAAAAACCTATAAAAAAGCACTTCAATTATTTTTCTCAATCCTAAACTCCAATATCCAATCAACACAATATGTTTCTCAACATTTGCCAACTTAAATCCATAATAATTTTTCAGTGTTTTTAAAAGCTGAGACAAAAGAAATATATCACAATATTTATAAGCCAAAATATTTTACAAATTTAGTTTGAAACTTTAATGCATAATTCAAAGACAGTGAATGTCATAAAGAATTTAAACTCTATTTCACAATATCACAATAAATATCAATAAATCACACACACAGCTTAATCATGTTCCAAAGTCCAATTCATCCCAAGAGCCGATGGTTAATGAGGAATAACATAGCTAGCTAGCAATAATATGAGTACTCATTCTATTCGTCCTCAACAGGCACACACCTCAACACATCAGCTAGAGAGGGAATTCAAAGTCAATTCATCCCACTAGACAAGCTAGTGAGGAATTCAATCAATATACATGATACCTGTGGTTTCAAACCATTTACAATGTTTTTCAAGCAATAAGTATCCATCAAATATCATTAAGACAATTTTTGACAATTTAAACAATAATAGACAATTTGTCATAATTCATTTCAATTGAAAATTCAAAAGAAGTAACTATTGTGCACAAACCTCTGAAGTATAGCCTCTTGGCCCTGACTCAGTGTTCCCTTCCACTTCCCTGAGTCTTTGCTAATTGAAACACACAATTTGAAATTTTTCAATACTCATTTAAACCGTTTCTAACAATAAGGCTTAATAATTAATTTATTGATTTCTATTATTTCCTTAGTCAACCTAAAATGTTGACCCTTGATACAATCTAAGTGGATTAGGTTTAATGTTACCAATATATCACATTTTATAGCCCTTTAGTATGGGTATATATTACTAATTTCATTTCCAAGTATATTGCATTTTATTGCAATTTGTCGGATTTCTGTATGCTAATTTAACCTAATCGAATGACCTAGTTCCCTCAGTTTTCGGGTTTCGGTCCAAACTAAAAACTTGCACACGGGGCAAAATTTCAGGTCATTCTGAGTTGTGTAGACTGAGTTATGATCAATTTACCAATGCTGGACATAATGTACTAAAATGGCAACTTTAGGTCATTTTTAGGTCACTTTTTGTTCGGCAAGTTTTTAGACCTGAACTTGTGCAAGTTATTTGGCTTGGTTCTGACCATTTCTGAGCTTTAGTGTCTTCATAAGAATTGTAGATATATATCTAAAATATTCATGGTAAAAATTTCAGGTAAATTGGACCTGTTTTGAGTGAGTTATGGCTAAAACACCAACTGCTGCCCAAATGGTCAATTTTCAGGCCTTCAATTTACTAACCCGGATTTGTTCATTTTTCAAGTCAACTTCTAAGCAAAATTTTGGTAAGCTTCCTTCATGAAAGTTGGCACATTTTGTGCCTAGTTTCACCTCCAATTGGTTTTATACCAATTGGAGCTACGCACTTAAGGTTCTAAACCAAAACATACACTGCCCTATTACAATTTGTTCATCCTTTACCAATTACATATCCTACGCTTACCAAGTTCACTCTTCCATGCCAACTCTGATTTGAACCATAACATTAACACATTTAGCAACACATTTTTGGTCATTTTGGCAACTTGTAACCACTCTCAACATACACATTATAACTTAGAATTTTTCCAAGTCCAATTATAATAATTAACCACATGACATACCTCATTTACATACCCAATCCCAATTGATCAAAATCAACAATACACTTTCATTAATTCATTAATCAATATTGATACACATGAAATAATGCTCTTCTAAGTACATCAAAGCTTCCCAATTTGTACATATGCACCAAACTTCCATATTCATTTTACAACCCTACTTCAAAGTCCATTTCAAGCATACACATGCCAATTAAGCTCTAGTACATGTAAGCCCTCCAATCAACCTCACTAATCACCATATACATGAAAGAACAAATCTTATTCCCATGGAGTTTAAGGCTGCCAAAATTGAACACATTAATTTCTCATCAAATCCTTCAATTTTCTCAACCAATCAATTCACCATAACCTTAATTCAAAGTTTAATTAAACAAGAAAGAGAAAATGAACATGTACCTTAACTTGAGCTTGACAAAACCTTGAAATTTTCTCTCCTTTTTGTTGCCTATATGTTTCCCAAGATGCGTAGGCAAAATTTAGTGAAGGAAAATGCAAGGATCATGGCTTGAAGATGGAAGAGTGGAGCTTGCATGGTTGGCCGTCCATGGAGGATTTGAGAGCATTTCCATTTCGGCAAAGTGAGTGAGGTTGAAGAAGATGAGTGAAATGGTTGTCCTTTTGTCCTCACATGCCTTATATAGCTCCACTAACCCTCCACTAACCTTAGTTTAAACATTATAATAATTAAAGTTTAATTAATTCTAATTACACCCTCATTTTTCTCTATTCATATTATGTGCGACTATTTTAATTTTTCATGACATTTCCCAATTGTAATATCATTTATTTTTAATGGACATTTAGGTCAAAAGGCAACTCGGAGTGTCGAATGACCACAATGCCCCTGTTCGGGTTGCATTCCCGATTTTTCTGTAATACCGAGTTTTGTAGTTTTCTCGATTTCTCATTTTTCTTTGTACTAATTAATTAACTTTTCTTTGATATTTCTAATGATATTTATACTTCAATAGACATTTATTTAGGTCCTAAAAATATTTTCCAAGGTTCCCCGCGGTCCAAGGCTAGTCAACGGTCCACGCCGCAACATCCCGATGAGGTCACCCATCGCTAGGGTTCTCGGCTCGTTTAACTTGGTTACATTTCATTGCTATTATTTTTCCTTTGTTTTTCTTGTATTTCATTTTTTTATGTCTCCTCACCAATATTTAAGTGTAGTTCTGGGCATCCTAACTATCCGGACAACACTGGTCACTGCAACAGTAGAACGCACTACCGAACATAGGGGTATTACACATATGATGTGATTAAAAACTCCCATCCAATCTAAATTTGACAAATATGACTAAGGGATATAAAAGAGATAAAAACAAGAGAAAAGTCATTCATCTTCTTCTTTATCAGCTGGCTGAACGTCTCTTTTGCCATCCACCATTTTTGTTCTTTCAATAAAGCTCCCATTCCCACTTAAATTCACCATAAAACCACTTATTCCCTTCACTAAAATTTATCCTTGCTCCTTGGGCAAGCTTGAGGAAGCAAAAAGAAGTGGGAAATTTCAAGTTAGGAAAGCTTGGGAACTCGTCAATTGAGGTTAGTGCCAATTTCTCTCTCTTCTTCTTTAGATTTTACGTTAGGAGCATGAATTAAGTGGAAATTTGTAAAAATTAAAACAATTTGTGCATGTTAGGCTTACCCCTAATTCTTGGCAGCCATGAATGATAGATGGATTAGATGAATTTGAATGGAATTAAAGTGTGTAGTGGTGGCCATGAAGGAGAATATATGTACATGAATTTTGAATTGCATGTATGGTGTAAATGGGGAAATTGGGGATTAGGGTTTGAGGCATAAAATTAGGGTTTTTCTAATTTGTTGTAGAATTGAAGTTCTAATGGTCAATTAGTGACCATTTGATAAAGTTTGACCTTAAAATGAAAGCAATTGTAGCATTGAAATTAGAATTGGTATGCTGCCCAATTGTGCCAGAATTTCTAGACTTGAGTCCAGTGTGGTTGGGCTGCAATAACTTGACTTGTGTAGCTCCAATTGGTGCAAGGCCAATTGAAGGTGAAATTAGGCACATAATTCCACATTTTTTATGAAGAAACCATGCCTAGAAAACATAATTAGAGTGACCTAAAATCTACCTAAATCCAGGTAACGAACATTCTAGACCTGGAAATTGATCATATGAACAATATTTGTTCAAATGGTCATAACTTGATGCAAAAAGGTCCAAATGACCTGATTTTTGTGGCTATGGAAAGCTTAGACAATTTAGAACAACTTTCATCAAGAACAGTAACCCAAATTTTGACCATAACCCATTCGAATTGCTAGCCAAAATCAGAACACTAAAATTGACAGAACCATTTTTTACCCAGAAATTCTGAACAATAAACCATTCAGCTAGTTTTAGTAAAAATGGCATAACTTGAGCTACAAAACTCCAAATGGAGTGATTCAAAAAGGGACTTAAAGAAGACACAATAAGGAACAACTTTGATGAAGAGAGTTTAACCAAATTTTTATCGTAGAAAGGTCCAATAGAACAGTAAACTTAAGTGACCAACATTGAAAATTCGAAATAACTTCCATTGAGCCTTGAATTGAATTTGGTAACCAATGCAAACATATATAAAATCCAAAATGTGGTATGTTGGTGTAATTAGAACTAGCATACATATTATTTATGAAAATTCAACATTTTTGCTTGAATAGTAAGGTGAATAGTAACCACCAAACATCAACCACAAAGAATTAAACAATTAACTTTGTTAACATGCCCTAGTATGCCTAGTATGATTGGTTTGGATAGGTTGGCATGCCAATAAGGTTCCGATAGCAGTACTGCATATGGCTTCATGCGATTCTGTGATTTATGGCTCTTGGGGCGATTTTGTGATATTATGGCTTTTGGACATTTTTGATACTCTTGATATACTTAGCCTTGTACCCGATGATTATTATGGCTTGTTAGTCATTCTGTTGCACACTTGCAGATACTCTGTGTGTAGGAACGAAAGCGTGAAAAACACAAGTTTATACCATTGAATTCAAAAATTTTCACCTAGGGTCACATGCATCATGCAAGATTTATTTTTATCTATTTGATTTCAATGATAAACAATATATTAAAACTCTTGTAATATATTTTTGGATCTGTATTTGCCATTTAAGATTTTAAAATTAATCAGATTAATTTAAGAACCCTAGATAAAATCAAGAACAAACACACTAACCTCTTCATGCACTGCAGTGTATTTGCGCCTTTGAGAATCGTCTTCAGGACACCAAATGTTGTCCCTCTAGTTTTTCCACACCAAGAACACCTATGGAAGCCTTTGAACAACTTCTAAAGCTTTTTCTATTAAGTAGAAAATTAAGTTCTGCCTTTTAAAATATTAAAGATGTAAACAGGACACTAGAAATAATTTTTGGTGTTCTTAATTCAAGAGATTATTTTTCTAATCTCTTGGATTGATGAGAGAAAAAGAGAAGAGGAGAGAATGGCACTCCAAAGTGGTGGCACAAAGAGAGAGGCTGCTGCTTGTGTTTTATTTTTTCTCATAACAACACTTATATAGCTAGGTTAACACATTAAACCACGTCACCCTTTGATTAGCTCTAGGTTTAAGTGACCCAATCACATTGTGCCAAGTGTCAAACCTATATTTAATCTTGATTTTATTCATCTTACATGATTAAAAGACATTTGACAAGCTTATGTGTAATGCCATGTGTCATCATCTCATGGTGCCACGTGTCACACTGTGAAATGACCAAAATGCCCCTGTGTCTTAATTTTGAGTACTTAACCCAAAATAATTATTTCTCTTCTTCTAATTAATTTATATCAAATATAAATTAATTAATTAATCTCTATTAATTAATTTCTCATTAATTAAATTCATATTTAAACACTTTAAATATAAATTTAACTTATACTATACATCCAATAATCTAGATTTGGTTTCAAGTCATGCTAGGGACTTTGCAATCTAATTGCAAACCAAACCTATTTAATTAATAAATTAAACTCTTTAATTAATTAATTAAATCATATTTAATTAGGTGATAACTTGTGTATGTGTATGACTTACTAGGCTCATCACTAATTGGCAATGAGATATGATATCAACTCTTAATACCATCAGAACTCTTTCTTACCATAAATGATTTCTCTAAATCATTTTATGCACCTCATAGACCATGGTTAACGCCTAGCATAACATGCCATGGCCACCCAATTAGTAATAAGGTTTACCTTAAATGAACCTATAATCATATGTTACCATGCACTAGAATCTCTCTATTACAAAATCCCAACTCAAGCTGGAGTCATGGTTTATGTCAAACTCCATTTGCTATGAATATTATGTTCTCTTTTAATTCCAGTTCTTGATTAAAAAGATTTTTCTCATCAGAAACTCTTTTCTGATTAAATCTATCTATCCTGGCCAGGAACTTGAAACATTAAGAACAATTAAATGAACATAGAATTTTATATCTATTTACTTAGAGGAACATATTTCATCTTGATTAACACCTACCTCCATATATAACTAGTAAGAGCCAACACATGCCCATATACCCATACAAAGTACAAGTATGAAAGCAGTATCAAACTCAAACTACCTATATACAAGATAACTATGCTATCTCAGGTCCAAAGATTATATGCACTGATATGATTTATGACAAAACATTGACAAGAGTAAACTCCATGTGCTTGTCATAAGTGTCACTGGTTCGGCCTACTTATCATGTATAAGTGCCTATCATGTTTGTCCTATGGCATGAGACTCACCATTCCATCTTATTTATATCTCATATAAATAACTTGGGAAGAAATATGAATGCAATCTTTCTAGATAAGTCATATCCTTATTATGAAGTATCCTCGATTGTGAATCTATTTATGATACTTTGTACTAGAAATACTGTCACTCATATTCTTAACAACTTAAGAATAAAATTTCTAACAAAATATCAATGGACCTTTTCTATTACACATAAATATCTTATGTAAATGAAAAAGTGGAAATGCTTTTTATTAATAAAAACATGTACAAGATACATACTAAATGATATGCTCTAGGGTATATTACTAATAATCTCCCCCTATCACTAGAGCCATTCATTACAATATCTTAGACCCATCTTCTCAAGATGTCGGTCTAGCTGAGTCTATGACATAGGCTTAGTGAATGGATTAGCTGAATTTTCAGCTAATGCTATTTTCTTCATGGCTACAGCGCCTCACCCAACTATTTCTCTGATAATGTGGTAGCGCCTTTCTATGTGTTTGGATTTTTGGTGAGACCTTGATTCCTTAGTGTTGTCCCAAAATAGTCCAAGAGGGGGGTGAATTGGACTTTAACAATTTTTTAGCCCTTACTTGTAGCCTAATGAAAAATTGTGGCTTTGTTCAACTAGGTGCTTCTTAATAGATAATGACAGTGATATGTATTTCAATAAAGTGTCCTTAAGTTGCAATTCAAACTTTAATCAATATTTATAGCTATCATAACATGCATCACAAAATATTCAACTAATTTCTCATCATACTGATAAATCCTCAAATATACCAACTCAATATATTCAATCAACATTCAAGGTCATGTATAAAAATGAAATTGCACAAAAGTAAAGAGGTTAAGGTTAGAGAGATCAAACACAATGATTTTTATAGTGGTTCGGCTTAACTAGCCTACATCCACTCTCTCAAAGAACCCTCTTTGAGTCTTCTCTCCACTATTTGCTCTTTTAAAGGCAAGAGACCAAAAGCCCTTTACACTTTTTCAACACCAAGCTTTTACCAAGGCAGCTTGAACCTTTGACAAGTGCTATCTCAAGCACTTACTCTCTCAAGCTTCAATAAGTGCTTGTACAACCTCTCTTAAATGCAATTCAATGTTGTAACACTCACTCTTACTCAATACAAATCAAACTATAAAGAAGAGATGAGTTGATTTGCCATTGGTAGCTCAAAGTCTTTAAAGCTCTTAAATGAAAGCAATAAATGAAAAATCAAAGTTGGAGTTCAAATGTGAGCTTTCATCAAAGTGTAAAATGAAGTAAAGAAGGTGTATTTATAGTCCCAAATCATTTTAGACCGTTTGAAACCTTTTTGGAACGTTATACACACTGCTCAAGACAAAATGGCCGTTATTTTATCTTTTTGTGAGAAGTTGAGCAGCTCTGATCATTTAGTAATCTAATGAAATTTTGGCAATAGTAGTAAATTAGTTAGTAAACTAATGTTTTAGCAAACTAATTTTTTTAGCAAAGCAGTTAGCAAATTAAATCAACAGCTGCATGTCTCAACTTGTAATATTAAAAACAAAGATTTAGACCTTAAAAAGAAAAATAAGTTCCAATAGTAGTATCCAAGGTCATAATGAGGAAAAGTAATCAGAAAATAAAGTTTCATTTTTGAGCTCCATTCGACTAAACTCTCATCTATTCTTTTCACATAAGACCTAAGACTCAATCTCTACCTCTATGACTTTCATACCTTTACTTTGAGTCTTGGCTTACATAATCTTGTCCTTTCTCATCTTGGATTTGACTTGAGATACCTTTGAGTACTCTTCCTCCTTAGATGCAACTTCAAAAATTCTTTAGGAATAAGAAAAGGAATCTACACATCACTTTAAAGTTGGGTTAGATAGATTTTGTTTGAGTTTTGTTATCATCAAAATCAATGCTCATTTTGCGCTACACGAGGTCAACAATCTCCCCCTTTTTGGTGATGACAAAACTCAATTGAATCATCAATCAAGAAATAGTAAAAAGGAGTGTAAGATTATGTATATCCAAGCAAGTTATTATGCAGAAAAATGCTCCCCCTAAATATATGCACATAACTTCCAAGACATTTATCAGCTATACAAAAAAAAAACTCCCCCTGAGTTTATGCTATAAGGCATGTTCACAAGATATTCACAATATTCTAAAAAAAAATATGCACATAAACATGCTTCCATTTGTCAAAGTATAAACACATATCCATCCTATCACATATCCATCCTATCAAAGTAGAAACACAAGTATAAACACATATCCATCCTATTCTCCCCCTTTTTGTCATCATCCAAAAAGGAAACAGTAGAGATTAACCCAAAAAGAATCAAGTTAGCCCAAAGTTAAACGCAATAAGCTAAACAGTAGCAAACTAAAAATGCAGTCAACAATAGTAGCAAACAGACTAGTAAACTAAAAATGCAGATAGGAAACTAAAAATCCAGATTAGATGCTAATCATTTAAGTCTTTTGCTCCTGCGAGTGGCTTTGGAAGGCACCATCTTCTTCCTAGTAGGTTTAGTAGTAGGTGGCTGAGAACCTTGGTCAGCCAACTAGTCATGCTTCTGTGCTTTATCTTCATCAGATGGTGGTTGAAGGGCAGCAGTTAGGGACTGGTATGGATTTGACATGGTAGATTTAGATCTTTTTCTACCTTTCTTGGCTGGAGGTACAGCAGCTGCAGATAGTTAAGATGGAGCACTTTCTTGGTGATCCTTGAAAGAGGCTTCCTTCTGCTGTGTAGAGGCAGCTGCAGGTTCCAGAAGTGGTTCACTCTGAGGTTCAACAGCTAGCTCACCTTCAGGTACAACCTTTTCACTATCATGCTCAATAGGGACATCAGTTGCAGGACCAACTTCAGGTTCAACAACCTGTTCACTAGCATGTTCAACAGGGGCTTCAGCTGTAGGTCCAATTTCATATTCAACCACTTGTTCACTTTCATGTGTCATAGCAGCTGGAGACTCACCAACCTTATTACCTTCACCCCTATCAGTACCATGAGCAGAGACTTGAGTAGCTAGAGATGAGGCATCATTTGCAGGTACAACAGTCCCAACTTTGGTTAGGAAACCAGTTTCCTTGGCCTGTTAAAGATCCACAAGCAGCTTCTTCAATTCGTCATTTTGAGTAAGCAAGTGACTCACTTTGTAGTCAACCACATCCATAATTTTTCTTAGAAGTTCAATGGACTGATGGGTTGAACTAAATTGATCATTAATAGCAGTTTTTAGCCCTTTAAGCTCACTCATAAACTCATTTGTAGAATCTGAACCAACCTTAGTTGAGGAAGAACCACCTTTTTCAAACCTTTTCTTTCTTCCATCAGTGTCAGAGTGAATTTCTCTAAGCACAATCAAATCAGCCCTAGAACTTTCCTTAGAGACATTTATGTTCAGCTCTTTAAACAAAGCAGTCAAGAGATGTGCATAAGGCAATTTTCCAATCCCATAAGCTTTGTACATGTTCTTGAAAATCAAATAAGCCAAATTCATCCTTACTTTGTTAACAATGTGCCATATAATACACATGTCCAGGTAACTCAAATAACCATAGCTGCCAGACTTAGGACAGAAAATGTAGTTCACCATACTGTGAATGATTTTAATATGTTGAAAAGCTTTTGTGCTAGTGGACTTTTCATTTGTGGCAGTGTTGGCAGGGAAGACTTCATTTTCAAACTCAGCCAAATTAAAGCCTAGAACCCTAGCAACATCTCTATGAGTGGAGATTTTATTTCCATCATTAGGCAAGTTCAAAGCTTTAGCAATCATCTCAATAGAAACAACATACACACTATCATTCAAAACAACTTCAAATTTGTCTTCGTCATCAACTGCTCTTAGAGTTCTATAAAAGTCTTGAACCAGTCTAGGGTAATACGCATTTGTACACTCACAAATAGTCATCCATTCTTGAAACTCAAAAAGTTCTTTGAATTGAAAATTTACCTGACCAAAGTAATCCCATTTGATGAATTTACAATCAAGCAGCGCTTTATCCACTGAACCCGAAGATTGGGCAGTGCCCTTTTTGCTTTGGGTATCAATCCCATGCATTTTTCTCCTCTTTTTCTTTTCTAGTGTCGATACAGTGGGTTCGACAACCTTAGATGGGTCAAAGGATGCACCTATTGATTCAGGTTTAGGTGAGTTCTTCTTTTCTTTCAATTTCTTCTATAATGCGGCGACAGGGAGATCGTCAGATGCAGATGAGGATGACGAAGCAGCAGTAGCAGCTGGGGATTTGCGTTTAGTGCGAGCCATCAAAAAAAAAAATGGTGAAATCTAAAATGGCTTTTGGGGGCAGTGATGAATGAAGAAGAGAAGAGAGATGAGCGATCTAATGAAAATGGGTTAGTTTTGCCGGAAAGAAAATTTTTGGAGGTGTAATGTCGTAAACCAATGCAGAGGAGAGAGGAAAAATGGGTGACAGTTTCGTGTAACAGAGGTTTTAAGTTTTCTTGAGTCCCACGCTTTTCTATTCTAGTGTACTTTATCTGAACTTATTTCCCCCTTTTTTTTTTAATTTCAAATATATCTATTTATCTTTACATGCACATATATATATTTCTACATGTCTGACATAACACTGAGAATGTGATACCAAATGTGAATAGATAAGTGCATTGCTGGACACGCAGAGAGTTTCAAGCACAATCACTTTTTGGTTTGAAATTTGAACAGTACACGATATAGCAAACTAATTTTAGTCACGCAAAATTAGCATACAACTTAGTAAACTAATTTCTAGAGTACACAAAAAAGTTGGCTAATGTTCTTTAGAGTTTTCTCAGCAAACTTATATCACAGCAAATTACTCACACATTGGATAAAATGCAAATATATTAAATTACTATGACTTAAATTTCAAGCAAGTGGTTCACTCATGCTAATTTCCCTTCTAATTTTACAAAAGGATTCCTCATTAAGTGGTTTTGTAAAAATATCAGCAAATTGATTTTCAGATGCAACAAATTCTATTTTGATGTTTCCATTTTGAACATGATCTCTAATGAAATGATGTCTAATCTCAATATGTTTTATTCTTGAATGTTGGACTGGATTTTTGATCAAGTTTATGGCACTAGTGTTGTCACATCTAATTGGAACAAGATTATATTTTAAACCAAAATCTTCCAATTGTTGTTTCATCCATAAAATTTGAGCCACACAACTACCAGCAGCTATGTATTCTGCCTCAGCTGTAGATAAAGCTACTGAAGTTTGTTTCTTATTGTGCCAAGAAACTAGTGTAAGACTAAGAAATTGACAAGTACCTGAAGTACTTTTCCTATCCAATCTACTTCCAACAAAATCGGAATCACTATAACCAACAAGATTAAATGATTCACATTTTGGATACCATAAACCAATTGAGTATGTGCCAATAAGATATCTAAAGATTCTTTTAACTGCACTTAGATGGGATTCTTTTAGACATGATTGAAATCTTGCACACAAGCAAACACTAAAGTGTATGTCTAGTCTAGATGCAGTAAGGTACAAAAGAGAGCCAATCATACCTCTATAAAGCTTTATATCTACTTCTTTACCTTTTTCATCATTGTCCATTTTAATTGTTGAACTCATAGGAGTGCCCATGCTCTTCAAATCTTCCATTTTAAATTTCTTTAGCATATCCTTGATGTACTTTGATTGATTTATGAAGATGCCATCTTTCATTTGCTTAATTTGAAGTCCAAGGAAGAATGTGAGCTCACCCATCATGCTCATTTCAAATTCATTATGCATAATCTTAGAAAATTTCTTGGAAAGAGATTCATTAGTAGCACCAAAAATTATATCATCAACAAAAACTTGCATAATGAGCATATCATCATGGTGCTTCTTAACAAAAAGTGTTGTGTCCACTTTGCCTCTTTGGAAATCATTTTGTAAAAGAAATTTACTAAGCCTTTCATACCATGCTCTAGGAGCTTGTTTTAAACCATATAAAGCTTTAGTAAGTTTATAAACATGATTTGGATGCTCATGATTTTCAAAGCCTGGAGGTTGTGCAACAAACACTTCCTCATCAATATAACCATTTAAAAATGCACTCTTAACATCCATTTGATAAAGCATAAAATCCTTGTAACTTGAAAAGGCACACAACATTCTAATAGCTTCAATTCAAGCAACTGGAGAAAAGGTTTCATCAAAATCAATCCCTTCCTCTTGGTTGTAGCCTTGAGCCACTAGTCTAGCTTTGTTTCTAACAACATTGCCTTTTTCATCCATTTTGTTTCTAAAAACCCATGAAAGTTGGATTCTTGCCATGCAAGAAGAACTAAATCAATTTGAGAGAAATAAAGTTTGGAATTTAGTGCCTAAAAACCCATTTGGATTTTCAGCTGATGCTATTTTCTGCATGGCTACATCGCCTCGCCCAACTATTTCTCTGATAATGTGGTAGCGCCTTTCTATATGTTTTGATTTTTGGTGAGACCTTGATTCCTTAGTGTTGTCACAAAATAGTCCAAGAGGGGGGTGAATTGGACTTTAACAATTTTTCAGCCCTTGCTTGTAGCCTAATGAAAAATTGTGGCTTTGTTGAACTAGGTGCTTCTTAATATATAATGACAGTGATATCTATTTCAATAAAGTGTCCCTAAGTTGCAATTCAAACTTTAATCAATATTTATAGCTATCATAACATGCATCACAAAATATTCAACTAATTTCTCATCATACTCATAAATCCTCAAATATACCAACTCAATATATTCAATCAACATTCAAGGTCATGTATAAAAATGAAATTGCACAAAAGTAAAGAGGTTAAGGTTAGAGAGATCAAGCACAATGATTTTTATAGTGGTTCGGCTTAACTAGCCTACATCCACTCTCTCAAAGAACCCTCTTTGAGTTTTCTCTCCACTATTTGCTCTTTTAAAGGCAAGAGACCAAAAGCCCTTTACACTTTTTCAACACCAACCTTTTACCAAGGCAGCTTGAACCTTTGACAAGTGCTATCTCAAGCACTTACTCTCTCAAGCTTCAATAGGTGCTTGTACAACCTCTCTTAAATGCAATTCAATGTTGTAACACTAACTCTTACTCAATACAAATCAAACTATAAAGAAGAGATGAGTTGATTTGCCAATGGTAGCTCAAAGTCTTTAAAGCTCTTGAATGAAAGCAATAAATGAAAAATCAAAGTTGGAGTTCAAATGTAAGCTTTCATAAAAGTGTAAAATGAAGTAAAAAAGGTGTATTTATAGTCCCAAATCATTTTAGACCGTTTGAAACCTTTTTGGAACGTTATACGCATTGCTCAAGACAAAATGGCTGTTATTTTGTCTTTTTGTGCGAAGTTGAGCAGCTCTAATCATTTACTAAACTAATGAAATTTTGGCAACAGCAGTAAACTAGTTAGTAAACTAATGTTTTAGCAAACATATTAGCAAACTAATTTTTTTAGCAAAGCAGTTAGCAAACTAAATCAACAACTGCATGTCTCAACTTGTAATATTAAAAACAAAGATTTAGACCTTAAGAAGAAAAATAAGTTTCAATAGCAGTATCCAAGGTCATAATGAGGAAAAGTAATCAGAAAATAAAGTTTCATCTTTGAGCTCCATTCGATTAAACTCTCATCTATTCTTTTCACATAAGACCTAAGACTCAATCTCTACCTCTATGACTTTCATACCTTTACTTTGAGTCTTGGCTTACATAATCTTGTCCTTTCTCATCTTGGATTCGACTTGAGATACCTTTGAGTACTCTTCCTCCTTAGATGCAACTTCAAAAATTCTTTAGGAATAAGAAAAGGAATCTACACATCACTTTAAAGTTGGGTTAGATGGATTCTGTTTGAGTTTTGTTATCATCAAAATTAATGCTCATTTTTAGCTACACGAGGTCAACACTTAGCCTGTATGATTGCTCCATTATTGTCACAGTATAGTGGAACTACTGACTCAATGGAAGGAACTACTGTAAGTTCTGTCACGAACTTCTTTATCCAAATAGCTTCCTTTGCAGCATCTGATGCAGCAATATACTTAGCCTCTGTAGTGGAATCTGCAGTCATGCTCTGTTTGGAACTCTTCCAACTGACTGCACCACCATTACAAATGAACACATATCCAGAGGTAGACTTTCTATCATCGATATCTGATTGGATATTAGAATCAGTATAACCATCCAATTGCAAGTTTCTACCTCCATAGATCAAGAATAAATCCTTAGTTCTTCTCAAGTACTTAAGGATATTCTTGACAGCTATCCAGTGTTCCAAACCTGGATTGGATTGATACCTGCTAGTCAAACTAACAGCATATGCAATATCCAGCCTAGTACACAACATTGCATACATTAAACTTCCAATAGCCGAAGCATATAGAATCCTGGCCATTTTATCTCTTTCTTCAGGTGTCTTTGGAGACATCTCTTTAGAAAGATGGATACCATGTCTCACTCGTAACAATCCTCTCTTAGAATCAAGCATGTTATACCTCTTTAACACCTTTTCCAAGTATAGACTTTGGGATAAATCAATTATTCTTTTCACTCTATCTCTATAGATGTGAATCCCAATAATATAGGTTGCCTTCCCTAAGTCTTTCATAGAGAATGTATTTGAAAACCATACCTTTACAGTTGTCAACATACCTGTGTCATTACCCATCAACAGTATGTCATCCACATATAAGATAAGGAAAGTGATAGCACTATCACTAACCTTCTTATATACACATGGATCATCCTCATTTTTTATAAAACCAAAGGATTTAATGGCTTCATCAAAATGGATGTTCCAACTCCTCGAAGCTTATTTCAATCGATAAATGGATCGCTTTAGCTTGCATACCTTGGAACCATCTTGGGATTCAAACTCCTAGGTTGTTCCGTGAAAATGTTTTCTTCAATTTATCCATTGAGAAAAGTTATTTTGACATCCATTTGCCAAATCTCATAATCATAGTATGCAGCTATTGCTAATAGAATCCTAATTGATTTAAGCATGGCAACAGGCGATTAAGTCTCCTCATAGAAGATTCCTTGCCTTTGGCGAAACCCTTTTGGTACTAGCCTTGCCTTATAGGTCTCTACCTTTCCATCAGAACCAATTTTCTTCTTGAAAACCCATTTGTTCCCTATAGGTACAATACCTTCAGGTGGGTCAACAAGATCCCTGTCACACCCTACCCCTCTATAAGGCATAACATGATCCCGTAGTATACCTAATGAATTACCAACTCCGTCTACTGATAACCCATTAAATACACTACAAGGGATTTTAAAAACTTTTCTTACTTATTTTATAGTGGTGAGCACTATTTACAGGTATTAAAAATTTTGGTGAACTGAAGTGAAACAATTAACTCATTTGATTTATTTGGAATTTCTGTAAAAATTTTGGCAGAGTGCCATCTGTATTTTGGATAAAACAGTTCTTCAGAAAACCTGTAAAAAGACACTTCAATAATTTTCCAAATCTCAACTCCAATACATTTCTCAACACAACAATTTATCAACTCAATTCCATAGAAATTTTTCAAAATCTGAGATAAGGAAATATAATGCAATTTTTACAAGTCAAAATATCTCATAATTTACTTTACAACTCCAATGTACAATTTTAATTTACAATTGCTCAAAACCAAAAACAATATGTACATACAGTGGACATACATTACATTACAAAATACAAAATACTGGTATACTTATTATACACGTAGTCTCGTTGGAGGTACTAGCGACCTAATCTGCACTTTGTCTATTTGTCTACTGCGTGACAATAAAAGCTATCATTTGAGACAATGTCTCAGTGGTGCACAACATTAACCAAATACAATTTAAATCACAATTCATAAATCATATCAATAGTGGATACTTAAAACCATAGTCAATTTCAAGACAGTAATTGTCCATAAGAATTTAAACTCCATTTGTCAATATCACAATAATTTTCATAAGTTAGATCATGTTTGAATTCAAAGGACAGTATATGTCAATGAGAGTTTAAATCCATTTCACAATCTCACAATACATATCAATAAATCACACACAGCTTAATCATGATCCATAGTTCAATTCGTCCCAAAAGCCAATGGCTAATGAGGTATTCAATTCGTCCCAAAAGTCGATGACTAATGAGGAATAACATAGCTAGCTAGCAAAAATATGAGTACTCATCCAATTCATCCTCAACAGGCACACACCTCAACACTTTAGCCAGAGAGGGAATTCAATTCGTCCCACTAGACAAGCTAATGAGGAATACAATCAATATACATGATAGCTGTGGTTTCAAACCATTTCCAATGCTTTTAAATCAATAAGTATCCATCAATGTCATTCAAACAATTTCTCACAGTTTCAAATCATTTACAATGCTTTTCAAGCAATAAATATTCATTCAAATATATTTCCACAATTTAAAACAATAATATACAAATAGTCAATATTTATTTCAATTGAAAATAATTCAAAAGAAATAGTTGTTGTGCACAAACCTCTGATATTTGTCTCCTGGTCTTGACTCAGTATTTCTTTCCCTTTTGCTGAGTCCTTTTTAACTGAGAAACAAAATTTAAAGTGTTTCAGTGCTAAATTAATTTGCCTCTAACGATAATGTTCGATAAGTAATTCACTGAACTCAATTATTCACTGAATACCTTTATTTGCTTAATCACCTAATATACGGACCCTCGATGCATTTTAGGTAAATTAGGTTTTGGTGTCCTTAATATGTCACATTCGATAATGTTTTAGGATTGGTACGTGTTACCAAACTCAATTCTATGTATATTGCGTTTTCTTGCATTTCATTGCAAATTGCTGGATTTCGGGATACTAGTTTAACCTAGCCGGACGATCTATTTCCCTCGGTTTTTGGGTTTCGGTCAAAACTACAAACTTGTAGATCTATGTCTTATGGACCGCGGTGCAAAATTTTAGGTCATTCCGAGTTAAGTAGACCGAGTTATGGTCATTATACTATTGCTGGTCAAATGGTATCAAATTAGGTCAATTTTAGGTCAATTTGGTCAACTTTGGACCCGAACTTGTGCAAGCTTTTTGACTTGCTTCTAGTCATTTCTGGGTTTTTGTGTCTTCACAAGACTTGTAGGTATGGGTCTTAACTATTCATGGTTAAAATTTCAGGTCAATTGGACCTGTTTTGAGTGAGTTATGGCCTAAACACTCACTGCTGCCCAATTGGTCATTTTTCAGGTCCTAATTGTACCTAATCCGAATTGGTCATTTTCTTAGGTCACCTTGCAAGCAGAATTTTGGTATGCTTTCTCAATGAAAGTTGGCACATTTTGTGCCTAGTTCCACCTCCAATTGGTCTCATACCAATTGAGGTTACACATTTAAACTTATTGGCTAAAATGTACACTGCCCTTAGTTACCTTGCTTAAACACACATCAATCACACACTTACCTTGCAATATGTTTACTTCCCTACCAAATCTGTTTTGGTACATTACCAAAAACATATTCCACTTTACATTAACATCACTTTGGGCAGATTACAATTATCCTCAACACACCAAATATAATTCTAATTTCCAAAGTCCAAATACAATTACACATACACATAAACATTACTAGTTTTTACATACACTTTACACAACAATTTCATATACATATACATCTATCCTTAATGCCACAATTCTGCCCATATCTTCATGAACACATATACTTATCCAAGAGTTCCAAGGCTGCTGAAAATCTTCCTCAATACCAAGTTTTCCACAATTCATCAATTTTCCATCCAAGTGCAAAAATCACCATATATATATGAAGTAATTCACTAGGATATTAAATCACCATAACGAACATAATTCTCATCAAATATATGTACAAATACTTCATCAATACATGAATACATGGCTGCCCGAAAATGGATATCTCAATAACTCTTCAAACTTAAAAATTTCCTTCACAAAACCAACACCCATAACATGTACACAAAGTTTAACAAAGAAATCTTCAAAAATGCTAACTTACCTTATAGTTGGAACTTGTTAAACCTTGATTAAACTTCTTAAATTTGGTATCAAACTCTTCCTTGTGATGTGTAGACAATTTTTCATGAAGGAACCTAAGTGATTGGAGTTGAAAATGGAGAGGTTAAGTGAGCTTGAGTGAAACGGCCATGGTGGTTTTCTTCTTTCTCAAATCGGCATGAAGGAATTCAAATGAGAAAGATGAAGTTCAGATGGGATAATGGGTGTACACCTGCCCCATTATGCCTTTAGTTTAATCCTTTAGTGGCCCACTCACATTATTTAATCATATTATAAGTTTAATGTGTTATTTACACCATTTCCACCCCATTTTTGGCTATTTACTTTAGGTATCACTAAATTAATTTTTCATTTCATTTTCTAAGTGTATTATTATTTATTTTTATGGGACATTTAGGTCAAAAGACAATTCGGGATGTCAAATGACCATAATGCCCCTGTTCGGGTTGCATTCCCGATTTTTCGGTAACACCGGGTTTTGTCTGTTTTTCGATTTCTCACTTTTCTTTGTACTAATTATTTAATTTTTATTTGATATTTCTAATGATATTTATTCTTCAATAAGGGTCTATTTAAGTCTTAAAAATGTTTTCTAGGGTTCCCCGCAGTCCAGGGCTAGTCAACGGTTCACGCCGTGACTTCCCGGTGCGGTCACCCATCGCTAGGGTTCTCGGCTCGCTTAACTTGATTACCTTTCTTTGCTATTATTTTTCCTTTGTTTTTCTTGCATTTTCTTTTCTTGTATTTCATTATTTTATGTCTCCTCCCTCATGTCAAAGTGTAGTTCTAGGCATCCTAGCTGTCCGGACAACACTGGTCACCGGAGCAGCAGAACACACTACCGAACTCAGGGGTGTTACAATTCTCCCCCCCTTAAATAAATTTCGTCCACGAAATTTTACCTGGCATTAGTCTCTGAATAACTGTGGGTGCTGTCTCGTCATATCCTCTTCACGTTCCCAAGTAGCTTCCTGGCCTGAATGATGGTTCCACAGCACTTTAACCAGGTGTATCTATTTGTTCCTCAACTGTTTCACCTCATAAGCCAGAATTTTTATGGGTTCTTCCTCATATGAGAGGTCTGGATTTACTTCAATCTCTTCAACTGATAGTACATGAGATGGGTCAGATCTGTACCTCCTTAACATGGACACATGGAAGACACTGTGTATCCTTGCTAGCTCTGGAGGTAATGCCAACCGATATGCCAAAGGACCCACTCTTTCCAGAACTTCATATGGTCCGATGAAACAAGGACTCAGTTTCCCCTTTCTGCCAAATCTCATAATCCTCTTCTAAGAAGAAACTTTGAGGAATACCTTATCACCCACTGCGTACTCAATATCTCTTCTTTTCAAATCAACATAGGACTTCTGACGGTCTGATGCAGCCTTGAGTCTATCTCTAATCAATCTGATCTTTTCCTCTGTCTGCTGGACAATTTCTGGCCCAATCATCTTCCTTTCACCTACCTCATCCCAACATAGGGGAGTTCTGCACTTTCTACCATACAAAGCTTCATATGGAGGCATCCCAATGCTTGATTGGTAGCTGTTGTTATAAGCAAACTCAATCAAAGGCAAGTGTGTATCCCAACTACCCTCAAATTCAATCACACAAGCCCGTAGCATATCCTCCAATATCTGAATAACCCTTTCAGGTGGCCATGCATGCGTGGATGGAATCTTGTCTTTGAAGTTCAATCTAGTTCCTAGGGCTCTCTTAAGACTACCCCAGAATCTAGAAGTGAATCTAGGATCTCTGTCAGACACAATTGATACTGGCACTCCATGCAGTTTTACAATCTCATATACGTACAATCTGGCCAATCTTTCCAGGCTATAATCCATCCAAACTGGCAAAAAGTGAGCAGACTTGGTCAATCTGTCAACTATAACCCATACTGCATCATGACTACTTTGTGTCCTTGGAAGTCCTGTAACAAAATCCATAGTTATTCGTTCCCATTTCCACTCTGGTACTGACAAAGGATGTAATAAACCAGCTGGAACTTGATGTTTTGCCTTTACTTGCTAACAAGTTAGGCATTTGGAAACGAATTCAGCTATATGTCTCTTCATACCCATCCACCAGTAATGCTCTTTCAGCCCTCTGTACATTTTAGTTCCACCAGGGTGCATAGCAAATGGAGACCCATGTGCTTCCTTCATAATGATTTGTCTCAATTCCACATCACTAGGAACGCACACTCTGCCCTGATGTAGCAATAAACCATCATCTCTCACAGAGAATTCAGGTTTCTTGCCCTGCTGGACTTCTTTCAGTAGCTTCTGATACTTTTCATCACTCTGAGCAGCCATTCTAGTCTGATCAATCAACACTGGCTGTACATGCCAAGCAACTACTGTCTGTCCCTCATCATCAATCTCTAAACTGGCATGCTGTGCTTTCAATTCACATACCATGGACATAGGAGAAACTTTGAGATTTGCCATAGTCTTGCGACTTAAGGCGTCAGCCACTACATTTGCTTTCCCTGGCTGATAGTCTATTAAGCAATCATAGTCTTTAATGAGTTCTAACCATCTCCTCTGCCTCAAATTCAATTCCTTCTGGGTGCCTAAGTACTTCAAGCTCTTGTGATCAGTGTAAATGTAGCATTTCTCCCCATACAAATAGTGTCTCCAGATCTTCAGAGCAAAAACAATAGCTGCTAACTCCAGATCATGTGTTGGGTAGTTCCTCTCATGCGGTTTCAGCTGGCGTGATGCATAAGCAATGACATTCCGATCTTGCATCAGACACAGCCTAACCCATTGTGAGAAGCATCACTATAAACTGTATATTCTTTACCCGGAGTAGGTAAAGTGAGGACTGGAGCTTCAGTCAAACACCTCTTCAACTCATCAAAACTTTGTTGACATTTATCTGTCCACTGAAATTTTACATCTTTCTGAAGCAGTTTGGCCAGTGGAGAAGATAACATAGAAAATCCCTTCACAAACCGATAGTAATATCCAGCTAAACCTAGAAAACTGCGAATTTTTGTGATATTCCTGGGCGGCTTCCGATTAAGGATAGCTTCTACCTTGCTAGAATCTACCTTGATCCCTTCAGCTGACACAACATGTCCTAAAAAGGAGATTTCTTTCAGCCAAAATTCACACTTCGACAATTTGGCGTATAGTTGTTTCTCCCTTAAAGTCTGCAGTACAATCCGCAGATGTCTGTCATGCTCCTCTGCATTCCTTGAATATATCAAAATGTCATCAATAAACACCACCACCAATTGATCAAGATATGGTCTGAAGATAGTGTTCATCAGATCCATGAAAGCAGCTGGAGCATTTGTTAACCCGAATGGCATTACTAGAAACTCATAGTGGCCATATCGAGTTCAAAGCGATTTTGGAATACTCTGCTCTTGCACCTTCAACTGATAATAACCAGATCGCAAATCAATTTTGGAGAATACAGCTGCACCCTTCAACTGATCAAACAGATCATCAATGCGAGGCAATGGATATCTGTTCTTTATTGTCACCTTATTCAACTGCCGGTAGTCAATGCATAAGCGGAGAGTACCATCCTTCTTCTTAACAAACAACACTGGTGCTCCCCAAGGTGACACACTAGGGCGGATGAAGCCCTTTTCAAGTAGTTCTTGCAACTGTATCTTCAACTCCTTCAACTCTGCTGGTGCCATTCTGTATGGCGTTATGGAGATTGGATCCACACCAGGCATAACATTAATTTCAAACTGCACTTCTCTTTCCGGAGGTAATCCTGGCAATTCATCAGGAAACACATCTGGAAAGTCATGTACTGTAGGGATGTCCTTCAATGCTGGACTCCCCACTTGGGTGTCTACCACATGTGCTAAATAGGCTTCACACCCCTTTCTGATCATTTTTCTGGCTAGTGCAGCCGAAATGATGTTTGATGGCAATAACTGCCTCTCCCCATGTATTACCACATCATCAGCATCGAGGAAGGCCAAAAGTGACTTTTCTTGACAGTCAATCATGGCATGATGCCTAGCTAACCAATCCATGCCCAAGATGATATCATAATCTCTGAAGGGCATTTCAATGAAATCAGATGGAAAAGTGTGTCCTTGGATCACCAAAGGACAATCTCTATATATTCTATTAACCCTGACTTCCTATCCTAGTGGACTCGTTACTAGCACCTCAAAGTCCATTTTTGTACATGGAACAGCAATGCAATCAATGATGCTAGCACTCACATAAGAATGGGTGGAACCCGGATCAAATAACACAAACACATTTTGGTTAAAAGTTGAGAAGGTACCATCCACAACATCAGATGTCTCGGCCTCTTCCCTCTGTCTCATGGCATAGACTCTGACTGGAGCACTATCTTGCTCTGAATGTTTTACTGTGCCTTGGCTGCCTGCTGGGCTACCTCTACCCCTGCCTCTACCTCTGCTTGGTGGTTGTGAACTTCTGGTGACAGGGCTCTGAACTGACCCTTCTGCAGTAGTAGGAGGTGGTCCAACTCTGCGACTACTGGTGCAGTCCTTGGCAAAGTGTCCGGTGCCTCCACAGTTATAACAGGCTCCAATAGCCTTATAGCATATCCCTCCATGATTTCTTCCACAAGTTTCACATTGGCGGGGAGGATAGGAACCTCTGGTACTCTGCTGACCAGATAGGGGAGGTCTCTGTCCTGAATATCTTCCCCTACCAGATTTCTTGCCACCTCTGCCATGTCCCCCATAGTTCTTCCTCTTCCCAGTATGACCACTGGAACTCTGTTCTACTGACTTTCCCTCTTTCTCTGTCTTCTCTGATCTCTTTTTCTCTGGAGCAGTCTCAAACTCAACTCTTTCCAACTCTAGGGCTTGAGAAACAAGTTCAGAGAAGTTAGTGTGTTTGAAGCCGATCACTTGTACTCTGATACTGGGCTTCAAGCCAGTTTCAAACCTCTTGCATCTCTCCCTGCTGGTAGAGAGTAGACTCACTGCATAATGGCTAAGGCGGGAAAATTCTCTTTCATACTCCACCACCGACCGCTTCCTGCTTTGCATCGAGGAACTCTTGCAGCTTCTGGTCTACATAAGCATCAGGGACATATTTTTGTCTGAATTCCCTGAGAAAGTCATTCCATGTTAGCACTGCAGGTTCCACCAGACTGTGGGGAATGGTTTTCCACCAATCATAAGCATCCCCCTGTAGCAAGGATACTGAGTATTCGAATCTGAGCTCCTCTGTACAATGTAACTTCTTGAACACCCTATCCATCCTCTCTAACCATTGTTCAGCCTCTAGAGGATCTATTGTCCCCTTGAACTCTGTAGCTCCATATTTCATCAATTTATCATACTGCCTAGTAGGAGACTGTGGTTGTACCACTGGTGTCTGTATTGGGACTAGAGTAGGTACATTGCCAGCCATTTGTTGAAACATTGCAGCCATCTGCTGAGCGAACTGAGCAGGAAACTGCAGGGCCGGTGTCTTCTTGAACCACTAACATTATGTAGGCCTGGGGCATCCCCTTGCACCTCAGCCTCAATAGATTGATCGACTGAACGATCACCCTCTTCCATAGTAAATGCGAGGATTTTAGATCTCCTGAACCAATAACACAAGGAGATTTCCTCCCGTTAATGCATATTCATAATGTAATGTACTGTATGTATCAAACAATGATATTGAGCAGTTGTACTATGAAGAAAGAATATTCAAATAACAGGTGAAAATAAAATTTAAAAACTTTGCTCTGATACCACTAAAACATGTCACACCCTACCCTCCAGAAGGCATAACATGATCCCGTAGTATACCTAATGAATTACCAACCGCTTCATCGATAACCCATTAAATACACTACAAGGGATTTTAAAACTTTTCTTACTTATTTTACTGATGGTGAGCACTATTTATGTGTATTAAAAATTTTGGTCAATCAAGTGAAACAATTAACTCATTTGATTTATTTGGAATTTCAGAAAATTTTGGCAGAGTGCCATCGTATTTTGGATAAAGCAGTTCTTGAAAACTGTAAAAGACACTTCAATAATTTTCCAAATCTCAACTCCAATACATTTCTCAACACAACAATTTATCAACTCAATTCCATAGAAATTTTTCAAAGTCTGAGATAAGGAAATATAATACAATTTTTACAAGTCAAAATATCTCATAATTTACTTTACAACTCCAATGTACAATTTTAATTTACAATTGCTCAAAACCAAAAACAATATGTACATACAGTGGACATACATTACATTACAAAATACAAAATACTGGTATACTTATTATACCTGGTAGTCTCTCGTTGGAGGTACTAGCAGCCTAATCTGCTGCCTGTCTATCTGTCTACCTGCGACAGCAATAAAAAGCTATCGCTGAGACAATGTCTCAGTGGTGCACAACATTAACCAAATACAATTTAAATCACAATTCATAAATCATATCAATAGTGGATACTTAAAACCATAGTCAATTTCAAGACAGTAATTGTCCATAAGAATTTAAACTCCATTTGTCAATATCACAATAATTTTCATAAGTTAGATCATGTTTGAATTCAAAGGACAGTATATGTCAATGAGAGTTTAAATCCATTTCACAATCTCACAATACATATCAATAAATCACACACAGCTTAATCATGATCCATAGTTCAATTCGTCCCAAAAGCCAATGGCTAATGAGGTATTCAATTCGTCCCAAAAGTCGATGACTAATGAGGAATAACGTAGCTAGCTAGCAAAAATATGAGTACTCATCCAATTCATCCTCAACAGGCACACACCTCAACACTTCAGCCAGAGAGGGAATTCAATTCGTCCCACCAGACAAGCTAATGAGGAATACAATCAATATACATGATAGCTGTGGTTTCAAACCATTTCCAATGCTTTTAAATCAATAAGTATCCATCAATGTCATTCAAACAATTTCTCACAGTTTCAAATCATTTACAATGCTTTTCAAGCAATAAATATTCATTCAAATACATTTCCACAATTTAAAACAATAATATACAAATAGTCAATATTTATTTCAATTGAAAATAATTCAAAAGAAATAGTTGTTGTGCACAAACCTCTGATATTTGTCTCCTGGTCTTGACTCAGTATTTCTTTCCCTTTTGCTGAGTCCTTGTTAACTGAGAAACAAAATTTAAAGTATTTCAGTGCTAAATTAATTTGCCTCTAACGATAATGTTCGATAAGTAATTCACTGAACTCAATTATTCACTGAATACCTTTATTTGCTTAATCACCTAATATACGGACCCTCGATGCATTTTAGGTAAATTAGGTTTTGGTGTCCTTAATATGTCACATTCGATAATGTTTTAGGATTGGTACGTGTTACCAAACTCAATTCTATGTATATTGCGTTTTCTTGCATTTCATTGCAAATTGCTGGATTTCGGGATACTAGTTTAACCTAGCCGGACGATCTATTTCCCTCAGTTTTCGGGTTTCGGTCAAAACTACAAACTTGTAGATCTATGTCTTATTGACCGCGGTGCAAAATTTTAGGTCATTCCGAGTTAAGTAGACCGAGTTATGGTCATTATACTATTGCTGGTCAAATGGTATCAAATTAGATCAATTTTAGGTCAATTTGGTCAACTTTGGTTCGGCCAGTTTTTGGACCCGAACTTGTGCAAGCTTTTTGACTTGCTTCTGGTCATTTCTGGGTTTTGGTGTCTTCACAAGACTTGTAGGTATGGGTCTTAGCTATTCATGGTTAAAATTTCAGGTCAATTGGACCTGTTTTTAGTGAGTTATGGCCTAAACACTCACTGCTGCCCAATTGGTCATTTTTCAGGTCCTAATTGTACCTAATCCGAATTGGTCATTTTCTTAGGTCACCTTGCAAGCAGAATTTTGGTATGCTTTCTCAATGAAAGTTGGCACATTTTGTGCCTAGTTCCACCTCCAATTGGTCTCATACCAATTGAGGTTACACATTTAAACTTATTGGCTAAAATGTACACTGCCCTTAGTTACCTTGCTTAAACACACATCAATCACACACTTACCTTGCAATATGTTTACTTCCCTACCAAATCTGTTTTGGTACATTACCAAAAACATATTCCACTTTACATTAACATCACTTTGGGCAGATTACAATTATCCTCAACACACCAAATATAATTCTAATTTCCAAAGTCCAAATACAATTACACATACACATAAACATTACTAGTTTTTACATACACTTTACACAACAATTTCATATACATATCCATCTATCCTTAATGCCACAATTCTGCCCATATCTTCATGAACACATATACTTATCCAAGAGTTCCAAGGCTGCCAAAAATCTTCCTCAATACCAAGTTTTCCACAATTCATCAATTTTCCATCCAAGTGCAAAAATCACCATATATATATGAAGTAATTCACTAGGATATTAAATCACCATAACCAACATAATTCTCATCAAATATATGTACAAATACTTCATCAATACATGAATACATGGCTGCCAGAAAATGGATATCTCAATAACTCTTCAAACTTAAAAATTTCCTTCACAAAACCAACACCCATAACATGTACACAAAGTTTAACAAAGAAATCTTCAAAAATGCTAACTTACCTTATAGTTGGAACTTGTTAAACCTTGATTAAACTTCTTAAATTTGATATCAAACTCTTCCTTGTGATGTGTAGACAATTTTTCATGAAGGAACCTAAGTGATTGGAGTTGAAAATGGAGAGGTTAAGTGAGCTTGAGTGAAACGGCCATGGTGGTTTTCTTCTTTCTCAAATCGGCATGAAGGAATTCAAATGAGGAAGATGAAGTGCAGATGGGATAATGGGTGTACACCTGCCCCATTATGCCTTTAGTTTAATCCTTTAGTGGCCCACTCACATTATTTAATCATATTATAAGTTTAATGTGTTATTTACACCATTTCCACCCCATTTTTGGCTATTTACTTTAGGTACCACTAAATTAATTTTTCATTTCATTTTCTAAGTGTATTATTATTTATTTTTAATGGACATTTAGGTCAAAAGACAATTTGGGATGTCAAATGACCATAATACCCCTGTTCGGGTTGCATTCCCGATTTTTCGGTAACACCGGGTTTTGTCTGTTTTTCGATTTCTCACTTTTTTTTGTACTAATTATTTAATTTTTATTTGATATTTCTAATGATATTTATTCTTCAATAAGGGTCTATTTAAGTCTTAAAAATGTTTTCTGGGGTTCTCCGCAGTCCAGGGCTAGTCAATGGTCCACGCCGTGACTTCCCGGTGCGGTCACCCATCGCTAGGGTTCTCGGCTCGCTTAACTTGATTACCTTTCTTTGCTATTATTTTTTCTTTGTTTTTCTTGTATTTTCTTTTCTTGTATTTCATTATTTTATGTCTCCTCCCTCATGTCAAAGTGTAATTCTAGGCATCCTAGCTGTCCGGACAACACTGGTCACCGGAGCAGCAGAACGCACTACCGAACGTAGGGGTGTTACAATCCCAAACTTTATTCTTATACATGGAATCAATTTCAGATTTCATAGCATCAATCCATTTTGAAGAGTCTATATCTGATATAGCTTCTTCATAGGTAAGTGGATCATCTCCATGATCTAATTCTTCATGAGTAGACAACTCTTATTCTTCTTCATGAAGGAAACCATATCTCACTAGTGGGTGAGATACCCTGGTTGTTCTACGAGGAACAGCTGTAGATGTTTCATCAATGGGTGTAGGTTGACTAGATGGATCTATATCCATCTGATCTGTTGTTTGATCAGAATTCTCCAATTCCAACTCTATCTGCCTTCCTTTGCCTCCTTCTTGAACAAATTATTGTTCAAGAAATATGGCATCTCTACTTATCACAACCTTTTGTGATGTAGGCAAATAAAAATAATATCCAAAACTATCTTTTGGATATCCAACAAATCGACCCTTTTCTGATCTGGTCTCCAATTTATCAATGTTCAGCTTTTTGATATAAGCTGGACAACCCCAAATCTTAACATGCTTAAGACTTGGTTTTATTCCATGCCATATCTCATAAGGTGTGGAAGAAACTGATTTTGATGGAATCCTATTTAGAATATACAAAGATGATTCTAATGCAAATCCCCAAAAGGAGATTGGCATATCTGTATAGCTCATCATACTACGTACCATATCCAATAGGGTACAATTTCTCTTTTCAGATACACCATTCAGCTATGGCATTCCTGGAGGAGTCAGCTTGGAAACAATGCCGTGCTCTCTCAAGTATTCATCAAATTCAGTACTCAAATATTCACCTCCACGATCTGATCGAAGAGCTTTAATACTCTTTCTTGTTTGATTTTTCTACTTAAGATTTAAATTCTTTGAACTTTTCAAAGGATTCATGTTTGTATTTCATCAAATACAAATACCCAAACCTTGATTTATCATCAGTAAAGGTAATAAAATAATGAAAGCCCCCTCTAGCCATTACTTTAAATGGACCACATACATCACTATGTATTAGCTTCAAAATATTTTCAGCTCTTAGCCTTTGTCCAATAAAGGGTGATCTAGTCATTTTGCCCTGAAGGCAAAATTCATAAGTTGGAGTAGGCTCAGAGCCCAATGAGGAATCCCTATTTTCTCCAATTTTGTAATCCTATCTTCTGCAACATGACATAACCTTAAGTGCCAAATATATTTTGAACTTGAGTTGATTTTCACTATGGCATTGCATTCATTTAGATCACTTGCATTCATTTTGCGTTTGTCATTATTATCCAAATAATAAAGACCATCATTCATATAACCCGAACCAACATATTTATTTCCAAAATAAATATTACAAACATCATTTGTGAACTGAAATTCATAGCCATTTCTAGTCAAACTAGATATAGAAATGATGTTCTTAAAAGCATCAGGTAAAATATTATCCACACACAAAATATGTCCAAACATGTAAAAAGATTTAGATCATTTGGCTAAAGATTCAACAGTTGAGCCATTGACAATTCGGACTTTAACATCTTGAGAATGCAAGCTGCTACTATTTGCTAGTTCCTGCATATCATTAGAAATGTGAAAACTGGCACCAGTATCTAAAACCTAAGCTTTAGATGAACTATGAGTATCATCAGAGTCTAAATAACAAGATATGGACATACCTTCCAAAGGTGTATCCTTCTTATCCTTCAGAGAAGCAAGATACTCTGGGCTGTTCCTTTTCCAGTGCCCATCCTTCTGGCAGTGGAAACACTTTCCTTTGGCTCCATTAGCTTTAGTCTTTCCTTTCTGTTTAGCTATTTTCTTAGAAGGACCAGGAATCCGAGGTTTCTTTTTCTTATTGCCCTTCTTCTTGTTGGACTTTCCAGTAGAAGAAGATACAATCAAAGCTACCTCTTTTCCTTTATTACCCAACATATTCTTTTGGGCAATAACAAGCATGTTGAGTAAACCAACTAAGGTGCATTCCTGTTTAGTCATATGGAAATTTGTCACAAAATTTCCAAAAGACTCAGGAAGGGACTGAAGGATAAAATTCGTCTGTAGTTGGAAATCCATGTTGAAGTGAAGATGTTCCAAATACTCAATTAGCCGAATCATCTTGTGGACATGATCCCCAACATTATGTCCCTCAGACATCCTCATGTGGAACAGCTGCCTAGATATCTCATACCTAGCATTCCTACTGTGCTCACCATATAACTCTGCATGTTCTCATACTGCTTCTGTAACTCATTACTCATGGAAGCAAGCATGTAACACTTAGCTCTCATATCATGCTCCTTCCACTTGTCCAAAGTTTCATGTTCCTCTTGTGTGGCCTCTAGAGGTAAGGGACCAGGAACATTTGAATCTAGAACATATCCTATATGTTCAAGGTTCAGGAAAAGTTTCAAATTTCATAGCCAATCAGAGAGATTAGGTCCTGTCAACCTATTGCGATTAAGTATGCTTGTAAGGATATTGGATGGTGGTGGTTGTTCTGTGCTTATTATTATCGAAAAATTAACTGCAGAAAATAACCAAATTAATTAGTAAATGTATCATGTAATTAACCAAAATGATTATGGTCTTTAATCAAATTGGTCCTCCCACTAACTTAGCGAATCCTACACTTCCAAAGTTGAAAACGGAAATCCTAGTTGGATGGATTTCTAGTGGGTGATTGAATTCTTATAATTCTATTGATCATCCTCAGGTACATCCGTTATTGGAATTATAATAAACTATAAGTGAGCAACTCCTTGCCTATCACATCTCATATGAGGTTCAATCCTTTACCTAGCCCCTAATGCTCAAAATCTCAGGTACATCCATTATTGACTTATCTTGCATTAGTTAAGTTGATCCCATTGAGCTAGTAATTATGCAAATAATTTTAATGTCCTCAGGTACATTCAATATTGGCCACCAAACCATTTACATATTTACAACATCTCATGCTTAAAAATTATTCTTAAGAAAATCTCTTAAATTAATTGCATCTTATCCAACTATTTAAAATTTCTTAAAATAATTGCCCTAATGGAGGGCCTATGTTATAATTACCTTAATTATAGCATTTCCAACTTAATAATTTGTTTGGAAGATTTTATGGTCATCCTAATTACTATTTAGGTCTCACTTTGCACATTATCTATTTAGCATTCATATATCATATAATTGCATACATTCCCATACAAAATGCAATCATGGATAAGCAGTAAATATGGTATGATCATGGACTTTCTAAGGGATTCAATTCTGAGCCACCAAGAATTGAATCAGGGCATTCCTAGGTGCATTTCATTCATTCATTTTATAAGAGTTGCTGAAGGAGTACTTAATTAACACTTGATCTTGAATTCCTCCCACTGGTCCCACCAATGCTCTTGACCTCCTTGAACTTCTTGCAATCCAATTACATAGTAATCCTTGGCATACCAAGGCAAATTTACAAGAACTTAAATAAATGAAATTACAACCCAAAAATTATTGCAAACTTAATAATACATGCCCAAAATAAATTAAAATAAATTAATTAATTTACAATCCCAAAGAAACATAAAAGAAATAAATCCAATCACATTGGTCTTTTATAGTCCATGATCATCCATCATGCATATCACTATTTAACAATTAACATACTTAAATTAAATTGAATATCTCATATTCAACTTAAAAATCCAAATTTGAATATGATTCAAATAAATTTAAAAATTCAGATTTGAATCTCATTCAAACAAATTTAAAAATTCAGATTTGAGTCATTCAAACAACCTTAAAAATTCAGATTTGAATCACATTCAAACATTTCTTAAAAAATCAGATTTGAATCACATTCAAACATTTTTTAAAAAATAAGATCTGAATATTATTCAATCAACTTTAAAAATTCAGATTTGAATATGATTCCAACAACTTTAAAAATTCAGATTTGAATCACATTGAAACAACTTTTAAAATTCATATTTGAATCACATTCAAATAATTTTTAAAATTCTGATTTGAATCATAATTTAATTGTATGATTAAAACTACATATAAACACTTTAATTAGTCAAAGAATAGCCCTTAGATCATACAACAATTGCAGAATTAAAAGCCAAACCTTGAACCACACATGGAAGCCAAACCATGCGCACCATTGATGGTGTTTTTCAAGCATGCCACCACGCCTCCATTGCAACCAGCAATGGATAAATCATCTCATGATCAAAACTCACAATTAAATCATATAATCAACAATCTAAATGGAAAATATAGTGGCTCTGATACCAATTGTAGGAATGGAAGCGTGAAAAATACAAGTTTATACTATTGAATTTAAAAATTTTCACCTAGGGTCACATGCATCATGCAAGATTTATTTTTATCTATTTGATTTTAATGATAAACAACATATTAAAACTCTTTTAATATGTTTTTGGATCTGTATATGCCATTTAAGATTTTAAAATTAATCAGATTAATTTTAGAACCTTAAATAAAATCAATAACAAACACTCTAACCTTTTGATGCACTGCAGTGTATTTGCGCCTTTGAGATTCGTCTTCAGGACACCAAATGTTGTCCCTCTAGTTTGTCCACACCAAGAACACCTATGGCAGCCCTTGAACAGCTTCTAAAGCTTTTTCTATTAATTAGAAAATCAAGTTCTGCCTTTTAAAAGATTAGAGATGTAAACAGGACACTAGAAACAATTTATGGTGTTCTTAATTCAAGAGATTGTTTTTCTAATGTCTTGTATTGATGAGAGAAGAAGAGAAGAGGAGAGAATGGCACTCCAAAGTGGTGGCACAAAGAAAGAGGCTGCTGCCTGTGTTTTATTTTTTCTCAAAACAACACTTATATAGCTAGGTTAACACATTGAACCCTTGCCACATGTCACCCTTTGATTAGCTCTAGGTTTAAGTGACTCAATCACATTGTGCCAAGTGTCAAACCTATATTTAATCTTGATTTTAATCATCTTACATGATTAAAAGACATTTGGCAAGCTTATGTGTAATGCCATGTGTCACCATCTCATGGTGCCACGTGTCACACTGTGAAATGACCAAAATGCCCCTGTGTCTTAATTTTGAGTTCTTAACCCAAAATAATTATTTATCTTCTTCTAATTAATTTATATCAAATATAAATTAATTAATTAATCTCTATTAATTAATTTTTTATTAATTAAATTCATATTTAAACACTTTAAATATAAATTTAACTTATACTATACATCCGATAATCTAGATTTGGTCATGTCATGCTAGGGACTTTGCAATCTAATTGCAAACCAAACCTATTTAATTAATCAATTAAACTCTTTAATTAATTAATTAAATCATATTTAATTAGGTGATAACTTGTTTATGTGTGTGACTTACTAGGCTCATTACTAATTGGCAATGAGATATAATATCAACTCTTAATACCATCAGAACTCTTTCTTACCATAAATGATTTCTCTAAATCATTTTATGCACCTCATAGACCATGGTTAACACCTAGCATAGCATGCCATGGCCACCCAATTAGTAATAAGGTTTACCTTAAATGAACCTATAATCATATGTTACCATGCACTAGAATCTCTCTGTTACAAAATCCCAACTCAAGCTGGAGTCATGGTTTATGTCAAACTCCATTTGCTATGAATATTATATTCTCTTTTAATTCCAGTTCTTGATTAAAAAGATTTTTCTCATCAAAAAATCTTTTTTGATTAAATCTATCTGTCCTGGCCAGGAACTTGAAACATCAAGAACAATTAAATGAACATAGGATTTTATCTCTATTTACTTAGAGGAATAGATTCCATCTTGATTAACACCTACTTCCATATATAAATAGTAGGAGCCAATACATGCCCATATACCCATACAAAGTACAAGTATGAAAGCAGTATCAAACTCAAACTACCTATATATAAGATAATTGTGCTATCTCAGGTCTAAAGATTATATGCACTGATATGATTTATGACAAAACATTGACAAGAGTAAACTCCATGTGCTTGTCATAAGTGTCACTGGTTCGGCCTACTTATCATGTATAAGTGCCTACCATGTTTGTCATATGGCATGAGACTCACCATTCCATCTTATTTATATCTCATATAAATAACTTAGGAAGAAATATGAATACAATCTTTCTGGATAAGTCATGTCCTTATTATGAAGTATCCTCGATTGTGAACCTATTTATGATACTTTATACTAAAAATACTATCACTCATATTCTTAACAACTCAAGAATAGAATTTCTAACAAAATATCAATGGACCTTTTCTATTACACATAAATATCTTATGTAAACGAAAAAGTGAAAATGCCTTTTATTAATAAAAACATGTACAAGATACATACTAAATGATATGCTCTAGGGCATATTACTAACACTGTGACTAATGGTGTGACGGCCCGAGGTACTTGGTATCCGGTGCTAGTTTACACGTTTATCCAGTCCGGTCAACTAATATAGGTTACTTGGGTAACTAAAATAAGTCTAAATAAATTATCACCAAATAATGAATATAAAAGTACTAAATTAATAATAATATTAATAATTACCAAAAATTTCAGTTTGCATGAAATAACAACATAAATTCTGCATATTTATTTATTTAGTTTGTTTTCATTTTATATTGGCACCACTAAGCTATATTGCTTAGCGCATCACTGTTTGCCACACGTAAGTGCTGGAGACACTGATAGAGAGCCCAGTAGACCTCAGACTGGGTGAGAGTCTAGAGCTGTATTGAGTCCCGTGTCGCCTCCACAACAGTGCATTTTTGGTAGGATCACTAACCTTCCTTTTGTATTTTGTATTTTTCATTTTGTAATAGACATTAATTTCTGTCTTGTAAACTATAAACTCATGTATTTATAGACTGATTTATTTAGCTATAAATTTTTCTAATAAATAAAATTTGAGTATATCTTTATGAAATTGAGCTTAATTATGATATGAATGGAATGTATGAAATTGAGTTTGAAATATTGAGAAATTATGAACTTGTGTTGATGGTTATTGGAGTTGATGACATGAATAATATATTGGGAGTATTTTTAATAGGTTTCGAAGAACTGTTTTCCTAATTTTTAGCCAGCACTCTGTCGGATTTTCTATAAAATTTTTAAAATCCCAAATTAATCAAAATTTCAATAAAGGGTATAAATGGCATAACTTCACTCAAGAGATTTTAAAAAGAAATAAAAATAGAATTGGAAATTAAAATAAGATAAGATAAGGTACTCCGGCACACTGTGTGACATGTCTTGCTTGGCTACACTGTAGACAGGTGAGGGGTGTTACATGGAAGAAATTGAAGTAAATCCATATTTGACTTATGACGAAGAGCCCATAAAGATCTTGGCATATGAGATGAAGTAGCTAAAGAATAAGCAGATACCACTGGTTAAAGTGTTGTGGAACCAACATTCGGGCCGGAAGGTTACATGGGAACATGAAGAGGACATGAGGAGGTAACACCCACAGCTATTTAGAGACTAAGAAAAGGTAAATTTTGGGATGAAATTTTTTTTAAGGAGGGGAGAATTGTAGCACCCCGAACCTCTGAGCTCTGAATAATACTATTTTTGGTCAGTGAATAGTAATATTTGAAGCTACCTTGAGGACCAAAAATAAGATGAAAATTCATTGAGATTGGCACAATAAAAAAATAAAGTGACCATCATGTTATGGACTGAAACGGTATTATGGGAAAAGATTGACTAAAACCTGATGAGGGGCATTTTGGTCAATTCACTCCAAGAGTTAATTTTAAAATGTCCATTAATTTGAGTGAGATTAAAACATTGAAAAAGAATTAAAAATATGAAGAAATGTATAGAGAGGAAGAAAAGAAAAACAAAGGGACTAGGAAATTAAAATTTTGCAATTATGACATCACAATGACATCATCATGATACAATTAAAACTTAATTAATATATATGTTACATAAATGTAAAAAGAAGACAAAACTTAATTAATGAAAGCTTATCATATTCTCCCCCATTCTCCTTTGGCCGGCCATGCTCTCTCCCCTCTCTTCATCCATTTTCAAACATTTTCAAGCTTGTAACCTTGCATTCTTCCACAAATTTTCATAGTTAAACTTTAGAAACCTTGAAATTAGACATTGGGTGGAAGATTAGGAGCAAAAAGAATGAGAAAATTTGAAGAAATAAGAAGTTGGGGAAAACACCATTCTCCTTTGGCCGGCCATGCTCTCTCCCCTCTCTTCCTCCATTTTCAAACATTTTCAAGCTTTTAACCTTGCATTCTTCCATAAATTTTCATAATTAAACTTTAGAAACCTTGAAATTAGACCTTGAGTGGAAGATTAGGAACAAAAAGAACAAGAAAATTTGAAGAAATAAGAAGCTGGGAAAAACACCATTAGAGGTAAGCACTCTTCCAAGTCTAATTAGTTATGTATGTGTTGAATTAAGTTTGATGATGGGAAATTTCTTCAAAAAGCATGAAAATTCTGCATGAACCCTAAGCAAGAATTTCGGCTAGCCTTGATGGGGTTAGGGTTTTGTGTGTTTTGACTTAATTGAACATGAATTCTAGTGTTGGTGAAGTTGTATGCATGTTTTGTTTTTTGAATTGGCATGAATTGTATGAATTTGAGAAGATGATGAATTAGGATTTTGGAAAAATTAGGGGTTTTGTGCAATGATGTGCAATTAATGTTCTTGAGGTCAAATAATGACCAATTGATGTGGAATGATTATTAAATGAAGTTGGTTGGTGAAGGAAATTATTGGGAGTGTAAGTGAACCTTAGGTCTTGAATTCTGGACTCTTGAGTCCAGCACATTTAAATGCTCATAAGTTTGAGCTACTTAACTCCAATTTGTGTGAAACTAATTGAAAATGAAAGTTAAGACATAATGCTAGAATTTTCATGCAGACAACCTATCTAGAAAATGACCATAAGTTACCCTAATTAAGGCTTGAATTCGGAATTGTAATTTTGGACCTGATAGAAATGACCATATGAATAGTACTTATTCAATTAGGCATAACTCACTCTAGAAAACTCCAATTTAGGTGATTCTTGAACCTATAGAAACTTGAGACATAGGAGAACAATTTACCTGAAGATCAGAAAGCCTAATTATGACCCTAACTAGATCATATTGCTAGATAAATTTGGTCTAGCAAGCCTACCCTGATTCTGGACTAACCTGGAAATCCTGAACAATTAGCTATCTGACCAATTTTAGCAAAATTATCACAACTTGGGCTACAAAGCTACAAATATAGTAATTCCAAAGCCAACGTTCTCATAAGACATAGAACTAAAAACTTCATGTTTTGACCAAAACCCAGTTTTTAGGGCAAAGTAGGAAAATTGTTAGGGTAAGTCATGAATGCCAAACCTAGAATTCTTGAACCTTAGCCAATTTGCCCTGTAACCTCTGAATGGTTATCAGGCTATAACTTCCTCTACAAGACTCCAATTGAATTGATTCAAAATGATTTGAAAACCTAAGATAAAGGCCTAAAATATTGTTTTAGGGACTAGGGACAAATTATCAGCTTAAGGTACCCGGATATAGAATGAAATGTTAAGATACAAACTTGTAAAACCTGGAACTTCAAGATATGGCATTTGGAATAGTGTTTACTTTTTTGGCTATAACTTGAGATCCAAAACTCCAAATTGAGTGATTCAAAAAGGAAAATAAAACTAAGAAACAGAGAAACAATTTTCATATACACCTCACCAAATTATGATTGGAACTAGGTTAAAATTGGGTTTAAAAGTCAAGATACAAAACTGTCTAGAACCCAAAACTCATTGAAATTGCAAAGTTAACTTAGGGGTTCATTAGATATTTATTTGATTAGTTATTGGCAATAGTTGGGATAAGTATTAAGACATTCTACTTGTGTGTTTTTAGTAGGAAAAGAGGCTTTGAAGGGCAAGGAGAAGTAAGTAAAGAAAAAGGAGATTCATTGAAGGTTTGTGCACAACTAGCCTTTTCCTATGTTTTTAAATTTATAATTGATTTGAATGAGCTTTATATGAATGAGTTGTTATTTTCCTTTGCATTTGAGAACTTTAAATTGTGAATTGAATTTATGATTATGGAAAGGCGACTATTGGCTATCAATTTTATTATAGCAAGGGGTGAGCCAGATTTTGAATGCTTTTAGAAGTGTTTTGAGAAATTTTGTGTTGCAACCCTATTATGGGAATTTGATGAATGAAATGTGATTTATTAGATTTGCAATGTGATTCTTTAAATAGAAATATTTGAATTTATTTTGAAACCATAGTTGGCATGGCAATTTGATTTGTGTCCCTCATTATGTGAGGTGAAATTGATATTGTGTTCCTCTCTCTCTGGCTCCCCAGTTGAGGTTCAGTTCGGATGAGTACTCATATTGTTAGCTAGCCACCTCCCTCATTAATTACTATTAGTGAGGTTGTAGATTACTTTGTCATTGTGTACAACACGACATTGGTCTTGAAATTTTGTGTCATAGCCTTAACTATGTGAATTGTTGGCAACACCATTATTTGCGATTGCTTTGATAAAATGCTATTCAAACAATTGATTTATATGATTGAAAATGTTGATATTGGTTTTAGGAATTATGGAAATTTAGATATTTCAATTTCTTGGCTATGTCTTACACAAACATTGTAACATCCTCCCTGTACGTATTCTATATGTTCTGTTGCTCCGGTGACCTAATGTCAGTTCGGGCAAGTCAGGATGTCTGGAACTATACTTTGGTGATAGTGAATAGACATATAATGATGAAATAAATAAAAAGAAAATACAAGAAAAATTAAAGAAAAATAAAAGAGAGGAAATGAAACTAAGTTAAACGAGCCGACACCGTAGCGATAGGTAACCGCACCGGGAAGTTATGGCGAAGGCAATTGCCGACCCCAGGACTTCGGAAAACCCTCGAAATTATATTTTGGGACATAATTAAAGGTTCATTGAAATGTAATTGACACTAGAAATATCAAAGAAAAATTAATAAATTAGTACAAAGAAAAATGAAAAATCAAGAAACAGACAAAAATCGGTGTTACCGAAAAATCGGGAATATAACCCGAAGTGGGGCATTTTCATCGTTTGATACTTAGAGTTGCCTTTTGACCTAAATGTCCATTAAAAATAAGTAGTGTTAAATTTTAAAAATCACATGAAAAATGAAATTATATATATGTAATGCAATTAAGGGAAATAAAGGTAGTATAATTAGAAATACTAAAACTTGATTATTATAATAATATTACCATTATTAGTGGGGGTATAAATACACATGTTAAGGCAAATTTCTCTACTAACTCATTTCCTTCAATCTTCCAACAATGATAGATTGATCACTCCCAATTCTCCATGGAAAATTTTCCATGCAAAGCTTAATTCCCACCTATTTTCAACATGAAACCATAAATTCTCTTCATTAAACTTGGTCCACACATCTTGGGAAGGAGATAGGGAGCAAACAGGAAGAGATTTGGTGAGGTTTTATAAAGCTCAAAACAAAAGGTTAGTGTCCAATTTTCCTTCCTTGCTTCGTTAAACTTTGAATTAAGGTTATGGTGAGTTGAATTGTTGAGAAATTAGGAGCATTGGATGAGTATTTGATGGGCTCAAATTTGGCAGCCATGGAAAACTATGATAGTTTACTTAATTCTATATGTAAATGATGATTAGGCATGTTGATTTAAGTAAATAAATGTATTAGACTTTATTGGCATGTGTGTGTTTGCAATGACAATTGAATTAAAGGTTTGAAAATGGGACTTTGATACTTTGGTAAACTGTCATGTTTGGTAGCCTATAATGTTATGGAATTGTATGTGAGTTTATGTAATTTATTGATGAGATGTGATGATATTAAATTGTGGGCAGCATGTGTAGTTGCCATGGCAGTGTATGTGTAATATTGGTGTTGAGGTATGTTGAATTTCGGTGGAAGTAATAATTGAACTTTAATGGTGTATTGTGTGCATTAAGCACTTGAGTTTTCTGCCCAAAATGCTTGCTGGAATTGTATATAATATATATAGAAGTGCCATGATTGAAAATTGAAGTATTGGGAGGAGGAGGATTGTCAAAATTAGAAGTGAATTTTTCAAATGCAGGTTGTGTGTGTTGGCAATACCTAAATTAGGTTATAAGTGCAAAACTATGAACCCAATTGGTATGAGGCCAATGGAGGGTGAAACTAGACACCAAATAGACCAACTTTCATGTTGACATGTTGCCAAAATTCTGCCTAGAAAATTACCTTAAAAATGACCAAATCCGGAACTGCAACCTTGCAAACCTAGATTTTTGACTATATGAATAGTAGTCATTAAGATGACCATAACTCACTCAAAACAGGTCCAAATGACCTGAAATTTTTACCATGGATAGCTTAGACATAGAGCTACAATTCTTATGAAGACACCAAAGCCCAGAAATGGCCAGAACCAAGACAAATAGCTTGCATAAGTTTGGGTACCAAAACCGCCAAAACTAAATGTGACCTAAAATTGATCAAATTTTGCACTAAAGGTGTAATCTGTCCAAATTTTGTACTAAAGGTGCAATATGTCCAGCTTCAGTGGCTAGCTCTCCAGGGACAGGGTTCAAGGGACCAGCCCAAACAGTATCTGTTGCTTGCCCACATTGCCAAAAATGGCATAAGGGTGAATTTTGGAGGATGATAGGTGCTTGTTTACGGTGTGGGTCTACAGACCACCTAATCCGATATTGTCTGCACAGAACTACTACATCTACTCCGGTATCAATTGATAGGCTTCCCCTTCCAGCTCTAAGGGGTAGAAAGCCGGGTAAGGCTAAGGCAGCCGATACTTCACAGAAACCTGTATCAGAGTCTGTAGAGAGAGCAGAAGGTAGAAAACCAGCCAGAGCCTATGCTATAAGGGCACAGGAGGAACAGGATGATCCAGATGTCATCAAGGGTATGTTCCTCCTCTATAATACTTTTGTGCATGTATTAGTAGATCCAGGTCCTACTCATTTATATATTTGTATCAAGCTGCCTGTAGAAAAGGGAATACCAGTAGAGGAAAGTGGCCAATACATCCTGGTCACAAATTCGCTAGGCCACAGCGTGGTGGTAAACAAGGTGTATAAGGGCTGTCCATTGAAGATTCAAGGGAAAAAGTTCTCGACAGACTTAATTGAATTGCCTTTCCATGAGTTTGATGTGATTTTGGTCCATCATCAGGCAATAGCAGATTGTAAATTAAAGAGAATCTCTCTGAAAACTGCTGAGAATGAAGAAGTAACAGTTGTGGGTGAAAGGACAGATTTCTTGTCCAATGTCATCTCAGCTACAGTTGCAAGGAGATGGATGAGAAAAGGGTGTGAAGCCTATCTAGCGCACGTGGTTGACACTAGACAGGGTAAACATAACTTGTCTGACATACCCACAGTAAGGGATTTTGCTGAGGTATTTCTTGAGGAATTGCCTAGTTTGCCACCCAAAAGGGAAGTTGAATTCGGTATTGAGATTATGCCAGGTACAGCTCCGATTTCAATTGCTCCGTATAGAATGGCACCTGCTGAATTAAAAGAGTTAAAATCCAGCTGCAATAATTACGAGACAAGGGGTTTATACGCCCCAATGTGTCACCGTGGGGAGCTCTAGTACTGTTTGTAAAGAAGAAAGATGGGACACTGAGGTTATGTGTTGACCACCGACAGTTACACAAAGTAACAGTGAAGAATAAGTATTCGTTGCCTAGAATTGATGATCTGTTTGATCAATTGAAGGGAGCCGGTGTGTTTTCTATGATTGATCTCAAATCATGGTATCATCAGCTAAGGGTTAGGGATGCAGATGTGCCTAAGACTGCATTTAGAACCCAGTATGGGCATTATGAATACTTGGTGATGCCATTTGGGTTAACAAATGCTCCAGCAGCATTCATGGACCTTATGAACCGTATCTTCCATCCATACTGTGACACCCCTTACCCGACTACAGTGTAGCCGAGCAAGTTATGCCACTCAGTGTGCCGAGCACTCTATTTTTATCTTAATTAATTTTTTTATCATAATTTTGAATATAACTTGTGAAATATAATTCATTTTAAGCCATTTATCGAAATTATTATTTCTTTGAGGTTCTGAAAATTTTAAAGAAAATCCGGCAGAATACCGGCTAAAAATGGAGAAAACAGTTCTTCGGAACCTGTGAAAAACACTTCCTATATTCATTTTCCATCATCTTAACTCCATTTATCAAATTCTCAACAATGTTCAATCTCAGTTCTCATTCATCCATCTCATATGATACCATGCATAATTCATATATAAACATTCACTTTTCCATTTACAACCACACTTTTCATTATTTACACGAATATCAAAATACATTACATAAGTTTCAAATACATATGAGAAAATAAAATCAATTACAAAATACCAAAATGACATCTAGCGTCCTACCAATGCACTGCAGACAGTGAGGTGACATGCACACTATGCAGAATCGTGAACCGCGCCTTACCGAACTGTGGTCTCTGGGCCCTCTGTCCAATCTTTCGCACTCACGCGTTGCAAAAGCGACGCGCTAAGCATAAAGCTTAGTGGTGCAAATAATAAAATAGAAAGAAATAATATGCAAATAAAAATCATAATTTCTTAGCCATTGTGTTCATAAGAACTGAATAATTACCAACTTAATGTTTAGTCGAGGGCTAATTACGTTTTATGATATTAACTTCTTCATGCATTTTGTTTATTTATTTTCTTCCTGATCTTGAGTTTCTTTGTATTCTATCGTAATCATTTCTGATATTTGATTTTCGTATTTTCTTTAACAATCAGTTCAGTTACAGTTATACTTTTCCATGCCCAAGTAACCTATACTGAACGACTGGACTGGATAACGGGTCGTTGGCACTGGACACCGCGGTGCCTCGGGCCGTCATACCATGGGACGCAGAACGTCAACCATGTATGCAGTCAGTATGGCTAAAAAGCCATGATATCACATAATCGGGCATAAAAGCCATGCATACGGGCATAAAAGCCATGAATACGGGCATAAAGCCATGAATACGGGCATAAAAGCCATGAATACAGGCATAAAGCCTTTCGTTTCGCAGTACTGCTAAACAATACCCTATTGGCATGCCAAACTATCCAAACCAATCACATTAGGCCTACTAGGGCATTTTGCATTTTTAAGTTTCACAATTTTTGAATTTCAAGTTTTCATGCCACTATTCATTTCATTAGTCAACTAAAATGTTGACTTTTGCATAAACAATAGGTACATTGGTTTTAATACTCCCAACATACCACATTTTGTATTCAAAACTTGTTAGTTTTGGTCACTTTCTCAAAGTTTAGGTCATTTTGGCAAAATTGCCAATTTTTTGGTTTTGGTGTCACTATTCACCTCATTGGTCAACAAAAATGTTGACTTTTAGAATAAAAATGTGTACATTGACTTTGGCACTCCCAACATACCACATTTGGTGTTTAAAACTTGTTGGCATTAAGTGTTAATACCATTTCCAAGCATTAAACCAAAGGAGCAGATTTTTCAGTTTTGGTGAGTCAACTTCACTGTTCCATTGGACACTGTTACTGTTGGAATTTGAAGAAATGTAAAACATGAAAGTTGTTCCTTATTTTGTCTAGTTGAATTTCCTTTTTTGAATCACTCCATTTGGAGTTTTGTAGCTCCAGATATGGCTCAAAAACCCAAGCTGTCCGGATATGCATTCTGCAGAAATTTACCATATCTACAGTGCATGAACAGTAACTTGAGTCACTTGGTTGAATGGGTTCTGGCCATAATTTGGGGTAGGTTCCTTCATGAAAGTTGTTTGTCTATGTCTTAACTTGTTGCTGTAAAAATTTCAGGCCAATTGACCAAATCTACAGTGAGTTATGGCCAAATGAACAGTTACTATTCATTTGGTCAATTCTGCAGAGGCAGTTTCAGGGTATCCGGATTGGGGCCAAGTTTTGGTCCTCTTGATTTGGTCTTTTGGGCATGGTTTCTTCAGCAAAAATGTGCCATTATAAGCCTAGTTTCATGTCCAATTGGCCAAACACCAATTGGACTAGCACAGCCCAAGTTATGGCAGTGCAAAGGGACTGAATTTTCAGTCCCTATGCTGCTGTCTTAGGGCAGTTTGCAACCTCACTTTGCAATCTCATTTTTCAGTCCATTTATTGGTCAATCTACCTAAAATGTTCACTAATTGACCATTAAAATGTTCTCTAATCAATTCATAATCCAAGTCCACACTTTACTCCCAAAACCCTAGCTCAAATTCAAGATTTTGTACAAGTTACCCTAGTTGACTAACTAACTCATTTCCTTATGTTTATATACTTTATTCATGATTTCTAATTCATTCCAAGTCCATTCAAAAACACTCAATCCTATTTCTCCCTAGGGCAGCTGAAATTTATGGAGTACATATACATAAATTTCATCCACTTAATTTACAAATTCTTGCTAAATTCAAGTTCCTATGCATGAAATTAAAGAGTTTTTGATATATAGTGCACTAACCTCTTGTAGCTTAAATCCAAGCCAACCCAAAACTTCAATTTCTTCTCCTCTTTTAGCTCCCAAAATATTAAGCAAGGTTCTAGGGTAAAATTTAGTGTTGGGAACTCAAGGAAATATGGTGGGAGTTTAGGGTTTCATGAGCTTGCCAAGCTCATCAATGGAGGGAGATGGGAAGAGTCACGTTTTGGGGAAGAAGAAGAAGAAGAATGGCTGCTGTAATTTGTGTTATTTTGTTCTTCATTTATGTCTTTTAATAGTTTAGTCAAATGGTAGCTTATTTGTGATTGGTCACAATTTGTAAATGACATCATCTAGATGTCATAATTGAGCTTTTTCTTCATTTTCTTTCCTTTCCTCCACTAATCATTTTCAATTTGATTTCTAGTAATGTTTATTCATATTTTATGTTATATTAATTATTTACTCAACTGGACAAGTCGGCCAAAAATCACCTCGGAAAGCGAAATGACCAAAATGCCCTCCGTTTGGCTTAACGGGTCAAAATTGGCTGTACCGATTGAAAAATTTTTCTAAATATTTTCTTGGCATTCTAATGCCATAGGAACCTCAATAACCCTTCTCTGGAGTCCCAAAAATTATTTTATGATTTTCCCTGTCTAGGGCTCCTCGCTATAGAACCGCAACTTACCTCTCGTTACCCATCGCTTGGGCACCTAGCTCTTTAACTTAATCAGATTTTTATTTCTAAAATTTTTACTAAATTTTTCTCATTAATATTTGAGTTAATTATGGTCCCTCACTTAAATTTAATTATTTTTCTGGACGTTCTAGCTGTCCGGACCGACACCGGTCACCGGAACAGTAGGATGTACGGAATTGCTACCGGGAGGATGTTACACATACTTAGATCGGTTTGTAGTGGTCTTCATTGATGACATCCTGGTGTATTCCAAGGATAAAGCAGAACATGATGAGCATTTGAGAATTGTTCTGTAGACTCTAAACGAGAAGAAACTGTATGCTAAATTGTCCAAGTGTGAGTTCTGTTTGAATGAGATTGCATTCCTTGGACATGTAGTATCAGCTGAAGGGATTAGAGTGGATCCCAAGAAGATTGAAGCAGCGATGGAATGGAAGCCTCCCAGAAATACAACTGAGATCAGTAGTTTCTTGGGGTTAGCTGGATATTATAGAAGTTTTATAAAGGGATTTACCCTAATAGCTGTTCTAATGATCAAATTACTGCACAAGAATATGAAATTTGACTAGAATGACAAGTGTCAAGCTAGTTTTGAGAGGCTAAAGGCTTTGGTGATAGAGGCACCAGTATTAACACAGCCAGTGTCAGGAAAAGACTTTGTAGTCTATAGTGATGCCTCACATAATGGGTTAGGGTGTATACTCATGCAAGAAGGGAATGTGGTTGCATATGCTTCCAGGCAGTTAAGGCCACATGAAAAGAATTACCCTATTCATGATTTAGAGTTAACAACAATTATCTTCACATTGAAGATATAGAGGTATTACTTATATAGAGAAAAATGCTACATATACACAGACCATAAGAGTCTGACCTATCTGCCAACCCATAAGGAACTTAATTTGAGATAGAGGTGATGGATTGAATTCCTGAAAGATTATGATTGTGTGATTGACTACCACCCTGGGAAGGAAAACGTAGTTGCTGATGCCTTAAGCAGAAATTCTATTGTAGCATTAAGACCTCTGAATGCCCAATTGTCCTTAACTCATGACGGAGATATTTTGGCTGAGTTACAAGTGAAGTCGAATCGATTACAACAGATACAGGATGGGCAGAAGACAGATAAGAAATTAATAGCTGTTTTGGGCAAAATCACTGAGGTAAAGGAAACTGAATATGAAGTGAAAGAAAATGGGTGCCTGTACTATAAAGAAAGAGTATGTGTACTAGATGATAAAGAGTTAAAAACTAGTATTTTGAGAGAAGCACATAACAGTGTGTATGCTATGCACCCAGGAAGCACAAAAATGTACTATGACCTGAAACTTCGATACTGGTGGCCAAGTATGAAGAAGGACATAGCTGACTATGTAACTAGATGCTTGACATGTCAGCAAGTCAAAGCAGAACATCAAGTTCCATCAGGTTTGTTACAGCCCATAAACATACCTGAATGGAAATGGGACCGAGTCACTATGGACTTTGTCAGTGGTTTGCCTCTCACTCAGAAGAAGCATGATGCACTATGGGTGATTATGGATAGGTTGACCAAATCAGCACATTTTCTGCCAGTCAGAACTGATTACTCACTAGAAAAGCTAGCAGAATTGTATATCAGTGAGGTAGTTAGACTACATGGAATTCTGCTTTCCATTATATCTGATAGAGACCCGAGGTTTACTTCTAGGTTTTGGAAGAAATTACAAGAATCCTTGAGCACACAACTTCATTTTAGTATGGCTTTTCATCCTTAGACGGATGGACAGTCAGAAAGAATAATCCAGGTAAATTTTGAAACTCATTGAGTTATTGCAAATAATAAATTGAACTGATAATGATAATAATAACCGAACATATATGATAGGTCCTCGAGAATATGCTGAGGAGTTATGTTATTGAGTTTGAGTGAAGTTGGGATAGATGCCTTCCACTGGTAGAATTTGCATACAACAATAGCTATTAAGCTAGCATACAAATGGCATCCTATGAAGCACTGTATGGGAGAAAATGCAGAACACCTATATGTTGGACTGAATTGGGTGAAGATAAGCTAGTGGGGCCAGACCTAGTAAAATAGATAAAGGAAAAGGTGAAACTGATAAAGGCCAATTTGAAAGTTGCCTCAAACCGACAGAAATCTTGTGCTGACTTGAAAAGAAAGGACATTGAGTATGAAGTTGGGGAGAAGGTATTTCTCAAAGTATCACCATGGAAGAAAGTGTTGAGATTTGGGAAAAAAGGAAAATTAAGCCCTAGGTTTATTAGCCCATATAAAGTTATTAAACGTGTGGTACCATAGCCTATAGATTAGCCTTACCACCTGAGCTGGACAAGAAACATAACGTATTCCATGTCTCGATGCTAAGAAGATACAGATCAGATCCTTCACATGTCATCTCAGCAGAAGAAATTGTTGTATAACCTGACCTGACATATGAAGAAGAACCAATTAAAATCTTGGCACGAGAGGTAAAAGAGCCCAGAAATAAGACAATTTCACTAGTGAAAATCTTATGGAGGCACCACAACATGGAAGAGGCAACATGGGAGAGCGAGGAGACAATGAGGCAACAGTTCCCTCAGCTCTTCACATCAGGTAAATTTGGAGGATGAAATTTTTATTTAGAGGCGAAGAGTTGTAACATCCTTCCTGTATGCATTCTGTATGTTCTGTTGCTCTGGTGACCTAATGTCAGTCCGGGCAAGTCAGGATGTCTGGAACTATACTTCAGTGATAGTGAATAGACATATAATGATGAAATAAATAAAAAGAAAATACAACAAAAATTAAAAGAAAAATAAATGAGAGGAAATGAAACTAAGTTAAACAAGCCGGCACCGTAGCGATGGGTAACTGTACTGGGAAGTTATGGCGAAGGCAATTGCCGACCCCAGGACTACGGGAAACCCTTGGAATTATATTTCAGAACATAATTAAAGGTTTATTGAAATGTAATTAACACTAGAAATGTCAAAGAAAAATTAATAAATTAGTACAAGGAAAAACCAAAAATCGAGAAACAGACAAAAATCAGTGTTACAAAAAAATCGAGAATATAACCCAAAGTGGGGCATTTTCATCATTTGACACTTAGAGTTGTCTTTTGACCTAAATGTCCATTAAAAATAAGTAGTTTTAAATTTTAAAAATAACATGAAAAATAAAATTATATATATGTAATGCAATTAAGGGAAATAAAGGGGGTATAATTAGAAATACTAAAACTTGATTATTATAATAATATCACCATTATTAGTGGGGCTATAAATACACATGTTAATGCAGATTTCTCCACTAACTAACTCATTTCCTTCAAGCTTCCAACAATGGCCGATTGATCACTCCTAATTCTCCATGGAAAATTTTCCATGCAAAGCTTAATTCCCTCCCATTTTCAACATAAAACCATAAATTCTCTTCATTAAACTTGGTTCACACATCTTGGGAAGGAGATAGGCAGCAAAAAGGAGGAGATTTGGTGAGGTTTTATAAAGCTCAAAAAAAAGGTTAGTGTCCAAATTTCCTTCCTTGCTTAGTTAAACTTTGAATTAAGGTTATGGTGAGTTGAATTGTTGAGAAATTAAGAGAATTGGATGAGTATTTGATGGGCTCAAATTAGGCAGCCATGGAAGACTATGAGAGTTTACTTAATTCTACATGTAAATGATGATTAGGCATGTTGATTTAAGTAAATAAATGTATTAGAGTTTATTGGCATGTGTGTATTTGAAATGACAATTGAATTAAGGGTTTGAAAATGGGACTTTGATACTTAGGTAAACTGCCATGTGTGGCAGCCTATAATGTTATGAAATTGTATGTGAGTTTATGTAATTTATTGATGAGATGGGATGGTATTAAATTGTCGGCAGCATGTGTAGTTACCATGAAAGTGTATGTATAACATTAGTGTTGAGGTATCTTGAATTTCGGTGGAAGTAAATGTTGAACTTTAATTGTAACACCCTCCCCATAGCAACTTCGTACATTATACTGTTCCAGTGACCAGTGTCGGTCCGGACAGCTAGAACATTCGGAAAAATATTTAAACTTAAATGATGAACCATAATTAACTCAAATATTAATAAGAAAAATTTAGAAAAAATTTTAGAAATAAAATATAACTAAGGTAAGTGAGCTGGTGCCTTAGTGATGGGTAACCTAGTGGGAAGTTACGGTTCTCGCAACTAGGAGCCCTAGACCGGGGAGAAAATTCATAAAATAATTTTGAGACTCCAGAAAAGGGTCATTGAGATTCCTATGGCATTAGAATGCCAAGAAAATGCTTAGAAAAATTTTTCAATTGGTACAAATAATTTTGGTCTGTTAAGCCAAACGGAGGGCATTTTGGTCATTTTGCCTTTAGAGGTGATTTTTGGCCGACTTGTCTAATTAAGTAAATAATTATTATGACACAAAATGTGAATAAATTTTACTAAAAATTAAATTGAAAATGAGTAGAGAAGAGAAGAAAAGAAAATGGAAGAAAATACCAATTATGACATCATATGATGTCATTAAACACTTACCCACCAATCATATTTAATTAACACTTAAATTAACTAATAAAAAGTGGATAAGAATACAGTAAAAACCCAAAAAAACTCAGCAGCCATTCTCACCAAAAAACTAGCCATCTCTTCCCTTCCACCACTTTCCTCCATGAAAGCTCCACTAAAGCTTCAATTCCCACCTTAAACCACCTCAAAACCCTAACTTGCCTTCATTAAAAATTATCCGTACCACTAGAGCAAGCTTTGGGCAGCAATTTGAAAGGAAGAAAGTGAAGTTTTTAAGCTTGGGAAAGTGCCTAAGTCAAGGCTAGTGCCAATTTATTCTAAAAATTTTGTGTATGGCTTCCATTGAACATGATGTTGGTGTTGTAAACTATGGATTATATGTGTATGAAAATTTGAGTTATTGGAGTTAGGGTTTGGACACAAAAACTTGGATCTTGTTCATGTGTTGGTGAAAGTAAGTTTTAATGGTCAATTAGTGACCATTTGGTTATTTGTAAACAAGAAATGAAGTGGTTTGTGTAGTGGGAATTGAGGTTAGTATGGCTACCTTTGGTGACCTGTAGGACTAGGCATGAGTCCAGTAGTTTTGGGTAGCAATAACTAGAGTTGTAGAAGTTCAATTGGTGCAAGGCCAATTGGAAATGAAACTAGACACATAATGGTACAACTTTGGTGAAGAAATCCTACCCAGAAAACCAAAGCAAGTTGGCTTAAACATTGCCCTAATCCGGGTGACCTGCAGTCTGCCTAGGCAAAATGACCAAATGGATAGTGTTTATTCATTTGGTCATAACTCAGTGTAGAAAGGTCCAATTGACCTGAAATTTTACCAGCAGAAAGCTGAGACATATACCTAAAACTTTCATGAAGAACACAAATCCAAATTCTGACCATAACCTAGTTAATTTGCCAACCAAACTTAGGTTACCAAATTTGGCAGAAACAGTTTTGCCCAGAATTTTGGATTCTGTCCAATCCGGCCAGTTATGGTTTTTAGGCCATAACTAGAACTACAAAACTCCAAATGGAGTGATTGAAAAAAGGAAATGTAACTAGACAAAATAAAGAACAACTTTCATGAATACAACTTTGCCAAATTCTCACTGTAATAATAACCAATGGAATAGTAAACACAAGGTTTGAAATCTGAAAATTTTGAACAACTAACATTAAGCTTAGAAATGGTATTGGCAACCAATACCAACAATTTTAGAATGTAAAATGTGGTATGTTGGGAGTATTAGAACCAATGTACCTATTGTCTATGCAAAAGTCAACATTTTAGTTGACTAATGAAATGAATAGAAACACCTAAACTTAAATTTCAAGAATTGTACAATTTAAAAGTGTAACATGCCCTAGTACACCTAGCAAGACTAGTTTGGATAGGTTGGCATGCCAATACGGTTCAGTTAGCAGTACTGCACATGGCATTATGCCATTCTATGATTTTATGGCTTTTTGCCATTCTGACATTGTGTTGATACTTGGCCTTGTGCTTAATATTTATTACAGCTCATTAGCTGTTCTGGTGCACACCGGGAGATACATATGTGACCAATGGTGTGACTGCCCGAGGTACTTGATACCCAGTGCCAGTTTACCCGTTTATCCAGTCTAGACAACCAATATAAGTTACTTGGGCAACTAAAAATGAAAGTGGATAAATTTAATGAAATTATGAATATAACAAATGCAAAATAAATAAGATTACCAATAATGATCGAAAAATTATCTGCATAAGACATCAAAACATGAACTGCATATTTATTTTCTATTATTTCTTTTTATTTTATTTTATTTTGCCATGCGTAGGTTCTGCAGAGACTGACCGAGAGCCCAGTAGACCACAGACTGGGTGAGACCATCTGCAGCTCTACATAATGTCTATGTCACCTCACCGTCTTTAGTGCATTAGTAGGACACTAGGTTTCATTTTGGTATTATATAATCAAACTTTTATTTTCTAATGTATAATTAAGACTTATGTAATGTATTTTGATATTAATGTAAATAGGGGAAATTGTGTTTATGAATGCAACATTGAGTATTTATTTATGACTTGTATATGAATATTATGTGAAATGAATGAATGAGAAATGGAAATATTGTGGAAAAATATTGAGACATTGTTGATGAAATGAAGTTTAGGAATGATAGAAATTTTGGAAGTATTTTTCACAAGTTCTGAAGAACTGTTTTCTCCATTTTTAGCTAGTACTCTGCCGGATTTTCTATAAAATTTGCGAAACCTCAAATAAATTGATGTTTTCTATAAATGACTTAAGCAAATTATACTTCACCAATTGTACTTTATAACTATGATAAAAAAAAAAGGAAGGATAAAAAGGATTAAAATAAAATAAAGTGTTCCGGTACACTGTGTGACATATCTTACTCGGCCATACTGTAGACGGGTAAGGGGTGTCACATTTAGTGGTATCAGAGCACGGTTTAGGCGTTTCTGGGCCTAGATTGAGTCCATACCATGCATTGCATTTGTAAGAGTCGAGGTGACACTAATGTAGATCTGTTTGTCTTTGTTATTTTGATTAGGATATAGACCCCACATCTTAGAGGGCAGTTGAGGAGGAAGTGGAGAGTCATGCTCCACCTGCAGTAGCTGAGACTGAGGGTAGAGGAGAACTCGCTCGCGGCTCCAACAGAGCTCGCCACCTCCACAGCCATGTTTCAAAGAAATGGTCGGGTTCTTCAGACAAATGGCTGGGGTAATGCCACCACCACCACCACCTCCACAGTAGAAATCACACCTGGAAATACTGAGAAAATTTGGACCAGTTGATTTCTTTGGCAAGAGAGAAGATGATTCTGTTACAGCCGAAAATTGGTTGAACAGAACCGGTAGAGTTTTAAAACAACTGCACTGCACTCCTAAACAAAATCTAGAAGCTCTTGTATCTTTGTTGCAAGATGATGCCTACCAATGGTGGGATGCAGTGTCTAGTGAAGTGCAACTAGAACTAATAACTTGGGACTTCTTCCTCTCAGAATTCAAGAAGAAATATGTGGGTAGTGTATACCTGAAAGAGAGAAAAAGAGAGTTCGTTAACCTGAGGCAGAGATAGCTAACAGTGGTCGAGTATGAAAAGAAATTTGTCAGACTGAGCCACTATGGAAGTGAGATAGTCCCTAATGAAGCTGAGAGGTGTAAGAGATTTGAAGAGGGATTAAATGACAACATAAAGATCATGATTACTGCCTTGGGAATTACAAACTTCACTAAGTTAGTGGAAGCTACTATAAAAGTTGAAAAGGTTAGAATAAGTGAATAGACCAAAAGAGAGAGACAGCAGAAGAGGGGCCCGAGTCAGTCTAGTTCATCTCCTGTACCTGGAAAGAAGTTTAAGGGTCCACCTACACAGAGTTCAGGTTAACCACAAAGTCAGGGTCAGACCCAAGGGCCCAGGCCATAGTTCACCCCTAGGAGAGGTCAGTCCACACCATCATTGGGCAGCTCTCCAGGGACGGGGTTCAGGGGATCAGCCCCACCATCTTCTGCATGTCCACATTGCTTGAAGTGGCATAAGGGGGAGTGTTGGAGAGTGACGGGTGCCTGCTTAAGGTGTGGGTCAACAGAGCATTAGCTGAGGAACTGTCCACACAGAACTACTACAACTACTCCAACACAAGCAGGCAGACCTACTTCTGCACCATAAAGGGGTAGGAAATCTAGTAAATCTGAGGCAGTGGGACCATCACAGAGGCCTGCATCTGAGCCAGCAGAGAGGCCTGAGGGCGACCACCTACCAGAGCCTATGCCATAAGAGCTCAGGAGAAGCAAGATGCCCCGAATGTCATCAGGGGTACGTTCTCCCTCTACAATACATCTATGCATGCATTGGTGGATCCAGGATCCACTCATTCATACATCTACATCAACTTAATCGTAGAAAGGGGGATGCTGGTAGGGGACAGTAACCATGACATTCTGGTCACTAATCCATTGGGCCATAGTGTAATGGTGAACAAAGTGTACAAAGGTTGCCCGTTAAGGATTCAGGGGTATGAATTCTTGGCAGACCTGATTGAGTTGCCTTTCCGTGAGCTTAACGTGATTTTGGGAATGGACTGGTTGTCACGTCATTAGGCAATGATTGATTGTAAATTGAAGAGAATTTCTTTGAAAACTTCTGAGGGTAATGAGATTACAGTTGTGGGGGAAAGGACAGATTTCTTGTCCAATGTCATCTTAGCCACAGTTGCAAAAAAACTGATGAGAAAAGACTGTGAAGCCTACCTAGCACATGTGGTGGATACTAGGCAGGCTAAGCCAGATCTATATGACATACCCACAGTAAGAGACTTCTCAGATGTGTTCCCTAAAGAATTGCCTGGCTTGCCACCAGAAAGGGAAGTTGAATTTGCTATTGAGATACTGCCTGGTACAGCACCAATCTCTATTGCTCCTTATAGGATGGTGCCCACAGAATTGAAGGAACTGAAAATCCAATTACAGGAGTTACTGGATAAGGGGTTCATACGCCCCAGTGTGTCACCATGGGGAGGTCCAGTGCTTTTTGTAAATAAGAAGGATGGGACTTTGAGGTCATGCATCGATTACTGGCAATTGAATAAAGTGACTGTAAAGAACACATATCCGTTGCCTAGAATTAATGATCTATTTGATCAGTTGAAGGGAGCAGGAGTATTTTCCAAAATTGATCTCAGATCAGGGTATCATCAGTTGAGGGTGAAGGATACAGATGTGCCAAAGACTGCATTCAGGACCCGATATGGGCATTATGAGTTCCTAGTGATGCCCTTTGGCCTAACAAATACACCAGCGGCATTCATGGACCTTATGAACCATATCTTCCATCCATACCTAGATCGGTTCATAGTGGTCTTTATTGATGATATTTTGGTGTATTCCAAGACCAGGGAAGAACATGATGAGCATTTGAGGATTGTTCTGCAAACCCTGAGAGAAAAGAAGTTGTATGCTAAGTTGTCTAAGTGTGACTTCTGATTGAATGAGATCGCTTTCCTTGGACACATAGTATCAGCTGATGTGATTAGAGTGGATCCCAAGAAAATAGAAGCAGTGATGGAATGGAAGCCTCACAGGAATACAACTGAGGTCAGAAGTTTCTTGGGTCTAGCTAGATATTACAGAAGATTTGTGAAGGGATTTTCCTTAAGAGCTGCTCCAATGACTAAGTTGTTATACAAGAATGTCAGATTTGACTGAAATGACAAGTGTCATACCAGTTTTGAGAAGTTAAAGGCTATATTGACAGAGGCACCAGTGTTAACACAGCCAGTGTCGGGAAAGGATTTTGTGGTCTATAATGATGCCTCTCATAATGGGTTAGGGTGTGTATTGATGCAAGAGGGGAAGGTGGTCGTTTATGCTTCCAGGCAACTAAGGCCACATAAACAGAATTACCCTACCCATGATCTAGAACTTGCAGCAATTATCTTTGCATTGAAGATATGGAGGCACTATTTGTGTGGTGAAAAGTATTATATTTACACAGACCACAAAAGTTTAAAATACTTGCCAACCTAGAAGGAGCTCAACCTTAGACAAAGGTGATGGATTGAGTTCCTGAAGGACTATGATTGTGTGATTAACTATCATCCTAGGAAGGCAAATGTAGTTGCTAATGCTTTAAGTAGAAAATCCATCACAGCTTTGAGATCATTGAATGCCTGTCTATCTTTGGCTCGAGATGGAGCTATTTTGGCTGAGTTGCAAGTGAGGCTAAACATGCTACAGCAGATTTTAGATGGGCAGAAGGTAGATGAGAAGATAAAGGCTATTATGAGCAAAATCCTAGAAGGGAAAGAAACTAACTATGAAGTGAAAACAGATGGGTGTCTGTACTACAAAGAAAGATTATGTGTACTAGATGATGGGGAATTGAAAGCCAATATCCTGAAAGAGGCACATACCAGTGTTTATGCTATGTACCCAGGAAGTACAAAAATGTATCAAAGATCTGAAGCTTCATTACTGGTGGCCTGGTATGAAGAAGGACATAGCTGACTGTGTGACTAAATGCTTGGCATGTCAGCAAGTCAAGGCAGAACATCAAGTTCCATTGGGTTTGCTACAGCCTATATGCATACCTGAATGGAAATGGGATCGGGTCACCATAGATTTTGTAAGTGGTCTACCTCTCACCCAGAAAAGCATGATGCAGTATGGGTGATAGTAGATAGATTGACGAAGTCAGTACACTTTTTGCCAGTTAGGACTGACTACTCACTGGAGAAGTTAGCGGAATTGTATATCAGTGAGATAGTTAAACTGCATGGAATTCCACTTTCCATGTCACACCCTACTCCCCTGTAAGATGTAACATGATCTCGTAGTACACCTAATGAATTACCGTACTTCGCCTACCGATAACCAATTAGATATACAACAAGAGATTTTAAAAACAAATTTTTTTTGTGAAATTTAAATCATCGATTAAAATCTGGTGTTATAAAATTTTTTTCAAAATTTCGGCAAAGTGCCGGCTGTATTTTGAGAAAACAGTTCTTTAATCCTGCAAAAGAAAATGCTCCCAATATGTTTTCTCAAATACAACTCTAATAAACTTTATTTCAATTCACAATTCAATTCTCAATAAACAATCAATTCATTTTCAAACTAATCTCATCATGAAGAAATATTTCATTGATTGTAAGACTCAAAATTTATATTACAAAACTATTCAAGTAAATGAAATCTCAAATTTACATTTACAATAATTTACATTTAATTACATACGAAAATATTTTACAAGAGTTTTTATATAACTGCTCAAATAATTTACATACATATTATTACATGCATACATCAAAACCTATGTACATGGGTATATCTATAATATACCTGGAGCTGATCTGAAGGTGCCTTCAAAGAAACTTACTCACTGCTCTATACTCTTCTTACCTGCGACAGCATACAAAGCTATCGCTGAGTGGTGAACTCAGTGGTGCACAACTATAATTTAAAACATAGTAAAATATACATTGACAAAATTTACAGTAAATAATTTGGAAATCTGAATACTCATCAAATTCTAAAACTCAAAATATTCATTGCCAATAATGTGAATCATTTGTATAAAATGACTTCGATCATGAAATTCAATTTATCAAATCATAACTAACCATTTAGGTAATTCCAACAAAATCAATTATACATAAATCATAATTGAAATCACAATTCTTTACCATTCAAAAGCCATTATGTATCTCAAAAACCATGCTGTATCTCAAAAGTCATTCTTATCTCAAAAATCATTCTTATCTCAAAAATCATTCTTATCTTACTAACTATACAAGACTAATTCGAAAGGGCCATATTCGATGTGATTCTAACTCCCTATGGTCGGGGATGTCGAATCAGATTCTAACTCCCTATGGTCGGGGAGGTCGAATCATCATGCACAGTACCATCACAATAATGAATCTTCCGCAAGGGCCATAACGATAAAATAAACTTAGATCTAACCTCAAATCAGAGGAAAATCTAAGCCTATGCACGTACCATGGTAATCAAAACACAACTAACTCCATTTTCTTCTCAACAAATGAGAGAGACGGGTAATAACCTAGTCAAGCATCTATAGTGATATATAAAATAATATCACAATCCTTTTAGTGAGCATAAATCACAATATAATTCGATTCAAATTCAATTCCAATATCCAATAATTTTTATGCTCATCACAATTCAAATCATAAATTTGCATTTTCCATGAAAATTACCATCACAATTTAAAACATGTTCTATCATAATTTTCTAAAACATAATTTATTTAATCCATAACAATGCTTAATACTAGTGGAAATACCATTTCACAAAGCTAAATTTGTACATACTATAACAATTTTCATTAACCATTGAATTAAATCCAATGCTTGTTAAACATAATACATAAGAAAAGTATGTCATTTAATCATATGAAATATTCAAACAAAATCAGTTAAAAACTAGTTATACACAAACCTCTGATAATTTTCTCTTGGCTCTGACTCAGTGTTTCCTTCCCCTTTCCTGAGTCTTTGCTAACTGAGAAATACAATTTGAAGTGTTTCAGTACTCATTTAAATTGTCTCTAAGAATAAGGTTCAATAATTAATTTATCGAATTCTATTATTTCCTTAGTCAACCTAATATGTCGACCCTCGATGCATTCTAGGTAAATTAGGTTTTAATATTACTAATATGTCACATTCAATAGTCTTTTAGGGTTGGTACATGTTACCAAATTCATTTCCATGTATCTTGCATTTTCTTGCAATTTGCTGGATTCCGGGATACTAGTTTGACCTAGCCGGACGACCTAGTTCCCTCAGTTTTTGGGTTTCGGTCAAAACTATAAACTTGTAGATCTATGTCTTATTGCATGCGGGGCAAAATTTCAGATCATTCGGAGTTATGTAGACCAAGTTATGGTCATTTTACTATTGCTGGTCAAATTGCACTAAAATTGGTCACTTTAGGTCAATTTTTGTTCGGCCAGTTTTTGGACCCGAACTTTTGCAAGCTGTTTGACTTGCTTATGGTCATTTCTGGGCTTTGGTGTCTTCATAATACTTTTAGATATGGGTCTTAACTATTCATGGTTAAAATTTCAGGTCAATTGGACCTGTTTTGAGTGAGTTATGGCCTAAATACTAACTACTGCCCAAATAGTCAATTTTCAGGCCATATTTGCACTTAATCCGGATTTGGTTATTTTTCAAGCTACCTTGCAAGCAGAATTTTGGCAAGCTTCCTTCATGAAAGTTGGCACATTTTGTGCCTAGTTTCACCTCCAATTGGTCTCATACCAATTGGAGCGACACACTTAAAGTTCTAGGCCTAAAACTCAAACTGCCTTATTGCATTATCTTTATACACATCAAAGACCACTTTTAACACTTACCAAACTCAACATTCAAGCCAATTCTGGTTTGTACCATAACCTAAACATAGTTCACAACATATTATAGGTCATTTTGGCAGCTTACAATTACATTCAACATACACCATAAAGTGCAGAATTTATCAAACTCATTTACAACAATTCAATCACCTAACCATAACATTTTTACATGTCCAACTTCACACCATCACACACATACCCAAACTGCCATAATAACCAACACAATTTAACATCATTATTCCATAAACCAAGCATGAATTCCAGTATTCTTCAAGAGTTAACAAAATGCCATAATGGTACACCTCCATAATTGTCTTCAAACTCAAATTTTTCACTTGGTCACCATTCCACATACATGAAGTTAACTTACCAAACTTTGAATCACATTAGCCAAAATTAATTCTCCACAATACATGTAATTATATTTCATTTAGTGTACAATCCCATGGCTGTCCATTTAGACAATCACATATATAATTCCAAATTCAACAAAAATTTCCAATTCAAGTGTTCAATTTAACATACATCAATAACTAACTTACTAAACTTTGATTTACTTTAATCAACACTAATACCCATCAAATGCATGTGAAAATAATTCAAATTCTTAAGTTGCCATGGCTACCAAAATTAGTACATAATAATAACTCACCAAAACCTCAAAATTTCTTCATCATTTAAGTACCCATAACATTCTTACTAAGTTTAATGAAGCAATAACCCAAAAACACAAACTTACCACTTTGGAAATTCTTCAAAACCTCTCCAAAACTTGGTTTCCTTGTAGCCTATCTACTACCCAAGGTGTGTAGACTAACTTTGATGAAGGAACTTAGGAAGAAATTGGCTTGGAGGTGGATGGGTGGAGCTTAAACATGGGACATCAATGGTGGAATTTGGGAGGTGGTTTCATTCAGCCAAGAAGAAAATTAAGGGAGAAGAAGATGAAATGGACGTGCACTTGTCCACTTAAAGAGTTTATATACCCCTCCATAGTGCTCCACTAACTTAGGTTTTTTTTTTTTAATTATTATAATTAAACTTTCCATTATCCCATATTATATCCCTTTATGTTTTTAATTATACTACACATGAGATTTCATTTTTCATGGCATTTTCAAAATTTAATACTATTTATTTTTAAAGTACATTTAGGTCAAAAGTTAACTCGGAGTGTCAATTGACCAAAATGCCCCTATTCGGGTTGTACTCCTGATTTTTCAGTAACACCGATCTTTGTCCATTTTTTGATTTCTCACCTTTTTTTTGTACTAATTAATTAATTTTTCTTTGATATTTCTAATGGTGTTTATACTTCAATAGACATTTATTTAAGTCCTAAAAATATTTTTCAGGGTTCCTCGCAGTCCAGGGCTAGTCAACGGTCCACGCCGTGACTTCCCAGTGCGGTCACCCATCGCTAAGGTTCTCGGCTCGCTTAACTTGGTTACATTTCTTTGCTATTAATTTTCCTTTGTTTTTCTTGTATTTTCTTTTCTTGTATTTCATTATTTAATGTCTCCTCACTCATATCGAAGTGTAATTCTAGGCATTTTAGCTGTCCGGACAACATTGGTCACCGGAACAGTAGAACGCACTAACGAACATAGGGGTGTTACATTCCATCATATCTGATCGAGACCCAAGGTTTACATCGAGATTTTGGAAGAAATTGCATGAATCCTTGGGTACACAACTCCACTTCAGCACAGCTTTCCATCCTCAGACGGATGGGCAATCAGAAAGAGTAATCCAGGTAAGCAATTGAAACCAATTGAACTAATACAAATATTGAACTGAAAATGATAATAATAACATGAAATATATGTCAGGTCCTTGAGGATATGCTAAGGAGTTGTGTCATTGAGTTTGAGGGAAGTTGGGATAGATACCTTCCACTGGTAGAATTTACATACAACAATAACTACCAAGCTAGTATCCAAATGGCCCCGTATGAAGCACTGTATGGGAGGAAATGTAGAACTCCAGTGTGCTGGACTGAATTGGATGAAGATAAACTGGTAGGGCCAGACCTGGTGAAACAGACTGAGGAGAAAGTAAAGCTAATCAAAGCCAATCTAAAGGTTACCTCAGACAGACAGAAATCTTATGCTGACATGAAGAGGAAAGAAATAGAATATGCAGTTGGCGACAAAGTGTTCCTTAAGGTGTCAACATGGAAGAAGGTACTGAGGTTTGGAAGAAAAGGTAAGTTAAGCCCTAGGTTCATTGGCCCATATGAAGTCATTGAACGTGTGGGTCAAGTGGCCTACAGGCTAGCTTTACCATCAAAGCTGGACAAGATCCACAATGTGTTCCACGTATCTATGTTAAGAAGATACCGCTTAGATCCTTCACATGTCATCTCCATGGAAGAAATTGAAGTATAACCAGATTTGACATATGAAGAAAAACCCATACGGATCCTGGCTCGGGAAGTGAAAGAGTTGAGGAATAAGTAGATTCCACTGGTGAAAGTACTTTGGAGGCACCACAACACCGAAGAGGCAACTTGGAAAAGTGAAGAGATGATGAGGCAACAGTTCCCTCAACTATTTGCATCAGGTAAATTTCAAGGACAAAATTTAAATTAGAGGGGAAAAGTTGCAACACCCTCCCTGTAGCAACTCCGTACATTCTACTGTTCCGATGACTAGAGTTGGTCCGGACAGCTAAAACGTTTGGAAAAATATTTAAACTAAAGTGATGAACCATAATTAACTCAAATATTAATAAGAAAAATTTAGAAAAAATTTTAGAAATAAAATACAACTAAGTTAAATAAGCCAGCGCCCTAGCGATGGGAACCTAGTGGGAAGTTGCAGTTCTCGCAACTAGGAGCCCTAGACCCGGGGGAAAATTCATAAAATAATTTTTAACACTCCAGAAAAGGGTCATTAAGGTTCCTATAGCATTAGAATGCCAATAAAATGCTTAGAAAAATTTTTCAATCTATATAGACAATTTTGGTCTGTTAAGCCAAACGAAGGGCATTTTGGTCATTTTGCCTTCAGAGGTGATTTTTGGCCTACTTGTCTAGTTAAGTAATTAATTATTATGACACAAAATATGAATAAATATTGCTAAAAATTAAATTGAAAATGAGTAGAGAAGAGAAGAAAAGAAAATGGAAGAAAATACCAATTATGTCATCATATGATGTCATTAAACACTTACCCACCAATCATATTTAATTAACACTTAAATTAACTAATAAAAAGTGGATAAGAATACAGCAAAAACCCAAAAAAACTCAACAGTCATTCTCACTAAAAAACCAGCCGTCTCTTCCCTTCCACCCCTTTCCTCTATGAAAGCTCCACTAAAGCTTCAATTCCCACCTTAAACCACCTCAAACCCTAACTTGCCTTCATTAAAAATTATTCCTACTACTAGAGCAAGCTTTGGGCAGTAATTTGAAAGGAAGAAAGTGAAGTTTTTAAGCCTTGGAAAGTGCCTAAGTCAAGGTTAGTGCCAATTTATTCTAAAAATTTTGTGTATGGCTGCCATTGAACATGATGTTGGTGTTGTAAACTATGGATTGTATGTGTATAAAATTTTTAGTTGTTGGAGTTAGGGTTTGGACACAAAAACTTGGATCTTGTTCATGTGTTGGTGAAAGTAAGTTTTAATGGTCAATTAGTGACCATTTGGTTATGTGTAAATAAGAAATGAAGTGGTTTATGTAGTGGGAATTGAGGTTAGTATGGCTGCCTTTGGTGATCTGCAGGACTGGGCATGAGTCCAGGAGATTTGGGGAGCAATAACTGGAGTTGTAGAGGTTCAATTAGTTCAAGGCCAATTGGACATGAAACTAGACACATAATGGCACAACTTTGGTGAAGAAACCCTACCCAGAAAACCAAACCAAGTTGGCTTAAAAATTGCCCTAATCCGAGTGACCTGCAGTCTGCCTGGGCAACATGACCAAATGAATAGTATTTATTCATTTGGTCATAACTCAGTGTAGAAAGGTCTAATTGACTTGAAATTTTACCAGCAGAAAGCTGAGACATAGATCTAAAACTTCATGAATATAAATCCAAATTCTGATCATAACCTTATTCAATTTGCTAACCAAACTTAGGTTACCAAATCTGTCAGAACCAGTTTTGCCCAGAATTTTGGATTCTGTACAATCCGGCCAATTATGGTTTTTAGGCCATAACTTGAGCTACAAAACTCCAAATGGAGTGATTCAAAAAATGAAATGTAACTAGACAAAATAAGGAACAACTTTCATGAAGACAACTTTGAAAAATTCCTACTGTAAAAATGACCAATGGAACAGTAAACACAAGGCTTGAAATCTAAAAATTTTGAACAACTAACGTGTCACACCCTACCCCTCTGTAAGGCATAACATGATCCCGTAGTATACTTAATGAATTACCAACTCCGTCTACTGATAACCCATTAAATACACTACAAGGGATTTTAAAAACTTTTCTTACTTCTTTTACAGTGGTGAGCACTATTTACAGGTGTTAAAGACTTTGGTGAACTGAAGTGAAACAATTAACTCATTTGATTTATTTGGAATTTCTATAAAAAATTTTGCAGAGTGCCATCTGTATTTTGGATAAAACAGTTCTTCAAAAAACTTGTAAAAAGACACTTCAATAATTTTCCAAATCTCAACTCCAATACATTTCTCAACACAACAATTTATCAACTCAATTCCATAGAAATTTTTCAAAGTCTGAGATAAGGAAATATAATACAATTTTTACAAGTCAAATAACTCATAATTAATTTACAACTTCAAGGTACAATTTGAATTTACAACTACTCAAAACCAAAAACAAAATATACATACAGTGAATATACATTACAGTACAAAATGCCAAATGTGGTATACTCACTATACCCAAAAATCTCTCGCTGGCGGTACTAGCAGCCTAGTCTCACGCTCTGCCTGTCATCTGTCTGCCTACTGCGATAAAGAATAAAAGCTATCATTTGAGACAATGTCTCAGTGGTGCACAACATTAACCAAATACAAGTTAAATCACAATTTATAAGTCATGTAAATAGTGGATACTTAAAATCATAGTTAAATTCAAGACAGTAATTGTCAACAAGAATTTAAACTCCATTTTCAATATCACAATAATTTTCATAAGTTAGATCATGTTTGAATTCAAAAGACAGTATATGTCAATGAGAGTTTAAATCCATTTCACAATCTCACAATACATATCAATAAATCACACACAGCTTAATCATGATCCATAGTTCAATTCGTCCCAAAAGCCAATGGCTAATGAGGTATTCAATTCGTCCCAAAAGTCGATGACTAATGAGGAATAACATAGCTAGCTAGCAAAAATATGAGTACTCATTCTATTCGTCCTCAACAGGCACACACCTCAACACTTCAGCCAGAGAGGGAATTCAATTCATCCCACTAGATAAGCTAGCGAGGAATACAATTAATGTGCATGATAGCTGTGGTTTCAAACCAATTACAGTGCTTTTCAATCAATAAGTATCCATCAAATATCATTCAAACCATTTTTCACAATTTCACAACTTAAAATAATAATATGCAAATAGTCATAATTTATTTCAATTGAAAATAATTCAAAAGAAATAGTTATTGTGCACAAACCTCTGATATTTGTCTCCTGGTCTTGACTCGGTATTTCTTTCCCTTTTGCTGAGTCCTTGTTAACTGAGAAACACAATTTGAAGTGTTTCAGTACTAAATTAAACTGTTTCTAACGATAATGTTCGATAAGTAATTCACTGAACTCAATTATTCACTGAATACCTTTATTTGCTTAATCACCTAATATACCGACCCTCGATGCATTTCAGGTAAATTAGGTTTTAGTGTCATTAATATGTCACATTCGATAGGGTTTTAGGTTTGGTACATGCTACCAATTTCATTTCTTTGTTTAGTGCATTTTATTGCAACTTGCTAGATTCCGGGATACTAGTTTGACCTAGCCGGACGACCTAGTTTTCTCGGTTTTCGGGTTTCAATCAAAACTACAAACTTGTAGATATATGTCTTATGGAACGCAGTGCAAAATTTTAGGTCAATCCGAGTTAAGTAGACCAAGTTATGGTCATTATACTATTGCTGGTCAATTGGCATCAAATTAGGTCAATTTTAGGTCAATTTGGTCAACTTTGGTTCGGCCAGTTTTTGGACCCAAACTTGTGCAAGCTTTTTGACTTGCTTCTGGTCATTTCTGGGTTTTGGTGTCTTCATAAGATTTGTAGTATGGGTCTTAACTATTCATGGTTAAAATTTCAGGTCAATTGGACCTGTTTTGAGTGAGTTATGGCCTAAACACTCACTGCTGCCCAATTGGTCATTTTTCAGGTCCTAATTGTACCTAATCCGAATTGGTCATTTTCTTAGGTCACCTTGCAAGCAGAATTTTGGTATGCTTTCTCAATGAAAGTTGGCACATTTTGTGCCTAGTTCCACCTCCAATTGGTCTCATACCAATTGAGGTTACGCATTTAAAGTTATAGGCTAAAATGTACACTACCCTTAGTTACCTTGCTTAACACACATCAATTACACACTTACATTGCAATATGTTTACTTCTCTACCAAATCTGTTTTGGTACATTACCAAAACCATACTCCACTTCACTTTAAAGTCACTTTGGGCAGATTACAATTATTCTCAACACACCAAATATAACTCTAATTCCCAAAGTCCAAATACAATTACACATACACATAAATATTACTAGTTTTTACATACACTTTACACAACAATTTCATATACATATCCATCAATCCTTAATGCTACAATTCTGCCTATATCTTCATGAACACATACACTTATCCAAGAGTTCCAAGGCTGCCAAAAATCTTCCTCAATACCCAAGTGTCCTACAATTCATCAATTTCCATTCCAAGTGCAAAATCACCATATACATGTGAAATAATTCACTAGGATATTAAATCACCATGATCAACATCATTTCTCATCAAATATATGTATAATAAATCATTAAATACATGACTCCATGGCTGTCCAAAATGGACATTTCAATAACTCTTCAAACTTGCAAATTTTCTTCACAAATCCAACACCCATAACATGTACACAAGGTTTAACAAAGCAATGTTCAAAAATGTAAACTTACCTTATGGTTGGAACTTGCCAAACCTTGATTAAACTTCTCAAATTTGGTATCAAGGTCTTCCTTATGATGTGTAGACAAACTTTCATGAAGGAACCTAAGTGATTGGAGTTGAAATGGAAGGATGGATCAAGCTTATACAAAAACGTCCATGGAGGTTTCTAGGTTCTTCAATTCGGCTGGTTTGGTACAATGAAGAAGATGAACATTCTGATGGGTATAGTGGACTTACATCAGTATTTTTATGTTTAATTAAATCCCTAGTGGTCCACTAACTAAGATTAAATCATATAATATGTTAATTGTTCATTTATCCCACATTAACCCATGATTTTAGCTATTTACTTTAGGTACCACCAAATTAATTTTTCATTTCATTTTATAAGTGTAATATTATTTATTTTTAATGGAAATTTAGGTCAAAAGACAATTCGGGATGTCAAATGACCATAATGCCCCTGTTCGGGTTGCATTCCCAATTTTTCGGTAACACCGGATTTTGTCTGTTTTTCGATTTCTCACTTTTCTTTGTACTAATTATTTAATTTTTCTTTGATCTTTCTAATGATATTTATTCTTCTATAAGGGTCTATTTAAGTCCTAAAAATGTTTTCTAGGGTTCCCCGCAGTCCAAGTCTAGTCAACGGTCCACGCCGTGACTTCCCGGTGCGGTCACCCATCGTTAGGTTTCCCGGCTCGCTTAACTTGATCACATTTCTTTGCTATTATTTTTCCTTTGTTTTTCTTATATTTTCTTTTCTTGTATTTCATTATTTTATGTCTCCTCCCTCATGTTAAAGTGTAGTTCTAGGCATCCTAGCTGTCCGAACAACACTGGTCACCGGAACAGTAGAACGCACTACCGAACTTTGGGGTGTTACAATTCTCTCCCCCTTAAAATAAATTTCGTCTCAAAATTTTACCTGGCATTAGTCTCTGAACAGCTGTGGGTGCTGTCTCCTCATATCCTCTTCACGTTCCCAAGTAGCTTCTTGGCCTGAATGATGGTTCCACAGCACTTTAACCAGGTGTATCTGTTTGTTCCTCAGCTGTTTCACCTCATATGCCAGAATTTTTATGGGTTCTTCTTCATATGAAAGGTCTGGATTTACTTCAATCTCTTCAACTGATAGTACATGAGATGGGTCAGATCTGTACCTCCTTAACATGGACACATGGAAGACACTGTGTATCCTTGCTAGCTCTGGAGGTAATGCCAACCGATATGCCAAGGGACCCACTCTTTCCAGAACTTCATATGATCCGATGAAATGAGGACTCAGTTTCCCCTTTTTGCCAAATCTCATAATCCTCTTCCAAGGAGAAACTTTGAGGAATACCTTATCACCCACTGCATACTCAATATCTCTTCTTTTTAGATCAACATAGGACTTCTGACGGTCTGATGCAGCTTTGAGTCTATCTCTAATCAATCTAATCTTTTCCTCTGTCTACTGGACAATTTCTGGCCCAATCATCTTCCTTTCACCTACTTCATCCCAACATAAGGGAGTTCTGCACTTTCTGCCGTACAAAGCTTCATATGGAGGCATCCCAATGCTTGATTGGTAGCTGTTGTTATAAGCAAACTCAATCAAAGGCAAGTGTGTATCCCAACTACCTTCAAATTCAATCACACAAGCCCGTAGCATATCCTCCAATATCTGAATAACCCTTTCAGACTGGCCATCTGTCTGTGGGTGGAATGCTGTGTTGAAGTTCAATCTAGTTCCTAGGGCTCTCTGAAGACTACCCCATAATCTAGAAGTGAACCTAGGATCTCTCGACACAATTGATAATCGCACTCCATGCGCTTTACAATCTCATATATGTACAATCCGCCAATCTTTCCGTGCTATAGTCCATTCGAATCGGCAAAAAGTGAGCAGACTTGGTCAATCACAACTATAACCCATACCGCATCATGACTACTCGTGTCCTTGGAAGTCCTGTAACAAAATCCATAGTTATTCGCTCCCATTTCCACTGCATCGACAAAGGATGTAACAAACCAGCTGGAACTTGATGTTCTGCCTTTACTTGCTAACAAGTTAGGCATTTGGGAACAAACTCAGCTATATCTCTCTTCATACCCATCCACTAGTAATGCTCTTTCTTTCTCTCAGACATTTTAGTTCCACCAGTGGTGCATAGCAAATGGAGACTCATGTGCTTCCTTCATAATGATCTGTCTCAATTCCACATCACTAGAACGCACACTCTACCTCGATGTAGCAATAAACCATCATCTCTCACAGAATTCGTGTTTCTTGCCCTCTTGGACTTCTTTCAAGAGCTTTTGATATTTTTCATCACTCCGAGCAGCCATTTTGATCTGATCAATCAACACTGGCTGTACATGCCAAGCAACTACTGTCTGTCCCTCATCATCAATCTCTAAACTGGCATGCTGTGCTTTCAACTCATATACCATGGACACGGGAGAAACTCTGAGATTTGCCATAGTCTTGCGACTTAAGGCGTCAGCACCACATTTGCTTTCCCCTGGCTGATAGTCTATAAGCAATCATAGTCTTTAATGAGTTCCAACCCATCTCCTCTGCCTCAAATTCAATTCCTTCTGGGTGCCTAAGTACTTCAAGCTCTTGTGATCTGTAAATGTAGCATTTCTCCCCATACAAATAGTTTCTCCAGATCTTGAGCAAAAACAATAGCCGCTAACCTGGATCATGTGTTGGGTAGTTCCTCTCATGCAGTTTTTTGGTGTGATGCATAAGCAATGACATTCGATCTTGCATCAAGACACACCTAACCCATTGTGAGAAGCATCACTATAAATCGTGTATTCTTTACCCGAGTAGGTAAAGTGAGGACTGAGCTTGATTAAACACCTCTTCAACTCATCAAAACTCACGACATTTATCTGTCCACTGAAATTTTACATCTTTTCGAAGCAGCTTAGTCAGTGGAGAAGATAACATAGAAAGCCCCTACACAAACTGACGGAAATATCCAGCTAAACCTAAAATCGCGAACTTCGTGATGTTCTGGTGGCTTCCAATTAAGGATAGCTTCTACCTTGCTGGAATCTACCTTGATCCCTTCAGCTGACACAACATGTCCCAAAAAGGAGATTTCTTTTAGCCAAAATTCACATTTCGACAATTTGGCGTATAGTTGTTTCTCCCTTAAAGTCTGCAGTACAATCCGCAGATGTCTGTCATGCTCCTCTGCATTCCTCGAGTATATCAAAATGTCATCAATAAACACCACGACAAATTGATCGAGATATGGTCTGAAGATAGTGTTCATCAGATCCATAAAAGCAGCTGGAGCATTTGTTAACCCGAATGGCATTATTAGAAACTCATAGTGGCCATACCGAGTTCTGAAAGCAGTTTTTGGAATACTCTTTTCTTGCACCTTCAACTGATAATAGCTAGATCGCAGATCAATTTTGGAGAATACAGCTGCACCCTTCAACTGATCAAACAGATCATCAATGCGAGGCAATGGATATCTGTTCTTTATTGTCACCTTATTCAACTGTCGGTAGTCAATACATAAGCGGAGAGTACCATCCTTCTTCTTAACAAACAACACTGGTGCTCCCCAAGGTGACACACTAGGGCGGATGAAGCCCTTTTCAAGTAGTTCTTGTAATTGTATCTTCAACTCCTTCAATTCTGTTGGTGCCATTCTGTATGGCATTATGGAGATTGGATCCACACTAGGCATAACATTAATTTCAAACTGCACTTCTCTTTCCGGAGGTAATCCTGGCAATTCATCAGGAAACACATCTGGAAAGTCATGTACTGTAGGGATGTCCTTCAATGCTGGACTCCCCACTTGGGTGTCTACCACATGTGCCAAGTAGGCTTCACACCCTTTCTCGATCATCTTTCCGGCTAGTGCAATTAAATGATGTTTGAAGGCAATAATCGCTCTCCCTTATATCACCACATCATCAGATCGAGGAAGGCCAAAAGTGACTGTCTTCAGCCTACAGTCAATCATGGCATGATGCCTAGCTAACCAATCCATGCCCAAGATGATATCATAATCTCTGAAGGGCATTTCAATGAGATCGGACAGAAAAGTGTGTCCTTGGATCACCAAAGGACAATCTCTATACATTTTATTAACCCTGACTTCCTGTCCTAACGGACTTGTTACTAGCACCTCAACGTCCATTTTTGTACATGGAACAGCAATGCAATCAATGATGCTAGCACTCACATAAGAATGGGTAGAGCCCGGATCAAATAACACAAACACATTTTGGTTAAAAGTTGAGAAGGTACCAGCCACAATATCAGATGTCTCGGCCTCCTCCCTCTGTCTCATTGCATACATTCTGATTGGAGCACTGTCTTGCTCTGATTGTTTCACTGTGCCTTGGTCGTCACTGGCTACCTCTACCCCGCCTCTACCTCGCTGGGTGGTTGTGAACTCGGTGACAGGGCTCAACCGACCCTTCTACAAGAATAGGAGGAGGTCCAACTCGCGACTCATCGGTGCAGTCCTTGGCAAAGTGTCCGGTGCCTCCACAGTTATAACAGGCTCCAATAGCCTTATAGCATATCCCACCATGATTTTTTCCATAAGTTTCACATTGGCGGGGAGGGTAGGAACCTCTGGTACTCTGCTGACTAGATAGGGGAGGTCTCTGTCCTGAATATCTTCCCCTACCAGATTTCTTGCCACCTCTGCCATGTCCTCCATAGTTCTTCCTCTTCCCAGTATGACCACTGGAACTCTGTTTCTCCGACTTTCCTCTTTATCAGTCTTCTCTGATTTCTTTTTCTCAGGAGCAGTCTCAATCTCAATTCTTTCCAACTCTAGGGCTTGAGAAACAAGTTCAGAGAAGTTAGTGTGTTTAAAGCCAACCACTTGTACTCTGATACTAGGCTTCAAGCCAGTTTCAAACCTCTTGCATCTCTCCCTGCTGGTAGCAAGCAAACTTACTGCATAATGGCTCAGGCGGGAAAATTCCCTTTCATACTCAGCCACTGATCTGCCCCCCTATTTCAAACTTAGGAACTCTTGCAGCTTCTGGTCTACATAAGCATCAGGGACATATTTCTGCTTGAATTCCCTGAGGAAGTCATTCCATGTTAGCACTGCAGGTTCTACTAGACTGTGGGGAATTGTTTTCCACCAGTCATAAGCATCCCCCTGTAGTAAGGACACTGAGTATTCAAATCTGAGCTCTTCTGTACAATGTAGCTTCTTGAACACCCTATCCATCCTCTCTAACCATTATTTAGCTTCTAGAGGATCTACTATCCCCTTAAACTCTGTAGCCCCATACTTTATCAATTTATCATACTGCCTAGTAGGAGACTGTGGTTGTACCACTGGTGTCTGTATTGGGACTTGAGTAGGTACATTACCAGCCATTTGTTGGAACATTGCAGCCATCTCACGAGCGAATCGAGCAGAAATTGCGGCGCTGCGGTGTCTTTGAACCACTAACATTTTGTAGGCCTGGGGCATCCCCTTACACCTCAGCCTCAATAGACTGATTGACTGAACGATCACCCTCTTCCTTATTCAATGCGAGGATTTTAGATCTCCTGAACAAATAACACAAGGAGATTTACTCTCGTTAGTGCATATTTATAATGTAATGTACTGTATGTATCAAACAATGATATTGAGCAGTTGTACGACGAAGAAAGAATAATCAAATAACAGGTGAAAACAAAATTTAAAAACTTTGCTCTAATACCACTAAAACATGTAACACCCTACCCCTCTGTAAGGCATAACATGATCCCGTAGTATACTTAATGAATTACCAACTCCGTCTACTGATAACCCATTAAATACACTACAAGGGATTTTAAAAACTTTTCTTACTTCTTTTACAATGGTGAGCACTATTTACAGGTGTTAAAGACTTTGGTGAACTGAAGTGAAACAATTAACTCATTTGATTTATTTGGAATTTCTATAAAAATTTTGGCAGAGTGCCATCTGTATTTTGGATAAAACAGTTCATCAGAAAACCAGTAAAAAGACACTTCAATAATTTTCCAAATCTCAACTCCAATACATTTCTCAACACAACAATTTATCAACTCAATTCCATAGAAATTTTTCAAAGTCTGAGATAAGGAAATATAATACAATTTTTACAAGTCAAATAACTCATAATTAATTTACAACTTCAAGGTACAATTTGAATTTACAACTGCTCAAAACCAAAAACAAAATATACATACAGTGAATATACATTACAGTACAAAATGCCAAATGTGGTATACTCACTATACCTAAAAATCTCTCGCTGGCGGTACTAGCAGCCTAGTCTGCTGCCCTGTCTGTCTGTCTACCTGCGACAGCAATAAAAAGCTATCGCTGAGACAATGTCTCAGTGGTGCACAACATTAACCAAATACAAGTTAAATCACAATTTATAAGTCATGTAAATAGTGGATACTTAAAATCATAGTTAAATTCAAGACAGTAATTGTAAACAAGAATTTAAACTCCATTTGTCAATATCACAATAATTTTCATAAGTTAGATCATGTTTGAATTCAAAAGACAGTATATGTCAATGAGAGTTTAAATCCATTTCACAATCTCACAATACATATTAATAAATCACACACAGCTTAATCATGATCCATAGTTCAATTCATCCCAAAAGCCAATGGCTAATGAGGTATTCAATTCGTCCCAAAAGTCGATGACTAATGAGGAATAACATAGCTAGCTATCAAAAATATGAGTACTCATTCTATTCGTCCTCAACAGGCACACACCTCAACACTTCAGCCAGAGAGGGAATTCAATTCATCCCACTAGACAAGCTAGCGAGGAATACAATCAATGTACATGATAGCTGTGGTTTCAAACCAATTACAGTGCTTTTCAATCAATAAGTATCCATCAAATATCATTCAAACTATTTTTCACAATTTCACAACTTAAAATAATAATATGCAAATAGTCATAATTTATTTCAATTGAAAATGATTCAAAAGAAATAGTTATTGTGCACAAACCTCTGATATTTGTCTCCTGGTCTTGACTCAGTATTTCTTTCCCTTTTGCTGAGTCCTTGTTAACTGAAAAACACAATTTGAAGTGTTTCAGTACTAAATTAAACTGTTTCTAACGATAATGTTCGATAAGTAATTCACTGAACTCAATTATTCACTGAATACCTTTATTTGCTTAATCACCTAATATACCGACCCTCGATGCGTTTTAGGTAAATTAGGTTTTAGTGTCATTAATATGTCACATTCGATAGGGTTTTAGGATTGGTACACGCTACCAATTTCATTTCTTTGTTTAGTGCATTTTATTGCAACTTGCTGGATTCCGGGATACTAGTTTGACCTAGCCGGACGACCTAGTTTTCTCAGTATTCGGGTTTCGATCAAAACTAAAAACTTGTAGATATATGTCTTATGGAACGCGGTGCAAAAGTTTAGGTCAATCCGAGTTAAGTAGACCAAGTTATGGTCATTATACTATTGCTGGTCAATTGGCATCAAATTAGGTCAATTTTAGGTCAATTTGGTCAACTTTGGTTCGGCCAGTTTTTGGACCCGAACTTGTGCAAGCTTTTTGACTTGCTTCTGGTCATTTCTGGGTTTTGGTGTCTTCATAAGACTTGTAGGTATGGGTCTTAACTATTCATGGTTAAAATTTCAGGTCAATTGGACCTGTTTTGAGTGAGTTATGGCCTAAACACTCACTGCTGCCCAATTGGTCATTTTTTAGGTCCTAATTGTACCTAATCCGAATCGGTCATTTTCTTAGGTCACCTTGCAAGCAGAATTTTGGTATGCTTTCTCAATGAAAGTTGGCACATTTTGTGCCTAGTTCCACCTCCAATTGGTCTCATACCAATTGAGGTTACGCATTTAAAGTTATAGGCTAAAATGTACACTGCCCTTAGTTACCTTGCTTAACACACATCAATTACACACTTACATTGCAATATGTTTACTTCTCTCCCAAATCTGTTTTGGTACATTACCAAAACCATATTCCACTTCACTTTAAAGTCACTTTGGGCAGATTACAATTATCCTCAACACACCAAATATAACTCTAATTCCCAAAGTCCAAATACAATTACACATACACATAAACATTACTAGTTTTTACATACACTTTACACAACAATTTCATATACATATCCATCAATCCTTAATGCTACAATTCTGCCTATATCTTCATGAACACATACACTTATCCAAGAGTTCCAAAGCTGCCGAAAATCTTCCTCAATACCCAAGTGTCCTACAATTCATCAATTTCCATTCCAAGTGCAAAATCACCATATACATGTGAAATAATTCACTAGGATATTAAATCACCATGATCAACATCATTTCTCATCAAATATATGTATAATAAATCATTAAATACATGACTCCATGGCTGTCCAAAATGGACATTTCAATAACTCTTCAAACTTGCAAATTTTCTTCACAAATCCAACACCCATAACATGTACACAAGGTTTAACAAAGCAATGTTCAAAAATGTAAACTTACCTTATGGTTGGAACTTGCCAAACCTTGATTAAACTTCTCAAATTTGGTATCAAGGTCTTCCTTATGATGTGCAGACAAACTTTCATGAAGGAACCTAAGTGATTGGAGTTGAAATGGAAGGATGGATCAAGCTTATGCAAAAACGTCCATGGAGGTTTCTAGGTTCTTCAATTCGGCTGGTTTGGTACAATGAAGAAGATGAACATTCTGATGGGTATAGTGGACTTACATCAGTATTTTTATGTTTAATTAAATCCCTAGTGGTCCACTAACTAAGATTAAATCATATAATATGTTAATTGTTCATTTATCCCACATTAACCCATGATTTTAGCTATTTACTTTAGGTACCACCAAATTAATTTTTCATTTCATTTTCTAAGTGTAATATTATTTATTTTTAATGGACATTTAGGTCAAAAGACAATTCGGGATGTCAAATGACCATAATGCCCCTGTTCGGGTTGCATTCCCGATTTTTCGGTAACACCGGATTTTGTCTGTTTTTCGATTTCTCACTTTTCTTTGTACTAATTATTTAATTTTTCTTTGATCTTTCTAATGATATTTATTCTTCTATAAGGGTCTATTTAAGTCCTAAAAATGTTTTCCAGGGTTCCCCGCAGTCCAGGGCTAGTCAACGGTCCACGCCGTGACTTCCCGATGCGGTCACCCACCGTTAGGTTTCCCGGCTCGCTTAACTTGATCACATTTCTTTGCTATTATTTTTCCTTTGTTTTTTTTGTATTTTCTTTTCTTGTATTTCATTATTTTATGTCTCCTCCCTCATGTCAAAGTGTAGTTCTAGGCATCCTAGCTGTCCGGACAACACTGGTCACCGGAACAGTAGAACGCACTACCGAACTTTGGGGTGTTACATAACGTTAAGCTTAGAAATGGTATTGGCAACCAATACCAACAATTTTAGAATGTTAAATGTGGTATGTTGGGAGTATTAGAACCAATGTACCTATTGTCTATGCAAAAGTCAACATTTTAGTTGACTAATAAAATGAATAGTAACACCTAAACTTAAATTTCAAGAATTGTACAATTTAAAAGTGTAACATTCCCTAGTACACCTAGCAAGAATGGTTTGGATTGGTTGGCATGCCAATAGGGTTCAGTTAGCAGTACTGCACATGGCATTATGCCATTCTGTGATTTTATGGCTTTTAGCCATTCTGACATTGTGTTGATACTTGGCCTTGTGCCTAATATTTATTGCAGCTCATTAGCTGTTCTGGCGTACACCGAGAGATACATATGTGACTGATGGTGTGACCGCCTGAGGTACTTGATACCCAGTGCTAGTTTACTAGTTTATCTAGTCCAGTCATCCAATATAGGTTGCTTGGGCAACTAAAAATGAAAGTGGATAAATTTAATGAAATTATGAATATAACAAATACAAAATAAATAAGATTACTAATAATGATTGAAAAATTGTCTGCATAAGACATCAGAACATACATTGCATATTTACTTTTTGTTATTTCTTTTTATTTTATTATTGGCACCACTAAGCATTATTGCTTAGCGCGTTGCTTTTTTCCACACGTAGGCTTTGGAGAGATCGACTGAGAGCCCAGTAGACCACAAACTGGGTGAGACCATCTGCAGCTCTGCATAGTGTTCGTGTCACCTCACCGTCTTCAGTGCATTAGTAGGACACTAGGTTTCATTTTGGTATTATGTAATCAAACTTTTATTTTCTCATGTATAATTAAGACTTATGTAATGTATTTTGATATTAATGTAAATAGGGGAAATTGTGTTTATGAATGAAACATTGAGTATTTATTTATGACTTGTATATAAATGTTATGTGAAATGAATGAATGAGAAATGGAAATATTGTTGAAAAATATTGAGACATTATTGATGAAATGAAGTTTGGGAATGATAGAAAATTTTGGAAGTGTTTTTCACAGGTTCCGAAGAACTGTTTTCTCCATTTTTAGCAAGTACTCTGCTGAATTTTCTATAAAATTTGCGGAAGGTCAAATAAATTGATGTTTTCCATAAATGACTTAAATAAATTATACTTCACCAATTGTACTTTATAACTATGATAAAAAAAAATAAGGAAGGATAAAAAGGATTAAAATAAAATAGAGTGTTCCGGTACACTGTATGACATATCTTACTCGGCCATACTGTAGACGAGTAAGGGGTGTCACATTAATGGTGTATTGTGTGCATTGAGCACTTAAGTGTTCTACCCAAAATGCTTGCTGGAATTGTGTACAATATATATAGAAGTGCAATGATTGAATATTGAAGTATTGGAAGGAGGAGGATTGTCAAAATTGGAACAAATGCAAGTTATGTGTGTTGGCAGTACCTAAATTAGGTTATAAGTGCAAAACTGTGAACCCAATTGGTATGAGGCCAATGGGAGGTGAAACTAGACACCAAATAGGCCAACTTTCATGTAGAAATGTTGCCAAAATTCTGCCTAGAAAATGACCTTAAAAATGACCAAATCCGGAATTGTAACCTTGCAAACCTAGATTTTTTACCATATAAATAGAAGTCATTTAGATGAGCATAACTCACTCAAAATAGGTCCAAATGACCTAAAATTTTTACCATGGATATCTTAGACATAAAGCTAAAATTCTTATGAAGACACCAAAGCCCAGAAATGGCCAGAACCAAGTCAAATAGCTTGCACAATTTCGGGTACCAAAACTGCCAGAACTAAATGTGACCTAAAATTGACCAAAATTTTGCACTAAAGGTGCAATCTGTCCAGTTTTAGTAAATTGACCATATCTTGGTCTATACAACTCAGAATGACTTGAAATTTTTCCAAAAGTTCAATAAGACATAGAGCTATAATTTTGCTTCTTTGACCAGAAGCTAAAAACTAAGAAAAATAGGACATTAAGCTAGACCAATCTAGCACACTAAAACTAAAAATTGACATTTACATATAATGATACTTGAAGTAATTTGGCAATGAATGCCAACTTGTAAAAATGGTAAATTGCACTATATTGCTAGCATATTGAATTACAAATTGTGACATGTTGATGCTAGGATCAACTTATCTATAGTACCTAAAAGGGTCAACATTAACATTGACTTGTGAATTGCATGATCACTAGTAAACTCAAAAAAATGAAGAATTAAACAATTAATTTGTAATGTACCCTAGTTTGCCTAGCTAACTAGTTTGAATAGGTTGGCATGCCAATAGGATTCTGACAGCTGTTCTATAAATGGCTTTATGCCATAGTGTGTTTTTACGGCTTATTATGCCGCACTGTGACTTTAATAGCCTATGGCTATACAGATTGTGTTATTATACTTGGCTTATTGCTAGATTCACTATATAGCTTTTTAGTCACACTGTTTGCACAACGGGTGACATTTTGTGACTGATGGTGTGACAGCCTGAGGTACTAGGTACCCAGTGCAAGTGTATCCGTTTATCCAGTCTAGTCAGTGTATAGGATACACGGGCAGTTAATTTAAGCATTGTTAAATTCAAATAGCTAAATTCAGTTTATTGACATACAGCACCACCAAAATTTACAAAAATGAAAGGTTAGCAAATAAAAGTAGAATCAATAATTACATAGAATATCGATGTCATAAATTCATAAATAGTTCATTTACTTTATTTTAGTGTATATTTCTTTATATTTGGCACCACTAAGCAAAATTGCTTAGCGCGTTGCTTCTATAATGCGCAGGTATTAGAGACACAGCTGGGGAGCCTAGTAGACCTACGACCGGGTGAGACATCATATCTGTACAGGAGTCCAGAGTCATCTACACTACACTACATACATGGTAGGACTTAGGATCTTGTGTAATGATTATCAGTTGTATTTTGACATTTTGTTATGTAATTTTGTATATTATAAAACTTTAAGGTTTGTAATAATTTGTACATATTAAACTCTTATGGAGGGTGTTTGGATAAATGTAAATTATGATGAATTATATTTTGAAACTATGAAATTTTGAGATTGAAAAATTAGTTGGAAGGTTGAGATTATCATATTGAACTGTTTTAACAGGTTTAGAAGGACAATTTATCCGAAATACAGACGGTACCTTTTCGAATTTTTATTACCATGTTTTTTTAAAATACTAATTTTATTAAAGTATGAAAATAGAACCGGTATGATATAAATTTTACATAAAAAACTTCTTAAATCAAACTGAGTTTAGAAAATGAGATAATCACAGACTAGGTGCTCCGGCACGCCGTGTAGCATGCCTTGCTCTGCTACACTGTAGACGGGTGAGAGGTGTTACATTTAGTGGTGTCAGAGCACGGTTTAGGCATTTCTGGACCTAGATAGATTGCATATCATGCATTGCATTGTATGTGTTAAGATGACTCTATTGCAAATCTTTTGATTTGTTATTTTGATCAGAATATGGACTCCACATCGCAGAGAGCGATCGATGAAGAGGTGGAGAGTCATGCTCCATCTATGACTGAACTAGAAGACAAGAGGGAACCTGCTCCACCTGTACCAGATACACCAGCCACATTTCAGCAAATGGCTGAGTTCTTTAGACGGATGGCAGAAGTTATGCCACCACCACCACCTCCACATAAAAAATCTCATATAGAGAGACTTAGGAAGTTCGGAGAGTGGATTTTCTGGGCAAAAGGGAAGATGATTCTGTCACAGCTAAAAACTGGTTGGACAGAACTGGAAGAGTCTTGAAACAACTTCATTGTACTCTAGAGTAGAATTTGGAAGCTGCTGTATCACTACTGCAAGATGATGCATACCAATAGTGGGATACAGTAACTAGTGAGGTGCCACCAAAACAAATAACTTGGGATTTCTTTCTTACTGAGTTCAAAAAGAAGTATGTGGGCAGTGTATACCTGGAAGAGAAGAGAAGGGAGTTTATTACCCTACGCAAGAGACAGTTGACAGTGTCTGAATATGAAAGAGAATGTGTCGGACTGAGCCACTATGGGCAGGAAATAGTCCCTAATGAGGTCGAGAGATGCAAGAGATTTGAGGAAGGACTCAATGATAACATTAAAGTAATGATTACAGTCTTGGGGATTATAGAGTTTGCCAAGTTAGTGGAAGCCGCACTGAAGGTTGAAAAAGTTAGTGTAACACCCCTATGTTCGGTAGTGCGTTCTACTGTTCCGGTGACCAGTGTTGTCCAGACAGCTAGGATGCCTAGAACTACACTTCGATATGAGTGAGGAGACATAAAATAATGAAATACAAGAAAAACAAAGGAAAAATAATAGCAAAGAAATGTAACCAAGTTAAGCGAGCCGAGAACCCTAGCAATGGGTGACCGCACAGGAAAGTCACGGCGTGGACCGTTGACTAGCCCTAGACCGTAGGGAACCCTGGAAAATATTTTTAGGACTTAAATAGACACCTATTGAAGTATAAATACTATTAGAAATATCAAAGAAAAATTAATTAATTAGTACATAGAAAAGTGAGAAATCGAAAAACGGACAAAACTCGGTGTTACCGAAAAATCGAGAATGTAACCCGAACAGGGGCATTGTGGTCATTTGACACCCCGAGTTGCCTTTCGACATAAATGTCCATTAAAAATAAATATTATTTATATTTGGGGACCCCATTAAAAAGGAAATTAAATGGGTAATGAAATTTAGGGAAATGTGGGGATTAAGTGCAATTATGTAAACTTTAAACTATAATAAGGTTAAAAAAAAAGATTAGTGGAGCACTATGGACACCTTAAAAAATTATTAAGGAACAGATTAGTGGACCACTAACCATTTTTTCTTCTTCTTCCACAAATTCTTCAAAGTTGCAGAATCCAACTTTTCTCCCAAACCACCATTGTTGTCCCATTTGTGAGCTTCATGCATCCATGATCCAAGCTTCAAGTGGTTAGGGTTTCTTAACTAAAAGTAACCACCACACCATGGGCAGTAGATAGGCAGCAAGAAGACCAAGTTTTGGAGAGGTTTTGAAGAATTTCCAAAGTGGTAAGTTTGTATTTTTGGGTTATTGCTTCATTAAAGTTTGTAAGGATGTTATGGGTGTTTGATTTATGGAGAAATTTTTGAGGTTTGATGTTGAATGGGGATGTGTACTTTTAGCAGCCATGGAAACACCTTGAAGACAGTTTATTTTTGCTTGTGAATGGTGGATTAAAGCATTGATTAAATGTTTATGTGTGTAGGAAATCGTTTGGGTGATGTATACTTAGTATATGTGAATGTGTATTGAAATTTGAATGCTTGGAAATTATGGGAATGTAATGCATGAAATGGCAGCCTGGTTTGGTGAACCATAAGGATGTTATTTCATGTTTGGTTTATGGAATATTAATGTTGAATTGTGTTGGTTGTTATTGTCACAGAATGGCATGGGAAGCCATGAAATACAGAATAGCATGAAGCCATATGCAGTACTGCTAACAGAACCCTATTGGCATGCCAAACTATCCAACCAATCACATTAGGCCTACTAGGGCATTTAACACTTGTAATTTGTGAAATTCTTTGAAATTGAAATTTTTATGACTACTATTCATTTCACTAGTGAACCAAAATGTTGACTTTTATATTGATAATAGGTAAATTAGTTTAAATATCATCAATAAACCACATTTTGCATTTAACACTTGTTGGTATTGGATGCCAATACCATTTCTAAGCTTAATGATAATTAGACAAAATTTTCAGTTTTCATGCTTTAACTTTACTGTTCCATTAGTCATCTTTGCAGTGGAAATTTGGAAAAGTGATCAACATGAAAGTTGTTCCTTATTTTGTCTAGATGAGTTTCCTTTTTTGAATCACTCCATTTGGAGTTTTGTAGCTCAAGTTATGACCTAAACACCATAACTGGCCGGATTGGACAGATTCCAAATTTCTGGGCAAAACTGGTTCTGCCAGATTTGGTAGCTCAAGTTTGGTTGGCAATTTGATTAGGTTATGGTCATAATTTGGGTCATGTTTCTTCATGAAAGTTGTTTGTCTATATGTCACCTTGTTGCTGGTAAAATTTCAGGTCAATTGGACCTTTCTATATTAAGTTATGGCCAAATGACCAAACACTATTCATTTGGTCATTTTGCCCAAGCAGAGTGCAGGTCACCCGGATTAGGGTAAACTTTTGGTCAAGTTGGTTTGGTTTTCTGGGCATGGTTTCTTCATCAAAGTTGTGCCATTATGTGTCTAGTTTCATGTCCAATTGGCCAAACACCAATTGAACTCTACAATTCAAGTTATGGCTGTCCAAACAGGCTGGACTCACAGCCATACCTGCAGGTCACACAAGGCAGCCACTCCAACCTCAAATCCCACAACCCAATTCACTTCATTTTTGGTTCAAACCAAACCAAATGGTCACTAATTGACCATTAAAGCCTACTTCCATCATCACAAGATCAAGGTCTCATTTCCCACTCCAAACCCTAACTCAACATTACCACAAATGCATTTTTACTTAACTTTATCAATCTACTTAGCAAATACATATTGTGGGCAGCCCTAATACCCTTTTAACCTCATTAAATTCAACACCATCAAACCCTAACCATGGCTTCCAAAAATAAGGGGTGGCATACCAATGTCTTTCATCAAGTTTCTTTATCATTTAATCACTAATATAGTGCTTAAACATGAAAATGAATTAAAATTTAAGGTTTTAGTCACTAACCTCTAATGGAGTGATTTTTCTCCTTGCTCAAAGTCTTGATTTCCTTTTTCTTTTTGCTCCCACAATAATCACCAAGATGATAGAATTAATTTTTGTGTTGGTAGTTAGGGTTTTTAGTGGAAGAAAGCTAAGAAAAATGAGAAATGGAAGGTTGTTAATGGTGGAATGAGTAAGGGTGAGTGGGCGGCATGAAGAAGAAGATAGGGAGCTGGTTTTGGTTTTCTAGAATTCTGCCTCCTTTACCCATTTTTATTTCATTTTAATGGTCTTGCTTAAATTTGATTGGCCAATACACTTTTAATTACCACATGCTTACATAAGCATGAGGTAATAAATCCCATTATCTCATTTACTTTTCTTTCATTTATTATTCATTTTTAAATCAATTTTTGATTAATATTTGTTCAAATTTTATATCATATAATTCATTTACATAAATGGACAAGTTGGTCAAAAATTATCTCTGAAGACGAAATGACCAAAATGCCCTCCGTTTGGCTTACCGAGCCAAAATTGTGTGTACCGATAGAAAAATTTTTCTAAGTATTTTCTTGGCATTCTAATGCCATAAGAACCTCAATAACCCTACTCTGGAGTCTCAAAAATTATTTTATAATTTTTTCCCTTGGTCTAGGGCTGTTAACGGCCTTCACCATCACTTCCCTTTCGGGTTACCCATCCCTGGTGTTTCGGCTCGTTTAACCTTAGTGTATTTGATTTCTAAAATTTTTCTTTGATTTTTATGAGCATTATTTAGCTACTTGATAACTCCTCACTCTAGTCTATTTATAATTTCAAACATCCGAGCTGCCCGGACCGACATTGGTCTCCAGAACAGTAGACTGTATGGACTAGCTAAAGTGAGGATGTTACAACTCTTCCCCTCTAATAAAAATTTCGTCCTCGAAATTTACCTGATGCAAACAGTTGAGGGAACTGTTGCCTCATCACGTCTTCACTTTCCCAAGTCGCCTCCTCGGTGTTGTGGTGCTTCCAAAGCACTTTCACCAGTGGAATCTGCTTATGCCTCAACTCTTTTACTTCCCGAGCCAGGATCCGTATGGGTTCCTCTTCACATGTCAAATCCGGTTCTACTTCAATTTCTTCTATGGAGATGACATGTGAAGGATCTGAGAGGTATCTTCTTAGCATAGACACATGGAACACATTGTGGATCTTGTCCAGCTCTGGTGGTAAAGCTAGCCTGTAGGCTACTGGTCCCACACGTTCAATGACTTCATATGGGCCAATGAACCTAGGGCTTAATTTACCCTTTCTTCCAAACCTCAGTATTTTCTTCCATGGTGAGACTTTGAGAAGCACTTTATCACCAACTGTATACTCTATCTCTTTTCTCTTCAGGTCGGCATAAGACTTTTGTCTATTGGAGGCAATCTTCAGGTTAGCTTTGATTATTTTCACTTTTTCCTCAGTCTGTTTCACCAGGTCTGGCCCTACCAGCTTATCTTCGCCCAGTTCAGTCCAGCACATTGGAGTTCTACATTTCCTCCCATACAATGCTTCATACGGGGCCATTTGGATGCTAGCTTGATAGCTATTGTTGTATGCAAATTCTGCCAGTGGAAGATATCTATCCCAACTTCCCTCAAACTCAATGACACAACTCCTCAGCATATCCTCAAGGACCTGACATATATTTCATGTTATTATTATCATTTCAGTTCAATATTTGCATTAGTTCAATTGGTTTCAGTTGTTTACCTGGATTACTGTAACATCCTCACTTTAGCTAGTCCGTACAGTCTACTGTTCCGGTGACCAGTGTTGGTCCGGACAGCTAGAACGTTCGGAAAAATATTTAAACTAAAGTCAGGAACCATAATTAACTCAAATATTAATAAGAAAAATTTAGGAAAAATTTTTGAAATAAAATACAACCAAGTTAAACGCAATAGGTGCCCAGCGATGGGTAACTGGAGGAAGTTGCGCTTCTCGCCACGAGGAGCCCTAGACCCGGGGAAAAATTCATAAAATAATTTTTGGGACTCCAGAGAAGGGTCATTGAGGTTCCTATGGCATTAGAATGCCAAGAAAATATTTAGAAAAATTTTTCAATCGGTACAGACAATTTTGACCCGTTAAGCCAAACGGAGGGCATTTTGGTCATTTTGCCTTCAGAGGCGATTTTTGGCCGACTTGTCCAGTTAAGTAAATAATTATTATGACACAAAATGTGAATAAACATTACTAAAAATTAAATTGAAAATGAGTAGAGATGAAAAGAATAGAAAATGAAAGAAAATACCTAATAATGACATCATATGATGTCATTAAAAACCTATCCACCAATCACAATTTGTTAAACTCATTAAAAGAGATAAAAGTGACCAAAAATTTGAAAAAACAATCTGCATCTTCAACCTTTGGGCAGCCTAAAAAACGTTGAGAGAGAGAGAGAGAGAAGAGGTTCCACCATTAAAGCTCCCTTAAGCTTCATTTCCCACTTCAAACCACCTCAAAACCTTGTCCTCCATTCACTAAAAATTTCCCTTACCACTAGAGCAAGACTTGGGCAGCAATTAGAAGAAGAGAAAGTGGAAGAAAGTGAGGTGTGAACAAGCTTAGAAAATCACCAAAGAGGTTAGTGCCATAACCTTTGCTTTTACATCTTTCTAATCATGAATTTGAGCTAAGTTAAGTTAAAAATTTGACAAAAATTGAATTAATGAAGCATGGTTATATTCCATGAAGTTTTGGCAGCCTTGACATGAGTTAGGGTTAGGAGAAATCTTTGGTTTAAAGTGACATATTGCTGCCCCTCTTATAAATTATATGATTAGTATAGCAAATTAGGAGTGGGATGCATGAATTGGAGGCTTGGTCAATTAGGGTTAGGGTTTTGGAGAGAAACTTGGACCTTATTTAGGTAATGGTGAATGAACATTTAAATGGTCAATTAGTGACCATTTGAGGCAAGTTAATCATAATTTGAAGTGAGCTAATGCATGGCAAAGTGAAATGTGCAGGCTGCCTAGAGACAGCAGCAATGAGGCTGTGATTCCAGCCCACTTAGACAGCCATAACTTTGGCTGTGTAGGTTCAATTGGTGTTTGGCTAATTGGACATGAAACTAGACTTATAATGGCACATTTTTGCTGAAGAAACCATGCCCAAAAGACAAAAGCAAGAGGACCAAAAGTTGGCCCCAATCCGGATACCCTGCAAACTGATTCTGCAGAATGACCAAATGAATAGTAACTGTTCATTTGGCCATAACTCACTGTAGATATGGTCAATTGACCTGAAATTTTTACAGCAACAAGTTAAGACATAGAAAAAAAACTTTCATGAAGAAATCTACCCCAAATTATGACCATAACCTATCCAACAAGGCAGTGGCATTCACTGTTCATGGTACTGTAGATTTGGTAAATTCTGCAGAATTGAAATCCGGCCAGCTGTGGTTTTTGGACCATACTTAGAGCTACAAAACTCCAAATGGAGTGATTCAAAAAAGGAAATTCAACTAGACAAAATAAGGAACAACTTTCATGTTTACCATTTCCTCAAATTCCCACTGCAACGGGACCCAATGGAACAGTAAATTTGGGTCACAAAAACTGAAAATTCTGCCCTCTTGGTTTTAGATTTGGAAATGGATTTTGTGGTTAATTCCAACAAGTTTTAAATGTAAAATGTGGTACATTGGGAGTGCTAAAACCAATATACCTATTTTCTATCCAAAAGTCAACATTTTTGTTGACCAATGAGGTGAATAGTGACACCAAAACTTGAAATTCAAAATTTGAAATTTGAAATGCATCTAGGGGACTTTAAATTGCAATTGGCAATTAATACTAGCAAATGTAAAACTCAAATTGTGAGATCTTGGTGTAATTAGAATTAATATATCCACTAAGTATGAAAAAGTCAACATTTTGGTTGACTAGTAAGGTGAATAGTAATCAAAATGATTAGTAAATTAAGATGAAAACCTAGAACCAATTCTAAGCTTAAATGCTTAGAATTGTATGACAAATGTAGACTATGCATCCTAGTCAAAATTGTTAAAAAGAAATTAAGGCCATAAATTAGAAATCCATGAAATATTCATGGATTACTTGAAACATGAAAAATAAGTCACCTAATTGATGTGAATAGATAGTTAGGGCTTATATGCCCATCACAAATGAAATTCATAAAATATTAATAACTCAACTTGAAATATAAAATTTGTAATTACATAAGTAGATTCTTGAATGTATAAATGAGAAAAGGAAAATGTTACGAATACAATGGTACGTGTGAACCATTGTTTAGAATTGTGATCAATATGAATAACATAATGAATGAATAAATGAACCATATTAATGTATGAATGAGACATTAGTTCTCATTATTGTAGAGAGGAGAAGTATTTTGAGTACAATGGTATAAAAGGATAATTGATGTGAATTGTGATCATATAAATGATCAAATGAATGTATGAATTGTAATTGAAATTTATCATGAAATAATGAAGTCATAAAACACAATATATTAATATTTAATGATATTATGTGCCCTTGTATTGCCTAGACATGTGTGTCAGATTGGATAGTTTGGCATGCCAATAGGGTATTGTTTTAGCAGTACTGCGAAAGGCTTTATGCCTGTATTCATGGCTTTATGCCCGTATTCATGGCTTTATGCCCACATTCATGGCTTTATGCCTGTATTCATGGCTTTTATGCCCGATTATGTGTTATCATGGCTTTTTAGCCATACTGACTGCATACGTGGTTGACGTTCTGCGTCCCATGGTATGACGGCCCGAGGCACCGCGGTGTCCAGTGCCAACGACCCGTTATCCAGTTTAGCCAGCCTGTCATAGGTTACTTGGGCAGTGAAATTTATTAAAATAAGTTAAGAATATTAGTAATAAAAAAATATATATATATTAGAAATTAAATAAATGAGTAAGATGACCTAAAATAAATTATAATAGTTATTTATTAGAAAGAATCGAAATGAACTAGACCGGTATCAAAATTTACTTATTACGAAACAATATGAGACAACCTAGAAAGTATTGAGAAAATGCTAAAAGATTAGCAAAGAAAATTATAACATACATAAATATTGCAAATGTGACTTACATGATAATATAAGCATAAATTTATCATTTTTATATCATTTTTCTTTGTACATTATTACTATACATTGGCGAAATAAACACTTCCAAAGAAGACTAAATTACGATAAAACATATTAAATTTTAGAATCGCATGTGAAGTATAAATAAATCTTAATTATTTAAATTATGTTTTATTTCTATATTATTTCCTTGTTATATTATTGCACCACTAAGCAGCAATGCTTAGCGCGATGGAATTGTTTCCTTCGCGCAGGTACTGAAGCTAGAACCCAATGGATGTTTAACTGGGAATTTTGGGAGTTCTGATCTGCACAAGTGTTTGAAGTATTCAAAGCTTGTCACCTCCTCAGCAATGCATGTAGATAGGGCCCATATAGATCATATTTTTTATTTTGTTTAAAACGCTAGATATTGTATTATAATGTAGATTATGAACAGGTAATTAATAGAAATGCGATGTAAATTAAGTAATTAGCTTTTTCATATGTAATTAATTTATATATTATGTAAATTATGAAATTTTGTAATTATTTTGTAAATTATGTAAATTAAGGAAATTTGAAAATTTTGCTTATGTAATTTGAGAATGTTTACATATGAATTGAGTATGAATGGAAATGTATGGAAATGATTATGAAATTGAAATGTATGGATGAGATTTGAATTATGAGAAAATTTTGAGAATGATTGATGAGATAATTATGATTAGCATGGATAAGATTTTATTTTGGAAATATTATTGAATTTCAAACAGGTGAATATTGAAATACGCCAAACGATAATAAAATAGGGGAAACTCCGCTGGTTTCTCCATCGAAAAATAATTGATATTAAATTAAATGAATTCAAAATTATTAAAAAAAAAAAAAAGTAAGATAAGTTAGGGTGCTCCGGCGCCGATTGTAGCACGCCTTGCTCGGCTATACTGTAGTCGGGTGAGGGGTGCTACAATTACTCTTTCTGATTTTCCATCCATCTGAGGATGGAAAGCTGTGCTGAAATGGAGTTGTGTACCCAAGGATTCATGCAACTTCTTCCAGAATCTTGATGTAAACCTTGGGTCTCGGTCAGATATGATAGAAAGTGGAATTCCATGTAGTCTAACTATCTCACTGATATACAATTCTGCTAGCTTCTCCAGTGAGTAGTCAGTCCTAACTGGCAGAAAATGTGCTGACTTCGTCAATCTATCCACTATCACCCATACTGCATCATGCTTTCTTTGGGTGAGGGGTAGACCACTAACAAAATCCATAGTGACCCGGTCCCATTTCCATTCAGGTATGTTTATAGGCTGTAACAAACCCGATGGAACTTGATGTTCTGCCTTAACTTGCTGACATGTCAAGCATTTAGTCACATAGTCAGCTATATCCCTCTTCATACCAGGCCACCAATAATGAGGCTTCAAATCATTATACATTTTTGTGCTCCCCGGGTGCATAGCATAAACACTAGTGTGTGCTTCATTCAGAATATTAGTCTTCAGTTCCCCATCATCTGGTACACACACTCTTCCTCTGTAATATAGACACCCATCTGCTTTCACCTCATATTCAGTTTCCTTCCCCTCAGAAATTTTACCCACAATGGCCATTAGTTTTTCATCTGCCCTCTGCCCATCTTGTATTTGCTGTAGTAGGGTTGGCCTCACTTGCAACTCAGCCAAAATAGCTCCATCTTGAGCTAAGGACAGACAGGCATTTAGCGATCTTAAAGCTGTGATGGACTTCCTGCTTAAAGCATCAGCAACTACATTTGCCTTCCCAGGATGATAATCAATCACACAGTCATAGTCCTTCAGGAACTCAATCCATCACCTCTGCCTTCCCACTATATGTCACCTTGTTGCTGGTAAAATGTCAGGTCAATTGGACCTTTCTATATTGAGTTATGGCCAAATGAACCAAATGACCAAACACTGTTCATTTGGTCATTTTGCCCAGGCAGAGTGCAGGTCACCCGGATTAGGGTAAACTTTTGGTCAAGTTGGTTTGGTTTTCTGGGCATGGTTTCTTCATCAAAGTTGTGCCATTATGTGTCTAGTTTCATGTCCAATTGGCCAAACACCAATTGAACTCTACAATTCAAGTTATGGCTGTCCAAACAGGCTGGACTCACAGCCATACCTGCAGGTCACACAAGGCAGCCACTCCAACCTCAAATCCCACAACCCAATTCACTTCATTTTTGGTTCAAACCAAACCAAATGGTCACTAATTGACCATTAAAGCCTACTTCCATCATCACAAGATCAAGGTCTCATTTCCCACTCCAAACCCTAACTCAACATTACTACAAATGCATTTTTACTTAACTTTATCAATCTACTTAGCAAATACATATTGTGGGCAGCCCTAATACCCTTTTAACTTCATTAAATTCAACACCATCAAACCCTAACCATGGCTGCTAAAAACAAGGGGTGGCATACCAATGTATTTCATCAAGTTTCTTTGTCATTTAATCACTAATATAGTGCTTAAACATGAAAATGAATTAAAATTTAAGGTTTTAGTCACTAACCTCTAATGGAGTGATTTTTCTCCTTGCTCAAAGTCTTGATTTCCTTTTTCTTTTTACTCCCACAATAATCACCAAGATGATAGAATAAATTTTTGTGTTGGTAGTTAGGGTTTTTAGTGGAAGAAAGCTAAGAAAAATGAGAAATGGAAGGTTGTTAATGGTGGAATGAGTAAGGGTGAGTTGGCGGCATGAAGAAGAAGATAGGGAGTTGGTTTTGGGTTTCTAGAATTCTGCCTCCTTTACCAATTTTTATTTCATTTTAATGGTCTTGCTTAAATTTGATTGGCCAATACACTTTTAATTACCTCATGCTTACATAAGTATGAGGTAATAAATCCCATTATCTCATTTACTTTTCTTTCATTTATTATTCATTTTTAAATCAATTTTTGATTAATATTTGTTCACATTTTATGTCATATAATTCATTTACATAAATGGACAAGTTGGTCAAAAATTATCTCTGAAGACGAAATGACCAAAATGCCCTCCGTTTGGCTTACCGAGCCAAAATTGTGTGTACCGATGGAAAAATTTTTCTAAGTATTTTCTTGGCATTCTAATGCCATAAGAACCTCATTAACCCTTCTCTAGAGTCTCAAAAATTATTTTATAATTTTTTCCCCTGGTCTAGGGCTGCTAACGGCCTTCACCGTCACTTCCCTTTCGGGTTACCCATCCCTGGTGTTTCGGCTCGTTTAACCGTAGTGTATTTGATTTCTAAAATTTTTCTTTAACTTTTATGAGCATTATTTAGCTACTTGATAACTCCTCACTCTAGTCTATTTATAATTTCAAACATTCGAGCTGCCCGGACGGACATTGGTCTCCGGAACAGTAGACTGTATGGACTAGCTAAAGTGAGGATGTTACATAATAGCCTTTGGCTATGATATTGAGTTGTTATACTTGGGTTTAACCCTCGATAAATATTACAACTTATTAGCTATTTTGTTGCACACCGGGAGATACAATGTGACTGATGGTGTGATGGTCCGAGGTACTTAGTACCCAGTGCCAGTTTACCCGTTTATCCAGTCCAGTTGAATAAATTAGGTTACTCGGGCAATGTTAATAAATCTTATCAAACTTAAATCGAATAACACTGCAATAAATATCAGAAACTAAGTCTACTCAGAAATGTAAATATATATTTTGCATATTTTATTTTAATTTAATTTATTTTATTTTATATTGTCACCACTAAGCAGAATTGCTTAGCGCGTCGCTTCTGCCACGCGCAGGTACTGGAGACGTAGCTGGGGAGTCCAGCAGACCGCACACTGGGTGAGCCATCATATATGCACTCAGAGTTCAGAGTCACCTCACATTGCAGTGCATTTGGTAGGACATTAGGCCATCTAGGATATTTTGATATTTTGTATTTTGTAAAAAAAATTTTTTTTATGTACATTATGAACTCATGTAATAATATTTTTGTTGTAATTATCTATGAACTGTGTTCAGAATTAAATATGAGTATTTATCATTGAATTTGGTGAATATGAGATAAATGTAAATTTTGGAATACTGAATTGATTTGAGAAATGATTGAAAAATATTGGAGGTTGAGTGAGAATAATGTGATGATGTTATTGTGAGTGTTTTTAACAGGTTCAGAATAACGGTTTTTCCAATTTATAGCCGGCACTCTGCCGGATTTTCTATAAAATTTGCGGAGAAATTTAGATTTATCAAAAATTTTAAATAAATCAATTAAAAATGATTAATTGAAATTGAAACACGAATTGGTGTTCCGACACACTGAGTGACATAACTTACTCGGCTACACTATAGACGGGTAAGGGGTGTCACAGTTATGGCAGTTTGGGTATGTGTGTGATGGTGTGAAGTTGGACATGTAAAGGTGATTGAATTGTTTTAAATGAGTTTAACAAATTCTGCACTTTATGGTGCACATTGAATGTAATTGTAAGTTGCCAAAATGACCTATAATATGTTGTGAATTATGTTTAGGTTATGGTACAATCAGAATTGGCTTGAATATTGAGTTTGGTAAGTGTTAAAAGTGGTCTTTGATGTGTATGAAGGAAATGTAATAAGGCAGTTTGCATTTTGGGCTTAAAACCTTAAGTGTGTGGCTCCAATTGGTATGAAACCAATTGGAGGTGAAACTAGGCACAAAATGTGCCAACTTTCATTAAGGAAGCTTGCCAAAATTCTACTTGCAAGGTAGTTTGAAAAATGACCAAATCCGGATTAAGTGCAATAAAGGCCTGAAAATTTACCAATTGGGCAGCAGTTAGTATTTAGGCCATAACTCACTCAAAACAGGTCCAATTGACCTGAAATTTTGACCATGAATAGTTAAGGGCCATATCTACAAGTCTTATGAAGACACAAAAGCCCAGAAATGACCATAAGCAAGTCAAACAGCTTGCATAAGTTTGGGTCCAAAAACTGGCCGAACCAAAATTGACCTAAAGTGACCTAAAGTGACCAATTTTGATGCAATTTAACCAGCAATAGTAAAATGACCATAACTTGGTCTACATAACTCAAAATGACCTGAAATTTTGTCCCGCGTGTAATAAGACATAGATCTACAAGTTTGTAGTTTCGACCGAAACCCGAAAACCGAGGGAACTAGGTCGTCCGGCTAGGTCAAACTAGTATCCCGGAATCCAGCAAATTGCAAGAAAATGCAAGATACATGGAAATGAATTTGGTAACATGTGCCAACCCTAAAAGACTATTGAATGTGACATATTAGTAATATTAAAACCTAATTTACCTAGAATGCATCGAGGGTCGACATATTAGGTTGACTAAGGAAATAATAGAATTCGATAAATTAATTATTGAACCTTATTCTTAGAGATAGTTTAAATGAGTACTGAAACACTTCAAATTGTGTTTCTCAGTTAGCAAAGACTCAGGGAAGGGGAAGGAAACACTGAGTCAGAGCCAAGAGACAGTTATCAGAGGTTTGTGCACACTAGTTTTTAACTGATTTTGTTTTGAATATTTCATATGATTAAATGACATATTTTTCTTATGTGTTATGTTCAGCAAGCATTGGATTTAATTCAATGATTATTGAAAATTGTTATAGTATGTATGAATTTAGCTTTGTGAAATGGTATTTCCATAAGTATTAAGCATTGTTATGGATTGAATAAATTATGTTTTAGAAAATTGTGATAGAACATGTTTTGAATTGTGATGGTAATTTTCATGGAAAATGCAAATTTATGATTTGAATTGTGATGAGCATAAAAATTATTGGATATTGGAATTGAATTTGAATTGAATTATATTGTGATTTATGCTCACTAAAAGGATTGTGGTATTGTTTTATATCTCACTATAGATGCTTGACTAGGTTATTACCCGTCTCTCTCATTTGTTGAGAAGACAATGGAATTAGTTGTGTTTTGATTACCATGGTACGTGCACAGGCTTAGATTTTCCTCTGGTTTGAGGTTGGATCTAAGTTTATTTTATCGTTATGGCCCTTGCGAAAGATTCATTATTGTGATGGTACTGTGCACGATGATTCGACCTCCCTGACCATAGGAAGTTATAATCTGATTCGACCTCCCCGACCATAGGGAGTTAGAATCTGATTCGAACTCCCTGACCATAGGGAGTTAGAATCACATCGAATATGGCCCTTTCGGATTAGTCTTGCATAGTTAGTGAGATAAAGAATGATTTTTGAGATACAGCATGGTTTTTGAGATACAGAATGGCTTTTGAATGGTAAAGAATTGTGATTTCAATTATGATTTATGTATAATTGATTTTGTTGGAATTACGTAAATGGTTAGTCATGATTTGATAAATTGAATTTCATGATCAAAGTCATTTTATACAAATGATTTACATTATCAGCAATAAATATTTTGAGTTTTGGAATTTGATGTGTATTCAGATTTCCAAATTATTTACTGTAAATTTTGTAAATGTATATTGTACTATGTTTTAAATTATAGTTGTGCACCACTGAGTTCACCACTCAGTGATAACTTTGTATGCTGTCGCAGGTAAGAAGAGCATAGAGCAGTGAGTAAGTTTCTTTGAAGACACATTCAAATCAGCTCCAAGTATATCATAGGTATACCCATGTACATAGGTTTTAATGTATGCATGTAATAATATGTATGTAAATTATTTGAGCAGTTGTATAAAAACTCTTGTAAAACATTTTGGTATGTAATTAAATGTAAATTATTGTAAATATAAATTTGAGATTTCATTTACTTGAATAGTTTTATATTATAAATTTTGAGTCTTGTAATCAATGAAATGTTTCTTTATGATGAGATTTGTTTGAAAATGAATTGATTGTTTATTGAGAATTGAATTATGAATTGAAATGAAGTTATTGAAGTTGTATTTGAGAAAACATATTGGGAGCATTTTCTTTTGCAGGATTGAAGAATTGTTTTCTCAAAATACAGCCGGCACTTTGCCGAAATTTTGAAAAAAATTTTATAACACTAGATTTTAATCGATGATTTAAATTTCACGAAGATTGTTTTAAAATCCCTTGTAGTATATCTAATGGGTTATCGGTAGGCGAAGTACGGTAATTCATTAGGTGTACTATGGGATCATGTTACATCTTATAGGGGAGTAGGGCGTGACATGTTTTGTGCTATCAGAGCCAGGTTTTAAAGTAAATTTTGAACTGTGAATTTGAAATCTTTTTGTCGGTAACTACAACTGCTCAAATGTTTAATACATATAGTACATTTACATCATAAATATGAACTAATGGAGAGGAATCTCCTTATGTTGGTTGTACAGGAATAGAAAATCTTGTGAAAAGATATGGAAGAGAAGAATGAGACAATAGAAAAGTCCGTGATGGTAGAAGTACAAGTTGAGGCCCTAGCTCCACAAAGTGTCGAAGGCCCGACTGTACCAGTTTTACCAGTACAAATTACTACACAAATGGCCCAATAAATGGCCACTTTCTTCCAACAAATGGCTGATAATCTGTCAGCCCAAGCCCAAGTACAGACCCAACCCCCACAAGGGCAATGTGAAATAGAGAAGAGGGAGAAATCTACGGGTCAGAGCTCGAGCAGTTATTTGAGGAAGAGAAAAGAATTTGAGGAACCCCGAGCTTAGGGATACGATAGAGGCAGATCATCAGGGCAGAGAACACCAAGATCTAGTCATCGAACAACCAGAAGTTCCTATTCTGTCGGTTTCTACCATGTTTGTGGTAAGCTACATGGAGGTATTTGTCGAAGGGCCTCTGGAGCCTGCTACAATTGTGGAAAACTTGGACACTTTGCTAAAGATTGTACTAGAGCACCTCGATCTGCTTTTCGGAGTTCACAGACCGTCAGTCAGAGTCGAGATAGAAATAGAGTTGGTACTCCTCACCACTATAACACAGTGAATAAACCCGAATATAGTAGCGCACCAATCAGAGCATCCACTATGCGCCAAGGAGAAAGAGCAAAAACTTCAGATGTAGCTGCTAGTAAGTTCTTAATTTTTGAAAGAAACAATTAGTTATTATTTGATCCCAGCACTACTTAGTTTTGTGTTAGTGTCAGAACTATATGTTCTGTTGTTATTCCTTTACATGGGAATGAATTTTGATGTATTAGTGACTAGTCCTTTAGGATAATAACTATAATAACAAGTATGATTGACATTAATTTTGGAAGAATTGTTAGCTAAAAGTATTTTCTAACATACCATAAATTATAAAGCTAATTGGCAAGCCTACTTAATGTAAGGCAAGAGGACCTAAAAGTGAGTTACAGTAATAGAATTGCTCTAGATGAGGGCAAAGATGTTACTGTTAGTAATTATTAATGGATATTGTAATCAGAATCGGTTTAGGATATTAGTGGATTCAAGAAAGATAAGATGTTAGAAAACCTAGTCCATGAGGTTATAACGTAGTGACTATATAATGTTCTCGATGTTTGTATTGTAAGCTGCAGATTAAAGTACCGATATGGGATTATTGTGTAGAGCTACGTGTTTCCTCGTGGTATAATAAATTAAGAATATTTGTAAGTAATCTATAAATTGATACAGTTGCACCCGAATAGAGTACTATTACTGGAAATAAATGTGAAAATTTTAGTCAGAAATTTAAAACTTCAGAACTAGCCTATCAAACGACTACACTTGTAAGGTAGCTAGAGTCAGTGACTCAGTTATATTAATGTGAATTACCTGTACCACAGTAATCGCTATAAGCTTAGAGATATCAGTACGACTTATCATCCTCAGACAGATGGACAGTTGAAACAAGTGATTCAGGTAAATTTTGAAACTCGTTGAGTTTCTATAAATAATGAAATGAAATGATAATAATAACCTGTAAAATGTAATAAGCCCTCGAGAATATACTGAGAACTTCTGTCCTTGAATCCGAGGGGAGATGGAACAGATACATCCCACTAACAGAATTTGTATACATTAAAAAGTGTCAAGCTAGCATACAAGTGGCACCCTATGAAACATTGTAAGGGAACAGATAACTATGGATTTTGTGATGAGATTTCTGAGGACACAAAATAGTCATGATGCAGTATAGGTTATAGTTGATAGACTAACCAAGTCTGCTCACTTTTTGCCAGTTCGGATGGATTATAGCCTAGAAAGATTGGCCAGATTGTACATATATGAAATTGTAAAATTGCATGGAATGCCAGTATCGATTGTATCTGACAGAGATCTTAGGTTCACTTCTAGATTCTAGGGTAGTCTTCAGAAAGCCCTAAGAACTAGATTGAACTTCAGCACAGCATTCTACCCACAGATAGATGGCCAACCTGAAAGGGTTATTCGGATATTGGAGAATATGCTACGGGCTTGTATGATTGAGTTTGAAGGTAGTTGGGATACACACTTGCCTTTGATTGAGTTTGCTTATAACAACAGCTACCAATGAAGCATTGGGATGCCTCCATATGAAGCTTTTTATGGCAGAAAGTGCAGAACTCCCCTATGTTGGGATGAAGTTGGTGAAAGAAAGATGATTGGGCCAGAAATTGTTCAGCAGACATAGGAAAAGATCAAATTGATCAGAGATAGACTCAAGGCTGCGTCAGACCGTCAAAAGTCTTATGTTGATCTGAAGAGAAGAGATATTAAATATGCAGTGGGTGATAAAGTATCCCTCAAAGTTTCTCCTTGGAAGAGGATTATGAGATTTGGCAGAAAGGGGAAACTGAGTCCTCGTTTCATCGGACCATATGAGGTTCTGGAAAGAGTGGGTCCTTTGGCATATCGGTTGGCATTACCTCCGGAGTTAGCAAGGATACACAGTGTCTTTTCATGTGTCCATGTTAAGGAGGTACAGATCAGACCCATCTCATGTACTATCAGTTGAATAGATTGAGGTAAAATCCAGACCTCTCATATGAGGAAGAACCCATAGAAATTCTAGCTTATGAGGTGAAGCAGCTGAGGAATAAACAGATACACCTGGTTAAAGTGCTGTGGAACCATCGTTCAGGCCAGGAAGCTACTTGGGAACGTGAAGAGGATATGAGAAGATAGCACCACAGCTGTTCAGAGACTAATGCCAGGTACAATTTCGAGAAGAAATTTATTTTAGGGGGGGGGGAGAATTGTAACACCCCTATGTTCGGTAGTGCGTTCTACTGTTCCGGTGACCAGTGTTGTCCGGAAAGCTAGGATGCCTAGAACTACACTTCAATATGAGTGAGGAGACATAAAATAATGAAATACAAGAAAAGAAAATACAAGAAAAATAAAGGAAAAATGATAGCAAAGAAATGTAACCAAGTTAAGCGAGCCGAGAACCCTAGAGATGGGTGACCACACCAGGAAGTCACGGCGTGGATCGTTGACTAGCCATGGACCGCAGGGAACCCTGGAAAATATTTTTAGGACATAAATAGACATCTATTGAAGTATAAATACCATTAGAAATATCAAAGAAAAATTAATTAATTAGTACAGAGAAAAGTGAGAAATCGAAAAACGGACAAAACTCGGTGTTATCAAAAAATTAGGAATGCAACCTGAAAAGGGGCATTGTGGTCATTTGACACCCCGAGTTTCCTTTTGACCTAAATGTCCATTAAAAATAAATAGTATTTAAATTTGGGGACCCCATGAAAAAGGAAATTAAATGGGTAATTAAATTTAGGGATATGTGGGGATTAAGTGCAATTATGTAAACTTTAAACTATAATAAGGTTAAAAAAAAAGATTAGTGGAGCACTATGGACACCTTAAAAAATTATTAAGGAACAGATTAGTGGACCACTAACCATTTTATCTTATTCTTCCACAAATTCTTCAAAGTTGCTGAATCCAACTTTTCTCCCAAACCACCATTGTTGTCCCATTTGTGAGCTTCATGCATCCATGATCCAAGCTTCAAGTGGTTAGGGTTTCTTCACTAAAAGTAACCACCACACCATGGGCAGTAGATAGGCAGTAAGAAGACCAAGTTTTGGAGAGGTTTTGAAGAATTTCCAAAGTGGTAAGTTTGCATTTTTGGGTTATTGCTTCATTAAAGTTTGTAAGGATGTTATGGGTATTTGATTTATGGAGAAATTTTTGAGGTTTGATGTTAAATGGGAATGTGTACTTTTGGAAGCCATGGAAACACCTTGAAGACAGTTTATTTTGGCTTGTAAATGGTTGATTAAAGCATTGATTAAATGTTTATGTGTGTAGGAAATCATTTGGGTGATGTATACTTAGTATATGTGAATGTGTATTGAAATTTGATTGCTTGGAAATTATGGGAATGAAATGCATGAAATGACAGCCTGGTTTGGTGAACCATAAGGATGTTATTTCATGTTTGGATTATGGAATATTAATGTTGAATTGTGTTGGTTGTTATGGCAGTTTGGGTACGTGTGTAATGGCGTGAAGTTGGACATTTAAAAGTGTTATGGTTAGGTGATTGAATTGTTGTAAATGAGTTTGACAAATTCTGCACTTTATGGTGCACATTGAATGTAATTGTAAGCTGCCAAAATGACCTATAATATGTTGTGAATTATGTTTAGGTTATGGTAGAATCAGAATTGGCTTGAATATTGAGTTTGGTAAGTGTTAAAAGTGGTATTTGATGTGTATGAAGGAAATGTAATAAGGCAATTTGCATTTTGGGCTTAGAACCTTAAGTGTGTGGCTCTAATTGTTATGAAACCAATTGGAGGTGAAACTAGTCACAAAATGTGCCAACTTTCATGAAGGAAGCTTGCCAAAATTCTGCTTGCAAGGTAGCTTGAAAAATTACCAAATCCGGATTAAGTGCAATAAAGGCCTGAAAATTTACCAATTGGGCAGCAGTTAGTGTTTAGGCCATAACTCACTCAAAACAGGTCCAATTGACCTGAAATTTTGACCATGAATAGTTAAGGCCCATATCTACAAGTCTTATGAAGACACCAAAGCCCAGAAATGACCATACGCAAGTCAAACAGCTTGCATAATTTCGGGTCCAAAAACTGGCCGAACCAAAATTGACCTAAAGTGACCTAAAGTGACCAATTGAATTTCCTGATCAAAGTCATTTTATACAAATGATTTACATTATCGGCAATGAATATTTTGAGTTTTGGAATTTGATAGTATTCAAATTTCCAAATTATTTATTGTAAATTTTGTCAATGTATATTGTACTATGTTTTAAATTATAGTTGTGCACCACTGAGTTCACCACTCTGCGATAGCTTTGTATGCTGTCGCAGGTAAGAAGAGCATAGAGCAGTGAGTAAGTTTCTTTGAAGACACATTCAAATCAGCTCCAGATATATCATAGGTATACCCATGTACATAGATTTTGATGTATGCATGTAATAATATATATGTAAATTATTTGAGCAGTTGTATAAAAACTCTTGTAAAACATTTTGGTATGTAATTAAATGTAAATTATTTTTAATATAAATTTGAGATTTCATTTACTTAAATAGTTTTGTATTATAAATTTTGAGTCTTGTAATCAATGAAATGTTTCTTTATGATGAGATTTGTTTGAAAATGAATTGATTGTTTATTGATAAATGAATTGTGAATTGAAATGAAGTTATTGAAGTTGTATTTGACAAAACATATTAGGAGCATTTTGTTTTGCAGGATTGAAGAATTGTTTTCTCAAAATACAGCCGGCACTTTGCCGAAATTTTGAAAAAAATTTTATAACACCAGATTTTAATCGATGATTTAAATTTCACGAAAATTATTTTAAAATCCCTTGTAGTATATCTAATAGGTTATCGGTAGGCGAAGTACGGTAATTCATTAGGTGTACTACGGGATCATTTTACATCTTATAGGGGAGTAGGGTGTGACAGTTAGAATGAATGAGCATAATAGAAGGGACAGACAACAGAAAAGAGGTTAGGGTCAGACCAGTACATCTTCTGCCCCTAGTAAGAAATTCTGAGGTTTGCCTAGTTAGAGTTTCAATAGAGCACCAAGTTAGGGTTAGTTATAGAGGCCCAAATCTCAGTCTGCACCGAGGAGAGGCCAGTCCACACCTTCAGTGGCTAGCTCTCTAGGGATAGGGCTCAGGGGACCAGCCCTAACATTATCTGTTGCTTGCCCACATTGCCAAAAATGGCATAAGGGTGAATGTTGGAGGATGATAGGTGCTTATTTACATTGTGGGTCTATAGACCACCTAATCCGAGATTTTCTGCGCAGAACTACTACATCTACTCTAATATCAACTGATAGGTCTGCCCCTCCAGCTCTAAGGGGTAGAAAGCCGAGCAAGGCTCAGGCAGCCGGTACTTCACAGAAACCTGTATCAGAGTTTATGGAGAGAGTAGAAGGTAGAAAACAAGCCCGAGCCTATGCTATAAGGGCACAGGAGGAACTGGATGCTCCAGATGTCATCAAGGGTACGTTCCTCCTCTATAATACTTTTGTGCATGCATTAGTAGATCCAGGTTCTACTCATTTATGTATTTGTATCAAGCTGCCCGTAGAAAAGGGAATACCAGTAGAGGAAAGTGGCCAAGACATCCTGGTCGCAAATCCGCTAGGCCACAGTGTGGTAGTAAACAAGGTGTATAAGGGCTGTCCATTGAAGATTCAAGGGCAAAAGTTCTCGGTAGACTTAATCGAATTGCCTTTCCATGAGTTTGACATGATTTTGAGAATGGATTGGTTATCCCATCATCAGGCAATAGTAGATTGTAAATTGAAGAGAATCTCTCTGAAAACTGCTAAGAACGAAGAAATAACAGTTGTGGGTGAAAGGACAGATTTCTTGTCCAATGTCATCTCAGCTACAGTTGTAAGGAGATGGATGAGAAAAAGGTGTGAAGCCTATCTGGCACATGTGGTTGACACTAGACAGGGTAAACTTGACATGTCTGACATACCCATAGTAAGGGATTTTGCAGAGGTATTTCCTGAGGAATTGCCTAGTTTGCTACCAGAAAGGGAAGTTGAATTTGCTATTGAGATTATGCTGGGTACAGCTTCAATTTCAATTGCTTCGTATAGAATGGCACCTGCTGAATTGAAAGAGTTAAAAATCCAGCTGTAAGAATTACTAGACAAGGGGTTCGTACACCCCAGTGTGTCACCATGGGAAGCTCTGGTACTGTTTGTAAAGAAGAAAGATGGGACACTAAGTTTATGTGTTGACTACCGGCAGTTAAACAAAGTAACAGTGAAGAAAAAGTATCTGTTGCCTAGAATTGACGATCTGTTTGATCAATTGAAGGGAGCCGGTGTGTTTTCCAAGATTGATCTCAGATCAAGGTATCATCAACTAAGGGTTAGGGATGCAGATGTGCCTAAGATTGCATTTAGAACCCGATATGGGCATTATGAATTCCTGGTGATGCCATTTGGGTTAACAAACGCTCCAGCAGCATTCATGGACCTTATGAAATGTATCTTCCATCCATACTTATATCGGTTTGTAGTGGTCTTCATTGATGACATCCTGGTGTATTCCAAGGATAAAGCAGAACATGATGAGCATTTGAGAATTGTTCTGTAGACTCTAAAAGAGAAGAAACTGTATACTAAATTGTCCAAGTGTGAGTTCTTGTTGAATGAGATTGCGTTCCTTGGACATGTAATATCAGCTAAAGGGATTAGAGTGGATCCCAAGAAGATTGAAGCAGTGATTGAATGGAAGCCTCCTAGAAATACAACTGAGATCAAAAGTTTCTTATGGTTAGCTAGATATTATAGAAGATTTATAAAGGGATTTTCCCTGATAGCTGCTCCAATGACCAAATTACTACACAAGAATATGAAATTTCACTGGAATGACAAGTGTCAAGCCAGTTTTGAGAGGCTAAAGGCTATGTTGACAGAGGCACCAGTGTTAACACAGCTAGTGTCAGGAAAAGACTTCGTAGTCTACAGTGATGGCTCACATAATGGGTTAGGGTGTGTACTCATGCAAGAAGGGAAAGTGGTCGCATATGCTTCCAGGCAGTTAAGGCCACATGAAAAGAATTAACCTACTCATGATTTATAGTTAGCAGCAATTATCTTCACATTGAAGATATGGAGGCATTACTTATATGGAGAAAAATGCTACATGTACACAGACCATAACAGTCTGAAGTATCTGCCAACCCAGAAGGAACTTAATTTGAGATAGAGGCAATGGATTGAATTCCTGAAAGATTATGATTGTGTGATTGACTACCACCTTGGGAAGGCAAATGTAGTTGCTGATGCCTTAAGCAAAAAATCTATTGTAGCATTAAGATCTCTGAATGCCCAATTGTCCTTAAATCATGACGGAGTTATTTTGGCTGAGTTGCAAGTGAAGTCGAATCTGTTATAATAGATACAGGATGGGTAGAAGACAGATGAGAAATTAATGGCTATTATGGGCAAAATCACTGAGGGAAAGGAAACTAAATACGAAGTTAAAAAAAAATGGGTGCCTGTACTTTAAATAAAGAGTATGTGTACCAGATGATAAAAAGTTAAAAACCAGTATTTTAAGAGAAGCACATAATAGTGTGCATGCTATGCACCCAGGTAAGCACAAAAATGTACCATGACCTGAAACTTTGATATTGGTGGCTAGGTATGAAGAAGGACATAGTTGACTATGTAACCAAATGCTTGACATGTCAGCAAGTCAAAGCAGAACATCTAGTTCCATCAAGTTTTATACAACCCATAAACATACCTGAATGGAAATGGGACCAAGTCACTATAGACTTTATCAGTGGTCTGCCTCTCATTCAGAAGAAGCATGATGCAGTATGGGTGATTGTGGATAGGTTAACCAAATCAGCACATTTTCTACCAGTCAGACCTGATTACTCACTGGAAAAGCTAGCAGAATTATATATCAATGAGGTAGTTAGACTACATGGAATTCCACTTTCCATTATATCTGATAGAGACCCGAGGTTTACATCTAGATTTTGGAAGAAATTACAAGAATCCTTGGGCACACAACTCCATTTTAGTACGACTTTTCATCCTCAGATGGATGGACAGTCAGAAAGAATAATCCAGGTAAATTTTGAAACTCATTGAGTTATTACAAATAATAAATTGAACTGATAATGATAATAATAACCGAACATATGTGATAGGTCCTCGAAGATATGCTGAGGAGTTGTGTTATTGAGTTTGAAGGAAGTTGGGACAGATACCTTCCACTGACAGAATTTGCGTACACCAATAACTATCAAGCTAGCATACAAATGGCATCCTATGAAGCACTGTATGAGAGAAAATGCAGAACACCTGTATGTTGGACTGAAGTAGGTGAAGATAAGCTAGTGGGGCCTGACCTGGTAAAACAAACAAAGGAAAAGGTGAAACTGATAAAGGCTAATTTGAAAGTTGCCTCAAACCAACAGAAATCTTATGCTGACTTGAAAAAAAAGGACATCGAGTATGAAGTTGGCGAGAAGGTATTTCTCAAAGTATCACCGTGAAAAAAAGTGTTGAGATTCGGGAAAAAGGGAAAATTAAGCCCTAGGTTTATTGGCCCTTATGAAGTTATTGAACGTGTGGGACTAGTAGCCTACAGATTAGCCTTACCACCTGAGCTGGACAAGAAACATAACGTATTCCATGTTTCGATGCTCAGAAGATACAGATCAGATCCTTCACATGTCATCTCAGCAGAAGAAATTGTTGTACAACTTGACCTGACATATGAAGAAGAACCAATTAAAATCTTGGCACGAGAGGTAAAAGAGCTCATAAACAAGACAATTCCACTAATGAAAATCTTATAGAGGCACCACAATATGGAAGAGGCAACATGGGAGAGCGAGGAGATAATGAGGCAACAGTTCCCTCAGCTCTTCACATCAGGTAAATTTCGAGGATTTAGAAGGAAAGAGTTGTAACATCCTCCCTGTACGTCTTCTGCATGTTCTGTTGCTCCGGTGACCTATTGTCAGTCCGGGCAAGTCAGGATGTCTGCAACTATACTTTAGTGATAGTGAACAGACATATAATGAAGAAATAAATAAAAAGCAAATACAAGAAAAATTAAAGAAAAATAAAAGAGAGGAAATGAAACTAAGTTGAACGAGCCGGCACCGTAGCGATGGGTAACCGCACCGGGAAGTTACGACGAAGGCAATTGCCAACCCCAAGATTGCGGGGAGCCCTCAGAATTATATTTCGGGACATAATTAAAGGTTTATTGAAATGTAATTGACACTAGAAATATCGAAAAAAAAAAATTAATAAATTAGTACAAAGAAAAATGAAAATTCGAGAAATAGACAAAAATCGGTGTTACCGAAAAATCGAAAATATAACCCGAAGTGGGGCATTTTCATCATTTGACACTTTACCTTTTGACATAAATGTCCATTAAAAATAAGTGGTGTTAAATTTTAAAAATCACATGAAAATGAAATTATATATATGTAATTCAATTAAGGGAAATAAAGGGGATATAATTAGAAATACTAAAACTTGATTATTATAATAATATTACCATTATTAGTGGGGGTATAAATACACATGTTAAGGCATATTTCTCCACTAACTAACTCATTTCCTTCAAGCTTCCAACAATGGCCGATTGATCACTCCCAATTCTCCATTGAAAATTTTCCATGCAAAGCTTAATTCCCTCCCATTTTCAACATAAAACCATAAATTCTCTTCATTAAACTTGGTCCACACATCTTGGGAAGGAGATAAGTAGCAAAAAGGAGGAGATTTGGTGAGGTTTCATAAAGCTCAAAAAAAAAAGTTAGTGTCCAATTTTCCTTCCTTGCTTAGTTAAACTTTGAATTAAGGTTATGGTGAGTTGAATTGTTGAGAAATTGGGAGAATTGGATGAGTATTTGATGGGCTCACATTCAGTAGCCATGGAAGACTATGAGAGTTTACTTAATTCTACATGTAAATGATGATTAGGCATGTTGATTTAAGTAAATAAATGTATTAGAGTTTATTGGCATATGTGTGTTTGAAATGACAATTGAATTAAGGGTTTGAAAATGGCACTTTGATACTTAGGTAAACTGCCATGTTTGGCAGTCTATAATGTTATGAAATTGTATGTGAGTTTATGTAATTTATTGATGAGATGTGATGGTATTAAATTGTGGGCAGCATGTGTAGTTGCCATGGAAGTGTATGTGTAATATTGGTGTTGAGGTATATTGAATTTCGGTGGAAGTAAATGTTGAACTTTAATGGTGTATTGTGTGCATTGAGCCCTTGAGTGTTCTGCCCAAAATGCTTGCTGGAATTGTGTACAATATATATAGAAGTGCCATGATTGAATATTGAAATATTGGGAGGAGGAGGATTGTCAAAATTGAAAGTGAAATTTTCAAATGCAGGTTGTGTGTTTTGGCAATACCTAAATTAGGTTATAAGTGTAAAATTGTGAACCCAATTGGTATGAGGCCAATGGGAGGTGAAACTAGACACCAAATAGGCCAACTTTCATGCAGAAATGTTGCCAAAATTCTGCCTAGAAATTTACCTTAAAAATGACCAAATCCGAAATTGCAACCTTGCAAACCCAGATTTTTGACCATATGAACAATAGTCATTAAAATGACCATAACATACTCAAAACAGGTCCAAATGACCTGAAATTTTTACCATGGATAGCTTAGACATAGAGCTACAATTCTTATGAAGACACCAAAGCCTAGAAATGGCCAGAACTAAGTCAAATAGCTTGCAAAAATTCGGGTACCAAAACTGCCAGAACTAAATGTGACCTAAAATTGACCAAATTTTGCACTAAAGGTGCAATCTGTCAAGCTTTAGTCAATTGACCATATCTTGGTCTATACAACTCAGAATGACATGAAATTTTGCCAAAAGTTCAATAAGACATAGAGCTAAAATTTTGCTTCTTTGACCAGATGCTAAAAACCAAGAGAAATAGGACATTAAGCTAGACCAATCTAGCATACTAAAACTGAAAATTGATATTTACATACAATGATGCTTGAAGTAATTTGGCAATGAATGTCAACTTGTAAAAATAATAAATTGCACTATATTGGTAGCATATTGAATTACAAATTATGACATGTTGATGCTAGAATCAGCTTATCCATAATACCTAAAAAGGTCAACATTTACATTGACTTGTGAATTGCATGATAACTAGTAAACTCAAAAAAATGAAGAATTAAACAATTAATTTGTAATGTGCCCTAGTTTGCCTAGTTGACTAGTTTGGATAGGTTGGCATGCCAATAGGATTCTGACAACTGTTCTATAAATGACTTTATGTCATACTGTGTTTTTACGGCTTATTATGCCGCACTGTGGCTTTAATAGCCTACGGATTGACTATATAGCTTTTTAGCCACACTGTTTGCACACCGAGAGATACTTTGTAACCGATGGTGTGACGAACCGAGGTACTAGATACCCAATTCCAGTATATCCGTTTATTCAATCTAGTCAGTGTATAAGCTACACGGGCAGTTAATTTAAGCATTATTAAATTCAAATAGCTAAATTCAGTTTATTGACATACAGCACCACCAAAATTAGCAAAAATGAAAGGTTGACAAATAAAAGTAGAAACAACTGCAAAGAATATCGATGTCATAAATTCATAAACAATTCATTTACTTTATTTTAGTATATATTTCTTTATATTTGGCACCACTAAGCAAAATTACTTAGTGCGTTGCTTTTGTAACGCATAGGTATTGGAGACACAGCTAGACAGCCCAGCAGACCTACGATCTGGTGAGACATCAAATCTGCACAGGAGTCCATAGCCATCTACACTACACTGCATACATCGTAGGACTTAGGATCTTGTGTACTGATTATCAGTTGTATTTTGACATTTTGTTATGTAATTTTGTATATTCTAAAACTTTAAGGTTTATAATAATTTGTACATATTAAACTCCTATGGAGAGTGTTTGGATAAATGTAAATTATGATGGATTGTATTTTGAAACTATGAAATTTTGAGACTGAAAAATTAATCGGAAGGTTGAGATTATCATATTGAACTGTTTTTAACAGATTTAGAAGGACAGTTTGTCCAAAACACAGATGGCACCTTGCCGGATTTTTATTACTATTTTTTTAAAAAAAATACTAATTTTATTAAATTATGAAAATAGAACCAGTATAATATGAATTTTACATAAAAGACTTCTTAAATCAAATTGAATTCAGAAAATGAGATAATCACAGACTAGGTGCTCTAGCACGCCTTGCTCGGCTACACTGTAGACGGGTGAGGGGTGTTACAAACATGTTTTATATTGAGTTTAAAAATTATAGTTGTGCACCACTGAGTTCTCCACTCAGCAATAGCTTATGTGTACTATCCCAGGTAAGGGAAAAGAGAATACTACAGAGTAAACAGTGATATGGAATTGAGTTGGATAGTCTTCGGGTATATAATAGGTATACCCTTTGTAAATTTCATTTTGATGTGTTTGTAGCTATATGTATGTATGTACAGACAGTGAGCAATTGTAATAATATTTTAAGATTGTAAATATTTGTAATATTATTTTGAGATTTTATCCAATTGTAAATCTTTGTAATATTAACTTTTTCATTTTCAAGGAATGCCAATGTTTAAATTTCTTTCTAGATTATGTTAATGATGAAATATTTTTTATATATAATGGGAATTGATGACAATGAACTATATAAATTGTTACAGGTGATTTTCAATAGGTTTAAAAGAACTGGTTTTATATAGATTTAGCCGTTACCATGCAAAATTTCTATAAAATTTTAAAAATGCTAAATTATTTTTAAATAAATTTTATGGTATATACCTATCTTAAAGATACTTTAATAACTCTTTTGTCGTCATTTTGAAGGCATAGAAGCATGGATTTAAGGGCATTAGAGCATTGAATTATAAAATTTATTCTAGGGTTACATGCACCATACCAAATGAGTTATGTGTCTAGCCAATTTCTAATGCCTAAAAATATACCAAAACACATTTTAGCATGCATCAAAGATTCATTTTCCATCAAGAATTGAATTATAGAAGTTAAATTCATTAAACCCTAACTAAAAGAGGGATTATTGATTTCTAACCTCTAAGGCACAGAATCAATCAATCTTACTCCCTTATGGTGCTCCTAGAACTCCAAATGTTGCCCGTCTAGCTTATCCACCAAGAGCTTCACCAAGACTCACCAATGGAAATCCTTAAGCTCTTTTTCTTGTTTACCAAACAACTAAAATGAGATAGGCTTGCTTTAGTAAGGGTTAATGGATGTGGGTGTACTAGAAACATTTTCTAGCAAATTAATGCAAGATGAAAATGGAAGTTTGTCTTCAAGAATTAATTGAGAATTGAAGAAGAGAGAAAAAAACTCCATGGTTGCCGTCGAACATGAAAGAGAAAGGGGGAAGATCATTTTTTCTTCTTCTTTCTTTATTTATATACATAAGACAAATTCACTTAAATGCTTGCCACATGTCATGCTTGCCACATGTCATGCTAGGATTAAATCTCACTTTTGGAAGACTTAATCACATTAAGCCAGTTGTCAAAGCTTGATTTAATCTTCATTTTATTATCTTTCATGAACTAAAGACAAATGGCAAGCTTGTATGCTGCCATGTGTCACCATCACATGGTGCCACATGTTACCATGTGAAAAAACCAATTTGCCCTTATGTATATCCTTGAGTTCTCAATCCAAAATTATTATTTCTCTTCTTCCAAGTAATTTATATCACATATAAATAAATTAATTAATTAATCTCCACTAATTAATCTTACAATTAAATTCATATTTAAACCTTTTAAATATAAATTTATTTTATTTTATACATCCAATAACCTAGATTTGTTTCCAAGTCATGCTAGGGACTTTGCAATCTTATTGCAAACCAAAACTATTTAATTAATTAATTAAACTCTTTAATTAATCAATTAAATCATAATACACTTAGTGAATTGCTTGTGTAGATGTGTGACTTACTAGGCTCATTACTAATTGGCAATGAGAAATGATATTAACTCTTAATATCATTAGAACTCTTTCTTATCATAAATAATTTCTCTAAATTATTATAGGTATCTCATAGACCACGGTTGACACCTAGCATAGCATGCCATGGCCACCAAATCAGTAATAAGGAATACCTTAAATGAACCTTTGAACCATATGTTACCATGCACTAAAATCACTCCGTTACAAAATTTCAATTATAGTTGGAGTCATGGTTAATGTCAAACTCCATATGTTATAAATATTATGTTTTCTTTTAATTCTAATTCTTGATTAATTAGACTTTTTTGTTAGAAACTCTTTTCCGACTAAATCGACCTGTCCTGGCCAGGAACTTGAATCATCAAAAATAATTAAATGAACATAGGATTTTCTCCCTGTTAACTTAAGGTAACGGATCCCATCTTGATCAACACCTATCTCCATATATAACTAGTAGGAGCCAACACATGCCCATATACCCAACTATCTTGATCAACACCTATCTCCATATATAACTAGTAGAGCCAACACATGCCCATATACCCAAGCATAATATGAGTATGAAAGCAGTATCAAACTCAAACCACCTATATATAAGATAACTGTGTTATCTCAAGTCTAAAGATTATATGCATTGATATGATATTTGTGTTAGTAGCATGCCCTAAAGCATATCATTTAGTATGTATCTTGTACATGTTTTTATTAATAAAAGGCATTTCCACTTTTCCATTTATATAATATATTCATGTGTAATAGAAAAGGTCCATTGATATTTTGTTAGAAATTCTATTCTTAAGTTGTTAAGAATATGAGTGATAGTATTTCTAATACAAAGTATCATAAATAGGTTCACAATCGAGGATACTTCACAATAAGGACATGACTTATCCAGAAAGATTGTATTCATGTTTGTTCCCAAGTTATTTATATGAGATATAAATAAGATGAAATGGTGAGTCTCATGCCATATAAAAAACATGATAGGCACTTATACATGATAAGTAGGCCGAACCAGTGACACTTATGACAAGCACATGGAGTTTACTCTTGTCAATGTATTTTCATAAATCATATCAGTGCATATAATCTTTAGACCTAAGATAGCACAGTTATCTTGTATATAGGTGGTTTGAGTTTGATACTGCTTTCATACTTGTACTGTGTATGGATATATGGAGGTAGGTGTTGATCAAGATGGAATCTGTTCCTCTAAGTAAATAGGGATAAAATCCTATGTTTATTAATTGTTCTTGATGTTTCAAGTTCCTGGCCAGGACAGATAGATTTAATCAGAAAAGAGTTTCTGATAAGAAAATCTTTTTAATCAAGAATTGGAATTAAAAGAGAATATAATATTCATAGCAAATGGGGTTCGACATAAACCATGACTCTAGCATGAGTTGGGATTTTGTAACAGAGAGATTCTAGTGCATGGTAACATATGATTATAGGTTCATTTAAGGTAAACCTTATTACTAATTAGGTGGCCATGGCATGCTATGCTAGGTGTTAACCATGGTCTATGAGGTGCATAAAATGGTTTAGAGAAATCATTTATGATAAGAAAGAGTTCTGATGATATTAAGAGTTGATATCATGTCTCATTGCCAATTAGTGATGAGCCTAGTAAGTCACACACATATACAAGTAATCACCAAATTAAATATGATTTAATTAATTAATTAATTGAAGAGTTTAATTAATTAATTAAATAGGTTTGGTTTTCAATTAGATTACAAAGTCCCTAGCATGGCTTGAAACCAAATCTATATTATTAGATGTATAGTATAAGTTAAATTTATATTTAAAATGTTTAAATATGAATTTAATTAATGAGAAATTAATTAATAGAGATTAATTAATTAATTTATATTGGATATAAATTGATTAGAAGAAGAGAAATAATTATTTTGAGTTGAGAACTCAAAATTAAGACACAGGGGCATTTTGGTCATTTCACAGGGTGACATGTGGCAACATGTGATGGTGACACATGGCATTACACATAAGCTTAGCAAATGTTTTTAACCATGTAAGATGATTAAAATTAAGATTAAATATAGGTTTGACACTTGGCACAATGTGATTAGGTCAATTAAACCTAGAACCAATCATAGGGTGACATGTGGCAAGGGTTTAAGTGGTGACCTAGCTATATAAGTATTGTTATGAAAAGAAAAGAATACAACCAACAACTAATATATTTGGTGCCGCCATCCAAGAAGCTCTCTCTTCTCTTCATCTTCTCCTCTCATGTATTCCAAGAGATTAGCAAACAATCTCTTGAATTAAAAATACTAGAAATTGTTTCTAGTGTCCTGTTTACATCTTTAATCTCTTAAAAGGCAAAACTTGTTTTTCTAATTAATAAAAAAAGCTTTAAAAGCTGTTCAAGGGCTACCATAGGTGATCTTGGTGTGGACAAGCTAGAGGGATAACATCTGGTGTCCTGAAGACGCATCCCAAAGGCATAAATACGCTGTAGTGCATCAAGAGGTTAGTGTATTTGTTCTTGATCTAATCTAGGGTTCTAAAACTAATCTGATTAATTCTAAAATCTTAAATGGCAAATACATATCCAAAAACATATTAAAAGAGTTTTAATATATTGTTTATCATTGAAATCAAATAGTTAAAAATAAATCTTAGATGATGCATGTGACCCTGGGTGAAAATTTTTGAATTCAATGATATAAACTTGTATTTTTCATGCTTCCGCTCCTTCAATTTGATAATGCATTGACAAGAGTAAACTCCACGTGCTTGTCATAAGTGTCACTGGTTTGGCCTACTTACAATATATAAGTGCCTATCATGTTTGTTATGTGGCCTGAGACTCACCACTCCAACTTATTAATATCTCATTTTAATACTTTGGAACAAACATGATTATAATCTTTCTGGATAAGTCATATCCTTTGTGAAGTATTCTCGATTATGAACCAATTTATGATAATTTGTACCAGAAATACTATCACTCATATTCTTAACAACTTAAGAATAGAATTTTTAACAAAATATTAAAGAATCTTTTCAATTACACATAAATAGATTATGTAAACAGAAAAGTGTATTGCTTTTTATTAATGAAATATGTGCAAGATACATACAAAATGATATGCTCTAGGGCATACTACTAACAATCTCCCACTTGCACTAGAGTCATTCATTACAGTATCTTAGATCCATCTTCTCAAGATGTCGGTTTAACTGAGCTTGTGACATAGCCTTCGTGAATGGATCAGTTGGATTTTCGGCTGATGCTATTTTCTACATGGCTGCATCGCCTCGCCCAACTATCTCTCTGATAATGTAGTAGCGCTTTTCTATGTTTTTGGATTTCTGGTAAGACTGGGGTTTCTTTGCCTAAGTGACCGCTCCATTGTTGTTACAGTAGAGAGGAACTGCTGATTTAATGGAAGGAACTACTGCAAGTTCTATCATGAAATTTTTTATCCAAATAACCTCTTTTGCAATATCTGATGCAGCAATATACTTAGCCTCTGCAGTGAAATCAGCAGCTGTACTCTGTTTGGAACACTTTCGACTAACTGCACCTCCATTACAAATGAACACAAAGCTAGAGATAGACTTTTTATCATCAATATCTGATTGAAAATCAGAATCAGTATAACCATTCAATTGTAGGTCACCACCTCCATAGATCAGGAATAAATCCTTAGTTCTTCTCAAGTACTTAAGGATATTCTTGACAGCTATTCAGTGTTCCAAACCTGGATTTGATTGAAACCTGCTAGTCAAACTAATAGCATATGCGATATCCGGTCTAGTACACAACATTGCATACATTAAACTTTTGATAGACGAAGCATATGGAATCCTAGCCATTTTGTCTCTTTCTTCTGGTGTCTTTGGAGATATCTCCATAGAAAGATTGATACCATGTCTTACTGGTAATAATCCTCTCTTCGAATCAAGCATGTTAAACCTTTTTAACACCTTTTCCAAGTATAGACTTTAGGATAAACTAATTATTTTTTTCGCTTTATCTCTATAGATGTGAATTCTAAGAATATAGGTTGCTTCCTGTAAGTTTTTCATGGAGAATGTATTTGACAACCATACCTTGATAGTTGTTAACATACCTATGTCATCGCCTATTAATAAAATGTTATCTATATATAAGATAAGGAAAGTGACAGCACTCTCACTAACCTTCTTATAAACACATGGCTCATCCACATTTTTCACAAAACCAAATGATTTAATGGATTCATCAAAACAGATGTTCTAACTCCTCGAAGCTTGTTTTAACCCATAAATAGATTGTTTTAGCTTGCATAATTTGGAATGATCTTGGGATTCAAAACTCCTAGGTTGTTCCATGAAAATGTTTTCCTCAATGTTTTCATTGAGAAAAGCCATTTTGGCATCTATCTGCCAAATTTTATAATCATAGTATGCAGTTATTGCTAACAAAATCCTAATGGATTTAAGCATGGCAACAGGCAAAAAAAGTCTCCTCATAGTCAATTCCTTGCCTTTGGCGAAACCCTTTCACAACCAGCCTTACATTATAAGTCTCTACCTTTCTATCAGAACCAATTTTCCTTTTGAAAACCCATTTATTACCTATAGGTACAATACCTTTAGGTAGGTCAACAAGATCCCAAACTTAGTTCTTATACATGGAATCCATTTCGGATTTCATAGCTTCAATCCATTTAGAAGAATCTATATCTGATATAACTTCTTCATAGGTGAAAGGATCATCTCCATGATCTGTTTCTTCATGAGCAAACAACTCTTATTCATCTTTATGAAGAAAACCATATCTCTCTGGTAGGTGAGATATTCTGGTTGATTTACGAGGAATTATTATAGATGTTTCATCAATAGGCATAGGTTGACTAGATTAATCTATATCCATCTAATTTGTTGGTTGGTTAGAATTCTCTAATTCTAACTCTATTTGCCTTCCTTTGTCACCTTCTTGAATAAACTGTTGTTCAATAAATATGGCATCTCTACTTACGACAACCTTTTGTGATGTAGGCAAATAAAAATAATATCCAAAACTTTCTTTTGAATATCCAACAAATCGACCCTTTTCTGATTTGATTTCCAATTTATCAGTCTTCAGCTTCTTAATGTAAGCTTGATAACCTCAAATTTTAACATGCTTAAGACTTGGTTTTCTTCCATGCCATATCTCATAAGGTGTGGAAGAGACCGATTTAGATGGAATCATATTTAGAATATGCAAAGCTGATTTTAATGCAAATCCCCAAAAGGAGATTGGCATGTCAATATAGCTCATCATGCTACGTACCATATCTAATAGGTACAATTTCTCCTTTCAGATACACTATTTAATTGTGGTGTTCCTGGAGGAGTCAGCTGTGAAATAATGCTACGCTCTTTCAAGTATTCATCAAATTTAGTACTTAAGTATTCACCTCTACGAGAAGAGTTTTAATACTTTTCCCATTTGGTTTTCTACTTCAGATTTAAATTCTTTAAACTTTTCAAAGGATTCATGTTTGTATTTCATTAAATACAAATACCTAAACCTTGATTTGTCATCAGTAAAGGTAATAAAGTAATGAAAACCGCCTCTAGCCATTTCCTTAAATGGACCACATACATCACTATGTATTAGTTCTAAAATATTTTTAGCTCTTAACCCTTGTCCAACAAAAGGTGATCTAGTCATTTTGCCTTGAAGGTAGGATTCACAAGTTAGAGTAGGTTCAGAACCTAATGAAGATAAAATCCCCATTTTCTCCAGCTTTGCAATCTATCTTCTGCAATGTGACCTAATCTTAAGTGCTAAAGATGTTTTGTACTGGAGTTGATTTTCGTTATGGTGTTACAATCATTTAGATTGCTTGCATTCAATTTGTATTTATTATTGTTATCCAAATGATAAAGTTCATCATGCATATAACCCGAGCCAACATATTCATTTCTAAAATAAATATTACAAACATCATTTGTGAACTGAAATTCATAACCATTTCTATTCAAACTAGATACAAAAATGATGTTTTTAAAAGCATCGGGTACATATAAAATATTATTTAAATATAAAACATGTCCATATATGTATAAAGATTTAGATCCTATGGCTAAAGCTTCAATAGTTGAGCCATTGCCAATCCGGAGTCTAACATCTCATGCTTACAAGTTGCTATTGCTTTCCAGTTCCTCCATATCAAAAGAAATGTGAGAACTCGCACTAGTATCTAAAACCCAAGCTGTAGATGAACTATAAGCATCATCAGAATCTAAATAACAAGATATAGACATACCTTCTGAAGGTTTATCTTTCTTGTCCTTCAGAGATGTAAGATACTCTGGGCAGTTCCTTTTTTAGTACCCATCCTTCTGGCGACGCTTTCCTTTGCCATTGTCAGCTTTGGTCTTGCCTTTCTGTTTGGCTATTTTCTTGGAAGGTCTAGGAACTTGAGGTTTCTTTTTCTTATTACCCTTCTTCTTCTTGGACTTTCCAACAGAAGAAGAAGATGCAACCAAAGCCACCTCTTTTCCTTTATTGCTCAGCATATTCTTTTGGGTAATAACCAACATGTTAAGCAAGCCAGCCATAGTGCATTCTTACTTAGTCATATGGAAATTTGTGACACAATTCCCAAATAACTCTGGTAGGGACTGAAGGATCAAATCTGTCTGCAGATGGAAATCCATGTGAAAATCAAGATGTTCCAGCTGCTTTATAAGCCGAATCATCTTGTGGACATGATCTCCTTCATCCTATCTCTCTGACATCCTCATTTGGAATAGCTGTTTAGATATCTCATACCTAGCACCCCTACTATGTTCACCATACAACTCTTATAGGTGAAGAAGGATCTCATTTGCACTTTGCATGTTTTCATGCTGCTTTTGTAACTCATTAGTTATAGAAGCAAGCATATAACATCTGGCTCTCATATCATGCTCCTTCCACTTGTCCAAAGTTTCTAATTCCTCTGGAGTGGCCCCTGTAGGTAAGCGACCAGGAATTTTTGAGTCTAGAACACACCCAATATGCTCTAAATTCAGGACAAGTTTCAAATTTCTGAGCCAATCAGAAAGATTATGTCCTATCAACCTATTATGATAAAGTATGCCTGCAAGGATATTGGATGGTGGTGGTTATTATGTGCTCATTTTTATTAAAATATAAAATGCAAAAAATAATAAGATTAATTAGTAAATGTATAAAGTAATTAACCAAAATGATTATGGTCTTTTAATCAAATTGGTCCTCCCACTAACTTGGTGAATCCTACACTTCCAAAGTATGAAACATAAATCCTAGTTGGATGGATTTCTAGTGAGTGATTGAATTCTTATAGTTTTATTGATCACCCTCAGGCACATCCATTATTAGAATCACAATAAACTATAAGTGAAAAAATCATTGCCCATCACATCTCATGTGAAGTTCAATCATTTATTTGGCCCCTAACGTTCAAAATCTCAAGCACATCGATTATTGGTTTATCTTGCATTAGTTAAGTTAATCCCATTGAGCTAGTAAATATGCAAATAACTTTAATGACCTCAGGTACGTCCATTATTGGCCACCAAGCATTTACATACAACATCTTATGCTTAACAATTATTCTTAAGAAAGTCTCTTAAACAAATGCATCATTCCCATGTTTTTCATAGCTAACAATGCAAGTGTTTAAAATTTCTTAAAATAATTGCCTCAATGGACGGCCTTGATCTAATTATCATAATTATACCATTACCAACTTAATTATTTGTTTGGAAGATTTTGTGATCAGCTTAATTACTATTATGGTCTCACTTTGCTCATTATCCAATTGACATGCATATATCACATGTTTGCATACATTCATACACATCTCATGCATACATGAATAAACAAATAATATGGTATGATCATGGACTTTCTAAGGGATTCAATTCTGAGCCACCAAGAATTGAATTAGGGCATTCCTAGGTGCATTTCATTCATTCATTTTACAAGAATTGCTGAAGGAGTACATTATCAACATCTTGATCTTGATCTCCTCCCACTGGTCCTACCAATGCTCTTGACCTCTTTGTTCTTTTTGCTATCCAATTACAATGTAACCCTTGGCATACCCAGGCGAATATACAAGAATATGGACTTTAAAGTCCTTAAATAAATGAAATTACATCCTAACTTATGACAATATTTATGATACATGCCACTAAAATAAAATTAATTATTTTACATCCCAAATAAAAATAAAAAAACAAATACAATCACATTGGTCTTTTATTGTCCATGATCATCCATCATACATATTAAAATTTAACAATTAAATAAAATTAAATTTGAATCTTATTCAAATAATCTTTAAATTTAGAAACTTTTTCCAAATTTAATTTTATGAAAATAATTTTCAAAATTATTTGTGTGATTGGAAATCCCAATTAAACCATTTGATTCGGTTTAGGCTTAATTCTGGGTCCAAAATTATACAATAATTGCATTAAAAACCCAAAGACAAGCCAAACACGCCCTTATTACAAACACGACTCATGTAACCATTACACGGCCCGTGTAACAATTACACGGCCTAAGGCATGCTCGAACACGGACTGGGCCATGTAAATGCTGCCTGACATGGGCTGAGGCGCGAAAACAGGACATGGGTCATGTCGTTCAATGACAAGCCCCTGGGCGCGCGTTAACACAGCCGTGTGCTATGAAAACATGCCCTGGGCCATGTAAAAACCCAGAACATAGTCCAGGCTGTGTTTATTAAGGTAGAATGACATTTCTTAGGGTTTTTATTCCGAACCAACTTCAAATCAACCTTAACTTCATGCAATCACACAATTAAGCCTCAAAATCAATCCTAATGGCAAATATAGTGTCTTTAATACCAATTGAAGGCATGGAAGCATAAATTTAAGGGCATTAGAGCATTTAATTTTAAAATTAATTCTAGGGTTACATGCACCGTACCAAATGAGTTATGTGCCAAGCCAATTTCTAATGCCCAAAAACATACCGAAACATATTTTAGTATGTATTGGAGGTTCATTTGCCATCAAGAATTGAATTATAGAAATTAGATTTATTAAACCCTAACTAAAAGAGAGATTATTGATTTCTAACCTCCAAGGCGCATAATCAATCAATCTTACTCCCTTAGGGTGCTCCTAAGACTCCAAATGTTGTCCCTCTAGTTTGTCCACTAAGAGCTTCACCAAGACTCACTAATGGAAATCCTTAAGCTCTTTTTCTTGTTTACCAACAACTAAAATGAGATAGGCTTGCTTTAGTAGGGGTTAATGGATGTGGGTGTACTAGAAACACTTTCTAGCAAATTAATTCAAGATGAAAATGGAAGTTTTTCTTCAAGAATTAATTGAAAACTGAAGAAGAGAGAAAAGAACTCCATGGTTGCCATCCAACATGAAAGAGAAAGGGAGAAGATCATTTTTTCTTCTTCTTTCTTTATTTATATACATAAGACAAATTCACTTAAATGCTTGCCACATGTCATGCTAGGATTAAATCTCACTTTTGGAAGACATAATCACATTAAGCCACTTGTTAAAGCTAGATTTAATCTTCATTTTATCATCTTTCATGAATGAAAGACAAATGGCAGGCTTATATAGTGCCATGCGTCACCATCTCATGGTGCCACATTTCACAATGTGAAAAGGCCATTTTGCCCTTTTGTATATCCTTGAGTTCTCAACCCAAAATTATTATTTTTCTTCTTCAAATTAATTTATATCATATATAAATAAATTAATTAATTAATCTCCATTAATTAATCTTACAATTAAATTCATATTTAAACCTTTTAAATATAAATTTAATTTATATTATACATCCAATAACCTAGATTTCGTTTCAAGTCATGCTAGGGACTTTGCAATCTTATTGCAAACCAAACCTATTTAATTAATTAATTAAACTCTTTAATTAATCAATTAAATCATAATACACTTGGTGAATTGCTTGTGTAGATATGAGAAATGATAGTAACTCTTAATATCCTTATTAGGCTCATTACTAATTGGCAATGAGAAATGATATTAACTCTTAATATCATTAGAACTTTTTCTTATCATAAATAATTTCTTTAAATCATTATAGGTATCTCATAAACCACGGTTGACACCTAGCATAGCATACCATGGCCACCCAATCAGTAATAAGGAATACCTTAAATGAACCTTTTAATCATATGTTACCATGCACTAAAATCTCTCCGTTACAAAATCCCAATTATAGCTGGAGTCATGGTTAATGTTAAACTCCATATGCTATGAATATTATGTTCTCTTTTAATTCTAATTCTTTATTAATTAGACTTTCTTGTCAGAAACTCTTTTCTGACTAAGTCCATCTGTCCTGGCCGGGAACTTGAATCATCAAGAATAATTAAAGGAACATAGGATTTTCTCCCTATTTATTTAGGGTAACGGATCCCATCTTGATCAACACCTATCTCCATATATAACTAGTAGACACCAACACATGCCCATATACCTATACACAGTATGAGTATAAAAGTAGTATCAAACTCAAACCACCTATATACAAGATAATTGTGTTATCTCAGGTCTAAAGATTATATGCACTTATATGATATATGATAATGTATTGACAAGAGTAAACTCCATGTGCTTGTCATAAGTGCCACTGGTTTGGCCTTCTTATCATATATAAGGGCCTATCATGTTTGTTATGTGGCATGAGACTCACCGCTTCAACTTATTAATATCTCATTTTAATACTTTGGAACAAATATGATTATAATCTTTCTGGATAAGTCATGTCCTTTGTGAAGTATTCTCGATTGTGAACCAATTTATGATAATTTGTACCAAAAATACTGTCACTCATATTCTTAACAACTTAAGAATATAATTTCTAACAAAATATCAATGGACCTTTTCAATTACACATAAATAGATTATGTAAACAGAAAAGTGTAATTGCCTTTTATTAATAAAATATTTACAAGATACATACAAAATGATATGCTCTGGGGCATACTACTAACAGATTTTACACTTTAAAATGAAATGGAATTGTTTAAAATCCCTTGTAGTATATTTAATAGATTATTGGTAGGTGAAATTTGATAATTTATTAGGTATACTATGAGATCATGTCATATCTTACAGAGAGGTAAGGTGTGACATTATTCCCCCCCCCCCCCCCCCCTCTCAAACTTCATTAATTTTACAACAAAGTCCATAGATGCCTTTTGCAAACTTTTACTTTAACCCCTCATTTAATCTAATTTACTTACCATATTCAATAATTGAATTTCTTACCAAAATATACTGAATACGGTCTATAAATTTGGGGCATTACCATATTCAATAATTGAATTTCTTACCAAAATATACTGAATACGGTCTATAAATTTGGGGCATTACAATTTTCCCCCTCTTAGGATATTTCATCCATGAAATTGAAGATTGTACCTTAGTTGAACAGTTGAGGATATTGTTGTTTCATCACTTCCTTGCTTTCTTAAGTAGCTTCTTCAATTGTATGATTGCTCCATGGCGCTTTAATCAGTGGAACTTGCTTGTTCCTTAATTCTTTCACTTCACGAGTCAAAATTACCACCGGTTCCTCTTCATAGATCAAATCTGGTTGCACTTCAATTGTCTCCATAGGGATGACATGGGTTGGGTCTGATTTATATCTTCTTAACATTGATATATGGAAGACATTGTTTATCTTTGATAGTTCTAGTGGTAAGACTAGTCTATAGGCTACCGAACCCACACGTTCTATTATTTCATATGGACCGATAAACCTAGGACTCAACTTGCCTTTCTTACCAAATCTTAAAATCTTCTTCCATGGTTAGACCTTTAAGATGACTTTGTCACCCACTTCATATTTTATATCCCTTTTCTTTAAAACAACATAAGATTTTTGCCTATCCATTGCTGCTTTCAGTCCATCCTTTATCAGCATCACTTTATCCTCTGTTTGTTTCACAAGTTCTGGTCCCACTAACTTCTTTTCATCCAATTCTGTCCAGCATAAAGGAGTTTTGCACTTCTTACCATATGAGGCTTCATAAGGAGCCATATGAATGCTAGACTGATAGCTATTATTATAAGTAAATTCTATTAGTGGGAGGTGTTTATCCCAACTTCCCTCAAATTCAATAATACAGCTTCTCAATATATCCTCTAGCACATGTATAACTCTTTTGGATTGATCATCTATCTGAGGATGGAAGGCTGTACTGAAGTGGAGTTGAGTGCCTAAGGCTTTATGCAAACTTTCCCAAAATCTTGATGAGAATCGCGGGTCTCGATTTGATATGATAAACACTAGTACTCCATGCAATCTGACTATCTCATTGATGTATAATTTAGCAAGCCAATCTAGTGAATAGTCTTGTCTAACTAGAAGAAAATGGGCTGACTTGGTTAATCTATCCATAATGACCCATATTGAATCATGCTTTCTCTGTGTAGAAGGAAGGCCCGTAACAAAATCCATAGTAATCCATTCCCATTTCCACTCTGGTATAGATATTGGTTGTAGTAAACTAGATGACACTTGATGTTTAGCCTATACTTACTGACATGTTAGGCATTTAAACACATACTCTGCTATGTCTTTCTTTATACTAGGCCACCAGTAATATAGCTTCAGATTCTAGCACATCTTGTTACTACTCGGGTGCATAGCATAAGCAGCAATGTGTGCTTCACTAAGGATATTCTGCTTCAAATCACTTACATTCGGCACACAGAGTTTGTCTTCGTAATACAAATGACCATCTCCTTTTACCACATATTCACCTTCCTTCTCATCTAATAATTTACTGACTACTGCTATTAACTTCTTATCTATGTTCTGTACATCTTGCACCTATTGAATCAAACTGGATTTAATCCTTAGTTCAGCCACAATCACACCATCAATTGTCAACCTCAAATGAGCATTAATTGCCTTTAAGACTGGCAATAACTTCTGACTAAGGGCATTAGCTACTATATTGGCATTTCCTAGATGGTAATCTATGATGTAATCATAGTCTTTAAGCAATTCCATCCATCTCCTCTGCCTCAGGTTTAGTTCTTTTTATGAAGGCAGGTATTTCAGACTTTGTGATCTGTATAAAAATAAAATTTTTCTCCATATAAGTAGTGCCTTCATATTTTCAAAGCAAAGACGATGGCTACTAGCTCCAGATCATGAGTAGGATAGTTTCTTTCATGTGGCTTTAGTTGTCTGGAAGCATAAGCTATCACCTTTCATTCTTGCATCAACACATAGCCAAGTCCATTCAATGAGGCATCACTATAGATCACAAAATTCTTTCTCGATGTAGGCTGTATCAACATAGGAGCTTTTGTAAGCATAACCTTTAACTCATCAAAGCTAGCCTGACACTTATTTGTCCATTCAAACTTAACACCTTTGTGCTGCAATTTGTTCATTGGAGAAGCAATCATGGAAAACCCCTTAACAAATCTTTTGTAGTATCTAGCCAATCCCAAAAAACTTCTGATCTTTATCACATTCTTAGGTGGCTTCCATTCCAAAATAGCTTTTCGCCTTTTAGGATCTACCCTTATGCCTTGTAAGGGTACATTATGGCCTAGGAGAGAAACTTCATTCAGCCAAAAGCCATGCTTGCTCAACTTAGCATATAGCTGCTTGTCCCTCAGAATTTGCGATACAATTCTAAGGTGCTGAGCATGTTCTTCTCTTGTCTTGGAATAGACCAGTATGTCATCAATGAAAACAACTACAAACTGGTCTAAATAGGGTCTGAAAATTTGGTTCATTAAGTCCATAAAGGCAGCTGGGGCATTAGTTAACCCAAATGGCATAACTAGAAATTTATAATGGCCATATCGGGTTTTGAATGCAGTCTTAGGAACATCAGGTTCCTTAACCTTCAACTGATAATACCTAGATCTCAAATTAATTTTGGAGAAGATCCCGGCCCCTTTTAACTAATTAAAGAAATCATCAAACTGGGGTAAAGGATATTTATTCTTGACTGTCACCTTATTCAACTGCCTATAATCAATGCACAGCCTAAGGGTGCCATCTTTCTTTTTGACAAATAGTACTTACACTCCCCAAGGTGACACACTAGTGCGTGTAAACCCCTTGTCAAGTAAGTCTTGTAGCTATAATTTCAACTCCTTCAATTTAGTGGAAGCCATCCTATAAAGTGCTATTGATATTGGTGCAGTACCAGGGAGCACATTAATTGAGAATTTTACCTCCCTGTCTAGTGGTAACCTAGGTAATTCTTCAGGAAATACATCCTTAATTTCATTGACTATAGGAATATCCTGAATATTCAAACCCTCCTATCTAGTGTCTATGACAAGTGCCAAAAATGCCTCTAACCTCTTTCTAATTAGCTTCCTGGCTGTAACAGCTGAGATCACATTTGACCATAAATTTTATGTCTCACCATATACAGCTACATCAGTATTATCAGAAGCTTTTAACACAACCCTTTTTAATTGCAATCAACCACAGCCTGATGTTTAGCTAACCAATCCATACCCAGGATAACATCAAATTCATGGAAAGGAAGTTCTTTCAAGTAGATAAGAAATTCCCTATCATGCACCCTAATTGGACAATCTCTAAACACCTTATTCACAGTCACACTATGTCCTATAGGATTAGTTACCACTATATCATGTGACAATGATTCAGCATGTAAACCCTTCTCACTTTTTGTAGTAGTGTAGATATAAGAATGTGTGGATCCCGGATCAATCAATATATACACATCAACATTAAAGAGTAGAAATTTACCAAATATACATTAGGAGCATCTTGATCCTCTTTAGCTTTCATCACATATGCTCTGGCTGGAGCTCTATTTTCCTGGGTCTGTTAATTGTGTCTGATACCTCTCTCTAACTGGTTTTAGCTGGTTCTACTCTGCTTGGCTTCCTGCCTCTCTGAGTACCAGGTGTAGATGCCTGTGTCTAAATCTATAGAGCATTAGTACCCTTCAACTTAGGACAATCCTTCTTGAAATGATCAGTGGCCCCACATTTAAAATAGGCCCCCATCATTTTTCTATAGGTGCCTGGGTGGGGACAGCCACAATGCTCACATGGTGCTAATGCTTCTCGCCTGAAGGAAGCAGCTGGTGAACTAGTAGTGGAACCCTGTTGTTGTGGGCCATGCCTAAATGGGGTTCTGTAACACCCCAAACCTCCGAGCTTTGAATGGTACCATTTTTTATCTGTGACTAGTACTATTCAAAGATACTTTAAGGACCAAAATTAAAAGGAAAATTAATTGAGATAGACACTATAAAAAATTTAAGTAAACCAAAGACCTAAGGACTCATCGGGTATTATAAAAAAAAGGATTATGACCAAATGAGGGTTATTTTGGTCAATTCACTTCAGAGTTAATTTTTGCCCAAAATGTCAATTAAATTAAGTGAAATTTATGAATTGAATTATGAAGTAATTTTTGAGGAAAATTTTCAAATAAAAATGTGTAAAGAAAATAAAAGAAATAAAAATCTAGAATTTTAATTCCATTTTGACCAAATTAAAATTTTAGGATCAATGAGCTTTGGACAACTCAATTAAAACTAATTAAATAAATAAAAATAGAGATAAATATATAAAGGGAAAAACTTTCTTCATCCCTTCTCAAATTGTGCCACCCCATTGCTCTCCCCCCCTCTCTTTTTCTTTCTTCTTTTTCTTTCATTCTTCCACTTATAACCTCTCTTAACCCTTGATCTCCCCACTTGTCCTCCGTGAATTTTTCATCTTATTAGTAGGGAACATCAAATTAATCTTTGTCTAAGAGAATAAAAGCAAGGGGAACAAGAGATTTGAAAGAAATTGAAGATTGGGAAGGTCACAATTGAGGTAAGTTCTTTTCATGCTTGATTTGTTATACAAACCTTGAATTAAGTAAGATTATGATGACATTTCATGAGAAATTGAAAGAAAACATGCATGTATGAAGAGGTGTGATTTTTGGGCTGACTTGGGGAAAATTAGGGTTTTGATATGTTTTAGTTAAATTAATGATAGATTCACATTTAATTGAAGTAGTATGTATGATTAGGGTAGTGAGATTGCATGGGATTTGCATAAATTGAAAAATGAAAGATTAGGATTCATGGTAAATTAGGGCTTTTATTGTATGAAGTGTAATTAGTGTTTGTAATGACAAATTGTGGTCATTTGAGGTGCCTTGAGTGTGAATTGACATTAATTGGATGAAAGGAATTTATGGGGTTCTATAGAGTGGGGAAATTGCAAACTAGGGATTTGAGAAATTAGGAGTTTTTGTGCTATGAGGTGCTATGGATGTATTAGTGTTAAATTATGATCATTTAGGATAAATTAAATGTGAATTGATGTTTGTTACTGAGAGTAATTACAGGAATCAATAATTGAACCTTAGGGCAAAATTTGTGCACACTAAGTCCAGTGTGTTTGGCAGCTCATAAGTTGAGTTACACAACCCCAATTGGTGTGAAACTAATTGGAAAGGAAACTTAAGACATAGGGCTATAATTTTTATGAAGATACCCTACCCAGAAAATAACCATAAACTGCCCTAAATGAACTTTAAAACTGGAAGTCAGAATTTGGACCTGAAATCTGCACAATAAGCCCATGTGAATAATAAAATTTATACTATCATAACTTTCCCTAGAAAACTCATATTTAGGTGATTCTTGAACTGATGAAAACTTAAAACATAGTAGAACAATTCATATGAAGTACTTAAGGCCAAATTATGAACTTAACCCAATCAAATTGCTAAGCAAAGTTGAGTTACGAAATCTACCAAAATCTGAAAATTTGCAAATTGACATATGAACAATAAATTTTGTATAGCCATAACTCTCTTTAGATAACTCCAATTTAGGTGATTCTTGAATCGATAGAAACCTAAAACATAGTAGAACATTTCACATGAAGAACTTAAGGCTAAATTATGAACTTAATCTAACCAAATTACTGAACAAATTTGAGTTAATGAATCTGCTAGAACCTAAACTTGCAGAATTTGAACCACGTGAATGGCAAACTTTACATTGTCATAACTCTCTCTAGAAAACTCTAATTTAGTTGATGTTTTAACCAATGGAAACCTGAAATATAGTAGAATATTTCATATGAAGAACTTAAGGCCAAATTATGGGCTTAACTCAACCAAATTACTAGGCAAATTTAAGTCACTAAATCTGCTAGAATCTGCCCATGTGAACAGTAAATTTTGTTTGACTATAACTTTGGCTAAACAACTCCAAATGAGGTGATTCAAAAAGAGAAATAAAGATGAGACCTAGAGAGACAATTTTCATTTAGAACACCTTACCAAATTATGATTGAAACTAGGTAAAAATTGGATTCAAAGATTAGGGCACTAAGCTGTCCAAAATCCCAAACTCTTTATAATTTATAAAGCTAACTTGGGATGCATTATACATTCATGTAATGAGTACTTGACGGCAATTGAGATGACTATTGAGGTATTCTATTTATTTATTTTTAGTAGAGAAAGAGGTTGGAACGGACAAGGAGAAATAAGTAAAGATAAAAGAGTTCATTGAAGGTTTGTGTACAACTAACCTTTTTCTTTGTTTTTAAACTTGTAAATTGTTTGGAATGAGTTTATTTGAATGAGTTTGCTTTGAACCAGTTTACTTTGAATAAAATATAGTTTTTCTCTTGCATTTGAGAAATTTGGGTGTTGCCACCTCTATATGGATTTTATGATAAATCGAATGTGTTTATTGTTTTGGAAATGTGATTACTGAGTGAGAAACTTTTGAAATTTGTTTTGAAACCACAGTTAGCATGACAGTCCCTTTCGGATCTCCCCAGAAGTAACGACTACTTGCGGTTGATATTTGATTATGATTATGTCTCCCATTAATAACAGTTAGTGGAGTGAGACTAGATGAGTACTCATTAGCTAGCTAGCCCTTCCCCCATTAATAATGGTAAGTGAGGTTGAGATTGCTTTGTCAAAGTGTACAACATGGTATTGATCGTGAAATTTTGTGTCATAGTCTAAACTGTGTTGATGTTGGCAACACTTATGTTTGTGATTTGTGATTTGTGAAGTATGATTTCTCTTTCAAAATGTGATTTCAATAAATGATTCTTATAGACTCAGAAAGTTTTGTGATGCTATCATGATTATGCAAATATATGATTTCTTATCTTTTGACAAGTTGACCTTAAGTTTTAAAGTTATTAGTTGTGCACCACTGAGTGATATACTCAGCGATAGCTTATTTATGCTGTCGTAGGTAAGGGAAAGGAGAAGGCTGACGAGTGAGAGACTTGGAAGCAGCAATTTGTATTGACTGTGGGTATATATAGTAGGTATACCCTTGGAATTTAATTTTGATGTATTTTGTAGCTATATGTAAGGATGTATGAACATTGAGCAGTTTGTATTAAAAAGCATTACATTACTAAAGCATTTCGGGATTTTAAATATTTGAAATTTTATTTTGAGACTTATGGAAATGTAACTTTTGTAATATTTAGTCTATTATTATTTTCAATGAATGTTTACTGGGAATGAAAATGAGTTTTGGGTTTGCGAAAGTTTCAACCATCACAACGCGGTTTTCCACATTATAAAAGTAAAATAAAATGCTATGTTTTGTTTAAAATCCCTTGTAATATATTTAATTGATTATCGGTAGGTGTAGTTGAAGGAACGGAAGCGTGAAAAACACAAGATTTTACCATTGAATTCAAAAAATATTTCGCCTAGGGTCACATGCACCATGCAAGATTTATTTTTATCTATTTGATTTCAATGATAAACAACATATTAAAACTCTTTTAATATGTTTTTGGATCTGTATTTTCCATTTAAGATTTTAAAATTAATCAGATTAATTTTAGAACCCTAGATTAAATCAAGAACGATTACACTAACCTCTTGATGCACTGCAGTGTGTCTGCGCCTTTGAGATTCATCTTCAGAACACCAAATGTTGTCCCTCTAGCTTGTCCACACCAAGAACACCTATGGCAGCCCTTGAACAGCCTCTAAAGCTTTTTCTATTAATTAGAAATTCAAGTTCTACCTTTTAAGAGATTAGAGATGTAAACAGAACACTAGAAACAATTTCTAGTGTTCTTAATTCAAGAGATTGATGGCTAATCTCTTTGAATTGATGAGAGATGAAGAGAAATAGCTGGAGAGGCTCAAAGTGGCGTGACAAATGAGAGGAGAGGCTGCTGGGTATTTTTTCTTTTCATAACCACACTTAAATAGCTAGGTTAACACATTAAACCCTAGCCACATGTCACCTTTTGATTAGCTCTAGGTTTAAGTGACCCAATCACATTGTGCCAAGTGTCAAACCTATATTTAATCTTGATTTTAATCATCTTACATGATTAAAAAAAAAAACATTTGGCAAGCTTATGTGTAATCCATGTGTCACCATCTCATGGTGCCACGTGTCACACTGTGAAATGACTAAAATGCCCATGTGTCTTAATTTTGAGTTCTTAACCCAAAATAATTATTTTCTTCTTCTAATTAATTTATATCAAATATAAATTAATTAATTAATCTCTATTAATTAATTTCTCATTAATTAAATTCATATTAAAACACTTTAAATATAAATTTAATTTATACTACACATCCAATAATCTAGATTTGGTTTCAAGTCATGCTAGGGACTTTGCAATTTAATTGCAAACCAAAACTATTTAATTAATCAATTAAACTCTTTAATTAATTAATTAAATCATATTTAAATAGGTGATAACTTTTGTATGTGTGTGACTTACTAGGCTCATCACTAATTGGCAATGAGACATGATATCAACTCTTAATATCATCAGAACTCTTTCTTACCATAAATGATTTCTCTAAATCATTTTATGAACCTCATAGACCATGGTTAACACCTAGCATAGCATGCCATGGCCACCCAATTAGTAATAAGATTTATCTTAAATGAACCTATAATCATATGTTACCATGCACTAGAATCTCTCTGTTACAAAATCCCAACTCAAGCCGAGTCATGGTTTATGTCAAACTCCATTTGCTATGAATATTATGTTCTCTTTTAATTCCAGTTCTTGATTAAAAAGATTTTCTCATCGAAACTCTTTTACGAATAAATCTATCTGTCTGGCAGGAACTTGAAACATCAAGAACAATTAAATGAACATAGGATTTTATATTTATTTACTTAGAGGAACAGATTCCATCTTGATCAACACCTACCTCCATATATAACTAGCAGGAGCCAACACATGCCCATATACCCATACATAGTACAAGTATGAAAGCAGTATCAAACTCAAACTACATATATACAAGATAACTGTGCTATCTCAGGTCTAAAGATTATATGCACTGATATGATTTATGACAAAACATTGACAAGAGTAAACTCCATGTGCTTGTCATAAGTGTCACTGGTTCGGCCTACTTATCATTTATAAGTACCTATCATGTTTGTTATATGGCATGAGACTCACCATTCCATCTTATTTATATCTCATATAAATAACTTGGGAACAAACATGAATACAATCTTTCTGGATAAGTCATGTCCTTATTATGAAGTATCCTCGATCGTGAACCTATTTATCATACTTTGTGCTAGAAATATTGTCACTCATATTCTTAACAACTTAAGAATAATATTTCTAACAAAATATCAATGGACCTTTTCTATTACACATAAATATATTATGTAAACGGAAAAGTGGAAATGCCTTTTATTAATAAAATTATGTACAAGATACATACTAAATGATATGCTCTAGGGCATACTACTAACAGTAGTTCAGTAATTCATTAAGTATGCTACAAGAACATGTCATGCCTTACAAGGGATAAAGTGTGACAGGCCCCCTAGCTAGTACTGTGGGCTACTGTCTGACTCTGAGGTCCCTTCAGCTTCTAATTACTAGAGGATATATTGCTTAGTTGTCCCCTATTTTGATCTCTATTCTTTCTGCTTTGTTCTTCTGCCTTAACTCTTTCAATGTTTAAGGCAGCTGACACCAATCTGGAGAAGTCATCTATTTGCATCCTAGTGAGTTAGAGTCTAGGGTAATCATTCAAGCCATCCTCAAACCTCCTACATCTGATCTCCTCAGTGGCAACTTTCTCCCTAGTATATCTACTAAGTCTGATAAATTCTCTCTCATACTCTGTGACTGATAAGTGTCTCTGCCTTAATAGAATAAACTCCCTCCTCTTGCTTTCCAAATACTGTTGGCTGATGTACTTCTTTCTGAATTTAGTTAAGAATAAATCCCAGGTAATGTTCTATGGATATTGTGCCTTTTCTACATGATCAATTGCTGTCAACCACCACTGGTATGCCTCTTCTTATAACAGAGATACTGCACACTCTAAACTCTGATTCGGCATGCAGTAGAGTTATTATAGAATGATATCTGTCCTTTCCAACCATAATTCAGTAGTGGAGGGATCATCATCCTTCTTGCCATAAAAGTCTATTGCCCCATACTTTCTAAGTTTCTCTAAATGACTTCTCCATGGAGCCTGTGGGATAGCCCATCTCATTTGTCTGAAGAAGTCTGTCATTTATTCAAATAATGCATTCTAGCCTTGATTAGATGGGCTAGCTAAGGCTTGTGGAGGAGCATTTTCTAGGTTTCTTTGGCCTACATTGATGGGGCTGTTACTTTCTGTAGCCTCATCTGTGGCTCATTGCAAAGTGAGAGCCATACTTAATCCCTACAATACACAAGAGAGTAGATCTGTATCAGAGTCACACAAATCCTATTTATTATACCCTATTTAACTTACTAACATTTCTCTTATCTAGTTCTCAAACCACCTAAACCTAGACTCTGATAACCAAAATTATAACAACCCCTGATCTGGCAGTATAACCGTTGAACTAGGAGCATTACCCGTAATTTTCATAACCTGTTGTAAGATCTATATCTTAATTTCATCTAATCATTCCATACTTATCCCATAAAAATTGTTGCAAAAGTGAATTAAGCAAAATAAAATTGTTAAATAACATTTTATTTCATTAGATACAACTTTACATCTTTAATTACTTATACAACTAACACAAAAGAATTATTTACAAGTAGAGAGAGAGCCAACCCTAATTAGACTCTCGACAAAATACTACTCCTCTAATGCAGATTTTAATGATCTACTCTTTGTGAATCCTCCACTTCAGTACCTGTATGAGGTAAAAACCCATCGTGCTAAGCATATAGCTTAGTGGTGCAAATCTAGCTTGAGACGGCTAATTAATAGTCGTCTGTAACTATAAATGTTGTAAACACTTAACCAAGCTATTAAGATAAATTTAAGCATGTAACAATTCACAGTGATTTTCACAAACAAAAATATAACATTTCATCATTAGCCCTCTACTTGAATTTCACTAATCATGCTCATGAAATGTGCATATGATAAGAAGTTATCTATTAATAAAAGTAGAATCCAGTTTATAAATAAAAGAGCAACTCATTTGCTTTGAAAGCTTATCATTTTATTATTTCTTGTTTAATGGCCCAACTTCCTCCTTCCGAATACTGAGATTTTAATGCGACATCTTCTTTCAGATGTAGTCTTATATTTTCTCTTTACTGCTGCAACATCTTCTTTCAGATGTTGTCTTATGTTTCCTTTTTACCACTGCAATACCTTCTTCTAGGTTTTGTCTTATGTGCCCTGTTTAGAACTAACTTTCAGATACCGTCGTTAACTTATCATGGAAATAGACTAAATTTGGTTTGCAAATCTACTACATAATTCCCTATTTGGCATGCCAAACCTTCTAGTTTCTATTTTCAACTAGGTGGAATTTTGGGCCCTAATAATCTTTTAACATGATCACATATATATTTCTAACATTCTTATATCAAGAAAACAATTGACATTCATTATCATAACATCAATTTATATCATCATATAATCATCTACATATTCCAAACAAGAACATGGTTGTAATACTCATCATTTGATTTGGCAAGGTGATAGCACCTCATCATATAGCATTGGAAACAATCAAGTTACTTTCTACAAGATAGATTTTTGACTCATATTATGATCGTAATTGGACCAAGAAAAAGACATTTTCAAGTCCAATTTCTTTCTTAAGGCATGTTAATTTATGTCTTGACTTTCATTAGGAATTAATTTGATCCAATTTAGGCATGTAGGATTTCATTTGTAGCCCTTTGTATTCAAACTATTCAAGAGCAGGTTCTAATTCTAGGAGAAACACCTGTTTGGTACCATATTTTCCCTCAATTCTTTGAGGGCTTTAAAAATAGAATTAGCTCTTATGGTCTCCATGTAATTTATATCTTAAGGTTTTAGCTTTCAATTGAATTAGAAATCACCCTATTCCAAGGTCTAGATCTCAAGTTATGCTCATTTTTTTACATACTATCTAATTTCTACCTGACCAGGTATGGATGCAATCAGAATTTATAGTTCCTATTCATAGGCCAATTTGGTCGTTTTAAAGATAGATTCTGTAACACTCCTCACCCGTCTATAGTGTAATTAAGTAAGGTATACTACATTCAGTGCCGAAGCACCCTATATTATCATGTCTTATACCGTATTAATTTAAATTCCATATATTTATATTATTCCATGTGTTGGAATTTTTCTTTTCTCACATTTTATTTTTTTGTGGAGACCCAGTCAGACTCTCCTCTATTTTATTAGTAAATGGCGGGTTCTATTATTTACCTATTAAAAATAATTTATATTCATTTCATTTGTCATAAAGCATGTCATATCATCATAATGCTCATAATCATTTTAAGTAAATAAAATACTTCATTTCATTCATATAAAATCAAGTACAATATTTACAATTTTATTTACAATCACAAAATAAATTATATCGTTTACTTATGTACATTGGACAAAATAAAAAAATCTAAACATGCTTATGGGCCTTACCCAAAATAACCATCTGAGGTGACAACCACTCTATAGCAGATCTGATTAGAATCCTATCTAGCACTACTGCTACTGATGCTGTTGCTGCTCTCTAGTACCTACGCGATGGAAAAACCAACACGCTAAGCATAATGCTTAGTAGTACATAAAATAAAGGAAAAATAACTAAATAATTAAAATAATTATTCTATGTGTAATTTCATAAATTTCTAAGTCATTTATATATTTTATGAAATCTTGGGAGCAAATAAGTTATTAGGATTTTCTTTTTTCATTTATGTTATTTTTAATCTTATTGTTCATATCTATAATCTATTCATGTACTTATTTAAATTTAAGGCTTATTACTCTTATCTATGTCTAAGTAACCTATAACAAACTATAAAGACTGGATACATGAGAGTATACTAGTTAAACATTCGTATGTCTAACATGTATACATTTGTCATGTCAGGCACAAGGCCAGCAGGCAGGCACAAAGCCAAAAATAAAATCAAGCACAATGGCTAACGGGTAGGAATAAAGCTAGTAGAATAACCATCTTAGATATATATTGTCTATCAATGATTATTCCTGCGGGCAGTACTATAATCTATAGTCCCTAATTGGTATACCAATCGATCCATGCTAGATAAATAAATCTAGGTATACTTTGGGCAAAAATAATATTTTTAAGTATTTATAGTTTTATTATTTCATATTATGTACTAATTGTATTTCATAGCATTTTCATGTCGCTTGTAATAGGAAACATATGTCCCACATATATATTCATATCATTTTTATGTTTAACAAGTCATTTTATGAACCTTTCTCAAGGTCCGGATTTGGTGTCTTTACTTCACCTAGCAAATTGTTCAAGATGTGGGCCACTGTTTTGCCACACTTCCTTCATGGAAGTTGTTCCTCTATGTCTTGTCTTTATTTGAATTTTTGATTCATGTCATTTGAAGTTTTAGAACTCAAGTTATGGTCAAATAACCACAACTGGTTCACTATTTCTTTTTGGGTCCAGAATTAGGCAGATTCTAGAGTTAAATTTTACCTAATTAATTGGACATGTTAGACCCACTTTTAGGCCTAATGTTCTTCATATAAGTTATTACCCTATGTCTTATGATCACTTAGAATTTTGAATTACAATTTTTCAAATTTTGTAGAATTAATTATAGCAAATTAACTAGCCTGGACTCATGTACCCTGTGCCATCAGGATCCCAGGTTCAGGTTAGTGGGTTTGACTTTTAATTTAGGATCCTTACACTCAAAATTTGAGGCAAGTTTTGAAATAAAAGTTGGAGCCCTATCTCTTAGATTTCCAGAACAGTTTGGCTAATCCCATTTGGGATTTCCTAGTGGGAGATATGATATAAATTATGTTCTTGGGTTAAGTGACTATTTGTTTAAATTTCAAGTTTTTGTATGCTGAATTGTCCTAGTTAATTGACCTAGTTCCTTTGGGTTCTGGGTTTTGTTCAAAACACCATTATTGTAGATCTATATCTTATAAAAAATTTTCATTAGTTTCACTGCATTTGGATTTTTGTAGACCAAATTATGGCCTTTTTGCCAAAACTGGTCGGGTATGCCTAAGTCCAGAATTTCTAGGCAGTTTGGTTCTGGACAGTTTTGTTGACCTAACTTGTGCTAATAATTTGATTTGGTTAAAGGCAGATCTGGGTTCTGTAATGTGGTCCTATGTCTAACCTTTCCAATGGTACAAAAATCAGGTCATTCTAACCTTTCTAGAGGAAGTTATGGCCAAATGAACATTTCATTTGATCACTTTTCTGGATTTAGGTTATGGTCATCCGAATTCAAGCAGTAATTAGGTCAATTTGGAGACAGTTTTTGGGCATAGTTTCTTCATGAAAAATGGGGCAATTTGACCCTAATTTCATCTCCAATTGGCCTCATACCAATTGGAGCAGCACAATTCAAGTTATGGCTCAAAAACAACACTTGACTCAAGAGTCCCACAACCTGCATGAAAATGTACACTCCCGATTTCATTTTCTCCAATCTCCCAAACTTCATTTGACATACATGACACTTATAAAGATCAATAATTCATCTCAACAAGGTCAAATTCGAGCCATAGCACAAAATCCCCAATTTATGGTCAAACCCTAATTTCAATTATCCAATTTGTGCAAACTCATTTCATTCAACTTCTAATGCACAAAATCTTATCAAGCACCAATTTATATTAATTAAAAATATCAAAGACTACTCTTCATCATGGCTATCGAATTTAGGGGTGTTCAATTCCTTATCAATTTCTTTCAATTTCATGAATTTCCAACCTAATTTGGCATGCTTACTACACCTAGAAGTGAAAGGAAAGCTTATAATACACTAACCTTTTGTGGACACTTCTTGAACTTGTGAAAACTCTAATTTTTCTTCACTTCTTAGTAGCCACAATATTCCTTATGGTGTAGGGACAATTTTTAATGAAGGAAGTTTAGGGTTTTATGGTGAGAAAGGGGAGGAAATTAAGCTTAAAGGAAGAAAAAATGGTGGAAGTGGATAGCCATGGTGGTTCAGCAAAGGGTGGAAGACAAAGGGAAGAAGAAGACTTTTATTAATGAAATTTTAACTCTTATTATCATATTTATCCTATGGTTAATTTCTCTAAATTTTTAATTATGTCATTTTGTAGTCATGGCTACATCATGCTTATATCATCATGATGAAATGCTTATGTCAAAATTTTATTTCTTTTCTTTTCTTTTCTCATTTCCATTACATATTTTATGGTTTTAATTCATTTTGTGTATTTTAATCTCTCTCATTTTTATTGACATTTAGGTCAAAATTCAACACTAAAGGTGAAATGACCAAAATGCCCTTCGTTGAACTTATCAGGTTAAAATTTCCTTTACCTATTAGCTAATTTTCTTAAATTTTCTTTGACATTTTCAATGTCATTTAATCTTTATAAATCCTCTAATTTAGTCCCAAATATTTATGTCACAGGGTTTCTCGCGGGTCTGGGGTCAGCAACCGTCTTCATAGTTGCTTCCCAGTAAGGTCACCCAATGCCGTAACTTCGGCTCCTTTAACATATTAATATTTAATTTCTTTTATTTTTTCTTAATTTTTTTTGGTTTTTATTCAGTCAATTTATATCTCTTCACCCAAGTTTAAGTGTAGTTTCAGGCATCCTGGCTGTCCGAACAAACATTAGTTCATTGGAATAGTAGCATATATACGGACTACCTAAAGTGAGGGCGTTACAATTCTTCCTCTCTAAATAAAATTTCGTCCTCAAAATTTACCCGATGTAAATAGTCGAGGAACTACTATCTCCTTAGTCTATGTTGCTAGTTCTCGCCTCACGATCTTATTCTCAACTAGTTCTACACCTATCTTCTTTTATCTCATAAATAGGGTCTATCAATACATATACTAAAGTATTATAAATAGAAAATATACCTTTGCTAACATCTGTTGGATCTAGCTCCTCCTGAGCCATAGCATATACTCAAGGTGCCACTCGGGCCTCGGGCAGTTCAATTGTCTCAGAAGCTAGTCTCTGTGAGGTGTCTATCACTTCTGGTCTCGTGGGTTGTTTACCCCTTTGGACCGCAGGGGCAAATCTCTTAGCCAGTGGGATAGTAGTGGGAGCACTCCTCTGTGGGAAATCTTGTAAGAAATAATATGTAGAAACACATCTAAAGTATCCTCCAGTCAATAATCGACACTCTCCTCTGTGCCTCCTCCCACAGTAGGTACACTCTGGCACGGGGCTGATCCCCTTGTTACTTTGCTAGGAGAACTGGCCATAGATACTCCAGAGTGGCTTTTCTGGCCCTTGTACTTCTTACTAGCAGAAGTCGACATGCTAGACTGCCCCGGTCCAAATCCTCTCTTACGCTACCTATCTCTTCGAGTTTGCTCATCATTTCATACTCTCTCTATATTGAAAGCTACAACCATTAGCTGTGTGAAGTCTGTATACCCATATGCCATCACTAGAAGTCTAATATTATCATTCAGTCCATCCTCGAACTTATGGCATCGATCTACCTCTATAGGCATTATCTCCCAGGCATATCTACCTAGCCTCACAAACTCCCTTTCTTACTCAAAGACCGTAAGCTATCTCTATCTCAATGTTAGAAACTCTCTCCTTTTGGCCTCTAAATACACGTGACTAATATACTTCTTCTTGAACTCACCCAAGAAGAAGTCCTAGGTAAGTGTTATCGATTGTACCGCTCTAGACACCGTACCCCACCATTTGTAGGCTTCCTCCTAAAGTAACGACAGAGCGCACTCTAGCTATTGCTCTGGTGTGCAGTGTAACTTCTTTAACACTCTCTCAGTCCACTCTAGCCAATGCTCAGTAGTGGCTAGGTCATCTTTCTTTTTACCCATAAAGTCGAAGGCCCCATATTTTCTTAACTTCTCTAGTTGGAACCGCTGTACAGGTTGTGGTTGTGGTTGTGACTATGGAATGGCTCCGGTAAACTGGCAGAGCATCTGAGTCATCTGCTCTAAGAACGCCTGCTGTGCTCTACCTATAGCACCATGAGATGACTCCTCTCTCCTGTCTCACCCTTGACTGTGAGTAGGTGCATGACTACCAATCTCCTCCTCCTCAAGTCTATAAGACACTTCCACTGAAGGATTAGACTCCATCAATCCTATAAAATAGACAAAGAACAAATCTGTATCACCTCGACTCCTAAATAAAGGCTCATGCATTTTATGCACACTATATCTTTCTATCTATCTAGGTCTAGGACTACCTAAACCTTTGCTCTGATACAAATAAATGTAACACCTCCCACCCGTCTGCAGTGCAGTCGAGCTGTAATAGCCTGGCCTACAAGCTAGTATTGTCCGCTTAGGCCCAGCCCATACTAGGCCTCATGGATTTGTTCCTTGGACTTTTACACCCAAAAGTGCGCTAACCAGTATTTCAAGACCACCTAATTTAAGTCCAGGATCTCTCTCGTGCTTTGCCGATGTGGAATTTGTCTAAGGGACCTTTTTCTCCCCTATTTGGGACTCAGTGTCCTCGCTTAGATTTGCCCTACCATTGCTCAAGAGGCCACATAGAGTGCTCTGATGCCAATTGTAAAGGCTTGGGCCACTGGCTAGTATTGTCCGCTTTGGCCCAGCCCATACTAGGCCTCATGGATTTGTCCCTTGGGCTTTTACACCCAAAAGTGTGCTAATTAGTGTTTCAAGACCACCCAATTTAAGTCCAGGATCTCTCCCGTGCTTAGATCCCACATCGATAAAGCACGGGAGAGATCCTGGATTTAAATTGGGTGGTCTTGAAACACTGGTTAGTGCGCTTTTGGGTGTAAAAGCCCAAGGGACAAATCTGTGAGGCCTAGTATGGGCTGGGCCAAAGCGGACAATACTAGCTAGTGGGCCAGGCCATTATAATTAGTATCAGAGCACTCTGCATGGCCTCTTGAGCGATGGTGGGGCAAACCTCAGCGAGGATGCTGAGTCCTAAAAGGAGGGATAAAGGTCCCTTAGGCAAATCCCACATCGGTAAAGCACAGCAGAGATCCTTGACTTAAATTGTGTGGTCTTGGAATACTGGTTAACGCACTTTTGCATGTAAAAGCCCAAGGGACAAATATGTGAGGCCTAGTATGGGCTAAGCCAAAATGGACAGTACTAGCCAGTGGTACCTCTATTTGCATAGCTTGGTATATTTCACTGTTTCGATGACCGGTGTCGGTCCGGACAATTAAGAGAATTAGAACCACATCTAAGACACCTAGATAAGCCGTGAACACAAATAATTAGTAATTGCTAAATAGTTAAGTATAAAGAAGAAAAACAAAGCATAAGAAGTTAAATAAGCCAGGAGTCACAGTGATAGGTGACCTTCTCGAGAAATGACTGCAAGGTCAGTTTAAACTAAAATTTCGAACCGGAAAATGTGACATCGTGGTCCTTAGGACCATTGCAAACATAGTGGAAAAGAGAAAATCACAGAAAACAATTGTTAAACAGGTCAAATAATTAGATCAGGAATCTAGAAGAAATATTGAATAACTTCCAAATTAGATTGAACCAGCGAGGGGCAATTTGGTCAATTCACTCCTAGAGTTGACTCCTGACCTAATGTCCAATAAAATCAGAGAAAAGAAAATTTCAGGATCAAGAATTAAATTAAATAACTAATAAAAAAATAAATAAATAAAATGAAAAGAAAAGTTTAATTACATCATGCATGACATAAGTATGATGCAATAAAGTTAATATTTAAAAAAATTGAAATTTGGGATAATTATGTATTAATAAAGTTAAAAAAATTCAAAAGAAAAAAAAAAGTTCCTTTCTTCTTCATTCAGCCACCCCATCTCTCTCTTCTCTTTCATTTCTCACACAAGCCTCCATTGAAACACAATTCCAAACTTTTGTGAACCCTAAAATCAGCCATAAAAATTATAGATTTCTTAAGTAAATCTTGTCTTTGGACCTTGCTAAGAAACTTAGGAGCAAAAAGAAGAAAGGAATCAAAGATTTGAGAAAAGGAAATTTTGTCTAAACAAGGTTAGTAATTTAAACTTGGAAATTATAGTTAAATGTTTATGTTCTAATTTAATTAACTTATAAATTGTGTAAAATCAAACAAAAACAATTATTGAGGGACCTAACAAGAATTTCGGCCAACCTTAGTTAGGGTTTGAAATGAATGAGTTTGAGGTGTTTGAATGGTTATTTGAGGTGAATTAGCTGTATAGATCATGAATGTACACTTTGAAATGCATTAGAGTTGAAATCTATATAATTAGAGTTTTGAACATGTGAAAAATTGGAGAAAAAGTTGAGAATTGGTCAATTGATGTAGTTGACCTTATTTTAGTTGAGAAATGGTCAATTGTGACCTTTTGTGGTGTGTATGAATTGTTGAAACCAAGTTTCAATTTATATCAATTATAAATTAATTAATTAATCTCTATTAATTAGTTTCTCATTAAATTCATATTTAAACACTTTAAATATAAATTTAACTTATATTATACATCCAATAATCTAGATTTGGTTTCAAGTCATGCTAGGGACTTTACAATCTAATTGCAAACCAAACCTATTTAATTAATTAAATAAATCATATTTAATTAGGTGATAACTTGTGTATATACGTGACTTACTAGGCTCATCACTAATTGGCAATGAGATATGATATCAACTCTTAATATCATCAAAACTCTTTCTTATCATAAATGATTTCTCTAAATTATTTTATGCACCTCATAAACCATGGTTAACACCTAGCATAGCATGCCATGGCCACCTAATTAGTAATAAAGTTTACCTTAAATGAACCTATAATCATATGTTATCATGCACTAGAATCTCACTGTTACAAAATCTCAACTCAAGCTGGAGTCATGGTTTATGTCAAACTCCATTTGCTATGAATATTATGTTCTCTTTTAATTTCAATTCTTGATTAAAAAGATTTTTCTCATTAGAAACTCTTTCTGAATAAATATATCTGTCCTGGCCAGGAACTTGAAACATTAAGAACAATTAAATGAACATAGGATTTTATCTCTATTTACTTAGAGAAACAGATTCCATCTTGATCAACACTTACCTCCATATATAACTAGTAGGAGCCAACACATGCCCATATACCCATACAAAGTACAAGTATAAAAGTAGTATCAAACTCAAACTACCTATATACAAGATAACTATGCTATCTCAGGTCTAAAGATTATATGCACTAATATGATTTATGATAAAACATTGACAAGAGTAAACTCCATGTGCTTGTCATAAGTGTCACTAGTTCAGCCTACTTATCATTTATAAGTGCCTATCATGTTTGTCATATGGCATGAGACTCACCATTCCATCTTATTTATATCTCATATAAATAACTTGGGAACAAACATGAATACAATCTTTCTGGATAAGTCATGTCCTTATTATGAAGTATCCTCGATTGTGAACCTATTTATGATACTTTGTACTAGAAATACTGTCACTCAAATTCTAAACAATTTAAGAATAGAATTTCTAACAAAATATCAATGGACCTTTTCTATCACACATAAATATCTTATGTAAATGGAAAAGTGGAAATGCCTTTTATTAATAAAAACGTGTACAAGATACATACTAAATGATATGCTCTAGGGCATACTACTAACAATCTCCCACTAGCACTAGAGCCATTCATTATAATATTTCAGACCCATATTCTCAAGATATCGGTCTAGCTGAGTCAGTGACATAGGCTCAATGAATGGATCAGCTGGATTTTCAGCTGATGCTATTTTCTGCATGGCTACATCGCCTTGTCCAACTATTTCTCTGATAATGTGGCAGCGCCTTTCTATGTGTTTGGATTTCTAGTGAGACCTTAGTTCCTTAGCCTGTATGACTGCTCCATTATTATCACATTGTAGTGGAACTACTGACTCAATAGAAGGAACTACTGTAAGTTCTATCACGAACTTCTTTATCCAAACAGCTTCCTTTGCAGCATCTGATGTAGCAATATACTCAGCCTCGATAGTGGAATATGTGGTCGTGCTCTGTTTGGAACTCTTCCAACTGACTGCACCTCCATTACAAATGAACACATATCCAGAGGTAGACTTTCTATCATCGATATCTGATTGGAAACCAAAATTAGTATAACCATCCATTTGCAAGTCTCCACCTCCATAGATCAAGAATAAATCCTTAGTTCTTCTCAACTACTTAAGGATATTCTTGACAGCTATCCAGTGTTCCAAGCCTGGATTGGATTGATACCTGCTAGTTAAACTAACAGCATATGCGATATCTTGCCTAGTACACAATATTGCATACATTAAACTTCCAATAGCTGAAGCATATGGAATCCTGGCCATCTTATCTCTTTCTTCAGGTGTCTTTGGAGACATCTCTTTAGAAAGGTGGATACCATGTCTCACAGGTAATAATCCTCTCTTGGAATTAAGCATGTTAAACCTCTTTAACACCTTTTCCAAGTATAGACTTTGGGATAAACTAATCATTCTTTTCGCTCTATCTCTATAGATGTGAATACCATGAATATAGGTTGCCTCCCCTAAGTCTTTCAAGGAGAATGTATTTGATAATCATACCTTTACAGTTGTCAACATACCTGTGTCATTACCCATCAACAGTATGTCACCCACATATAAGACAAGGAAAGTGATAGCACTATCACTAACCTTCTTATATACACATGGCTCATCCTCATTTTTCATAAAACCAAAGGATTTAATGGCTTCATCAAAATGGATGTTCCAACTCCTCGAAGCTTGCTCAACCCATGAATGGATCGCTTTAGCTTGCATACCTTGGAACCATATTGGAATTCAAAACCCCTAGGTTGTTCCATGAAAATGTTTTCTTCAATGTATCCATTGAGAAAAGTTGTTTTAACATCCATCTTCCAAATCTCATAATCATAGTATGCAGCTATTGCTAATAAAATCCTAATTGACTTAAGCATAGCAACAGGCGAGAAAGTCTCCTCATAGTCGATTCCTTGCCTTTGGCAAAACCCTTTCGCTACTAGCCTTGCCTTATAGGTCTCTACCTTTCCATCAAAATCAATTTTCTTCTTAAAAGCCCATTTATTCCCTATAGGTACAATACCTTCAGGTGGGTCAACAAGATCCCAAACTTGATTCTTATACATGGAATCAATTTCAGATTTTATAGCATCAATCCATTTTGAAGAGTCTATATTTGATATAGCTTCTTCATAGGTAAGTGGATCATCTCCATGATCTACTTTTTCATGAGTAGACAACTCTTATTCTTCTTCATGAAGGAAACCATATCTCACTAGTGGGTGAGATACCCTAGTTGTTCTACGAGGAACAGCTATAAATGTTTCATCAATGAGTCTAGGTTGACTAGATGGATCTATATCCATATGATCTGTTAGTTGGTCAAAATTCTCCAATTCCAACTCTATTTGCCTTCCTTTGCCTCCTTCTTGAACAAACTGTTATTCAAGAAATGTGGCATCTCTACTCACCACAATCTTTTGTGATGTAGGCAAATAAAAATAATATCCAAAACTATCTTTAGGATATCCAACAAATTGACCCTTTTCTGATCTGGTTTCCAATTTATTAGTGTTCAGCTTTTTGATATAAGCTGGACAACCCCAAATCTTAATATGCTTAAGACTTGGTTTTCTTCCATGCTATATCTCATAAGGTGTGGAAGAAACTGATTTTGATGGAATCCTATTTATAATATACAAAGCTGATTCTAATGCAAATCCCCAAAAGGAGATTGGCATATCAGTATAGCTCATTATACTATGTACCATATCTAATAGGGTATAATTTCTCCTTTCAGATACACCATTCAACTGTGGCATTCCTGGAGGAGTCAGTTGGGAAACAATGCCATGCTCTCTCAAGTATTCAACAAATTCAGTACTCAAATATTCACCTCCATTATCTGATCAAAGAGCTTTAATACTATTTCCTGTTTGATTTTCTACTTCAGATTTAAATTCTTTGAACTTTTCAAAAGATTCATATTTGTATTTCATCAAATACAAATACCCAAATCTTGATTTATCATCAGTAAAGGTAATAAAGTAATGAAAACTGCCTCTAGCCATTTCCTTAAATGGATCACATACATCACTATGTATAAGCTCCAAAATATTTTCAGCCCTTAGCCCTTGTCCAACAAAGGGTGATCTAGTCATTTTGCCCTGAAGCCAAGATTCACAAGTTGGAGTCGGCTCAGAGCCCAATGAGGATAGAATTCCCAATTTCTCCAGTTTTGCAATCCTATCTTTTGCAGCATGACATAACCTTAAATGCCAAATATGTTTTGAACTTGAGTTGGTTTTCACCATGGCATTACATTCATTTAGATCACTTGCATTCATTTTGTGTTTGTCATTATTATCTAAATAATAAAGACCTTCATTCATATAGCCCGAACCAACATATTTATTTCCAAAATAAATATTGCAAACATCATCTGTGAATTGAAATTCACAGCCATTTCTAGTTAAACTAGATATAGAAATGATGTTCTTAAAAGCATAAGGTACATATAAAATATTATCTAAACACAAAACATGTCCAAACATGTAAAAAGATTTAGATCCTATGGCTAAAGCTTTAACAATTGAACCATTGCCAATCCGAACTCTAACATCTTGAGAACACAAGCTGCTACTATTTGCTAGTTCCTGCATATCATTAGAAATGTGAGAACTGGCACCAGTATCTAAAACCCAAGCTGTAGATGAACTATGAGTATCATCAGAATCTAAATAACAAGATATGGACATACCTTCTGAAGGTGTATCCTTCTTGTCCTTCAGAGAAGCAAGATACTCTGAGCAGTTCCTTTTCCAGTGCCCATCCTTCTGGGAGTGGAAACACTTTCCTTTGCCTCCATCAGCTTTAGTCTTCCCTTTCTGTTTAGCTATTTTTTTAGAAGGACCAAGAATCTGAGGTTTTTTTTCTTATTGCCCTTCTTCTTGTTGGACTTTCCAGCAGAAGAAGATGCAATCAAAGCTACCTCTTTTCCTTTATTGCCCGACATATTCTTTTGGGCAACAACCATCATGTTGAGTAAACCAGCTAAGGTGCATTCCTATTTAGTCATATGGAAATTTGTCACAAAATTTCCAAAAGACTCAGAAAGGGACTGAAGGATCAAATCCGTCTGTAATTGGAAATCCATGTTGAAGTCAAGATGTTTCAACTGCTCAATCAGCCGAATCATCTTGTGGACATGATCCCTAACATTCTGTCCCTCAGACATCCTCATGCTGAACAGCTGCCTAGATATCTCATACCTAGTATTCCTACTGTGCTCACCATACAACTCTTGTAGGTGAAGGAGGATCTCACTTGCACTCTGCATGTTCTCATGCTGCTTCTGTAACTCATTACTCATGGAAGCAAGCATGTAACACTTAGCTCTCATATCATGCTCCTTCCACTTGTCCAAAGTTTCATGTTCCTCTACAGTGGCCTCTGGAGGTAAGGGACCAGGAACATTTGAATCTAGAACATATCCTATATGTTCAAGGTTCAGGACAAGTTTCAAATTTCTTAGCCAATCAGAGAGATTAGGTCCTGTCAACCTATTGTGATCAAGTATGCTTACAAGGATATTGGATGGTGGTGGTTGTTCTGTGCTCATTATTATCAGAAAATTAACTGCAGAAAATAACCAGATTAATTAGTAAATGTATTAAGTAATTAACTAAAATGATTATGATCTTTTAATCAAATTGGTCCTTGTCACACCTTATCCCTGGTAAGGCATGACATGATCCCGTAGCATACCTAATGAATTATCGAACTCCACCTACCGATATCCCATTAGTTATGCTACAAAGGATTTTAAAACAAATCATAGCTTTTTATCTTATCAATTCTTTTGTGGAAAACTGCATGAGAATAGTTAAAATTCCATGTAAACATTCATTGGAAATAATGATAGAATAAATATTGCAAAAGTTACATTTTCATAAGTCTCAAAGTGAAATACAAAATACTTATAAACTCAAAATGTGATAGCAATGCCGTGCTTTTAAATACAAACTGCTCAATGTCCGTACACCCATACATATAGGTACAAAATACATCCAAAGGAATCACAAGGGTATACCTAACATAAATACCCACAATCAATACCAAATGCTGCTTCCAAGTCTCTCACTCGGTAGCCTTCTCCTTCCTTACCTGTGATAGCATAAAGAAGATATCGCTGAGTATATCACTCAGTGGTGCACAAATAATAACTTTAAAACTTAAGGTAAAATACAATTTGTCAAAGCATAATAAATCACATTTTTCTTAAACATGAAAACTTCACAATAGTTCTAAGTCCATAAGAGCCATTTATTGGAATAACATTTCAAATGAGAAACCACACTTCATAAATCACAATTCACAAAGCATTAGTATTGCCAACATCAACACACAGTTTAGGTCATTACACAAAATTTCACGATCAGTGCCGTGTTGTACACCACGACAAAGCAATCTTAACCTTACTAACCGTTATTAATGAGGGAAGGGCTAGCTAGCTAATGAGTACTCATATAGTCTTACCCCACTAACTGTTATTAATGGGAGACATAATCAATATCAATTATCAACCCCAAGTAGCCGTTACTACTGGGGAGTTGCGAAAGGGACTGTCATGCTAACTATGGTTTCAAAACAGTTTCCAAAAATTTTCCCCTCAACAATCACGTTTATAAACCAATAAACACATTCAAATTCATCATAATATCCATATAAAGGTGGCAACACCCAAATTTCTCAAATGCAAGAGAAAAACCATATTTTAGTTAAAGTACACTTGTTCAAAGCAAACTCATTCAAATAAACACATTCCCAACAATTTACAAGTTTAAAAATGAAGAAAAGGTTAGTTGTGCACAAACCTTCAATGCTCTCATTTCTCTTTACTCACTATTCCTTGTCCGTCCCAACCACTTTCTCTACTGAAAATAAACAATAGAATGTCTTAATATGCATCTCAATTGTTGTCAAGAACTCATTACATGAATGTCTAATGCATCCCAAATTAGCTTTGTAAATTTTTGAAAATTTTGGTTTTGGACAACTTGGTGCCCTAATTTTTGAATCCAATTTTTACCTAGTTTCGATCATAATTTGGTGAGGTGTTCTTCATGAAAATTGTTCATCTCGGTCTTAACTTTATTTTCCTTTTTGAATTGCCTAATTCAGAGCTGTGTAGCTCAAGTTATATCCAAAACACGATTACTGTTTACATCACTATTTATGCTGCAGATTTATTTCTGGTAGATTTATCGATTCAACTTCGTTCAGCAATTTGATCAAGTTAAGTCCATAATTTGGTCTAATGTTCTTCATTCAAAATGTTCTACTATATCTTAAGTTTCCATCGGTTCAAGAATTGCCTTAATTGGAGTTTCCTAGAAAGAGTTATGGCCATGCAAAGTTTACTGTTCATATGATAAATCTACAATTCTGCAAATTCCATTATTCAACTTTGCTCAGCAATTTGATTGGGTTAAGTCCATAATTTGGCCTCAAGTTCTTCACACAAAATGTTCTACTATGTCTTAGGTTTCCATCGGTTCAAGAATTGCCTAAATCGGAGTTTTATAGAGAGAGTTGTGGCCATGCAAATTTTACTATTCATATGATCAAATTCTGCAGGTTCTAGAATTGTGTCTCTAAGTTCAAGCCAAGGTTTAGGCAATTTCTGGGCAGTTTATGTAACACCCCTATTTGCATAGCCTGGTATATTTTACTGTTTCGGTGACTAGAGTCGGTCTAGACAATTAAGGGGATTAGAACCACACTTAAGACAACTAGATAAGCCATAAACACAAATAATTAGTAATTGTCAATTAGTTAAGTATAAATAAGAAAAACAGAACATAAGAAGTTAAACGAGCCGAGAGTCACAGCGATGGGTGACCTTCTCGGGAACGACTGCGAAGTCAATTTAAACTCAAATTTCAAATCGTAAAATGTGACACCGCAGTCCTTAGGACCATTACAAACACAGTGGAAAAGTGAAAATCACGAAAAAGAATTGTTAAGCCAGTCAAATAATTAGGTCAGAGATCCGAAAGAAATATTGAATTATTTACAAACCGGGTTTAACCGGAAAGGGACGATTTGGTCAATTGACCCCGAGAGCTGACTCCTGACCTAACTGTCAAATAAAATCAAAGAAAAGAAAATTTCGAAGTCTGGAATTAAATTAAAGAACTAATGGAAAAATAAAAAAAAAGGAAAGGAAAAGAAAAAGGTTATCACATCATGTGTGACATCAATGATGATGTCATAATTAAAATTACTTTTCCTACCAAATTTGAGTAAGTTAAAAATCTATTAATTAAGAAAAAAATAACATAAAAAAAAAAAGAAGTCACTCTCATCTTCCTCCCTAAAAACAGCCGGCTCCTCTCCCTCATCTCACCATGAAGGAAACTCCATTAAAGCTTGTTTCAAGCTTTTCAACCTCTACTAAACCCCAATTTCTCCCATAATTACTTCATAAAACCTTGTGTATGGGCTTTAAGAAGAAGATTGATCACCAAAGAAAGAAGAAAAGAAGAAGGAAATTGAAGAATTAGCATCCAAGTTGAGGTTAGTGATTTAAGTTGCAAAATTAGTTTATTAGATGTGTTTAGAGCTTAACTAACTTAGAAATAAACTTAAAATGAAATGAAATCAATTGTTGGAGGACTAAACATGGAATTCGGCCAGCATGTGTGTGGGGGGGCATGATTTGCATGGTTTGATTGATTTAAAGGGGAATATGAACATCAAGTAGTTGAGTGATTATAGTTAAATGCTTAGATTTGGTTAAATGTAACTACTAGTGTGATTAGGGTTTGGACACTTAGGGTTTAGGAGACAAAATTTGGAGAAATGGTGAAATGATGTGTTTGACCTAGTTTGAAGTGAGAAATGGTCATTTGTGACCAAATGAAGTGCGTTGGAAGTGGTTGAATTGAGGTTAAATTCGGATTCAATGTGGTCATGCTGCAGGCAGCAGGACTAAGGTCCCTATGAAGGATCAAAACAGAAAATTTACAAGTCCAATTGGTATTAAACCAATTGAGAATGAAAATAGACACAAAATGACACAATTTTCATTTAGGAATCATGCCCAAAAAGTGACCAAAACCTAGTGAACAAATTGACCAAATCCGAAAATTCTCAGTATGACCTGTACAAACTGACCAAATAAACAGTGTTTGTTCATTTGGCCATAACTTGAGCTAGGCAGATCTAAATAACCTGAACTTTTACCAGTGGATAGATGAGATATAGACCTAAAACTTTCATGAAGAACACAAACCCAAATTATGCCATTAACCAAGTCATTTGGCCACCCAAACTTGGTGACCTAAAATTTCCAGACCCAGAATTTGCCCAGAAATCTGGGTTAAGTCCAATCCGGCAGCCATGGTTCAAATGGCTATAATTTGAGTTACAAAACTCCAATTGCAGTGATTCAAAAAGAAGAATAAATTTAAGACAATAGGGAACATTTTCTATGAAGGAAGTTTTTCCAAATTCTAACAGAAAAATGACCAATGGAACAGTGCAACTTAAGACACCAAAACTGAAAATTTGCAAATTTGCCTAAAAGACTTAGAATTTGAGTAAACAACCAAAACCAACAAATGTAGTGACCAAAATGTGGTATGTGAGTGAAGTTGGAATTCCCATACCTATTAACCCTTAGAAAGTCAACAAATTGACTTGAATAGTGTAGTGAATAGTAACTCCGAAACACAAAATTTAAAGAACATCAAGATTAGCACATTAGAGCTAGGTAAAAGTGAATTTAAATTTATTTTTAGATTTATGCTAAGTTATGATACTGAAACACTGTGAAACTGTGTGTTTCAGTGGAAAAGAACACCGGGAAAGGACCCGAGGAATCGAGTCAAGGCCAAGAGGCGACTCGCTGTGCACAACGTATAATTTTTGTAAATTATCTTCTGCATATTGTTTTGAATAATTTGAAATATTGAATTGTGACATTACTATGATGAAGTATTTATGATGCTTTTGATTTAAATTTTTGAAAATTATTGTGTATATTTGAAATGGCAATGTTTAGTAAATTGTTAAGATAAGTTTTGAAACCATAGTGTCATGACCATATATTTGAACACCTCACTAGCATGACTAGTGGTGGTAATCAGTTTCAAATTTTGATTCCTTCTCTGGCTGAAGTGTTGAGGTGTGTGCCAGTAGAAGAAGAAATTGAATGGATATCCATATATTTGGGCTAGCTAGCCTTGTGATGTGACTTCTTCTTAGCCTCTGGCTATTGAGGTTATATTTGTTTCGAATGGCATGATATAACTGTGGGTTTTATGAAATGTGTTTTGATACTTCGAAATGAACTTGTTTGGATTAAAATCTCATAATTCATATTTTGTATTTAATTCTCATGTTCAGTCCAATTTTTGAATAAATGTGATTTAAATTCTGCATAAGGATTATTTTAGTATGTTGTGCACCACTAAGTCCTAGTACTCAGCGATGGCTGTTATTGCTGTTGCAGATTTAGAGACTAGAGGAGCAGCAGATTGAGCTGCTGAGGATAGAGGAGCTACTTATCTTTAAGTTATATCAGGTATATTTTATACCCTGACTAAAGAAATTTATTTTGATGTATGTAATGTACGTAAATGTATGGACATGTAAAATTGGTCTTGAGCAGCTTGTACAAAGTTTGTATAAAGTTTGTAATAAACTTTAGTTTGGATTTTCCTAATATAAATTTTTAGTATGATGTATATAAATTGTTTTATCTTTAATGAATATGAATGGAAACATTTTATTTTAATTTAAATGAAATTGATTGATAGTATTTTGTTGATTATTGAATTTTTGGAAATTGAGAAATGATGATTGTTGAATTTTGAAACTTGAGAAATTGATTGGGATTATTGTGGAGTAGTTGAAATTGTTGAGATAAATTATTAGAAGTGCTTTTTACAGGTATTTGAAGAACTGTTTTCTCAAAATACAGACGGCATTCTGCCGAAATTTTTATAAAATTTGTGAAAAAATAAAATGGGCCAAATATTTTAACTAGTTTTCAACTTTAATTAAATGTTTTAATACCTATTAGAAAATGCTCACCACTTATCAAAAGTAAGAAAATTATTTTAAAATCCCTTGTAGGGTACTTAATGAGTTATTGGTAGGTGAAGTTCGATAGTTCATTAGGCATTCTACGAGATCATGTTATGCCTTACAGAAGGGTAAGGTGTAACATGTTTTAGTGGTATCAGAGCAAAATTTTTGAAGTATGTTTTGACTTGAGAATTTGTGTCTTTCCTTATTAAGTACAACTACTCAATGTTCATATTTTTTACATACAGTGCATTACATCATAAATATGAACTAACGAAGAGAAATCTCCTTGTGTTATTTGTTCAGGAGATACCCTAATTTCAGACTAAAATGGAAGAAGGGGATCGCTTAGTCAAGCAATCTGTTGAAACTGAGGCACAAAGGGAAGCCCCAGCTCTACAGAATGCCAGTGGGTCAGTAGCACCAGCCCCATAAATGCCGCAGTTTCCTGCACTGTTCGCACAGCAGATGGCTGCGATGTTTCAATAAATGGCTGGGGGTATGCCTGCTCAAGCTCCACCCCAGACACTTGTGGCACAACCCCTGCATCCAGCCAGACAGTATGATAAGTTATTGAAGTATGGGGCTACTAAATTTAAGGGTACAATGGACCCTTTAGAGGCAGAGCAATGGCTTGAAAGGATGGATAGAGTATTTAAGAAGCTGCACTACCAAGATGAAATATTCTGTGTCGTTATTGCAAGGGGATGCGCATGATTGGTGGAAGACTATCCCCCACAGCTTAGCTGAACCACTAGTACTTACCTGGGATGACTTCATTAGAGAATTTAGACAAAAATATGTCCCAAACCCATATGTGGATCAAAAGTTGCAAGAATTTTTAAGTCTGAAGCAAGGGAGTAAATCAATGGCAGAGTATGAGATGGAGTTCTCCCGTTTAAGCCATTATGCTGGGAGTCTCCTTTCCACCAGTAAGGCAAGGTGCAAGAGATTTGAGACGAGTTTGAAGCCCAGTTTGAGAATGCAAGTAGTGGGATTCAGACACAGTAATTTTTCAGAACTCATGTCTCAAGCACTCGAGTTAGAAAGGATTGAATCAGAAGCAACCCCAATAAAAAAAATCAGAAAAAGTTGAAAAATCAGAGAAAGATAAGGGGGAAAAATCAGTTGAACAAAAGTTCTGGTGGTACCTCTGGAAAGAAGAAGAAATTTAGTGGACCTAGCAAAGGTCGAGGTGGAAGATTTGGAAGGGGCCGATTCTCTGGACAGAGACCCCCTAGGTCTGGTCAGCAGTCGAGTAGGGGTTCATATCCTGCCCGCCCCTGTGAGACTAGTGGCAAAATTCACGGGGAAGAATGCTATTGGGCCACTGGAGCCTGCTTTAACTGTGGAGGCAAGGGCCATTTAGCTAAAAACTGCACTAGTGCTCCTAAATATGGTCCAGCTCCTACGACTGTGGAAGGATCTATTCAGAGTCCTGCTTCCAGAAGTTCACAACCTATTGGTAGAGGAAGAGGCAGAGGTAGAGGCACTACTTCTGGCAGTCAGGGTACGGTTGGTCAGTCAGCACAAGGAAGTGCATCAACCAGAGTCTACACAATGAGACAGCGAGAAAAGGCTGAGACTTCTGATGTGGTAGCCGGTACATTCTCTATCTCTAATCAAGAATTATTTGTGTTGTTTGATCCGGGTTCAACCCACTCATATGTTACTGCTAGCATAGTCAGTTCACTTGTTGTTCCATGTGTCCAAATGGGTTTTGAATTGCTAGTAACTAGTCCGTTAGGACAAGAGGTCCGGTCAATGTAATTTATAGGACCGCCCTTTGGTGATCCAAGGACATGTTTTTCTGTCAGATTTGATTGAAATGCCCTTCAGAGAATATGATATCATCTTGGGCTTGGATTGGTTAGCCAGGCATCATGCCATGATTAACTGTGGACTGAAGATAGTCACTTTTGGTCTCCCTCTGTACGGTGATGTGGTAATACATGGGGAAAGGCATTTACTGCCATCAAACATCATTTCAGCTGCACTAGCTAAAAGGATTATCAGAAAGGGGTGTGAAGCATACTTGGCACATGTGATAGACACCCAAGTGGGGAGTCCAACACTGAGGGACATCCCTACTGTATGTGACTTTCCGGATGTATTTCCTGATGAATTGCCAAGATTACCTCCAGAAAGAGAGGTGCAGTTTGAGATTGATGTTATGCCTGGTGTGGACCCAATCTCTATAACTCCATATAGAATGGCACCTACAGAATTGAAAGAGTTGAAAGTGCAGTTGCAAGAGCTACTTGACAAGGGCTTTATCCGCCCTAGTGTGTCACCTGGGGGAGCGCCAGTGTTGTTTGTTAAGAAGAATGATGGCACTCTCCGCTTATGTATTGATTATCGGCAGTTGAATAAGGTGACAATAAAGAATAGATATCCATTGCCCCGCATTGATGACTTGTTTGATCAGTTAAGGGGTGTAGCTGTGTTCTCCAAAATTGGCCTGAGATCAAGTTATTATTAGCTAAAAGTACAAGAGCAAAGCATTTCTAAAACTGCCTTTAGAACCCGCTATGGCCATTATGAGTTCTTGGTTATGCCATTCTGGTTAACTAATGCTCCGGCTGCTTTTATGGATCTGATGAACACTATCTTCAGACCATACCTTGATCAGTTTGTTGTGGTATTCATTTATGATATATTGGTCTATTCGAGGAGTGCAGAAGAGCATGATAGACATCTGCAGATTGTACTACAAACATTGAGGGAGAAACAACTATATGTCAAATTATCGAAATGTGAATTTTGGCTGAAGGAGATATCCTTTTTAAAGCATATACTATCAGTAGAGGGTATTAAGGTAGATCCTAGCAAGAAAGAAGTTGTCCTTAATTAGAGGCCACCCAAAAATATCACAGAGATTCGTAGTTTTCTGGGTTTAGCCGGATACTACCGTCGATTTATGAAGGGATTCTCCATGTTGGCATCTCCATTGACCAAGTTGCTTAGAAAAGATGTGAAATTTTAGTGGATGGATAAATGCCAACAGAGTTTTGATGAACTAAAGAAATGTTTAACTGAAGCTCCAGTCCTTACTTTACCTACTCCGGGTAAAGAATACACAGTTTACAGTGATGCTTCTCATAATGGGTTAGGCTGCGTACTGATGCAAGATCGAAATGTCATTGCATATGCATCACGCCAGCTGAAACCGCATAAGAGGAATTATCTGACATATGACTTGGAGCTTGCAGCTATTGTGTTTGCTCTTAAGATCTGGAGGCACTATTTGTATGGGGAGAAATGCTACATCTACACTAATAATAAGAGTTTGAAGTATTTGGGCACCCAGAAAGAATTGAATTTGAGACAGAGGAGATGGTTAGAGTTGATAAAAGATTATGATTGTCTAATAGACTATCAGCCAGGGAAAGCTAATGTTATGGCTGACTCCTTAAATCGTAAGACTATGGCAAGTCTACGAGTTACTCCTTTATCTATGATACATGAGTTGAGATCATTACATACTAGCTTAGAGATTAATGATGAGGGGCAGACAGCAGTTGCATGGCATGTACAGCCAGTATTGAGTGATTAGATCAGAATGGCTATTCAGAATGATCAGAAGTATCAGAAGCTATTAGAAGAAGTTCGGCAGGGCAAGAAACCAGAATTCTCAATCAGAGATGATGGTCTACTGCTATACCAAGGCAGAATGTGTGTTCCTAATGACGTTGATTTGAGGCAAATCATTTTGAAGGAAGCACATGAGTCTCCTTTTGCCATGCACCCTGGTGGCACAAAAATGTATAGAGGGCTAAAGAAGCATTACTGGTGGATGGGTATGAAAAGAGATGTGACAGAGTTTGTTTTCAAGTGCCTAACTTGTCAGCAAGTAAAGGCAGAGCATCAAGTACCCGCTGGGCTGTTACATCAAATACCAGTACCATAATGGAAATGGGAGAGAATAACGATTGATTTTGTGATGGGACTTCCGAGGACACAGAAGAGTTATGATGCAGTTTGTGTCATTGTTGACAGACTGACTAAGTCTGCTCATTTTCTACCAGTTCGGATGGACTACAGTTTAGAAAGATTGGCCAGGTTGTACATTGATGAAATTGTGAGACTACATGGAGTGCCAGTATCCATTGTATCAGACAGAGATCCTAAGTTCACTTTTAGATTCTGGGGTAGTCTTCAGAGAGCCCTAGGAACTAGATTGAACTTCAGTACTGCATTCCACCCACAGACGAATGGCCAGTCTAAGAGGGTAATTCAGATCTTGGAGGACATGCTACGGGCTTGTGTGATTGAATTTGAGGGTAGTTGGGACACACACTTGCCTTTGATTGAGTTTGCTTACAACAACAACTACCAATCAAGCATTGGGATGCCTCCATGTGAAGCTTTGTATGGCAGAAAATGTAGAACCCCATTGTGTTGGGATGACGTGGGTGAAAGGAAGATGATTGGGCTTGAAATTGTTCAGCAAACTGAGAAAAAGATCAGGGTGATCAGAGATCGACTTAAGACTGCATCAGACCATCAGAAGTCCTACATTGATCTGAAGAGAAGGGATATTGAGCATGCAGTGGGTGAGAAAGTATTTCTTAAGGTTTCTCCTTGGAAGAGAATTATGAGATTCGGCAGAAAGGGGAAATTGAGTCCTCGTTTCATTGGACCATATGAGGTTCTGGAAAGAGTGGGTCCTTTGGCATATGGATTGGCTCTACCTCCAGAGTTGGAGAAGATACATAACGTCTTCCATGTATCTATGTTGAGGAGGTATCGATCAGACCCATCTCATGTACTACCAGTAAAGGAAATTGAAGTGAATCTAGACCTCACATATGAGGAAGAACCCATAGAGATTCTGGCTTATGAGGTGAAGTAGCTTCGGAACAAGTAGATCCCATTAGTAAAAGTGCGGTGGAACCATCATTCAGGCCAAGAAGCTACTTGGGAACGAGAGGAGGACATAAGGAGACAACACCCACAGTTGTTCAAAGATTGATACTAAGTAAAATTTCGAGACAAAATTTATTTTAAGAGGGGGAGAATTGTAACACCCCTATTTGCATAGCCTGGTATATTTCACTATTTCGGTGACCGAAGTCGGTTCGGACAATTAAGAGGATTAGAACCACACTTAAGATAACTAGATAAGCCATAAACATAAATAATTAGTAATTGTCAATTAGTTAAGTATAAATAAGAAAAACAAAACATAAGAAGTTAAATGAGCCGAGAGTCACAGCGATGGGTGACCTTCTCAAGAACGACTGCGAAGTTGACTTAAACTCAAATTTCGAACCATAAAATGTGATACCGCATGTAACACCCCTAAGTTCGGTAGTGCGTTCTGCTGCTCCGGTGACCAGTGTTGTCTGGACAGCTAGGATGCCTAGAACTACACTTCAATATGAGTGAGGAGACATAAAATAATGAAATACAAGAAAAGAAAATACAAGAAAAACAAAGGAAAAAGAATAGCAAAGAAATGTAACCAAGTTAAGCGAGCCAAGAACCCTAGCGATGGGTGACCGTACCGGGAAGTCATGGCGTGGACCGTTGACTAGCCCTGGACTGCGGGGAACCCTGGAAAATATTTTTAGGACTTAAATAGACCCTTATTGAAGAATAAATCTCATTAGAAAGATCAAAGAAAAATTAAATAATCAGTACAAAGAAAAGTAAGAAATCGAAAAACAGACAAAACCCGGTGTTACCGAAAAATCGGGAATGTAACCCGAACGGGGGCATTATGGTCATTTGACATCCCGAATTGTCTTTTGACCTAAAAGTCCATTAAAAATAAATAATATTACACTTAGAAAATAAAATGAAAAATTAATTTGGTGGTACCTAAAGTAAATAACAAGAATTAAGGGTTTAATGTGGAATAAGTGGGAATTTAACTTATAATATGATTATTTGTGTGAGTGGGCCACTAATGAATAAACTAAACATAAAATGGGGCAGATGTAAGTCCACTATACCAGCTGAATACTTCATCTTCTCCATTTCCCTTAACCTAGCTGAATTGAAGGAAATGAAAACCACCATCGCCGTTTTTGCATGAGCTTGATCCACTCCTCCATTTCAACTCCAATCACTTAGATAGCTTCATAAAAATTTGTCTACACATCATAAGGGAGAGCTTGATACCAAAATCAAGAAGTTTAATCAAGGTTTAGCAAGTTCCAACCATAGGTAAGTTTACATTTTTTGAATATTGTTTTGTTAAACTTTGTGTACATGTTATGGGTGTTGGATTTGTGAAGAAAATTTTCAAGTTTGAGGAGTTATTGATATGTTCATTTTGGACAGCCATGGAGTTATGTATTTAAGGAAATATTTATACATATATTTGATGAGAAATGATGTTGATTAGGGTTATTTAATATCCTAGTAAATTATTCCACATGTATATGGTGATTGTGCACTTGGAATGGAAATTGATGAATTGTAGGACACTTTGGCATGGTGAAGATTTTCGGCAGCCTTGGGACTCTTGGATAAATGTATGTGTTTATGAAGGTATTGGCAGAATATTGACATTGAGGATTGATGGATATGTATATAGAGTGATTGTGTAAAGTGTATGTAAGAATTAGTAATGTTTAGGTGTATATGTGATTGTACTTAGACTTTGTAAATTTGAGTTTTAATTGGTGTATTGAGGATAATTGTAATCTGTCCAAAGTGACTTTAAAGTGAAGTGGTATATGGTTTTGGTAATGTACCAAAACAGAATTGGTAAGGGAAGTGGACATATAGCAATTAAATGTGTAATGGATACATGTATAAGTAAGGTAATTAAGGGCAGTATACATTTTAGCCTATAACTTTAAATGTGTAACCTCAATTGGTATGAGACCAATTGGAGGTGAAACTAGGCACAAAATGTGCCAACTTTCATTGAGAAAGCGTACCAAAATTCTGCTTGCAAGGTGACATGAAAAATGACCAATTCGGATTAAGTGCAATTGAAACCTGAAAACTGACCAATTGGGCAGCAGTTAGTGTTTAGGACATAACTCACTCAAAATAGGTCCAATTGACCTGCAATTTTAACCATGAATAGTTAAGACCCATACCTACAAGTCTTATGAAGACACCAAAACCTAGAAATGACCATAAGCAAGTCAAAAAGCTTGCACAAGTTCGGGTCCAAAAACTGGCCGAATCAAAGTTGACCAAAATTGACCTAAAGTGACCAAATTTGATGCCATTTGACCAGCAATAGTAAAATGATCATAACTTGGTCTACATAAGTCAGAATGACATGAAATTTTGCCCTGCGTGCAATAAGACATAGATCTACAATTTTGTAGTTTTGACTGAAACCTGAAAACCGAGGGAACTAGGTCGTCCGACTAGGTCAAACTAGTATCCCGAAATCCAGCAAGTTGCATTAAAATGCACTAAACAAGGAAATGAGTTTGGTAAAACGTACCAACCCTAAAACCCTATCGAATGTGAGATATTAATGACACAAAAACCTAATTTACCTAAAACGCATCGAAGGTCGGTATATTAGGTGATTAAGCAAATAATAGCCTTTAGTGAATTACTTATCGAACATTATCGTTAGAGACAATTTAATTTAGTACTGAAACACTTCAAATTGTGTTTCTCAGTTACCAAAGACTCAGGAAAAGGGAAGGAAACACTGAGTCTAGACTAGGAGACAGTCATCAGAGGTTTGTGCACAACTAGTTTTCAACTGATTTTACTCTGAATAATATTTCATATGATTAATTGTATGTTATTATTTTAAATTGTGTTTGTGCACAACGACTATTTCTTTTAAATTTTTCAATTGAAATGAATTATGACTATTATACATTATTATTTTAAATTGTGTTTGTGCACAACGACTATTTCTTTTGAATTTTTCAATTGAAATGAATTTGACTGTTATACATTATTATTTTAAATTTGTGTTTGTGCACAACAGTTATTTCTTTTGAATTTTTCAATTGAAATAAATTATGACTATTTGTATATTATTGTTTTCAATTATGGAAATGTGTTTGAATGGATACTTATTGCTTGAAAAGCATTGTAAATGGTTTGAAACTGTAGAAAAATTGATTTAATGTGATTTGTGAAAATTTGAAGTTAATTATGAATTGTGTTGCCATTTTGTGAATGAAATTATGACTTTAGAAATTTATTGGATACTCACGAATCATTTGAATAAAATGTTTGGAATTGATTTTGTGTTCACACTTAGCATGACAGTATCATATCATTCCTTCTCCATTTATGGGGTTGTGATCATTTATTTTCCTTCTCCATTTATGGAGTCATGATCATTTATGTTTCTCCCTCTCTGGTTTACTAGTTGAGGTGATCGGATGAGTACTCATTATATAGCTAGCTCCCTTCCTTGTAATGGCCCGGCCCACTAGTGATATTGTCCGCTCTGGGCTTAAGCCCTCACGGTTTTAAAACGCGTCAATAGGGGTTACGAACTGTCAACTTATGAACCCAGCATCTCTCTCGTGTTTTGTCGATGTGGGATTTGCCTAGGGTGTTACAATCCACCCCCTTTATGGGACTCAACGTCCTCACTGAGGTTTGCTCCACCATCGCTCAAGGTTGCACGCGGAGCGGCTCTGATACTACAAATGTAATGGCCCGGCTCACTAGTGATATTGTCCGCTCTGGGCTTAAGCCCTCACGGTTTTAAAACGCGTCAATAGGGGTTACGAACTATCAACTTATGAACCCAGCATCTCTCCCGTGTTTTGCCGATGTGGGATTTGCCTAGGGTGTTACAAGGTTGCACGCGGAGTGGCTCTGATACCACAAATGTAATGGCCCGGCCCAATAGTGATATTGTCCGCTCTGGGCTTAAGCCCTCACGGTTTTAAAACGCGTCAATAGGGATTACAAACTGTCAACTTATGAACCCAGCATCTCTCCCGTGTTTTGTCGATGTGGGATTTGCCTAGGGTGTTACAAGGTTGCACGCGGAGCGGCTCTGATACCACAAATGTAATGGCCCAGCCCACTAGTGATATTGTCCGCTCTGGGCTTAAGCCCTCACGGTTTTAAAACGCGTCAATAGGGGTTACGAACTATCAGCTTATGAACCCAGCATCTCTCCCGTGTTTTGTCGATCACTAGTAGGCTGGGCCATTACATTTGTGGTATCAGAGCCACTCCGCGTGCTACCTTGAGCGATGGTGGGGCAAACCTCAGCGAGGACGCTGAGTCCCATAAGGGGGGTGGATTGTAACCCCCTAGGCAAATCCCACATCAGCAAAACACGGGAGAGATGCTGGGTTTATAAGTTGGTAGTTCGGGACATCCGATAAAATTGGAACGATACAGAGAAGATTAGCATGGCCCCTGCGCAAGGATGACACGCTCAAATCAAGAAATGGTCCAAATTTTTTTCAAATGTAATGGCCCGGCCCACTAGTGATATTGTCCGCTCTAGGCTTAAGCCCTCACGGTTTTAAAACGCGTCAATAGGGTTTACGAACTGTCAACTTATGAACCCAGCATCTCTCCCGTGTTTTGTCGATGTGGGATTTGCCTAGGGTGTTACATTCCTCATTGATTTCGATTAGTGGGGTTGTGATTGCTTTGTCATGGTGTACAACGCGGCATTGATCGGAAATTTGTGTCATGGCTTAAGTTGTGAATGAATTGGCAACACTGTATTCTTAAATTATTCGAGTAAATTGTGTTGTTATGCGATTTGATAATTTGTGAAATGAAGTTTAAATTCTTATTGACATTTACTGTCTTTTGAATTTAACTATGTTTTGATTACTGAGATTTATTGTGATATTGTGTTAAATTCCTTATGACAGTATTGTCTTGAATTTAACTATGGTTTTTAAATATCCACTATTTATTTGAATTATGAATTGTGATTTAAATTTGTATTTGGTTAATGTTGTGCACCACTGAGACATTGTCTCAACGATAGCTTTTTATTGCTGTCGCAGGTAGACAGACAGACAGGGCAGCAGAATAGGCTGCTATTGTCACACCCTACCCCTCTGTAAGGCATAACATGATCCCGTAGTATACCTAATGAATTACCAACTCCGTCTACTGATAACCCATTAAATACACTACAAGGGATTTTAAAAACTTTTCTTACTTCTTTTACCGTGGTGAGCACTATTTACAGGGGTTAAAGACTTTGGTGAACTGAAGTGAAACAACTAACTCATTTGATTTATTTGGAATTTCAGTAAAAAAAAATTTTGGCAGAATGCCATCTGTATTTTGGATAAAACAGTTCTTTAGAAAACCTGTAAGAAGCACTTCAATTATTTTCCAAATCTCAACTCCAACATTTTTGTCAATACAACACATTTCTCAACTCAATTCCATAGAAATTTTTCAAAGTCTGAGATAAGGAAATATAATACAATTTTTACAAGTCAAACAACTCATAATAAATTTACAACTTCAAGGTACAATTTGAATTTACAACTGCTCAAAACCAAAAACAAAATGTACATACAGTGTCATACATTACAGTATAAAATGCAAAATATTGGTATACTCATTATACCAGATAATCCCTCACTGGATGTACTAGCAGCCTAGTCTGCTAACCTGTCTCTCTCTCTACCTGCGACAGCAATAAAAAGCTATCGCTGAGACAATGTCTCAGTGGTGCACAACATTAACCAAATACAATTTTAAATCACAATTCATAAATCATATCAATAGTGGATACTTAAAACCATAGTTAAATTCAAGACAATGAATGTCATAAGGAATTTAAACTCCAATTCACAAATTATCAAAATTCATAATAACACAATTTAGTCAAATAGTTTAAGAATACCGTATTGCCAATTTATACACAATTTGATCAAATTACTGAATAACACAGTTTTTCCAATCAATGACACAATTTGATCAAATAACTGAATAATACCATTTTGCAAATCAATAACACAATTCGATCAAATAACTGAAGAATACAGTGTTGCCAATCAATATCACAATTCGATCAAATAACTGCAGAATACAGTGTTGCCAATCAATATCACAATTTAAGCCATGACACAATTTTTTTTTTCATACATGCCGTGTTGTACACCACGACAAGACATACTCACCCCAATAATCGAAATCAATGAGGGAGGAAGCTAGCTATCTAATGAGTACTCATCCACACTCACCTCAGACTGGCAAGTCAAAGAGGGAGGAACATAATCATACTCACCCCAGATTGATAAGTCAAAGAGGGAGGAATAATCACACTCACCCCATTAATGGAGGAGGAACATATTATCAGTGTCATGCCAATTGTGAGTCAAAACAATTCCAAACATTTTATTCACATGATCCGTAAGAATCCAATAAATTTCCAAAGTTATAATTTCATTCACAAAATGGCAACACAATTCGTAATTCACTTCAATTTCCACAAAAACCATTTACAGTGCTTTTCAATCAATAAGTATCCATCAATATCATTCAAACAATTTTTCACAGTTTCAAACCATTCATAATGTTTTTCAATCTATAAGTGTCCACCAAACACATTTCCACAATTTAAAACAATAATATACAATAGTCAATATTTATTTCAATTGAAAATAATTCAAAAGAAACAGTTGTTGTGCACAAACACAATTTAAAACAATAATATACAAATAGTCAATATTTATTTCAATTGAAAATTTCAAAAGAAATAGTCGTTGTGCACAAACCTCTGATATTTGTCTCCTGGTCTTGACTCAGTATTTCTTTCCCTTTTGCTGAGTCCTTGTTAACTGGGAAACACAATTTGAAGTGTTTCAGTGCTAAATTAATTTACCTCTAACGATAATGTTCGATAAACAATTCACTGAATACCTTTATTTGCTTAATCACCTAATATACCAACCCTCGATGCGTTTTAGGTAAATTAGGTTTTGGTGTCATAATATGTCACATTCGATAGGGTTTTAGGTTTGGTACGTGTTACCAAACTCAATTCTATGTATATTGCGTTTTCTTGCATTTTATTGCAAATTGCTGGATTTCGGGATACTAGTTTGACCTAGCCGGACGACCTAGTTCCCTCGGTTTCGGGTTTCGGTCAAACTACAAACTTGTAGATCTATGTCTTATTGCACGCGGGGCAAAATTTCAGGTCAATCCGAGTTAAGTAGACCAAGTTATGGTCATTATACTATTGCTGGTCAATTGGTATCAAATTAGGTCAATTTTTGGTCAATTTGGTCAACTTTGGTTCGGCCAGTTTTTGGACCTGAACTTGTGCAAGCTTTTTGACTTGCTTCTGGTCATTTCTGGGTTTTGGTGTCTTCATAAGACTTGTAGGTATGGGTCTTAACTATTCTTGGTCAAAATTTCAGGTCAATTGGACCTGTTTTGAGTGAGTTATGGCCTAAACACTCACTGCTGCCCAAATGGTCAGTTTTTAGGTCTCAAGTGTACCTAATCCGAATTGGTCATTTTTCACATCACCTTGCAAGCAAAATTTTGGTATGTTCTCTCAATGAAAGTTGGCACATTTTGTGCCTAGTTCCACCTCCAATTGGTCTCATACCAATTGAGGTTACACATTTGAACTTATTGGCTAAAATGTACACTGCCCTTGGTTACTTTGCTTAACACACATCAATTACACACATTTACCTTGCAATTTGTTTACTTCCCTACCAATCTGTTTTGGTACATTACCAAAAGCATATTCTACTTTACATTAACATTACTTTGGGCAGATTACAATTACCCTCAACACACCAAATATAATTCACATTTACAAGTTCTAAGTACCATTACATACACACCTAACCATTACAAATCTTACATACACTTTACAATATCAATCTATATACATATCCATCAATCCTTCTAGGTCAATATTCTGCCTACACTTCCATGAATACATACATTTACTCAAGTGTTCCCAAGCTGCCGAAAATTGTCCTTCAACATCAAAGTGCCCTACAATTTACCAAATCCCATCCAAGTGCATAAATCACCATATATATGTGAAATAATTCACTAGGATATTAAATCACCATGATCAACATTATTTTTCATCAATTATATGCATAATAAATCATTAAATGCGTGACCCCATGGCTGTCCAAAAATGGCTATCTCAATAACTATTTAAACTTTAAAATTTCCTTCACAAAACTAACACCCATAACATGAACATAAAGTTTAACATAGGAATTCTCAAAAGTGTAAACTTACCTTTGATTGTAACTTGCTAAACCTTCACCAAACTTCTCAAATTTGGTATCAATATCTTCCTTGTGATGTGTAGACAAACTTTCATGAAGCCACTTAAGGGATTGGAGTTGAAAATGGGGAGGTACATGGAGCTTGAAGAAAACGTCAATGGTGGAATTCTTCACCTCTTCATTTCGGCTGGTTTTATGGAAATGGAGAAGATGAAGTATTCAGCTGCCTATTAAGTGTACACATGTCCCACTATGTGTTTAATTAATTCCCTTAGTGGTCCACTTAGTCACTTAATCATATAATAATCTAATTGTTCACTTAATCCCACATTAACCCATGATTTTAGTTATTTACTTTAGGTACCACCAAATTAATTTTTCATTTCATTTTTTAAGTGTAATATTATTTATTTTTAATGGACATTTAGGTCAAAAGACACTTCGGGATGTCAAATGACCATAATGCCCCTGTTCGGGTTGCATTCCCGATTTTTCGGTAACACCGTATTTTGTCAGTTTTTCGATTTCTCACTTTTCTTTGTACTAATTATTTAATTTTTCTTTGATCTTTCTAATGATATTTATTCTTCAATAAGGGTCTATTTAAGTCCTAAAAATATTTTCCAGGGTTCCCTGTAGTCCAGGGCTAGTCAACGGTCCACGCCGTGACTTCCCGGTGCGGTCACCCATCGCTAAGTTTCCCGGTTCACTTACTTGGTTACATTTCTTTGCTATGATTTTTCCTTTGTTTTTCTTGTATTTTCTTTTCTTGTATTTCATTATTTTATGTCTCCTCACTCATATTGAAGTGTAGTTCTAAGCATCCTAGCTGTCCGGACAGCACTGGTCACCGGAACAGCAGAACGCACTACCGAACTTAGGGGTGTTACAGCTATTACCTCCAGCGAGAGACTACCGGGTATAATGAGTATACCAATATTTTGTATTTTGTAATGTAATGTATGTTCACTGTATGTACATATTGTTGTTGGTTTTGAGCAGTTGTACATAAAAATTGTACATTGAAGTTGCAAAAATAATTATGAGTTATTTTGGCTTGTAAAAATTGTATTATATTTCGTTATCTCAGTCCTTGAAAAATTACTGTGAATTTGACTTGAGAAATATGTTGTGCTGAGAAAAATGTTGGATTTTAGATTTGGAAAATATATTGAAGCGCTTTTTACAGGTTTTCTGAAGAACTGTTTTATCCAAATTACAAATGGCACTCTGCCAAAATTTTTACAGAAATTCCAAATAAGTCAAATGTGTCAGTTCTATCACTTCAGTTAAAAAAAAGTTTTTAACACCTGTAAATAGTGCTCACCACTATAAAAGAAGTAAGAAAAGTTTTTAAAATCCCTTGTAGTGTATTTAATAGATTATCAGTAAATGGAGTTGGTAATTCATTAGGTATACTACGGGATCATGTTATGCCTTACAGAGGGGTAGGGTGTGACACCGCAGTCCTTAGGACCATTACAAACACAGTGGAAAAGAGAAAATCACGAAAAAGAATTGTTAAGCCAGTCAAATAATTAGGTAAGGGATCCGAAAGAAATATTGAATTATTTGCAAACCGGGTTGAACTGGCAAGGGGCGATTTGGTCAATTGACCCCGAGAGCTGACTCCTGACCTAACTGTCAAATAAAATCGGAGAAAAAAAAATTTCAGAGTCGGGAATCAAATTAAAGAACTAATGGAAAAATTAAAAAAAAAAAAGGAAAGGAAAAGAAAAAGGTTATTACATCATGTGTGACATCAACGATGATGCCATAATTAAAATTATTTTTCCTACAAAATTTGACTAAGTTAAAAATCTATTAAGTAAGACAAAAATAACATTAAAAAAAAAAGTCACTCTCGTCTTCCTCCCTAAAAACAGCCGGCTCCTCTCCCTCATCTCACTATGAAGGAAACTCCATTAAAGCTTGCTTCAAGCTTTTAAACCTCTACTAAACCCCAATTTCTCCTATAATTACTTCATAAAACCTTGTGGTTGGGCTTTGAGAAGAAGATTGATCACCAAAGAAAGAAGAAAAGAAGAAGGAAATTGAAGAATTAGCATCCAAGTTGAGGTTAGTGATTTAAGTTGCAAAATTAGTTTATTAATTGTGTTTAGAGCTTAACTAACTTAGAAATAAACTTAAAATGAAATGAAATCAATTGTAGGAGGACTAAACATGGAATTCGGCTAGCATGTACGGAGGGGGGGGGGTGATTTGCATGGTTTGATTGATTTAAAGGGGAATATGAACATCAAGTAGTTGAGTGATTATAGTTAAATGCTTAGATTTGGTTAAATGTAACTACTAGTGTGATTAGGGTTTGGACACTTAGGGTTTAGGAGACAAAATTTGGAGAAATGGTGAAATGATGTATTTGACCAAGTTTGAAGTGAGAAATGGTCATTTGTGACCAAATAAAGTGTGTTGGAAGTGGTTGAATTGAGGTTAAATTAGGATTCAATGTGGTCATGCTACAGGCAGTAGGACCAAGGTCCCTTTGAGGGACCAAAACTGACAATTTACAAGTCCAATTGGTATGAAACCAACTGAGAATGAAAATAGACACAAAATGACACAATTTTCATTTAGGATTCATGCCCAAAAAGTGACCAAAACCTAGTGAACAAATTGACCAAATCCAAAAATTCTCAGTCTGACCTGTACAAACTGACTAAATGAACAGTGTTCATTCATTTGGCCATAACTTGAGCTATGTAGGTCTAAATGACCTGAAATTTTACCAGTGGATAGATGAGATACAGAAATAAAACTTTCATGAAGAACACAAACCCAAATTATGCCATTAACCAAGTCATTTGGCCACCCAAAGTTGGTGACCTAAAACTGTCAAAACAAGAATTTGCCCAGAAATCTGGGTTAAGTCCAATCCGGCAGCCATGGTTCAAATGGCTATAACTTGAGCTACAAAACTCCAATTGGAGTGATTCAAAAAGGAGAATAAATTTAAGACAATAGGGAAAATTTTTGTGAAGGAAGTTTTGCCAAACTATAACAGAAAAATGACAAATGGAATAGTGTAACTTAAGATACCAAAACTGAAAATTTGCAAATTTGCCTAAAAGACTTAGAATTTGAGTAAACAACCAAAACCAACAAATTTAGTGACCAAAATGTGGTATGTGGGTGAATTTGGAATTCCTATACCTATTAAGCCATAGAAAGTCAACAAATTGACTTGAATAGTATAGGGAATAGTAACCCCGAAACACAAAATTTAAAGAACACCAAGATTAGCACATTAGAGCTAGGTAAAAGTGAATTTAAATTTATTTTTGGATTTATGCTAAGTTGTGGTGCTGAAGCACTGTGAAACTATGTGTTTCAGTAGAAAAGAACACCGGGAAAGGACCCAAGAAATCGTGTCAAGGCCAAGAGGCAACTCGCTTAAGGTATGTGCACAACGTATAATTTTTGTAAATTATTTTCTGCATATTGTTTTGAATAATTTGAAATATTGAATTGTGACATTACTATGATGAAGTATTTATGATGCTTTTGATTCAAATTGTTAAAAATTATTGTTTATATTTGAAATAACAATGTTTAGTAAATTGTTAAGATAAGTTTTGAAACCACAGTGTCATAACCATATATTTGAACACCTCACTAGCATGACTAGTGGGGGTAATCAGTTTCGAATTTTGATTCCTTCTCTAGCTAAAGTGTTGAGATGTGTACAAGTAAAAGAAGAAATTGAATGGATATCCATATATTTGGGCTAGCTAGCCTTGTGATGTGACTTCTCCTTAGCCTTTGGCTATTGAGATTATATTTATTTCGAATGGCATGATATAACTGTGGGTTTTATAAAATGTTTTTTGATACTTTGAAATGAACTTGTTTGGATTAAAATCTCATAATTCATATTTTGTATTTAATTCTCATGTTCAGTCCAATTTTTGAATAAATGTGATTTAAATTCTGCATAATGATTATTTTAGTATGTTGTGCACCACTGAATCCTAGTACTCGATGATACGCATCGCCGCATGATTTAGAGACTAGAGGAGCGTGATTGAGTCACGAGGACAGAGGAGCTACTTATCTTAAAGTTATATCGGGTATATTTTATACCCTGACTGAAGAAATTTATTTTGATGTATGAAATGTACATAAATGTATGGACATGTAAAATTGGTCTTGAGCAGCTTCTACAAAGTTTGTATAAAGTTTGTAATAAACTTTAGTTTGGATTTTCCTAATGTAAATTTTTAGTATAATGTAAATAAATTGTTTTATCTTTAATGAATATGAATGGAAATATTTTATTTTAATTTGAATGAAATTGATTGATAGTATTTTGTTGATTACCGAATTTTTGGAAATTGAGAAATGATGATTGTTGAATTTTGAAACTTGAGAAATTGATTAGGATTATTGTGGAGTTCTTGAAATTGTTGAGATAAATTATTAGAAGTGCTTTTTATAGATATTTGAAGAATTGTTTTCTCAAAATACAGACGGCATTCTACCGAAATTTTTATAAAATTTACGGAAAAATAAAATGGGCTAAAAATTTTAACTAGTTTTTAACTTTAATTAAATGTTTTAATACTTATTAGAAAATGCTCACCACTTATCAAAAGTGAGAAAATTGTTTTAAAATCCCTTGTAGGGTACTTATTGAGTTATCGGTAGGTGAAGTTCGGTAGTTCATTAGGTATTCTACGGGATTATGTTATGCCTTACAGAGGGATAAGGTGTAACAGTTTATGGGGTGAGTCTCTTCATGAAAATTCTAGCCCTATTTCTTAAGTTTCATTTCCAATTGGTTTCACACCAATTAGAGTTGTGTAGCTCAATTTATGGGCTGTCAAACGCACAAAACTTAGTATGCAAATTCTACCCTAAGTTTAAAATTTTCATTTCTTCAATTATTCCTTCTAACCAACCTCAATTCACATTTAATTCACCCAAAATGACTATAATTTGACATTGACACATGAATGGCACTTCCTAGCACAAACCCCACAATTTTCAAACACCAAAGTTTGTAATTTTCCCTAATCCTACTATTTCATTACTTCCATTCATCAACCCAATGTCAATTCAAATTAAATAAACCTCAAATGATCATAATTTAATAGTACACACACCAATTTCACTCTCTAGCACCAAAACCCAATTTTCCCATGAACCCTAATCTCCCAAAATTAAATTTATACACATTTCATGCAATTTCTTTGCTCCAATCATGCATACTACTTCAACTAAGCTTGATTTCATCATCATTTTCATTGAAATATATCAAATCCTAATTTTTCTCCAATTTGGCCAAAACCCTAGTTTAGGTTCCATGCATGTTTCCTTTCATTTTCTTATGAAATTTCATCACAATCTAACGTAATTTAAGGTTAGAATAACAAAATGAGCATTAAAGAACTTACCTCTTGATGACTTCCTTCCAACTCCCCAAATCTTCAATTTTCTTCTAATATCTTATTTCCCCTTGCTTTTAATCTTTAAATCAAATATTAATTTGATGCTCTCTATCAATTAAATGCAAAACCCATAGAGGAAAAGCAAGGAATTGAGTTTTGAGAATGGATGTCAATGGAGAAAGAAGGAATAAGAAGAAAGAAAGAAAGAGAGAAGGAAAGAGAGTGGGTGGTAACTAAATGGAAAAGAAAGGGAGGGTTTTGTCTTCTTTTATACTTATTTATTCATTTTTAATTCATTTAATGAGTTGTCCAAAGCCCATTGGTCCCTTAAATTTTAATTAGGTCAAAAATTGGAATTTAAATTCTAGATTTTTGCCTCTTTTATTTTCTTTTCACTTTACTCTAATTTTTCCCTCAATATTTCTTCATAATTCAATATTTTATTTTTATTTAATTTAATTTACATTTTGGTCAAAAGTCAACTCTTGAAGTGAATTGACCAAAATGCCCCTCATCGGGTCATAATCCTTCTTTTTTTTTTTTTTTAATACCTGTTAAATCCTTAGGTCTTTGGTTCACTTGAATTTTTTTTGTGTCTATCTCAATTAATTTTTTTTAAATTTTTGGTCCTCAAGGTGTCTTTGAATAGTACTAGTCAAGGACTAAAAATGGTACTATTCATAACTCGGAGGTTCGGGGTGTTACAATTCTCCCTTCCTTAAAAATAAATTTCGTCCTCGAAATTTACCTGATCTCAGTCTCTGAATAGTTGTGGGTGTTGTCTCCTCATGTCCTCCTCACGCTCCCGTATAGCCTCCTGGCCTAAATGATGGTTCCACAACACTTTGACTAGAGGTATCTGTCTTTTCCTCAGCTGTTTTACCTCATATGCCAAGATCTTTATGGGCTCTTCATCATATGTCAAGTTTGGATTCACCTCAATCTCCTCTACTGGCAAAATGTGAGCGGGGTCTAATCTGTACCTCCTTAACTTGGAGACATGGAAGACATTGTGAATATTGTCCAACTCCAGAGGCAATGCAAGTCTATATGCCAATGGACCCACTCTTTCCAGAACCTCATATGGCCCAATGAAGCGAGGACTTAGTTTCCCCTTTCTACCAAACCTCATGATCCTCTTCCAGGGGGAAACTTTTAAGAACACCTTGTCACCTACACTGTATCGAATATCTCTTCTCTTTAGGTCAATGTAGGACTTCTGTCTATCCATTGCAACTTTGAGTCTGTCTCTAATGAGCTTAACCTTTTCTTCCGTATGCTGCACTAATTCTGGGCCAATCAACTTTCTCTCGCCCACTTCATGCCAACACAAGGGAGTTCTACACTTTCTGCCATAAAGTGCTTCGTATGGAGGCATCCCGATGCTTGACTCATAACTGTTGTTGTAGGCAAATTCAATTAAAGGCAAGTGTGTGTCCTAACTCCTTTCAAACTCAATCACACAAGCCCAAAGCATATCCTCCAAAATCTAAATGATCCTTTCAGATTGGTCGTCTGTCTATGGATAGAATGTTATACTGAAGTTCAATCTAGTCCCTAGGGCTTTTTGGAGACTACTCCAGAATCTAGAAGTGAACCTAGGATATCTATCAGATACAATAGACATTGGCACTCCATGTAACCTCACCACATCATCAATGTACAGTTTGGCCAATCTTTCCAAGCTGTAATCATCTTCACTGGCAAAAAGTGTGTAAACTTGGTCAATCTATCAACAATAACCCAAACTGCATCATGATTCTTTTGTGTATGTGGAAGTCCTATCACGAAATCCATAGTGATTCTTTTCCTTTTCCACTCGGGAATTAGCAACGGTTGTAGCAACCCTACAGGCACTTGGTGTTCTGCCTTTACTTGCTGACAAGGTAGGCATTTGGCAACATTTTCTGCAATGTCTTTCTTCATTCCTCTCCACCAATAGTGCTCTTTCACACTTCTATACATTTTGGTTCCACTAGGGTGCATTACAAACGGTGAATCATGTGCTTCATTTAAAATGGTCTGCCTCAGTTCAACATCTTCAAGAATGCATATTCTGCCCTTATATAACAACAAGCCCTCATCATTTATTGATAATTCTGGTTTCTTACCATCCCGAGCCTTTTCCATCAACTTTACATACTTATCATCCTTCTGTGCAACTGCTTTAATTTGTTCTGCTAGCATTGGCTTCACTTGCCAAGTAGCTACCATCTGACCATCTTCATTAATATCCAAATTAGCATGCAATGCCCTTAACTCATGCACCATGGACAATGGAGAAACCCTCAAACCAGCCATAGTCTTGCGACTTAAAGCATCAGCTACAACATTTGCCTTTCCAGGCTGATAGTCTATTAAGCAATCATAATCTTTTATCAGCTCTAACCATCTCCACTACCTCAAATTTAACTCCTTTTGTGTGCCCAAGTACTTCAAACTTTTATGATCTGTGTATATATAATATCTCTCCCCATACAAGTAATGTCTCCAGATCTTCAAGGGAAAGACAATGGCTGCCAGCTCCAAGTCATGCGTAGGATAATTCCTCTCATGTGGTTTAAGCTGGCGTGAAGCATAGGCAATGGCGTTTCTATCTTGCATCAACACACAGCCTAATTCGTTATGAGAAGCATTACTGTATATGGTATACTCCTTACCCAAAGTGGGCAAGGTTAAGACTGGAGCTTTAGTTAAACGCTTCTTTAACTCATCAAAACTTTCCTGGCATCAATCAGTCCACTAAAATTTTACATCCTTCCTAAGTAGCTTGGTCAGTGGAGATGCTAGCATGGAGAATCCCTTCACAAACCTTATGTAATACCCGGCTAAACCATGGAAACTCCAAACTTCCATGACATTTCTAGGTGGTTTCCAATTAAGAATGGCTTCTACTTTGCTAGGATCCACCTGGATACCTTCTGCAGATATAATATGCAGCAAAAATGTAATCTCCTTTAGCCAAAACTCACATTTCTATAGTTTGGCATACAACTGCTTCTCCCTCAAAGTCTGCAATACTATCCTCAAGTGTTTATCGTGTTCCTCTACATTCTTTGAGTACACCAAAATATCATCAATGAACACCACAACAAACTGGTCCAAATATGGTCTGAAGATAGTGTTCATCAGGCCCATAAAAGCAGCTGGAGCATTAGTCAACCCGAATGGCATTACCAAGAACTCATATTGGCCATACCGAGTCCTAAAGGCAGTTTTAGGAATACTTTGGTCCTGCACCCTCAACTGGTAGTAGCCCGATCTCAAGTCAATTTTGGAGAATACAATTGCATCCTTCAACTGATCAAACAAATCATCGATCCGTGGTAGAGGATATCTATTCTTTATGGTCACCTTATTCAACTATCTGTAGTCTATGCATAGGCGGAGAGTACCATCCTTTTTCTTTACAAGTAATACTGGTGCTCCCCAAGGTGGCACGCTAGGGCAGATGAAACCCTTATCTAACAATTCCTGCAATTGCACCTTCAACTCTTTCAACTCAACAGGTGCCATCCTATAAGGAGTGATGGAGATTGGCTCCACACTAGGCATAGTCTCAATTTCAAACTACACCTCTCTTTCCGAAGGCAATCCTGGCAATTCTTCCAGAAAGACATCCGGAAAATCCCATACCATAGGAATATCTTTAAGATCTGGACTCCCCACCTGGGTGTCTATCACATGAGCTATATAAGCTTCATATCCCTTTCTGATCATCTTTCTAGCAAGTGCAGCTGAAATGATGTTGGATGGCAATAACTGCCTCTCCCCGTATATCACTATGTCTGCATACTCGGGAAGACCAAAAGTGACTGTCTTCAGTCTACAGTCAATCATGGCGTGATGCCTGACTAACCAATCCATGCCCAAGATGATATCATAATCTCGGAAGGGCATATCAATTAAGTCTGACAGGAATGTATGTCCTTAGATCACCAAAGGACAATCCTTATACAATTTGTTCACCCTAACCTGTTGTCCTAAAGGACTAGTCACTAGCACATCATAATCCAATTTCACACAAGGAATAGCAACAGAGCATGCAATACTGGCACCAGCATAAGAATGTGTAGAATCAGGGTCAAACAACACATATACATCTTTATCAAAAATGGAGAAAGTGCCAGCCATAAATGTCTTAGCTTCATCCCTCTGGCGCATGCTGTACACCCTGACTTGTGCACCACTCTGCTCTAGTTGGCTCACTATGCCCTGGCTGCCAGAAGTGTTACCTCTACCCCTGCCTCTGCCTCTACTAGTTGTCTATTGTCCTTTAGAAGCAGAACCTTGAACAGATCCCTCAGTGGTAGTAGGTGGTCCAGATCTGCGGGCACTAGTGAAATCTCTAGCAAAATGCCCACTTCCACCACAGTTGTAATAGGCTCCTATAGCCTTATAACATACTCCTCCATGAGTCCTGCCATAAGTCTCACAAGCACGGGTAGGAAAGGAACCCCTAGATGTCTGCTGTCCAGATCTAGGTGGCCTCTGCCCTGAGAATCTTCCCCTACTAGATCCTCTGTTACTTGGTCCCCCAAAGCTCTTTCTCTTACCTAAATTGTTACTTGGACTTTGACCTATAAGCTTACTGCTCTTTTCTTTTTCAGTGATTACCTTCTCAGATGCCCCTTCCAGTTCTATCCTTTCCAATTCAAGGGCCTGTGATATCAATCCACAGAAGTTATCATGTCAAAACCCAACCACTTGCAATCTCAAACTAGGCCTCAAACCGGCCTCAAACCATTTGCATCTGTCTCTACTAGTAGTGAGTAGGCTTCCAGCATAGTGGCGGAGGTGAGAAAAGTCTCTCTCATACTTGGCTACAGTCTTGATCCCTTGCTTCAAACTGAGAAACTCCTGTAGCTTCATATCCACATAGGTATCAGGAACATACTTCTGTCTAAACTCCCTTAGAAAGTCATCCCATGTCAGCACTGGCGGCTCAGCCAAACTGTGGGGAATGGTCTTCCACCACCCATATGCATCTCTATGCAGCAGGGAAATTGAATATTCAAACTTTAACTCATCTGTGCAGTGCAATTTCTTGAAGACCCTCTCCATCCATTTTAACCATTGCTCAGCTTCCAGTGGGTCCACTGTACCCTTGAACTCTGTTGCCCCATACTTCATTAACTTGTCATATTGTCTGGCTGGGGATGGTGGTTGCATTGGAGGTGCTTGCACAGGAGCTTGGACTAGTATATTGCTAGCCACTTGCTGAAATAATGCAGCCATCAGTGGAGCAAACTAGCAGGAAACTGCATGGGTGGGACGGGTGCAACTGACCCACTGGCATTCTGAGGAGCTGGAGCCTCCCCCTATATCTCAACTGCTACTGATTGTTCTTTGATGCGATCCCCCTCTTCCATACTGAATCACAAGGAATTCTACTCCCTGAACAATCAACACAAGGAGATTTCCCTCCATTAGTCCATATTTATGATGTAATGCACTATATGTGTCAATAATGACAGTTGAGCAGTTGTACTTATCAAAAATTTTCAAACATGCAATTTCAAAACTTGTGTAAAAACCAAAGCTCTGATACCACTAAAACATGTCACACCTTATCCCTGGTAAGGCATGACATGATCCCGTAGCATACCTAATGAATTACCGAACTCCACCTACCGATAACCCATTAGTTATGCTACAAAGCATTTTAAAACAAATCATAGCCTTTTATCTTATCAATTCTTTTGCGGAAAACTGCATGAGAATAGTTAAAATTCCATGTAAACATTCATTGGAAATAATCATAGAATAAATATTGCAAAAGTTATATTTTCATAAGTCTCAAAGTGAAATACAAAATAGTTACAAACTCAAAATGTGATAGCAATGCCGTGCTTTTAAATACAAACTGCTCAATGTCCGTACATCCATACATATAGGTACAAAATACATCCAAAGGAATCACAAGGGTATACCTAACATAAATACCCACAATCAATACCAAATGCTGCTTCCAAGTCTCTCACTCGATAGACTTCTCCTTTTCCTTACCTGCGACAGCATAAAGAAGCTATCGCTGAGTATATCACTTAGTGGTGCATAACTAATAACTTTAAAACTTAAGGTAAAATACAATTTGTCAAAGCATAATAAATCACATTTTTCTTAAACATGAAAACTTCACAATAGTTCTAAGTCCATAAGAGCCATTTATTGGAATAACATTTCAAATGAGAAATCACACTTCATAAATCACAATTCACAAAGCATTAGTGTTGCCAACATCAACACACAGTTTAGGCCATGACACAAAATTTCACGATCAATGTCGTGTTGTACACCACGACAAAGCAATCTCAACCTCACTAACCATTATTAATGAGGGAAGGGCTAGCTAGCTAATCAGTACTCATGTAGTCTTACCCCACTAACCGTTATTAATGGGAGACATAATCAATATCAATTATCAACCCCAAGTAGCCGTTACTACTGGGGAGTTCCGAAAGGGACTGTCATGCTAACTGTGGTTTCAAAACAGTTTCCAAAAATTTTCCACTCAACAATCACGTTTATAAACCAATAAACACATTCAAATTCATCATAATATCCATATAAAGGTGGCAACACCCAAAATTCTCAAATGCAAGAGAAAAATCATATTTCAGTCAAAGTAAGCTTGTTCAAAGCAAACTCATTCAAATAAACACATTCCAAACAATTTATAAGTTTAAAAACGAAGAAAAGGTTAGTTGTGCACAAACCTTCAATGCTCTCCTTTCTCTTTACTCACTATTCCTTATCCATCCCAACCTCTTTCTCTACTAAAAATAAACAATAGAATGTCTCAATACGCATCTCAATTGCTGCCAAGAGCTCATTACATGAATGTCTAATACATCCCAAATTAGCTTTGCAAATTTTTGAAAATTTTGGTTTTGGACAACTTGGTGCTCCAATCTTTGAATCCAATTTTTACCTAGTTTCAATCATAATTTGATGAGGTTTTCTTCACAAAAATTGTTCATCTAGGTCTTAACATTATTTTCCTTTTTGAATCGCCTAATTCAGAGCTGTGTAGCTCAAGTTATGCCCAAAACACGATTACTGTTCACATCACTGTTCATGCTGCATATTTAGTTCTGGCAGATTTATCGATCCAACTTCGTTTAGCAATTTGATCAAGTTAAGTCCATAACTTGATCTAGTGTTCTTTATACAAAATGTTCTATTATGTCTTAGGTTTCCATCGGTTCAAGAATTGCCTAAATTGGAGTTTTCTAGAGAGAGTTATGGCCATGCAAAATTTACTGTTCATATGGTAAATCTACAATTCTGCAAATTCAGTGATTCAACTTTGCTCAGCAATTTGATTGGGTTAAGTCCATAATTTGGCCTCAAATTCTCCATACAAAATGTTCTACTATGTCTTAGGTTTCCATTGGTTCAATAATCGCCTAAATCAGAGTTTTATAGAGAGAGCTATGGCCATGCAAAGTTTACTGTTCATATGGTCAAATTCTGCAGGTTCCAGAATTGTGTCTCTAAGTTCAAGCCAAGATTTAGGCAATTTCTGGGTAGTTTCTGGGGTGGGTCTCTTCATGAAAATTCTAGCTCTATGTCTTAAGTTTCATTTCCAATTGGTTTCATACCAATTGGAGTTGTTTAGCTCAATTTATGGGCTGTCAAACACACTTAACTCAGTGTGCAAATTCTGCTCTAGGTTTAAAATTATCATTTCTTCAATTATTTCCTCTAACCAACCTCAATTCATATTTAATTCAACCCAAAATGACTATAATTTAGCATTGACACATCAATGGCACTTCCTAGCACAAACCCCACAATTTTCAAATACCAAAGTTTGCAATTTTTCCTAATCCTACCATTTCATTACTTCCATTCATCAACCCAATGTTAATTCAAATTAAATAAACCTCAAATGATCATAATTTAACACTAAACACACCAATTTCACTCTCTAGCACCAAAACCCAATTTTCTTATAAACCCTAATCTCCCATAATTAGATTTATACACATTTCATGTAATTTCTTTGCTCTAATCATGCATACTACTTCAACTAAGCTTGATTTCATCATCATTTTCATTGAAATATATCAAACCCTAATTTTTTTTCCAATTTGGCCAAAACCCTAGTTTAGTTTCCATGCATGTTTCCTTTCATTTTCTTATGAAATTTCATCATAATGTAACTTAATTTAAGGTTTGTATAACAAAATGAGCATTAAAGAACTTACCTCTTGATGACTTCCTTCTAACTCCCCAAATCTTCAATTTTCTTCTAAACTCTTTTTTCCCCTTGCTTTTAATCTTTAAATCAAATATTAATTTGATGTGCTCTATCAATTAGATGCAAAACCCATAGAGGAAAAGCAAGGAATTGAGTTTTGAGAATGGGTGTCAGTGGAGAAAGAAGAAGAAGAAGAAAGAAAGAAAGAGAGAAGGAAAGAGAGTGGGTGGTAATTAAATGGGAAAGAAAGGGAGGGTTTTGTCTTCTTTTATACTTATTTATTCATTTTTAATTCATTTAATGAGTTGTCCAAAGCCCATTGGTCCCTTAAATTTTAATTAGGTCAAAAATTGGAATTTAAATTCTAGATTTTTGCCTCTTTTATTTTCTTTTCACTTTTACTCTAATTTTTCCCTCAATATTTCTTCATAATTCAATATTTTATTTTTATTTAATTTAATTTACATTTTGGTCAAAAGTCAACTCTTGAAGTGAATTGACCAAAATGCCCCTCATCGGTTCATAATCCTTCTTTTTTTTTATACCTGTTAAATCCCTAGGTCTTTGGTTCACTTGAATTTTTATTATGTCTATCTTAATTAATTTTTTATTTATTTTTGGTCCTCAAGGTGTCTTTAAATAGTACTAATCACGCACTAAAAATGGTACTATTCATAACTCGGAGGTTTGGGGTGTTACAGTCCTCCCACTAACTTATCGAATCCTACACTTCCAAAGTAGAAAACGGAAATCCTAATTGGATGGATTTCTAGTGGGTGATTGAATTCTTATAATTCTATTGCTTATCCCTAGGTACATCCGTTATTGGAATTACAATAAACTATAAGTAAACAACTCCTTGCCCATCACATCTCATGTGAGGTTCAATCCTTTACCTAGCACCTAATGCTCAAAATCTCAGGTATATCCATTATTGACTTATCTTGCATTAGTTAAGTTGATCCCATTGAGCCAGTAATTATGCAAATAATTTTAATGTCCTCAGGTACATCCAATATTGACCACCAAACCATTTATATATTTACAACATCTCATGCTTAACAATTATTCTTAAGAAAATCTCTTAAATTAATTGCATCTTATGCAACTATTTAAAATTTCTTAAAATAATTATCCCAATGGAGGGCCCATGTTATAATTACTTTAATTATAGCATTTCTAACATAATTATTTGTTTAGAAGATTTTATGGTCATCCTAATTACTATTTAGGTCTCACTTTGCACATTATCCATTTAGCATGCATATATCATATAATTGCATGCATTCCCATACATCTCATGCATTCATGGATAAGCAGTAAATATGGTATGATCATGGACTTTCTAAGAGATTCAATTCTAAGCCACCAAGAATTGAATCAGGGCATTCCTAGGTGCATTTTATTCATTCATTTTACAAGAGTTGCTGAAGGAGTACATAATCAACACTTGATCTTGAATTCCTCCCACTGGTCCCACCAATGCTCTTGACCTCCTCGAACTTCTTGCAATCCAATATTATATAGTAATCCTTGGCATACCAAGGCGAATTTACAAGAACTTAAATAAATGAAATTACAACCAAAAAATTATTACAAACTTAATAATACATGCCTAAAATAAATTAATTAATTTACAATCTCAAAGAAACATAAAAGAAATAAATCCAATCACATTGGTCTCTTATAGTCCATGATCATCCATCATGCATATCACTATTTAATAATTAAATAAAACATACATACTTAAATTAAATTGAATATCTCATATTCAACTTAAAAATCCAGATTTGAATATGATTCAAATAAATTTAAAAATTCAGATTTGAATTTCATTTAAACAAATTTAAAAATTCAGATTTGAATCACATTCAAACAACCTTAAAAATTCAGATTTGAATCACATTCAAACAATTTTTAAAAAAATCAGATTTGAATCACATTCAAACAATTTTTAAAAATTCAGATCTGAATATTATTCAAACAACTTTAAAAAATCAGATTTAAATATGATTCAAACAACTTTAAAATTTCATATTTGAATCACATTCAAACAACTTTTAAAATTCAGATTTGAATCACATTCAAACAATTTTTAAAATTCTGATTTGAATCAAAATTTAATTGTGTGATTGAAATTCTAATTAAACAATTTAATTAGACATAGGATGAGCTTTTAGATCATACAATAATTGCAAATTAAAGAGCAAAACCTTGAGCCACCCATGAAGCCACAAACCTTGCGCACCATGAAGGTGTTCTATTGCATGCTGCCACACATCCATTGCAACCAGCAATGTATAAATCATTTCATGATCAAAACACACAATTAAATCACATAATCAACAATCTAAATGGCAAATATAGTGGCTTTGATACCAATTGAAGGAACAGAAGTGTGAAAAATACAAGTTTATACCATTGAATTCAAAAATTTTCACCTAAGGTCACATGCATCATGCAAGATTTATTTTTATCTCTTTGATTTCAATGATAAAAAAACATATTAAAACTCTTTTAATATGTTTTGGATCTGTATTTGCCATTTAAGATTTTAAAATTAATCAGATTAATTTTAGAACCCTAGATAAAATCAAAAACAAACACACTAACCTCTTGATGCACTACAGTGTATTTGCGCCTTTGAGATGCGTCTTCAGGATACCAGATGTTGTCCCTCTAGCTTGTCCACACCAAGAACACTTATGGCAGCCCTTGAACAGCTTCTAAAGCTTTTTCTATTATTTAGAAAATCAAGTTCTGCCTTTTAAGAGATTAAAGATGTAAACAGGACACTAGAAACAATTTCTAGTATTTTTAATTCAAGAGATTATTTGTTAATCTCATGGAAAGATGAGAGAAGAAGATGAAGAAGAGAGAAACGTTCTTGGGTGGCGGCACCAAAGAAAGTGGCTGATGGTTATCTTATTTTCTTTTCATAACAACACTTATATAGCTAGGTCAACACATTAAACCCTTGCCACATGTCACCCTCTGATTGGTTTTAGGTTTAATTGACCCAATCACATTATAACAAGTGTCAAACCTATATTTAATCCTAATTTTAATCATCTTACATGATTAAAAGACATTTGGCAAGGTTATGTGTAATGCCATGTGTCACCATCTCATGGTGCCACATGTTACCCTGTGAAATAACCAAAATGCCCTTGTGTCTTAATTTTTAGTTCTTAACCTGAAATAATTATTTCTCTTCTTCTAATCAATTTATATCAAATATAAATTAATTAATTAATCTCTATTAATTAATCTCTCATTAATTAAATTCGTACTTAAACACTTTAAATATACATTTAACTTATGCTATACATCCAATAATCTAGATTTGGTTTCAAGTCATGCTAGGGACTTTGCAATTTAATTGCAAACCAAACCTATTTAATTAATCAATTAAACTCTTTAATTAATTAATTAAATCATATTTAATTATGTGATAACTTGTGTGTGTGTGTGACTTACTAGGCTCATCATTAATTGGCAATGAGATATGATATCAACTTTTAATATCATCAGAACTCTTTCTTACCATAAATGATTTCTCTAAATCATTTTATGCACCTCATAGACCATGGTTGACACCTAGCATAGCATGCCATGGCCACCCAATTAGTAATAAGGTTTACCTTAAATGAACCTATAATCATATGTTACCATGCACTAAAATCTCTCTGTTACAAAATCCCAACTCAAACCGGAGTCATGGTTTATGTCAAACTCTATTTGCTATGAACATTATGCTCTCTTTTAATTTCAGTTCTTGAGTAAAAAGATTTTTCTCATCAGAAACTCTTTCTGAATAAATATATTTGTCCTAGCCAGGAACTTGAAATATCAAGAATAATTAAATGAACATAGGATTTTATCTCTATTTACTTAGAGAAACAGATTCCATCTTGATCAACACCTACCTCCATATATAACTAGTAGCAGCCAACACATGCCCATATACCCATACACAGTACAAGTATAAAAGCAATATCAAACTCAAACTACCTATATACAAGATAACTGTGCTATCTCAGGTCTAAAGATTATATGCACTGATATGATTTATGAGAAAACATTGACAAGAGTAAACTCCATGTGCTTGTCATAAGTGTCACTAGTTCGGCCTACTTATCATTTATAAGTGCCTATCATGTTTGTCATATGGCATGAGACTCACCATTCCATCTTATTTATATCTCATATAAATAACTTGGGAACAAACATGAATACAATCTTTCTGGATAAGTCATATCCTTATTATGAAGTATCCTCGATTGTGAACCTATTTATGATACTTTGTACTAGAAATACTGTCACTCATATTCTTAACAACTTAAAAATAGAATTTCTAACAAAATATCAATAGACCTTTTCTATTACACATAAATATCTTATGTAAACGGAAAAGTGGAAATGCCTATTATTAATAAAAACGTGTACAAGATACATACTAAATGATATGCTCTAGGGCATACTACTAACATGAAGCAAGGGAATAATTCTATGGCAGAGTATGAAAGGGAGTTCTCCCACTTAAGCCACTATGCTGGGAGTCTCCTGTCTACCAACAAAGAAAGGCGCAAGAGATTTGAGACTGGTTTGAAGCCCATTCAGAGGATGCAAGTAGTGGGATTCAGACACTGTAACTTCTTTGAGCTCATCTCTTAGGCACTTGAGTTGGAAAGAATTGAATTAGAAGCGATACCAGTGAAAGAGAAATATGAGAAAACTGAAAAATCAGAGAAAGATAAAGGGAAAAAATCAGTAGAGCAAAGTCCTAGTGGCACATCTGGAAAGAAGAAAAAATTTGGGGGACCAAGTAGAGGTAGAGGTGGAAGGTTCAGAAGGGGCAGATTCTCCGGACAGAGACCCCCTAGATCTGGTCAGCAGTCGACCAGGGGTTCATATCCTCCCCGCCCTTGTGAGACATGTGGCAAGACTCATGGGGGAGAATGTTATTGGGCAATAAGAGCTTGCTTTAACTATTGGCCATCTTGCTAAGGGCTGCACCAGTGACCGTAGATTTGGGCCAGCTCCTACTACTGCTGAGGGATCTATTCAGAGTTTTGCTACCAGTGGTTCACAACTAGTTAGCAGAGGAAGAGGCAGAGGAAGAGGCAATGCTTTTGGCAGTTAAGGTACCGTTAACTAATTAGCACAAGTGATTGCTCTGGCTAGAGTTTACACTATGAGACAGCGGGAAGAGGCTGAGACTTTCGATGTTGTAACTGGTACATTCTATATCTCTAATCAAGATGTATTTATACTATTTGATTCGGGTTCAACCCACTCATATATTAGTGCTAGCATAGTTAGTTCCCTTGCGGTTCCATGTGCCAAAATGGATTTTGAAGTGCCACTAACTAGTCCATTAGGACAAGAGGTCTAAGTCAACAGAATCTATAGAGACTGTCCTTTAGTGATCCAAGAACATGTTTTTCTATTAGATTTGATTGAAATGACCTTTAGAGATTATGATATCATCTTGGGCATGGATTGGTTAGCCAGTCACCATGCCATGATTGACTGTAGATTGAAGATAGTCACTTTTAGTCTCCCTCTGTACGATGATGTGGTAATACATAGGGAAAGACAGTTACTGCCATCAAACATCATTTTGGCTGCACTAGCCAGAAGGATTATTAGAAAAGGGTGTGAAACATACTTGGCACATGTGATAGACACCCAAATGGGGAGTCCAGTACTGAGGGACATCCCTACTATATGTAACTTTCCGGATGTGTTCCCTAATGAGTTGCCAGGACTACCTTTGGAAAGAGAGGTGCAGTTTAAAATTGATGTTATGCCTAGTGTGGACCCTATCTTTATAACACCATATAGAATGGCACCAACATAATTGAAAGAATTAAAAGTACAGTTGCAAGAGCTGCTTGATAGGGGCTTTATCCGCCCTAGTGTGTCACCTTGGGGGGCACCAGTGTTCTTTGTTAAGAAGAAAGATGGCACTCTCCGCTTATGTATTGACTATCGACAGTTGAATAAGGTGATAATAAAGAATAGATACCCATTGCCCCATATTGATGATTTGTTTGATCAGTTGAGGGGTGCAGTTGTGTTCTCCAAAATTGACCTGAAATCAGGTTATTATCAACTGAAAGTACAAGAGCAGAGTATTCCTAAAACTACCTTTAGAACCTGCTATGGCCATTATGAGTTCTTGGTTATGCCATTCAGGTTAACTAATGCTCCAGTTGCTTTTATGGATCTGATGAACACTATCTTTAGACCATACCTCGACCAATTTGTTGTGGTACTCATAGATGATATATTGGTCTACTCGAGGAGTGTAGAGGAGCATGATAGACATCTGCGAATTGTATTGTAGACTTTAAGGGAGAAATAGCTATACGCCAAATTGTCAAAGTGTGAATTTTGGCTGAAGAAAATATCCTTCTTGGGGCACATAGTATCGGCATAGGGCATCAAGGTAGATCCAAGCAAGATAGAAGCTGTCCTTAATTGGAGACCACCCAGAAATATCACAGAGATTCATAATTTTCTAGGTTTAGCTGGATACTACCACCGATTTGTGAAAGGGTTTTCCATGTTGGCATCTCCATTAACCAAATTACTTCGAAAAAATGTGAAATTTCAATGGACGGATAAATGCCAACAGAGTTTTGATGAGTTGAAGAGGTGTTTGACTGAAGCTCTAGTCCTTACTTTACCTACCCCGGGTAAAGAATACACAGTTTATAGCGATGCTTCTCATAATGTATTAGGCTATGTACTGATGCAAGAGCGGAACGTCATTGCCTATGCATCACACTAGTTGAAACAGCATGAGAGGAACTATCCGACACATGACTTGGAGCTTGTAGCTTTTGTGTTCGCTCTTATGATCTGGAGACACTATTTGTATGGAGAGAAGTGCTACATCTACATAGATCATAAGAGTTTGAAGTATCTAGGCACTCAGAAAGAGTTGAATTTGAGACAGAAGAGATTGTTAGAGTTGATAAAAGACTATAATTGTCTAATAGACTATCAGTTAGGAAAAGCGAATATAGTGGCTGATGCCTTAAGTCGCAAGACTATGGCAAGTCTATGGGTTACTCCTTTGTCTATAGTACATGAGTTGAGAGTATTGCATGCCAGCTTAGAGATTAATGATGAGGGGCAGACAGCAGTTGCATGGCATGTATAGCCAATGTTGATTGATCAGATCAGAATGGCTGCTCATAATGATCAGAAGTATCAGAAGCTATTGGAAGAAGTCCGACAGGGCAAGAAACCTGAATTTTCAGTGAGAGATGATGGCCTACTGCTTCACCAGGGCAGAATGTGCATTCCTAATGATGTTAGTTTGAGGCAGATCATTTTGAAGGAAGCACATAAGTTTCCTTTTGCTATGCACCCTAGTGGCACAAAAATGTATAAAGGGCTAAAAGAGCACTACATGTGGATGGGTATGAAAAGCAATGTAACAGAATTTGTTTCCAAATGCCTAACTTGTCAGCAAGTGAAGGCAGAGCATCAAGTACCAGCTGGTTTGTTACATCCACTACCAGTACTAGAATGGAAATGGGAGAGAATAACTATGGATTTTGTGATGGGACTTTCGAGGACACAGAAGAACCATGATGTAGTATGGGTCATTATTGATAGACTGACCAAGTCTGCTCATTTTTTACCAGTACGGATGGACTATAATTTAGAAAGATTGGCCAAGTTATACATAGATGAGATTGTGAGACTCCATGGAGTGCTAGTAACCATTGTATCAAACAAAGATCCTAGGTTCACTTCTAGATTCTGGGGTAGTCTTCAAAGAGCCCTAGGAACTAGATTGAACTTTAGCATGGCATTCCACCCACAGACAGATGGCCAGTCTGAGAGGGTAATTCAGATCTTGGAAGACATGCTATGGGCTCATGTGATTGAGTTTGAGTGCAGTTGGGACACACACTTACCTTTGATTTGGTTTGCTTATAACAATAGCTACCAATCAAGCATTGGAATGACTCCATATGAAGCTTTGTGTGGAAGAAAATGTAGAACCCCGTTGTGTTAGGATGAAGTGGGTGAAAGAAAGATGATTGGGCCAGAAATTGTTCAACAAACTGAAGAGAAAATCAGATTGGTTAGAGATTGACTCAAAGTTGCATCAGACCGTCAGAAGTCCTATATTGATCTAAAGAGAAGGGATATTGAATATGCAGTGGGTGACAAAGTATTCCTCAAGGTTTCCCCTTGGAAGAAAATTATGAGATTCGGCAAAAAGGAGAAACTGAGTCCTCGTTTCACCGGGCCATATGAGGGTCTGGAGAGAGTGGGTCTTTTGGCATATCATTTGGCACTACCTCCAGAGTTAGAGAAGATACATAATGTCTTCCATGTGTCTATGTTGAGGAGGTACAGATCTGACCCATCTCATATATTAGCCGTAGAAGAGATTGAAGTGAATCCAGACCTCACATATGAGGAAGAACCTATAGAGATTCTGACTTATAAGGTGAAGCAGCTACGGAACAAGCAGATACCGTTAGTGAAAGTGTTGTGGAACCATCATTCAGGCCAGGAGGCTACTTGGGAACGAGAGGAGGGCATGAGGAGACAGCATCCACAGTTGTTCAGAGATTGATACCAGGTAAAATTTCGAGATGAAATTTATTTTAAGTGGGAGAGAATTGTAACACCCCTATTTGTATAGCCTGATCATCCATCATGCATATCACTATTTAACAATTAAATAAAACATACATACTTAAATTAAATTGAATATCTCATATTCAACTTAAAAATCCAAATTTGAATATGATTCAAACAAATTTAAAAATTCAGATTTGAATCTCATTCAAACAAATTTAAAAATTCAGATTTAAATCACATTCAAACAACTTTTAAAAATTCAGATTTGAATCACATTCAAACAACTTTAAAAATTTTAGATTTGAATCACATTCAAACAATTTTTAAAAATCAAATTTGAATCACATTCAAACAATTTTAAAAATTCAGATTTGAATCACATTCAAACAACTTTTAAAATTTAGATTTGAATCACATTCAAACAATTTTAAAAAATTCAAATTTGAATCACATTCAAATAACTTTTAAAATTCAGATTTGAATCAAAATTTAATTGTGTGATTAAAACTCTAATTAAACAATTTAATTAGACATAAAATGGACATATTTATGAGCATTAGATCATACAACAATTGCACAAGCATTTCCCAAAAGCATGCGCACCATTAGGAATGAACAAACCTTGCGCACACATGGACTCCAATCCAAGCCACTACCTTTTCTCATTGCAACTAGCAATGATCAATCATCTCATGATCAAATCACACAATAAAATTATGTAATCAACAATCTAAAAGGCAAATATAGTGGCTCTGATACCAATTGAAGGAGCAGAATCATGAAAAACACAAGTTTATATCATTAAATTCAAAAAAATTTTCACCTAAGGTCACATGCATCATGCAAGATTCATTTTTATCTATTTGATTTCAATGATAAACAGCATATTAAAACTCTTTTAATATGTTTTGGATCTAGATTTTCCATTTAAGATTTTAGAATTAATCAGATTAATTCATTAGAACCCTTGATTAGATCAAGAACAATTGCACTAACCTTTTGACGCATAGTAGTGTGTTTGGCACCTTTGGGATGTGTCTTAGGATACTAGATGTTGTCCCTCTAGCTTGTACACACCAAGATCACCTATGGCAGCCCTTGAGTAGCTTTTAAAGCTTTTTCTATGAATTAGAAAATCAAGTTTTGTCTTTTGAGAGATTATAGATGTAAACAGGACACTCGAAACAATTTCTAGTATTTTTTAATTCAAGACATTGTTTGCCAATCTCTTTGAATTGATGAGAGATGAAGAAAAAGATAAGATGTAACACCCCTATTTGTATAGCCTGGTATATTTCACTATTCTGGTGATCGGTGTCGGTTTGGATAATTAAGGAGATTAGAACCACATCTAAGATAACTAGATAAACCATAAACACAAATAATTAGTAATTGTCAATTAGTTAAGTATAAATAAGAAACACAGAACATAAGAAGTTAAACGAGCTGAGAGTCACAGCAATGGGTGACCTTTTCGGGAAGGATTACGAAGTCGATTTAAACTCGAATTTCGAACTGTAAAATGTGACGCTGGGGTCCTTAGGACTATTGCGAACACAGTGGAAAAGAGAAAATCATGAAAAAGAATTGTTAAGCCAGTCAAATAATTAGGTCAGGGAGCCGGAAGAAATATTAAATTATTTGCAAACTGGGTTGAACCGGTGAGGGACAATTTGGTCAATTGACCCCGAGAGCTGACTCCTGACCTAACTGTCAAATAAAATTGGAGAAAAGAAAATTTCAGAGTCGGGAATTAAATTAAAGAACTAATAGAAAAATTAAAAAAAAAAGAAGAAAATGAAAAAGTGAAGGGAGATGACATAATGCATGACATCATGCATAATGCCATAAATGTTATAATTAATAAATTTAATTAAATTGATTTATGGTCTTTCTAAGAGATAAAAATACAAGAAAAGAAAGAAAAAAAAAAAAAAACCAAAAAGTCTTCTTCCTTCACCTAAGTTACCGCCCCACCTCTCCCTAACCCACCATAGAAGAAACTCCATTGAAGCTTGAGTTCAAGCTTCAAAACTCCTACTAAACTTTACCTTGACCCCAAATTAATCCATTAGAACTTGATAACCTCACTTGAGAAGAGGATTGAGCAAGAAAGAAAGAAGGAAAGAGGGGTGGAATTGAAGATTGAAATTCAAAGTTTAAGGTTAGTGAATTTAAACTGAAAATTTATGTTTAATATTTGTGTTCTTAGTGTAGGTAACTTAGATCTTAACTTAAAATGAAATTAAAATATTTATGAAGGACCAAACTGAAAATTTAGCCAACTAGGGTTTTGATATATGTATGCATGAATTTGGTGGATTTGAAAGTGTATGTGAGCTTAATTGTGTTGAATAATTATGATTAAATGCATTGAATTGGTTAAATGCAATTAATTGGTGAACTAAGGTTTTGGACACTTAGGGTTTGGGAGACAAAATGTAGATAAATGGTGAAATGATGTAGTTCATCTAGTTTGAGGCGAGAAATGGTCATTTTTGACCAAATGAAGTGTGTTGGAAGTGTTGGAGTTGAGGTTAAATTCGAATTCCATGTGGTCATGCTGGCAGCATGACCAAGGTCCCTTTGAGGGACCAAAACTAAAAATTTACAAGTCCAATTGGTATGAGACCAATTGAGAATGAAAATAGACACTAAATGACACAATTTTCATTTAGGAAGCATGCCCAAAAGTGACCAAAACCTAGTGAATAAATTGACCAAATCTGGAAATTCTCAGTTTGCCCTGTACAAACTGACCAAATGAACAGTATTTGTTCATTTGGCTATAACTTGAGCTAGGCAGGTCTAAATAACCTGAAATTTTACCAGTGGATAGTTGAGGTATAGACCTAAAACTTTCTTGGAGAACAGAAACTAAAATTATGCCATTAACCAAGTCATTTGGCCACCCAAAATTGGTGACCTAAAACTGCCAAAACCAAAATTTGCCCAGAAATCTGGGTTAATTCCAATCCGGCAGCCATGGTTCAAATGGCTATAACTTGAGCTAAAAAACTCCAAATGGAGTGCTTCAAAAAGGAGAATAAACTTAAAATAATAAGGAACATTTTACATGAAGAAAGTTTTGCCAAATTCTAATAGTAAAGTGACCAATGGAACAGTACAACTTAGGACTCCAAAACTGAAAATTTGCAAATTTACCTAAAAGACTTAGAATTTGAGAAAACAACCAAAACTAATAAATTTAGTGACCAAAATGTGGTATGTGGGTGAAGTTGGAATTCCCATACCTATTAAGCCTTAGAAAGTCAACAAATTGACTTGAATAGTATAGTGAATAGTAACCCGGAAACACAAATTTTGAAGAATGCCAAGTTTAGCATATTAAATCTTGGTATAAGTGAATTTGAATTTATTCTTGGATTTATGATGAGTTATGATACTGAAACACTGTGAAACTGTGTGTTTCTGTTGAAAAGAATACCGGAAAAGACCCGAGGGATCGAGTCAAGGCCAAGAGGCGACTCGTATAAGGTTTATGCACAACTAACTCTTTTATTATTTTTCAATTCCAAACTGATTTGAAATAAATTTATGGTATGATTTATGATTTTTGTTGTAATGAGAATTTTAACTTTTTGAATGAAATTGTATAATTTGAATATAAATTTTCTTATGCATTTAAGGATTTATTGCATTGTTTGAGGATTGTAAATTTTAAGTTTGATGTGTTGCCAACCTTGAGCATGAATTTATGATGATTAAATATGTTGATGATTTGTAAACACTTTGTAAATAGAAATTGTTTTGAATATGATTTGAAATCACAGTTGACATGGCAAAATTTGTTGTGAATTCTCATTAGCTTGTCTAGTGAGATATCTCCTCCACTAGATGGGGCGAGTTACTTCCTTTCTGGCTTGCTAGTTGGGAAAGAATTTGAATGAGTACTCATATATACTAGCTAGTCTTTGTTTCTTCCTTTTAGCCTCGGTTATTGGGAGAATGTGAAATGTCGTGGTGTACAACACGGCATCTATTTGAATTTTGGGTCATGGGATCAACTATGTGAATTGTTGGTAAATTATGCATAATTTGATAAATTGTGATTGAAATAAATAATTTGTTAGTGATTCAAAATATTTTTATATTATTTCGGAATTTAAAGGAAATGTAAATAAATAGTTACTATTTGATCAAAATGTTATTCAAATGAATAATTTGCATGAATGAAAATAATGATTTTTGAATGTCATTGATTTGGAAGAATTTAGAAATTTTAAATTTTTATTCATTATGAATTGTTAAGAATAATCTGTATTAGGTTTTAAATTTTTAGTTTGTACACCACTGAGTTCACCACTCAGCGATAGCTTTGTATGCTGTTGCAGGTGAAAGGAATAATAAAGCAGCTGAGCAAGATTTCTGAAGAGACATAGTGAGACTATCTTCAGGTATATCATACGTATACCCTTGTACATTAGCTTTTGATGTAATTCTGTAAATATATGTATGAAATTTACTTTGAGCAATTGTACCAACTCTTTTGTAACATATTTTTGGATTGTAATAAAATACAAATTATTATAAGGTTATCTTGAGATTTTATGTATTTATAAAGTTTGCACTACTAAATTTTTAATACTCCCATGAATGTAAATATTCATTTTGTTATCTTAATGAGATATTTCAATATTTGATTTAATTTAAATTGTGTATTGAATTGCTTATGTTGGTTGTGAAATGAGGATTGTTTGAATTTTGAGAGTTGAGAAATTGGTTAAGATTGATTATGAAATTTGAAGAAGTTATTGAGAAAAATATTGGGAGTATCTTTATTTTCAGGTTTTGAAGAATTGTTTTCTTAAAATACAGATGGCACTCTGCCGAAATTTTTGTAAAAATTTCAGAGATTTTAAATATCTAAAAATTTGATTTATGTTTGGACTTTAAATAAAAATTTTTAATGTCTGAAAAAAATTTACCCCCCAATTTAAAAATGAACGAAAATTGTTTCAAAATCCCTTGTAGTATATTTAATGGGTTACCGATAGGCGAAGTACAATAATTCATTAGGTGTACTACGGGAGCATGTTACATCTTACGAGGAGTAGGGTGTGACAGAAGAAGAGTGTTTTTTAGGTGGCGGCACAAAGAGTGAGTGGCTGCTTGTATTTTTGTTCCTTCATCCTTGCACTTATATAGCTAGGTCACCACTTAAAATCCTTACCACATGTCATCCTCTTATTGGTTCTAGGTTTAATTGACCCAATCACATTGTGCCAAGTGTCAAACCTATATTTAATCTTGACTTTGATCATCTTGCATGATTAAAAGACATTTGGCAAGCTTATGTGTAGTGCCATGTGTCACCATCTCATGGTGCCACATGTCACCCTATGAAATGACCAAAATACCCTGTGTCTTTGTAACACCCTAGGCAAATCCCACATCGGCAAAGCATGGGAGAGATGCTGGGTTTATAAGTTAGCGGTTCGTAACCCCTAGTGACGCATTTTAAAACCGTGAGGGCTTCGGCTCAGAGCGGACAATATCACTAGTGGGCCGGGCCGTTACAGTCTTAATTTTGAGTTCTCAACCCAAAATAATTATTTCTCTTCTTCTAATCAATTTATATCAAATATAAATTAATTAATTAATCTTTATTAATTAATTTCTCATTAATTAAATTCATATTTAAACACTTTAAATATAAATTTAACTTATACTATACATCCAATAACCTATATTTGGTTTCAAGCCATACTAGGGACTTTGCAATCTAATTGCAAACCAAACCTATTTAATTAATAATTAAACTCTTATTTAATTAATCAATTAAAATCTTTAATTAATTAATTAAATTATATTTAATTTGGTTATTACTTGTGTAAATGTATGACTTACTAGGCTCATCACTAATTGGCAATGAGACATGATATCAACTCTTAATATCATCAGAACTCTTTCTTACCATAATTGATTTCTCTAAATCATTTTATGCACCTCATAGACCATAGTTAATGCCTAGCATAGTATGCCATGGCTACCCAATTAGTAATAAGGTTTACCTTAAATGAACTTATAATCATATGTTACCATGCATTAGAATCTCTCTGTTTCATGACTTATGTCAAACCCCATTTGCTATGAATATTATATTCTCTTTTAATTCCAGTTCTTGAGTAAAAAGATTTTCTCATCAGAAACTCTTTTCTGAATAAATCTATCTGTCCTGGCCAGGAACTTGAAACATCAAGAACAATTAAATGAACATAGAATTTTATCCCTATTTACTTAGAGGAACATATTCCATCTTGATCAATACCTACCTCCATATATAACTAGTAGGAGCCAACACATACCCATATACCCATACACAGTACAAGTATGAAAGCAGTATCAAACTCAAACCACCTATATACAAGATAACTGTGCTATCTCAGGTCTAAAGATTATATGCACTGATATGATTTATGACAATGCATTGACAAGAGTAAACTCCATGTGCTTGTCATAAGTGTCACTAGTTCGACCTACTTATCATGTATAAATGCCTATCATGTTTGTAATATGGCATGAGACTCACCATTCCATCTTATTTACATCTCATATAAATAACTTGGGAATAAACATGAATACAATCTTTCTGGATAAGTCATGTCCTTATTGTGAAGTATCCTCGATTGTGAACCTATTTATGATACTTTGTACTAAAAATACTATCACTCATATTCTTAACAACTTAAGAATAGAATTTCTAAAAAAATATCAATGGACCTTTTCTATTACACATAAATATATTATGTAAATGGAAAAGAAAAAATGCCTTTTATTAATAAAAACATGTACAAGATACAAACTAAATGATATGCTCTAGGGCATACTACTAACATTATGATACTGAAACACTATAAAATTGTGTGTTTGAGTTGAAAAGAATAACGGAAAAGAACCCGAGGCATCGAGTCAAGGCCAAGAGGTGACTCGCATAAGGTTTGTGCACAATATAAATACTCTTTAAAATTCCTTTGCAAAGTGCATGAAATGAATTGTGATTTACTTGTATTGCAAAATGGTGATTGAAATATATATTATGCTTGTGACTTAAATTGTTGAAAGTTTACTTGTATGTGTTTGAAATGGCAATAAATGTTTAGTAAATTGTTAAGACAGTTTTAAAACCACAGTGTCATGACCATATATTTGAATGCCTCACTAGCGTGACTAGTGGGAGGAATTAGTTTTGAATTTTGATTCCCTCTCTGGCTGAAGTGTGGAGGTATGTGTCAGTAGAGGAAGAAATTTGAATGGGTACCCATAGTTTGAGCTATCTAGCCTTGTGAATTCTCATAAGCCTTCGACTATTGAGATGAGTATTGTTCTAAATGGCATAATATAACTGTGTATTTTTATGAAATTTGTTTTGAGATTTCCTAAATGAAATTGTTTGGACTAAAAGTTTATAAATCATGTTTTGTATCTGTCTTTCATTTTCAGTACTGTATTTGAATAAATGTGATTTAAATTATACATAAAATGTTATTTTAGTATGTTGTGTACCACTGAGTCATAGTATTCAGCAATGGCTGTTATTGCTGTTGTAGATATAGAGAGTAGAGGAGCAACAAAGTGAGCTGCTGAGGATCTTGGAGCTACATCCCTGAGGTTTTGTTAGGTATAATTTTATACCCTATTTGTAGTGTTTATATTTGTGTATGTAATCGTATGTACATGTATAGACGGGTCATGAGCAGTTGTATAGAATTTGTAATAATATTATTTTGGATTTTCTAATGTAAATATTGGTTGATGAATGCAAATTATTTTTACTTTAATGAAAAAATGAATGGAATTATTGAGTATTATTTTTTATGATAATTAAATTCAGAATTGTTTTGAATTTTAGAGTTTGGGAAAAATTGTGTTGATTTGTGTTGTAGTATTGATGGATTTTAATGAAAAGAATTATAGGAAGTGTTTTTACAGGTTTTTTAAGAACTGTTTTCTTAAAATAAATACGGCACTCTGCAAAAAATTTTTCAAAATTTGCGGATAAATAAAAATGCACAAAGATTTTAACTAGCTTTTAAACTTTTATTAAAGGTAAGAAAATGCTCACCACTTCCAGAAAGGAAGAAAATGGTTTTAAAATCCTTTGTAAGGTACTTAATGAGTTATCAGTAGTTCATTAGGTACTCTACGAGATCATGTTATGCCTTACAAAGGGGTAAGGTGTGACAAGTAGGCCGAGCCATTATACGAGCAAGGTGTGCTACATTCGGTACTGAAGCACCCTATCTTATCTTGTCTTATACTGCATTAATTTAAATTCCATTTATTTATATTATTCCACATGTGCGAAATTTTTTTCTTATCACATTTTATTTTTTTTTATGGAGACCCAGTCAGAGTCTCCTCTGTTTTATTCGTACATGGCGGGTTCCATTATTTACCTGTTAAAAATAATTTATATCCATTTCATTTTTCATAAACCATGTCATATTATCATAATACTCATAATCATTTCAAGTAAATAAAATACTTCATTTTATTCATATAAAATCAAGTATAATATTTACAATTTTATTTACAATCACAAAATGAATTACATTATTTACTTATGTACAATGGACAAAATACAAAATCTAAACATGCATATGGGCCCTACCCAAAATAACCGTCTGAGGTGGCAACCACTCTATAGCAAATTTGATCAGAATCCTATCTAGCTCTACTGCTACTGATACTGCTGCTGCTCTCTAGTACCTACGCGATGGAGAAACTAACGCGCTAAACATAATGCTTAGTGGTGTATAAAATAAAGGAAAAATAACTAAACAAATAAAATAATTACTCTGTGTAATTTCATAAATTTCTAAGTCATTTACATATTTTATGAAATCTTGGGAACAAGTAAGTTATTAAAATTTTCTTTTTTCATTTATGTTATTTTTAATCTTATTGTTCATATCTATAATCTATTCATGTGCTTATTTAAATTTAAGGCTTATTACTCTTATCTGTGCCCAACTAACCAATAACAAACTATAAAGACTGGATACACAAGAGTATACTAGTTAGACATCCGTATGTCTAACATGTATACATCTGTCATGTCATACACAAGGCCAGCGGGCAGGCACAAAGCTAGAAATAAAAACAGACACAATGTCCAACTAGCAGGCATAAAGCCAGTAGAATAACCATCTTAGACATATATTATCTATCAATGATTATTCCTATGGGTAATAATGCAATCTGTAGTTCCTAATTGGTATATCAATTGATCCATACTATATAAATAAGTCTAGGTATACTTTGGGCAAAAATAATATTTTTAAGTATTTATAGTTTCATTATTTTGTATTATGTACTAATTGTATTTCATAGCATTTTCATGTCACTTGTAATGGGAAACATAAGTTCCACATATATATTCATATCATTTTTATGTTTAACAAGTCATTTTATGAACCTTTCTCAAGGTCCAGATTTGGTGTCTTTACTTCACCTAGCAAATTGTTCAACATGTGGCCACTGTTTGGCCACACTTCCTTCATGAAAGTTGTTCCTCTGTGTGTTGTCTTTATTTTCCTTTTTTATTCATGTCATTTGAACTTTTAGAACTCAAGTTATGGCCAAATAACCACAACTGGTTCACTATCTCTTTCTGGGTCCAGAATTAGGCAAATTTTGGAGTTAAATTCTACCTAATTAATTGGACATGTTACAGCCACTTTTAGGCCTAATGTTCTTCATATAAATTGTTACCCTATATCTTATGATCACTCAAAATTTTGAATTACAATTTTTCATGTTTTCTAGAATTAATTATAGCAAATTAACTGGCCTGGACTCATGTACCCCGTGCCATCAGGATCCTAGGTTTAGGTCAGTGGGGTTGACTCTTAATTTAGATCCTTACACTCAAAATTTAAAGCAAGTTCCTAAACAAAAGTTGGAGCCCTGTCTCCTAGTTTTCCAAAATAGTTTGGCTCATCCCATTTGGGTTTTCCTAGTGGGAGATATGATATAAATTTTGTTCTGGGGTCAAGTGACTATTTGGTTAAATTTTAGGTTTTCGTATGCTGAATTGTCCCAGTTGATTGGCCTAGTTCCTTTAGGTCTGGGTTTTGGTCAAAATACCAATATTGTAGATCTATGTCTTATAAAAATTTTTATATTGGTTTCACTACATTTGGATTTTTTTAGACCAAGTTATGGCCTTTTTTGCAAAACTAGTCGGGTATGCCTAAGTCCAGAATTTCTGGGCAGTTTGGTTCTGGACAGTTTTGTTGACCTAAATTCTGCTAACAATTTGATTTAGTTAGAGATCTGGGTTCTGTGATCTTCATGCAAAATGTGATCCTATGTCTAACTTTTCCAATGGTATAAAACTCAGGTCATTCTGACCTTTCTATAGGAAGTTATGGCATGGCCACTTTTCTGGATCTAGGTTACGATCATCTGAATTCAAGCAATAATTAGGTTAATTTGGAGACAGTTTTTGGGCATGATTTCTTCATGAAAAATGGGGCAATTTGACTCTAGTTTCATCTCCAATTGGCCTCATACCAATTGGAGCTACACAATTCAAGTTATGGCTCAAAAATAACACTGAAGTCAATAGTCCCACAACCTACATAAAAATGTACACTCCCAATTTCATTTCCTCCAATCTCCCAAACTTTATTTTACATACATGGAACTTCTAAACATCAATAATTCATCTCAACAAGGTCAAATTCCAGCCATAGCACAAAATCCCTAATTTATGGTCAAAACCTTAATTTCAAATATCCAATTTGTGCAAACTCATTTCATTCAACTTCTAATGTATAAAATCTTATCAAGCATCATCACTACATCAATTTATATGAATTAAAAACATCAAAGACTACTCTTCATCATGGCTGCCGAATTTAGGGGTGTTCAATTCCTTATCAATTTCTTTCAATTTCATGAATTTCCAACCTATTTTGGCATGCTTACTACACCTAGAAGTGAAAGGAAAGCTTATAGTGCACTAACCTTTTGTGGATACTTCTTGGACTTGTGAAAACTGTAATTTTTCTTCACTTCTTGGCAGCTACAATATTTCTTATGGTGTAGGGACAATTTTTAATGAAGGAAACTTAGGGTTTTATGGTGAGAAAGGGGAGAAAATTAAGCTTAAAAGGAAGAAAAAATGGTGGAAGTGGATAGCCATGGTGGTTCGGCCAAGGGTGGAAGACAAAGGGAAGAAGAAGACTTAATTAATGAAATTTTGTCTCTTATTATCATATTTATCCTATGGTTAATTTTCATAAATTTTTAATTATGTTATTTTGTAGTCATGCCTACATCATGCTTATATGATCATGATGAAATGCTTATGTCAAAATTTTATTTCTTTTCTTTTCTTTTTTCATTTCCATTGCATATTTCATGATTTTAATTCATTTTATGTGTTTTAATCTCTCTCATTTTAATTAACATTTAGGTCAAAATTCAACACTGAAGGCAAAATGACCAAAATGCCCTTCATTAAACTTATCGGGTTAAACTTTCCTTTACCGATTAGCTAATTTTCTTGAATTTTCTTTGACATTTTCAATGTTATTTAACCTTCATAAATCCTCTAATTTAGTCCCAAATATTTATGTCACAGGGTTCCTCACGGGTCTGGGGTCAGCAACTGTCTTCACAGTCGCTTCCCGTTAAAGTCACCCATAGCCGTGACTCCGGCTCCTTTAACTTATTAACATTTAATTTATTTTATTTTTTCTTAATTTTTCTTGGTCTTTATTCAGTCAATTTATGTCTCCTCTCCCTAGTTTAAGTGTATTTCTAGACATCCTAGCTGTCTGAACAGACATTAGTTCATCAAAACAGTAACATGTACAGACTACCTAAAGTGAGGGCATTACAGATTCCATCAAAGTACTCTTCATAAGAAATATTTCTACATGTTTTAAGTTTCGAATGTTCAAGAATCACCTAATTTAGAGGCCTATGTTGTGAGTTATAATTAATTTACCAGCTATTTTTCACGGATGTTATGTCTTGAGAATTCCAAGTTTCCAGATTTTCAGTTCATGTTTACACTCAACTTTCACATATGTTACACCCAGAATTTGCACAGGGTCTCTAAAACAAAATTTTAGGTCTATGTCTTAGGTTTTCAAAGCATCTTAGAGCACCTCAATTAGAGATGTACAGAGAGAGATATGCCTTTGTTTACTACATAGAGGTCATAGGGCTGATTGCTAGAATTCCAGGAATTCCAGTTTTGCAATTCCAAATTTCTCTAGAATTTCAATTACTTTGCCCTAAGAATTAGGTCTGGATCAAAAAATAGAAATTATAGGTCTGTGTCTTAAAAATTTTTTTGTATAAATTACATATTAATTGGAGCTCTATAACTCAACTTATAACAAAATTAGTACAGACTGCTCACTGGACACACTATCCTTGTAGTCACCATTCAATGATGCATAAAGTAACCATTTTTGCTACTAAGCTTAGACAAGCACTTACCTCAACCTAGTTTTAGCAATATAATCCCAATTGCAACCACTTTTCACCAAATATGCCAAGCTAAATTAGTTCTTGATCTTGGGAAGCCACACCAATTATTCTGTCTCACCAATCAGCTCACAATTCCTTGATTTCTTCCTTCTTTTTCACTTTGATTTCATGCTTTGATCATCAAATCCTTCAATTCCAACATAAAACATCATCTTCAATCTATGAATTAGGGTTTGTATTTTAGTTTAGAAGATAGATAATGCAGAGGAAAGGGGAGATGGGTTGGCAGTTTTGTTTCTTTTTGGGAAAAAAGAAGATAAGTTTTTTTTTTTTATATGCATCTTGATATTTATCCTGTTAACCATGTGTTTCCATGCCATTGGTCCTCTTTAATTAGTGATTAATTAACTTAATTAATCACACTTAATGATTCTAATTAAACTCAATTATGTGCTAAGCTGGGAAATTTTAATTTTTGCCCCCCTTCAAATTTACAACAAAATCCATAGGTGCCTTTTGCAAACTTTTACTTTAACCCCTCATTTAATCTAATTTACTTATCATATTCAATACTTGAATTTCTTATCAAAATATACTAAATACGGTCTGTAAATTCGGGCCATTACACATAACATGCCCAATTAACCCTTAAACCCCATTTTTGAAGCAAATGTTTGATTAGGTCATTTGTATTAGGGAAGGGAAGAGACTAGTAAGGATTTCACTTGTACCAATTAAGATGGAAGACACTATGGCCATGTTTAAGAAAATGTTTGATGAAACCCTAAATTCCAAGATGTCTGAGCAGGAAGAGAAAATAAGGTTATTAAGGTTCATACTGTGTCTCGTACCCCAAGGAGATTTTCCTAATTCAACCAACCTATGTCCAAAGTTTTTTAGCGTCTCAAAGCTCGAGGCCTCTTGCAACCCTTAGGACCCAGACCACTACTAAATCTACTCCCACTTAGCTATGATATCAACCAATATTGTAAGTTCCACCAAACCTATGATTATGACATCGATCGATGCTTCTAGCTCAAGCATAAGATCTAAGAACTAACTGATGCCAAAAAGATAGCCAACCTAAAAGACTGACCAAACACCCATACCAACCCTATGCCTAACCATAACATTCCACCTCCACGAGGTCTTTACATGATCTCCACCAACCAAGATAACCCTAGCCAAATTTTAGACCTTATGTAACCCATATGAAAGCCTACCAAGCCTCAATCTATGATGGTTGTTGACATCTGGGATAGTTTTAGGGATGATAAGAGTCCCTTAGATGTCTAGGCTAACTCTAATGATGAAGGAAAGAAAGGGGTGAGTCACATGACCAAAAGTGGTTAACATTATCCTGATCTGCCTATGGAGAAAGATAATGGAAAGGGTAAGAATAAGAGGTTATGGAAAGGGTGATAAAGGAAAAAAGGCCAAAGCCTCTTAAGTTTATGAAAGAGGGGGCAAATACCCAGACAAAGGATCAGAAGCTGTCACATGTAAAAGAGCTAAAACAAAAAATCAACACCATTGATATAAAGACTGCATGAATGCTAAACACCTGGACCTACACCCTAAAGTTTGAGTATGTCTTTTGTAATGATAAAAATGATAATGTAATGATAAACACCTGCATCACTCTTTAATTCATTCTCAGCAACATGCTCAATGGATTGTGTTTGATGCTCTGTCGACCCATACCTTCGGCAGGCACCCGTCACTCTCCAACACTCCCCCTTATGCCACTTCAAACAATGTGGACATACAGAAGATGTTAGGGCTGGTCCCCTGAATACCATCCCTAGAGAGCTGCCCACTGATGGTGTGGACTGGCCTCTCCTAGGTGTAAACTGTGGCCTGGGCCCCTGGGACTGACCCTGACCTTGAGGCTGACCTGAACTCTGTGCAGGTGGACCTTTGAACTTCTTCCCTAGTGCAGGAGATGAGCTACACTGACTCGGGCCCCTCTTCTGCTGTCTCTCTCTCCTAATCTGCTCACTTATTCTGACTTTCTCAACTTTTAATGCAGCTTCCACTAACTTGGTGAAGTCTGTGATTTCCAAGGCAGTGATCATTATCTTTATGTTGTCATTAGTCCCTCTTCAAATCTTTTACACCTTTTGGCCTCATTAGGGACTATCTCCCTTCCATAACGGCTCAGTCTAATAAATCCCTTTTCATACTCTGCCACTGTCAGTTGTCTCTACTTTAGGTTAATAAATTCTCTTCTTCTCTCTTCCAGGTATAAACTACCCATACACTTCTTTTTGAACTCTGAGAGAAAGAAGTCCCAGGTTATTAGTTCTGGCTGCACTTCACTAGACACTGTATCCCACCATTGATAGGCATCATTTTACAGTAGAGATACAGCAGCTCCTAGGTTTTGCTCTGGAGTGCGGTAGAGTTGTTTTAAAACCCTTCCTATTCTGTTTAACCAGTTTTCGGGTGCAACAGAATCATCTTCTCTCTTGCCAAAGAAATCTACTACTCCAAATTTTCTCAGTCTTTCTAGATGTGATTTCTGCTGTGGAGGTGGTGGTGTTGGTGGCATTACTCCAGCCATTTGTCTCAAATACTCAGCCATTTGCTGGAACATGGCCTGTGGAGGCTGATCAGGCTCTGCTGGAGCTAGTGGAGCAGGTTCTCCCCTACCCCCAGTCTCAGCTGCTGAAGGTGAAGCATGACTCTCCACTTCCTCCTCAACTGCCCTCTGTGATGTGGGGTCCATATCCTAATTAAAATAACAAAGATAAACAGATCTACATTAGTGTCACCTCGACTCTTACAAATGCAATGCATGGTATGGACTCGATCTAGACCCATAAATGCCTAAACCATGCTCTGATACCACTAAATGTAACACCCCTTACCCATCGACAGTATAGCCGAGTAAGATATGTCACACAATGTATCAGAACACCATATTTTATTTCAATCATTTTTATTCTTCCTTGATTTATTTCTTTGTAGTTATGAAGTACAATTTGTTAAATTTACCTTATTTGAGTCATTTATTGAAATTATAAATTTATTTGAGGTTCTGCAAATTTTATAGAAAATTCGGCAGAGTACCGGCTAAAAATGGAGAAAACAGTTCTTCGGAACCTGTGAAAAACACTTCCAATACGTTTTTAATCATTCCCAAACTCCATTATATCAACAAAGTCTCAATATTTCTCAATAATATTTCTATTTTTCATTCATTCATTTCACATGATAATCTTATACAAATCATAAATAAATACTCAATTTTTCATTTTAAAAACACAAATTACAAATATTTACATTAATACCAAAATATGGTACATGAGTCTCAATTATACGTGAGAAAATAAAAATTTGATTACAAAATACCAAAATGAGACCTAGTGTCCTACCAATACACTGAAGTCTGTGAGGTGACACGGATACTATGCAGAACTGTGGACGGCCTCACCCAGTCTGTGGTCTACTGGGCTCTCTGTCAGTTTCTCCAGAACCTACATGTGGCAAAAAGAAACGCGCTAAGCAATAATGCTTAGTGGTGCCAATAATAATATAAAAAGAACTAAAAGGAAACAAATATGTAGTGAATGTATTGATGTCTCATGCAGACAAATTTTCGATAATGATATGTAGTCTTATTTATTTGGTACTTGTTGTATTCATTATTTCATTAAATTTATCAATTTTTATTTTTGGTTACCCAAGTAACCTATATTAGATGACTAGACTGGATAAACAGGTAAACTGGCACTGGGTATCAAATATCTCGGGCCATCACACCATCGGTCACATATGTATCTCCCGGTGTGCAACAGAATTGCTGATAAGCTGTAATAAATATTAGGCACAAGGCCAAGTATCACTATAATTTCAGAATGGCTAAAAGCCATAAAATCATAGAATGGCATAATGCGATGTGCAGTACTGCTAACTGAACTGCAATACCCTCCCTGTAGCAATTCCGTACATTTTAGTGTTTCGGTGACCAGTGTCGATCCAAACAGTTAGAACATCTGGAAAAATATTTAAACTAAAGTGAGGAACCAAAATTAACTCAAATATTAATAAGAAAAATTTAGGAAAAATTTTAGAAATAAAATACAACCAAGTTAAATGAGCCGGTGCTCTAACGATGGGCGACCTAGTGGGAAGTTGCAGCCCTAGTAGCTAGGAGCCTTAAACCCGGGAGAAAATTCGTGAAATAATTTTTGAGACTCCAGAGAAGAGTCATTGAGGTTTCTATGGCATTAGAATGCCAAGAAAAGGTTTAGAAAAATTTTTCAATCGGTACAGACAATTTTAGTCTGTTAAGCCAAATGGAGGGCATTTTAGTCATTTCGTCTTCAGAGATGATTTTTAGCCGACTTGTCCAGTTAAGTAAATAATTATTATGATCTAAACTATGAATAAATATTGCTAAAAATTTAATTGAAAATGAGTAGAAAATAAAGAAACAGAAAATGAAAACAAATACCTAATTATGACATCATATGATGTCATTAAAAACACTCCAACCAATCAAAATGCAACAAGCCTTCTTAAACCATTAAAAAGAGATAAAATTGACAAAAAAATTCTGTTGTCTTCTTCATTGCTTCAGCTGGCCGAACCCATCCCTTTCCCTCTTCCTCCATTAATTCTTCAGTCAAGCTCCATTCTCCCACTCAATGCTACCATAAAACCTTTAGTCTTCTTCACAAAAACTTGATTTTACCTCTTGGGAAAGTGTTTGGAAGCTAAGAAAAGCCAAGAAAGTGAAGGAATTGCTTGGGAAAATTCTGCTCAAAAAGGGTTAGTGCCTATACTCACTTCCATATCTTTTAATCTTTGTTAGGAAGACAAGTTAAATGAGAATTTGTTGTAAAATTGAACAAAACAATTATATTGAAGTGTGTATGAAAACTTGCAACCACGGGACAAGGATGAGATTTGTTGATTTGTATGACTTGAATTGTTTAGAAGTGGTTTGTGATGAGATAACTTGAGTTAGATGTTGAACTATGTGTGTTGGATGTGTTAGATGAAATGACAAGCATGAAATGAACACTTGGGAATTAAGGTTTGTGAAAAAATTGGAGTTTTGCTTATGAAATGGTATATTAACCTTGTAATGGTCAATTAGTGACCATTTGAATGTGTGTGAGGAGGAATTGAAGTGAGTAAGGATAATGGAGTTGAGTTTAGGCATGCTGCCCTTGGTGACCTGCAGGACTAAGTGTGAGTCCAGCAGATTTGGGCAGCTATAACTGGAGTTGTATAGGTTCAATTGATACAAGGCCAATTGGATATAAAATAGACACATAATGGTACAACTTTGGTGAAGAAACCCTGCCCAGAAAACCAAATCAAGTTGACCTAAAAATTATCCTAATCCGGGTGACCAACATGCTGTCCCTGAAAAATGACCAAATGAATAGTATTTGTTTTAATGGTCATAACTCAGTGTAGAAAAGTTCAATTGATCTAAAATTTTACCAGCAGAAAACTGAGACATATCCCTACAACTTTCATGAAGAACACAAATCCAAATTCTGACCATAACCTAGCCAAATTGCCAACCAAACTTAGGTCACCAAATCTGACAGAACCAAATTGCCCAGAAATTCTGGGTGCAGGTCAATCCAGCCAGTTATGGTAAAATGACCATAACTTGAGCTACAAAACTCCAAATGGAGTGATTCAAAAAAAGAAATGTATCTAGACACAATAAGGAACAACTTTCATGAAGACAATTTTGCCAAAATCCTACTGTACAAATGACCAATGGAACAGTAAACTTAGTGCTTGAAATCTAAAAATTGTGAATAACTAACACTAAGCTTTGAAATGGTATTGGCAACCAATACCAACAACTTTAGAATGCAAAATGTGGTATCTTGGTGAATTTAGGTTCAATAAATTTATTATGTATAAAAAAGTCAACAATTTGAGTGAATAGTAAGGTGAATAGTAATACAAAGACACAAAGTGTAAGAACTAAATTAGTAGAGGAAATTAAGGCATGAAATTTGGAATCCATGAAATGTTCATGGATTACTTGGAATAGGTAATTGAGATTTATACTCCCAACACCAGTGGAATTCATAATATATTAGCAAAACAACTTGAAGTATGAAATGTTCTTTACATGAATGGATTGTTAAATATATAAATGAGATAAAAGTGCCATTTGGGATTTAAGTTCCCATCAAGAGAGAAAGGAAAAATATTTTGAATACAATAGTACATGTGAACCATTGTTTAGAATTATGATCATATAAATGATCAAATCAATGTATAAATTATCATTGAAATTTATCATGAAATAATGAAGTCATAAAACACAATATATTAATATTTAATGATATTATGTGCCCTTGTATTGCCTAGACATATGTGTCAGATTAGATAGATTGGCATGCCAATAGGATATTGTTTTAGCAGTACTGCGAAAGGCTTTATGCCTGTATTCTTGGCTTTATGCCCGTACTCATGGCTTTATGCCCGATTATGTGTTATCATGGCTTTTTAGCTATACTGACTGCACACGTGATTGATGTTCTGCGTCCCATGGTATGATGGCCTGAGGCACCGCGGTGTCCATTGCCAACGACCCGTTATCCTGTTTAGTCAACCTGTCATAGGTTACTTGGGCAGTCTAATTTATTAAAATAAGTTACGAATATTAGTAATTAAAAATGTTAGAAAGTAAATAAATGAAAAGAAGTTCTGAAATAAATTAGATTAGCTCCAAAAATTTGTTCCTTACAATGATATGAAATAAATTAAATTAGTTCTAAAAATTTTAAATATTACAAAATGATTATAAACAATTTAGAAAGCTTCAAGGAAGTGATAAAAAGACTAGTAGAAGAATTATAACTTAAATACATTACAAATGTGACTTTCATAAGAAAATAAGTATAAGTATAAATTTTAGATTTATTTGTACATTATATAAATGATTATTGTAAACTTATGAAAGAAGTGATTCTAGAGAGCAACATAAATGACGAAAGATATATTGCATGGAAATTTTCATATGAACCCAGTAAAATTCTTGAGTATAGAAAATATGCTCCAATTATTTTTACTTGTTATATTATATCATTGTTATATTATTGTACCACTAAGCAGCAATGCTTAGCGCGATGGATTTGTTTCCTCACGCAGGTACTGAAGTTAAAGCCCAGCGAATACAAAATAGAGATTTTGGAGTTTTGATCTGCAAAGTGTTCAAGGTTGTCACCTCCTCAGCAATGCATGTAGATAGGGCTCATATAGATCATATTATGTATTTTGTACATTATAATTAGTTATTATTTGAAATGTAAACTATGAGTTGTATGTTGAAATATAGATTATGGAACTGTAATTAATTTGTAGATCATGTAAATTATGAATTCATGTAATCAGTCTGTAAATCATGTAAATTAATAAAACTTGAGAATTTATATATATATATATTGTGCATGAATGGAAATGCATGGAAATGAATATGTAATTGAGATATATAAATGAGATGTGAATTATGAGATGGTTATGAGAATAATTAATGAGATTTTTATTGTAAAATATTATTGAAAATTTCAAGCAGGTAAACAGTGAAGTACGCCAACTGATAATAAAATAGGGAAAACTCTGCTGGTTTCTCTGTCTAAAAATAATTGATATTAAAATATAATGAGATCAAATTATTAAGGAAATAAAGCAAGATAAGATAGGGTGCTCCAATGCCGAATGTAGCACACTTTTCTCGGCTACACTGTAGTCGAGTGAACGTGTTACATTTATTGGTATCAGAGCGCGGTTTAGGCATTTATGGACCTAAATAGACTGCATATCATGCATTGCATTCATAAGAGTTGAGGTGACACTATTGCAGATCTGTATTTCCCGTTTATTTTAGGTTAAGGTATGGAATAAGAGAGTGAAGAGACAATGACATAGCGAATGGAGATGAGAAGGAGATTGTATTTAAGATGAAAAAGAATGAGCACAGAACTGTTTGAGGATAGGATTGAAGCTAAGGAGAAAGTGAAGTATGATAACACGGAAAGGTGTAGAAGTAAGGAGGTAGCAGTTCGTCGATTGTTTATGCCAGGTAAATTTCGAGGACGAAATTTAAATTAAAGGGGAAGAGTTGTAACACCCTCCCTGTAGTAATTCCGTACATTCTACTGTTCCAGTGACCGGCGTCAGTCCGGACAACTAGAACGTTTGAAAAAAATATTTAAACTAAAGTGAGGAACCATAATTAACTCAAATATTAATAAGAAAATTTTAGAAAAAATTTTAGAAATAAAATACAACCAAGTTAAATGAGCCGGTGCTCTAGCGATGAGTAACCCAGTAGGAAGTTGCGGTCCTCACAGCTAGGAGCCTTAAACCCGGGAGAAAATTCGTGAAATAATTTTTGAGACTCTAGAGAAGAGTCATTGAGGTTTCTATGGCATTAGAATGCCAAAAAATGGTTTAGAAAAATTTTTCAATCGGTACAGACAATTTTAATCTGTTAAACCAAACGGAGGGCACTTTGGTCATTTCGTCTTCAGATATGATTTTTGGCCTACTTGTCTAGTTAAGTAAAAAATTATTATGATCTAAAATATGAATAAATATTGCTAAAAATTTATTTGAAAATGAAAACAAATGCCTAATTATGACATCATATGATGTTATTAAAAACACTCCAACCAATCAAAATGCAACAAGCCTTCTTAAACCATTAAAAAGAGATAGAATTGAAAAAAAAATTATGTTGTCTTCTTCATCGCTTCAGCTGGCCGAACCCATCCCTTTCCCTCTTCCTCCATTAATTCTTCATTCAAGCTCCATTCTCCCACCTAATTCTACCATAAAACCTCTAGTCTTCTTCACAAAAACTTGATTTTACCTCTTGGGAAAGTGTTTGGAAGCCAAGAAAAGCCAAAAAAAATGAAGGAATTGCTTGGGAAATTTCTTCTCAAAAAGGGTTAGTGCCTATACTCACTTCCATATATTTTGATCTTTGTTAGGAAGACAAGATAAATGAGAATTTATTGTAAAATTAAACAAAACAATTATATTGAAGTGTGTATGAAAATTTGTAGCCATGGGAGAAGGATGAGATTTGTTGATTTGTACTTGAATTGTTTAGAAGTGGTTTGTGATGAGATAACTTGAGTTAGATGTTGAACTATGTGTGTTAGATGTGTTGGATGACATGAAAAGCATGAAATGGACACTTGGGAATTAGGGTTTGCAAAAAAATTAGAGTTTTTCTTTTGAAATGGTATATTAACCTTGTAATGGTCAATTAATGACCATTTGAATGTGTGTGAGGAGGAATTGAAGTGAGTAAGGATAATGAAGTTGAGTTTAGGCATGCTGCCTTTGGTGACCTGCAGGACTGGGTGTGAGTCCAGCAGGTTTGGGCAGCTATAGCTAGAGTTGTATAAGTTTAATTGGTGCAAGGCCAATTGGACATGAAACTAGATACATAATGGTACAACTTTGGTGAAGACACCATACCCATAAAACCAAAGCAAGTTAATCTAAAAATTACCCTAATCAGGGTGACCAACATGCTATCCCTGGAAAATGACCAAATGAACAGCATTTATTCAAATAGTTCTCACTCAGTGTAGAAAAGTTCAATTGATCTGAAATTTTACTAGAAGAAAGCTGAGACATAGATATACAACTTTCATAGGAACAAAAATCTAAATTCTGACCATAACATAGTCAAATTGCCAACCAAACTTAGGTCACCAAATCTGGCAGAACCAAATTGCCCAGAAATTCTAAGTACAGGTCAATCCGGCCAATTATAGTAAAATGACCATAACTTGAGCTACAAAACTCCAAATGGAGTGATTCAAAAAAAGAAATGTATCTAGACACAATAAGGAACAACTTTCATGGAAACAATTTTACCAAATTCTTACTGTACAAATGACCAATGGAATAGTAAACTTAGTGCTTGAAATCTGAAAATTATGAATAACTAACACTAAGCTTTGAAATGGTATTAGCAACCAATACCAATAACTTTAGAATGCAAAATGTGTTATCTTGGTGAATTTAGGTTCAATAAATTTATTATGTATAAAAAATTCAACAATTTGAGTGAATAGTAAGGTAAATAGTAATACAAAGACACAAAGTATAAGAACTAAATTGGTAGAGGAAATTAAGGCATGAAATTTGGAATCCATGAAATGTTCATGGATTACTTGGAATAGGTAATTTAGATTTATACTCCCAACACCAGTGGAATTCATAATATAATAGCAAAACAACTTGAAGTATAAAATGTTCTTTACATGAATGGATTGTTGAATGTATAAATGAGATAAAAGTGTCATTTGGGATTTAAGTTCACATCAAGAGAGAAAGAAAAAATGTTTTGAATACAATGGTATATGTGAACCATTGTTTAGAATTGTGATCATATAAATGATCAAATGAATGTATAAATTATAATTGAAATTTATTATGAAATAATAAATTCATAAAACACAATATATTAATATTTAATGATATTATGTGCCCTTGTATTGCCTAGACATGTGTGTCAGATTAGATAGATTGGCATGCCAATAGGATATTGTTTTAGCAGTACTGCGAAAGGCTTTATGCCTGTATTCTTGGCTTTATGCCCGCACTCATGGCTTTTATACCCGATTATGTGTTATCATGGCTTTTTAGCCATATTGACTGCATACGTGGTTGACGTTCTGCGTCCCATGATTTGATGGCCTGAGGCACCACGGTGTCCAGTGCCAACGACCCGTTATCTAGTTTAGTCAGCCTGTCGTAGGTTAATTGGGCAGTCTAATTTATTAAAATAAGTTACGAATATTAGTAATTAAAAATGTTAGAAAGTAAATAAAAGAAAAAAAGTTCCGAAATAAATTAGATTAGCTCCAAAAATTTGTTCCTTAGAATGATCTGAAATAAATTAAATTAGTTCTAAAAATTTTAAATATTACGAAATGATTATAAACAACTTAGAAAGTATCAAGGAAGTGATAAAAAGACTAGTAGAAGAATTATAAGTTAAATAACATTACAAATGTGACTTTCATAAGAAAATAAGTATAAGTATAAATTTTAGATTTATTTGTACATTATATAAATGATTATTGTAAACTTATGAAAGAAGTGATTCTAAAAAGCAACATAAATGACGAAAGATATATTGTATGGAAAATTTCATATGAACTCAGTAAAATTCTTGAGTATAGAAAATATGCTCCAATTATTTTTACTTATTATATTATATTCTTGTTATATTATTGCACCACTAAGTAGCAATGCTTAGCGCGATGGATTTGTTTCCTCGCGCAGGTACTAAAGTTAAAGCCCAGCGAATACAAAATAGAGATTTTGGAGTTCTGATCTGCAAAGTATTCAAGGTTGTCACCTCCTCAGCAATGCATGTAGATAGGGCCCATATAGATCATATTATGTATTTTGTACATTATAATTAGTTATTATTTGTGATATAAACTATGAGTTGTATGTTGAAATATAGATTATGGAACTGTAATTAATTTGTAGATCATGTAAATTATGAATTTATGTAATCAGTCTGTAAATCATGTAAATTAATGAAACTTGAGAATTTATATATATAAATTATGCATGAATGGAAATGCATGGAAATGAATATGTAATTGAGATATATGAATGAGATGTGAATTATGAGATGGTTATGAGAATAATTGATGAGATTTTTATTATAAAATATTATTGAAAATTTCAAGCAGGTAAATAGTGAAGTACGCTAACTGATAATAAAATAGGGAAAACTCTGTTGGTTTCTCCGTCTAAAAATAATTGATATTAAAATATAACGAGATCAAATTATTAAAGAAATAAAGTAAGATAAGATAGGGTGCTCCGGCACCGAATGTAGCACACTTTGCTCGGCTACACTGTAGTCGGGTGATGGGTGTTAGATGAACCCTATTGGCATGCCAACCTATCCAAACCAATCTTACTAGGTGTACTAGGGCATATGACACTTTTAAATTTTACAATTCTTAAAATTGAAGTTTCATTGTTACTATTCATTTCATTAGTCAACTAAAATGTTGACTTTTTCATAGACAATAGGTATATTGGTTCTAATTGTCACACCCTACCCCTCTGTAAGGCATAACATGATCCCGTAGTATACCTAATGAATTACCAAGCTTAGTGTTAGTTTCACAATTTTCAGATTTCAAGTACTAAGTTTACTGATCTATTGGTCATTTATAAAGTAGAAATTTGACAAAATTGTCTTCATGAAAGTTGTTCCTTATTGTGTCTATTTACATTTATTTTTTGGAATCACTCCATTTAGAGTTTTGTAGCTCAAGGTATGGCCTAAACACCATAACTGGCCGGATTGTAAATTTCCAGATCTTTCTGGGTAGAACCCATTTTATAGTTTTTATATACTGACTGTAGGTCATTTTTTGAACATATTATGGTTAAAAATTTTGGTTTGTTTTCTTCATGAAAGTTGTATAGCTATGTCTCAGCTTACTGCTGGTAAAATTTCAGGTCAATTGGACCTTTCTACACTGAGTTTTGACTAAATGAACACTATTTATTTGGTCATTTTGCCCAGGCAAAATGTATGTTACCCGAATTAGGGTAATTTTTAGGTCAACTTGGCTTGGTTTTCTGGGTAGTTCTTCACCAAAGTTGTGCCATTATATGTCTAGTTTCATGTCTAATTTTCCTTGCACAAATTGAACCTATACAACTCCATTTATGGCTGCCCAAACCTGCTAGACTCACACCCAGTCCTGCAGGTTACCAAGGGCAGCATGCCTAAGTTCAACTCCAACATCCTTACTCACTTCAGTTCCCCCTCACACACATTCAAATGGTCACTAATTGACCATTACAAGGTTAACATACCATTACATAAGCAAACTCTAATATTGTTCAAATGTCCAAGTTTTCAAGTTCATTCATGCACTATACTTGCATTTCACTTACACAAACATGTTCAATCACTCATCTAATACTAAGGGCAGCCCATGAACCACTTTACTTCAAGCAAATTTATCAACCCTAAGCTGCTCAAATTTTAGGGAATGTATACACATAATTTTTATTTTATTTTTCTTACATTTTCTACTTATCTCATGGCATTAAGCATGAATTAAGTAAAAATAGTAAGAATTTGGACACTAACCTCTTTGAGCAGAATTTCAAGCTAACAAAACTTCCTTTTTCCTTCCTCTTTTTGCTGCCTAGTAGTGATTTAAGGTGTGAGGATCAAGTTTAGTAAAGAGCTTGAGTAGTTTTATGGTGAGATTAAGTGGGGTGTGAAGCTTGGAAAGCTTTTGAATGGAGGTTGGGTTATGGGAGAGGGAGACGGCTGGAATGTTGAGGAAGAAGGTAGATGGCTTTTGTTTTTTTTTTGTCTCAATTATCCTCTTTTTAATTGATTTTTAATAGCTTGTTCAAATGTGTTTTGTGGGAGCACTTTTAATGACCTCATGGTGATGTCATAATTAATATTTTTCTCATTTTCTTTTCTTTTTTTCTCTACTCATTTTCAATTTAATTTTTAGCAATATTTATTCATATTTTATGCCATAATAATTATTTACTTAACTAGACAATTCGGCCAAAAATCATCTCTGAAGACGAAATGACCAAAATGCCCTCCGTTTGGCTTAACAGACTAAAATTGCCTGTACCGATTGAAAACTTTTTCTAAGCATATTCTTAGCATTCTAATGCCATAGAACCCTCAATGACTCTTCTCTGGAGTCCCAAAAATTATTTTATGAATTTTCTCCTGGTTGTAGGGCTTCTAGTTACGGGACCGCAACTTCCCACTGGGTTACCCATCGCTAGGGCACCGGCTCATTTAACTTGGTTGTATTTTATTTCTAAAATTTTTCCTAAATTTTTCTTATTAATATTTGAGTTAATTATGGTTCCTCACTTTAGTTTAAATATTTTTTCAAATGTTCTAGCTGTCTGAACTGACACCAGTCACCGGAACAGTATAATGTATGGAATTCCTACACTGAGGGTGTTACATTGGCCATTGCGGACCACTATGTATCGAGTTAGCTTAACGCTGCTGGAACTCATAGCAAGTCTAACAACCTGTTTAACATAAAACTCTTTTCATAATAGCAAAAAATTAAGCAACTCAAATCAATCACAATTTAACTTTTACGTTGAAATATAAAACATATTCCTTTATAGCTCATAATTTAAACCTTTTCACAGCATTTAAAAATAGTTAAAGTGCGACCCATGCATTCATACACAGAATACAATGAGTATTCATACATACTTAAACTTAGACAAAACTTAACAATTCCTTACAACCTTGCATAATATCTATCCATTAAAAGTTTTACACATCCAATCTAACAACATCAATCATACATAAGAAGTTCTGTAGCTGCTCCTATTGCTAGCTTTCACAAAAGACACCTTTATCCCTGTAACTATGCACCTATGGTTAAGGGAATGGGGTAAGCTTCAAAGAGCTTAGTGAGTAAGCTAGCCAAACATATATTAATCATAATATTCATTTCATACATATGCAATGCATCAATTATATAAGTTTTTTCACATCATAAAAATTTCACATAAGATGGACTTATCACCTATGATTTCCCATATCCAATGTGCCCTGCTCATACAGAGGCTCCTCGGGACTTATGCTTAAATACATAACATATCCAATGTGCCCGACTCATAAAGAAGCTCCTCTAGTATTCCTCTTTCATATTAGTGAGCCACAGCTTTTTAGGCCTCTCCTGGTCTTACCATATCAAATCATATCATGCATGATTATAAACATATAACATAACTGTGTCATGGGGGAAACTAGTGGGTCATCCAACATCCATCGCACATCAGTCACAATTATGTAAAAATGCAATATATTTGTGTTCTAGATACATACATCCTAATAAGTAATAAAATGATGCAGCATGATTATGATTTCACTTAAATAAGTTTTCATTCGTTAAGGTTAGTGTTACTCACCCCTTGTAACCTATCAACCACCTGACCCGAACGGTAGCTATCCTTGGATCTTTAGCTTTCTAAGTCTCTCAAGTCTGATCCTATAAACATCGAATCCTAAAGAGTTATTTGGAGCTCAAAAACTCCATACACATGCTAAACATCTTATTCTAGGTTCTTTTGGATCATAAAAACAAGTTTTAGAGTCTTAGAGTAAAAAGGAAAATAAGATTGACAGAACTAACTTCGATTGCTGAAGCATGGGACTTCGACTTTTGAAGTCCTAAACCTTAAGTGCCCTATTTGGGCAATAGTGACTCTGGCTATCAAAGTCCTAGATTTCAACAACTAAACTTGGAAATCTCTAAAGAAAATGTAGGCACTCCCACTATCGACATAATGATTTTTAACAGCCGAACCTAAGAATTTCTAGAATCCCCAAGTTGATAATCTACAGAACCTCACTCCCAAAACAACCAAAAACACATCTCAAAGCTCCAAAACATGATCCAACCTTAAAAACACATTTCTAGAACATCTATTAAATTAAAAAACTATAAAAGAAAACACATGCATCCAGCCAAAACACAACAATCCAAGATTCTCTCAAAGAAAAATATTAAGAATACTAAAAAAGAGAAATTACCAAAATCTAACTCAAACAACTTTAACATATTTCAAACCAAAATTCCATCATTATAAAATACATTTTAAACTTATCTAGAACCCTAAAAACCCTAATGCATTCAAAGATCCTTCAAAATCATCAACATGCAAAACCTTCAAATCTCTATTTAATTCAAAAAGCTAAAATAATTATTTTCTTGCATGCAATCTAAACCATTTAACTCACTCATGTAAACATACTTAAAACCATATAGAAAAATCAATTGAAAGGAAGAAACACCTTTCTCCCTTGAAAACAAAATTGAGAGAGATTCAACAATCACTTAAATTCTTGAGCTTCCCAAAAAAAATCCAAGCCTTCAAGCTCTTAAAACATCAAATAGCAAAGAAAATTTCAATTCATCTTCCTTTGCATGTAACATAAATAAGGAAAGATACAAAATTTTACTTTCTTTGAAAAATGAAACAAATAAGCTGTCACACCTTACCCCTTTGTAAGGCATAACATGATCCCGCAGAATATCTAATGAACTACCGAACTTCACCTACCGATAACTCATTAAGTACCCTACAAGGGATTTTAAAACCATTTTCTTACTTTTTGGAAGTGGTGAGCATTTTCTTACATTTAATAGAAGTTTAAAAGCTAGTTAAAATTTTTGTCCATTTTTATTTGTCTGCAAATTTTAAAAAAAATTCAGCAAAATGCCGTCTGTATTTAAGAAAACAATTCTTCAAAAACCTATAAAAACACTTCCTATAAATCTTTTCATCAAAATCCATCACTGCTACAACACAATCAACAAAATTTTTCTCAAACTCCAAAATTCAAAACAATTCTTAATTCAATTGTCTTCAAAATAATACTAAACAATTTCATTCATATTTCATTAAAGTAAAATCAATTTACATTCATCAAACCAAAATTTACATGAGAAAATCCAAACTAATATTATTACAAAATCTATACAACTGCTCAAGACCAGTTTATACATGTTCATACGGTTATATACACAAATATAAACATTACAATCAGGGTATAAAATTAGACCCGACAAAATCTCAGGGATGTAGCTCAAAGATCCTCAGCAGCTCACTATGCTGCTCCTCTAGTCTCTCTATCTGCGACAGCAATAACTGTCATCGCTAAGTACTATGACTCAGTGGTGCATAACATACTAAAATAACATTTTATGCATAATTCAAATCACATTTATTTAAATACAGTACTGAAAATGAAAAATGGATACAAAAGTCAATTTATAATTTTAATCAAAACAGTCTCATTTTGGAAGTCTCAAAACAGATTTCATAAAAACACACAGTTATATCATGCCATTCAGAACAATATTCATCTCAATAGCTGAAGGCTTATAAAAAATCACAAGGCTAGCTAGCTCAATCTATGGGTACCCATTCAATTTCTTCCTCTACTGGCACACACCTCAATACTTCAGCTAGAGAGGGAATCAAAATTCAAAACTAATCCTCCCACTAGTCATGCTAGTGAGGCATTCAATTATATGGTCATGACACTATGGTTTCAAAACTGTCTTAGCAATTTACTAAACATTTATTGCCATTTTAAAACATAAAAGTAAACTTTCAACAATTTAAGTCAAAATCATAATATACATTTCAATCACCATTTTCCAATATAAGTAAATCACAACTCATTTCATGCACTTTGCAAAGGAATTTTAAAGAATATTTATGTTGTGCACAAACCTTATGCGAGTCACCTCTTGGCCTTGACTCGATGCCTCGAGTTCTTTTCCAGTATTCTTTTCGACTAAAACATATAATTTTACAGTGTTTTAGTATTATAATTTATCATAAGTCCAAAAATAAGTTCAAATCTATTTATATTTAGCTTTAATATGCTTAATCTGAAGTTCTTTAAAATTTGTATTTTGAGGTTACTATTCATGACACTATTCAAGTCAAATTGTTGACTTTCTCATGCTTAATAGGTATAGGGATTTCAATTTCACCCACATACCACATTTTGGTTACCTAATTTGTTGGTTTTGGTTGTTTCCTCAAATCTTAAGTTTCTTAGGTGAAATTTCAAAATTTTAGATTTGGTGTCCTGTTTTGCACTGTTCCATTGGTCAAGTTGCTGTTGAAATTTGGCCAAGTTTTCTTCATAGAAGTTGTTCCTTGTTGTCTTAACTGTGTTTCCCTTTTTGAATCACTCCATTTCGAGCTTTGTAGCCCAAGATATGGCTATTGGAATGGGGCTGGCCGGATTTGGAGTTACCCAGAATTCTGGGTATTTTCTGGTTTTTGGCAATTTTTGTACACTGACTGTAGGTGAGTTTTTGGAAAGGTTATGATCAACATTTGTGTTTTTTTCCTTCATGAAAATTGTAGGGCTAAGTCTTAGATTTCTATCGGTATAAAATTCAGGTCATTTGGACCTTCCTAGACCAAGTTATGGTCATTTACGTGACTACTGTTCATTTAGTCATTTTTGTACAGGGCAGTGTGCCCAATTCTGGATTTGGTCTAATTGTTCACTAATTTATGGTCACTTTCTAGGCATGATTTTTAAATGAAAAATGTGCCATTTTGTGTCTAATTTCATTCTCAATTGGTCTCACACCAATTGGGTTGGCAAATTTTTAGTTTTGATCCCTGAAAAGGACCTAGGTCAAACTGTCTACATACTGACCATAACCTATCCGAATTGATACTTGGCTCCAACAATTCATACACACCACAAATGATCACAATTGACCATTTCTCAACTCAAATAAGGTCAACTACATCAATTGACCAATTCTCAACTTTTTCTCTAATTTTTCACATGCTCAAAACCCTAATTATATATTTGCATAATTCAATGAAATCAAAGTGTACTTCTAATGTCTATATACTTCATTCAACCTTACAACCAATCAAACATATCAAAATCATTTATTTCAACCCTAACCTAAGCCTGGCCTAAAATTCCAATTAATCCCCCAATAATTATTTTGTTTAGATTTTTAAGTTGATTTCTAGTTTAATTGAGTTACAAACACAACAAATAAACTAAGATTTTCAAATTCAATTACTTACCTCCACTTGAATTTCAATTTTTCAATTTCACTCCTTGTTTCTTCTTTCTTTCTTCTTCAAATGCTTTCTCAAGTTGGTTTAACAAGTTTTAATGGGGAAATTTGGAGACAAAGTGAGGTTTAATGGGGGTTTGCAAGCTTGAACTCAAGCTTCCATGGAGGTTTGCAATGGAGGAGAAAGGGAGAGTGAGGGTGGCTGGCTAGTTTAGTGAGGAAGATGAGAGTGATTTTATTTTTTCTTTTTATGTCATTTATGTCTTTAATTAGCTATTTGACTTTATCCAAACTTGTAGGAAAAATTAAATTAATTTTTACATCATATTGATGTCATCACATGATGTAATAATTTCATTTTCCTTACTTTTTTTTTCTTTTACATTTATTTTTCCACTAGTTCTTTAATTTAATTCTTGATCTCAAAATTTTCTTTTCTCCAATTTTATTGAACAGTTACGTCAGGAGTCAACTCTAGGGGTGAATTGACCAAATTACCCCTCACCGGTTCGATCCGGTTTGCAAGTAATTCAATATTTCTTCCGAATCTCTGACCTAATTATTTGACCTACTTAACAATTCTTTTCTGTGATTTTCTCTTTTCCACTATGTTTGCAATGGTCCTAAGGACCGCAGCGTCACATTTTTTGGTTTGAAATTTGAGTTAAGACTGACCTTGCAGTCACTTCCTGAGAAGGTCACCCATCGCTGTGACTCTCGGCTCATTTAACTTCTTATGCTTTGTTTTTCTTCTTTATACTTAACTATTTGGCAATTACTAATTATTTGTGTTCAAGGCTTATCTAGGTGTCTTAGATGTGGTTCTAATTCTCTTAATTATCTGGACCGACACTGATCACCGGAACAGTAAAATATACCAGGCTATGCAAATAGGGGTGTTACAATTCTCCCCTGCTTAATATAAATTTCATCTCAAAATTTTTACCTGGTATCAGTCTCTGAACAGCTGTGGGTGCTATCTCCTCATGTCCTCCTCTCGTTCCCAAGTAGCCACCTGGCTCGAATGATGGTTCCATAGCACCTTCACTAACGGTATATCGGAATAGAAACCGACTTTAGAAACGGATTAAAATCGGTTTATAATTTAAAACAGCTTTTGCATTGGAAATTGAGTGGAACTAGTTAAATTTATCAGAAACTGATTAGAAACGGATTTGAAACTGAAATTTGAAATGAAAAAACATCGGTTTCAAAATTCTAAATTAGCATCATTTTAGAAACTGAAATCTAAATTAGTTCTATTGTATTAGGTCATATTAGAAACCAAATAACGTCGGTTTCTAATTCATTGAATTTAATTTAGAAACCGATTTTTATCTGTTTCAAAATTAATATCATTTCTGTTCTATTTATTAAATTTTAAAGTGAAAATAAAAATGATTATTTTCGATTTCTAATTTATTGTAGAAACCGATAACTTTCAGTTTCAAAATTTATCTATTGTATATTTTATTTAATAAATTTTAAAGTTAATTTAGAAACCGATGTGTATCGGTTTCTATTTCTATTATATTTAGAAACCGATATGTGTCGGTTTCAAAATTAATATTATTTCTACTTTCTTTATGAATGTCAAAATAGAAACCGATTTTTATCAGTTTCTAATTTCCTTTATGAAATTTAGAAACCGATAGTTTTCGGTTTCAAAAGTTATCCAATTGTGTATTTTATTTAATATATTTAAAGTCAACTTAGAAACCGATTTTTATTGGTTTCTATTTCCAGTAATATTTAGAAACCGATTATTTTCTGTTTCAAACTAAATATATCGTCAATTTTATCGATTAAATTTAAAGTCAAATTAGGAACCGATTTACATCGGTTTCTAATTCTTTTTGTTAATTTTAGAAACTAATTATTTTCAGTTTCAAAAATTATAGTGTTATTTAATTATATTTAGAAACCAATTATTTTCGGTTTCAAACTTAATCAAATTAGAAACTGATCTTTATCGGTTTCTAATTCTTCTATTTATATTTCAAAACCGATTAATTTTGGTTTCAAAAATTAATTTATTATTTATTTTATTTATTAAAATATAAAGAGAAATTAGAAACCGAGTTTTATCGATTTCTAATTTATTTTGTTTTAATTAGAAACCGATTTGTGCGGTTTAAAAGTTTATGTATACTATGTATATTTAGAAACTGAATATTTTCAGTTTAAAAAAAACTCTTAAATTAGAAACCGATTTTAGTCAGTTTCTAATTGCCATTTATTTATTTAAGAAAAAAAAACTCTCATCTAATATCACTCAGCTGCCCGTGATTAGGTCTTTTTCTTCACTCCCCTTCTCCCTCTAACCTGCGTTTAGCTCAAGGTATGCCTGTTTCTCAATCTTATTCATCTTTTCCCTATTTATGGAGGATTGAATTTTTTTTTATTAAGTTATTAATTTTCAATTTTTTTAAGCTTAGGACTTGATTTTTATTTGCTGTTATCGCATTTGGGGGTTTGGTTCTTAGGTGGGGTTTTCATTTTCTTTGCTTTTCATTTTGATTGAAGCCGCCATTTGGTTTATTCTTGCTATTATTGGATGATGTTTGTGCTTTCATTTTGGGAACGGAAAATGATAACCTACAGATAATGATCCCTCTGCAATTCTTTGTATGGGTTTGATACTTTTAGCTGCGCTGAAATTTTTGGTTTGGGTCTTGCAATTTTTGATTTGTTGACTGTGAAAGCTGATTTTGCTGTTCTGCTATATCCAAGCCTCAAAGGCATTAAACGTGCAGTTTTTGGCTGTGCAATGTAGGTGTTTCATGTTAAACCAGAAATTCTGATTATTTGCATTGCTTGTTCTGGCTCGTGGTTTGTGTTTGTTCCATTGTCTTCCCACATCTTTGGAACTGAAGTTAGAAATTTCAATGTCGAGGCTATGATGCGATTCCTAGCAACTTTATTTCTTATAGCAAGTCTAGAGTTGTGAGATTTTAAAGGATTTGAAGTGTTATTTACGTTATAGTTCTTGATTTTTTTTTCTAAACTAGTAGTTTTTGCAGAGTTACAGAGTTTTATTTCTAAAAGAACATGTATTATTATTTTTTATTGTTACAGAGTTTAAAACTTATAAGATATATTAATTTTTTTTCTTTTATATATTATTTGATACATTACCATTTAATTTACTATTAAATTATAAACTTTTCCTAATTATCCTTTCACTATTTTTTTTTATAAAATAGTGAATACATATTAACTGGAAAAGAAAAGATGAAATATGAATGCCATCTTTTTATATAATAATTTTATTTATATTTTTTGTGAGATATTTTCATCAAGTGAAAAATATTATACTGTAAAAGCTTAATTAAAAGACACTATATTCTTTTTTTGTTAAAAAAAAAGAGGATTTATTATGGAGACTTGATAAATAAAAAAGAAAAGGAAAAATGAAAGTATAAATCAAAATAAAATGTAAAAAAAAAAAATCATAAAATCAACGTAGCAACTTAAGAAAGAAAGAAAAAAGAAGGAGCTCAACTTAGGGAACTCAATAGCCGAATAATAAGATGATGAAAAAAATAATAAAAAACAAAAAAGGTGCAAGTGTTATAGAATAGGAAGCAAATTTGTGTATATTCCTATATTGGTTAGCAAAATTTAGGGATTGATTCTTTTCCTATTTAGGGATTTGAGTTGTAGAAATATATGTGTATTATGAATGAATGAATAAAAATTAAGGATTTCTAATTCAAAATTAGCATGTTTCAATAAAGTAGTAATAGCAAGTCATTATTATTATGAAAGATTTTGAGAATTTCATTATAGGTTGTGAATTGCAGAATATTTTCTTATTTGTTGTGCAATTTACTTGGTCTATTTTATTTGCTAATGTCCCATCACTGGAAAATGTCCCATCATTGGAAGTCCTTTCTAGAACTACTTTTGACCATTTCGTTTGTATTTGGAGTCTAAACAAATAAAATGTGATATACTGCTTTAGATTTTAGAATGTGGCTCTCTCATCATTCATTTGGTATTCAAGAAATCCTAGAAGCATAATTTCCTATATCATATATTTTGTTATGTGCTAAAGGGGCAGTGAATCTCATTTTTCAACTCTCTTCATTGCACTACTTCTTGAATATTTGGACTAGGCTTTTTGGTACCTTTTGAGGAAGTTGGGAATATCCGGAGACTTTATATGATTTTCTAAAAAATGAAGAATTATAACTTTTAAGGAAAAGGAAAGAGGCATACTGATTATGGTATTATGCTGTATTGAGAGTAATGTGGAGAAAATTGGTCAAATTCTTAAGAATTAGTCTTTTGCCTTAGTCAGGATGTTTTTTCCATGATAGTGATTCTATGGTTGCTTCAATCAGGATGTTTCTATGCTTGCCAACATGGACCTTGTTTTGTACGATCAAACTTTTTCCTCAGCAAAGTTCTCTTACAACTTGGACCGAATGTCTTTTCACTTCACAAGTTTCTTTATGTTTTAATTGCAAGATTTTAAGTTCATTATATTCAGAAGTTGCGAAATAATATTTTCCCATCGGATTCATTTAGGATTTCAAATAATACACAAACTTTATATATTTATACACATAATTTCCCATTAGTCATATTCAGCAATCTGAGCCATAAATCATAAGAGTGTTTAGTATGACACATGTGAATCAAATTTATTTATAAGTAGAATATTATAAGCAAATCCTCGTTTAATTTAAAAATTAAAAAAATATAAAATTATATATATATATATATATATTAAAATTTAACTAATATTTAAAAAATAATTTTTGTAACACTCCTAAGTTCGGTAGTGCGTTCTGCTGTTCCGGTGACTAGTGTTGTCCGGACAGCTAGGATGCCAAGAACCGTACTTCGATATGAGTGAGGAGACATAAAATAATGAAATACAAGAAAAGAAAGTACAAGAAAAACAAAGGAAAAATGATAGCAAAGAAATGTGATCAAGTTAAGCGTAGAAACCTAACGATGGGTGGCCTTTGGGAAGTCACGGCGTGGACCGTTGGTGACCACTGCGAGGAACCCTGGAAAACATTTTTTGGACTTAAATAGAACCTTATTGAAGAATAAATATCATTAGAAAGATCAAAGAAAAATTAAATAATTAGTACAAAGAAAAGTGAGAAATCGAAAAACAGACAAAACCAGTATCTGAAAAATCGGGAATGCCACCCGAACAGGGGCATTATGGTCATTTGACATCCCGAATTGTCTTTTGACCTAAATTTCCATTAAAAATAAATAATATTACACTTAGAAAATGAAATGAAAAATTAATTTGGTGGTACCTAAAGAAAATAGCTAAAATCATGGGTTAAATGTGGAATAAGTGGGAAGTTAGCTTAAATTATGATTTAATTTTGCTAGTGGACCACTAAGAACATTAAAATGATTAATTATACTTATAAGTGGGCAGATTATTCCCACTCAAAGTTCATCTTCCTCACTTAGCTCATCCATGCCGAATTGAAGAGAAACAAACCCTCCATTGCCGTTTGGTTTTGAGCTTGATTTCCTCTCACCATTTCAACTCCAATCCCTTAAGTAGCTTTATGAAAAATGGTCTACACATCACAAGGAAGATATTGATACCAATTTTGAGAAGTTTGGTGAAGGTTTAGCAAGTTACAATTAAAGGTAAGTTTGCATTTTTGAGAATTCCTTTGTTAAATTTTGTGTGCATGTTATGGGTGTTGGTTTGGTGAAGAAAAATTTTGAGTTTGAAGAGTTATTGTTGTTTTCATTTTGGACAGCCATGAGTCACGTTTTTTATGAGATATTTGTGCATATAATTGATGAGAAATAATGTTGATCATGGTGATTTAGTAACCTAGTGAATTATTTCATGTTTATATGGTGATTTATACACTTGGATGGGAATTGGTAAATTGGACGGCACTTTGATGTTGAAGAAGGTTTGCGGCAGCTTGGGAACACTTGAGTAAATGTATATATTGAAGGAGGTGTAGGCATAATATTGACCTAGAAGGATTGATGATATGTATGTAGATTGATATTGTAAAGTGTATGTAAAATTTGTAATGGTTAGGTGTGTATGTAATGGTACTTAGAAATTGTAAATGTGAATTATAATTGGTGTGTTGAGGGTAATGGTAATCTGCCCAAAGTAATGTTGATGTAATGTAGAAAATGCTTTTGGTAATGTACCAAAACAGATTGGTAGGGAAGTGAACCAAATTGCAAGGTATATGTGTGTTTGAAGTGGGGTGTGAAAGGCATATTGAGGGCAGTGTATATTTTAGCCTATAACCTGAAATGTGTAACCTCAATTGGTATGAGACCAATTTGAGGTGAAACTAGGCACAAAATGTGCCAACTTTCATTGAGAAACCATACCAAAATTCTGCTTGCAAGGTGACCTAAGAAAATGACCAATTCGGATTAGGTGCAATTAGGACCTGAAAAATGACCAATTGGGCAGCAGTGAGTGTTTAGGCCATAACTCACTCAAAACAGGTCCAATTGACCTGAAATTTTAACCATGAATAGTTAAGATCCATACCTACAAGTCTTATGAAGACACCAAAGCCCAGAAATGATCATAAGCAAGTCAAAAAGCTTGCACAAGTTCGGGTCCAAAAACTGGCCGAACCAAAGTTGACCAAATTGACCAAAAAAATGACCTAATTGATGCCATTTGACCAGCAATAGTGTTGTGACACCCCTTACCCGTGTACAGTATACCCGAGTAAGTAATGCCACCTGGTGTACCGGCACACTCTAATATTCCTCAATTAATTTAGACAATGCTTTTGCATATAATTTATGAAATACAATTTATTTAAACCATTCATCAAAAGTATCATTCATTTAAGGTTCCGAAAATTTTAAAGAAAATCCGGCGGAGTACCGGCTAAAAATGGAGAAAACCGTTCTTCGGAACCTGTTAAAAACACTTCCAATAAACAAATTCATTCATTCTCAACTTCAATATCATCACAAAACTCAATATCAAGATTTGAACAATTTTTCAGTTTCAGGTTTCAACAACCTTTTCATTTCTCAACATCCATTTCTCATATACAAGCAATAAATACATGCTCAAATCTTGCATTCATAGTCATAACTTTCATTATTTACATAAACATCAAAATATATTACATGAGTTCAAATACATATGAGAAAATACAAATCTGCTACAAAATATCAAAATGACAAAATGACACCTAGTGCCCTACCGATGCACTGCAGGTAGTGAGGTGACACGGACACTGAGCAGAACTGTCAGATGGACTCACCCAGTCTGTGGTCTACTGGGCTCACGGTCGGAATCTCCAGTACCTACGCGTGGCAAAAGCAACGCGCTAAGCAATAATGCTTAGTGGTGCAATAATATAATAGAAGAAATTGGCAAGAAAATAAATGTGTATGCAAAGTGTATGCTTTCTTTGTTTGATTTTGGTATATTCATTAATTCATTAACTTTGTTCACTTTTATTCATTTGGTTGCCCCAAGTAACCTACACCAGATGACTGGACTGGATAACGGGTAAACTGGCACTGGGTACCTAGTACCTCGGGCCGTCACACCATCGGTCACATACGTATCTCCCGGTGTGCAACAGAACAGCTAACAAGCTGTAAATAATATCCGGCACAAGGCCAAGTCTCAATACAAAGTCAGAATGGCTAAAAGCCATGAAATCACAGAATGGCATTTTTGCCATGTGCAGTACTGCTAACTGAACCCTATTGGCATGCCAAACTATCCAAACCAATCTTGTTAGGTATACTAGGGCATTTGAAACTCTTAAATTTCTCAATTGTGAATTTCAATTTTTTTGGTGTTACTATTCATCATTGGTCAACAAAAATGTTGACTTTTAGAATAAAAATGTGTACATCAACTTTGGCACTCCCAACATACCACATTTGGTGTTTAAAACTTGTTGGCATTAAGTGTTTTTACCATTTCTAAGCATTAAACCAAAGGAGCAGATTTTTCAGATTTTGTACCATAACTTCACTGTTCTATTGGACACTGTTACTGTTGGAATTTGAAGAAATGTAAAACATAAAAGTTGTTCCTTATTTTGTCTAGTTGAATTTCCTTTTTTGAATCACTCCATTTGGAGTTTTGTAGCTCCAGATATGGCTCAAAAACCCAGGCTGTCCGGATATGCAGTCTGCAGAATTTTACCATATCTACAGTGCATGAACAGTGACTTGAGTCACCTGGTTGACTGGGTTCTGGCCATAATTTGGGGTAGGTTCCTTCATGAAAGTTGTTTGTCTATGTCTTAACTTGTTGCTGTAAAAATTTCAGACCAATTGACCAAATATACAGTGACTTATGGCCAAATGAACAGTCATTTGGTCAAATTCTGCAGAGGCAGTTTCAGGGTTCCGGATTGTGGCTGAGTTTTGACCCTTTTGCTTTGGTCTTTCGGGCATGGTTTCTTCAGCAAAAATGTGCCATTATAAGCCTAGTTTCATGTCCAATTGGCCAAACATCAATTGGACAAGCACAGCCCAAGTTATGGCAGTGCAAAGGGACTGAAATTTCAGTCCCTATGCTGCTGTCCATAGGGCAGATTTCACCTCACTTTGCCATAGCATTTTTCAGTCCCATTTATGGTCAACATATCTAAAATGGTCACTAATTGACCATTACAATGTGCCCTAACAATTTCCTAAGCCAATTCACACTTTCACCTTTCCAAACCCTAATTTCCATATGAATTTTTCACAACATGCTTTAATTAACTATCTCTTTCAATAATCACATGCATACATGGTTTAATCTTGATATCTAGTCCACTTTAAGTCCATCAAAACACTCATACCTTTTCATTCAATAGGGCTGCCAAAACTTAGGGCATGGATAGACATAGATTTCATTCATTTTAGTTATAAATTCCTACTTATTCCAAGTCTCTATCATAGAATTTAAAAGCTTTAATTGTATATATGCACTAACCTTGTTTGGGCAGAATTTTCCCAAGCAATTCCTTCACTTTCTTGGCTTTTCTTGGCTGCCAAAGGCTTTAGCAAGGTGCTAGGGCAAGTTTTAGTGAAGCTAGGTTAGGATTTTATGGTGAGACAAGGTAGGAAATCAAGCTTGCTTGATTGAGCTCCAATGGAGGGTGGAAGGAAGGGTTCACGTTTTTGGTGGAGAAGAAGGAGAAGAAGAGCAGCTGATTTTTGGTCCTCATTAGTCTTCATTTATCTCTTTAACTTGTTAGTCAAAGGATGGCTTATTTGTGATTGGTCCACATTTCCTTAATGACATCACTTTGAGGTCATAATTTGCATTTGTGGCATTTTCTTTTCTTTCCTCCACTACTCATTTTCAATTTAATTTCTAGCAATATTTCTTCATATTTTATGTCATATTAATTATTTACTCAACTGGACAAGTCGGCCAAAATCACCTCGGAAGCGAAATGACCAAAATGCCCTCCGTTTGGCTTAACGGGTCAAAATCGTCTGTCTGGAGATTGAAAAATTTTCTAGGTATTTTCTTGGCATTCTAATGTCATGGGAACCTCAATTACCCTTCTCTGGAGTCCCAAAAATTATTTTATAATTTTTCCCCCGGGTCTAGGGCTCCTCGTTGTGAGAACCGCAACTTCCTCCCAGTAACCCATCGCTTGGGCACCTACTGCTTGACTTCGGTTGTATTATATTTCTAAAATTAATACTAAATTTTTCTTATTAATATGTAAGTTAATTAGGGTTCTGACTTTAGTTTAAATATTTTTCGGACGTTCTATTGTCCCGATGACACCTGGCCACCGAACAAAGAGGATGTACGAGTGGTTATCGGGAGGGTGTTACAACTCTTCCTCTAATTTAAATTTCGTCCTCGAATTTACTGATGCAAACAGCTGAGGGAAGCTGCCTCATCGACTCTTCACTTTCCCAAGTTGCCTCCTCGGTGTTGTGGTGCCTCCAAAGCACTTTCACCAATGGAATTTGCTTGTTTCTCAACTCTTTCACTTCCCGAGCCAAGATCCGTAGAGGTTCTTCTTCATATGTCAAATCCGGCCGTATTTCAATTTCTTCTCTGGAGATGACATGTGAAGGATCTGAGCGATATCTTCTGAGCATAGACACGTGGAACACATTGTGGATCTTGTCCAGCTCTGGTGGTAAAGCTAGCCTATAGGCCACTGAACCCACCCGTTCAATAACTTCATATGGGCCAATAAACCTAGGGCTCAACTTACCTTTTCTTCCAAACCTCAACACTTTCTTCCATGGTGACACCTTGAGGAACACTTTGTCGCCAACCGCATATTCTATTTCTTTTCTCTTGGTGTCAAGATAAGATTTTTGTGCATCGAGGCAACCTTCAAGTTGGGTTTTATTAATTTCACTTTTTCCTCGGCTGTTTCACTGTGTCCGGTCCTACCAGTTTGTCTTCTCCCAATTCAGTCCAGCACACTAGAGTTCTACATTTTCTCCCATACAGCACTTCATATGGGGCCATTTGAATGCTAGCTTGGTAGCTATTATTGTATGCAAATTCTCGCTGGGAGGTATCTATCCCAACTTCCTCAAACTCAATGACACAACTCCTCAAAGATATCCTCAAGGACTCGACATATATTTCATGTTATTATTATCATTTCATTCAACATTTGTATCAATTTCATGGGTTTCAATTGCTTACGGATTACTCTTTACGATTGCCCATCCGTCGAGGATGGAAAGTCATCTTTGAAATGGAGTTGTGTACCCAAGGATTCATGCAACTTCTTCTAGAATCTCGATGTAAACCTTGGGTCTCGATCCGATATGATGGAAAGTGGAATTCCATGCGATCTAACTATCTCACCGATATACACCGCTAACTTCTCCGTGAGTAGTCACCCTAATCGGCAGAAAGTGTCTCGACTTTGTCAATCTATCAACTATCACCCATCTTGCATCATGTTTCTTCCGGTGAGAGGTAGCCCACTTACAAAATCCATGGTGACCGATCCCATTTCCATTCGGTATGCGTATAGGTGTAGCAAACCTAATGGAACTTGGTGTTCGCCTTGACTTGTCGACATGTCAAACATTTAGTCACATAGTCACCTATATCCCTCTTCATACTGTGCCACCAATCGGAGTTTCAGATCATGGTACATCTTTGTACTTCCTGGGTGCATAGCATATACACTGGTGTGTGCCTCTTTTAGAATACTGGCCTTCAATTCCCCATCATCTGGTACACACAGTCTTCCTTTATAATACAGACACCCATCTGCTTTCACCTCATAATCAGTTGCTTTTCCCTCTGAAATCTTGCTCACAATAGCCATTAGCTTCTCATCTACCTTTTGCCCATCTAATATCTGCTGTAGCAGGTTTGGCCTCACTTGCAACTCAGCCAAAATAGCTCCATCTCGAACCAAGGATAGACGGGCATTCAATGATCTCAAAGCTGTGATGGACTTTCTGCTCAAAGCATCAGCAACTACATTTGCCTTCCCAGGATGGTAGTCAATTACACAGTCATAATCCTTCAGGAACTCAATCCATCGCCTCTGTCTAAGGTTGAGCTCCTTCTGGGTTGGCAAATATTTCAGGCTCTTGTGGTCTGTGTAAATGTAGCACTTTTCACCATACAAGTAATGCCTCCATATCTTCAGTGCGAAGATAATTGCTGCAAGCTCTAGATCATGGGTAGGGTAGTTCTGTTCGTGTGGCCTCAACTGCCTGGAGGCATAGGCGACCACCTTCCCCTCTTGCATCAATACACACCCTAACCCATTATGTGAGGCATCACTATAGACCACAAAGTCCTTTAGGACCCGGCCGTGTTAACACCGGTGCCTCTGTCAACATAGCCTTCAATTTCTCAAAGCTGGTGCGACACTTGTCATTCCAGTCAAATCGACATTCTTGTGTAACAACTTGGTCATTGGAGCGGCTATTAGGAAAATCCTTCACAAATCTCTGTAATACCCAGCTAGCCCCAAGAAACTTGACCTCGGTTGTATTTACGGGAGGCTTCCATTCCATCATCGCTTCTATTTTCTTGGGATCCACCTAATCCCATCGGTGACACTATGTGTCCAAGGAATGCAATCTCATTCAACCAAAAGTCACACTTGGACAACTTAGCATACGACTTCTTCTCCTCACAGGTTTACAGAACACTCTTCAAATGTTCATCATGTTCTTCCCTGGTCTTGGAGTACACCAGAATGTCATCAATAAAAACCACTACGAACCGATCTAGGTATGGATGAAAGATACGGTTCATAAGGTCCATGAACGCCGCTGGTGCATTTGTTAGGCCAAAGGGCATCACCAGAAACTCATAATGCCCATACCGGTCTGAATGCGATCTTGGGCACATCTACATCTTTCACCCTCGGTGATGATACCTCGATGCGAGATCAATCTTAGAAAATACTCCTGCTCCCTTCAGCTGATAAAACAGATCATCAATTCTAGGCAACTGATAGTTGTTCTTCACTGTCACTTTATTCAACTGCCGGTAATCTATACAGAGCCTCAAAGTCCCATCCTTCTTCTTTACAAAAAGCACTGGAGCTCCCCATGGTGACACACTGGGGCGTATGAACCCCTTATCCAAAGAACTCTTGCAACGAGTTTTCAACTCCCTCAATTCGATGGGTGCCATCCTATAAGGAGCAATGGAAATGGGTGTCTTGTCCACAGTTGTCTCAATAGCAAACTCGACTTCCCTTTCTGGTGGCAAACCAGGCAACTCTTCAGGAAATACTTCTGGGAAGTCTCTCACTGTGGGTATGTCACTCAAGTTTGGCTTAGCCTGCCTAGTATCCACCACATGTGCTAGGTAGGCTTCACAGCCTTTTCTCATCATTCTTCTTGCAATCGTGGTGAGATGACATTGGATAAGAAATCGTCCTTTCACCCACAACGGTGATCTCATTACCCTCGGAGTTTTTAGAGAAATCCTCTTCAATTTGCAATCAACTATTGCACGATGACGTGACAACCACCCATTCCCAAAATCACGTCAAACTCATGGAAGGCAACTCAATCAAGTCTGCCAAGAATTCATACCCCTGAATCCTCAACGGGCAACCTTTGTATACTTTGTTCACCACTACACTGTGGCCTAATGGGTTAGTGACCAGAATGTCTTGGTCACTTTCCCTACCAAGATCCCCTTTCTACGGGTAGATTGATGCAGATGTATGAATGAGTGGATCTGGATCCACCAATGCATGCAGGAGTATTGTAGAGGAGAACATACCCACGATGACGTCCGGGGCATCTTGCTCCTCCTGAGCTCAGGGCATAATTTCTGGCAGGTGGCCTGTTATCTGGCCTCTCTGCTGGCTCAGATGCAGGCCTCTGTGATGGTCCCACCGCTTCGGATTTACCAGACCTTCTACCCCTTGGTGGGGCAGAGCAGTGCATGCGCTTGTGTCGGAGTAGTAGTAGTTCTGCGTGGCGGTTCCTCAACCGATGCTCTGTTGACCCACACCTCAAGCGAGCACAGTCCACTCTCAACACTCCCCTTATGCCATCTTTGACGGTGTGGACAGGCGAGAAGATGCCTGGCCGGTCCTGAACCCCATCCTCGGAGAGCGCCCACCGATGGTGTGGACCGACCTCTCCTAGGGGTGAATCGTGGCTGGGCCTCGAGGCCGACCAGCCCCGTGGCCGAGCTGAACTTTGTGCAGAGGACCCTTGAACTTCTTCCACGATGCAGAGCCGAACTAGACCGACCCGGCCCCTATTCTGCTGTCTCTCTCTTCTAGTCCACTCACTAATTCTCACTTTTTCAACCTTTATGGCAGCTTCCACTAACTTGGTAAATTCGGTGATTCCCAAGGCAGTGAGCTGGATCTTGATGTTATCATTTAGTCCCTCTTCAAATCTCTTGCATCTTTCAGCTTCATTTGGGACTATCTCCCTTCCGTAGCGGCTTAATCGGACGAATTCTTTCTCATATTCGGCCACTGACATTTGTCTCTGCCTCAGGTTAATAAATTCCCTTCTTCTCTCTTCTAGGTATACAGTACCCACATACTTCTTCTTGAATTCCGAGAGAAAGAAATCCCAAGTTACTCCGTTTGCACTTCATCGACACCGTGTCCCACCACTCATAAGCATCATCTTGCAAGAAAGAGATGGCGGCTTCGTGTTTTGCTCTGGAGTGCGGTGAAGTTGTTTCAAGACTCGCCTGCTCTGTTCAACCAATTCTACCGCAATGAGTCATCTTCTCTCTTGCCATAGAAATCCACTGCCCCAAATTTTCTTAACCTTTCCAGGTGTGACTTCTGCTGTGGAGCTGGTGGTGGTGGTGGTGGTGCTGGCATTACCCCAGCCATCTGTCTAAAGAAGTCGGCCATTTGTTGGAACATGGCCTGGGGAGGCTGAGCAGGCTCTGCTTGAGCTGGCGGAGCAGATTCTCTCATGCCCCCAGTCTCAGCTGCTGCAGGTGGAGCATGACTCTCCACTTCCTCCTCAACGGCTCTCTGAGATGAAGGATCCATATCCTATTCAAAATAAGAAAGATAAACAGATCTGCGTTAGTGTCACCTCGACTCTTACATATGCAATGCATGGTATGGACTCAATCTAGGCCCAGAAACGCCTAAACCGTGCTCTGATACCACTAAATGTGACACCCCTTACCCGTGTACAGTATACCCGAGTAAGTAATGCCACCTAGTGTACCGGCACACTCTAATATTCCTCAATTAATTTAGACAATGCTTTTGCATATAATTTATGAAATACAATTTATTTAAACCATTCATCAAAAGTATCATTCATTTAAGGTTCCGAAAATTTTAAAGAAAATCCATGAGTACTGGCTAAAAATGGAGAAAACCGTTCTTGAACTGTTAAAAAAACTTCCAATAAACAAATTCATTCATTCTCAACTTCAATATCATCACAAAACTCAATATCAAGATTTGAACAATTTTTCAGTTTCAGGTTTCAACAACCTTTTCATTTCTCAACATCCATTTCTCATATACAAGCAATAAATACATGCTCAAATCTTGCATTCATAGTCATAACTTTCATTATTTACATAAACATCAAAATATATTACATGAGTTCAAGTACATATGAGAAAATACAAATCTGCTACAAAATATCAAGATGACAAAATGACACCTAGTGCCCTACCGATGCAATCGCAGTAGTGAGGTGACACGGACATCGAGCGAATCGGATGGACTCACCCACCGTGGTCTACCGGGCTCACGGTCGGAATCTCCAGTACCTACGCGTGGCAAAAGCAACGCGCTAAGCAATAATGCTTAGTGGTGCAATAATATAATAGAAGAAATTGGCAAGAAAATAAATGTGTATGCAAAGTGTATGCTTTCTTTGTTTGATTTTGGTATATTCATTAATTCATTAACTTTGTTCACTTTTATTCATTTGGTTGCCCCAAGTAACCTACACCGCATTTGGATCGATAACGGGTAAGCGGCATTGGGTACCTAGTACCTCGCCGTCACACCATCGGTCACATACGTATCTCGGTGTGCAGCAATGGCTAACAAGCGTAAATAATATCCGGCACAAGGCCAAGTCTCAATACAAAGTCAGAATGGCTAAAAGCCATGAAATCACAGAATGGCATTTTTGCCATGTGCAGTACTGCTAACTGAACCCTATTGGCATGCCAAACTATCAAAACCAATCTTGTTAGGTATACTAGGGCATTTGAAACTCTTAAATTTCTCAATTGTGAATTTCAATTTTTTTGGTGTTACTATTCATCATTGGTCAACAAAAATGTTGACTTTTAGAATAAAAATGTGTACATCAACTTTGGCACTCCCAACATACCACATTTGGTGTTTAAAACTTGTTGGCATTAAGTGTTTTTACCATTTCTAAGCATTAAACCAAAGGAGCAGATTTTTCAGATTTTGTACCATAACTTCACTGTTCCATTGGACACTGTTACTGTTGGAATTTGAAGAAATGTCAAACATAAAAGTTGTTCCTTATTTTGTCTAGTTGAATTTCCTTTTTTGAATCACTCCATTTGGAGTTTTGTAGCTCCAGATATGGCTCAAAAACCCAGGCTGTCCGGATATGCAGTCTGCAGAATTTTACCATATCTACAGTGCATGAACAGTGACTTGAGTCACTTGGTTGACTGGGTTCTGGCCATAATTTGGGGTAGGTTCCTTCATGAAAGTTGTTTTTCTATGTCTTAACTTGTTGCTGTAAAAATTTCAGACCAATTGACCAAATATACAGTGACTTATGGCCAAATGAACAGTTACTGTTCATTTGGTCAAATTCTGCAGAGGCAGTTTCAGGGTTCCGGATTGTGGCTGAGTTTTGACCCTTTTGCTTTGGTCTTTCGGGCATGGTTTCTTCAGCAAAAATGTGCCATTATAAGACTAGTTTCATGTCCAATTGGCCAAACATCAATTGGACAAGCACAGCCCAAGTTATGGCAGTGCAAAGGGACTGAAATTTCAGTCCCTATGCTGCTGTCCATAGGGCAGATTTCACCTCACTTTGCCATAGCATTTTTCAGTCCCATTTATGGTCAACATATCTAAAATGGTCACTAATTGACCATTACAATGTGCCCTAACAATTTCCTAAGCCAATTCACACTTTCACCTTTCCAAACCCTAATTTCCATATGAATTTTTCACAACATGCTTTAATTAACTATCTCTTTCAATAATCACATGCATACATGGTTTAATCTTGATATCTAGTCCACTTTAAGTCCATCAAAACACTCATACCTTTTCATTCAATAGGGCTGCCAAAACTTAGGGCATGGATAGACATAGATTTCATTCATTTTAGTTATAAATTCCTACTTATTCCAAGTCTCTAACATAGAATATTAAAAGCTTTAATTGTATATATGCACTAACCTTGTTTGGGCAGAATTTTCCCAAGCAATTCCTTCACTTTCTTGGCTTTTCTTGGCTGCCAAAGGCTTTAGCAAGGTGCTAGGGCAAGTTTTAGTGAAGCTAGGTTAGGATTTTATGGTGAGACAAGGTAGGAAATCAAGCTTGCTTGATTGAGCTCCAATGGAGGGTGGAAGGAAGGGTTCACGTTTTTGGTGGAGAAGAAGGAGAAGAAGAGCAGCTGATTTTTGGTCCTCATTAGTCTTCATTTATCTCTTTAACTTGTTAGTCAAAGGATGGCTTATTTGTGATTGGTCCACATTTCCTTAATGACATCACTTTGAGGTCATAATTTGCATTTGTTGCATTTTTCTTTTCTTTCCTCCACTACTCATTTTCAATTTAATTTCTAGCAATATTTCTTCATATTTTATGTCATATTAATTATTTACTCAACTGGACAAGTCGGCCAAAAATCACCTCGGAAGGCGAAATGACCAAAATGCCCTCCGTTTGGCTTAACGGGTCAAAATCGTCTGTACCGATTGAAAAATTTTTCTAGGTATTTTCTTGGCATTCTAATGTCATGGGAACCTCAATTACCCTTCTCTGGAGTCCCAAAAATTATTTTATAATTTTTCCCCCGGGTCTAGGGCTCCTCGTTGTGAGAACCGCAACTTCCCTCCGGTAACCCATCGCTTGGGCACCGGCTCGTTTGACTCAGTTGTATTTTATTTCTAAAATTTTTACTAAATTTTTCTTATTAATATTTGAGTTAATTAGGGTTCCTGACTTTAGTTTAAATATTTTTTCGGACGTTCTAGCTGTCCGGACCGACACCGGTCACCGGAACAGTAGGATGTACGGAGTGGTTATCGGGAGGGTGTTACAAGTGTAATGATCATAACTTGGTCTACTTAACTCGGATTGACCTAAAATTTTGCACCGCGGTCCATAAGACATAGATCTACAAGTTTGTAGTTTCAACCGAGACCCGAAAACCGAGGGAACTAGACCGTCCGGCTAGGTCAAACCAGTGTCCCGGAATCCAGCAATTTGCATTAAAATGTACTAAACAAGGAAATGACTTTGGTAAAACATACCAAACCTAAAACCCTATCGAATATGACATATTAATGACGCTAAGACCTAAATTACCTAGAACACGTCGAGGGTCGGTATATTAGGTGACTTAGCAAATAAAGGTATTCAGTGAATTGTTTATTGAACATTATCGTTAGAGGTAAATTAATTTAGCACTGAAACACTTCAAATTGTGTTTCTCAGTTAACAAGGACTCAACAAAAGGGAAAGAAACACTGAGTCCAGACCAGGGAGACAGTCATCAGAGGTTTGTGCACAACAACTGTTTCTTTTGAATTATTTTCAATTGAAATAAATATTGACTATTTGTATATTATTGTTTTAAATTGTGGAAATGAGTTTGATGGACACTTATTGATTGAAAAATATTGTGAATGGTTTGTAACTGTGAAAAATTGTTTGAATGACATTGATGGATACTTATTGATTTAAAAGCATTGGAAATGGTTTGAAACCACAGCTATCATGTATATTGATTGTATTCCTCATTAGCTTGTCGAGTGGGACGAATTGAATTCCCTCTCTGGCTGAAGTGTTGAGGTGTGTGCCTATTGAGGACGAATTGGATGAGTACTCATATTTTTGCTAGCTAGCCATGTTATTCCTCATTAGTCATCGACTTTTGGGATGAATTGAATACCTCATTAGCCATTGGCTTTTGGGACGAATTGAACTATGGATCATGATTAAGCTGTGTGTGATTTATTGATATGTATTGTGAGATTGTGAAATGGATTTAAACTCTCATTGACATATACTGTCTTTTGAATTCAAACATGATCTAACTTATGAAAATTATTGTGATATTGACAAATGGAATTTAAATTCTTGTTGACAATTACTGTCTTGAATTTAACTATGATTTTAAGTATCCACTATTTACATGACTTATGAATTGTGATTTAAATTGTATTTGGTTAATGTTGTGCACCACTGAGACATTGTCTCAGCGATAGCTTTTTATTGCTGTCGCAGGTAGAGAGACAGACAGGGCAGCAGACTAGGCTGCATATACATCTAGCGAGGGATTACCTGGTATTATGAGTATACCAGTATTTTGCATTTTGTACTGTAATGTATGACACTGTATGTACATTTTGTTTTTGATTTTGAGCAGTTGTAAATTCAAATTGTACCTTGAAGTTGTAAAATAATTATGAGCTGTTTTGACTTGTAAAAGCTGTATTATATTTCCTTATCTCAGACTTTGAAAAATTTTTATGGAATTGAGTTGATAAATTGTTGTGTTGAGAAATATATTGGAGTTGAGATTTGGAAGATTATTGAAGTGCTTTTTATAGGTTTTCTGAAGAACTGTTTTGTCCAAAATACAGATGGCACTCTGCCAAAATTTTTACAGAAATTTCAAATAAATCAAATGAGTTAGTTGTTTCACTTCAGTTCACCAAGGTTTTTAACACCTGTAAATAGTGCTCACCACGGTAAAAGAAGTAAGAAAAGTTTTTAAAATCCCTTGTAGTATATTTAATGGGTTATCAGTAGACGGAGTTGGTAATTCATTAGGTATACTACGGGATCATGTTATGCCTTACAGAGGGGTAGGGTGTGACATGTTTTGGTGGTATTAGAGCAAAGTTTTTAAATTCTGTTTTCACCTGTTATTTGAATGTTCTTTCTTCATAGTACAACTGCTCAATATCATTGTTTGATACATACAGTACATTACAGTATAAATATGCACTAACGAGAGTAAATATCCTTGTGTTATTTATTCAGGAAAGCTAAAATCCTCGCATTGAATATGGAAGAGGGTGATCGTTCAGTCGATCAGTCTATTGAGGCTGAGGTGCAAGGGGATGCCCCAGGCCTACAAAATGTCAGTGGTTCAAAGAAGACACCTGCAGATCGCAGATTTCTCGCTTCGCTCAGATGGCTGCAATATTCCAACAAATGGCTGGCAATGTACCTACTCAAGTCCCAATACAGACACCAGTGGTACAACCACAGTCTCCTACTAGGCAGTATGATAAATTGATGAAGTATGGGGCTGCAGAGTTTAAGGGGACAGTAGATCCTCTAGAAGCTGAACAATGGTTAGAGAGGATGGATAGGATGTTCAAGAAGCTACATTGTACAGAAGAGCTTAGATTTGAATACTCAGTGTCCTTACTACAGGGGGATGCTTATGACTGGTGGAAAACCATTCCCCACAGTCTGGTAGAGCCTGCAGTGCTAACATGGAATGACTTCCTCAGGGAATTCAGGCAGAAATATATCCCTGATGCTTATGTAGACCAGAAGCTGCAAGAGTTCCTAAGTTTGAAACAGGGGAACAGATCAGTGGCTGAGTATGAAAGAGAATTTTCACGGCTTAGCCATTATGCAATGAGTCTACTCTCTACCAGCAGGGAAAGATGCAAGAGGTTTGAAACTGGCTTGAAGCCCGATGTCAGTACAAGTGCTCGGCTTCAAACACACTAACTTCTCTGAACTTGTTTCTCAAGCCCTAGAGTTGGAAAGAGTTGAATTTGAGACTGCTCCTGAGAAGAAGAGGTCAGAGAAGACAGAGAAAGAGGGAAAATCAGTAGAACAGAGTTCCAGTGGTCATACTGGAAAGAGGAAGAACTATGGGGGACATGGCAGAGGTGGCAAGAAATCTGGTAGGGGAAGATATTCAGGACAGAGACCTCCCCAATCTGGACAGCAAAGTACCAGAGGTTCCTATCCTCCCCGCCAATGTGAAACATGTGGAAGAAATCATGGTGGGATCTGCTACAAGGCTATTGGAGCCTGTTATAACTGTGGAGGCACAGGACACTTTGCCAAGGACTGCACCAGTAGTCACAGAGTTGGACCACCTCCTACTACTACAGAAGGGTCAGTTCAGAGCCCTGTCACCAGAAGCTCACAACCACCTAGCAGAGGTAGAGGCAGGGGTAGAGGTAACCCAAAGAGCCAAGGCACGAGAAACAATCGAGCAAGATAGTGCTCGATCAGTCTATGCCATGAGACAGAGGGAAGAGGCAGAGACATCTGATGTTGTGGCTGGTACCTTCTCAACTTTTAACCAGAATGTATTTGTGTTATTTGATCCAGGTTCTACCCATTCTTATGTGAGCGCTAGCATTGCTGTTCCATGTATAAAAATGGACTTTGAGGTGCTAGTAACGAGTCCGTTAGGACAGGAGGTCAGGGTTAATAGAATGTATAGAGATTGTCCTTTGGTGATCCAAGGACACACTTTCCTGTCTGATTTCATTGAAATGCCCTTCAGAGATTATGATATCATCTTGGGCATGGATTGGTTAGCTAGGCATCATGCCATGATTGATCAGAGGTCAAGATACCACTTTTGGCCTTCCTCGATGATGATGTGGTGATACAAGGGGAGAGGCAGCTATTGCCATCAAACCTCATTTCGGCTGCACTAGCCAGAAAAATGATCAGAAAGGGGTGTGAAGCATACTTGGCACATGTGATAGACACCCAAGTGGGGAGTTCAGCATTGAAGGACATCCCTAGAGTATATGACTTTCCAGATGTGTTTCCTGATGAATTGCCAGGATTACCTCCGGAAAGAGAAGTGCAGTTTGAAATTAATGTTATGCCTGGTGTGGATCCAATTTCCATAACGCCATACAGAATGGCACCAGCAGAGTTGAAGGAGCTGAAGATACAATTGCAAGAACTACTTGAAAAGGGCTTCATCCGCCCTACTGTGTCACCTTGGGGAGCACCAGTGTTGTTTATTAAGAAGAAGGATGGTACTCTCCGCTTATGTGTTGACTACAGGCAGTTGAATAGGGTGACAATAAAGAACAGATATCCATTGCCTCGCATTGATGATCTGTTCGATCAGTTGAAGTGTGCAGCAGTATTCTCCAAAATTGATTTGCGATCTGGTTATCATCAATTGAAGGTGCAAGAGCAGAGTATTCCAAAAACTGCTTTCAGAACTCGGTATGGCCACTATGAGTTTCTAGTAATGCCATTCGGGTTGACAAATGCTCCAGCTGCTTTTATGGATCTGATGAACACTATCTTCAGACCATATCTTGATCAATTTGTGGTGGTGTTTATTGATGACATTTTGATATATTCAAGGAATGCAGAGGAGCATGACAGACATCTGCGGATTGTACTGCAGACCTTAAGGGAGAAACAGCTATACGCCAAATTGTCGAAGTGTGAATTTTGGCTGAAAGAAATCTCCTTTTTGGGACATGTTGTTTCAGCTGAAGGGATCAAGGTAGATTCCAGCAAGGTAGAAGCTATCCTTAATTGGAAACCGCCAGAACATCACGTAAATTCACGTTTAGGTTTAATGGATATTACCGTCGATTTGTGAAGGGATTTTCTATGTTATCTTCTCCACTGACTAAACTACTTCGAAAAGATGTGAAATTTCAGTGGACAGATAAATGTCAGCAAAGTTTTGATGAGTTGAAGAGGTGTTTAACTGAAGCTTCAGTCCTTACTTTACCTACTCCGGGTAAAGAATACACAGTTTATAGTGATGCTTCTCACAATGGGTTAGGCTGTGTACTGATGCAAGATCGGAATGTCATTGCTTATGCATCACGCCAGCTGAAACCGCATGAGAGGAACTACCCAACACATGATCTGGAGTTAGCAGCTATTGTTTTTGCTCAAGATCCGAGACACTATTTGTATGGGGAGAAATGCTACATTTACACAGATCACAAGAGCTTGAAGTACTTAGGCACCCAGAAGGAATTGAATTTGAGGCAGAGGAGATGGTTAGAACTCATTAAAGACTATGATTGCTTAATAGACTATCAGCCAGGGAAAGCAAATGTGGTGGCTGACGCCTTAAGTCGCAAGACTATGGCAAGTCTCAGAGTTTCTCCTATGTCCATGGTATGTGAATTGAAAGCCTGACATGCGGTTTAGAGATTGATGATGAGGGACAGACGGTAGTTGCTTGGCATGTACGGCCGGTGTTGATTGATCGGTCGAATGGCTGCTCAGTGATGAAAAGTATCGAAGCTCTTGAAAGAAGTTCAGCAGGCAAGAAACCTGAATTCTCTGTGAGAGATGATGGTTTATTGCTACATCAGGGCAGAGTGTGCATTCCTAGTGATGTGGAATTGAGACAAATCATTATGAAGGAAGCACATGAGTCTCCATTTGCTATGCACCCTGGAGGAACTAAAATGTACAGAGGGCTGAAAGAACATTCTTTGGTGGATGGGCATGAAGAGAGATATAGCTGGTCGTTTCCAAATGCCTAACTTGTCGGCGGTAAAGGCGAACATCAAGTTCCACTGGTTTGTTACATCCTTTGTCGATGCAGTGGAAATGGGAGCGAATAACTATGGATTTTGTTACAGGACTTCCAAGGACACGAGTAGTCATGATGCGGTATGGGTTATAGTTGTGATTGACCAAGTCTGCTCACTTTTTACCGTTCGGATGGACTATAGCACGGAAAGATTGGCGGATTGTACATATATGAGATTGTAAAACGCATGGAGTGCTAGTATCAATTGTGTCAGCAGAGATCCTAGGTTCACTTCTAGATTAGGGTAGTCTTGAGAGCCCTAGGAACTAGGCGAACTTCAAAGACAAAGATTCCACCCACGGATAGATGACCGATCGAGAGGGTTATTTAGATATTGGAGGATATGCTACGGGCTTGTGTGATTGAATTTGAAGGTAGTTGGGATACACACTTGCCTTTGATTGAGTTTGCTTATAACAACAGCTACCAATCAAGCATTGGGATGCCTCCATATGAAGCTTTGTATGGTAGAAAGTGCAGAACTCCCTTATGTTGGGATGAGGTAGGTGAAAGGAAGATGATTGGGCCAAAAATTGTCCAGCAGATAGAGGAAAAGATCAGATTGATCAGAGATAGGCTCAAGGCTGCATCAGACCGTCAGAAGTCCTATGTTGATTCGAAAAGAAGAGATATTGAGTATGCAGTGGGTGATAAAGTATTCCTCAAAGTTTCTCCTTGGAAGAGGATTATGAGATTTGGCAGAAAGGGGAAACTGAGTCCTCGTTTCATCGGACCATATGAAGTTCTGGAAAGAGTGGGTCCTTTGGCATATCGGTTGGCATTACCTCCAGAGCTAGCAAGGATACACAGTGTCTTCCATGTGTCCATGTTAAGGAGGTACAGATCTGACCCATCTCATGTACTGTCAGTTGAAGAAATTGAAGTAAATCCAGACCTCTCATATGAGGAAGAACCCATCAAAATTCTGGCTTATGAGGTGAAACAGCTGAGAAACAAACAGATACACCTGGTTAAAGTGCTGTGGAACCATCATTCAGGCCAGGAAGCTACTTGGGAACGTGAAGAGGATATGAGAAGACAGCACCCATAGCTGTTCAGAGACTAATGCCAGGTAAAATTTCGAGACGAAATTTATTTTAAGGGAGGGAGAATTGTAACACCCCTAAGTTCGGTAGTGCGTTTTGCTGTTCCGGTGACTAGTGTTGTCCGGACAGCTAGGATGCCAAGAACCGTAATTCGATATGAGTGAGGAGACATAAAATAATGAAATACAAGAAAAGAAAGTACAAGAAAAACAAATGAAAAATGATAGCAAAGAAATGTGATCAAGTTAAACGAGCCGGGAAACCTAACGATGGATGACCGCACTGGGAAGTCACGGCGTGGACCGTTGACTGGCCTTGGACTGCGGGGAACCCTGGAAAACATTTTTTGGACTTAAATAGAACCTTATTGAAGAATAAATATCATTAGAAAGATCAAAGAAAAATTAAATAATTAGTACAAAGAAAAGTGAGAAATCGAAAAACAAACAAAACCCGGTAATACCGAAAAATCGGGAATGCCACCCGAACAGGGGCATTATGGTCATTTGACATCCCGAATTGTCTTTTGACCTAAATGTCCATTAAAAATAAATAATATTACACTTAGAAAATGAAATGAAAAATTAATTTGGTGGTACCTAAAGAAAATAGCTAAAATCATGGGTTAAATGTGGAATAAGTGGGAAGTTAGCTTAAAATATGATTTAATTTTGCTAGTGGACCACTAAGAACATTAAAATGATTAATTATACTTATAAGTGGGCAGATTATTCCCACTCAAAGTTCATCTTCCTCACTTAGCTCATCCATGCCGAATTGAAGAGAAACAAACCCTCCATTGCCGTTTGGTTTTGAGCTTGATTTCCTCTCTCCATTTCAACTCCAATCCCTTAAGTAGCTTTATGAAAAATGGTCTACACATCACAAGGAAGATATTGATACCAATTTTGAGAAGTTTGGTGAAGGTTTAGCAAGTTACAATTAAAGGTAAGTTTGCATTTTTGAGAATTCCTTTGTTAAATTTTGTGTGCATGTTATGGGTGTTGGTTTGGTGAAGGAAAATTTTGAGTTTGAAGAGTTATTGTTGTTTTCATTTTGGACAGCCATGAGTCACGTTTTTGATGAGATATTTGTGCATATAATTGATGAGAAATAATGTTGATCATGGTGATTTAGTAACCTAGTGAATTATTTCATATTTATATGGTGATTTATACACTTGGATGGGAATTGGTAAATTGGACGGCACTTTGATGTTGAAGAAGGTTTGCGGCAGCTTGGGAACACTTGAGTAAATGTATATATTGAAGGAAGTATAGGCAGAATATTGACCTAGAAGGATTGATGATATGTATGTAGATTGATATTGTAAAGTGTATGTAAAATTTGTAATGGTTAGGTGTGTATGTAATGGTACTTAGAAATTGTAAATGTGAATTATAATTGGTGTGTTGAGGGTAATGGTAATCTGCCCAAAGTAATGTTGATGTAATGTAGAAAATGCTTTTGGTAATGTACCTAAATAGATTGGTAGGGAAGTGAACCAAATTGCAAGGTATATGTGTGTTTGAAGTGGGGTGTGAAAGGCATATTGAGGGCAGTGTACATTTTAGCCTATAACCTTAAATGTGTAACCTCAATTGGTATGAGACCAATTTGAGGTGAAACTAGGCACAAAATGTGCCAACGTTCATTGAGAAAACATAACAAAATTCTGCTTGCAAGGTGACCTAAGAAAATGACCAATTCGGATTAGGTGCAATTAGGACCTGAAAAATGACCAATTGGGCAGCAGTGAGTGTTTAGGCCATAACTCACTCAAAACAGGTCCAATTGACCTGAAATTTTAACCATGAATAGCTAAGACCCATACCTACAAGTCTTATGAAGACACCAAAGCCCAGAAATGACCATAAGTAATCAAAAAGCTTGCACAAGTTCGGGTCCAAAAACTGGCCGAACCAAAGTTGACCAAATTGACCAAAAAAATGACCTAATTGATGCCATTTGACCAGCAATAGTGTAATGATCATAACTTGGTCTACTTAACTCGGATTGACCTAAAATTTTGCACCGCGGCCCATAAGACATAGATCTACAAGTTTGTAGTTTCGACCGAGACCCGAAAACCGAGGGAACTAGACCGTCCGGCTAGGTCAAACCAGTGTCCTGGAATCCAGCAATTTGCATTAAAATGCACTAAACAAGGAAATGACTTTGGTAAAACATACCAAACCTAAAACCCTATCGAATATGACATATTAATGACACTAAGACCTAAATTACCTAGAACACGTCGAGGGTCGGTATATTAGGTGACTTAGCAAATAAAGGTATTCAGTGAATTGTTTATCGAACATTATCGTTAGAGGTAAATTAATTTAGCACTGAAACACTTCAATTTGTGTTTCTCAGTTAACAAGGACTCAACAAAAGGGAAAGAAACACTGAGTCCAGACCAGGGAGACAGTCATCAGAGGTTTGTGCACAACAACTGTTTCTTTTGAATTATTTTCAATTGAAATAAATATTGACTATTTGTATATTATTGTTTTAAATTGTGGAAATGAGTTTGATGGACACTTATTGATTGATAAATATTGTGAATGGTTTGTAACTGTGAAAAATTGTTTAAATGACATTGATGGATACTTATTGATTTAAAAGCATTGGAAATGGTTTGAAACCACAGCTATCATGTATATTGATTGTATTCCTCATTAGCTTGTCTAGTGGGACGAATTAAATTCCCTCTCTGGCTGAAGTGTTGAGGTGTGTGCCTGTTGAGGACGAATTGGATGAGTACTCATATTTTTGCTAGCTAGCCATGTTATTCCTCATTAGTCATCGACTTTTGGGACGAATTGAATACCTCATTAGCCATTGGCTTTTGGGACGAATTGAACTATGGATCATGATTAAGCTGTGTGTGATTTATTGATATGTATTGTGAGATTGTGAAATGGATTTAAACTCTCATTGACATATACTGTCTTTTGAATTCAAACATGATCTAACTTATGAAAATTATTGTGATATTGACAAATGGAGTTTAAATTCTTGTTGACAATTACTGTCTTGAATTTAACTATGATTTTAAGTATCCACTATTTACATGACTTATGAATTGTGATTTAAATTGTATTTGGTTAATGTTGTGCACCATTGAGACATTGTCTCGTGATAGCTTTATTCTTTATCGCGGTAGAGAGGCAGACAGGCGTGCAGACTAGGCTGCATATACATCTAGCGAGGATTACACAGTATTATGAGTATACGAAGTATTTTGCATTTTATCTTGTAATGTATGACCTTTGTATGTACATTTTGTTTTAGTTTTGAGCGATTGTAAATTCAAATTGTACCTTGAAGTTGTAAAATAATTATGAAATTTGTTTTGACTTGTAAAAGCTGTATTATATTTCCTTATCTCAGACTTTGAAAAATTTCTATGGAATTGAGTTGATAAATTGTTGTGTTGAGAAATATATTGGAGTTGAGATTTGGAACATTATTGAAGTGCTTTTTATAGGTTTTCTGAAGAACTGTTTTGTCCAAAATACAGATGGCACTCTGCCAAAATTTTTATAGAAATTCCAAATAAATCAAATGAGTTAGTTGTTTCACTTCAGTTCACCAAAGTTTTTAACACCTGTAAATAGTGCTCACCACGGTAAAAGAAGTAAGAAAAGTTTTTAAAATCCCTTGTAGTATATTTAATGGGTTATCAGTAGACGGAGTTGGTAATTCATTAGGTATACTACGGGATCATGTTATGCCTTACAGAGGGGTAGGGTGTGACAATTTTAAGTTATTTTCTATGTTTTTTCTTTATAATAAAAGTCATATTTTTATTTGATTTACAAATAACTTTTTTTATAACTGAAATTATACTATATTTTTCATTATTAAAATTAAACAATTATTTGAAAATTTATGAATTTACAATAATAATAATAATAATAATAATAATAATAATAATAAATTAATCATATTATTATAAAACAATAAATAAATAATACATATAAAAAAATTATAAAAGCAAAATAAGTTTTTTAAAAAATAAAATAAAAAATTATTTTTATAGTTATTTAGTAGGCTATTAGTTGTGGATGAGTACACTCAAATAGTTCAGATGTAAATTAGCAACCAAACTTACATATTTAATTACAAATAAAAGATTGTATGTTTATTTTATTGCTATACTAATATCTATTTTTTCATGTCCTTTAATTTTAATGATTATTATGTTTTTTAATTTTTTACTATTCTGCCATATAGTGTAGTTATTTATTTATTTATTTACTTTTGGGTGTTAAATTTTATACAAGAATTTACTGACAGAATTTCTTTTTTTTATTTTTGGAACCACGGTCTGTCTCACTCTCTTTTGGTCACTATCTCTTGTTATTTTGTCCCTTGCTTTCAGTATCACACAGGTAAGTAATATTTTAATATGGCGTTTTGATTTGTAGATGCATGCATATCAATTTTTGAGGTGATAATTTTTTCTATTGTTGGACACTATTCTAGATTTTCTATATATCTTAATAGTTTCTTCTTTTTTTTTTTATCAAATTTGTCACACAATAACCTTAGAAAACCCGTCCAATGTCCTACTGACAATTAATGTCAGTGGACAATGGATTGTCCTGTTGGACAAATTGGAATTGTATACTCTACATAGGAATAGGATGGATATAAATATGTATTATATATTTGTAGAAATTTCGTAACATCTCTCATTGTTCTCTGGGTGCAGACTTTATGTTGTGCACTTGGAGAACTAATGGGAGATGCTGCCGAAATTTTTACAAATATATGACATGTCATTATCTGTCTGTTACTGGTAGAAATTATAAAATTCTAATTGGGTTAGGGCCTTACCTTTCAACGCATGATTGGGGATATGATGTAATCTGATATCTGACATATCATTACTAATAAAACTTAATTATTACACAGCTATTAGCAAAATGGGATCAGATCGGAGATGGATGTATGCTAGGTTAAAAGATGGTCTATTGACCTCATAATTCATAGAAGGTATTGAACAATTCATAACATTTGCTAAGCAACATCAAGAGTGGATGGATGGGGATAAACTGAAGTGTCCATGTAATCATCGAAAGTGTCAGAATCGTAATTATGTTGATGAGAATACAATTCGGTTACATTTGATGAAGCATGGATTCGTGTCATATTATTATAAATGGATTCTACATGGGGAACCCCGCACAAGTAATATTGATAGTCAAAACATAAATGTTATGATAGCGGAGTCTGTTCAAGAGGTTGATTATAGCACAAGCAATACATATGAGCAAATGGTAATGGATGCAGCAGGTCCTAATTTCTTTCAGGATGTAATGGAGGAGCCTCCAAATCCATCAGCTCAAAAATTATAGGATATGTTACAAGCTACTAATCAAGAGGTGTGGCCAGGTTGTGAAAGCCATTCGCAGCTCTCAGTTGTTGCAAGGATGTTGAACATCAAGGCAGAACATCATTTGTCAAAAAGGTGTTTTGATGACATTTGTCAACTTATGAAAGAGGTGTTACCGGCTGAAAATTTAATTACTGAAAACTTTTACAGTACGAAGAAGTTGGTCCAAGCATTGGGCCTACCTGTTGAGAAGATTCATTGTTGTACTAATGGATGTATGTTATATTGGGCTGAAGATAGTGAGTTAACGAATTGCAAATTTTGTGACCATCCACGGTTCAAATGACATAGTCGAGGCTCTTCTAATTTTCAAACCAATGTCCCACTTAAGAAAATGTACTACTTTCCTCTCACATAGAGATTGCAAAGATTATATGCTTCGAATGCAACAGCAAAAGAAATGAGATGGCACACTGACCATGACCATGAAGATGGGGTAATGCGTCATTGTTCAGATGCAACTACATGGAAGCATTGTAATAAAACACATCCTTCATTTGCTGCTGAGGTTCGGAATGTAAGGCTAGGACTGTGCACCGATGGGTTTCAACCATTCAGTCAGTCTGGACAACAATATTCATCTTGGCCAGTCATTGTCACTCCTTACAATTTGCCTCATTGGTTATGTATGAAGGAAGAGTATATGTTCCTAATGGTAATAGTTCCTGGTCCGAGAAACCCAAAAGACAAATTGGATGTGTACTTACAGCCCCTTATTGCAGAGTTGAAAGCTTGATTGTAGGAAGTTGGAGTTGAGACATATGATGCATCAAAGAAGAATAATTTTAATATGAGGTTGCATTATTATGGACAATAAGTGATTTCCTGCATATTCAATGTTATCGGTTGGAGCACAATGACAAGATCGCTTGTCCATATTGTAGGGGTGATTCAGATGCATTCACATTGACAAAGGGTGGTAAACAATCATGGTTTGACAATCACCGTAAATTCTTACTAGCTAACCATTCTTTCAGACGAAATAAAATTGCTTTTAGAAAGAACAAGACAGTTACAAAAAGTGCTCCCCCCATTCTATCTGGTGAGAAAATTTTAGAACAAATAGAACATCTAGGATTAATGTGTGTCACAGATATGGGTGCAAATGAGAATAACAGTTGCAAAGCAAAAAACACAGGTTGGAAGAGACGGAGCATTTTTTGGGATTTGCCATATTGGAGTACTAACATGCTTTGCCACAACCTAGATGTCATGCACATAGAGAAAAATGTATTTGAAAATATTTTTAATACTGTGATGAATGTTGAAGGGAAGACGAAGGACAATGCAAAATCAAGGGAAGATTTGAAAGAGTTTTGTCACCGACCTGAGTTAGAGAGGGATATGGCAACAGGAAAGTATCCTAAAGCATGTTACACATTAGACAAACAATCAAAAGCAGTGTTGTGTGAATGGCTTGAAAATCTTAGATTCCCAGATGGTTATGTGTCAAACATGGGTAGGTGTATAGACATGCGAAAACTAAAGTTGTTTGGGATGAAAAGCCATGATTGTCATGTCTTTATGCAAAGATTACTCCCAATAGCATTTAGGGAATTGCTTCAAAAAAATGTGTGGCAAGCATTGACCGAATTGAGCAATTTCTTTAGAGAGTTAACTTCAACAACACTTAGAGAAGAAGCCATGTTACAGCTCAATGAAGAGATTCCTATAATATTATGTAAACTAGAGCGTATATTCCTCTCCATGTAACACCCCTATGTTCGGTAGTGCATTCTACTGTTCCGGTTGTGACACCCCTTACCCTTGTACAGTATACCCGAGTAAGTAATGCCACATGGTGTACCGGCACACTCTAATATTCCTTAATTAATTTATATCATACTTTTGAATATAATTTATGAAATATAATTTATTTAAGCCATTTATCAAAAGTATTATTTATTTAAGGTTCCGAAAATTTTAAAGAAAATCCAGCAGAGTACCGGCTAAAAATGAAGAAAACAGTTCTTCGGAACCTGAAAAAAAACACTTCCAATATTCACATTCAATCATTCCCAAACTCCAATATCCAAAATCTCAACAATTTTTCAATTTCAGGTCTCAACAACCTTTTCATTTCTCAAACATCCATTTCTCAGAATACTCATATACAAACAACAAATAAATGCTCAAATTACTTCCATACATAACCATAAATCTTTATTATTTACATGAACCTCAAAATACATTACATAAATCCCAAATACATATGAGAAAATAAAAATTTAATTACAAAATGACAAAATGACATCTAGTGTCCTACCAATGCATTGCAGGTGACGAGGTGACACGGACACTGTGCAGAACTGCAGGATGTACTCACCCAGTCTGTGGTCTACTGGGCTCACGATCGGGATCTCCAGTACCTACGCGTGGCAAAAGCAACGCGCTAAGCAATAATGCTTAGTGGTGCAATAATATAATAGAAGAAAATAACAAGAAAATGAATGTGTATAGAACGTGTATGCTTTCTTTGTTTGGTATTGGTATATCCATTATTTCATTGACGTTGTTCACTTTTATTCATTTGGTTGCCCCAAGTAAACCTACACTAGACGACTGGACTGGATAACGGGTAAACTGGCACTGGGTACCTAGTACCTCGGGCCGTCACACCATCGGTCACATATGCATCTCCCGGTGTGCAATAAAACAGCTAACAAGCTGTAAATAGTATCAGGCACAAGGCCAAGTCTCAATACAAAGTCAGAATGGCTAAAAGCCATGAAATCACAAAATGGCATTTTTGCCATGTGCAGTACTGCTAACTGAACCCTATTGGCATGCCAAACTATCCAAACCAATCTTGTTAGGTATACTAGGGCATTTGAAACTTTTAAATTCTTCAATTTGTGAATTTCAAATTTTTAGTGTCACTATTCATCTTATTGGTCAACAAAAATGTTGACTTTTAGAATAAAAATATGTACATTGACTTTTGCACTCCCAACATACCACATTTGGCATTCCAAACTTGTTGGCATTAAGCATTTATACCATTTCAAAGTTTAAACCAAGGGAAGCAGAATTTTCAGTTTTTGTAGCTCAATTTTACTGTTCCATTGGACACTGTTGCAGTGGGAATTTGAAGAAATGGAAAACATGAAAGTTGTTCCTTATTTTGTCTAGTTGAATATCATTTTTTGAATCACTCCATTTGGAGTTTTGTAGCTCTAGATATGGTCCAAAAACCACAGCTGGCCGGATTGCCAACCTGCAGAATTGACCATATCTACAGTAACATGAACAGTAACTGGAATCACTTGGTTGGATGGGTTCTGGCCATAATTTGAGGTAGGTTCCTTCATGAAAGTTGTTTGTCTATGTCTTAACTTGTTTCTGTAAAAATTTCAGGTCAATTGACCAAATCTACAGTGAGTTATGGCCAAATAAACAGTTACTATTCATTTGGTCAATTCTGCAGAATCAGTTGCAAGGTATCCGGATTGGGGCCAAGTTTTGGTCCTCTTGCTTTGGTCTTTTGGGCATGGTTTCTTCAGAAAAAAATGTGCCATTATAAGCCTAGTTTCATGTCCAATTTGCCAAACACCAATTGGACTAACACAGCCAAAGTTATGGCAGTGCAAGTGGACTGAATTTTCAGTCCTTCTGCTGCTGTCCTAGGGTAGCCTGCAACTTCACTTTGCAATCCTATTTTTCAGTCCATTTGATGGTCAACTTACCTAAAATGGTCACTAATTGACCATTAAAATGTTCTCTAACAATTTCCTAAGCCAAGTCAATTTTTCACCCTCAAAACCCTAGTTTCCATTCCAATTTACCCATGCACCTTGGTTAAGCACACTAAATCATTATGTATGTAAATATATAGCTTAAACATAATCTCCAATTCATTCTAAGTCCATTAAAATCATCAAGACACTCCATTATTGTTCCCTCATTAGGGCTGCCGAAATTCAAGACATGCATAAACATAAATTTTATTCATTTAATTTACAATTTCTTGCTCACTTTAAGGCTTTAACATGGAATAAAGGAGATTTAAGTATATATATGCACTAACCTGGAATAGGGCAGATTTTTCCCCACTTAAAACTTCACTTTCCTTCACTTTCTAGGCTGCCAAACACTTCCCCAAGAGGTGTGATTAAGTTTTAATGAAGGGGTTTAGGGTTTAGTGGTGGAAACAAAGGAGAAAGGGAGCTTGGGAAGTGAGGTTTAATGGAGGTTGAGAGAGAGAGAGATTTCGGCTGGAATTGGAGAGGAAGAAGGCAGCTGCAATTTAATTATTTTGGTCTTCATTTAGTCTCTTTTATTAGTTAATAATATGGTTGTTTAATTATAATTGGTGGAGACTTTCAAATGACATTATAATGATGTCATATTTGGCATTTTTATGGATTTTTCTTTTCTTTTCATCACTACTCAATTTCAATTTAATTTTTAGTAATGTTTCTTCATATTTTATGTCATATTAATTATTTAGTCAACTGGACAAGTCGGCCAAAAATCACCTCTGAAGGCGAAATGACCAAAATGCCCTCCGTTTGGCTTAACAGGTCAAAATTGTCTGTACCGATTGAAAAATTTTTCTAAATATTTTCTTGGCATTCTAATGCCATAGGAACCTCAATAACCCTTCTCTAGAGTCCCAAAAATTATTTTATAATTTTTCCCCCAAGTCTAGGGCTCCTCGTTGCGAGAACCGCAACTTCCCTCTGAGTTACCCCTCACTAGGGCACCGGCTCGTTTAACTTGGTTGTACTTTATTTCTAAAATTTTTACTAAATTTTTCTTATTAATATTTGAGTTAATTATGGTTCCTGACTTTAGTTTAAATATTTTTCCGGACGTTCTAGCTGTCCGGACCGACACCGGTCACCGGAACAGTAGAATGTACGGAGTTGCTACCGGGAGGGTGTTACAACTCTTCCCCTCTAATTTAAATTTCATCCTCGAAATTTACCTAATGCAAATAGTTGAGGGAACTGTTGCCTCATCGTCTCTTCACTTTCCCAAGTTGCCTCCTCGGTGTTGTGGTGCCTCCAAAGCACTTTCACCAGTGGAATCTGCTTGTTTCTCAACTCTTTTACTGCCCGAGCCAAGATCCGTAGAGGTTCTTCTTCATATGTCAAATCCGGTTGTATTGCAATTTCTTCTCTGGAGATGACATGTGAAGGATCTGAGCGGTATCTTCTGAGTATGGATACGTGGAACACATTGTGGATCTTGTCCAGCTCTGGTGGTAAAGCTAGCCTATAGGCCACTGGACCCACACGTTCGATGATTTCATATGGGCCAATGAACCTAGGGCTCAACTTACCTTTCCTTCCAAACCTCAATACCTTCTTCCATGGTGACACCTTGAGGAACACTTTGTCGCCAACCACATATTCTATTTCTTTTCTCTTCAGGTCGGCATAAGATTTTTGTCTGTCTGAGGCAACCTTTAAGTTGGCTTTGATTGATTTCACCTTCTCCTCAGCCTGTTTCACAGTGCAGCCCTACCATTTGTCTTCGCCCAATTCAGTCCGGCCTGCTGAGTTCTACATTTTCTCCCATACAGCGCTTCATGCGGGGCCATTTGGATACTAGCTTGGTAGCTATTGTTGTATGCAAATTCTGCCAGTGGGAGGTATCTATCCCAACTTCCCTCAAACTCAATGACACAACTCCTCAGCATATCCTCAAGGACCTGACAAGTATTTCACGTTATTGTTATCATTTCAATTCAATATTTGTATCAATTTCATTGGTTTCAATTGTTTACCTGGATTACTCTTTCTGATTGTCCATCCGTCTGAGGATGGAAAGCTGTACTGAAATGAAGTTGTGTACCCAAGGACTCATGCAACTTCTTCCAAAATCTCGATGTAAACCTTGGGTCTCAATCAGATATGATGGAAAGTGGAATTCCATGCAGTCTAACTATCTCACTGATATACAATCGCTAACTTCTCCGGTGAGTAGTCGGTCTAAGCGGCGAAAGTGTGCTGACTTGGTCAATCTATCCACTATTACCCATACTGCATCATGTTTCTTCCGGGTGAGAGGTAGACCACTTACAAAATCCATGGTGACCCGATCCCACTTCCATTTAGGTATGCGTATAGGCTGTAGCAAACCCGATGGAACTTGATGTTCTGCCTTGACTTGCTGACATGTCAAGCATTTAGTCACATAGTCAGCTATGTCTTTCTTCATACCAGGCCACCAATACTGAAGCTTCAGATCATGATACATCTTTGTACTTCCTGGGTGCATAGCATATACACTAGTGTGTGCGTCTTTTAGAATACTGGTCTTCAATTCCCCATCATCTGGTACACACAGTCTTCCTTTATAGTACAGGCACCCATCTGCTTTCACCCCATAATCAGTTGCTTTTCCCTCTGAGATCTTGCTCATAATAGCCATTAACTTTTCATCTGCCTTTTGCCCATCTAAAATCTGCTGTAGCAGGTTTGGCCTCACTTGCAACTCAGCCAAAATAGCTCCATCTCGAATCAAAGTTAGATGGGCATTCAATGATCTCAAGGCTGTCATGGATTTTCTGCTCAAAGCATCAGCAACTACATTTGTCTTCCCAGGATGGTAGTCAATTACACAGTCATAGTCCTTCAGGAACTCAATCCATCGCCTCTGTCTAAGGTTGAGCTCCTGCAGGTTGCAAGTATTTCAGGCTTTTGTGGTCTGTGTAAATGTAGCACTTTTCACCATACAAGTAATGCCTCCATATCTTCAGTGCGAAGATAATTGCTGCAAGTTCTAGATCATGGGTAGGGTAATTTTGTTCATGTGGCCTTAGTTGCCTGGAAGCATAAGCGACCACCTTCCCCTCTTGCATCAATACACACCCTAACCCATTATGAGAGGCATCACTGTAGACCACAAAGTCCTTTCACGACCTTTGTGTGTGCTGCTGGTGCCTCTATCAACATAGCCTTCAACTTCTCAAAATTGGTCTGACACTTGTCATTCCAGTCAAATCTGACATTCTTGTGTAATAACTTGGTCATTGGAGTAGCTATTAGGGAAAATCCCTTCACAAATCTTCTGTAATACCCAGCTAGCTCTAAGAAGCTTCTGACCTCAGTTGTATTCCTGGAAGGCTTCCATTCCATCACTACTTCTATTTTCTTGGGATCCACCCTAATCCCATCAGCTGACACTATGTGTCCAAGGAATGCAATTTCATTCAGCCAAAAGTCACACTTAGACAACTTAGCATACAACTTCTTTTCTCTCAGGGTTTGTAGAACAATCCTCAAATGCTCATCATGTTCTTCCCTGGTCTTGGAATACACCAAAATATCATCAATAAAGATCACTACGAACCGATCTAGGTATGGATGGAAGATACGGTTCATAAGGTCCATGAATGTCGCTAGTGCATTTGTTAAGCCAAAGGGCATCACTAGGAACTCATAATGCCCATACCGGGTCCTGAATGCAGTCTTGGGCACATCTACATCCTTTACCCTCAACTGATGATACCCTGATCTGAGATCAATCTTAGAAAATACTCCTGCTCCCTTCAACTGATCAAACAGATCATCAATTCTAGGCAACGGATATTTGTTCTTCACTGTCACTTTATTCAATTGCCGATAATCAATGCATAGCCTCAAAGTCCCATCCTTCTTTTTCACGAACAGCACTGGAGCTCCCCATGTTGACACAATGGGGCGTATGAACCCCTTATCCAGCAACTCGTGCAACTGAGTTTTCAACTCCCTCAATTCAGTGGGTGCCATCCTATAAGGAGCAATGGAAATGGGTCTTTGTACAGCGGTGTCTCAATAGCAAATTCAACTTCCCTTTACGGTGGCAAACCGGACAACTCTTCGAAATACCTGCAGGAAGTCTCTCCTTTGTGGGTATGTCACTCAGGTTTGGCTTAGCCTGCCTAGTATCCACCACATGTGCTAGGTAGGCTTCACAGCCTTTTCTCATCATTCTTCTTGCAACTGTGGCTGAGATGACATTGGACAAGAAATCTGTCTTTTCCCCCACAACTGTGATCTCATTACCCTCAGGAGTTTTCAAAGAAATTCTCTTCAATTTGCAATCAACCATTGTCTGATGACGTGACAACCAGTCCATTCCCAAAATCACGTCAAACTCGTGGAAAGGTAACTCAATCAAGTCTGCCAAGAATTCATACTCCTGAATCCTTAACGGGCAACCCTTATATACTTTGTTCACTACCACACTATGACCCAATGGATTAGTGACCAGAATGTCTTGGTCACTCACCCCTACTAGTATCCCCCTTTCTACGGGTAAGTTGATGCAGATGTATGAATGGGTGGATCCTGGATCCACCAATGCATGCACAGGTGTAGTGTAGAGGGAGAACGTACCCCTGATGACGTCCGGGGCATCTTGCTCCTCCTGAGCTCTCAGGGCATAATTTCTAGCAGGTGGTCTGTTATCTGGCCTCTCTTCTGGCTCAGATGCAGGCCTCTGAGATGGTCCCACAGCTTCGGATTTACCAGACCTTCTACCCCTTGGTGGTGCAGGAGCAGTGCATGCGCTTGTGTTGGAGCGGTGTATTAGTTCTGCGTGGTCAGTTCTTCAATTGATGCTCTGTTGACCCACACCTTAGCGAGCACAGTCACTCTCCAACACTCCCCCTTGTGCCACTTGAGCGGTGTGGACATGCGAGAAGATCTGGGCTGGTCCCTGAACCCCATCCTCGGAGAGCTGCCTTGATGGTGTGGGTGATATCTCCTAGGGGTGAATCGTGGCTGGGCCTCGAGGTGACCACGACCACGTGGTGAGCTGAACTCGGTGCAGGATGACCCTTGAACTTCTTCCCAAATGCGGAGCTGAACTAGGCGGCCGGGCCCCTCTTCTGCTGTCTATCCCTTCCAGTGCGCTCCGATTCTTACTTTTTCTACCTTTATTGCGACTTCCACTAACTTGGTAAATTCTGTGATTCCTGAGCGGTGAGCTGGATCTTGATGTTGTCATTTAGTCCCTCTTCAAATCTCTTACATCTTTCACTTCATTAGGGACTATCTCCCTTCCATAGCGGCTTAATCGGACGAATTCCTTCTCATACTCAGCCAGCGGTGTCTGCCTCGAGTTAATGAATTCCCTTCTTCTCTCTTCTAGGTATACATACCCACATATTTCTTCTTGAATTCGAGAGAAAGAAGTCCCAAGTTCTGACTTAGCTGCACTTCACTGGAATCCGTGTCCCACCACTCATATGCATCATCTTGCAACAGAGAATCTGGCGACTTCAAGTTTTGCTCTGGAGTGCGGTGGAGTTGTTTTAGAACTCGCCCATTTTGTTCAACCAATTTTCTGCACATGAGTCATCTTCTCTCTTGCCATAGAAGTCCTGACTCCAAACTTCCTTAGCCTTTCCAGTGTGATTTACTGCTGTGGAGTGCTGGTGGTGGTGGTGGTCTTGGCATTACCCGGCCATTTGTCCGAAGAAGTCGGCCATTTGTTGGAACATGGCACGTGGAGGTGGCGAGGCTCAGCTTGAGCTGGTGGGGCAGATTCTCTCATGCCCCCAGTCTCAGCTGCTGCAGGTGGAGCATGACTCTCCACTTCCTCCTCAACGGCTCTCTAAGATGAAGGGTCCATATCCTATTCAAAATAAGAAAGATAAACAGATCTGCGTTAGTGTCACCTCGACTCTTACAAATGCAATGCATGGTATGGACTCAATCTAGGCCTGAAATGCCTAAAGCGTAATCGATACCACTAAATGTGACACCCCTTACCCGTGTACAGTATACCCGAGTAAGTAATGCAACACGGTGTACTGGCACACTCTAATATTCCTTAATTAATTTATATCATGCTTTTGAATATAATTTATGAAATATATTTTATTTAAGCCATTTATCAAAAGTATTATTTATTTGAGGTTCCGAAAATTTTAAAGAAAATCCGGCAGAGTACCGGCTAAAAATGAAGAAAACAGTTCTTCGGAACCTGAAAAAAAACACTTCCAATATTCACATTCAATCATTCCCAAACTCCAATATCCAAAATCTCAACAATTTTTCAATTTCAGGTCTCAACAACCTTTTCATTTCTCAAACATCCATTTCTCAGAATACTCATATACATACAACAAATAAATGCTCAAATTACTTCCATACATAACCATAAATCTTTATTATTTACATGAACCTCAAAATACATTACATAAATCCCAAATACATATGAGAAAATAAAAATTTAATTACAAAATGACAAAATGACATCTAGTGTCCTACCAATGCACTGCAGGTGACGAGGTGACACGGACACTGTGCAGAACTGCAGGATGTACTCACCCAGTCTGTGGTCTACTGGGCTCACGATCGGGATCTCCAGTACCTACGCGTGGCAAAAGCAACGCGCTAAGCAATAATGCCTAGTGGTGCAATAATATAATAGAAGAAAATAGCAAGAAAATGAATGTGTATAGAACGTGTATGCTTTCTTTGTTTGGTATTGGTATATCCATTATTTCGTTGACGTTGTTCACTTTTATTCATTTGGTTGCCCCAAGTAAACCTACACTAGACGACTGGACTGGATAACGGGTAAACTGGCACTGGGTACCTAGTACCTCGGGCCGTCACACCATCGGTCACATATGCATCTCCCGGTGTGCAACAGAACAGCTAACAAGCTGTAAATAGTATCAGGCACAAGGCCAAGTCTCAATACAAAGTCAGAATGGCTAAAAGCCATGAAATCACAAAATGGCATTTTTGCCATGTGCAGTATTGCTAACTGAACCCTATTGGCATGCCAAACTATCCAAACCAATCTTGTTAGGTATACTAGGGCATTTGAAACTTTTAAATTCTTCAATTTGTGAATTTCAAATTTTTAGTGTCACTATTCATCTTATTGGTCAACAAAAATGTTGACTTTTAGAATAAAAATATGTACATTGACTTTGGCACTCCCAACATACCACATTTGGCATTCCAAACTTGTTGCCATTAAGCATTTATACCATTTCAAAGTTTAAACCAAGGGAAGCAGAATTTTCAGTTTTTGTAGCTCAACTTTACTGTTCCATTGAACACTGTTGCAGTGGGAATTTGAAGAAATGGCAAACATGAAAGTTGTTCCTTATTTTGTCTAGTTGAATTTCATTTTTTGAATCACTCCATTTGGAGTTTTGTAGCTCTAGATATGGTCCAAAAACCACAGCTGGCCGGATTGCCAACCTGCAGAATTGACCATATCTATAGTAACATGAACAGTAACTGGAACCACTTGGTTGGATGGGTTCTGGCCATAATTTTTGGTAGGTTCCTTCATGAAAGTTGTTTGTCTATGTCTTAACTTGTTGCTGTAAAAATTTCAGGTCAATTGACCAAATCTGCAGTGAGTTATGGCCAAATGAACAGTTACTATTCATTTGGTCAATTCTGCAGAATTAGTTGCAGGGTATCCGGATTGGGGCCAAGTTTTGGTCCTCTTTCTTTGGTCTTTTGGGCATGGTTTCTTCAGAAAAAATGTGCCATTATAAGCCTAGTTTCATGTCCAATTGGCCAAACACCAATTGGACTAACACAGCCAAAGGTATTGCAGTGCAAGTGGACTGAATTTTCAGTCCTTCTGCTGCTGTCCTAGGGCAGCTTGCAACTTCACTTTGCAATCCTATTTTTCAGTCCATTTGATGGTCAACTTACCTAAAATGGTCACTAATTGACCATTAAAATGTGCTCTAACAATTTCCTAAGCCAAGTCAATTTTTCACCCTCAAAACCCTAGTTTCCATTCCAATTTACCCATGCACCTTGGTTAAGCTCACTAAATCATTATCTATGTAAATATATAGCTTAAACATAATCTCCAATTCATTCTAAGTCCATTAAAATCATCAAGACACTCCATTATTGTTCCCTCATTAGGGCTGCTGAAATTCAAGGCATGCATAAACATAAATTTCATTCATTTAAGTTACAATTTCTTGCTCACTTTAAGGCTTTAACATGGAATAAAGGAGATTTAAGTATATATATGCACTAACCTTGAATAGGGCAGATTTTTCCCCACTTAAAACTTCACTTTCCTTCACTTTCTAGGCTGCCAAACACTTCCCCAAGAGGTGTGATTAAGTTTTAATGAAGGGGTTTAGGGTTTAGTGGTGGAAACAAAGGAGAAAGGGAGCTTGGGAAGTGAGGTTTAATGGAGGTTGAGAGAGAGAGAGATTTCGGCTGGAATTGGAGAGGAAGAAGGCAGCTACAATTTAATTATTTTGGTCTTCATTTAGTCTCTTTTATTAGTTAATAATATGGTTGTTTAATTATAATTGGTGGAGACTTTCAAATGACATTATAATGATGTCATATTTGGCATTTTTATGGATTTTTCTTTTCTTTTCATCACTACTCAATTTCAATTTAATTTTTAGTAATGTTTCTTCATATTTTATGTCATATTAATTATTTAGTCAACTGGACAAGTCGGCCAAAAATCACCTCTGAAGGCGAAATGACCAAAATGCCCTCCGTTTGGCTTAACAGGTCAAAATTGTCTGTACCGATTGAAAAATTTTTCTAAATATTTTCTTGGCATTCTAATGCTATAGGAACCTCAATAAACCTTCTCTGGAGTCCCAAAAATTATTTTATAATTTTTCCCCCGGGTCTAGGGCTCCTCGTTGCGAGAACCGCAACTTCCCTCTGAGTTACCCCTCACTAGGGCACCGGCTCGTTTAACTTGGTTGTACTTTATTTCTAAAATTTTTACTAAATTTTTCTTATTACTATTTGAGTTAATTATGGTTCCTGACTTTAGTTTAAATATTTTTCCGGATGTTCTAGCTGTCCGGACCGACACCGGTCACTGGAACAGTAGAATGTACGGAGTTGCTACCGGGAGGGTGTTACACCGGTGATCAGAGTTGTCCGGACAGCTAGGATGCCTAGAACTGCACTTCGATATAAGTGAGGAGACATAAAATAATGAAATACAGGAAAAACAAAGGAAAAATAATAGCAAAGAAATGTAACCAAGTTAAGCGAGCCAAGAACCCTAGCGATGGGTGACCGCACCGGGAAGTCACGGCGTGGACCGTTGACTAGCCCTGGACTGCGGGAACCCCTGGAAAATATTTTTAGAACTCAAATAAGTATTTATTGAAGTATAAATATCATTAGAAATATCAAAGAAAAATTAAATAATTAGCACAAAGAAAAGTGAGAAATCGAAAAACGGACAAAACCCAGTGTTACCAAAAAATCGGGAATGCAACCCGAACAGGGGCATTGTGATCATTTGACACCCCGAGTTGTCTTTTGACCTAAATGTCCATTAAAAATACATGATATTATATTTGTAAAATGTAATGAAAAATTAATTTAAGGGTACCTAATGTAAATAGCAAAAATGGGGAGTTAAATGTGGGAAATTGAAACTTTTGAATAAATTAACATTAAACTTGCAATAGTGCTCCACTAACTCATTAAAGTGGACCATTTAATCTTCATCTTGGATCAGCAGATTGTCATCTTCCTCATTTCTCAAAATTCAGCCAAAAATGGAGAAGGGAAGAACTCCATTGCCGCATGGTTTTGGAGCTCCATGCAAGGGTGATCCAAGCTTCTTTCTCTCCACTTCCCTTCATTAAAGTTAATCCTCACACCATGGGCAGTAGATAGGCAGCAAGAAGATCAAGTTTTGGTGAAGTTTTGAAGAGTTTCCAAAGTGGTAAGTATGTATTTTTTATTAGTGCTTCATTAAAGTTTGTGAGGAGGTTATGGGTGTTTGATTTATGGAGAAATTTTTGAGGTTTGATGTTCAATTGGAGTGTGTATTTTTGGCAGCCATGGAAACACCTTGAAGGCAGTTTATTTGTGCTTGTAAATGGTGAATTAAATGATTGATTAAATGTATATTGTGTAGGAAATTGTTTGGGTGATGTATACTTGGTATATGTAAATGTGAAATGAACTTTAAAGCTTGGAAATTAATGGAATGTAAATGTACCATTGTGGCAGTTTATTAACTCTTGAGGAATGCTGGAATTCATGCTTGGTTTATGAAATAATGGTGTTGAAATGTGTTGGTTGTTATGGCAGTTTGAGTGTATGTAAGGTGGTGTAAAGTGGGACATGTAAATGGGCATGAATTGGTGATTGAATTGTTGTAAATTGAGTTGGACAAATTCTGCACTTGTTAGTGCACATTGAATGTAATTGTAAGCTGCCAAAATGACCTATAATATGTTATAAATTATGTTTAGGTTGTGGTACAACCAGAATTGGTTTGAAGGTTAAGTTTGGTGAGTGTTAAAAGTGATGCTTGATGTGTATGCAAGATTTTCAATAAGGCAGTTTGAGTTTTAGGCCTATAACTTTAAGTGAGTGACTCCAATTGGCATGAGACCAATTGGAGGTGAAACTAGGCACAAAATGTGCCAACTTTCATGAAGAAAGCTTACCAAAATTCTGCTTGCAAGGTAGCTTGAAAAATGACCAAATTCGGATTAAGTGCAAATGAGGCCTGAAAATTGACCATTTGGGCAGCAGTTATTGTTTAGGCCATAACTCACTCAAAACAGGTCCAATTGACCTGAAATTTTAACCATGAATAGTTAAGACCCATTTCTACAAGTCTACCAAAGCCCAGAAATGACCATAAGCAAGTCAAAAAGCTTGCACAAGTTCGGGTCCAAAAACTGGCCGAACCTAAAATGACCTAAAGTGACCTAAAATGACCAATTTTGGTGCAATTTGACCAGCAATAGTAAAATGACCATAACTTGGTCTACATAACTCAGAATGATCTGAAATTTTGCCCCACATTCCATGAGACATAGATCTACAAGTTTGTAGTTTTGACCAAAACCTGAAAACCGAGGGAACTAAGTCGTCCGGCTAGGTCAAACTAGTATCCCGGAATCCAGCAAATTGCAAGAAAATGCAGTATACACGGAAATGAACTTGGTAACATGTACCAACCCTAAAAGACTATCGAATGTGACATATTAGTAACGTTAAAACCTAAATTACCTAAAACGCATCGAGGGTCGATATATTAAGTTGATTAAGCAAATAATAGCATTCAGTGAATTATTTATCAAACATTATCGTTAGAGACAGTTTAATTAGGTACTGAAACACTTCAAATTGTGTTTCTCAGTTAGCAAAGACTCAGGGAGAGGGAAGGAAACACTGAGTCAAGACCAAGAGACAGTTATCAGAGGTTTGTGCACAACTAGTTTTTAACTGATTTTGTCCTCAATATTTCATATGATTAAATGACATTCTTATGTGTTATATTTAACGAACATTGGATTTAATTCAATGATTATTGAAATTGTTATAGTATGTATGAATTTAGCTTTGTGAAATGGTATTTCCACAAGTATTAAGCATTGTTATGGATTGAATAAATTATGTTTTGGAAAATTGTGATAGAACATGTTTTGAATTGTGATGGTAATTTTCATGGAAAAATACAAATTTATGATTTGAATTGTGATGAGCATAAAAAATTATTGGATATTGGAATTGACTTTGAATCAAATTATATTGTGATTTATGCTCACTAAAAGGATTGTGATATTGTTTTATATCTCACTATAGATGCTTGACTAGGTTATTACCCGTCTCTCTCATTTGTTGAGAAGACAATGGAGTTAGTTGTGTTTTGATTACCATGGTACGTGTTAGGCTTAGATTTTCCTCTGATTTGAGGTTAGATCTAAGTTTATTTTATCGTTATGGCCCTTGCGGAAGATTCATTATTGTGATGGTACTGTGCACGATGATTCGACCTCCCCGACCATAGGGAGTTAGAATCTGATTCGACCTCCCCGACCATAGGAAGTCAGAATCACATCAAATATGGCCCTTTCGGATTAGTCTTGCATAGTTAGTGAGATAAAGATTGATTTTTGAGATACATAATGAGTTTTGAGATACAAAATGGCTTTTGAATGGTAAAGAATTGTGATTTCAATTATGGTTTATGTATAATTGATTTTGTTGGAATTACTTAAATGGTTAGTCATGATTTGATAAATTGAATTTTGTGATCAAAGTCATTTATACAAATGATTTACATTATTGGCAATGAATATTTTGAGTTTTGGAATTTGATGAGTATTTAGATTTCCAAATTATTTACTGTAAATTTTGTCAATGTATATTGTACTATGTTTTAAATTATAGTTGTGCACCACTGAGTTCACCACTCAGCGATAGCTTTGTATCTCGTCATGAGTAAAAAGAGCATAGAGCAGTGAATAAGTTTCTTTGAAGACATATTCAGATCAGCTCCAGGTATATCATAGGTATACCCATGTACATAGGTTTTGATGTATGCATGTAATAATATTATGTAAATTATTTGAGCAGTTGTATAAAAACTCTTGTAAAATATTTTGGTATGTAATTAAATGTAAATTATTGTAAATATAAAGTTGAGATTTCATTTACTTGAATAGTTTTGTATTATAAATTTTGAGTCTTGTAATAAATGAAATGTTTCTTTATGATGAGAGTAGTTTGAAAATGAATTGATTGTTTATTGAGAATTGAATTGTGAATTGAAATGAAGTTATTGAAGTTCTATTTGAGAAAACATATCGGGAGCATTTTCTTTTGTAGGATTGAAGAACTGTTTTCTCAAATTACAGCCGGCACTTTGCCGAAATTTTGAAAAAAAAAAAATTTATAACACCAGATTTTAATCTATGACTTAAATTTCCCGAAAATTGTTTTAAAATCCCTTGTAGTATATTTAATGGATTATCGGTAGGAGAAGTACGGTAATTCATTAGGTATACTACGGGATCATGTTACATCTTATAGGGGAGTAGTGTGACACCCCTTACCCGTGTACAGTATACCCGAGTAAGTAATGCCACACGGTGTACCGGCACACTCTAATATACCTTAATTAATTTATATCATTTGAATATAATTTATGAAATATAATTTATTTTAGCCATTTATCAAAAGTATTATTTATTTGAGGTTCCGAAAATTTTAAAGAAAATCCGGCGGAGTACCTGCTAAAAATGGAGAAAACAGTTCTTCGGAACCTGTTAAAAACACTTCCAAATAATTTCCAAACAATCCCAACTTCAATTCATCAACAGAGTCTCAATATCAAAATCTCAACATTTTTTTTTAGTTTCAGTTCTCAATCATCATTTCTCAGGGTTCTCATATATAAACAACAATTAAATACTCAAATTACTTCCATACATAACCATAAATCTTTATTATTTACATGAACCTCAAAATACATTACATAAATCCAAATACATATGAGAAAATAAAAATTTAGTTACAAAATGACAAAATGACACCTAGTGCCCTACCAATGCACTGCAGGTAGTGAGGTGACACGGATCTTGTGAAGCGCAAGATAGACTCACTCACCCGATCTGCGGTCTCTTGGGCTCACGATCTGTATCTCCAGTACCTACGCGTGGCAAAAGCAACGCGCTAAGCAATAATGCTTAGTGGTGCAATAATAAAATAAAAGAAAATAGCAAGAAAACAAATATGTAGTGAATGTGTATGATTCATTTGTTTAGTATGGGTATATACATTAATTCATTAACTTTGTTCACTTTCATTCATTTGGTTGCCCAAGTAACCTACACTAGACAACTGGACTGGATAACGGGTAAACTGGCGCTGGGTACCTAGTACCTCGGGCCGTCACACCATCGGTCACATATGCATCTCTTGGTGTGCAACAGAACAGCTAACAAGCTGTAAATACATCAGGCACAAGGCCAAGTCTCAATACAAAGTCAGAATGGCTAAAAGCCATGAAATCACAGAATGGCATATTGCCATGTGCAGTACTGCTAACTGAACCCTATTGGCATGCTAAACTATCCAAACCAATCATGTTAGGTATACTAGGGCATTTGAAACTTTTAAATTCTTCAATTTGTGCATTTTAAGTTTTGATGTCACTATTCACCTCATTGGTCAACAAAAATGTTGACTTTTGGATAGAAAATAGGTGTATTGGTTTTAACACCCCAAACATACCACATTTTGTATTTAAAACTTGTTGGAATTGATTGCCATTTCCATTTCTCAACTTAATTCTAAGAGGGCAGAAATTTCAGTTTTTGAGACCCAACTTTACTATTCCATTGGGCCCTGTTGTAGTGGGAATTTGAGGAAATGGCAAACATGAAAGTTGTTCCTTATTTTGTCTAGTTGAATTTCCGTTTTTGAATCACTCCATTTGGAGTTTTGTAGCTCTAGATATGGTCCAAAAACCACAGCTGGCCGGATTGCCTATCTGCAGAATTGACCATATCTACAGTAACATAAACAGTAACTAGAGTCACTTCGTTGGATGGGTTCGGGCCATAATTTGGGGTAGGTTCCTTCATGAAAGTTGTTTTTCTATGTCTTAACTTGTTGCTGTAAAAATTTCAGGTCAATTGACCAAATCTACAGTGAGTTATGGCCAAATGTTACTGTTCATTTGGTCATTCTGCAGAATCAGTTGCAGGGTATCCGGATTGGGGCCAAGTTTTGGTCCTCTTGCTTTGGTCTTTTGGGCATGGTTTCTTCAGCAAAAATGCGCCATTATAAGCCTAGTTTCATGTCCAATTGGCCAAACACTAATTGGACCAACACAGCCAAAGTTATGGCTGTGTAATTGGACTGAAATCTCAGTCCATTGCTGCTGTCCCTAGGCAACATAGTCATTCCCTTTACCATGCTATTTTTCAGTCCATATTATGGTCAAATCTCCTCAAATGGTCACTAATTGACCATTAAAATGTTCTCTAACAATTTCATAAGCCAAATCAATTTTCACTCCCCAAAACCCTAGCTTCACATTATGTTTTCCACAAAATGCCTTAGTTAGCATACCAACTTATTATTCTTATGTTTATAAACTTCCAACATGATTCTAGTTCACTTCAAGCTCATCAAAAATACTCCTTCCTATTCCTTCACTAGGGCAGCCGAAACTCTTGTACATATACACATGAATTTTGTTCATTTAAATTACATTTTCTTACTAAATTCAAGTTCCAATTCATGAAATTAAAGAGTTTTAGGTATATAGTGCACTAACCTTGAATAGGGAAGATTTTTCCCAACTCAAAACTTCACTTTCCTTCACTTTCTAGGCTGCCAAAAGGTTGTTTAAGGTGTGGGGTAAAATTTTAATGAAGAGAGGTTAGGGTTTAGTGGTGGAAACAAAGGAGAAAGGAAGCTTTTGATTGCACATCAATGGAGGGAGGAGGGAAGGGATTTCGGCTGCATGAGGAAGAGCATGATGGCTGCTGTAATTTTTGGTTATTTGGTCTTCATTTAGTCTCTTTATTAGTTAGTCAAATGATGGCTTAATTGTGATTGGTTGGTAATTTTAAATGACATCACAATGATGTCATTAATAAGCTTTTTCCTCACTTTCTTTTCTTTCCTCCACTACTCATCTTCAATTTAATTTCTAGTAATGTTTATTCATATTTTATGTCATATTAATTATTTACTCAACTGGACAAGTCGGCCAAAAATCACCTCTGAAGGCGAAATGACCAAAATGCCCTCCGTTTGGCTTAACGGGTCAAAATTGTCTGTACCGATTGAAAAATTTTTCTAAATATTTTCTTGGCATTCTAATGCCATGGGAACCTCAGTAACCCTTCTCTGGAGTCCCAAAAATTATTTTATAATTTTTCCCCCAGGTCTAGGGCTCCTCGTTGCGAGAACCGCAACTTCCCTCTAGTTACCCATCGCTTGGGCACCGGCTCGTTTAACTCGATTGTATTTTATTTCTAAAATTTTTACCAAATTTTTCTTATTAATATTTGAGTTAGTTATGGTCCCTCACTTTAGTTTAAATATTTTTCCGGACGTTCTAGCTGTCCGGACCGACACCGGTCACCGGAACAGTAGAATGTACGGAGTAGTTACCGGGAGGGTGTTACAAGTAGGGTGTGACACTCCAAGTTTCTTTGACTCCATGGAACATCTCCCAGTGCATTTGGCTTATGAAGCATGGATTGCTGGTCCTGTGCAATATCGGTGGATGTATCCATTTGAGAGGTAACTAGTTTAATGCATTGTTGTATACTATCATTACATGGAGAAATAAAAACTTTGTTGTGACTAAATAGTAAATGGTACAGGTACCTTAGGAAGTTAAAAAATAATGTGAAAAATAAAGCCAAAGTGGAAGGTTCCATATGCAATGCATACTTAGTTAAAGAAGCATCGTCATTCTGTGCTCATTATTTTGAACCCCATGTCAACACAAGGCATCAAAAGGTTCCATGCAATGATGATACAGTCGAACATATGGATGAACATCCAGGGAATCTATCAATTTTCACTCATTCTGGTAGGCCACTGGGAAAAGGAAAGGTTAGATATCTCACAGAACAAGAATTTCAAGCAGCACAAATGTACATCTTGTTGAATTGTATAGAAGTAAAACCGTACATTGAGTAAGTTTTTCTAATATTCAATTATTATAATTGTTGCAATGCCATTATTGATTCCAAACATGTAATTAACTATTTTCATTGTGTGCAGCATTTTTTTAATGAGTTACACATGGCCAATCCAAATATCAATGATAAACAAGTTGATGAGAAACTAGAGCGTGAATTTGATAAGTGGTTATGTGCTACAATAGTTATGTAGTTAATGGTTATAAATTTCACACTAAAGGTCATGGTTCGCATAGGGCAACGATGAACAGTGGGTATGTATCAAGGGGACTAATTACAGTACTAATGAAAGTGACTACTATGGATAATTAATTGAAGTGCTACGATTGGAGTACCCTGGATAACCAATCAAAAGAAATGTATTGTTTAAATGTGATTGGTTTGATCCAACACCAAATGTGGGAACAAAGATTCATCCAAAATATAAACTTGTGGATATTAATCATAAAAGATCCTTTAATAGTTATGAACCATTTGTTCTTGCTATCCAAGCTGCTCAGGTGAATTATTCCATATATCCAAGCTTAAAACGTGACAAGGATGATTGGTGGGCTGTGTTCAAAATCAAAGCAAGATCTGTTATTGATCTTCCTGAGCAAGTGAATGTGACAACCCCCCCTGCACGGGAAGAACCATTTCAAGAAGATGAAATTGAAGTCCCTTTGATTCAAATTGACGATGATGATGATCAACAACAATATTTGAATGATCAAAACGATGTACTAGTTGAAATTAATGAAGAGGATGTTGAAGATGAAGAAGAGCTTGAATTGGACTCAGAAAGTGATGAGGAATGCTATGATGTATATGATAGTGATACTAATTAGAATTAGGTATTTCTCTTAATGAATTTATATTTCTAAACTTGAAGTATAAATTCTAACTATTGGAAAATTTCATCTGTATTATGTATCATAAGTTGAATGAAGCTAACTAATTAATACAATTATTTATGCAGGATGCGAGGCAACGGTCGCAGGGGAGGTTTGTTGGGTCATTCACAGTCAAGGCAGTCACCTGTGCAGGATGAGCCTAATGATCAACTAGACCAATCTACACAGGGTCAGCCTCAGGTTCCTTCACGATCCACTGGGAGGTCGACACCAGATCTGGAGGGGTCTACTGCTTCAACACAGCATCGAGCTACACCTCCACCTCCACCGCCACCACCTATTACCCCATCTTCTGAGCCTGCAATTGGATCAACCTCTGGTCATGAAGGTCATTCAGTTGGGGTAGCACCAATATCATCGATGGATGGCCTATCACTCACTACATATGGAAGAAAGAAACGAATAAAGCTCATTAATGGCATGTAAGTATTAAAAATTAATTTACTTTATCTATGATTTGATATTACATATCATTGGCAGTTGAAGTACCGTGTTTCTACATTTACATAAAATCAATATATTTGTTGTCTTTCTTTTGTACAGGTTACATCCATCTGAGGAATGTGCTAAGAAGATGAAGAATATCTTCAAGGAGAGGAAGGACCCAGAGGGGCACTGTTGGAAAACTATCATGCCTAAAACAAAAGAGTTTTAATGGGATGAATTTCAGGTAATAAAATATATATTTAAATATAATTAGCTATTAGATAACTAATTTGCATAGTTTATGAAACCTCAAAAAAGAATGTTACGAACAAATATCATTTAAGTGATGAGAATTTATGAATTAATGTAAAAGAACACAATTGAAGTATATTAATACTTAAATGTTCTATGCACAACTTTTGTGTTGAGGATGTTGAAAATATATATTGTTGTGAGTTGTTGTAGTTGGGGTGGATGTTATTTGTTGTTGAGAATATATGAAACGTTTTTAACAGGTGCAATTAATACCTAATAACCAGGCTGGATTGTCCAAAATTAAGGGGAAATGCTGTCAATTTTTTTCTAAAATATTACCATACTAATACAACTGTCTTAATTTTTATTTATTTTATAACAGAAATACTTTGATTGGCAAGAGGTGACTCCACTAGTAAAGGAAGCTTGGAGGCGTAAGGCTGCAGAGCGCTACAAGGCGCTAATGTGCAATGTCAGGAAAGGAAAATCCAAGGTCATTGTGCCTAATAGTACAATGCAAAAATGGAAGGAGGCATGGAGTAGCCTAGAGTTTAAAGCCAAGAGCCATCAGTTCACTGCTAACCGTTGTAGTGAGATAGGGGGAGTTGGGGCAGGCATCTCTAGACACACAGGGGGTTCAGTTTCACATGCTACTCACGCAGATAGAATGGTAATGATTTCATATTTACTATAGAATGGTAATGATTTCATATTTACTAGTTTTGTTATTGTCTGTCTACATATTAGTAGCAAATAATCGAACATTATTATAAACATCACTAAAATCATTTTATCTTTTCAGGAAGCCCAGCTTGGCCGAAGACCTTTTCCTTATGAACTTTTCCATAAGACCCACACTAGGAAAGGCACCTCCGATATGGTTGATTCACGAGAGCAATCAATTAAGGTAAGTGAACAAGTATTTTATGTCTTTCAATTATACAAAAAAAAAATGAATAAGTGAGTTTGTTTATTCAATTGCCAAGAAAAATAAATTTAAAATATGTGTATTGATTTATGCAGGATGCATTTTTGGTGCTTAAGGAGCAGTCGTCTCAACCACAAGAGGGGTGCAGTGACCCTCCTATTATAGATGAGGTCGCACTATATTTTCAAGTTGTGGGGGGGGGGAGAAGAAGAACAGGGTTTATGGCATTGGATCTCAAGCATCAATTTTTTACCCTAGCTCATCACATGGATCATCTTCTACTGCATCCTATTGCGCTCAGTCAGAGGCAATGGAGGAAGAGATTCAACAATTGCATCAGACTGTTGCAACGCTCAAGGATAGTTTGGTTGTAATGGAGGAGAGAGATCAACAACGCGAGTTGATGCTAGAGGAGAGATATAGACAACGTGAGCAGACATTGGAGGAGCGCATGCAGCAAATTATGCAAAACATGATGGCACAAGTGATGCAGGGTACGCAGTTTACAGCCCCAACTCCAGATGCGACTCATCAAGATGATGGTAGAAAGGCTGATAGTGGTGATGAGTGATGATCTTGTTGATGACAAGTAGCTTGTTTTTTTGTTATTATGATATTTTATTTTTCCATACAGTATATTATTGCCATAACACTTCACTATCATATTTATATATAATATTGACTGATATTTGATATTTGATAGCCTGATATTATAAATATTATGATATTGAGCATTTAAAATTAATATTATATTATATGCTTTAATACAGTAAATAATATATTAAATAAAAAAATAAAAATTTTCTACTAGTAATTTGAAACGGATTAGAAACAAATTTTTCCGTTTCTAAGGATCGGTTTCAGAATTTAGAAACCGATTTGAAACGGAATATCTGTTTCAAAAAAATTGAAACCAAAATATCAGTTTTTAAATTAAAACGGATTTTGAAACCGAATATATGTGATTTCTAAATTTGAAATGGAATAGTGGTTTGAAAATAGCTTCAGAATTTGAAACGGACGCCATTTTCTGTTTCAAATTTATTTAGAAACTTACGGATTTAAAACTGAATATTTCGGTTTCAAATCGATTTCTAAATGTATTTAGAAACCGATTTTCACTGATTTGAAACCGAATATTCGGTTTCAAATCTCCTTTTTCCTTGTAGTGTTCACCTCATAAGTCAGAATCTTTATGGGTTCTTCCTCATATGTGAGGTCTGGATTCACTTCAATTTCCTCTACTAGTAATATATGAGATGGGTCTGATCGATACCTCCTCAACATAGACACATGGAAGATGTTATGTATCTTCTCCAACTCTGGAGGTAGTGCCAAATGATATGCCAAAAGACCCACTCTCTCCAGAAACTCATATGGCCTAATGAAATGAGGACTCAGTTTCCCCTTTCTATTGAATCTCATAATTTTCTTCCAAGGAGAAACCTTGAGGAATACTTTCTCACCCACTGCATACTCAATAAATCTTCTCTTCATATCAATATAGGACTTCTAACGGTCTGATGTAGCCTTAAGTCGATCTCTGATCAATCTGATTTTCTCTTCAGTTTGCTAAACAATTTCTTGCCCAACCATCTTTCTTTCACCCACTTCATCCCAATACAATAGGGTTCTACATTTTCTGCCATACAAAGCTTCATATGGAGGCATCCCAAAACTTGATTGGTAGCTGTTGTTGTAAGCAAACTCAATCAAAGGCAAGTGTGTGTCCCAACTACCCTCAAACTCAATCACACAAGCCCGTAGCATGTCCTCTAAGATCTAAATTATTCTCTCAGACTGGCCATCTGTTTGTGGATGGAATGCCGTGATGAAGTTCAATCTAGTTCCTAGGGCTCTCTGAAGACTACCCCAGAATCTAGAAGTGAACCTAGGATCTCTGTCTGATACGATGGATACTGGCACTTCATGCAGTCTTACTATCTCATTAATGTACAACTTGGCCAATCTTTCTAAACTGTAGTCCATCCAAACAGGCAAAAAATGAGCAGACTTGGTCAGTCTGTCAATAATGACCCATACTACATCATGACTCTTCTGTGTCCTCGGAAGTCCCATCACAAAATCCATAATTATTCTCTCCCATTTCCATTCCGATATTGGTAGTGGATGTAATAAACTAGTTGGTACTTGATGCTTTGCCTTCACTTGCTAACAAGTTAGGCATTTGGAAACAAATTCTATTACATCTCTTTTCATACCCATCCACCAATAATGTTCTTTCAGCTCTCTATACATTTTTGTGCCACTAGGGTGCATAGTAAAAAGAGACTTATGTGCTTCCTTCAAAATGATTTGTCTCAAGTCAACGTCATTAGGAATGCACATTCTGCCCTGGTGAAGTAATAGGCCGTCATCTCTCACTGAGAACTCAGGTTTCTTGCCCTGTCGGACTTCTTCTATCATCTTCTGATACTTCTGATCATTCTGAGCAGCCATTCTGATCTGATCAATCAACACTGGCTGTAAATGCCATGCAACTGTTGTCTGCCCCTCATCATTAATCTCTAAGCTGGCATGCAATACTCTCAACTCATGTACCATAGACAAAGGAGAAACCCGTAGACTTACCATAGTCTTATGACTTAAGGTATCAGCCACCACATTAGCATTCCCTGGCTGATAGTCTATCAGACAATCATAGTCTTTTATCAACTCTAACCATCTCCTATGTCTCAAATTCAACTCCTTCTGAGTCCCCAGATACTTCAAACTCTTATGATCTGTGTAGATGTAGTACTTCTCTCCATACAAATAATGTCTTCAGATCTTAAGAGCAAACACAATAGCTGTTAGCTCCAAGTCATGTGTCGGATAATTCCTCTCATGCTATTTCAGCTGGCGTGATGCATAGGCAATGACATTCTGTTCTTGCATTAGTACACAGCCTAACCCATTGTGAGAAGCATCGTTGTAAACTGTGTATTCTTTACCCGGGGTAGGTAAAGTAAGGACTGGAGCTTCAATCAAATATTTTTTTCAACTCATCAAAACTCTATTGGCATTTATCCGTCCACTGAAATTTCACATCTTTTTGAAGTAGCTTAGTCAATGGAGATGCCAACATGGAGAACCCTTTCACAAAAAAGCGGTAGTATCTAGCTAAACCCAGAAAACTGTGAATCTCCATGATATTTCTGGGTGACCTCCAATTAAGGACAGCTTCTATCTTACTTGGATCTACCTTGATGCCTTTTGTCGATACTATATGCCCTAAAAAGGATATTTCTTTCAGCCAAAATTCACACTTTGATAATTTGGCATATAGTTGTTTCTCCCTCAAAACAATCCGCAGATGTCTATCATGCTCCTCTGCACTCCTCGAGTAGACTAACATATCATCTCTGAATACCACAACAAATTGGTCGAGGTATGTTCTGAAGATAGTGCTCATCAGATCCATAAAAGTAGCCGGAGCATTAGTTAACCTAAATGGCATGACCAAGAACTCATAATGGCCATAGCGAGTTCTAAAGGCAGTATTAGGGATACTCTGCTCTTGCACTTTCAACTAATAATAACCTGATCTTAGGTCAATTTTAGAGAATACAACTGCACCCCTCAACTGATCAAACAAGTCATCAATGGGGGGCAATGGGTATCTATTCTTTATTACCATCTTATTCAACTGCTGGTAGCCAATACATAAGCGGAGAGTGCCATCATTCTTCTTAAGAAACAACACTGGCGCTCCCCAAGGTGACACACTAGGGCGGATAAAGCCCTTATCAAGCAGCTCTTGCAACTGCACTTTCAACTCTTTCAATTCTGCTGGTGCCATTCGATATGGTGTTATCGAGATTGGGTCCACACTTGTAACACCCCTCACCCGTCTACAGTATAGCCAAGCAAGGCGTGCTACACGGCGTGCCGGAACACCTAGTCTGTGATTATTTTATTTCTTGAACTCAATTAGATTTTAAGAAGTCTTTTATGTAATATTCATATCATGCTATTACTATTGTCATACTTTGATAAAATCAGTGTTTCAAGATTGGTAATAAAAATTTGGCAAGGTGCCGTCTATATTTAGGACAAACTGTCCTTCCAAACCTGTTGAAAACAGTTTAATATGATGATATCAAAATCTCAAATATTTCACAGTCTCTATTTCTCAGTAAAGTCAATAGACTTTTACAGTCATTAAACAGTTCCATAATACAGTCCATAATAATTTAAATATATACAGAAAATCTCTATGTTATTTAATATGTATAAAATATTACAAACTTTAGAGCTTTCATAACATTATAAAATACAGGGCTGAATTTCAAATATACAACAAAAGTACAAAACACAAGATATCCTACGTCCTACCATGTATGCAATGTAGTGCAAATGACTCTGGACTCCTGTGCAGATCTGATGTCTCACCCGGTCGTAGGTCTGCTAGGCTCCCCAGCTGTATCTCCAATACCTACGCGTTACAAAAGTAACGCCCTAAGTAATTTTGCTTAGTGGTGCCAAATATAAAGAAATATACACTAAAATAAAGTAAATAAAGTGTTTACAAATTTTTGGTGGTGCTGTATGTCAGTAGAGTGGATTTAGGTATTTGAATTTAATAGTACTTGAATTACTGCCCGTGTAGCCTATATACTAACCAGACTGGATAAACAGATATATTGGCACTGGGTACCTAGTATGTAACATCCTCCCGGTAGCAACTCCGTACATTCTACTGTTCCGGTGACCGGTGTCGGTCCGGACAGCTAGAACGTCCGGAAAAATATTTAAACTAAAGTCAGGAACCATAATTAACTCAAATATTAATAAGAAAAATTTAGTAAAAATTTTAGAAATAAAATACAACCAAGTCAAATGAGCCGGTGCCCAAGCGATGGGTAACCCAGAGGGAAGTTGCGGTTCTCGCAACGAGGAGCCCTAGACCTGGGGGAAAAATTATAAAATAATTTTTAGGACTCCAGAGAAGGGTCATTGAGGTTCCTATGGCATTAGAATGCCAAGAAAATATTTAGAAAAATTTTACAACCGGTACAGACAATTTTGACCCGTTAAGCCAAACGGAGGGCATTTTGGTCATTTCGCCTTCAGAGACAATTTTTGGTCGACTTGTCCAGTTGAGTAAATAATTATTATGATCTAAAATATGAATAAATATTACTAAAAATTAAATTGAAATTGAGTAGTGATGAAAAGAAAAGAAAATTCAAAGAAAGGCTCATTTATGACATCTTGATGATGTCATTAAGAACTATAACCAATTGCATTCAAACAACCAAGTGACTAACTAATAAAAGAGACAAAATGAAGGCTAAAGGAATTAAAAACCAGCTGCTCTTCTTCTTCTTCTTCCTCAAGACGTGAATCTCTCCCTCTTCTCCCTCCATTGATTTTCAAACAAAAGCTTCATTTCTCATGCTTCCTCACCATATTTCCTTAAGACCCCAACACTAAAATGAATCCTTGGACCTAGAGGAAGTGTTTGGCAGCCAAGAGAGTACAAGGAAAGTGAAGTTAAGCTTTGATAAATTCTGCCACTTAACGGTTAGTGCACATATGTAGTTAAAACTCATTAATTCCATGCTAGAGATGTGTAATAGGTAAGAAATTGTGAAATAAATGAACCAAACTCATGTGTATGTGTGCATGAATTTTCGGCAGCCCTAGGAAGGAATGAGTTTGATTGTATTAATGGACTTAGAGTGAATTGGAGATTATGTTTAAAGTGTATACATATATATATATAGAGAATGAAAGAGTAAATTAGGGAAATTGTGAAAACTTTGAAATTTAGCTAGGGTTTAGGAATGAAAATTTGACTTGGCTTATGAAATGGTTAAATAACATTCTAATGGTCAATTAGTGACCATTTGAGGTATGTTGACCATAAATTGGACTGAAAAATGGCATGGCAAAGTGGAATGGTAGGCTGCCTAAAGACAGCAGCATGATGGCTGAGATTTTAGTCCACTTGGACTGCCATATCCTTGGCTGTGTTGGTCCAATTGGTGTTTGGCCAATTGGACATGAAACTAGGCTTATAATGGCACATTTTTACTGAAGAAACCATGACCAAAAGACCAAAGCAAGAGGACCAAAAATTGGCCCCAATCCGAATACCCTGCAAACAGCCCCTGCAGAATGACCAAATGAACAGTAACTGTTCATTTGGCCATAACTCACTGTAGAATGGTCAAATTGACCTGAAATTTTTACAGCAACAAGATATGATATAGAAAAACAACTTTCATGAAGAACATTACCCCAAATTATGCCATTAACCCATTCAAATTATTGGGCAAAGTTAAGTTATCAAACCTGCAACTCTGCAGATTTTCACTTGAGCAGTAATGTTTGGATGGCTATAACTCTCTCTAGAAAATTCGGATTTAGGCGATTCTTGAACCGATGGAAACTTAAGGTATGGTAGAACATTTCATAAGAAGAAAGTTAGACCAAATTATGAACTTAACTTGATCAAATTACTGACCAAAGTTGGACCAAAAATCTGCACTCCAAAATCTCGGCATGAATAAAGGCACGTGAACAGTAAACTTATTTTGGCCATAACTTGAGCTACAAAACTCCAAATGGAATGATTCAAAAAAAGAAATTCAACTACACAAAATAAGGAACAACTTTCATGTTTACCATTTCCTCAAATTCCCACTGTAACAGTGCTTAATGGAACAGTAAAGTTAAGCTTCAAAAACTGAAAATTTTGTTTCCCTTGGTTTAAGCCTAGAAATGGTAATGGTGATCACTTCCAACAAGTTTTAAATGAAAAATGTGGTATGTTTGAAGTGCCAAAGCCAATGTACCTACTTTCTATGCAAAAGTCAACTTTTTTTTTGACTAATGAAGTGAATAGTGACACCAAAACTTGAAATTCAAAAATGTGAAACTTAAAAATGCAAAATGCCCTAGTAGGCCTAATGTGATTGGTTTGGATAGTTTGACATGCCAATAGGGTATTGTTTTAGCAGTACTGCGAAAGGCTTTATGCCTGTGTTCATGGCTTTATGCCCGTATTCATGGCTTTTATGCCCGTATTCATGGCTTTTATGCCCGATTATATGATATCATGGCTTTTTAGCCATACTGACTGCATACATGGTTGGCGCTGCGTCCCATGGTATGACGCCCGAGGCACCGCGGTGTCGGTGCCAACGACCCGTTATCGATCCATCGCCCAAAGATAGGTTACTTGGGCATGGAAAAGTATAACCGTGATTGAACTGATTATTAAAGAAAATACGAAAATTAAGTATCAGGAATGATTACAAAAATACAAAGAAGCTCAAGATCATGAAGAAAATAATTAACGAAATGCATGAAGAAGTTAATATCATAAAACATGATTAGCCCTCGACTAAACAATAAGTTAGTAATTATTCATCTCTTATGAACACAATAGCAAGGAAATTATTATTTTTATTTGCATATTATATTTTCTTGTATTATTGGCACCACTAAGCTTTATGCTTAGCGCGTCGCTTTTGCAACGCGTAGGTACTGAAGATTTGGACAGAAGGCCCAGTAGATCACAGATTCGTTAAGGCAGTTCACAGTTCTGCATAGTGTCCGTGTCACCTCACCATCCACAGTGCATTGGTAGGACACTAGGTCCCATTTTGTATTTTGAGATTTTTGTAAATTTGGTAATTAAACTCTTATTTTATCATATGTATTTGAACAAATGTAATATAATTTTGTATTAATGTAAGTACTTGTAATTTGTGATTATAAATCACATGTGAGAATTTATTTATGATTTGAGTCTAATGATGATGTGAAATGATAAATAGAGGAATCGTTAAGAAATTGCTGTAACTTGATGTGATACAAAATGTGAATTGTATATGAGTACCATGAGATGAATGATTGAGAAATGAATGGTTGAAAATGTTGAGATTTTGATAAATGGAGTTGAGATAATTGAATATGAATATAGGAAGTATTTTTCACAGGTTCCGAAGAACGGTTTTCTCCATTTTTAGCCGGTACTCCGCCGGATTTTCTTTAAAATTTTCGGAACCTCAAATAAATTACAATTTCAATAAATGAATTATATTTCACAAGTTATATTCAAAACTATGATAAAAATGAATTAAGATAAAATAGAGTGCTACGGCACACTGAGTGGCCTAACTTGCTCGGCTACACTGTAGTCGGGTAAGGGGTGTCACATTTAGTGGTATCAGAGCGCGGTTTAGGCATTTCTGGACCTAGATAGATTGCATATCTTGCATTGCATTCATAAGAGTCGAGGTGAAACTATTGCAGATCTGTATTTCCCGTTTATTTTAGGTTAAGGTATGGAATAAGAAAGTGAAGAGACAATGAGATAGCGAATGGAGATGAGAAGCAGACTGTATTTAAGATGAAAAAGGATGAGTACATAACTGTTTGAGGATAGGATTGAGACTAGGAGAAAGTGAAGTATGATAACACGAAAAGGTGAAGAAATAAAGAGGTAATAGCTCCTCGACTATTTACACCGGATAAATTTCGAGGACGAAATTTAAATAAAAGGGGAAGAGTTGTAACATCCTCCCGGTAGCAACTCCGTACATTCTACTGTTCCGGTGACCGGTGTCGGTCCGGACAGCTAGAACGTCCGGAAAAATATTTAAACTAAAGTCAGGAACCATAATTAACTCAAATATTAATAAGAAAAATTTAGTAAAAATTTTAGAAATAAAATACAACCAAGTCAAATGAGCCGGTGTCCAAGCGATGGGTAACCCAGAGGGAAGTTGCGGTTCTCGCAACGAGGAGCCCTAGACCTGGGGGAAAAATTATAAAATAATTTTTGAGACTCCAGAGAAGGGTCATTGAGGTTCCTATGGCATTAGAATGCCAAGAAAATATTTAGAAAAATTTTACAAATCGGTACAGACAATTTTGACCTGTTAAGCCAAACGGAGGGCATTTTGGTCATTTCGCCTTCAGAGACGATTTTTGGCCGACTTGTCCAGTTGAGTAAATAATTATTATGATCTAAAATATGAATAAATATTACTAAAAATTAAATTGAAATTGAGTAGTGATGAAAAGAAAAGAAAAATCAAAGAAATGCTCATTTATGACATCTTGATGATGTCATTAAGAACTATAACCAATTGCATTCAAACAACCAAGTGACTAACTAATAAAAGAGACAAAATGAAGGCTAAAGGAATTAAAAACCAGCTGCTCTTCTTCTTCTTCTTCCTCAAGATGTGAATCTCTCCCTCTTCTCCCTCCATTGATTTTCAAACAAAAGCTTCATTTCTCATGCTTCCTCACCATATTTCCTCAAGACCCCAACACTAAAATGAATCCTTGGACCTAGAGGAAGTGTTTGGCAGCCAAGAGAGTACAAGGAAAGTGAAGTTAAGCTTGGAGAAATTCTGCCACTTAAAGGTTAGTGCACATATGTAGTTAAAACTCATTAATTCTATGTTAGAGATGTGTAATAGGTAAGAAATTGTGAAATAAATGAACCAAACTCATGTGTATGTGTACATGAATTTTCGGCAGCCCTAGGAAGGAATGAGTTTGATTGTATTAATGGACTTAGAGTGAATTGGAGATTATGTTTAAAGTGTATACATATATGTATATATAGAGAATGAAAGAGTAAATTAGGGAAATTGTGAAAACTTTGAAATTTAGCTAGGGTTTAGGAATGAAAATTTGACTTGGCTTATGAAATGGTTAAATAACATTCTAATGGTCAATTAGTGACCATTTGAGATATGTTGACCATAAATTGGACTGAAAAATGGCATGGCAAAGTGGAATGGCAGGCTGCCTAAAGACAGCAGCATGATGGCTGAGATTTCAGTCCACTTGGACTGCTATATCCTTGGCTGTGTTGGTCCAATTGGTGTTTGGCCAATTGGACATGAAACTAGGCTTATAATGGCACATTTTTGCTGAAGAAACTATGCCCAAAAGACCAAAGCAAGAGGACCAAAAATTGGCCCCAATCCGGATACCCTGCAAACAGCCCCTGCAGAATGACCAAATGAACAGTAACTGTTCATTTGGCCATAACTCACTGTAGAATGGTCAAATTGACCTAAAAGTTTTACAGCAACAAGATATGATATAGAAAAACAACTTTCATGAAGAACATTACCCCAAATTATGCCATTAACCCATTCAAATTATTGGGCAAAGTTAAGTTATCAAACCTGCAACTCTGCAGATTTTCACTTGAGCAGTAATGTTTGTATGGCTATAACTCTCTCTAGAAAACTCGGATTTAGGCGATTCTTGAACCGATGGAAACTTAAGGTATGGTAGAACATTTCATAAGAAGAAAGTTAGACCAAATTATGAACTTAACTTGATCAAATTACTGACCAAAGTTGGACCAAAAATCGCGGACTCCAAAATCTCGGCATGAGCGATTGCACGTGAACAAGAAACTTATTTTGGCCATAACTTGAGCTACAAAACTCCAAATGGAATGATTCAAAAAAAGAAATTCAACTAGACAAAATAAGGAACAACTTTCATGTTTACCATTTCCTCAAATTCCCACTGTAACAGTGCTTAATGGAACAGTAAAGTTAAGCTTCAAAAACTGAAAATTTTGTTTCCCTTGGTTTAAGCCTAGAAATGGTAATGGTGATCACTTCCAACAAGTTTTAAATGAAAAATGTGGTATGTTTGAAGTGCCAAAGCCAATGTACCTACTTTCTATGCAAAAGTCAACTTTTTTTTTGACTAATGAAGTGAATAGTGACACCAAAACTTGAAATTCAAAAATGTGAAACTTAAAAATGCAAAATGCCCTAGTAGGCCTAATGTGATTGGTTTGGATAGTTTGGCATGCCAATAGGGTATTGTTTTAGCAGTACTGTGAAAGGCTTTATGCCTGTGTTCATGGCTTTATGCCCGTATTCATGGCTTTTATGCCCGTATTCATGGCTTTTATGCCCGATTATGTGATATCATGGCTTTTTAGCCATACTGACTGCATACATGGTTGACGTTCTGCGTCCCATGGTATGACTGCCCGAGGCACGCGGTGTCGGTACCAACGACCCGTTATCCATCCGATCGTCCAAAGATAGGTTACTTGGGCATGGAAAAGTATAACGTGATTGAACTGATTATTAAAGAAAATACGAAAATTAAGTATCAGGAATGATTACAAAAATACAAAGAAGCTCAAGATCATGAAGAAAATAATTAACGAAATGCATGAAGAAGTTAATATCATAAAACATGATTAGCCCTCGACTAAACAATAAGTTAGTAATTATTCATCTCTTATGAACACAATAGCAAGGAAATTATTATTTTTATTTGCATATTATATTTTCTTGTATTATTGGCACCACTAAGCTTTATGCTTAGCGCGTCGCTTTTGCAACGCTGTAGGGTAATCAAGATTTGGACAGAAGGCCCAGTAGACCACGATTCGGTAAGGCGGTTCACGATTACGCATAGTGTCCGTGTCACCTCACCATCCACAGTGCATTGGTAGGACACTAGGTCCCATTTTGTATTTTGAGATTTTTGTAAATTTGGTAATTAAACTCTTATTTTATCATATGTATTTGAACAAATGTAACATAATTTTGTATTAATGTAAGTACTTGTAATTTGTGATTATAAATCACATGTGAGAATTTATTTATGATTTGAGTCTAATGATGATGTGAAATGATAAATAGAGGAATCGTTAAGAAATTGTTGTAACTTGATGTGATACAAAATGTGAATTGTATATGAGTACCATGAGATGAATGATTGAGAAATGAATGGTTGAAAATGTTGAGATTTTGATAAATGGAGTTGAGATAATTGAATATGAATATAGGAAGTGTTTTTCACAGGTTCCGAAGAATGGTTTTCTCCATTTTTAGCCGGTACTCCGCCGGATTTTCTTTAAAATTTTCAGAACCTCAAATAAATTACAATTTCAATAAATGAATTATATTTCACAAGTTATATTCAAAACTACGATAAAAATGAATTAAGATAAAATAGAGTACTCCGGCACACTGAGTGGCATAACTTGCTCGGCTACACTGTAGTCGGGTAAGGGGTGTCACATAGTACCTCGGGCAGTCACACCATCGGTCACACAGTGTCTCCCAGTGTGCAAATAGTGTGGCTAAGAAGCCATATAGTCAATCTGGCGATAAGCCAAAAATAAATATACAATATGTATAGCCGTAGGCTATTAAAGTCACAGTGCGGCATAATAAGCCGTAAAAACACAGTATGGCATAAAGCCATTTACAGAACAGCTGTCAGAATCCTATTGGCATGCCAACCTATCTATACTAGTCAACTAGGCAAACTAGGACACATTATTAATTAATTGTTTAATTCTTCAATTTTTAGAGTTTACTAACTATTATATAATTCACAAGTCAATGCATATGTTGACCTTTTTAGGTAATATGGATAAGTTGTTTCTAGCATCAATATGTCACAATTTATATCTCAATATGCTACCAATATAGTGCAATTTACCATTTTTACAAGTTGGCATTCATTGCCAAAATGCTTCAAGCATCATTGTATGCAAAATGTCAAATTCTCAATTTTTGTGTGCTAGATTGGTCTAGCTTAAAGTCCTATTTCCCTTGGTTTTTAGCTTCTGGTCAAAGAAGAAAAATTGTAGCTCTATGTCTTATTGCACACGGAGAAAAATTTCAGATCATTCTGAGTTGTATAGACCAAGATATGGTCAATTTACTAAAGCTGGACAGATTGCACCTTTAGTGCAAAATTTGGTCAATTTTAGGTCAGTTTTAGTTCGGCAGTTTTTGTACCCGAATTTGTGCAAGCCATTTGACTTGGTTCTGGCCATTTTTGGGCTTTTGTGTCTTCATAAGAATTGTATATCTATGTCTAAACTAACCATGGTAAAAATTTCAGGTCAATTGGACCTGTTTTGAGTGAGTTATGGTCATCCAAAAGATTACTGTTCATATGGTCAAAAATCTGGGTTGCAAGGTTGCTAATCCGGATTTGGTCATTTTTAAGGTCAGTTTCTAGGCAGAATTTTGGCAAAATTTCTACATGAAAGTTGGCCTATTTAGTGTCTAGTTTCACCTCCTATTGGCCTCATATCAATTGGGTTCATAGTTTGGCACTTATGGCCTAATTTATGTACTGCCTTCACACACAACCTGCACAAAGCACATACACTTCCAATTTGATATTCCTTCTCCTCCTCATTTCTTCAATATTCAATCAATAACACTGCCATATATATATTGTACACAATTCCAGCAACAATTTTGGGCAGAATATTCAAGTGCTCAATGCACACAATTCACCATTAATTCAACATTCACTTCCACCAAAATTTAACACATCTCAATGTCAATATTACACATACACTTCAACATAATCATACTTCAATATCACTTACACTTGCTGCCCACAATTTAACCTTAGCATATTTAATTAATAACTACATGTTCACACACAAATTCATGCTATTTGGGGCTGCCAAATATGGCAGTTTGCTCAAGGCATCAAAGTTCCATTTCACACCCTTAATTCAAACACTACATGCATATACTTAGATACAAACTTACTACAACTTTCATTTAAATTAATCAACCTTCATTTCCATTCATTAGAAGTAAAAATAACTCAAGCTCAACAAAGGTTCATTGCTACCAAAAATGGACAAGTCCATTTCTCACTATTTCTTTCATTTCTCTTCACCAAAATACTCACCTCAACCTAAACACAAGGTTTACTAAAGCAAGGGAGAGGTTTTGGACACTTACCACTTGTGAGCTTCCTTCAAACTTCACCAAATCTTATTTTTCTTGTTGCCAATATCTTCCCCAAGGTGAGTAGGCAAGCTTTAATGAAGGAAAGAAGTGGAAAGGATGGCTTGATCATGCACCCATGGAGGTTGCATGTGGGGTGGCCATGGTGATTTCCATGGTGGAATTCATTTCGGCAAAGTAAAATGGGATGATGAAGAAGATGATGTTGAGTGCTATCTGCTGTCCCAAGGCTGTGCTAAGGGTCCCAATATCCAAGTTAGTGGAGCACTAACTTGGATTTTAATGTTAATTATTCAAAGTTTCATAAATTGGATTTTATCCCCCATTTCTTTCACTATTCTTGTAATGTCTCATAATTTAATTTTTCATGACATTTTCTAAGTGTAATATCATTTATTTTTAATGGAGATTGAGGTCAAAAGGCAACACTATGTGTCAAATGACCAAAATACCCCACTTCGGGTTATATTCCTGATTTTTCGGTAACATCGATTTTTGTCTGTTTCTCGATTTTTCATTTTTTTTTTGTACTAATCTATTAATTTTTCTTTGATATTTCTAGTGTTAATTACATTTCAATAAACCTTTATTTATGTCTCAAAATTAAATTAAGAGGGTTCCTCAGTCTGAATTCTGCGGCCTTCCAGTCTGATTACCCATCATTGCAGTCTTACTCGTTTAACTTAGCATCATTTTCTCTCTTTCATTTTTGTTTGATTTTTCTTGTATTTTCTTTTTATTTTTTTCATCATTATATGTCTTTTCACTATCACCGAAGTGTAGTTCTAGGCATCTTGACTTGCCTGGACTGTTATTTGACTACTGGAGCAATAGAACATATAGAACACGTATAGGGAGGATGTTACAACACTAGGCATAACATCAATTTCAAACTGCACCTCTCTTTCCGGATGTAATCTTGGCAACTCATCAGGGAACACCTCCGGAAAGTCACATACGGTAGGGATGTCTCTCAATGTTGGACTCCCCACTTGGGTGTCTATCTCATGCGCCAAGTATGCTTCACACCCCTTTCTGATCATCCTTCTGGCTAGTGTAGCCGAAATGATGTTTGATGGCAGTACCTTCCTCTCCCTGTGTATTACCACATCACCGTATAAAAGGAGACCAAAAGTGACTGTCTTCAGTCTACAATCAATCATGGCATAATGCCTGGCTAACCAATCCATGCCCAAGATGATATCATAATCTTTGAAGGGCATTTCAATCAAATCTGATAGAAAAACATGTCCTTGGATCACTAAAGGACAATCTCTATACATTCTATTGACCCAGACCTCTGATCCTAACAGACTAGTTACTAGCCCTTCAAAATCCATCTTGACACACGGAACAGCAAGAGGACTAACTATGCTAGCACTAATATACAAATGGGTTGAACCCAGATCAAACAACACAAAGAAATCCTGATTAGAGATAGAGAAAGTACTGGCTATAATATCAGAAGTCTCAGCCTCTTCCCACTATCTCATTGTGTAAACTCTGGCCGGAGCACTCCCTTGTGCTGATCGATTAACGGACCCTGACTGCTAGAAGCATTTCCTCTACCTCTGCCTCTCCCTCTGCTAACCGGTTGTGAACCTCTAGAAGCAGAACTTTGAATGGATCCCACAGCAGTAGTAGGAGCTGGCCCAAATCTACGGGCACTGGTACAGTCCTTAGCGAGATGGCCCATACCTCCACAGTTAAAGCAAGCTCCTGTAGCCCAATAACATTCTCCCCCATGAGTCTTGCCACATGTCTCACAGGGGCGAGGAGGATATGAACCACTGGTCGACTGCTGACCAGATCTAGGGGGTCTCTGTCCAGAGAATCTTCCCCTTCTGAACCTTTCTCCTCTGCCAGATCCCCTAAATTTTTTCCTCTTTCCAGATGTACCACTGAGACTTTGCTCTACTGATTTTTCACCTTTATCTTTCTCTGATTTCTCAGTCTTCTCAGACTTCTCTTTCGCTGGTGTCGCTTTTAATTCAATTCTTTCTACTTTCAGTGCATGAGACATTAGTTTAGAGAAGTTACTGTATTTAAAGCCAACCACTTGTACTCTTAAGCTAGGCTTTAGGCCAGTTTCAAACCTCTTGCACCTTTCTCTACTAGCAGACAGGAGACTCCCAGCATAGTGGCTTAAGCAAGAGAACTCTCTTTCATACTCTGCCACTGATCTGTTACCTTGTTTCAGACTCAGAAATTCTTGTAATTTCTGATCCACATATACATTTGGGATATATTTCTATCTGAACTCTCTGTTAAAGTCATCCTAGGTCAATACGGGTGGTTCTACCAAGCTGTGGGGGATGGTCTTCCACCAGTTATATGTATCCCATTGTAGCAGCGATACCGAATACTCAAATTTCAGTTCATCTGGGTAGTGTAGTTTCTTGAACACTTGGTCCATCCTCTCTAGCCACTGCTCTAACCTCTAAAGGGTCTACTGTACCTTTGAATTCTGTCACCCCATATTTCAACAGCTTATCATACTGTCTGACTGGAGCCTGAGGTTACACCACAGGAGTCTGGGGTGGAGCTTGAGCAAGCATACCCCTAGCCATTTGTTGAAACATTGTAGCCATCTGCTAGCCAAATTGTGCCGAAAATTGTGGAATTTGTGGGACTAGTGCCACTGACATACTAACATTTTGCAGAGCTGGGGCTTCCCCTTGGGCCTCAGCCTTTATCGACTACTCAACAGAGTGATCCCCTTCTTCCATTTCAGTCAAGAGTTAAGATATCTCCTGACCAAAAACACAAGGAGATTTCCCTCTGTTAGTTCATATTTATGATGTAATGCACTTTATATAACAAATAAGGACATTGAGCAATTGTACTTATCAAAGAAAAGACACAAATTCACAAGTCAAAACATACTTCAAAAACCTGGCTCTAATACCACTAAAACATGTCACACCTTACCCCTCTGTAAGGCATAACATGATCCTGTAGAATACCTAATGAACTACTGAACTTCACCTACCGATAACTCATTAAGTATCCTATAAGGGATTTTAAAACCTTTTTCTTACTTTTTAGAAGTGGTGAGCATTTTCTTACATTTAATAGAAATTTAAAAGCTAGTTAAAATTTTTCTCCATTTTTATTTGTCTATAAATTTTGGAAAAATTTAGGCAGAGTGCCGACTATATTTTAAGAAAATAGTTCTTTAAAAACCTGTAAAAACACTTCTTATAATTCTTTTCATTAAAATCCATCACTACTACAACACAATTAACACAATTTTTCCCAAACTCCAAAATTCAAAACAATTCTTAATTTAATTGTCTTCAAAATAATACTAAATAATTTCATTCATATTTCATTAATGTAAAATCAATTTACATTCATCAACCCAAAATTTACATGAGAAAATCCAAACTAATATTATTACAAAATCTATATAACTGCTCAAGACCAGTTTATACATGTACATACGGTTATATACACAAATATAAACATTACAATCAGGGTATAAAATTATACCTGACAAAATCTCAGGGATATAGCTCCAAGATCCTCAGCAGCTCACTCTACTGCTCCTCTAGTCTCTCTATCTGCAACAGCAATAATAGCCATCGTTGAGTACTATGACTCAATTGCGCACAACATGCTAAAATAACATTTTATGCATAATTCAAATCACATTTATTCAAATACAGTACTGAAAATGAAAACTAGATACAAAAGTCAATTTATAATTTTAATCAAAACAGTCTCATTTCGGAAGTCTCAAAATAGATTTCATAAAAACACACAGTTATATTATGCCATTCAGAACAATATTCATCTCAATAGCCGAAGGCTTATGAGAAATCACAAGGCTAGCTAGCTCAATCTATGGGTACCCATTTAATTTCTTCCTCTGCTGGCACACACCTCAACACTTCAGCCATAGAGGGAATTAAAATTCAAAACTAATTCCTCCTACTAGTTATGCTAGTGAGGCATTCAAATATATGATCATGACACTGTGATTTTAAAATTGTCTTAGCAATTTACTAAACATTTATTGTCATTTCAAACACATACAAGTAAACTTTCAACAATTTAAATCAAAATCATAATATACATTTCAATCGCCATTTTGTAGTATAAGTAAATCACAATTCATTTCATGCACTTTGCAAAGGAATTTTAAAGAATATTTATGTTGTGCACAAACGTTATGCGAGTCGCCTCTTGGCCTTGACTCGATACCTCGGGTTCTTTCCTAGTTCTTTTCAACTGAAACACACAATTTTATAGTGTTTCAGTATCATAATTTATCATAAGTCCAAAAATAAATTCAAATCTATTGATATCTAGCTTTAATATGCTTAACCTGACGTTTTTTAAAATTTGTATTTCGGGGTTACTATTCACAATACTATCCAAGTCAAATTGTTGACTTTCTCATGCTTAATAGGTATAGGGATTTCAATTTCACCAACATACCACATTTTGGTTACCTAATTTGTTGGTTTTGGTTGTTTCCTCAAATCTTAAGTTTCTTAGGTGAAATTTCAAAATTTCAGATTTGGTGTCTTGTTTTGTACTGTTCCATTGGTCAAGTTACTGTTGAAATTTGGCTAAGTTTTCTTCATAGAAGTTGTTCCTTATTTTCTTAACTGTATTTTCCTTTTTGAATCACTCCATTTGGAGTTTTGTAGCTCAAGATATGACTATTGGAATGGGGCTGGCCGGATTTAGAGTTACCCAGAATTCTGGGTATTTTATGGATTTTGGCAATTTTTGTACACTGACTATAGGTGAGTTTTGGACAGGTTATGGTCAAAATTTTGGTTTGTTTTCTGCATGAAAGTTGTAGGGCTATGTCTCAACTTTCTATCAGTATAAAATTCAGGTCATTTGGACCTTCCTAGACCAAGTTATGGTCATTTACGTAACAACTGTTCATTTGGTCATTTTTTTACAGGGCAGTGTGCCCAATTCCAGATTTGGTCTAATTGTTCACTATGTTATGGTCACTTTCTGGGCATGATTTCTAAATGAAAAAATGTGCCATTTTCTGTCTAGTTTCATTCTCAATTAGCCTCACACCAATTGGGTTGGTAAATTTTCAGTTTTGATCCCTGAAATGGACTTAGGTCAAGCTATCTGCATACTGACCCTAACCTATTCGAATTGATACTTGGTTCCAACAATTCATACACACCACAAATGGTCCAATTGACCATTTCTCAACTCAAATAAGGTCAACTACATCAATTGACTAATTATCAACTTTTTCTCTAATTTTTTACATGCTCAAAACCCTAATTACATATTTGCATAATTTAATGAAATCAAAGTGTACTTCTATTGTCTATATACTTCATTCAACCTTACAACCAATCAAACATATCAAAATCATTTATTTCAACCCTAACCTAAGGCTAGCTAAAAATTCCAATTAATCCCCCAACAATTGTTTTGTTTTGATTTTTCAGTTTATTTCTAGTTTAATTGAGCTACAAATACAACTAATAAACTAAGATTTTCAAATTCAATTACTTGCTTCCACTTGAATTTTAATTTTTCAATTTCACTCCTTGTTTCTTCTTTCTTCTTTCTTTCTTCTTCAAATGCTTTCTCAAGTTGGTCTAACAAGTTTTAATGGGGAAATTTGGGGACAAAGTGAGGTTTAGTGGGGGTTTGCAAGCTTGAACTCAAGCTTCCATGGAGGTTTGCAATGAATGAGAGAGAGAGAGTGAGCGTGGCTGGCTGGTTTAGTGAGGAAGATGAGAATGGTTTTCTTTTTTTCTTTTTTTATGTCATTTATGTCTTTAATTAGCTATTTGACTTAGTCCAAATTTGGAGGAAAAATTAAATTAATTTTGACATCATAATTGATGTCATCACATGATGTAATAATTTCATTTTCCTTACTTTCTTTTTCTTTTACATTTATTTTTCCACTAGTTCTTTAATTTAATTCTTGATTCTGAAATTTTCTTTTCTCCGATTTTATTGAACATTTAGGTCAGGATTCAGCTCTAGGGGTGAATTGACCAAATTACCCCTTGCCGGTTCAATCCGGTTTGCAAGTAATTTAATATTTCTTCCGGATCCCTGACCTAATTATTTGACCTACTTAACAATTCTTTTCTGTGATTTTCTCTTTTCCACTATGTTCGCAATGGTCCTAAGGATCGTGGCGTCACATTTTTCGATTTAAAATTTGATTTAAGACTGACCTCGCAGTCACTTCCCGAGAAGGTCACCCATCGCTATGACTCCCAGTGTGACACCCCTTACCCGTCTACAGTATAGCCAAGTAAGATATGTCACCCAGTGTATCGGAACACCATATTTTATTTCAATCATTTTTATTCTTCCTTAATTTATTTCTTTCATAGTTATGAAATACAATTTGTGAAATATAATTCATTTAAGTGATTTATTGAAATTATAAATTTATTTGAGGTTCCCCAAATTTTATAGAAAATCCGTTAGAGTACCGACTAAAAATGGAGAAAATAGTTCTTCGAAACTTGTGAAAAACACTTCCAATACGTTTTCACTCATTCTCAAACTCCATTATATCAACAAAGTCTCAATATTTCTCAACAATACTTCTATTTCTCATTCATTCATTTCACATGATAATCATATACAAACCACAAATAAATACTCAATTTTTCATTTATAAACACAAATTACAAATATTTACATTAATACCAAAATATATTACATGAGTCTTAACTATACATGAGAAATAAAAGTTTAATTACAAAATACCAAAATGAGACCTAGTGTCCTACCAATGCACTGAAGTCTGTGAGGTGACATGGACACTATGCAGAACTGTGGACGGCCTCACGTAGTCTGTGGTCTACTGGGCTCTCTGTCAGTCTCTCCAAAACCTACGCATGGCAAAAAGCAACGCTCTAAGTAATAATACTTAGCGGTGCCAATAATAAAATAAAAAGAACTAAAAGAAAATAAATATGCAGTGAATATATATTAATGTCTTATGCAGACAAATTTTTTGTAATTATTTGTAGTCTTATCTATTTGGTACTTGTTAGATTCAGTATCTCATTAAATTTTTCAACTTTCATTTTTGGTTCCCCAAGTAACCTATACTGGATGACTGGACTGGATAAACGAGTAAACTGACACTGGGTATCAAGTACCTCGGGCCGTCACACCATCGGTCACATATGTATCTCCCGGTGTGCAACAGAACAGTTGATAAGCTATAATAAATATTAGGCACAAGGCCAAGTATCACCATAATTTTAGAATGGCTAAAAGCCACAAAATCATAGAATGGCATAATGTCATGTGCAGTACTGCTAACTGAACCCTATTAGCATGCCAACCTATCCAAACCAATCTTACTAGGTGTACTAGGGCATGTTACACTTTTAAATTTTTCCATTCATGAAATTGAAGTTTAATTATTACTATTCATTTCATTAGTCAACTAAAATGTTGACTTTTTCATAGACAATAGGTATATTGGTTCAAATATCCCCAACATACCACATTTTGCATTCTAAAGTTGTTGGTATTGGTTGCCAATACCATTTCAAAGCTTTGTGTTAGTTATTCACAATTTTCAAATTTCAAGCACTAAGTTTACTGTTCCATTGGACATTTGTACAATAGGAATTTGATAAAATTGTCTTCATGAAAGTTGTTCCTTATTGTGTCTAGTTATAATTATTTTTTTGAATCACTCCATTTGGAGTTTTATAACTCAAGTTATAGCCTAAATACCATAACTGGCCAGATTGCAGGTCAGTTTTTAAACATGTTATTGTCAAAATTTCGGTTTGTTTTCTTCATGAAAGTTGTAGGTCTATGTCTCATCTTTCTGTTGGTAAAATTTTAGGTCAATTGGACCTATCTACACTGAGTTATGACCAAATGAATAAACATTATTCATTTGGTCATTTTGCCCAGGCAGAATGTAAGTCACCCGGATTAGGTAATTTTTAAGTCAACTTGGCTTGGTTTTCTAGGCACGGTTTCTTCACCAATGTTGTGTCATTATGTATCTAATTTCATGTCCAATTGGCCTTGCACCAATTGAACCTATACAACTCCATTTATGGCTGCCCAAACCTGCTGGACTCACAACCAGTCCTACAGGTTACCAAGGGCAGCATGCCTAAGTTCAACTCCAACATCCTTACTCACTTCAATTCCTCCTCACACACATTCTAATGGTCACTAATTGACCATTACAAGGTTAACATACTATTACATGAGTAAACCCTAATGTTGTTCAAATGTCTAAGTTTTCAAGTTCATTCATGCACTATACTTGCATTTCACTGACACAAACATGTTCAATCACTCATCTAATACTAAGGGCAGCCCATAAACTACTTTGCTTCAAGTAAATTCATCAAACCCTAACTAACCCTAAGCTGCCAAAATTATAGGGATGCACGCATACAAATTTTTTTGTTATTTTCTTACACTTTCCACTTATTTCAAGACATTAAACATGGCTTAAGTAAAAAAAAGTAAAAGATTGGACACTAACCTCTTTGGAGAGATTTTCTCCCTTCACAAATCTTTAGTTTCTTGGCTTTTCTTGGCAGCCAAACACCTTGCCAAGTGGTATAGACAAGTTTCATGAAAGGGAACTTAAGGTTTGGAGGAGAGAAATCAAGGTTTGGAAGAGGTGGAAGAAAACTGCCTCAATGGAGAATGGGAGTGAGCAGCCGACTGGTTGAGGAAGAAGAACTTATTGCTTTTCAATTTTTTGGTATCATTTATCCTCTTTTATTAGTTAATTTAAGTGGTGCTTAATTGTGATTGGTGGAATTTGTCACACCCTACTCCTCGTAAGATGTAACATGTTCCCGTAGTTCACCTAATGAATTACCGTACTTCACCTACCAGTAACCCATTAAATATACTACAAGGGATTTTAAAACAATTTTCGTTCATTTTGGAATTGGTAGGTAAAATTTTTTTTTCTTTTAAATATTAAAAACCTTCATTTAGAGTCCAAACATAAATCAAACTTTTGGATATTTAAAATCTCCGCAATTTTTACAAAAATTTCGGCAGAGTGCCGTCTGTATTTTGAGAAAACAGTTCTTCAAAACCTGAAAATAAAAACACTTCCAATATATTACTCAATCACAACTTCATTTGCAACCACCAAACTTCAAATCAACAACAATGGCAACACTTCAACTCAAAATCCAAATTTCACATCAAAATTTAATAACTCAAAACATTTCATAACTCATGTACATTGCATTTCAAATATTTAATTTACATTCATAAGTTAATTTACAGACGCAAAATCTCAAAAATAATATTATTACAATTTTATCTGTACAACTGCTCAAACTACAGAGATATATATGCATACTATCATATTTACATCAAACTAAACTACCAGGGTATAGATAATACCCGTACAGAAATTCTTCAATTGTACTCCTCTCTAACTGTAGCAGCTAGCTTTGCTGCTATGTCCTTTTCTCTATCTGCGACAGCAAGTTAAAGCTATCGCTGAGTATATAAATACTCAGTGGTGCACAATAAAGCATAAAATGCAAAATATAAAACATTTATGAACAAATCATCATTCAAAAATCTCATAATCGCATTTCACAATTTTTTTCTCAAATCACATTTATAACAAATCATAATTTTCAAAGCTTAATATAGCACAACTTGATCAAACAATTTAATAAACATAGTGTTGCCAAACAATAACACAACTTAGGCCAAGACACAAAATTTCTGAACATGCCGTGTGTACATCACGACAAGGCAAACCCCCTCACTAATCAAAATCAATGAGGGAGGTGGCTAGCTAGCTAATGAGTACTCATCCAAACTCGCCCCTCAGACTGGAAAGTCAGAGAGGGAGGAAACTGATCAAATATCAAACTCACCCCACAAGTGGATGAGGAACATATTAATATTGTCATGCCAAGTGTGAATTAAAACAATTTAAAAATATGATGTTCAATTATAATTGATACAACAATTAAACAAGTTCATTTCAAATCCCCATTTCCAAAGTAGGCAACACACAAATTCTCAAATAAAATTTCTAAAGCCATAACTAAATTCAAAACCATATTGTTCAAATATTTCCTATAAATCAATAATTAATTTTCAAAATCAAATTTCCATTAACAAGTGGCAACACCAAAGTTCTCAAAACCTATAATAAACACAATGTATACAAATCAAGTTTTCAGTGGGAAAACAATAATTTAAAGTTATTGTGCACAAACCTGATGCGAGTCGCCTATCGGCCTTGGCTCGATTCCTTGGGTTCTTTACCAGTGTTGTGACACCCCTTACCCGTCTACAGTATATCCGGGTAAGATATGTCACACGGTGTACCGGCACACTCTATTTTTTTTCCTTAATTAATTTTTTTGTCATAGTTTTGAATATAGTTTATGGAATATAATTTATTTAAGCCATTTATCAAAATTATTATTTATTTGAGGTTCCGAAAATTTTAAAGAAAATCCGGCGGAGTACCTGCTAAAAATGGAGAAAACAGTTCTTCGGAACCTGTGAAAAACACTTCCAATATTTATGTCTCATCACTCTCAAACTCCAATATCAAATCTCAACATTTTTCAATTTCATTTCTCAATCATTCATCTCATAATTCACATCTCATTCATATAACTCAATTTCATAATCATTTCCATACATTTCCATTCGTACTCAATTCATATGTAAACATTCTCAATTTACATAAGCAAAATTTTCAAATTTCTTTAATTTACATAATTTACAAAATAATTACAAAATTTCATAATTTACATGATATACAAATTAATTACATATGAAAAAGCTAATTTATTAAATTACATTACATTTCTATTAATTACCTGCTCATAATCTACATTATAATACAATATCTAGCATTTTATACTAAATACAAAATATGATCTATATGGGCCTTATCTACATACATTGCTGAGGAGGTGACAACCTTGAATACTTCAGGCACTTCTGCAGATCTGGACTCCAAAAATCTTAGTTAAAGTACCTGCGCAAGGAAACAAATCCATCGTGCTAAGCATTGCTGCTTAGTGGTGCAATAATAGAACAAGAAAATAAAATATACAAATAAAGAAAGAACGAAGCATAATTTGAATAGTTAAGAGTCAATTTAATTTAATACAATATGTCTAATATTAATTATCTTTTGTTCTCATTTGTTTCGCTTTGGAAGCGTTTAATTCCGAAATTCACAGTGATAATTTACAATATACAGAATTAATGAAAATACTCAATTTATATTCATATGGCAATAGAAGGTACATTTAAAATATTTATTTAAGTTATACCTATTTTTGCAACTCTTTTATCATTTTTACTTAACAATTTTTATGTGGTTTAGATCATTTCATAATTGTAACTAATTCTTTTGGAGTCTTATTAACTCATTTACTTAATTTTTTAATATTTCAATTACTAATAGTCTTAATTTATTTCAATAAATTATACTGCCCAAGTAACCTACGACAGGCTGACTAAACTGGATAACGGGTCGTTGGCACTGGACACCGCGGTGCCTCGGGCCGTCATACCATGGGACGTGGAACGTCAACCACCTATGCAGTCAGTATGGCTAAAAAGCCATGATAACACATAATCGGGCGTAGAAGCCATGAATGTTGGCATAATGCCATGAATGCAGGCATAAAGCCATGAATACGGGCATAAAGCCTTTCGCAGTACTGCTAAAACAATACCCTATTGGCATGCCAAACTATCCAATCTGACACACATGTCTAGGCAATACAAGGGCACATAATATCATTAAACATTAATATATAGTGTTTTATGACTTCATTATTTCATAATAAATTTCAATTATAATTCATACATTCATTTGATCATTTATATGATCACAATTCACATCAATTATCCTTTTTATACCATTGTACTCAAAATACTTCTCCTTTCTACAATAATGAGAACTAATGTCTCATTCATACATTAATATGGTTCATTTATTCATTCTTTATGTTATTCATATTAATCACAATTCTAAACAATGGTTCACATGTACCATTGTATTCAAAACATTTTTCCTTTTCTCATTTATACATTCAAGAATCTACTTATGTAATTGCAAATTTTATATTTCAAGTTGAGTTATTAATATTTCATCAATTCAATTTGTGATGGGCATATAAGCCCTAATTATCTATTCATATCAATTAGGTGACTTATTTTTCATGTTTCAAGTAATCCATAAATATTTCATGGATTTCAAATTTATGGCCTTAATTTCTTTTGAAAAATTTTGACTAGGATGCATAGTCCACATTTGTCATACAATTCTAAGCATTTAAGCTTAGAATTGGTTCTAGGTCTTCATCTTAATTTACTAATCATTTTGATTACTATTCACCTTACTAGTCAACCAAAATGTTGACCTTTTTATACTTAATGGATATATTAATTCTAATTACACCAAGATCCCACATTTTGAGTTTTACATTTGCTAGTATTAATTGCCAATTGCAATTTAAAGTCCCCTAAATGCATTTCTAATTTCACATTTGAATTTCAAGTTTTGGTGTCACTATTCACCTCATTGGTCAACAAAAATGTTGACTTTTGGATAGAAAATAGGTACATTGGTTTTGAAACTCCAAACATACCATATTTTGCATTTAAAACTTGTTGGAAGTGATCACCATTACCATTTCTAAGCCTAACACTAAGTGGCAGAATTTTTAGTTTTTGCACCATAAGTTTACTGTTCTATTAGGGACTGTTACAGTGGAAATTTGAGGAAATGGTAAACATGAAAGTTGTTCCTTATTTTGTCTAATTGAATTTCCTTTTTTGAATCACTCCATTTGGAGTTTTGTAGCTCCAGATATGGTCCAAAAACCACAGCTGGCCGGATTTCAATTCTGCAGAATTTACCAAATCTACAGTACCATGAACAGTGACTATGACTGCCATTTTGATTAAGTTCTGGTCATAATTTGGGGTAGGTTTCTTCATGAAAGTTGTTTTTCTATGTCTTAACTTATTGCTGTAAAAATTTCAGGTCAATTGACCATTTCTACAGTGAGTTATGGCCAAATGAACAGTTACTGTTTATTTGGTCATTCTGCAGAATCAGTTTGCAGGGTATCCGGATTGGGGCCAACTTTTGGTCCTCTTGCTTTGGTCTTTTGGGCATGGTTTCTTCAGCAAAAATGTGCCATTATAAGTCTAGTTTCATGTTCAATTGGCCAAACACCAATTGAACCTACACAGCCAAAGTTATGGCTGTCTAAGTGGGCTAGAATCACAGCCTCATTGCTGCTGTCTCTAGGCAGCCTGCACATTTCACTTTGCCATGCATTAGCTCACTTCAAATTATGATTAACTTGCCTCAAATGGTCACTAATTGACCATTAAAATGTTCATTCACCATTACCTAAACAAGGTCTAAGTTTCTCTCCAAAACCCTAACCCTAATTGACCAAGCCTCCAATTCATGCATCCCACTCCTAATTTGCTATACTAATCATATAATTTATAAGAGGGGCAGCAATATGTCACTTTAAACCAAAGATTTCTCCTAACCCTAACTCATGTCAAGGCTGCCAAAACTTCATGGAATATAACCATGCTTCATTAATTCAATTTTTGTCAAATTTTTAACTTAACTTAGCTCAAATTCATGATTAGAAAGATGTAAAAGCAAAGGTTATGGCACTAACCTCTTTGGTGATTTTCTAAGCTTGTTCACACCTCACTTTCTTCCACTTTCTCTTCTTCTAATTGCTGCCCAAGTCTTGCTCTAGTGGTAAGGGAAATTTTTAGTGAAGGGAGGACAAGGTTTTGAGGTGGTTTGAAGTGGGAAATGAAGCTTAAGGGAGCTTTAATGGTGGAACCTCTTCTCTCTCTCTCTCTCTCTCAACGTTTTTTAGGCTGCCCAAGGTTGAAGATGCAGATTGTTTTTTCAAATTTTTGGTCACTTTTATCTCTTTTAATGAGTTTAACAAATTGTGATTGGTGGATAGGTTTTTAATGATATCATATGATGTCATTATTAGGTATTTTCTTTCATTTTCTTTTCTTTTCATCTCTACTCATTTTCAATTTAATTTTTAGTAATGTTTATTCACATTTTGTGTCATAATAATTATTTACTTAACTGGACAATTCGGCCAAAAATCATCTCTGAAGGCGAAATGACTAAAATGACCTCCGTTTGGCTTAACGGGTCAAAATTGTCTGTACCGATTGAAAAATTTTTCTAAATATTTTCTTGGCATTATAATGCCATAGGAACCTCAATCACCCTTCTCTGGAGTCCCAAAAATTATTTTATGAATTTTTCCCCGGGTCTAGGGCTCCTCGTTATAGAATCGCAACTTCCCTCCGTTACCCATCGCTTGGGCACCTCTGCTTAACTTAGTTGTATTTTATTTCAAAAATTTTTCCTAAATTTTTCTTATTAATATTTGAGTTAATTATGGTTCCTGACTTTAGTTTAAATATTTTTCCGAACGTTTTAGTCGGGACTAACATCAGTCACCAAACAAGAGATGCATTTGACTAGCTAAAGTGAGGATGTTACAATTCTTCCCCACTAATTTAAATTTCGTCCTCGAAATTTACTGGGTGTTTTAGGTTCTGAGATAACTCTTTTACTTTTCTATTACTCCCTCTGTCTACTTCTTTTATACATATGGTACTATTTAATTTTTTTTGAATCTATTATTATACACTTTGGCATATCATAAGGGAAGGATACTTTACCTCAAATTTACATTTGGGGCTTCTTGCTCCTCTCTGACTTGGGTGACATTACTGTTGTACTTGGTTCTTCCACGACCTCTGTTTGGGTCCGTGGTAAATTCCTCTTAGGACAATCTTTAAGACGATGGTCTATGGCCCCACATCTATAACAGGCTCCAGTCAATCCCCTACATTCACCTTTATGCCACTGGTTACAATGGCCACATTTTCTTGCTAATCCTGGTGCACTCACTACTAGTGTTTCTGGTTGATCTCTTATGGGTATAGGCCTGGGTTTGGATCTCCTACTTTGATCAGATGTCTGACTTAATCGTTTCTCTCACCTCTTATTACTAGATTGTCCAAATTTCCTCTTTGCCGATCACCACTCCTCTTCTGCTCTCTTCATGAACACACTAATATATTTCTTCTCAACTCTATCAGAAAGAATTCCCAAGTTACGTTGGCTGGTTGCACTGCCTTGGTTACAACATCCCACCACCGATATGCAGCTTCTCGTAACAATGAAACTGCACACTCCAAACTTTGTTTTGGTGTGCAATGGAGCTGCTGCAAGACTCTTCTAGTTCTTTCTAACCAATACTCAAATTTGAAGAATCGTCTTCCTTTCTACCATTAAAATCTACTCCATACTTCCTAATTTTTCCTAGAGGTGATTTTCATTGAGGCGGTGGTGGAATAACCCCACTATCTGTTGAAAGAATTCAGTCATCTGCTCAAACAAGGCTGTTGGGGTTGTACAGCACCTCTTGCCTTTGGTGGAGTAGGATTTCCCCGATTTCTAATATCACTCCCAGTCGGGATACGGCTTACTACTTCTTCTTCTATTGCCCTCTGCGATTCTGAGTCCATACCTTAACCTAAAATAACCACAAAAATAGATCTGCATTAGTGTCACCTCGACTCATGTGAATGCAATGCATGTCATGCACACAATCTTATTTTATCTATCTATGCCTAGGAATGCCTAAACCGCGCTCTGATACCAATAAATGTAACACCCCTCACCCGACTATAGTGTAGCCGAGCAAGGCGTGCTACAATCGGTGCCGGAGCACCCTATCTTATCTTACTTTATTCCTTTCATAATTTGATCTCATTATATTTTAATATTAATTATTTTTCGACGGAGAAACCAGCGGAGTTTCCCCTATTTTATTACCAGTTGACGTATTTTACTATTTACCTGTTTGAAAATTTCAATAATATTTTACAAATAAAATCTCATCAAATATTTTCATAAATATTCTAATATATTTTAGGTCATCTTACTCATTTATTTTATTTAATTTCTAATATTTTAAATTGCTAATATTCTTAACTTATCTCAATAAATTACACTGCCCAAGTAACCTACGACAGGCTGACTAAACTGGATAACGGGTCGTTGGCACCGACATACGTGCCTCGGGCCGTCATACCATGGGACGCGGAACGTCAACCACGTATGCAGTCAGTATGGCTAAAAAGCCATGATAACACATAATCGGGCGTAGAAGCCAGGAATGTTGGCATAATGCCATGAATGCGGGCATAAAGCCATGAATACGGGCATAAAGCCTTTCGCAGTACTGCTAAAACAATACCCTATTGGCATGCCAAACTATCCAATCTGACACACATGTCTAGGCAATACAAGGGCACATAATATCATTAAACATTAATATATAGTGTTTTATGACTTTATTATTTCATAATAAATTTCAATTATAATTCATACATTCATTTGATCATTTATATGATCACAATTCACATCAATTATCCTTTTTATACCATTGTACTCAAAATACTTCTCCTTTCTACAATAATGAGAACTAATGTCTCATTCATACATTAATATGGTTCATTTATTCATTCTTTATGTTATTCATATTAATCACAATTCTAAACAATGGTTCACATGTACCATTGTATTCAAAACATTTTTCCTTTTCTCATTTATACATTCAAGAATCTACTTATGTAATTGCAAATTTTATATTTCAAGTTGAGTTATTAATATTTTATGAATTCCATTTGTGATGGGCATATAAGCCCTAACTATCTATTCATATCAATTAGGTGACTTATTTTTCATATTTCAAGTAATCCATAAATATTTCATGGATTTCAAATTTATGGCCTTAATTTCTTTTTAACAATTTTGACTAGGTTGCATAGTCCACATTTGTCATACAATTCTAAGCATTTAAGCTTAGAATTGGTTCTAGGTCTTCATCTTAATTTACTAATCATTTTCATTACTATTCACCTTACTAGTCAACCAAAATGTTGACTTTTTTATACTTAATGGATATATTAATTCTAATTACACCAAGATCCCACATTTTGAGTTTTACATTTGCTAGTATTAATTGCCAATTGCAATTTAAAGTCCCCTAAATGCATTTCTAATTTCACATTTGAATTTCAAGTTTTGGTGTCACTATTCACCTCATTGGTCAACAAAAAAGTTGACTTTTGGATATAAAATAGGTACATTGGTTTTGAAACTCCAAACATACCATATTTTGCATTTAAAACTTGTTGGAAGTGATCACCATTACCATTTCTAAGCCTAACACTAAGTGGCAGAATTTTCAGTTTTTGTACCATAAGTTTACTGTTCTATTAGGGACTGTTACAGTGGAAATTTGAGGAAATGGTAAACATGAAAGTTGTTCCTTATTTTGTCTATTTGAATTTCCTTTTTTGAATCACTCCATTTGGAGTTTTGTAGCTCCAGATATGGTCCAAAAACCACAGCTGGCCGGATTTCAATTCTGCAGAATTTACCAAATCTATAGTACCATTAACAGTGACTATGACTGCCATTTTGATTAAGTTCTGGTCATAATTTGGGGTAGGTTTCTTCATGAAAGTTGTTTTTCTATGTCTTAACTTATTGCTGTAAAAATTTCAGGTCAATTGACCATTTCTACAGTGAGTTATGGCCAAATGAACAGTTACTGGTCATTCTGCAGAATCAGTTTGCAGGGTATCCGGATTGGGGCCAACTTTTGGTCCTCTTGCTTTGGTCTTTTGGGCATGGTTTCTTCAGCAAAAATGTGCCATTATAAGTCTAGTTTCATGTTCAATTGGCCAAACACCAATTGAACCTACACAGCCAAAGTTATGGCTGTCTAAGTGGGCTAGAATCACAGCCTCATTGCTGCTGTCACTAGGCAGCCTGCACATTTCACTTTGCCATGCATTAGCTCACTTCAAATTATGATTAACTTGCCTCAAATGGTCACTAATTGACCACTAAAATGTTCATTCACCATTACCTAAACAAGGTCCAAGTTTCTCTCCAAAACCCTAACCCTATTTGACCAAGCCTCCAATTCATGCATCCCACTCCTAATTTGCTATACTAATCATATAATTTATAAGAGGGGCAGCAATATGTCACTTTAAACCAAAGATTTCTCCTAACCCTAACTCATGTCAAGGCTGCCAAAACTTCATGGAATATAACCATGCTTCATTAATTCAATTTTTGTCAAATTTTTAACTTAACTTAGCTCAAATTCATGATTAGAAAGATGTAAAAGCAAAGGTTATGGCACTAACCTCTTTGGTGATTTTCTAAGCTTGTTCACACCTCACTTTCTTCCACTTTCTCTTCTTCTAATTGCTGCCCAAGTCTTGCTCTAGTGGTAAGGGAAAATTTTAGTGAAGGGAGGACAAGGTTTTGAGGTGGTTTGAAGTGGGAAATGAAGCTTAAGGGAGCTTTAATGGTGGAACCTCTTCTCTCTCTCTCTCTCTCTCTCAACGTTTTTTAGGCTGCCCAAGATTGAAGATGCAGATTGTTTTTTCAAATTTTTTGTCACTTTTATCTCTTTTAATGAGTTTAACAAATTGTGATTGGTGGATAGGTTTTTAATGACATCATATGATGTCATTATTAGGTATTTTCTTTCATTTTCTTTTCTTTTCATCTCTACTCATTTTCAATTTAATTTTTAGTAATGTTTATTCACATTTTGTGTCATAATAATTATTTACTTAACTGGACAAGTCGGCCAAAAATCGTCTCTGAAGGCAAAATGACCAAAATGCCCTCCGTTTGGCTTAACGGGTCAAAATTGTCTGTACCGATTGAAAAATTTTTCTAAATATTTTCTTGGCATTATAATGCCATAGGAACCTCAATCACCCTTCTCTGGAGTCCCAAAAATTATTTTATGAATTTTTCCCCGGGTCTAGGGCTCCTCGTTGCGAGAACTGCAACTTCCCTCTGGTTACCCATCGCTTGGGCACCGGCTCGTTTAACTTGGTTGTATTTTATTTCAAAAATTTTTCCTAAATTTTTCTTATTAATATTTGAGTTAATTATGGTTCCTGACTTTAGTTTAAATATTTTTCCGAACGTTCTAGCTGTCCGGACCAACACTGGTCACCGAAACAGTAGACTGTACGGACTAGCTAAAGTGAGGATGTTACAATTCTTCCCCTCTAATTTAAATTTCGTCCTCGAAATTTACTGGGTGTTTTAGGTTCTGAGATAACTCTTTTACTTTTCTATTACTCCCTCTGTCTACTTCTTTTATACATATGGTACTATTTAATTTTTTTTGAATCTATTATTATACACTTTGGCATATCATAAGGGAAGGATACTTTACCTCAAATTTACATTTGGGGCTTCTTGCTCCTCTCTGACTTGGGTGACATTACTGTTGTACTTGGTCCTTCCACGACCTCTGTTTGGGTCCGTGGTAAATTCCTCTTAGGACAATCTTTCAGACGATGGTCTATGGCCCCACATCTATAACAGGCTCCAGTCAATCCCCTACATTCACCTTTATGCCACTGGTTACAATGGCCACATTTTCTTGCTAATCCTGGTGCACTCACTACTAGTGTTTCTGGTTGATCTCTTCTGGGTATAGGCCTGGGTTTGGATCTCCTACTTTGATCAGATGTCTGACTTAACTGTTCTCTCAGCCTCTTATTACTAGACTGTCCAAATTTCCTCTTTTGCTGATCACCACTCCTCTTCTGTTCCTCTTCATGAACACAGCTAATATATTTCTTTCTGAACTCTATCAGAAAGAATTCCCAAGTTACGTTGGCTGGTTACACTGCCTTGGTTACAACATCCCACCACCGATATGCAGCTTCTCGTAACAATGAAACTGCACACTCCAAACTTTGTTTTGGTGTGCAATGGAGCTGCTGCAAGACTCTTCTAGTTCTTTCTAACCAATACTCAGCAGCTGAAGAATCGTCTTCCTTTCTACCATTAAAATCTACAGCTCCATACTTCCTAATTTTTCCTAGAGGTGATTTTTGCTGAGGCAGTGGTGGAATAACCCCAGTCATCTGTTGAAAGAATTCAGTCATCTGCTCAAACAAGGCCTGTTGGGGTTGTACAGGCACCTCTTGCACTGGTGGAGTAGGATTTCCCCGATTTCCAATATCACTCCCAGTCGGGATACTGCTTACTACTTCTTCTTCTATTGCCCTCTGCGATTCTGAGTCCATACCTTAACCTAAAATAACCACAAAAATAGATCTGCATTAGTGTCACCTCGACTCATGTGAATGCAATGCATGTCATGCACACAATCTTATTTTATCTAGCTATGCCTAGGAACGCCTAAACCGCGCTCTGATACCAATAAATGTAACACCCCTCACCCGACTACAGTGTAGCCGAGCAAGGCGTGCTACAATCGGTGCCGGAGCACCCTATCTTATCTTACTTTATTCCTTTCATAATTTGATCTCATTATATTTTAATATTAATTATTTTTTGATGGAGAAACCAGTGGAGTTTCCCCTATTTTATTACCAGTTGACGTATTTTACTATTTACCTGTTTGAAAATTTCAATAATATTTTACAAATAAAATCTCATCAAATATTTTCATAAATATTCTAATATATTTTAGGTCATCTTACTCATTTATTTTATTTAATTTCTAATATTTTAAATTGCTAATATTCTTAACTTATCTCAATAAATTACACTGCCCAAGTAACCTACGACAGGCTGACTAAATCGATAACGGTCGTTGGCCTTTGGACCATGATCGCGGCCGTCATACCATGGGACTCGGAACGTCAACCACGTATGCAGTCAGTATGGCTAAAAAGCCATGATAACACATAATCGGGCGTAGAAGCCAGGAATGTTGGCATAATGCCATGAATGCGGGCATAAAGCCATGAATACGTGCATAAAGCCTTTCGCAGTACTGCTAAAACAATACCCTATTGGCATGCCAAACTATCCAATCTGACACACATGTCTAGGCAATACAAGGGCACATAATATCATTAAACATTAATATATAGTGTTTTATGACTTCATTATTTCATAATAAATTTCAATTATAATTCATACATTCATTTGATCATTTATATGATCACAATTCACATCAATTATCCTTTTTATACCATTGTACTCAAAATACTTCTCCTTTCTACAATAATGAGAACTAATGTCTCATTCATACATTAATATGGTTCATTTATTCATTCTTTATGTTATTCATATTAATCACAATTCTAAACAATGGTTCACATGTACCATTGTATTCAAAACATTTTTCCTTTTCTCATTTATACATTCAAGAATCTACTTATGTAATTGCAAATTTTATATTTCAAGTTGAGTTATTAATATTTTATGAATTCCATTTGTGATGGGCATATAAGCCCTAACTATCTATTCATATCAATTAGGTGACTTATTTTTCATATTTCAAGTAATCCATAAATATTTCATGGATTTCAAATTTATGGCCTTAATTTCTTTTTAACAATTTTGACTAGGTTGCATAGTCCACATTTGTCATACAATTCTAAGCATTTAAGCTTAGAATTGGTTCTAGGTCTTCATCTTAATTTACTAATCATTTTGATTACTATTCACCTTACTAGTCAACCAAAATGTTGACTTTTTTATACTTAATGGATATATTAATTCTAATTACACCAAGATCCCACATTTTGAGTTTTACATTTGCTAGTATTAATTGCCAATTGCAATTTAAAGTCCCCTAAATGCATTTCTAATTTCACATTTAAATTTCAAGTTTTGGTGTCACTATTCACCTCATTGGTCAACAAAAATGTTGACTTTTGGATAGAAAATAGGTACATTGGTTTTGACACTCCAAACATATCACATTTTGCATTTAAAACTTGTTGGAAGTGATAACCATTACCATTTCTAAGCCTAACTCTAAGTGGCAGAATTTTCAGTTTTTGTACCATAAGTTTACTGTTCTATTAGGGACTGTTACAGTGGAAATTTGAGGAAATGGTAAACATGAAAGTTGTTCCTTATTTTGTCTAGTTGAATTTCCTTTTTTGAATCACTCCATTTGGAGTTTTGTAGCTCTAGATATGGTCCAAAAACCACAGCTGGCCAGATTTCAATTCTGCAGAATTTACCAAATCTATAGTACCATGAACAGTGACAGTGACTGCCATTTTGATTAGGTTCTGGTCATAATTTGGGGTAGGTCTTGATGAAAGTTGTTTTTCTATGTCTTAACTTATTGCTGTAAAAATTTTAGGTAAATTGACCATTTCTACAGTGAGTTATGGCCAAATGAACAGTTACTATTCATTTGGTCATTCTGCAGAATCAGTTTGCAGGGTATCCGGATTGGGGCCAACTTTTGGTCCTCTTGCTTTGGTCTTTTGGGCATGGTTTCTTCAGCAAAAATGTGCCATTATAAGTCTAGTTTCATGTCCAATTGGCCAAACACCAATTGAACCTACACAGCCAAAGTTATGGCTGTCTAAGTGGGCTAGAATCACAGCCTCATTGCTGCTGTCTCTAGGCAGCCTGCACATTTCACTTTGCCATGCATTAGCTCACTTCAAATTATGATTAACTTGCCTCAAATGGTCACTAATTGACCATTAAAATGTTCATTCACCATTACCTAAACAAGGTCCAAGTTTCTCTCCAAAACCCTAATCCTAATTGACCAAGCCTCCAATTCATGCATCCCACTCCTAATTTGCTATACTAATCATATAATTTATAAGAGGGGCAGCAATATGTCACTTTAAACCAAAGATTTCTCCTAACCCTAACTCATGTCAAGGCTGCCAAAACTTCATGGAATAATAACCATGCTTCATTAATTCAATTTTTGTCAAATTTTTAACTTAACTTAGCTCAAATTCATGATTAGAAAGATGTAAAAGCAAAGGTTATGGCACTAACCTCTTTGGTGATTTTCTAAGCTTGTTCACACCTCACTTTCTTCCACTTTCTCTTCTTCTAATTGCTGCCCAAGTCTTGCTCTAGTGGTAAGGGAAATTTTTAGTGAAGGGAGGACAAGGTTTTGAGGTGGTTTGAAGTGGGAAATGAAGCTTAAGGGAGCTTTAATGGTGGAACCTCTTCTCTCTCTCTCTCTCTCTCAACGTTTTTTAGGCTGCCCAAGGTTGAAGATGCAGATTTTTTTTTCAAATTTTTGGTCACTTTTATCTCTTTTAATGAGTTTAATAAATTGTGATTGGTGGATAGGTTTTTAATGACATCATATGATGTCATTATTAGGTATTTTCTTTCATTTTCTTTTCTTTTCATCTCTACTCATTTTCAATTTAATTTTTAGTAATGTTTATTCACATTTTGTGTCATAATAATTATTTACTTAACTGGACAAGTCGGCCAAAAATCGTCTCTGAAGGCGAAATGACCAAAATGCCCTTCGTTTGGCTTAACGGGTCAAAATTGTCTGTACCGATTGAAAAATTTTTCTAAACATTTTCTTGGAATTATAATGCCATAGGAACCTCAATCACCCTTATCTGGAGTCCCAAAAATTATTTTATGAATTTTTCCCCGGGTCTAGGGCTCCTCATTGCGAGGACTGCAATTTCCCTCTGGTTACCCATCGCTTGGGCACCGGCTCGTTTAACTTGGTTGTATTTTATTTCAAAAATTTTTCCTAAATTTTTCTTATTAATATTTGAGTTAATTATGGTTCCTGACTTTAGTTTAAATATTTTTCCGAACGTTCTAGCTGTCCGGACCAACACTGGTCACCAGAACAGTAGACTGTACGGACTAGCTAAAGTGAGGATGTTACAAGTGTTCTTTTCCACTGAAACACATAGTTTCACAATGTTTCAGTATCATAACTTTGCATAAATCCAATAATTAATTCATAAATACTTAATTCTAACCCAAATATGCTTAAACTAACGTTCTTAGAAATTTTCATTTCGAGGTCACTATTCACTACACTATTCAAGTCAATTTGTTGACTTTCTAAGGCTTAATAGGTATGGGAACTCCAACTTCACCCACATACCACATTTTGGTAAATAAATTTGTTGGTTTTGGCTATTTACTCAAATTCTAAGTCTTTTAGGCAAATTTGATAATTTTCAGTTTTGGTGTCTAAGGTTGCACTGTTCTATTGGTCACTTTACTGTTGAAATTTTGTAAAACTTTCTTCATGGAAAATGTTCCCTATTGTCTTAACTTTATTCTCCTTTTTTAATCACTCCATTTGGAGTTTTGTCGCTCAAGTTATAGCCATTTGAACCATGGCTGCCGGATTGGACTCAACCCAGATTTTCTGGGCAATTTTAGTTCTGGCAGTTTTAGGTCACCAACTTTAGGTGGCCAAATGACTTAGTTAATGGCAGAATTTGGGTTTGTGTTCTTCATGAAAGTTTTAGGTCTATGTCTAAACTGTCCACTGGTAAAATTTCAGGTCATTTTGACCTTCCTAGCTCAAGTTATAGCCAAATGAATAAACATTATTCATTTAGTCAATTTATACAGGTCAGACTGCAAATTTTTAGTTTTGGTCAATTTGTTCACTAGGTTTTGGTCAATTTTTGGGCGTGCTTCCTAAATGAAAATTGTGTCATTTAGTGTCTATTTTCATTTCCAATTGGTCTCATACCAATTGGACTTGTAAATTTTCCGTGTTGGTCCCTCAAAGGGACATTGGTCATGCTGCCAGCAGCATGACCACATTGAGTCCGAATTTAGTTTCAACTCCAACACTTTCAACACACTTCATTTGGTCACAAATGACCATTTTTCACTTCAAACTAGATCAAATACATCATTTCACCATTTCTCCAAATTTTATCTCCCAAACCCTAGGTCCAAAACCCTAACTCACTAAGTTGTTGCATTTAACCAATTCAATGCCTATATACATGCTTCTTCAACTCAATCAAGCTCACATACACCTTTAAGTCCATCAAATTCATGCACACACATCAAAACCCTAGATGGATGAATTTTGCTTTAATCCTCCAACAATTAATTTCTTTTCATTTTAAGCATAATTCTAAGTTAATTGAACTATAAACACAATTAATTCAACTAGAAATTTCAAGTTTAACTTACTAACCTTTCTTTGAATTTTCAATCTTCAAATCTTTCACTTTCTCTCAATTTTCTTCAATTCTTCTCCTTCTAATCTTCCTTTCAAGACTTGCTTATAATTTTTCTTCAAGAAAATTAAAGGATTTATGGTGGAATTAGTGTTTAGAAAGCTTAAAAATAAGCTTTCATGGAGGAAAATTTGAGAGAGAGAACTTGGGAGAGAGAGAAAGGTCGCAATGGAAGGGAAGAAGACCAAAATGACTTTTTTTTTTCTTTTAATTTATTAGTTTTATGTGTATTTTCACTTAATTGACTTGGTCAATTATGGTAGGAAAATTAAAATTATTTTTAACATCATGATGATGTCATAAAGGTGATGTAATAAACTTTTTAAATTTTCTTTTTCATTTCTTTTCCTTTTTATGCATATTTATCTTATGAAAGACTAAAATATCTAATTAATTGAATTTATTAATTATACTATTTATGGCATCATGCATGATGTCATGCATGATGTCATCTTCCTACACTTTTTCATTTTCCTTCATTTTCTTTTTTTTTTCTATTAGTTCTTTAATTTAATTCCCGACTCCGAAATTTTCTTTTCTCCAATTTTATTTGACAGTTAGGTCAGGAGTCAGCTCTCGGGGTCAATTGACCAAATTGCCCCTCGCCGGTTCAACCCGGTTTGTAAATAATTCAATATTTCTTCTGGTTCTCTGACCTAATTATTTGACTGACTTAACAATTCTTTTTCGTGATTTTCTCTTTTCCACTATGTTCGTAATGGTCCTAAGGACCGCAGCGTCACATTTTACGGTTCGAAATTTGAGTTTAAATCGACTTCGCAGTCGTTCCCAAGAAAGTCACCCATCGCTGTGACTCTCGGCTCGTTTAACTTCTTATGTTCTGTTTTTCTTATTTATACTTAACTAAATGGCAATTACTAATTATTTGTTTTTATGGCTTATTTAGGTGTCTTAGATGTGGTTATAATTCTCTTAATTGTCCGAACCGACTCCGGTCACCGGAACAGTGAAATATACCAAGCTATGGAAATATGGGTGTTGCAATTCCCCCCCCCCCCCCTTAAAATAATTTCGTCCTCAAAATTTTACCCGGTATCAGTCTCTGAGCAGTTGTGAGTGTTGTATCCTTATATCCTATTCACGCTCTTAAGTAGCTTCCTGGCCTGAACGATGGTTCCTTAGTACTTTAACCAATATTATTTACTCATCGATTGCTTACCTCGTGTTATCCTATGGGTGAGAACTTAGTTTTACTCTTTTCTTATCAAATCTCTTAATCATTTAATGTAACCTTCAGTTTAGTTTAGAATATTTTAGTCTTTTCTTGCTGTTGTTTTAGCAATTATTTTCCCTTGTAGTCTTCTCTTTCTTGGCCATAGGTCCATAACCATTATCTTACCACTCCATTTATGACCAAGGCCTATGTGCTATTTTGTACTATCTTGTTTGCTTTGGTTTAACTTATTTCTTTCTTGATAAAATAGTTCGAGATATCGTTATGTGTCTTAAGTAAGTTGCTTGCCTTGGTGGCAATTCCTCATCTAGTATTTTTCTCATTTCTTCTGTTCTATTTATTTTTATCTATCGATATTTTATAGCTTATTTTGCACTGATGTGTAGTCATTATTCTCTTTTGTACTGAACTATAACCTTTCAATATAGACTTTAGAGTTTTAAATCCCAAGTTAGGATTTTCAAACTCCTTTCCAATAAGAAAACTTTATTTTATCATAACTGTACCAAAACAGATGCCATTTGTAACTATTCTTAGTCTTGTGTACTATTGGGTAGTACATAGCTCTACACAATAAATCCCAAGTCAGTACTGTAATCTGTAGCTTACAGCACAAACATCAAGAATATTGTATAGTTACTACGATACATCCCAATAGAATAAACTTCCCTATATCTTATTTCTTTTATATTCACTAATATCTTGAACTTTTTTTGATTATGGTACCCACCGACATCTATCAGCAGTAATACCTTTACCCGCATCTAAGGTAGCTATATTACTATAACTTACTTTTAGGTTCTCTTTCCTTACATAATTAGGCTTACTAATTAACTTTACAAATTCTTGTGTGCTAGCAAAAACTTTTCACTGACAAACTCTTCCAAAATTAATTTTAAAAAGACTAGTCACTAACATATCAAAATTGATTTTTATTTATTTATTTATTTTTTTGTTTCAACACATATACATATCTTAGTTAAGAATCGAGGAAATACCAGCAATCATGTCAGAAGTTTCATCCTCGTTCCTCTGTCGCATAGTGTATACTCTCACTGGAGCATCACCTTGTCCTGGTTGATTCACAGTACTCTGACTTCCAAGTGTACTACCCCTACCTCTGCCAACTGCTGGTGAACTCTTCGGGGTAGAAACTTGAGCTGATCCTTTTGACGTCATAAATGATCCACAAAGGCGTGGACTTACACAATCCTTAGCAAAATGACCAGTCCCTCCATAATTGAAACATGCTCCTATAGCTCTATAAAATACACCACTATGTGGTTTACCACAAGTCTCACAAAGTCGATCCGACAACGTTTTTCTGCGTGTCTGTTGAGTTTGCTAATTGGATTAGGATGGTTTCTGTCTAGAAGATATACCTCTACCCGATTCGCATGAGCTAGATCCTCCAAAATGTTTTCTTTTCCCAGAGCCACTCTCCGTAGCTTGACCGGTAACCTTTTCAGTTTTCTCGTTCTCTTGTGTACTCTTTTTCATTGCCCATTTTGATTTTATCCTTTCCAGTTCCAGGGCTTGTGAAATCAATTCAGAAAAATTCTAGTGTTTGAATCCTACCACTTGCATTCTCAAACTAGGCCTCAACCCAGCCTCAAATCTCTTACACCAGTCTCTGGGGGTGGAAACTAAGCTTCCAGCATAATGGCTTAGCCTTGAAAAGTCCCACTCATACTCTGCTACAGTTCTATCCCCTTGCTTTAAACTTAAAAACTCTTGCAGCTTCATTTTCTAAATAAGTATCAGGGACCCACTTTTGCCTAAATTCCCTTAAAAAGTCTGCCCATGTGAGGACTGGTGGCTTTACCAGACTTTAGGGGATGGTCTTCCACCACTCATATGCATTTCCGTGCAGAAGTGATACTAAATATTCAAACTTCAACTCTTCAGCACACTGTAATTTTCTGAAAACCCATTCCATCATCTCTAACCACTGTTCTGCTTCCAGTGGATCCACTATTCCTTTGAATTCTATAGCCCCAAATTTCATTAACTTCTCATATTGCCGAGCCGGTGACTGTGGTTGTGCTACAGGTGCTTGTGTCTATGCTTGAGGCGTCACATTTCTCGCCATTTGTTGAAAGAACGCAGCCATCTGCTGTGCAAACTAAGCAGGGAACTGTGGTGCTTGAGGAGGAGCTAGAGTGGCTAACCCACTCACATTTTGGAGTGCTGGGGCCTCTCCTCTGGCCTCAACCTCAACAGATTGCTCTACGGAATGATCTCCCTCTTCCATTCTATTTTCCATAAGTTTTCTACTCTCTGATAACAAACACAAGGAGATTGACCTCCGTTAGTGCATATTCATGGTGTAAATATGTCATATGTATCAAATATTTGAGCAGTTGTATTTATCGACAAAATATTTCAAATTCACAGTTCAAAATTTATTTTAAAACCTTGGCTCTGATACCACTAAACATGTTACACCGTACTCCTTGTAACATATAACATATTCCGTAGTTCACCTAATGAATTACCGTACTACACCTACCAGTAACCCATTAAATATACTACAAGGGATTTTAAAACAATTTTCGTTCATTTTGGAATTGGTGGGTAAAATGTTTTTTTTTTTTTAAATATTAAAAACCTTCATTTAGAGTCCAAACATAAATCAAATTTTTGGATATTTAAAATCTCCGCAATTTTTATAAAAATTTCGGCAGAGTGCCGTCTGTATTTTGAGAAAACAATTCTTCAAAACCTAAAAATAAAAACACTTCTAATATATTACTCAATCACAACTTCATTTGCAACCACCAAACTTCAAATCAACAACAATGGCAACACTTCAACTCAAAATCCAAATTTCACATCAAAATTTAATAACTCAAAACATTTCATAACTCATGTACATTGCATTTCAAATATTTAATTTACATTCATAAGTTAATTTACAGACGCAAAATCTCAAAAATAATATTATTACAATTTTATCTGTGCAACTGCTCAAACTACAGAGATACATATGCATACTATTATATTTACATCAAACTAAACTACCAGGGTATAGATAATACCCGTACAGAAATTCTTCAATTGTACTCCTCTCTAACTGTAGTAGCTAGCTTTGCTGCTATGTCCTTTTCTCTATCTGCGACAGCAAGTTAAAGCTATCGCTGAGTATATAAATACTCAGTGGTGCATAATAAAGCATCAAATGCAAAATATAAAACATTTATGAACAAATCATCATTCAAAAATCTCATAATCGCATTTCACAATTTTTTTCTCAAATCACATTTATAACAAATCATAATTTTCAAAGCTTAATATAGCACAACTTGATCAAACAATTTAATAAACATAGTATTGCCAAAAAATAACACAACTTAGGCCATGACACAAAATTTTTGAACATGCCGTGTGTACATCACGACAAAGCAAACACCCTCACTAATCAAAATCAATGAGGGAGGTGGCTAGCTAGCTAATGAGTACTCATCCAAACTCGCCCCTCAGACTGGAAAGTCAGAGAGGGAGGAAATTGATCAAATATCAAACTCACCCCATAAGTGGATGAGGAACATATTAATATTGTCATGCCAAGTGTGAATTAAAACAATTTAAAAATATGATGTTCAATTATAATTGATACAACAATTAAACAAGCTTCATTTCAAATCCCCATTTCCAAAGTAGGCAACACATAAATTCTCAAATAAAATTTCCAAAGCCATAACTAAATTCAAAACCACATTGTTCAAATATTTCCTATAAATCAATAATTAATTTTCAAAATCAAATTTCCATTAACAAGTGGCAACACCATAGTTCTCAAAACCTATAATAAATACAATGTATACAAATTAAGTTTTCAGTGGGAAAACAATAATTTAAAGTTATTGTGCACAAACCTGATGCGAGTCGCCTATCGGCCTTGACTCGATTCCTCGGATTCTTTATCGGTGTTCTTTTCCACTGAAACACATAGTTTCATAGTGTTTCAATATCATAACTTAGCTTAAATCCAATAATTAATTCATAAATACTTAATTCTAACCCAAATATGCTTAAACTAACGTTCTTAGAAATTTTCATTTCGGGGTCACTATTCACTACACTATTCAAGTCAATTTGTTGACTTTCTAAGGCTTAATAGGTATGGGAACTCCAACTTCACCCATATACCACATTTTGGTAACTAAATTTGTTGGTTTTGGTTGTTTACTCAAATTCTAAGTCTTTTAGGCAAATTTGATAATTTTCAGTTTTGGTGTCTAAGGTTGCACTGTTCCATTGGTCACTTTACTGTTGAAATTTGGCAAAACTTTCTTCATAGAAAATGTTCCCTATTATCTTAACTTTATTCTCCTTTTTTAATCACTCCATTTGGAGTTTTGTAGCTCAAGTTATAGCCATTTGAACCATAGCTGCCGGATTGGACTCAACCCAGATTTTCTGGGCAATTTTGGTTATGGCAGTTTTAGGTCACCAATTTTGGGTGGCCAAATGACTTAGTTAATGGCAGAATTTAGGTTTGTGTTCTTCATGAATGTGACACCCCTTACCCGACTACAGTGTAGCTGAGCAAGTTATGCCACTCAGTGTGCCGGAGCACTCTATTTTATCTTAATTCATTTTTATCGTAGTTTTGAATATAACTTGTGAAATATAATTCATTTATTGAAATTGTAATTTATTTGAGGTTCCGAAAATTTTAAAGAAAATATTGCGGAGTACCGGCTAAAAATGGAGAAAACAGTTCTTCGGAATCATATTCATCTATTCACAAACTCCAATATCAAAATCTCAATATTTTTCAACCATTCGTTTCTCAATCATTCATCACATTTGATAGTCATGTAACAGTCACAGATCAATATTCACTTTTCCATTTACAAACACAATTTTGCATTATTTACATGAAAATCAAAATACATTAAATAAGTTTCATTTACACAAAGGAAAATAAAAATCAATTACAAAATACCAAAATGAAGCCTAGTTTCCTACCAATGCACTGTAGATGGTGAGGTGACACGGACACTATGCAGAACTGTGAACTGCCTTACCGAATCTGTGGTCTACTGGGCCCTCTGTCCAAATCTTCAGTACCTACGCGTTGCAAAAGCGACGCGCTAAGCATAAAGCTTAGTGGTGCCAATAATACAAGAAAATATAATATGCAAATAAAAATAATAATTTCCTTGCTATTGTGTTCATAAGAAATGAGTAATTACTAACTTATTGTTTAGTCGAGGGCTAATCATGTTTTATGATATTAACTTCTTCATGCATTTCGTTAATTATTTTTATTTTTCATGATCTTGAGCTTCCTTGTATTTTTGTAATCATTCCTGATACTTAATTTTCGTATTTTCTTTAATAATCAGTTCACAGTTATACTTTTCCATGCCCAAGTAACCTATACTGAACGACTGGACTGGATAACGGGTCGTTGGCACTGGACACCGCGGTGTCTCGGGCCGTCATACCATGGGACGCAGAACGTCAACCATGTATGCAGTCAGTATGGCTAAAAAGCCATGATATCACATAATCGGGCATAAAAGCCATGAATACTGGCATAAAAGCCATGAATACGGGCATAAAGCCATGAATACAGGAATAAAGCCTTTCGCAGTACTGCTAAAACAATACCCTATTGGCATGCCAAACTATCCAAACCAATCACATTAGGCCTACTAGGGCATTTTGCATTTTTAAGTTTCACATTTTTGAATTTCAAGTTTTGGTGTCACTATTCACTTCATTAGTCAAACAAAAAGTTGACTTTTGCATATAAAGTAGGTACATTGGCTTTGGCACTTCAAACATACCACATTTTTCATTTAAAACTTATTGGAAGTGATCACCATTACCATTTCTAGGCTTAAACCAAGGGAAACAAAATTTTCAGTTTTTGAAGCTTAACTTTACTATTCCATTAAGCACTGTTACAGTGGGAATTTGAGGAAATGGTAAACATGAAAGTTGTTCCTTATTTTGTCTAGTTGAATTTCCTTTTTTGAATCACTCCATTTGGAGTTTTGTAGCTCAAGTTATGGCAAAAAAAAATTTACTGTTCACGTGTACTGTTCATGCTGCAATTTTGGGTTTTGGCAGATTTTGGTCCAACTTTGGTCAGTAGTTTGATCAAGTTAAGTTCATAATTTGGTCTAACTTTCTTCATATGAAATGTTCTACCATACCTTAGGTTTCCATCGGTTCAAGAATCGCCTAAATCCAAGTTTTCTAGAGAGAGTTATAGCCCTCCAAACATTACTGCTCAAATGAAAATCTGCAGAGTTGCAGGTTTGATAACTCAACTTTGCCCAATAATTTGAATGGGTTAATGGCATAATTTGGGGTGATGTTCTTCATGAAAGTTGTTTGTCTATATCCTATCTCGTTGCTGTAAAAATTTTAGGTTAATTGACCTTATCTACAGTGAGTTATGGCCAAATGAACAGTTACTGTTCATTTGGTCATTTCTGCAGGTGCTATTGCAGGGTATCCGGATTGGGGCCAACTTTTGGTCCACTTGCTTTGGTCTTTTGGGCATGGTTTCTTCAGCAAAAATGTGCCATTATAAGCCTAGTTTCATATCCAATTGGCCAAACACCAATTGGACCAACACAGCCAAAGATATGGCAGTCCAAGTGGACTGAAATCTCAGTCACCCTGCTGCTGTCTTTAGGCAGCCTACACATTCACTTTGCCATGCATTAACTCACTTCAAATTATGATTAACTTTCCTTAAATGGTCACTAATTGACCACTAGAATGTCCATTAATCAATTCAAATGCCAAGTCCAATTTTCACCCTTAAAACCCTAATTCCCATTATGAATTTTCACAACTTACCTTAATTAACTACTAGTTCATTATCCTTATATTTATACACTTTAAACATGGTTACTAGTTCACTCCAAGTCCATCACAAACACTCAATCCTATTCCTTCCTTAGGGCAGCCGAAATCCATGGCATACATACCCATAAGTTTCATTCATTTAATCCACAATTTCATACTCATTTTTAAGTCCTTAACATGGAACAAGAGATATACATGCATAATTAAGCACTAACCTCTTTGCTCAACTTATTGAGCTTGTGAAAACTCTAGAATTTCTCCTCTTTGTGGCTACCTAGAGTTGCCTTGTGATGTGGGGACAAGTTTTAGTGAAGGTGACTTAGGGTTTAGTAGTGGAATTTCATGGGAAATGGAAGAAATTAAAGGAAACTTTCATGGAGGGTTATGGAAAAGGGGAGGTCACGTTTTGGCTGAAGAAGAAGAAGAAGATGACCATAATTTTTGGTCTCCTTTGGTCTCTTTTATTAGTTAATTAAAGGGTTGTTTAATTGTGATTGGAGGAAGCTTTTTAAATGACATCACAATATGTCATATTTGGCATTTTATTGCATTTTCTTTTCTTTTCTTTTCTACTAACTTTCAATTAATTTTTCATCAATATTAATTCATATTTTATGTCATAATAATTATTTACTCAACTGGACAAGTCGGCCAAAAATCGTCTCTGAAGGCGAAATGACCAAAATGCCCTCCGTTTGGCTTAACGGGTCAAAATTGTCTGTACCGATTGTAAAATTTTTCTAAATATTTTCTTGGCATTCTAATGCCATAGGAACCTCAATGACCCTTCTCTGGAGTCCCAAAAATTATTTTATGAATTTTTTCCCGGGTCTAGGGCTTCTCGTTGCGAGAACCGCAACTTCCCTCTGGGTTACCCATCGCTTGGGCACCGGCTCATTTGACTTGGTTGTATTTTATTTCTAAAATTTTTGCTAAATTTTTCTTATTAATATTTGAGTTAATTTTGGTTCTTGACTTTAGTTTAAATATTTTTCCGGACGTTCTAGCTATCCGAACCGACACCGGTCACCGGAACAGTAGAATGTACGGAGTTGCTACCAGGAGGGTGTTACAATGAAAGTTTTAGGTCTATGTCTAAACTGTCCACTGGTAAATTTTCAGGTCATTTTGACCTGCCTAGCTCAGGTTATGGCCAAATGAACAAACAATGTTCATTTGGTCAATTTATACAGGTCAGACTACAGATTTTTAGTTTTGGTCAATTTGTTCACTAGGTTTTGGTCAATTTTTGGGCGTACTTCCTAAATGAAAATTGTGTCATTTAGTGTCTATTTTCATTTCAAATTGGTCTCATACCAATTGGACTTGTAAATTTTTCGTTTTGGTCCCTCAAATGGACCTTGGTCATGCTGCCAGCAGCATGACCACATTGAGTCCGAATTTAGTTTCAACTCCAACACTTTCAACACACTTCATTTGGTCACAAATGACCATTTTTCACTTCAAACTAGATCAAATACATCATTTCACCATTTCTCCAAATTTTGTCTCCCAAACCCTAGGTCCAAAACCCTAACTCACTAAGTTGTTGCATTTAACCAATTCAATGCCTAGTTTCAACTCTAACACTTTCAACACACTTCATTTGGTCACAAATGACCATTTTTCACTTCAAACTAGATCAAATACATCATTTCACCATTTCTCCAAATTTTGTCTCCCAAACCCTAGGTCCAAAACCCTAACTCACTAAGTTGTTGCATTTAACCAATTCAATGCCTATATACATGCTTCTTCAATTCAATCAAGCTCACATACACCTTTAAGTGTCACACCCTACCCCTCTGTAAGGCATAACATGATCCGGTAGTATACCTAATGAATTACCAACTCCATCTACTGATAACCCATTAAATACACTACAAGGGATTTCAAAAACTTTTCTTACTTCTTTTACAGTGGTGAGCACTATTTACAGGTGTTAAAAACCTTTTTGAACTGAAGTGATAGAACTAACACATTTGAATTATTTAGAATTTCTGTAAAAATTTTGGCAGAGTGCCATCTGTATTTTGGATAAAACAGTTCTTCAGAAAACCTGTAAAAAGCACTTCAATATATATTTCCAAATCTCAACTCCAACATGTTTCTCAACACAACATATTTCTCAACTCAAATCCATAGTAATTTTTCAAAGACTGAGATAAAAGAAATATAATACAAATTTTACAACTCAAAATATCTCATAATTTACTTTACAACTTCAATGCACAATTTTAATTTACAACTGCTCAAAACCAAAAACAATATATACATACAGTGGTTATACATTACAGTACAAAATGCAAAATGGGGTATACTCGTTATACCCGATAATCTCTCGCTGGATGTACTAGCAGCCTAGTCTGCTGCCCTGTCTGTCTGTCTACCTGCGGCTGACAATAAAAGCTATCATTTGAGACAATGTCTCAGTGGTGCACAACATTAACCAAATACAACTTTAAATCACAATTCATAAATCATATAAATAGTGGATACTTAAAACCATAGTTAATTTCAAGACAGTAATTGTCAACAAGAATTTAAACTCCATTTCTCAATATCACAATAAATTTCAATAAGTCAGATCATGGTTAAATTCAAAAGACAGTGTATGTCAATAAGAGTTTAAATTCATTTCACAATCTCACAATACATATCAACAAATCACACACAGCTTAATCATGTTCCAAAGTTCAATTCGTCCCAAAAGCCGATGGCTAATGAGGTATTCAATTCGTCAGAAAAGTCGATAACTAATGAGGAATAACATTGTAACATCCCCATTGCACGTGTTCTGTACGTTCTATTGCTCCAGTAGTCAAATAACAGTCTAGGCAAGTCAGTATATCTGGAACTACACTTCAGTGATAGTGAACAGACATATAATGATGAAATAAATAAAAAGAAAATACAAGAAAAATCAAACAAAAATGAAAGAGAGAAAATGAAGCTAAGTTAAACGAGCCGGCACCGCAGCGATGGGTGACCGCACCGGGAAGGCCGTTGCCGACCCCGGGACCGCAGGGAACCCTCGGAATATACTTTTGAGACATAGATAAAGGTTTATTGAAATGTAATTGACACTAAAAATTTCAAAGAAAAATTAATAAATTAGTACAAAGAAAAATGAAAAATCGAGAAACAGACAAAAATCGGTGTTACCGAAAAATTGGGAATGTAACCCGAAGTGGGGTATTTTGGTCAATTGACACCTAGAGTTGGCTTTTGACCTAAATGTCCATTAAAAATAAATGATATTACACTTTATAAATGTCATGAAAAATTAAATGGTGACACATTATGTAAATAGTGAAATAATTGAGCTAAAGGTGCAAATAATGAAAGTTTAACTAATTAAACAATTAGTTTAGAGTTAGTGCTCCACTAACTCAACTCTTGGGACATTATCTAAGACATTAGTGGGCAGAAACCACTTCTTCTTCACCAAAACACAAACCAGCAGAAACAAAACCTCCATGGAAGTCCACCATGGCCAAACTTCCTCCATCAACATGCACTATTGATCAAGCCCTCATTTTCACTTGCTTCCTTCATTAAAGCTTGCCTATTCACCTTGGGGAAGATATTGGCAACAAGAAAAACCAGATTTGGTGAAGTTTTGATAAGCATCAAAAGTTGTAAGTGTCCAAAATCCCTCCCTTGCTTTGGTAAAGCTTGTGTTTAGGTTGAGGTGAGTGTTTTGGTGAAGAGAAATGAAAGAAATAGTGAGAAATGAATTTGTCCATTTTTGGCAGCCATGAACCCTTGTTGAGCTTGAGTTATTTTTACTTTTAATGAATAAAAATGAAGGTTGATTGATTCAAATGAAAGTTAGAGTAAGTTTGTGCACAAGTATGTACATGTAGTGTTTAGATTAAAGGTGTGAAATGGAACCTTGAAGCCTTGAGCAAACTGCCATGTTTGGCAGCCCCTAATAGCATGAATTTGTGTGTGAATATATGGTTATTAATGATATATGTTAATGTCAATTTGTGGGCAGCAAGTGTAAGTGATGTTGAAGTATGAATATGTTGAAGTATATGTGTAATATTAACATTGAAGTATGTTGAATTTTGGTGGAAGTGAATGTTGAATTTAATGATGGATTGTGTGCATTGAGCACTTAAAAATTATGCCCAGAATTGTTGCTAAAATTGTGTACAATATATGTATAGAAGTGTTGTTGATTGAATATTGTAGTAATGAGGAGGAGGAGGAACATTAAATTGGAAGTGTATGAGCTTTGTGCAGGTTGTGTATTGAAGGCAGCACCTAACTGAGGCCATAAGTGCCAAACTATGAACCCAATTGGTATGAGGCCAATATGGGGTGAAACTAGACACCAAATAGGCCAACTTTCATGTAGAAAGGTTGCCAAAATTCTGCCTAGAAACTGACCTTAAAAAGTGACCAAATCCGGATTAGTGCATTTGAGGCCTGGCCCGACCATTTGGGCAGCAGTTAGTTTTTAGGCCATAACTCACTCAAAACAGGTCCAATTGACCTGAAATTTTGACCATGAATAGTTAAGACCTATATCTAAAAGTCTTATGAAGAACCAAAGCCCAGAAATGACCAGAACTAAGTCAAATGGCTTGCACAAGTTCGGGCACAAAAACTGCCGAACCAAAAGTGACCTAAAATTTGACCAAATTATGCACTAAAAGTGCAATCTGTCCAGCTTTAGCAAATTGACCATATCTTGGTCTACACAACTCGGAATGACCTAAAATTTTGCCCCGCGTGCAATAAGACATAGAGCTACAATTTTGCTTCTTTGACCAGAAGCTAAAAACCAAAGGAAATAGGACTTTAAGCTAGACCAATCTAGCACACAAAAATTAAGAATTTGACATTTTACATACAATGATGCTTGAAGAATTTTGGCAATGAATGCCAACTTGTAAAAATGGTAAATTGCACTATATTGGCAGCATATTGAGATATAAATTGTGACATATTGATGCTAGAAACAACTTGTCCATATTACCTGAAAAGGTCAACATATGCATTGACTTGTGAATTATACAATAGTTAGTAAACTGCAAAGATTGAAGAATTAAACAATTAATTTATAATGTGCCCTAGTTTGCCTAGTTGAGTAGTATGGATAGGTTGGCATGCCAATAGGATTCTGACGGCTGTTTTGTAAATGGCTTTATGCCATACTGTGTTTTTACGGCCTATTGTGCCGCACTGTGACTTTAATAGCCTACGGCTATACATATTGTGTATTTATTTTTGGCTTATCGCCAGATTGACTATATGGCTTTTTAGCTACGCTATTTGCACACCGGGAGACACTTTGTGACTGATGGTGTGACGGCCCGAGGTACTAAGTACCCAGTGCCAGTATATCCGTTTATCCAGTCTGATCAGTATATAGGCTACACGAGCAGTAATTCAAGTACAATTAAATTCAAATAGCTAAATCCAGTCTACTGACATATAGCACCACCAAAAATTTGTAAATACTTTATTTACTTTTTTTTAGTGTATATTTCTTTACATTTGGCACCACTAAGCAAAATTGCTTAGCGCGTTGCTTTTGTAACGCGTAGGTATTGGAGACACAGCTGGGGAGCCCAGTAGACCTACTACCGGGTGAGACATCAGATCTGCATAGGAGTCCAGAGTCATCTGCACTACATTGCATACATGGTAGGACTTAGGATATCTTGTATTTTGTACTTTTGTTGTATATTTGAAATTTGGCCTTGTATTTTGTAATATTATGAAAGCTTTAAAGTTTGTAATATTTTGTATATATCAAATAACATGGAGATTTTTTGTATATATTTAAATTATTATGGACTATATTATGGAACTTTTTAATGACTGTAAAAGTCTATTGACTTTACTGAGAAATAGAGACTGTGAAATATTTGAGATTTTGATATCATAATATTAAACTGTTTTCAACAGGTTGGAAGGACAATTTGTCCTAATTATAGACGGCACCTTGCCAAATTTTTATTACCAATCTTGAAACACTGATTTTAACAAAGTATGACAATAGTATCAACATGATATGAATATTATGTAAATGACTTCTTAAAATCAAATTGAGTTCAAGAAATGAGATAATCACAGACTAGGTGTTCCGGCACGCCGTGTAGCATGCCTTGCTCGGCTATACTGTAGACGGGTGAGGGGTGTTACATTTAGTGGTATCAGAGCACGGTTTAGGCATTTCTAGACCTAGATAGATTGCACATCATGCATTGCATTGTAAGTGTTAAGATGACTCTAATGCAAATCTTTTGATTTGTTTTGTTATTTTGATCAGAATATGGACTCCACATCGCAGAGCGATGATGAGGAAGTGGAAAGTCATGCTCCATCTATGTGAGAACCAGAGACGGAGGGAACTGTTCCACGATACCAAATGCATCACCACATTTCAGCAAATGGTGAGTTCTTTAGACAGATGGCGGGAGTTATGCCACCACCACCACCTCCACATCAAAAATCTCATATGGAGAGACTCGGGAAGTTTGGAGCGTGGACTTTACGGGCAAAGAGAAGATGATTACATCACGACTAAAAACTGGTTGGACAGAACTGGAAGAGTCTTGAAACAACTTCATTGTACTCTAGAGCAGAATTTAGAAGCTACTGTATCACTACTGCAAGATGATGCATACGGTGGTGGGATCTGATAACTAGTGAGGTGCCACGAGCAGATAACTTGGGATTTCTTTCTCACCGAGTTCAGAAAGAAGTATGTGGGCGATGTATACGGAAGAGAAGAGAAGGGAGTTTATTACTCTACGCCAGACACTAACTTGATGGCTGAATATGAAAGAGAATTTGTCAGATTGAGCCGCTGTAGGCGGGAAATAGTCCCTAATGAGGCAGAGAGATGCAAGAGATTTGAGGAAGGACTCAATGATAACATTAGAGTAATGATTACAGCCTTGGGGATTTCAGAGTTTGCCAAACTAGTGGAAGCTGCACTGAAGGTTGAAAAAGTTAGAATGAATGAGCAGAACAGAAGGGACAGACAGCAGAAAAGAGGTCAGGGTCAGACCGGTACATCTTCTGCCCCTAGCAAGAAATTCAGAGGTTCGCCTACTCAGAGTTTCAGTAGAGCACCAAGTCGAGTCGATCCACGAGGCCGAAATCTCAGTTTGCACCAAGGAGAGGCCAGTCCACCCCTTCAATGGCTAGCTCTCCAGGGACAGGGTACAGGGGACCAGCCCCAATGGTATCTGTTGCTTGCCCACATTGCCAAAAATGACATAAGGGTGAATGTTGGAGGATGACAGGTGCATGTTTACGGTGTGGATCTACAGACCACCTAGTCCGAGATTGTCCACGCAAAACTGCTACATCCACTCTGGTAACAACTGATAGGCCTGCCCCTCCAGCTCCAAGGGGTAGAAGTAGGGTAAGGCCGAGCGGTACTTCACGTAAACCGTGTCAGTGCGTGGAGAGAGCGTAGAAGAAAACTAGCCAAAGCCTATGCTATAAGGGCACAGGAGGAACAGGATACTCCAGATGTCATCAAGGGTATGTTCCTCCTTTATAATACTTCTGTGCATGCATTAGTGGATCCTGGATCTACTCATTCATATATTTATATCAAGCTGCCCATAGAAAAGGGAATACTAGTGGAGGAAAGTGACCAAGACATCCTAGTCACAAATCCGCTAGGCCACAGTGTGGTAGTAAACAAGGTGTATAAGGGCAGTCCATTGAAGATTCAAGGGAAAGAGTTCTTAGCAGACTTAATCGAATTACCTTTCCATGAGTTTGATGTGATTTTGGGAATGGACTGGTTATCCCATCATCAGGCAATAGTAGATTGTAAATTGAAGAGAATCTCTCTGAAAACTGCTGAGAACGAAGAAATAATAGTTGCGAGTGAAAGGACAGATTTCTTGTCCAATGTCATCTCAGCTACAGTTGCAAGGAGATGGTTGAGAAAAGGGTGTGAAGCCTATCTGGCACACGTGGTTGACACTAGGCAGGGTAAACTTAACTTATCTGACATACCCACAGTAAGGGATTTCTCTGAGGTGTTTCCAGAGGAATTGCCTAGTTTGCCACCAGAAAGGGAAGTTGAATTTGCTATTGAGATTATGCAGTGCGGCTCAATTTCAATTGCTCCATATAGGATGGCTTTCTTTGAATTGAAAGAGTTAAAAATCCAGCTACAAGAATTACTAGACAAGGGGTTCATACGCCCAAGGTGTCACCGTGGGAGCTCAAAGATCTTGTTTGTAAAGAAGAAAGATGGGACACCGAGGTTATGTGTTGACTCTGGCGATTAAGCAGTAATGATGAAGAACAAGTATCCATTGCCTAGAATTGACGATTTGTTTGATCAGTTGAAGGGAGCCGGTGTGTTTTCTAAGATTGATCTCAGATCAGGGTATCATCAGCTAAGGGTTAAGGATACAGATGTGCCTAAGACTGCAATTAGAACCCGGTATGGGCATTATGAATTCCTGGTGATGCCATTTGGGTTAACAAACACTTCAGCAGCATTCATGGACCTTATGAACCGTATCTTCCATCCATATTTAGATCGGTTCGTAGTGGTCTTCATTGATGACATCCTGGTGTATTCCAAGGATAAAGCAGAACATGATGAGCATTTGAGAATTGTTCTGCAGACTCTAAAAGAGAAGAAATTGTATGCTAAATTGTCCAAGTGTGAGTTCTGGTTGAAAGAGATTGCATTCCTTGGACTTGTAGTATCAGCTGAAGGGATTAGAGTGGATCCCAAGAAGATTGAAGTAGTGATGGAATGGAAGCCTCCCAGAAATACAACTGAGATCAAAAGTTTCTTGGGGTTAGCTGGATATTATAGAAGATTTGTAAAGGGATTTTCCCTGATAGCTGCTCCAATGACCAAATTACTGCACAAGAATATGAAATTTGACTGGAATGACAAGTGTCAATCTAGTTTTGAGAGGCTGAAAGCTATGTTGATAGAGGCACCAGTGTTAACACAGCCAATGTCTGGAAAAGACTTTGTAGTCTACAGTGATGCCTCACACAATGGGTGAGGGTGTATACTCATGCAAGAAGGGAAAGTGGTCGCATATGCTTCCAGGCAGTTAAGGCCACATGAAAAGAATTACCCTACTCATGATTTAGAGTTAGCAGCAATTATCTTCGCATTGAAGATATGGAGGCATTACTTGTATGGAGAAAAATGGTACATATACACAGACCATAAGAGTCTGAAGTATCTACCAACCCAGAAGGAACTTAATTTGAGACAGAGGCGATGGATTGAATTCCTGAAAGATTATGATTGTGTGATTGACTACCACCTTGGGAAGGCAAATGTAGTCGCTGATGCTTTAAGCAGAAAATCTATTGTAGCATTAAGATCTCTGAATGCCCAACTATCCTTAACTCATGATGGAGTTATTTTGGCTGAGTTGTAAGTGAAGCCGAATCTGTTACAACAGATACAGGATGGGCAGAAGACAGATGAGAAATTAATGGCTGTTATGGGCAAAATCACTAAGGGGAAGGAAAATGAATATGAAGTGAAAGAAAATGGGTGCCTGTACTATAAAGATAGAGTATGTGTACCAGATGATAAAGAGTTGAAAACCAGTATTCTGAAAGAAGCACATAACAGTGTGTATGCTATGCACCCAGGAAGCACAAAAATGTACCATGACCTGAAACTCCAATACTGGTGGCCAGGTATGAAGAATGACATAGTTGACCATCTAACTAGATGCTTGACCTGTCAACAAGTCAAAGCAGAACATCAAGTTCCATCAGGTTTTTTACAGCCCATAAACATACCTGAATGGAAATGGGACCGAGTCACTATGGACTTTGTCAGTGGTCTACCTCTCACTCAGAAGAAGCATGATGCAGTATGGGTGATTGTGGATAGGTTAACCAAATCAACACATTTTTTGCCAGTCAGAACTGACTACTCACTGGAAAAGCTAGTAGAATTGTACATCAGTGAGATAGTTAGACTACATGGAATTCCACTTTCCATTATATCTGATAGAGACCCGAGGTTTACATCGAGATTTTGGAAGAAATTACAAGAATCCTTGGGCACACAACTCCATTTTAGTACGGCTTTTCATCCTCAGACGGATGGACAGTCAGAAAGAATAAGCCAGGTAAATTTTGAAAATCATTGAGTTATTGTAAACAATAATTGAACTGATAATGATAATAATAACCGAATATATGTGATAGGTCCTCGAGGATATGCTGAGAAGTTGTGTTATTGAGTTTAAGGGAAGTTGGGACAGATACCTTCCACTGGCAGAATTTGCATATAATAATAGCTATCAAGCTAGCATACAAATGGCACCTTATGAAGCACTGTATGGGAGAAAATGCAGAACACCTGTATGTTGGACTGAATTGGGTGAAGATAAGCTAGTGGGGCCAAACCTGATAAAACAGATGGAGGAAAAGGTGAAACTGATAAAGGCCAATTTGAAAGTTGCCTCAGACCGACAGAAATCTTATGCTGACTTGAGGAGAAAAGACATTGAGTATGAAGTTGGCGAGAAGGTATTTCTCAAAGTATCACCATGGAAGAAAGTGTTGAGATTCGGGAAAAAGGGAAAATTAAGCCCTAGTTTCATTGGCCCATATGAAGTGATAGAACGTGTGGGACCAAAGAGCTCTGATTAGCCTTACCACCGAAATGGACAAGATACATAATGTGTTCCATGTCTCGATGCTCGGAAGATACAGATCGATCCTTCACATGTCATCTCAAAGAAAAGAAATTGTGGTACAACCCGACTGACATATGAAGAAGAACCAATTAAAATCTTGGCACGAGAGGTAAAAGAGCTCAGAAATAAGACAATTCCACTAGTGAAAATCCTATGGAGACACCACAACACGGAAGAGGCAACACGGGAGAGCGAGGAGACAATGAGACAACAGTTCCCTCAGCTCTTCACATCAGGTAAATTTTGAGGACGAAATTTTTATTTAGAGGGGAAGAGTTGTAACATCCCCATTGCACGTGTTCTGTACGTTCTGTTGCTCCAGTAGTCAAATAATAGTCCAAGCAAGTCAGTATATCTGGAACTACACTTCGGTGATAGTGAACAGACATATAATGATGAAATAAATAAAAAGAAAATACAAGAAAAATCAAACAAAAATGAAAGAGAGAAAATGAAGCTAAGTTAAACGAGCCGGCACCGCAGCGATGGGTGACCGCACCGGGAAGGCCGTTGCTGACCCCGGGACCGCAGGGAACCCTCGAAATTTAATTTTGAGACATAGATAAAGGTTTATTGAAATGTAATTGACACTAGAAATTTCAAAGAAAAATTAATAAATTAGTACAAAGAAAAATGAAAAAATCGAGAAACAGACAAAAATCGATGTTACCAAAAAATCGGGAATGTAACCCGAAGTAGGGTATTTTGGTCAATTGACACCTAGAGTTGGCTTTTGACCTAAATGTCCATTAAAAATAAATGATATTACACTTTATAAATATCATCAAAAATTAAATGGTGACACATTATGTAAATAGTGAAATAATTGAGCTAAAGGTGCAAATAATGAAAGTTTAACTAATTAAATAATTAGTTTAGAGTTAGTGCTCCACTAACTCAATTCTTGGGACATTATCTAAGACATTAGTGGGCAGAAACCACTTCTTCTTCACCAAAACACAAACCAGCAGAAACAAAACCTCCATGGAAGTCCACCATGGCCAAACTTCCTCCATCAACATGCACCATTGATCAAGCCCTCATTTTCACTTGCTTCCTTCATTAAAGCTTGCCTATTCACCTTGAGGAAGATATTGGCAACAAGAAAAACCTGATTTGGTGAAGTTTTGATAAGCATCAAAAGTTGTAAGTGTCCAAAATCCCTCCCTTGCTTTGGTAAAGCTTGTGTTTAGGTTGAGGTGAGTGTTTTGGTGAAGAGAAATGAAAGAAATAGTGAGAAATGAATTTGTCCATTTTTGGCAGCCATGAACCCTTGTTGAGCTTGAGTTATTTTTACTTCTAATGAATGAAAATGAAGGTTGATTGATTCAAATGAGAGTTAGAGTAAGTTTGTACACAAGTATGTACATGTAGTGTTTAGATTAAAGGTGTGAAATGGAACCTTGAAGCCTTGAGCAAACTGCCATGTTTGGCAGCCCCTAATAGCATGAATTTGTGTGTGAATATATGGTTATTAATGATATATGTTAATGTCAATTTGTGGGCAGCAAGTGTAAGTGATGTTGAAGTATGAATATGTTAAAGTATATGTGTAATATTAACATTGAAGTATGTTGAATTTTGGTGGAAGTGAATGTTGAATTTAATGATGGATTGTGTGCATTGAGCACTTGAAAATTCTACCCAGAATTGTTGCTGAAATTGTGTACAATATATGTATAGAAGTGTTGTTGATTGAATATTGTAGTAATGAGGAGGAGGAGGAACATTAAATTGGAAGTGTATGAGCTTTGTGCAGGTTGTGTATTGAAGGCAGCACCTATCTGAGGCCATAAGTGCCAAACTATGAACCCAATTGGTATGAGGCCAATATGGGGTGAAACTAGACACCAAATAGGCCAACTTTCATGTAGAAAGGTTGCCAAAATTCTGCCTAGAAACTGACCTTAAAAAGTGACCAAATCCGGATTAGTGCATTTGAGGCCTGAAAACTGACCATTTGGGCAGCAGTTAGTATTTAGGCCATAACTCACTCAAAACAGGTCCAATTGACCTGAAATTTTGACCATGAATAGTTAATACCTATATCTACAAGTCTTATGAAGACACAAAAGCTCAGAAATGACCAGAACCAAGTCAAATGGCTTGCACAAGTTCGGGCACAAAAACTGCCGAACCAAAAGTGACCTAAAATTTGACCAAATTGTGCACTAAAAGTGCAATCTGTCCAGCTTTAGCAAATTGACCATATCTTGGTCTACACAACTCGGAATGACCTGAAATTTTGCCCCGCGTGCAATAAGACATAGAGCTACAATTTTTCTTCTTTGACCAAAAGCTAAAAACCAAAGGAAATAGGACTTTAAGCTAGACCAATCTAGCACACAAAAATTGAGAATTTGACATTTTGCATGCAATGATGCTTGAAGAATTTTGGCAATGAATGCCAACTTGTAAAAATGGTAAATTGCACTATATTGGCAGCATATTGAGATATAAATTGTGACATATTGATGCTAGAAACAACTTGTCCATATTACCTAAAAAGGTCAACATATGCATTGACTTGTGAATTATACAATAGTTAGTAAACTCCAAAGATTGAAGAATTAAACAATTAATTTATAATGTGCCCTAGTTTGCCTAGTTGACAAGTATGGATAGGTTGGCATGCCAATAGGATTCTAATAGCTGTTCAGTAAATGGCTTTATGCCATACTGTGTTTTTACGGCCTATTGTGCCGCACTGTGACTTTAATAGCCTACGGCTATACATATTGTGTATTTATTTTTGGCTTATCGCTAGATTGACTATATGGCTTTTTAGCCACGCTATTTGCACACCGGGAGACACTTTGTGACCGATGGTGTGATGGCCCAAGGTACTAAGTACCCAGTGCGAGTATATCCGTTTATCCAGTCTGGTCAGTATGTAGGCTACACGGGCAGTAATTCAAGTACAATTAAATTCAAATAGCTAAATCCAGTCTACTAACATATAGCACCACCAAAAATTTGTAAATACTTTATTTACTTTATTTTAGTGTATATTTCTTTACATTTGGCACCACTAAGCAAAATTGCTTAGCGCATTGCTTTTGTAATGCGTAGGTATTGGAGATACAGCTGGGGAGCCCAGCAGACCTACTACCGGATGAGACATCAGATCTGCACAGGAGTCCAGAGTCATCTGCACTGCATTGCATACATGGTAGGACTTAGGATATCTTGTATTTTGTACTTTTGTTGTATATTTGAAATTTGGCCTTGTATTTTGTAATATTATGAAAGCTTTAAAGTTTGTAATATTTTGTACATATTAAATAACATGGAGATTTTCTGTATATATTTAAATTATTATGGACTGTATTATAGAACTGTTTAATGACTGTAAAAGTCTATTGAATTTACTGAGAAATAGAGACTGTGAAATATTTGAGATTTTGATATCATAATATTAAACTATTTTCAACAGGTTGGAAGGACAGTTTGTCCTAATTATAGACGGCACCTTGCCAAATTTTTATTACCAATCTTGAAACACTGATTTTAACAAAGTATGACAATAGTATCAACATGATATGAATATTATGTAAATGACTTCTTAAAATCAAATTGAGTTCAAGAAATGAGATAATCATAGACTAGGTGTTCCAGAACGCCGTGTAGCATGCCTTACTCGGCTATACTGTAGACGGGTGAGGGGTGTTACAAACATAGCTAGCTAGCAAAAATATGAGTACTCATCCAATTCATCCTCAATAGGCACACACCTCAACACTTCAACCAGAGAGGGAATTCAATTCGTCCCACTAGACAAGCTAGCGAGGAATATAATCAATATACATGATAGCTGTGGTTTCAAACCGTTTCCAATGCTTTTCAATCAATAAGTATCCATCAATATCATTCAAACAATTTCTCACAGTTTCAAACCATTTACAATGCTTTTCAAGCAATAATTATCCATTCAAACACATTTCCACAATTTAAAACAATAATGTACAAATAGTCATAATTCATTTCAATTAAAAAATTCAAAAGAAATAGTTGTTGTGCACAAACCTCTGATAACTGTCTCCTGGTCTTGACTCAGTGTTTCCTTCCCTTTTCCTGAGTCTTTGCCAACTGAGAAACACAATTAGAAGTGTTTCAGTACCTAATTAAACTGTCTCTAACGATAATGCTTGATAAGTAATTCACTGAATGCTATTATTTGCTTAATCAACCTAATATATCGGCCCTCGATGCGTTTTAGGTAAATTAGGTTTTAGTGTTACTAATATGTTACATTTGATAGTCTTTTAGGGTTGGTACATGTTACCAAATTCATTTCTATGTATTTTGCGTTTTCTTGCAATTTGCTTAATTCTGGGATACTAGTTTGACCTAGCCGGACGACCTAGTTCCCTCGGTTTTTGAGTTTCGGTCAAAACTACAAACTTGTAGATCTATGTCTTATGGAACGCGGGGAAAAATTTCAGGTCATTCTGAGTTATGTAGACCAAGTTATGGTCATTTTACTATTGCTGGTCAAATTGCACCAAAATTGGTCATTTTAGGTCACTTTAGGTCATTTTAGGTTCGACCAGTTTTTGGACCCAAACTTGTGCAAGCTGTTTGACTTGCTTATGGTCATTTCTGGGCTTTGGTGTCTTCATAAGACTTGTAGATATGGGTCTTAACTATTCATGGTTAAAATTTCAGGTCAATTGGACCTGTTTTGAGTGAGTTATGGCTAAATACTAACTGCTGCCCAAATGGTCAATTTTCAGGCCTTATTTGCACTTAATCCGGATTTGGTCATTTTTCAAGCTACCTTGACACAATATACATTTAATCAATCATTTAATTCACCATTTACAAGCACAATTAAACTACCTTCAAGGTGCTTCCATGGCTGCCAAAAGTGCACATTCCCATTGAACATCAAAACTCAAAAATTTCTCCATAAATCAAACACCCATAATATCCTTACAAACTTTAACAAAGCAATAATCAAAAACTCAAACTTACCTATTGTTGGGACTTGTTAAATCTTCACCAAATTTCTTCCTTTTTGTTCCCTATAATCTTCCCAAGAGGTTTGGACCAAGTTTAATGAGGAGAATTTATGGTTTTATGTTGAAAATGGGAGGGAATTAAGCTTTGCATGGAAAATTTTCCATGGAGAATTGGGAGTGACAATCGACCATTGTTGGAAGCTTGAAGAAAATGAGTTAGTTAGTGGAGAAATCTGCCCATTTAATGGTTATTATAATCCTTAGTGCTCCACTCACCAATTATAAACTATATTATATGTTTAAATGTGTTAATTAGTCAATTTACCCTCCATTTTTACTATTTACATTAGGTACCCCTAAATTAATTTTTCATTATATTTTCCAAGTGTAATATTATTTATTTTTAACGGAAATTTAGGTCCAAAGACAACTCGGGATGTCAAATGACCACAATGCCCCTGTTCGGGTTGTATTCCCGATTTTTCGGTAACACCAGGTTTTGTCCGTTTTTCAATTTCTCACTTTTCTTTGTACTAATTATTTAATTTTCATTTAATATTTCTAATGATATTTATACTTCAATTGATGTCTCTTTAAGTCCTACAAATATTTTCCAGGGTTTCCCGCGGTCCAGGGTTAGTTAACGGTCCACGCCGTGACTTCTCGGTGTGGTCACCCATCACTAGGGTTCTCGGCTCGCTTAACTTGGTTACACTTCTTTGCTATTATTTTTTTCTTTTTTTTTTCTTGTATTTTCTTTTCTTGTATTTCATTATTTTATGTCTCCTCACTCATATCGAAGTGTAGTTCTAGGCATCCTAGATGTCCGGACAACACTGGTCACCAGAACAGTAGTACGCACTACCGAACTTAGGGGTGTTACATTAAGTCCATCAAATTCATGCACACACATCAAAACCCTAGCTGGATGAAGTTTGCTTTAATCCTCCAACAATTAATTTCGTTTCATTTTAAGCATAATTCTAAGTTAATTGAACTATAAACACAATTAATTCAATTAGAAATTTCAAGTTTAACTTACTAACCTTTCTTTGAATTTTCAATCTTCAAATCTTTCACTTTCTCTCAATTTTCTTCAATTCTTCTCCTTCTAATCTTCCTTTCAAGACTTGCTTATAATTTTTCTTCAAGAAAATTAAAGGATTTATGGTGGAATTAGTGTTTAGAAAGCTTAAAAATAAGTTTTCATGGAGGAAAATTTGAGAGAGAGAACTTGGGAGAGAGAGAGGCGGCAATGGAAGGGAAGAAGACCAAAATGACTTTTTTTTTCCTTTTAATTTATTAGTTTTATGTGTATTTTCACTTAATTGACTTGGTCAATTATGGTAGGAAAATTAAAATTATTTTTAACATCATGATGATGTCATAAAGGTGATGTAATAAACTTTTTAAATTTTCTTTTTCTTTTCTTTTCCTTTTCATGCATATTTATCTTATGAAAGACCAAAATATCTAATTAATTTAATTTATTAATTATACTATTTATGGCATCATGCATGATGTCATCTTCCTACACTTTTTCATTTTCCTTCATTTTCTTTTTTTTTTAATTAGTTCTTTAATTTAATTCCCGACTTCGAAATTTTCTTTTCTCCAATTTTATTTGACAGTTAGGCCAGGAGTTAGCTCTCGGGGTCAATTGACTAAATTGTCCCTCGCCGGTTCAACCCGGTTTGTAAATAAGACAATATTTCTTTTGGCTCCCTAACCTAATTATTTGACTGACTTAACAATTCTTTTTCGTGATTTTCTCTTTTCCACTGTGTTCGTAATGGTCCTAAGGACTGCAGCATCACATTTTACGGTTCGAAATTTGAGTTTAAATCGACTTCGCAGTCGTTCCCGAGAATGTCACCCATCGCTGTGACTCTCGGCTCGTTTAACTTCTTATGTTCTGTTTTTCTTATTTATACTTAACTAAATGGCAATTACTAACTATTTATGTTTATGGCTTATTTAGGTGTCTTAGATGTGGTTATAATTCTCTTAATAGTCCGAACTGACTCCGGTCACCGGAACAGTGAAATATACCAAGCTATGCAAATAGGGGTGTTACAGAATTTTTTTAAATGACATCATTGTGATGTCATAATTGGCATTTTCTTTCATTTTCTCTTCTTTACTTCTCTACTCATTTTCAATTTAATTTTTAGTAATATTTATTCACATTTTATGTCATAATAATTATTTACTTAACTGGACAAGTCGGCCACAAATCATCTCTGAAGACGAAATGACCAAAATGCTCTCTGTTTAGCTTAACAAACTAAAATTATCTGTACCGATTGAAAAATTTTTCTAAGCATTTTCTTGGCATTCTAATGCCTTAGAAACCTCAATGACTCTTCTCTGGAGTCCCAAAAATTATTTTATACATTTTCTCCGGGGTCTAGGGCTCCTAGTTGCAAGGACCGCAACTTCCCACTGAGTTACCCATCGCTAGGGCATCGGCTCATTTAACTCGGTTGTATTTTATTTCTAAAATTTTTCCTAAATTTTTCTTATTAATATTTGAGTTAATTAGAGTTCCTCACTTTAATTTAAATATTTTTCCAGACGTTTTAGCTATCCGGACTGACATTGATCACCGAAACAGTAGAATGTACAGAATTGCTACAGTGAGGGTGTTACAACTCTTCCCCTCTAATAAAAATTTCATCCTTGAAATTTACCTGATGTAAACAATTGAGGGAACTGTTGCCTCATCGCCTCTTCATTTTCCCAAGTTGCCTCCTCTGTGTTGTGGTGCCTCCAAAGCACTTTCACCAGTGAAATCTGCTTATTCCTCAACTCTTTCACTTCCTAAGGTAGGATCCATATGGGTTCTTCTTCATATGTCAAATCCGATTGTACTTCAATTTCTTCCATGGAGATGACATGTGAAGGATCTGAGTGGTATATTCTTAGCATAGATACGTGGAACACATTGTGAATCTTGTCCAGCTCTGGTGGTAAAGCTAGCCTGTAGGCCACTGGACCCACACGTTCAATGACTTCATATGGGCCAATGAACCTAGGGCTTAACTTACATTTTCTTCCAAACTTTAGTACCTTCTTCCATGGTAACACCTTAAGGAACACTTTATCGCCAACTGCATATTCTATTTCTTTTCTCTTCAAGTCGGCATAGGATTTTTGTCTGTTTGAGGCAACCTTCAGATTGGCTTTGATTAGATTTACCTTCTCCTCAGTCTGTTTCACCAGGTCTGGCCCTACTAGTTTATCTTTGCCTAATTTAGTCCAACACACTGGAGTTCTACATTTCCTCCCATACAGTGCTTCATATGGAGCTATTTGGATGCTAGCTTGATAGCTATTATTGTATGCATATTCTGCCAGTAGGAGGTATCTATCCCAACTTCCCTCAAACTCAATGACACAACTCCTCAGCATATCCTTAAGGACCTGACATATATTTCATGTTATCATTATCATTTCAGTTCAATATTCATATTAGTTCAATTGTTTTCAATTGTTTACCTGGATTACTCTTTCTGATTGCCCATCCGTCTGAGGATAGAACGCTGTGCTGAAGTGGAGTTGTGTACCCAAGGATTCATGCAACTTCTTCCAAAATCTCAATGTAAACCTTGGGTCTCGATTAGATATAATGGAAAGTGGAATTCCATGCAGTCTAACTATCTCACTGATATACAATTTTGCTAACTTCTCTAGTGACTAATCAGTCCTAACTGGCAAAAAGTGTGCTGACTTCGTCAATCTATCTACTATCACCCATACTGTGTCATGCTTCTTCTGGGTGAGAGGTAGACCACTTACAAAATCCATGGTAACCCGATCCCATTTCCACTCAGGCATGCGTATAGGCTGTAGCAAACCCGATGGAACTTGATGTTCTGCCTTGACTTACTGACATGTCAAGCATTTAGTCACATAGTCAGCTATGTTCTTCTTCATACCAGGCCACCAATAATGAAGCTTCAAGTCATGATACATATTTGTACTTCCTGGGTGCATAGCATAAACACTGGTGTGTGCCTCTTTCAGAATACTGGCTTTCAATTCCCCATCATCTGGTACACATACTCTTCCTTTGTAGTACAGACACTCATCTACTTTCACCTCATAGTCAGTTACCCTCCCTTCTGAGATTTTACTCATAGTAGTCGTTAACTTCTCATCTACCTTCTGCCCATCTAAAATCTGGTGTAGCAAGTTTGGCCTCGCTTGCAACTCAGCCAAAATAGCTCTATCTAGAGCCAAGGATAGACAGGCATTCAATGATCTCAAAGCTGTGATGGATTTTCTGCTCAAAGCATCAGCAACTATATTTGAGTTCCCAATATGGTAGTCAATCACACAATCATAGTCCTTCAGGAACTCAATCCATCGACTCTGTCTAAGATTGAGCTCCTTCTGGGTTGGCAAGTATTTCAGACTTTTGTGGTCTATGTAAATGTAGCACTTTCACCATACAAGTAGTGCCTCCATATCTTTAGTGCGATGATAATTACTGCAAGTTCTAGATCATGGGTAGGGTAATTCTGTTTATGTGGCCTTAGCTGCCTGGAAGCATAGGCACCACCTTCCCCTCTTGCATCAATACACACCCTAACACATTATGAGAGGCATCACTGTAGACCACAAAATCCTTTCCCATCATTGGCTGTGTTAACACTGGTGCCTCTATCAACATAGCCTTCAACTTCTCAAAACTGGCCTGACACTTGTCATTCTAGTCAAATCTGACATTCTTGTGTAACAACTTAGTCATTGGAGTAGCTATTAAAGTTCATAAATCTTATGTAATACCCAGCTAGGCCCAAGAAACTTTTGACCTCAGTTGTATTTCTGGGAGGCTTCCATTCCATCACTGCATCTATTTTCTTGGGATCCACTCTAATCCCATCAGCTGACACTATGTGTCCAAGGAATGCAATCTCATTCAACCAGAAGTCACATTTGGACAACTTAGCATACAACTTCTTTTCTCTCAGGGTTTGCAGAACAATCCGCAAATGTTCATCATGTTCTTCCCTGGTCTTGGAATACACCAAAATATCATCAATAAAGACCACTACGAACCGATCTAGGTACGAATGGAAGATACGGTTTATAAGGTTCATGAATGTTGCAGGTGCATTTTTTAGGCCAAAGGGCATCACCAGAAACTCATAATGCCTATACCGAGTCCTGAATGCAGTCTTTGGCACATCTGCATGCTTCACCCTCAACTGATGATATCCTGATCTGAGATCAATTTTGGAAAATACTCCTGCTCCCTTCAACTGATCAAACAGATCATCAATTATAGGCAATGGATATTTGTTCTTCACTGTCACTTTATTCAACTGCTGGTAATCGATGCATAACCTCAAAGTCCCATCCTTCTTCTTTACAAACAGCACTAGAGCTCCCCATGGTGACACACTGGGGCGTATGAACCCCTTATCCAGCAACTCCTGTAACTGGATTTTCAGTTCCTTCAATTCTGTGGGTGCCATCCTATAAGGAGCAATAGATATTAGTGTTGTACCTGGCAGTATCTCAATAGCAAATTCGACTTTCCTTTCTGGTGGCAAGCCAAGAAATTCTTTATGGAACACATCTAGGAAGTCTCTTACTGTGGGTATGTCACACAGATCTGGCTTAGCCTGCCTAGTGTCCACCATATGTGCTAGGTAGACTTCATAGCCTTTTTTTATCAGTTTTCTAGCAACTGTGGCTAAGATGACATTAGACAAGAAATCTATCCTTTCCCCCATAACTGTAATCTCATTACCCTCAGGAGTTTTCAAGGAAATTCTCTTCAATTTATAATCAACCATTACCTTATGACATGACAACTAGTCCATTTCCAAAATCACGTCAAACTCATGGAAAGGCAACTCAATCAGGTCTGCTAAGAATTCATTCCCCTAAATCCTTAATGGGCAACCTTTGTACACTTTGTTCACTACTACACTGTGGCCCAATGGATTAGTGATCAGAATGTCTTAGTCACTCTCCCCTACTAATATCCCCCTTTCTACAGGTAGGTTGATGCAGATGTATGAATGAGTGGATCCTGATCCACCAATGCATGCACAGATGTGTTGCAGAGGGAGAACGTACCCCTGATGACGTCCGGGGCATCTTGCTCCTCCTGAGCTCTTATGGCATAGGCTCTGGCAGGTGCTCTGGCCTCTGGCCTCTCTGTTGGCTCATATGCAAGTCTCTGTGATGGTCCCACTGCCTCAGATTTATTAAACTTCCTACCCCTTTGTGGTGCAGGAGCAAGTCTATCTGCTTATGTTGGAGTAGCTGTAGCAGTTCTTCATGGACAGTTCCTTAACTGATGCTTTGTCGACCCACACCTTAGGCAGGCACCCGTCACTCTCCAACACTCCCCCTTATGTCACTAATGTAACACCCCGAACCTCCAAGTTATGAATAGTACCATTTTTGGTCCGTGAGTAGTACTATTTAAAAACACCTTGAGAACTGACATTGAGGACCAAAAATAAATAGAAAATTAATTGAGATAGACACAATAAAAATTCAAGTGACCCAAAAATATAAGGATTCACTGGGTATATTGAAAAAGAGAGATTTTGACCCGATAAGGGGCATTTCGGTCAATCCACCTCAAGAGTTGACTTTTGACCGAAATATCAATTAAATGAAATGAAATTAATGAATTGAATTATGGGGTAAAAATTGAAGAAAAAATCAAGTAAAAATATGTAAGGAAAAATTTAAGAAATGAAAACTTAAACTTTCATTTCTATTATGACAAAATTAAAATGAAGGACTTATGGGCTTTTGATAATTAAATTTAATTATTCAATTAAAAGGAAAAAATTAATTGTAAATGTTAAAAAAAATAGGGAATAAAAATTTAAGTTTAATTATCCTTATGACACAATTAAAATTTATAATTTTAATAAACTAATTTTGGGGTTATATATATATATATATATATATATATATATATATATATATATATATATATATATATATATATATATATATATATATATATATATAGGAAGACAAATCTCTTCTTCATTTTTATTTTTTCATAAGGTGCCACCACCCACTCCTCTCTCCTCCTCTCTCTCTCTCTCTTTTTCTCTTTTTCTTCCACTTCTTCCCCTCATTGATTTCCCCTCCCAAGTTTTAATTTTCTTAAATTTCCTTCATAAATCCCATGACCCACAAAAAGAGAAGATCAAAAAGAACTTTGATTGAGGCATTGGAGCAAGTAGAGCAAAAGAAATTGGAAGAAAAATTGAAGTTGAAAAGAAATCACTTGAGGTAAGTTTCTTTTCATGTTAGATTAGTTGTATAAGCCTTGAATGAAGTTAACTTATGATGAAATTTCATGAGAAATTGAAAGGAAACATGCATGAAACCTAAACTAGGGTTTTGGCCAACTTAGGGAAAATTAGGGTTTTGATGTATTTTAGTTAAATTGAGGTAGTATGCATGATTGGGAGTAGTAAGATTTTATGGGACTGCATAAATTGAATTATGGAAGATTAGGGTTCATGAGAAAATTGGGTTTTGGTGCTAGAGAGTGAAATTGGTATGTGTAGTGTTAAATTATGATCATTTGAGATTTATTTAGTTTGAATTGACATTGGGTTGATGAATGGAAGTAACGAAATGATAGGATTAGGGAAAATTGCAAACTTTGGTGTTTGAAAATTATGGGTTTTATGTTAGGAAGTGCCATTAATGTGTCAATGCTAAATTATAGTCATTTTGAGTGAATTAAATGTGAATTGAGGTTGGTTAGAGGGAACAATTGAGGAAATGAAAAATTGAACTTAGGGCAGAATTTTGCACACTAAATTCAGCGTGTTTGGAAGCTCATAACTTGAGCTACACAACTCCAATTTGTGTGAAACTTATTGGAAACGAAACTTAAGACATAGGGCTAGAATTTTCATGAAGATACCCTGCCCCGAAAATGACCTTAAGCTACCCGAAATGAGCTTTGAAATGGGAGATAAAATTCTGGAACCTGCAGAATTTGACCATATGAACAGTAAATTTTGCATGGCCATAACTCTCTCTAAAAAACTTAGATTTAAGCTATTCTTAAACCGATGGAAACCTAAGACATAGTAGAACATTTCGTATGAAGAACTTGAGGCCAAATTATGGACTTAACCTAATCAAATTGCTAAGCAAATTTGAATCACCGAATCTGTAGATTTACCATATGAACAGTAAATTTTGTATGGCCATAACTCTCTCTAGAAAACTCCAATTTAGGCAATTCTTAAACCACTGGAAACCTATGACATAATAGAACATTTCGTACGAAGAATGTTAGATCAAATTATGGACTTAACTTGATCAAATTGCTGAAGGAAGTTAGATCGATAAATCTACCAGAACTGAATCTGCAGGATGAATAGTGACGTGAACAGTAACCATGTTTTGGTCATAACTTGAGCTACACAGCTCTGAATTAGGCGATTCAAAAAGAAAAATAAAGTTAACACCTAAATGAACAATTTTCATGAGGAACACCTCACTAAATTATGATCGAAACTAGGTAAAAATTGGGTTCAAAGATTGGGGCACCAAGTTGTCCCAAAACCAAAATATTCTAAAATTTTCAAAGCTAACTTGGGATATATTAGACATGCATGTAATGAGTTCTTAGCAGCAATTGAGAATAGTATTGAGGTATTCCATTTGTATATTTTCAGTAAAAAAAGAAGTTGGAACAAACAAGGAGAAGTAGGTAACTAGTAAGGAGAATTATTGAAGGTTTGTGCACAACTAACCTTTTCTTCGTTTTTAAACTTGTAAATTGCTTGGAATGTGTTAAATTAAATGAGTTTGCTTTGAACAAGTTTACTTTGACTAAAATATGGTTTTTCTCTTGCATTTAAGAAATTTGCATGCTGCCACCTTTATATGGATATTATGATGAATTTAAATATGTTTATTGGTTTATAAATGTGATTGTTGAGTGGGAAATTTTTGGAAACTATTTTGAAACCACAATTAGCATGACAGTCCCTTTCGGAACTCCCCAATAGTAACGGCTACTTGGGGTTGATAATTAATATTGATTATGTCTCCCATTAATAACGATTAGTGGGGTAAGACTACATGAGTACTAATTAGCTAGCTAGCCCTTCCCTCATTAATAACGGTTAGTGAGGTTGAGATTTCTTTGTCATGGTGTACAACATGGCACTGATCGTGAAATTTTGTGTCATGGTGTCACACCTTACCCCTCTGTAAGGTATAACATGATCCTGTAGAATACCTAATGAACTACCGAACTTCACCTACCGATAACTCATTAAGTACCCTACAAGGGATTTTAAAACAATTTTCTTATTTTTGATAAGTGGTGAGCATTTCAAATAAGTATTTAAAACATGTAATTAAGTTGAAAGCTAGTTGGAAATTTTGGCCCATTTTATTTTTTTTTCGCAAATTTTATAAAAATTTTGACAGAGTTCTGTCTGTATTTTGAGAAAACAGTTCTTCAAATACCTGTAAAAAGCACTTCTAAAAATTTTTCTCAACAACTGCTTCAATTTCATACTCATTCTCAATCAATTTCTCAACACATTTGTCAACTTTCAAACTTCAAATCCACTATCCAATGATCATCAAAATACTAGCAATCCATTTCATTCAAATTAAATAAAATAGTTCCATTCATATTTCATTATAGACAAAATAATTTAGATACATCATTACAAAATTTACATTAAGAGAATTTCAAACTACAATATATATTACAACTTTATACAAATTTTATACAAACTGCTCAAGACCTATTTTTACATGTCCATACATTTATGTGCAATATATACATCAAAAGAAATATTTACAGTTAGGGTATAAATTATACCCGAAGACTTCAAGCTGAATGATCCTCAATCTTCAGCAGCTCAGTCTGCTGCTCCTCTAGTCTCTGTATCTGCGACAGCAATAGAAGCTATCGCTGAGTACTAGGACTCAGTGGTGCACAACAAATTAAAATAATCTTTATGCAAAACTTAAATAACATTTATTCAAAAATTTGGCTTGTAACACCCTCCCGATAACCACTCCGTACATCCTACTGTTCCGGCGATCGGTGTCGGTCCGAACAGCTAGAATATCTGGAAAAATATTTAAACTAAAGTCAGGAACCATAATTAACTCAAATATATATAAGAAAAATTTAGTAAAAATTTTAGAAATAAAATACAACCAAGTCAAACGAGCCGGTGCCCTAGCGATGGGTAACCAGAGGGAAGTTGGTTCTATAACGAGGAGCCCTAGACCCGGGGAAAAAATTATAAAATAATTTTTGGGACTCCAGAGAAGGGTTATTGAGGTTCCCATGGCATTAGAATGCCAAGAAAATACCTAGAAAAATTTTTCAATCGGTACAGACAATTTTGACCCATTAAGCCAAACGGAGGGCATTTTGGTCATTTCGCCTTCCGAGGTGATTTTTGGCCGACTTGTCCAGTTGAGTAAATAATTAATATAACATAAAATATGAATAAACATTACTAGAAATTAAATTGAAAATGAGTAGTGGAGGAAAGAAAAGAAAATGAGGAAAAGAGGTATTTATGACATCATGGTGATGTCATTAAGAAAACAATGACCAATCAAAATTAAGCCATTATTTGACTAACTATTAAAAGAGATAAGAGAAGACCAAATTGATAAAATGCAGCAGCCATCTCCCTTTCAAGAAAACTAGCCAAAACTTCCTCAACTCCTCCCTCCATTGATGTTCACTCCAAACCTTCAATTTCCTCTTCAATTCACCCTAAAACCCTAGAAACCCTTCACTAAAATTTGCCCTAGCACCTTGCTAAAGCTTTTGGCAGCCAATAAGGAGAAAGAAAGTGAGGTTTAGGGGCTTGGAAAATTCTGCCACTTGAGGTTAGTGCACTTATATCCATTAAACTCTTTATTTTCATGGTTTGGGACTGGAAACTTAGTGAGAATTGTGGTTTAAATGAACATAAACCTATGTGTTTGAGCTTGTGAATTTTGGCAGCCCTAGCTATGGAATAGGAGGAAGTGTTTTTGATGAGCTTAAAGTGAATTAGAAACCATGTTTGAAGTTTATAAACATAAGAATGGTGAATTAATAGCTAACTAAGGTAAAGTGTAGAAATCATGACTTTGAACTAGGGTTTTTGGAGTAAAATGTGAACTTGGCCAATGCAATTGTTAAAGAACCTTTTAATGGTCAATTAGTGACCATTTTAGGTAATGTGACTAACAAATGGACTGAAAAATGAGGTTGCAAAGTGAGGTTGCAGGCTGCCCTAGGACAGCAGCATAGGGACTGAAAATTCAGTCCATTTGCACTGCCATAACTTGGGCTGTGTTAGTCCAATTGGTGTTTGGCCAATTGGAAATTAAATTAGGCTTATAATGGCACATTTTTGCTGAAGAAACCATGCCCAAAAGACCAAAGCAAGAGGACAAAACTTGGCCCCAATCCGGATACCCTGCAACTGGTTCTGCAGAATTGACCAAATGAACAGTAACTGTTCATTTAGCCATAACTCACTGTAGATATGGTCAATTGACCTGAAATTTTTACAGCAACAAGTTAAGACATAGACAAACAACTTTCATGAAGGAACCTACCCCAAATTATGGCCAGAACCTAACCCAAATGGCTATGGAAGTCACTGTTTATGCTACTGTAGATATGGTATTTTCTGCAGAATGCAAATCCGCCCAGCCTGGGTTTTTGGGTCATATCTGGAGCTACAAAACTCCAAATGGAGTGATTCAAAAAAGGAAATTCAACTAGACAAAATAAGGAACAACTTTCATGTTTTACATTTCTTCAAATTCCCACAGTAACAGTGTCCAATGGAACAGTGAAATTGACTCACCAAAACTGAAAATTCTGCTTGTGTTGAGTTACACTTTGGAATGGTATTAACACTTAATGCCAACAAGTTTTAAACACCAAATGTGGTATGTTGGGAGTGCCAAAATTGATGTACACATTTTTATTCCAAAAGTCAACATTTTTTTTTACCAATGATGAATAGTGACACCAAAAAAAATTTGAAATTCACAAATTGAAGAATTTAAAAGTTTCAAATGCCCTAGTATAGCTAACAAGATTGGTTTGGATAGTTGGCATGCCAATAGGGTTCAGCTAGCAGTACTGCACATGGCAATATGCCATTCCGTGATTTCATGGCTTTTAGCCATTCTGACTTTGTATTGAGACTTGGCCTTGTGCCTGATATTATTCTGACTTGTTAGTTGCCTGCACAGGAGATGCATATGTGACCGATGGTGTGGCCCGAGGTACTAGGTACCCGGTGCGGTTTACCGTTATCGATCCGATCGTCTAGTGTAGGTTACTTGGGGCAACCAAATGAATAAAAGTGAACAACGTTAACGAAATAATGGATATACCAATACCAAACAAAGAAAGCATACACATTCTATACACATTCATTTTCTTGCTATTTTCTTCTATTATATTATTGCACCACTAAGCATTATTGCTTAGCGCGTTGCTTTTGCCACGCGAAGGTACTGGAGATCCCGATCGTGAGCCCAGTAGACCGCAGACTGGGTGAGTTCATCCTGTAGATCTGCACAGTGTCCGTGTCACCTCACTACCTGCAGTGCATTGGTAGGGCACTAGGTGTCATTTTGTCATTTTGATATTTTGTTGCAGATTTTTACTTTCTCATATGTATTTGAACTCATGTAATATATTTTGATGTTCATGTAAATAATGAAAGTTATGACTATGAATGCAAAAATTTGAGCATGTATTTATCGCTTGTATATGAGAAATGGATGTTTGAGAAATGAAAAGATTATTGAGAATTGAAATTGAGAAATATTGTTGAGATTTTGGATATTGGAGTTTGAGATGATGAAATACAAATATTGGAAGTGTTTTTAACATGTTCCGAAGAACTGTTTTCTCCATTTTTAGCCGGTACTCCGCCGGATTTTTTTTAAAATCTTCGGAACCTCAAATGAATAATGCTTTTGATAAATGGTTAAAATAAATCATATTTCATAAATTAACTTCAAAAGCATGATATAAATTAATTGAGGAATATTAGAGTGTGCCAGTACACCGTGTGGCATTACTTACCTGTATACCGTACGGGTAAAGGGTGTCACATTTAGTGGTATCAGAGCACGGTTTAGGCATTTCTGGGCCTAGATTGAGTCCATACCATGCGTTGCAATTGTAAGAGTCTAGGTGACACTAACGCAGATCTATTTATCTTTCTTATTTTGAATAGGATATGGACCCTTCATCTCAGAGAGCCGTTGAGGAGGAAGTGGAGAGTCATGCTCCACCTGCAGCAGCTGAGACTGGGGGCATGAGAGAATCTGCTCCACCAGCTCAAGCAGAGCACCTTTCGGCCTCCACGAGCCATGTTCCAACAAATGGCCGACTTCTTTAGACAAATGGCCGGGGTAATGCCTGCACCACCACCACCACCACCAGCTCCACAGCAGAAATCACACCTGGAAAGACTAAGAAAGTTTGGGGCAGTGGATTTTTATGGCAAGAGAGAAGATGACTCCGTGGCAGCCGAGAATTGGTTGAACAGAACAGGCAGAGTCCTAAAACAACTCCACTGCACTCCAGAGCAAAACCTGGAGGCCGCTATATCCTCTTTGCAAGACGATGCATATGAGTGGTGGGACACGTGTCGATGAAGTGTAGCAGAAGTCAGTAACTTGGGACTTCGTCCTCTCCGAATTCAAGAAGAAATATGTGGGTACTGTATACCCGGAAGAGAGAAGAAGAGAGTTCATTAATCTGAGGCAGAGGCAGTTGACAGTGGCCGAATATGAGAAGGAATTTGTTCGATTAAGCCACTACGGAAGGGAGATAGTCCCTAATGAAGCTGAAAGGTGCAAGAGATTTGAAGAGGGATTGAATGACAATATTAAGATACAGCTCACTGCCTTGGGAATCACAGAATTTAGCAAGCTAGTGGAAGCAGCAATAAGGGTTGAAAAAGTGAGAATCAGTGAGCAGACCAGAAGGGAGAGACAGCAGAATAGGGGCCCAGGTCAGTCTAGTTCAGCTCCTGCATTTGGGAAGAAGTTCAAGGGTCCACTTGCACAGGGTTCAGGCCAACCACAAGGTCAGGGTCAGTCACAGGGGCCCAGGCCACAGTTCACCCCTAGGAGAGGTCAGTCCACACCATCAGTGGGCAGCTCTCCAGGGATGGGGTTCAGGGGACCAGCCCCAACATCTTCTGCATGTCAGCATTTCATGAAATGGCACAAGGGGGAATGTTGGAGAGTAACTGGTGCCTGCTTGAGGTGTGGGTCAACAGAGCATCAGTTGAAGAACTGTCCACGCAGAACTACTACAGCTGCTCCAACACAAGCAGACAGACCTGCTCCTGCACCACCAAGGGGTAGAAGGTCTGGTAAATCCGAAGCTGTGGGACCATCTCAGAGGCCTGCATCTGAGCCAGCAGAGAGGCCAGATAACAGACCACCTGCCAGAAATTATGCCCTGAGCTCGGGAGGAGCAAGATGCCGGGCGTCATCGAGTGCGTTCTACCTCTACAATACTCCTGTGCATGCATTGGTGGATCCAGGATCCACTCATTCCTACATTTGCATCAACCTACCCGTAGAAAGGGGGATACTAGTAGGGGAGAGTGACCAAGACATTCTGGTCACTAATCCATTGGGCCACAGTGTAGTGGTGAACAAGGTATACAAAGGTTGCCCATTAAGGATTCAAGGGTATGAATTCTTGGCAGACCTGATTGAGTTGCCTTTCCATGAGTTTGACGTGATTTTGGGAATGGACTGGTTATCACGTCATCAGGTAATAATTGATTGCAAATTGAAGAGAATTTCTTTGAAAATTCCTGAGGGTAATGAGATCACTGTTGTGGGTGAAAGGACAGATTTCTTGTCCAATATCATCTCAGCCACAGTTGCAAGAAGAATAATGAGAAAAGGCTGTGAAGCCTACCTAGCACATGTGGTGGATACTAGGCAGGCTAAGCCAAACCTGAGAGATATACCCACAGTAAGAGACTTCCCAGAGGTATTTCCTGAAGAGTTGCAGGTTACCACCGAGAAAGGAAGTCGAATTTGCTATTGAGACAACTGTCAGATGCTGACACCCATTTCCATTGCTCCTTATAGGATGGCACCCAGAATTGAGGAGTTGAAAACTTCGATTACAAGGATTCTTTGGATAAGGGGTTCATACGCTGATGTGTCACCATGGGGAGCTCAGTCTGTTTGTGAAAAGAAGGATGGGACTTTGAGGCTATGCATTGATTCTGGCGATTGAATAAAGTGGTATGAAGAACAAATATCCGTTGCCTAGAATTGATGATCTGTTTGATCAGTTGAAGGGGGCAGGAGTATTTTCTAAGATTGATCTCAGATCAGGAAATCATCAGTTGAGGGTGAAAGATGTAGATGTGCCCAAGACTGCGTTCAGGACCCGGTATGGGCATTATGAGTTTCTGGTGATGCCCTTTGGCCTAACAAATGCACCAGCGGCATTCATGGACCTTATGAACCGTATCTTCCATCCATACCTGGATCGGTTCGTAGTGGTCTTTATTAATAATATTCTGGTGTACTCCAAGACCAAGAAAGAACATGATGAACATTTGAGGATTGTTCTGCAAACCCTGCGGGAAAAGAAGCTGTATGCTAAGTTGTCCAAGTGTGACTTTTGGCTGAATGAGATTGCATTCCTTGGACACATAGTGTCAGCTGATGGGATTAGGGTGGATCTCAAGAAAATAGAAGCAGTGATGGAATGGAAGCCTCCCAGGAATACAACTGAGGTTAGAAGTTTCTTGGGGCTAGCTGGGTATTATAGAAGATTTGTGAAGGGATTTTCCCTAATAGCTGCTCCAATGACCAAGTTGTTACACAAGAATGTCAGATTTGACTGGAATGACAAATGTCAGACCAGTTTTGAGAAGTTGAAGGCTATGTTGATAGAGGCACCCGTGTTAACACGGCCGATGTCGAGGAAAAGACTTCGTGGTCTACAGTGATGCCTCTCATAATGGGTTAGGGTGTGTATTAATGCAAGAGGGGAAAGTGGTCGCTTATGCTTCCAGACAGCTAAGGCCACATGAACAGAATTACCCTACCCATGACTTAGAGCTTGCAGCAATTATCTTCGCACTGAAGATATGGAGGCATTACCTGTATGGTGAAAAATGCTACATTTACACAGACCACAAAAGCCTGAAATATTTGCCAACCCAGAAGGAGCTCAACCTTAGACAGAGGCGATGGATTGAGTTCCTGAAGGATTATGACTGTGTAATTGACTACCATCCTGGGAAGGCAAATGTAGTTCTTGATGCTTTAGCGAGAAAATCCATGTGACTTTGAGATCATTGAATGCCCGTCTATCTTTGGTTCGAGATGGAGCTATTTTGGCTGAGTTGCAAGTGAGGCCAAACCTGCTACAACAGATTTTAGATGGGCAAAAGGCAGATGAGAAGCTAATGGCTATTATGAGCAAGATCTCAGAGGGAAAAGCAACTGATTATGAGGTGAAAGCAAATGGGTGTCTGTACTACAAAGGAAGACTGTGTGTACCAGATGATGGGGAATTGAAGGCCAGCATTCTAAAAGAGGCACACACCAGTGTATATGCTATGCACCCAGGAAGTACAAAAATGTATCATGATCTGAAACTTCAGTATTGGTGGCCTGGTATGAAAAAGGACATAGCTGACTATGTGACTAAATGCTTGACATGTCAGCAAGTCAAGGCAGAACATCAAGTTCCATCAGGTTTGCTACAGCCTATACGCATACCTGAATGGAAATGGGATCGGGTCACCATGGATTTTGTAAGTGGTCTACCTCTCACCCAGAAGAAACATGATGTAGCATGGGTAATAGTGGATAGATTGACCAAGTCAGCACACTTTCTGCCAGTTAGGACTGACTACTCACTAGAGAGGTTAGCAGAATTGTATATCAGTGAGATAGTTAGACTGCATGGAATTCCACTTTCCATCATATCTGATCGAGACCCAAGGTTTACATCGAGATTCTGGAAGAAGTTGCATGAATCCTTGGGTACACAACTCCATTTCAGCACAGCTTTCCATCCTCAGACGGATGGGCAATCCGAAAGAGTAATCCAGGTAAATAATTGAACCAATTGAATTAGTACAAATAATGAATTAAAATGATAACAATAACATGAAATATATGTCAGGTCCTTGAGGATATGCTGAGGAGTTGTGTCATTGAGTTTGAGGGAAGTTGGGATAGATACCTCCCATCGCGAATTTGCATACAACAATAGCTACCAAGCTAGTATCCAAATGGCTCCATATGAAGCCTTGTATGGGAGAAAATGTAGAACTCCAGTGTCTTTGGACTGAATTGGCGAAGACAAGCGGTAGGGCGGACACAGTGAAACAGTGAGGAGAAGGTAAAATCAATCAAAGCCAATCTCAAAATTGCCTCGCAGACAGTAAATCTTATGCCGACCTGAAGAGAAAAGAAATAGAATATGGGGTTGGCGACAAAGTGTTCCTCAAGGTGTCACCATGGAAGAAAGTGTTGAGGTTTGGAAGGAAAGGTAAGTTAAGCCCTAGGTTCATTGGCCCATATGAAGTTATTGAACGTGTGGGTCCAGTGGCCTATAGGCTAGCTTTACCACAGTGGACAAGAACCACAATGTGTTCCATGTATCCATGCTCAGAAGATACCGCTCAGATCCTTCACATGTCATCTCCAGAGAAGAAATTGAAATAAAGCCGAATTTGACATACGAAGAAGAACCTCTACGGATCTTGGCTCGGGAAATGAAAGAGTTGAGAAACAAGCAAATTCCATTGGTGAAAGTGCTTTGGAGGCACCACAACACCGAGGAGGCAACTTGGGAAAGTGAAGAGACGATGAGGCAACGATTCCCTCAACTGTTTGCATCGAGTAAATTTCGAGGACGAAATTTAAATTAGAGGAAGAGTTGTAACACCCTCCCGATAACCACTCAGTACATCCTCTTTATTCGGTGACGGTGTCGATGCAGACGACTAGAATATCTGGAAAAATATTTAAACTAAAGTCAGGAACCATAATTAACTCAAATATATATAAGAAAAATTTAGTAAAAATTTTAGAAATAAAATACAACCAAGTCAAACGAGCCGGTGCCCTAGCGATGGGTAACCAGAGGGAAGTTGCGGTTCTCGCAACGAGGAGCCCTAGACCCGGGGGAAAAATTATAAAATAATTTTTGGGACTCCAGAGAAGGGTTATTGAGGTTCCCATGGCATTAGAATGCCAAGAAAATACCTAGAAAAATTTTTCAATCGGTACAGACATTTTTGACCCGTTAAGCCAAACGGAGGGCATTTTGGTCATTTCGCCTTCCGAGGTGATTTTTGGCCGACTTGTTCAGTTGAGTAAATAATTAATATAGCATAAAATATGAATAAACATTACTAGAAATTAAATTGAAAATGAGTAGTGGAGGAAAGAAAAGAAAATGAGGAAAAGAGGTATTTATGACATCATGGTGATGTCATTAAGAAAACAATGACCAATCAAAATTAAGCCATTATTTGACTAACTATTAAAAGAGATAAGAGAAGACCAAATTGATAAAATGCAGCAGCCATCTCCCTTTCAAGAAAACCAGCCGAAACTTCCTCAACTCCTCCCTCCATTGATGTTCACTCCAAACCTTCAATTTCCTCTTCAATTCACCCTAAAATCCTAGAAACCCTTCACTAAAATTTGCCCTAGCACCTTTCTAAAGCTTTTGGCAGCCAAGAAGGAGAAAGAAAGTGAGGTTTAGGGGCTTGGAAAATTCTGCCACTTGAGGTTAGTGCACTTATATCCATTAAACTCTTTATTTTCATGGTTTGGGACTTGAAACTTAGTGAGAATTGTGGTTTAAATGAACATAAACCTATGTGTTTGAGCTTGTGAATTTCGGCAGCCCTAGCTATGGAATAGGAGGAAGTGTTTTTAATGAGCTTAAAGTGAATTAGAAACCATGTTTGAAGTTTATAAACATAAGAATGGTGAATTAATAGCTAACTAAGGTAAAGTGTAGAAATCATGACTTTGAACTAGGGTTTTTGGAGTAAAATGTGAACTTGGCCTATGCAATTGTTAAAGAACCTTTTAATGGTCAATTAGTGACCATTTTAGGTAATGTGACTAACAAATGGACTGAAAAATGAGGTTGCAAAGTGAGGTTGCAGGCTGCCTTAGGACAGCAGCATACGGACTAAAAATTCAGTCCATTTGCACTGCCATAACTTGGGCTGTGTTAGTCCAATTGGTGTTTGGCCAATTGGACATTAAATTAGGCTTATAATGGCACATTTTTGCTGAAGAAACCATGCCCAAAAGACCAAAGCAAGAGGACCAAAACTTGGCCCCAATCCGGATACCCTGCAACTGGTTCTGCAGAATTGACCAAATGAACAGTAACTGTTCATTTGGCCATAACTCACTGTAGATATGGTCAATTGACCTGAAATTTTTACAGCAACAAGTTACGACATAGACAAACAACTTTCATGAAGGAACCTACCCTAAATTATGGCCAGAACCTAACCCAAATGGCTATGGCAGTCACTATTCATGCTACTGTAGATATGGTATTTTCTGCAGAATGCAAATCCGCCCAGCCTGGGTTTTTGGGTCATATTTGGAGCTACAAAACTCCAAATGGAGTGATTCAAAAAAGGAAATTCAACTAGACAAAATAAGGAACAACTTTCATGTTTTACATTTCTTCAAATTCCCACAGTAACAATGTCCAATGGAACAGTGAAGTTGACTCACCAAAATTGAAAATTTTGCTTGTGTTGAGTTACACTTTGGAATGGTATTAACACTTAATGCCAACAAGTTTTAAACACCAAATGTGGTATGTTGGGAGTGCCAAAGTTGATGTACACATTTTTATTCCAAAAGTCAACATTTTTGTTGACCAATGATGAATAGTGACACCAAAAAAAATTTGAAATTCACAAATTGAAGAATTTAAAAGTTTCAAATGCCCTAGTATAGCTAACAAGATTGGTTTGGATAGTTGGCATGCCAATAGGGTTCAGTTAGCAGTACTGCACATGGCAATATGCCATTCCGTGATTTCATGGCTTTTAGCCATTCTGACTTTGTATTGAGACTTGGCCTTGTGCCTGATATTATTCTGACTTGTTGTTACATTTACCTGCCGGGAGATGCATATGTGACCGATGGTGTGATGGCGAGGTACTAGGTACCCGGTGCGGTTACCCGTTATCGATCCGATGCGTCTAGTGTAGGTTACTTGGGGCAACCAAATGAATAAAAGTGAACAACGTTAACGAAATAATGGATATACCAATACCAAACAAAGAAAGCATACACATTTTATACACATTCATTTTCTTGCTATTTTCTTCTATTATATTATTGCACCACTAAGCATTATTGCTTAGCGCGTTGCTTTTGCCACGCGTAGGTACTGGAGATCCCGATCGTGAGCCCAGTAGACCGCAGGTAGGTGAGTTCATCCTGTAGATCTGCACAGTGTCCGTGTCACCTCACTACCTGCAGTGCATTGGTAGGGCACTAGGTGTCATTTTGTCATTTTGATATTTTGTAGCAGATCTTTACTTTCTCATATGTATTTGAACTCATGTATTATATTTTGATGTTCATGTAAATAATGAAAGTTATGACTATGAATGCAAAAATTTGAGCATGTATTTATCGCTTGTATATGAGAAATGGATGTTTGAGAAATGAAAAGATTATTGAGAATTGAAATTGAGAAATATTGTTGAGATTTTGGATATTGGAGTTTGAGATGATGAAATACAAATATTGGAAGTGTTTTTAACGAGTTCAAGAAGCTATTTCTCCATTTTTCGGATTTTCTTTAAAATCTTCGGAACCTCAAATGAATAATGCTTTTGATAAATGGTTAAAATAAATCATATTTCATAAATTAACTTCAAAAGCATGATATAAATTAATTGAGGAATATTAGAGTTTGCCAGTACACCATGTGGCATTACTTACTCGGGTATACTGTACACGGGTAAGGGGTGTCACATGGCTGAACATGAGAATTAAGTACAAATCATGCATTATGAGATTTTAAATGCAAGCCAAGTTCATTTCAAAGTATCAAAACACATTTCATAAAACCCACAGTTAGATCATGCCATCCGAAACAAATAGAATCTCAATAGCCAGAGGCTAAAGATAAATCACATCACAAGGCTAGCTAGCTCAAATATATGGATATCCATTCACATTCTCTTCTACTAGCACACCTCAACACTTCTCCAGAGAAGGAATCAAAATTCGAAACTAATTACCCCCACTAGTCATGCTAGTGAGGTGTTCAAATATATGGTCATGACACTGCGGTTTCAAAACTTATCTTAACAATTTGCTAAACATTGTCATTTCAAATACACACAACTAATTTTCCACAATTTAAATTAAACATCATAAAAATTGCCATAATTCACTGATTCAAATTATTTAAAATAATGTGCAGTAATAATTTACAAAAGTTATACGTTGTGCACAAACCTCAAGCGAGTCGCCTCTTGGCCTCGACTCGGTTCCTCGGGTTCTTTCCCGGTATCCTTTTCAACTGAAACACACAATTTTACAATGTTTCAGCACTAGAACTTAACATAAACCCAAAATAAATTTAGCTTCACTTTTACCTAGCTCTAACGTGCTAAATTCGACGTTCTCGAAATTTTTGTGTTTCGGGTTACTATTCACTATACTATTTAAGTCAAATAGTTGACTTTCTAAGGCTTAATAGGTATGGGAACTCCAACTTCACCCACATAGCACATTTTGGTCACTAAACTTGTTGGTTTTGGTCATTTTCTCAAAACTTAGGTCTTTTAGGCAAAATTGCCAATTTTCAATTTTGGTGTTCCTAATTGTACTATTTCATTGGTCAGTTTACTGTTGGAATTTGGCAAAACTTTCTTCATAGAAAATGTTCCCTATTGTCTCAGATTTATTCTCCTTTTTGAATCACCCCAATTGGAGTTTTGTAGCTCAAGTTATAAGCAAATTACATTTACTGTTCATACTGCAGAATTTTGTTCTGGCAGATTGTTAGCTCCAACTTCGTTCAGCAATTTGATCAAGTTAGGTCCATAATTTGGTCTAACTTTCTTCATATGAAATGTTCTAATATGCCTTAGGTTTCTATCGGTTCAAGAATCACCTAAATCGGAGTTTTCTAGAGAGAGTTATAGCCATTGAAACTTTACTGTTCAAATGGAAAATCTACAGTCTGCAGATTCAGTGATCCAAATTGGTTCAGTAATTTGATTGGGTTAATAGCATAATTTGGGTTGGTGTTCTTCATAAAAGTTTTAGGTATATATCTCATCTAACCACTGGTAAAAGTTCAGGTCATTTTGACTTGCTTAGCTCGAGTTATGACCAAAGGAACAAACACTGTTCATTTGGTCAGTTTGTGCAGGGCAGCCTGCGATTTCTCAACTTCGGTCACTTTGTTCACTAGGTTTTAGTCACTTTTTGGGCAGGCTTCCTAAATGAAAATTGTGTCATTTAGTGCCTATTTTCATCCCCAATTGGTCCCATATCCATTGGACTTGTAAAATTTCATTTTTGGTCCCTCAAAGGAAATTTTGGTCATCTGCAAGACATGACCTTATCCAATCCGAATTGGCTTTTAATTCCAACACTTCTAACACACCTCATTTGGTCACAAATGACCATTTTTCACTTCACATTAGGTCAAAGACACCATTTACAAGTTTTTCACATTTTTTGTCTCTAAACCCTAATGTCTAAACCCTAATTCACTAACCTCATTGTAATTAACTAATTCAAAGCATATAAACACAATCTTTCAACTCATTCAAGCTAAAAACACAACAATTAATCTCAAACTTTCAATTTGATGTGCTTACCTCAACTTTGATATCCAATCTTCAATTTTTCTCCTCTTTTCTTCTTTCTTTCTTGTTAAATTTCTTTCTCAAGGGAAGGGAATAAGGTTTTATGGAGTGATTATGGAAGAAGTTGGGATTTGGTAAGGGTTTTAAAGCTTGAAGACAAGCTTTAATGGAGGTTTAACTATGGAGATATGAGGGAGAGGGAAAGTGACGTTTTGAAGAAGAAGACTTTGTGTTTTTTTTTTTTCTTTTCTTTCTTTATGTCTTTTGTCTAATGGAAGACCCAAAAATCCATTTAATCAAATTATTAATTATGGGATTTATGGCATCATGCATGATGTCATTTCCCTACACCTTTTTCATTTTCCTTCTTTTTTTCTTTTTTTTTATTAGTTCTTTAATTTAATTTTCGATTCTGAAATTTTCTTTTCTCCGATTTTATTTGACAGTTAGGTCAGGAGTCAGCTCTCGGGGTCAATTGACCAAATTGCCCCTCGCCGGTTCATCCCTGTTTGCAATTAATTTCATATTTCTTCTGGCTCACTGACCTAATTATTTGACTGGCTTAACAGATATTTTTCATGATTTTCTCTTTTCCACTGTGTTTATAAGGGTCTTAAGGACCGCAGCGTCACTTTTTACGGTTCGAAATTTGAGTTTAAAATGGCTTCGCAGTCGTTCCCGAGAAGGTTACCCATCGCTGTGACTCTCGGCTCGTTTAACTTCTTATGTTCTATTTTTCTTGTTTATACTTAACTAATTGGACATTACTAATTATTTGTGTTTATAGCTTCTCTAGTTGTCTTAAGTGTGGTTCTAATCCCCTTAACTGTCCGGATCGACACAGGTTACTGAAACAGTAAAATATACCAGGCTATGCAAATAGGGGTGTTACAATTCTCCCCCCCTTAAAATAAATTTCATCTCAAAATTTTACCTGGTATCAATCTTTGAACAGCTGTGGGTGCTGTCTCTTCATGTCCTCCTCTCGTTCCCAAGTAGCCTCTTGGCCCGAATGATGGTTCCAATCATCTTTCTTTCACCCACGTCATCCCAACACAACGGGGTTTTACATTTTCTGCCATACAAAGCTTCATATGGAGGCATCCCAATGCTTGATTGGTAGCTGTTGTTATAAGCAAACTTAATCAAAGGCAAGTGTGTATCCCAACTGCCCTCAAATTCAATCACACAAGCCCATAGCATGTCCTCCAAGATCTGAATTACCCTCTCAGACTGGCCATCTGTCTGTGGGTGGAATGCAGTACTGAAGTTCAATCTAGTTCCTAGGGCTCTCTGAAGACTACCCCAAAATCTAGAAGTGAACCTAGGATCTCTGTCTGATACAATGGATACTAGCACTCCATGCAATCTCACAATCTCATCGATGTATAACTTGGCCAATCTTTCTAAACTGTAGTCCATCCGAATTGGCAGAAAATGAGCAGATTTAGTCAGTCTGTCAATAATGACCCATACTGCATCATGACTCTTCTGTGTCCTCGAAAGTCCCATTACAAAATCCATTGTTATTCTCTCCCATTTCCATTCTGGTACTGGTAATGGATGTAACAACTCGGCGGGTACTTGATGTTCTGCCTTCACTTGCTGACAAGTTAGGCATTTAGATACAAACTCTACCACATCCCTTTTCATACCCATCCACCAGTAATGCTCCTTTAGCCCTCTATACATTTTTGTGCCACCAGGGTGCATGGCGAAAGGAGACTCATGTGCTTCCTTCAAAATGATCTACCTCAAATCGACATCATTAGGAACACATATTCTGCCCTGGTGTAGCAATAGACCATCATCTCTGATTGAGAATTCTGGTTTCTTACCCTTTCGGACTTCTTCCATCAGCTTCTGATACTTCTGATCATTCTGAGCAGCCATTCTAATTTGATCAATTAACACTGGCTATACATGCCATGCAACTGCTATCTGCCCATCATCATTAATCTCTAAGCTGGTATGCAATGATCTTAACTCATGTACCAAAGACAAAGGAGTAACCCATAGACTTGCCATAGTCTTGCGACTTAAGGCATCAGCCACCACATTAGCTTTCCCTGGCTGATAGTCTATCAGACAATCATAGTCTTTTATTAACTCTAACCATCTCCTCTGTCTCAAATTCAGCTCTTTCTGGGTGCACAAATACTTCAAACTCTTATGATCTGTGTAGATGTAACACTTTTCCCCATACAAATAATGTCTCCAGATCTTAAGAGCAAACACAATGGCTGCAAGCTCCAAGTCATGTGTTGGATAATGCCTCTCATGCGGTTTTAGCTGGCATGATGCATAGGCAATGACATTTCGATCTTGCATCAATACATAGCCTAACCCATTATGAGAAGCATCACTATAAACTGTATATTCTTTACCCGGAGTAGGTAAAGTCAGGATTGGGGCTTTAGTCAAATATTTCTTCAATTCATCAAAACTCTGTTGGCATTTATCCGTCCACTGAAATTTCACATCTTTTCTAAGCAGCTTGGTCAATGGAGATGCCAACATGGAGAATCCCTTCACAAATCTACGGTAGTATCCAACTAAACCCAGAAAACTGTGAATTTCTGTGACATTTCTGGGTGGCCTCCAATTAAGGATAGCTTCAATCATACTTGGATCTACCTTGATGCCCTCTTCTGATACTACATGCCCCAAGAAAGATATTTCCTTCACCCAAAATTCACACTTTGACAATTTGCCATATACCTGTTTCTCCCTCAAAGTCTACAGTACAATCCGCAGATGTCTATCATGCTCTTCTGCATTCCTCGAATAAACCAATATATCATCTATAAATACCACAACAAACTGGTCGAGGTATGGTCTGAAGATAGTATTCATCAGATCCATAAAAGTAGCCGGAGCATTAGTTAACCTGAATGGCATGACTAAGAACTCATAATGGCCATAGCGGGTTCTGAAGGCAGTTTTAGGAATACTCTGCTCTTGTACTTTCAACTGATAATAACCTGATCTCAGGTCAATTTTGGAGAACACAGCTGCACCCCTCAACTGATCAAACAAGTCATCAATGTGGGGCAATGGATATCTATTCTTTATTGTCACCTTATTCAACTGCCGATAATCAATACACAAGCGGAGAGTGCCATCTTTCTTCTTTACAAACAACACTGGCGCTCCCCAAGGTGACACACTAGGGCGGATAAAGCCCTTGTCAAGCAATTCTTGCAACTGCACTTTCAACTCTTTCAATTCTGTAGGTGCCATTCTATATGGCGTTATAGAGATTGGGTCCACACCAGGCATAACATTAATCTCAAACTGTACCTCTCTTTCTGGAGGTAATCCTAGCAATTCATCAGGAAATACATCCGAAAAGTCACATATAGTAGGGATGTCCCTTAGTGCTGGACTCCCCACTTGGGTGTCTATCACATGTGCCAAGTATACTTCACATCCCTTTCTGATCATCCTTCTGGCTAGTGTAGTCGAAATGATGTTTAATGGCAGTAAATGCCTCTCCCCATGTATTACCACATCACAGTACAAGGGAAGACCAAAAGTGACTGTCTTCAGTCTACTGTCAATCATGGCGTGATGCCTGGCTAACCAATCCATGCCCAAGATGATATCATACTCTCTGAAGGGCATTTCAATCAAATCTGATAGAAAAACATGTCCTTGATTCACCAAAGGACAGTCCTTATAAATTCTGTTGACCCGAACCTCTTGTCCTAACGAACTAGTTACTAGCACTTCAAAACCCATTTATACACATGGAACAGCAAGTGAACTAACTATGCTAGCACTAACATATGAATGGGTTGAACCCGGATCAAACAATACAAATACTTCTTGATCAGAGATAGAGAATGTACCAGCTACCACATCAGAAGTCTCAGCCTCTTCTCGCTGTCTCATTGTGAGGATTCTGGTTGAAGCACTTCCTTGTCTCGACTGACCAACTGTGCCCTGACTGCCTGAAGCAGTGCCTCTACCTCTGCCTCTTCCTCTGCCAATTAATTATGAACCTCTGGGAGTAGGACTCTGAATAGATCCCTCGGTAGTAGTAGGAGCTAGACCATATCTTGAAGACGGAGCACTAGTGCAGTCTCTTGCTAAATGACCCTTGCCTCTGCAGTTAAAGCATGCTCCAGTGGCCCAATAGCATTCCCCCCCATGAATCTTGCCATAAGTCTCACAAGGGCGGGTAGAATGTGAACCCCTGCTCGACTGCTGACCAGACCTAGGGGGTCTCTGTCCGGAAAATCTGCCCCTACCAAATCTTCCACCTCGACCTCTGCTGGGTCCACTAAATTTCTTTCTCTTTCCAAAGGTAGCACCAGAACTCTGTTCAACGGATTTTTTCCCCCTTGTCTTTTTCTGATTTCTCAGCTTTTTCTGATTTTTCTTTCACTAGGGTTGCTTCTGATTCAATTCTCTCCAGTTAAAGTGCTTGAGACATAAGCTCTAATAAGTTGCTGTGTCGAAATCCCACAACTTGCATCCTTATACTAGGCTTCAAACCTATCTCAAATCTCTTGCATCTTGCCTTACTGGTAGTAAGGAGACTTCCAGCATAATGACTTAAGCGGGAGAACTCCCTCTCATACTCTGCTACTGTTCTGTTGCCTTGTTTTAGACTCAGAAATTCTTGCAATTTCTGATTAACATATGCATCCGGGATGTATTTCATGCGAACTCTCGATGAAGTCATCCTGTGTCGATCGTGGTTCAGCCAGTCGTGAGGATGGTCTTCCACCAATTATACGCATCCCCTTGCAGTAGCGACACAGAGTATTCAAACTTCAATTCATCTTGGTAGTGCAGCTTCTTAAATACTCTGTCCATTCTTTCAAGCCATTGCTCTACCTCTAAAGGGTCCACTGTACCCTTAAATTCTGCAACCCCATAGTTTAGTAACTTGTCATACTGTCTGGCTGGAGGCAGTGGTTGTGCCACAGGTGTCTAGGGTGGAGCTTGAACAGGCATACCCCTAGCCATTTGTTGAAACATCGCAGCCATCTGCTGCGCGAACTATGCCAGAAACTGCGGCATTTGCGGGGCTGGTGCTACTGACCCACTGACATTTGGTAAAGCTGGGGCTTCCCCTTGTGCCTCAGCTTCAACAGACTGCTCAACTGAGCGATCCCCTTCTTCCATTTCAGGCAGAAGTTAGGGTATATCCTGAACAAGTAACACATGGAGATTTCCCTCCATTAGTTCATATTCATGGTGTAATGCACTGTATGTAACAATTATGGACATTGAGCAGTTGTACTTAACAAAGAAAAGACACAAATTCATAGGTTAAAACATACTTCAAAAATTTGCTCTGACACCACTAAAACATGTCACACCTTACTCCTCTGTAAGGCATAACATGATCCCGTAGAATACCTAATGAACTATCGAACTTCACCTACCGATAACTCATTAAGTACCCTACAAGGGATGTTAAAACAATTTTCTTATTTTTGATAAGTGGTGAGCATTTCTAATAAGTATTTAAAACATGTAATTAAGTTGAAAGCTAATTGGAAATTTTGGCCCATTTTATTTTTTTTTCACAAATTTTATAAAAATTTTGACAGAGTTCTGTCTGTATTTTGAGAAAACAGTTCTTCAAATACCTGTAAAAAGCACTTCTAAAAATTTTTCTCAACAACTGCTTCAATTTCATACTCAATCTCAATCAATTTCTCAACACAATTATCAACTTTCAAATTTCAAATCCACTATCCAATGATCATCAAAATACTAGCAATCAATTTCATTCAAATTGAATAAAATAGTTCCATTCATATTTCATTAGAGACAAAACAATTTAGATACATCATTACAAAATTTACATTAAGAGAATTTCAAACTATAATATATATTACAACTTTATACAAATTTTATACAAAATGCTCAAGACCCATTTTTACATGTCCATACATTTATGTGCAATATATACATCAAAAGAAATATTTACAGTTAGGGTATAAATTATACCCGAAGACTTCAAGCTAAATGATCCTCAATCTTTAGCAGCTCAGTCTGCTGCTCCTCTAGTCTCTGTATCTGTGACAGCAATAGAAGCTATCGCTGAGTACTTGGACTCAGTGGTGCAAAACATACTAAAATAATCTTTATGCAAAACTTAAATCACATTTATTCAAAAATTTGGCTGAACATGAGAATTAAGTACAAATCATGCATTATGAGATTTTAAATGCAACCCAAGTTCATTTCAAAGTATCAAAACACATTTCATAAAACCCACAGTTAGATCATGTCATTCGAAACAAATAGAATCTCAATAGCCAGAGGCTAAAGAGAAATCACATCACAAGGCTAGCAAGCTCAAATATATGGATATCCATTCACATCCTCTTCTACTGGCACACCTCAACACTTCTACAGAGAAGGAATCAAAATTCGAAACTAATTACCCCCACTAGTCATGCTAGTGAGGTGTTCAAATATATGGTCATGACACTGCGGTTTCAAAACTTATCTTAACAATTTGATAAACATTGTCATTTCAAATATACACAACTAACTTTCCACAATTTAAATTAAACATCATAAAAATTGTCATAATTCACTGATTCAAATTATTCAAAATAATGTGCAGTAATAATTTACAAAAGTTATACGTTGTGCACAAACCTCAAGCGAGTCGCCTCTTGGCCTCGATTCGGTTCCTCGGGTTCTTTCCCGGTATCCTTTCCAACTGAAACACATAATTTTACAATGTTTCTACACTAGAACTTAACATAAATCCAAAATAAATTTAGCTTCACTTTTACCTAGCTCTAATGTGCTAAATTCGACGTTTTCGAAATTTTTGTGTTTCGGGTTACTATTCACTATACTATTTAAGTCAAATAGTTGACTTTCTAAGGCTTAATAGGTATGGGAACTCCAACTTCACCCACATACCACATTTTGGTCACTAAACTTGTTGGTTTTGGTCATTTTCTCAAAACTTAGGTCTTTTAGGCAAAATTGCCAATTTTTAGTTTTGGTGTCCCTAATTGTACTATTTCATTGGTCAGTTTACTATTGGAATTTGGCAAAACTTTCTTCATAGAAAATGTTCCCTATTGTCTCAGATTTATTCTCCTTTTTGAATCACCCTAATTGGAGTTTTGTAGCTCAAGTTATAAGCAAATTACGTTTACTGTTCATGCTGCAGAATTTTGTTCTGGCATATTGTTAATTCCAACTTTGTTCAGCAATTTGATCAAGTTAGGTCCATAATTTGGTCTAACTTTCTTCATATGAAATGTTCTCATATGCCTTGGGTTTCCATCGGTTCAAGAATCACCTAAATCGGAGTTTTCTAGAGAGAGTTATAGCCATTGAAACTTTACTGTTAAAATGGAAAATCTGCAGTCTGCAGATTCAGTGATCCAACTTGGCTCAGTAATTTGATTGGGTTAATAGCATAATTTGGGTTGGTGTTCTTCATGAAAGTTTTAGGTATATATCTCATCTAACCACTGGTAAAATTTCATGTCATTTTGACCTGCCTAGCTCGAGTTATGACCAAATGAACAAATACTGTGCATTTGGTCAGTTTGTGTAGGGCAGCCTGCGATTTCTCAACTTCGGTCATTTAGTTCACTAGGTTTTAGTCACTTTTTGGGCAGGCTTCCTAAATGAAAATTGTGTCATTTAGTGCCTATTTTCATCCCCAATTGGTCCCATATCCATTGGACTTGTAAAATTTCATTTTTGGTCCCTCAAAGGAAATTTTGGTCATGCTTCCAGCACATGACCTTATCCAATCCGAATTGGCTTTTAATTCCAACACTTCTAACACACCTCATTTGGTCACAAATGACCATTTTTCACTTCACATTAGGTCAAAGACACCATTTATAATTTTTTCACATTTTTGGTCTCTAAACCCTAATGTCCAAACCCTAATTCACTAACCTTATTGTAATTAACTAATTCAAAGCATATAAACACAATCTTTCAACTCATTCAAGTTAAAAACACAACAATTAATCTCAAACTTTCAATTTGATGTGCTTACCTCAACTTTGATATCCAATCTTCAATTTTTCTCCTCTTTTCTTCTTTCTTTCTTGTTAAATTTCTTTCTCAAGGGAAGGGAATAAGGTTTTATGGAGTGATTATGGAAGAAGTTGGGATTTGGTAAGGGTTTCAAAGCTTGAAGACAAGCTTTAATGGAGGTTTAACTATGGAGATAGGAGGGAGAGGGAAAGTGACGTTTTGAAGAAGAAGACTTTGTGTTTTTTTTTTTTTCTTTTCTTTATTTATGTCTTTTGTCTAATGGAAGACCCAAAAATCCATTTAATCAAATTATTAATTATGGGATTTATGGCATCATGCATGATATCATGCATGATGTCATTTCCCTTAACCTTTTTCATTTTCCTTCTTTTTTTCTTTTTTTTTTCTATTAGTTCTTTAATTTAATTTTCGATTCTGAAATTTTCTTTTCTTCGATTTTATTTAACAGTTAGGTCAGGAGTCAGCTCTCGGGGTCAATTGACCAAATTGCCCCTTGCCGGTTCATCCCGATTTGTAATTAATTCCATATTTCTTCTGGCTCCCTGACCTAATTATTTGACTGGCTTAACAGATCTTTTTTGTGATTTTCTCTTTTCCACTGTGTTTATAAGGGTCCTAAGGATCGCAGCGTCACTTTTTACGGTTCGAAATTTGAGTTTAAAACGGCTTCGCAGTCATTCCCGATAAGGTCACCCATCGCTGTAACTCTCGGCTCGTTTAACTTCTTATGTTCTATTTTTCTTGTTTATACTTAACTAGTTGGACATTACTAATTATTTGTGTTTATAGCTTCTCTAGTTGTCTTAAGTGTGGTTCTAATCTCCTTAACTGTCCGGACCGACACAGGTTACCGGAACAGTAAAATATACCAGGCTATGCAAATAGGGGTGTTACACATGGCCTAAATTGTGTGTTGATATTGGCAACACTAATGCTTTGTGAATTATGATTTATGAAGTGTGATTTCTCTTTTCAAATGTTATTCCAATAAATGGCTCTTATGGACTTAGAACTATTGTGAAGTTTTCATGCTTAAGAAAAATGTGATTTATTATGCTTTGATAAATTGTGTTTTACCTTAAGTTTTAAAGTTATTAGTTGTGCACCACTGAGTGATATACTCAGCGATAGCTTCTCTATACTGTCGCAGGTAAGGGAAATGAGAAGGCTGCGGAGTAAGAGACTTGAAAGTAACATTTTGGTATTATTAGTGGGTATTTATGTTAGGTAAACCCTTGTGATTCCATTGGATGTATTTTGTACCTACATGTATGGATTGTACGGACGTTGAGCAGTTTGTATTAAAAAGTACTGCATTACTAAAGTATTTTGAGTTTGTAACTATTTGTATTTTATTTTGAGACTTATGAAAATATAACTTTTGCAATATTTAGTCTATCATTATTTCCAATGAATGTTTACATAGAATTTTAACTATTCTTATGCAGTTTTTTACAAAAGAATTGATAAGATAAAAAGCTATGATTTGTTTTAAAAATCCTTTGTAACATAACTAATAGGTTATTGGTAGGTGGAGTTAGGTAATTCATTAGGTATGCTACAGGAACATGTCATGCCTTACCAGGGATAAAGTGTGACATGTTTTAGTGGTATCAGAGCTTTGGTTTTTATACAAGTTTTGAAATTACATGTTTGAAAATTTTTTATAAGTACAACTGCTCAACTGTCATTAATTAATACATATAATGCATTATATTATAAATATGGACTAATGGAGGGAAATCTCCTTGTGTTAGTTGCCCAGGGAGTAGAATTCTTTGTGATTCAGTATGGAAGAGGGGGATCACATAGTAGAGCAATCAGTAGCAACTAAGGTACAGGGGGAAGCCCCAGCTCCTCAGAATGCCAGTGGATTGGCTGCACGCATCCCAACCATGCAGTTTCCTGCTCAATTCGCTCGGCACATGGCTGCACTATTTCAGCAAATGGCTGGCAATATACCAGTCCAAGTGTTAGTAGTATGCCCTAAAGCATATCATTTAGTATGTATCTTGTACATATTTTTATTAATAAAAGGCATTTCCACTTTTCCGTTTACATAATATATTTATGTGTAATAAAAAAGGTCCATTGATATTTTGTTAGAAATATTATTCTTAAGTTGTTAAGAATATGAGTGACAATATTTCTAACAAAAAGTATCATAAATAGGTTCACAATCGAGGATACTTCATAATAAGGACATGACTTATCCAGAAAGATTGTATTCATATTTGTTCCCAAGTTATTTATATGAGATATAAATAAGATGGAATGGTGAGTCTCATGCCATATAATAAATATGATAGGCACTTATAAATGATAAGTAGGCCGAACTAGTGACACTTATGATAAGCACATGGAGTTTACTCTTGTCAATATTTTGTCATAAATCATATCAGTGCATATAATCTTTAGACCTGAGATAGCACAGTTATCTTGTATATAGGTAGTTTGAGTTTGATATTGCTTTCATACTTGTACTGTGTATGGGTATATGGGCGTCTGTTGGCTCCTACTAGTTATATATGGAGGTAGGTGTTGATCAAGATGGAATCTGTTCCTCTAAGTAAATAGAGATAAAATCCTATGTTCATTTAATTGTTCTTGATGTTTCAAGTTCTGGCAGAGACAGATAGATTTATTCGAGAAAGAGTTTACGATGAGAAAATCTTTTAATCAAGAACTGGAATTAAAAGAGAATATAATATTCATAGCAAATGGAGTTTGACATAAACCATGACTCCAGCTTGAGTTGGGATTTTGTAACAGAGAGATTCTAGTGCATGGTAACATATGATTATAGGTTCATTTAAGGTAAACCTTATTACTAATTGGGTGGCCATGGCATGCTATGCTAGGTGTTAACCATGGTCTATGAGGTTCATAAAATGATTTAGAGAAATCATTTATGGTAAGAAAGAGTTCTGATGATATTAAGAGTTGATATCATGTCTTATTGCCAATTAGTGATGAGCCTAGTAAGTCACACACATACACAAGTTATCACCTATTTAAATATGATTTAATTAATTAATTAAAGATTTTAATTCATTAATTAAATAGGTTTAGTTTGCAATTAAATTGCAAAGTCCCTAACATGACTTGAAATCAAATCTAGATTATTGGATGTATAGTATAAGTTAAATTTATATTTAAAGTGTTTAAATATGAATTTAATTAATAAGAAATTAATTAATAGAGATTAATTAATTAATTTATATTTGATATAAAATAAAAGAAGAAAAATATTATTTTGGGTTAAGAACTCAAAATTAAGACACAGGGGCATTTTGGTCATTTCACAGTGTGACACGCGGCACCATGAGATGGTGACACATGGGATTACACATAAGCTTGCCAAATGTTTTTTAATCATGTAAGATGATTAAAATCAAGATTAAATATAGGTTTGACACTTGGCACAATGTGATTGGGTCACTTAAACCTAGAGTTAATCAAAGGGTGACATGTGGCAAGGGTTTAATGTGTTAACCTAGCTATATAAGTGTTGTTATGAAAAAGAAAAACAACCAGTAGCCACTCCTCTCCTTTGTCACGCCATTTTAAGGTTCTGCATCTATTCTTCTTCATCTCTCATCAATTCAAAGAGATTAGCCATCAATCTCTTGAATTAAGAACACTAGAAATTGTTTCTAGTGTCCTGTTTACATCTCTAATCTCTTAAAAGGCATAACTTGAATTTCTAATTAATAGAAAAAGCTTTCGTAGCTGTTCAAGGGCTGCCATAGGTGATCATGGTGTGGACAAACTAGAGGGACAACGTCTGGTGTCCTGAAGACAAATCTCAAAGGCGCAGACACGCTGCAGTGCATCAAGAGGTTAGTGTAATCGTTCTTGATTTAATCTAGGGTTCTAAAATTAATCTGATTAATTTTAAAATCTTAAATGGAAAATATAGATCCAAAAACATATTAAAAGAGTTTTAATATGTTGTTTATCATTGAAATCAAATAGATAAAAATAAATCTTGCATGATGCATGTGACCCTAGGTGAAAATTTTTTAATTCAATGGTATAAACTTGTGTTTTTTACGCTTCTGTTCCTTCACCAAGCTCCTGTGCAAGCACCTCCAGTGCAACCACCATCCCCAGCCAGACAATATGATAAGTTAATGAAGTATGGGGCAATAGAGTTCAAGGGTAAAATGGACCCATTGGAAGCTGAGCAATGGTTAGAGTGGATGGAGAGAGTATTCAAGAAACTGCAACGCACCGATAATTTGAAGTTCGAATACTCGGTCTCTCTACTGCATGGAGATGCATATGAGTGGTGGAAGACCATTTCCTACAGTTTGGTTGAGCCCCCTGTGTTGACATGGGATGACTTTCTCATTGAATTTAGACAGAAGTATGTTCCTAACACATATGTAGATATGAAGCTATAGGAGTTTCTTAGTTTGAAGCAAAGGAATAGGACTATAGCCGAGTATGAGAGATACTTTTCCGTCCTCAGCCACTATGCTGGAAGCCTCCTCACTACCAGTAGAGACAGATGCAAATGGTTTGAGGCCTAGTTTGAGATTGCAAGTGGATGGGTTTCGACATGACAACTTCTCTGAGTTGATATCATTGGCCCTTGAATTAGAAAGGATAGAACTAGAAGGGGCATCTGAGAAGGTAACCATTGAAAAAGAGAAGAGCAGTAAGCCTACAGGTCAAAGTCCAAGTAACAATCTAGGTAAGAGGAAGAGTTTTGGAGGACCAAGTAACAAAGGATCTAGTAGGGGAAGATTCTCAGGGCAGAGGCCACCTAGATCCGGATAGCAGACATCTAGGGGTTCCTTTCCTTCTCGTACTTGTAAAACCTGTGGCAGGAATCATGGAGGAGTATGTTATAAGGCCATAGAAGCCTGTTACAACTGTGGTGGAAATGGGCATTTTGCTAGAGATTGCACTAGTGCTCGCAAGTCTGGGTCGCCTACCACCACTGAGGGATCTTTTCAAGGTTCTGCTTTCAGAGGACAACAGATAGCTAGTAGAGGCTGAGGCAGGGGTAGAGGTAACACTTCTGGCAACCAGGGCACAGTGAGCCAACCAGAGCAGAGTAGTGCATCAGCCAGGGTGTACACCATGCGTCAGAGGGAAGAAGCTGAGACATCAGATGTTGTGGCTGGTACTTTCTCCATCTTTGGTAAAGATGTATACATGTTTTTTGACCCTGGTTCTACACATTCTTATGCTAGTGCCAGTATTGCATGTTCTGTTGCCATTCCTTGCCTGAAAATAGATTATGATGTGCTAGTGATTAGTCCCTTAAGGCAAGAGGTTAGGGTGAACAAATTGTATAAGGATTGTCCTTTGGTGATCCAAGGACATACATTCTTATCAGACTTAATTAACATGCCCTTCTGAGATTATGATATCATCTTGGGCATGGATTGGTTAGCCAGGTATCACGCCATGATCGACTGTAGACTGAAGACAGTCACTTTTGGTCTTTCCGAGTATGTAGACGTAGTGATACACAAGGAGAGGCAGTTATTGCCATCCAACATCATTTCAGCTGCACTTGCTAGAAAGATGATTAGTAAGAGATGTGAAGCTTATCTAGCTCATGTGAGACACCCAGGTGGGGAGTCCAGATCTTAAAGATATTCCTACGGTATGGGGTTTTTCGAATGTCTTTTTGGAAGAATTGCCGAGATTGCCTCCGGAAAGAGAGGTGCAGTTTGAAATTGAGACTATGCCTGGTGTGGATCCAATCTCCATCACTCCTTATAAGATGGCACCTGCAGAGTTGAAAGAGTTGAAGGTGCAATTGTAGGAATTGTTAGATAAGGGTTTCATCTGCCCTAGCTTGTCACCTTGGGGAGCACCAGTATTATTTGTGAAGAAGAAGGATGGTACTCTCTGCCTATGCATAGACTACAGACAGTTAAATAAGGTGACCATAAAGAATAGATATCCTCTGCCATGGATCGATGATTTGTTTGATCAGTTAAAGGATGCAACTGTATTCTCCAAAATTGACTTGAGATCGGGCTACTACCAGTTGAGGGTGCAGGAGCAAAGTATTCCTAAAACTGCCTTTAGGACTCGGTATGGCCACTACGAGTTCTTGGTAATGCCATTCGGGTTGACTAATGCTCCAGCTGCTTTTATGGGCCTGATGAACACTATCTTCAGGCCATATTTGGACCAGTTTGTTGTGGTATTCATTGATGATATTTTCGTGTACTCAAAGAATGCAGAGGAACATGATAAACACTTGAGGATAGTATTACAGACTTTGAGGGAGAAGCAGTTGTATACCAAACTATTAAAATGTGAGTTTGGCTAAAGAAGATTACATTTTTAGAGCATATTGTATCTGCAGAGGGTATCCAGGTGGATCCTAGCAAAATAGAAGTCATTCTTAATTAAAAGCCACCTAGAAATGTCACGGATGTTCGAAGTTTCCTTGGTTTAGCTGGGTATTACCGAAGGTTTGTGAAGGGATTCTCCATGCTAGCATCTCCACTAACCAAGCTACTTAGGAAGGATGTAAAATTTCAGTGGACTGATCGGTGCCAAGAAAGTTTTGATGAGTTAAAAAGGCGTTTAATTGAAGCTCCAGTCTTAACCTTGCCCACTTGGGTAAGGAGTATACCATATATAGTGATGCTTCTCATAACGGATCAGGCTGTGTGTTGATGCAAGATAGAAACGTCATTGCCTATGCTTCACGCTAGCTTAAACCACATGAGAGGAATTATCCTACGCATGACTTAGAGCTGGCAGCCATTGTCTTTGCCTAAAGATCTGGAGACATTACTTGTATGGAGAGAGATGTTATATATACACAGATCATAAAAGTTTGAAGTACTTGGGCACACAAAAGGAGTTAAATTTGAGGTAGAAGAGGTGGTTAGAGCTGATAAAAGATTATGATTGTTTGATAAACTATCAGCCTGAAAAAGCTAATGTTGTAGCTGATGCTTTAAGTCGCAAAACTATGGCTGGTTTGAGCTAATTTGGAGATTAATGAAGATGGGCATATGGTAGCTACTTGGCAAGTGAAGTCAATGCTGACAAAACAAATTAAAGCAGTTGCACAGAAGGATGATAAGTATGTCAAGTTAATGGAAGAGGCTCAAGATGGAAAGAAACCAGAATTATATGTAAATGATGAGGGCTTGTTGTTATATAAGGGCAGAATGTGCATTCTTGAGAATGTTGAATTGAGGCAGACTATTTTAAAGGAAGCACATGATTCACCTTTTGCAATGCACCCTGGTGGAACCAAAATGTACAGAAGTGTGAAAGAGCACTATTGGTGGAGAGGAATGAAGAAAGACATTGCAGAATATGTTGCCAAATACCTAACTTATCAGCAAGTAAAGGCAGAACACTAAGTGCCTGCAGGGTTGCTATAGCCATTGCCAATTCTCGAGTGGAAATAGGAAAGAATCACTATGGATTTTGTGACACGACTTCCACGTACACAAAAGAATCATGATGTAGTTTGGGTTATTGTTGATAAATTGACCAAGTCTACATACTTTTTGCCAGTGAGGATGGATTATAGCCTGGAAAGATTGGCCAAACTGTACATTGATTGTAACACTCTCACTGTATCAATTCCGTACATTCTACTGTTCTGGTGACCCGTGTCGGTCTGGACAGCTAGAACATCTGGAAAAATATTTAGACTAGAGTGAGGAGTCATAAATAACTCAAATAAGTATAAGAAAAATTAAGAAAAAATTTTAGAAATAAAATACAACCAAGTTAAATGAGCCGGTGCCCTAGCGATGGGTAACCTAGTAGGAAGTTGCGGTTCTCGCAACTAGGAGCCCTAGATCGGGGGGAAAATTCATAAAATAATTTTTGGGACTCCAGATAAGAGTCATTGAGGTTTCTATGGCATTAGAATGCCAAGAAAAGGTTTAGAAAAATTTTTCAATCGGTACAGACAATTTTGGTCTGTTAAGCCAAACGGAGGGCATTTTGGTCATTTCGCCTTTAGAGGTGATTTTTGGCCGACTTGTCTAGCTAAGTAAATAATTATTATGATCTAAAATATAAATAAATATTGCTAAAAATTAAATTTAAAATGAGTAGAGAAGAAAAGAAAAAGAAAATGAAAGAAATTGGGAATTATGACATCACATGATGTCATTAACAATGCCTCCACCCAATCACCATTTGACAAACTAATAAAAATGGATAAAATATGAATAAATATTGATAAAAGATTAATTAAAAATAAATAAAAAGAAAGTGGATGGAAAATGGAAAAATTAGTTACATATTTTAAATAAAAATTAATTAGCAAATTTGCCTAATAAGACAAATACATTATTTAATATTTAAATTTATATAAATATCTTATAATAATGAAAGAAAACAGATTTTTCTCTTCTTCTCTACTACTTTGCCGTCCCACATTCCCATTTCTCTCTCAAAACAAAATTTCCTCCATTGAAGCTTGCTTAAGCTTCCAAACCATGCAAATTTCTTGACCAAAATTCTTACAAATTTAAAGAAAAACCTTCATCAAGGCATGAACTCCAAGAATAAGCAAGAAAAACCAAGAAAAAGAAGGAAGAAAAAGAAGAAAGAAATTCAGTGGGCAGCCCAAGGAAGAAGATCAAAGTGTTTTGAATGAATTGAAGATTAATTGGAGTAGCTTGGAGTTGATTGAAGCTAGCACACAAAGGTTAGTGCTAGAAATTCTCTTGGAATTTAAAATTATTGCAAGTTGATTTAGGGTTTGCTCAAATATGGAATTTTGTGTTGTGACTTGAATTTGATGATGTTGAGTTTGATTATTGACTATTAGAAGTGTTATAAATGTGAATTGAAGTTTGGAAGTTGGGTGAAATTGAAAATTGGGAGTGCTTCTCTTATGCAGGAAATTGGACCTATGAGTCCAGGGTATTGTTTGACCTATAACTGAAGTTGTGTGACTCCAATTGGTATGAGTCCAATTGGAGGTGAAACTAGACACATAATGGTACAACTTTTGTGAAGAAACCATGCCCAGAAAACCAAACCAAGTGGACCAAAAGTTTTCCCTAATCCGGGTGACCTGCAATCTGCCTGGGCAAAATGACCAAATGAACAGTATTTGGTCATTTGGCCATAACTCAATGTAGCAAGGTCCAATTGACCTGAAAGTTTACCAGCAACAAGTCAAGATATAGACCAACAACTTTCATGAAGAAACCCAACCCAAATTATGACCATAACCTAGTCAAATTGCCAACCAAACTCGAGTTACCAAATCTGCCAGAAACAATTTTACCCAGAATTTTGGGTTCTGCCCAATCAGGCCAGTCATGATTTTTAGGCCATAAATTGAGCTACAAAACTCCAAATGGAGTGATTCAAAAAACGAAATTCAACTAGACAAAATAAGGAACAACTTTCATGTTGAACATTTTTCCAAATTCCCACTGCAAAAATGACTAATGGAACAGTAAAGATAAGGCATGAAAACTGAAAATTCTGCCCAATTAACATTAAGCTTGGAAATGGTATTGGCAACCAATACCAATAAATTTTAAATGCAAAATGTGGTATCTTGGAGAACTTAGGTTCAATAAATTTATTATGTATTAAAAAGTCAACAATTTGAGTGAATAGTATTATGAATAGTAATACAAAGACACAAAGTATAATAACTAAATTGGTAAAGGAAATTAAGGTATGAAATTTGGAATCCATGAAACATTCATGGATTACTTGGAATAGAAATAGTAATTCACCTAAATGACTTAATGAACATTTAAGTTATGTGAGTATATAGTTAAAATTTGTATTCCCATTACTAGTAGGTCTAATAAAACATAAGTAATACCACTTGAAAACGAAATGAAATTAAACTAGATGGATTGTTGAGTATAAATAGGATGAGGTTTACATTAGGATTTATGTTTCCATTACAAATAAGATAATAACACCTTGTATGAGTTATGAATTCATATAAATATTGTAATGAATAAATGAATCACATGAAAATATAAATAAAACATTAGTTCTATTTATAAGAGAAAGGAAGAATGTTTTGAGTACAATGGTATATGAACACCATTGTTGTGAATTGTGATCAATATGAATGATGTAAGAAATGTATGAATAGTATGATGAATGTATAAATTATGAAATTTATTATGAAATAATAAAGTCATAAAACACAATATATTAATATTTAATGATATTATGTGCCCTTGTATTGCCTAGACATGTGTGTCAGATTGGATAGTTTGGCATGACAATAGGGTATTGTTTTAGCAGTACTGCGAAAGGCTTTATGCCTGTATTCATGGCTTTATGCCCGTATTCATGGCTTTATGCCCGCATTCATGGCTTTATGCCAACATTCATGGCTTTTATGCCCGATTATGTGTTATAATGGCTTTTTAGCCATACTGACTGCATACGTGGTTGACGTTCTGCGTCCCATGGTATGACGGCCCGAGGCACGCGATGTCGGTGCCAACGACCCGTTATCCAGTTTAGTCAGCCTGTCATAGGTTACTTGGGCAGTGAAATTTATTGAAATAAGTTAAGAATATTAGTAATTAAAAATATTAGAAATTAAATAAATGAGTAAGATGACCTAAAATAAATTAGAATAGTTATTTACTAGAAAGAATCGAAATGAACTGAACCGATATTAAAATTTACTTATTATGAGATAATCTGAGAAAACCTAGAAAGTATTGAGAAGATGCTAAAAGATTAGCAAAGAAAATTATAACATACATAAATATTGCAAATGTGACTTAAATAATAATATAAGCATAAATTTATTATTTTTAGATCATTTTTCTTTGTACATTATTACTGTACATTGGCGAAATAAACACTTTCAAAGAAAACTAAATTAGGATAAAACATATTAAATTTTAGAACCGCATGTGAAATATAAATAAATCTTAATTATTTAAATTATATTTTATTTCTATCTTTATTTGTATATTATTTTCTTGTTATATTATTGCACCACTAAGCAGCAATGCTTAGCGCGATGGAATTGTTTCCTCGCGCAGGTACTGAAGCTAGAACCCAATGGACGTCTGACTGGGAATTTTGAGAGTTCTGATCTGCAGAAGTGTCTGGAGTATTCAAAGTTTGTCACCTCCTCAGCAATGCATGTAGATAGGGCCCATATATATCATATTTTGTATTTTGTATAAAATGCTAGATATTGTATTATAATGTAGATTATGAACAGGTAATTAATAGGAATGTGATGTAAATTAATTAATTAGCTTTTTCATATGTAATTAATTTATATATTATGTAAATTATGAAATTTTGTAATTATTTTGTAAATTATGTAAATTAAGGAAATTTGAAAATTTTGCATATGTAATTTGAGAATGTTTACATATGAATTGAGTATGAATGGAAATGTATGGAAATGATTATGAAATTGAAATGTATGGATGAGATTTGAAATATGAGAAAATTATGAGAATGATTGATGAGATAATTATGATTAGCATGGATAAGATTTTATTTTAGAAATATTATTGAATTTCAAACAGGTGAATATTGAAATACGCCAAACGATAATAAAATAGGGGAAACTCCGCTGGTTTCTCCGTGGAAAAATAATTGATATTAAATTAAATGAATTTAAAATTATTAAAAAAAAAAAAGTAAGATAAGTTAGGGTGCTCCGGCACCGATTGTAGCATGCCTTGCTCGGCTACACTGTAGTCGGGTGAGGGGTGTTACATTGATGATGTGGTGAGGTTACATGGAGTGCCAGTATCTATTGTGTCGGACAGAGACCTAAGGTTGACTTCTAGATTCTGGGGTAGTCTCCAAAAAGCCCTAGGAACTAGATTGAACTTCAGTACAGCATTCCATCCACAAATAGATAGCCAATCTGAAAGGATCATTCAGATTTTGGAGGATATACTTCGGGCTTTTGTGACTGAGTTTGAAGGGAGATGGGACACACACTTGCCTTTAATTGAATTTGCCTACAACAACAGTTATCAGTCAAGCATCAGGTGAAGGAACGGAAGCGTGAAAAACACAAGATTATACCATTGAATTCAAAAATTTTCACCTAGGGTCACATGCACCATGCAAGATTTATTTTTATCTATTTGATTTCAATGATAAACAACATATTAAAACTCTTTTAATATGTTTTTGGATCTGTATTTGCCATTTAAGATTTTAAAATTAATCAGATTAATTTTAGAACCCTAGATTAAATCAAGAACGATTACACTAACCTCTTGATGTGCTGCAGCGTGTCTGCGCCTTTGAGATTCGTCTTCAGGACACCATATGTTGTCCCTCTAGCTTGTCCACACCAAGAACACCTATGGCAGCCCTTGAACAGCTTCTAAAGCCTTTTCTATTAATTAGAAATTCAAGTTCTGCCTTTTAAGAGATTAGAGATGTAAACAGGACACTAGAAACAATTTCTAGTGTTCTTAATTCAAGAGATTGATGGCTAATCTCTTTGAATTGATGAGAGATGAAGAGAAATAGCTGGAGAGGCTCAAAGTGGCGTGACATATGAGAGGAGAGGCTGCTGGTTATGTTTTCTTTTCATAACCACACTTAAATAGCTAGGTTAACACATTAAACCCTAGCCACATGTCACCTTTTGATTAGCTCTAGGTTTAAGTGACCCAATCACATTGTGCCAAGTGTCAAACCTATATTTAATCTTGATTTTAATCATCTTACATGATTAGAAAACATTTGGCAAGCTTATGTGTTATGCCATGTGTCACCATCTCATGGTGCCACGTGTCCTGTAATGAAATGACCAAAATGCCCCTGTGTCTTAATTTTGAGTTCTTAACCCAAAATAATTATTTTCTTCTTCTAATTAATTTATATCAAATATAAATTAATTAATTAATCTCTATTAATTAATTTCTCATCAATTAAATTCATATTTAAATGCTTTAAATATAAATTTAATTTATACTACACATCCAATAATCTAGATTTGGTTTCAAGTCATGCTAGGGACTTTGCAATTTAATTGCAAACCAAATCTATTTAATTAATCAATTAAACTCTTTAATTAATTAATTAAATCATATTTAAATAGGTGATAACTTGTGTATGTGTGTGACTTACTAGGCTCATCACTAATTGGCAATGAGACATGATATCAACTCTTAATATCATCAGAACTCTTTCTTACCATAAATGATTTCTCTAAATCATTTTATGAACCTCATAGACCATGGTTAACACCTAGCATAGCATGCCATGGCCACCCAATTAGTAATAAGATTTACCTTAAATGAACCTATAATCATATGTTACCATGCACTAGAATCTCTCTGTTACAAAATCCCAACTCAAGCTGGAGTCATGGTTTATGTCAAACTCCATTTGCTATGAATATTATGTTCTCTTTTAATTCCAGTTCTTGATTAAAAGATTTTTCTCATCGAAACTCTTTTACGAATAAATCTATCTGTCTGGCAGGAACTTGAAACATCAAGAACAATTAAATGAACATAGGATTTTATCTCTATTTACTTAAAGGCAGATTCCTTCTTGATCAACACCTACCTCCATATATAACTAGCAGAGCCAACACATGCCCATATACCCATACATAGTACAAGTATGAAAGCGTTATCAAACTCAAACTACCTATATACAAGATAAGCGTGCTATCTCAGTCTAAAGATTATATGCATCGATATGATTTATGACAAAACATTGACAAGAGTAAACTCCATGTGCTTGTCATAAGTGTCACTGGTTCGGCCTACTTATCATTTATAAGTGCCTATCATGTTTGTTATATGGCATGAGACTCACCATTCCATCTTATTTATATCTCATATAAATAACTTGGGAACAAACATGAATACAATCTTTATGGATAAGTCATGTCCTTATTATGAAGTATCCTCGATTGTGAACCTATTTATGATACTTTGTGCTAGAAATATTGTCACTCATATTCTTAACAACTTAAGAATAATATTTCTAACAAAATATCAATGGACCTTTTCTATTACACATAAATATATTATGTAAACGGAAAAGTGGAAATGCCTTTTATTATTAAAAATATGTACAAGATACATACTAAATGATATGCTCTAGGGCATACTACTAACAATCTCCCACTAGCACTAGAGCCATTCATTATAATATCTTAGACCCATCTTCTCAAGATGTCAGTCTAACTGAGCTTATGACAAAGGCTTAGTGAATGGATTAGCTGAATTTTTCAGCTGATGTTATTTTTCTGCATGACTATATCGCCTTGCCCAACTATATCTCTGATAATGTGATAATGCCTTTCTATGTGTTTGGATTTTGGGTGAGACCTTAATTCCTTAGCTCGTATGTTGCTCCATTATTGTCACGCGATGTAGTGGGCTGGCGACTCAATGGAAGGAACTCTGTAAGTTACATCACGAACTTCTTTATCCAAGCGACTTCTTTTGCGACATCTCGATGCAAAGATATACTCGACCTCGATGAGTGGAATCTGCGATCGTGCTCTGTTTGGAACTCTTCCAACGATTGCACCTCCATTACAAATGAACACATATCCAGAGGTAGACTTTCTATCATCGATATCGATTGGAAATCGAATCGGTATAACCATCCAATTGCAAGTCTCCACCTCCATAAATCAAGAATAAATCCTTAGTTCTTCTCAAGTACTTAAGGATATTCTTGTGACTATCGATGTTCCAAACTGGATTGGATTGATACCGCTAGTCAAACTAACAGCATATGCGATATCCGGCCTAGTACACAACATTGCATACATTAAACTTCCAATAGCCGAAGCATATGGAATCCTGGCCATCTTATCTCTTTCTTCAGGTGTCTTTGGAGACATCTCTTTAGAAAGGTAGATACCATGTCTCACTGGTAACAATCCTCTCTTGGAATCAAGCATGTTAAACCTCTTTAACACCTTTTCCAAGTATAGACTTTGGAATAAACCAATTATTCTTTTCGCTCTATCTCTATAGATGCGAATCCCAAGAATATAGGTTGCCTCCCCTAAGTCTTTCATGGAGAATGTATTTGACAACCATACCTTTATAGTCGTTAACATACCTGTGTCATTACCTATCAACAGTATGTCATCCACATATAAGACAAGGAAAGTGATAGCACTGTCACTAACCTTCTTATATACACATGGCTCATCCTCATTTTTGATAAAACCAAAAGATTTAATGGCTTCATCAAAACAGATGTTCCAACTCCTCGAAACTTGTTTCAACCCATAAATGGATCGCTTTAGCTTGCATACCTTGGAACCATCTTGGGATTCAAATCCCTTAGGTTGTTCCATGAAAATGTTTTCTTCAATGTATCCATTGAGAAAAGCTGTTTTGACATCCATCTGCCAAATCTCATAATCATAGTATGCAGCTATTGCTAATAAAATCCTAATTGATTTAAGCATGGCAACAAAGTAGAAAGTCTCCTCATAATCTATTCCTTGCCTTTGGCGAAACCCTTTCGCTACTAGCCTTGCCTTATAGGTCTCTACCTTTCCATCAGAACCAATTTTCTTCTTGAAAACCCATTTGTTTCCTATAGGTACAATACCTTCAGGTGGGTCAACAAGATCCCAAACTTGATTCTTTTACATGGAATCAATCTCGGATTTCATAGCATCAATCCATTTTGAAGAGTCTATATCTGATATAGCTTCTTCATAGGTAAGTGGATCATCCCCATGATCTACTTCTTCATGAGTAGACAACTCTTGTTCTTCTTCATGAAGAAAACCATATCTCACCGGTGGGTGAGATACCACGGTTGTTCTACGAGGAACAGTGTAGATGTTTCATCAACGGGTATAGGTTGACTAGATGGATCTATATCCATCGATGCATTGGTTGGTCGAAATTCTCCAATTCTAACTCTATTTGCCTTCCTTTGCCTCTTTCTTGAACAAACTTTGTTCAAGAAATGTGGCATCTCTACTATCACAACCTTTTGTGAAGTAGGCAAATAAAAATAATATCCAAAACTATCTTTTGGATATCCAACAAATCGACCTTTTACGATCTGGTCTCCAATTTATCGGTGTTGACTTTTGATATAAGTGGACAACCCCAAATCTTAACATGCTTAAGACTTGGTTTTCTTCCATGCCATATCTCATAAGGTGTGGAAAAAGCGATTTTGATGGAATCCTATTCGGAATATATAAAGTGATTCTAATGCAAATCCCCAAAGGAGATTGGCATATCGGTATAGCTCATCATACTACTTACCATATCAAATAGGGTACGATTTCTCCTTCGGATACACCATTCATTGTGGCGTTCTGGAGGAGTCGGCTAAGAAACAATGCCATGCTCTCTCAAGTATTCATCAAATTCGATACTCAAATATTCACCTCCACGATCGATCGAAGAGCTTTAATATTCTTTCTGTTTGATTTTCTACTTGATTTAAATTCTTTGAACTTTTCAAAAGATTCATGTTTGTATTTCATCAAATACAAATACCCAAACCTTGATTTATCATCGATAAAGGTAATAAAATAATGAAAGCCCCTCTAGCCATTTCTTTAAACGGACCACATACATCACTATGTATTAGTTCCAAAATATTTTCAGCTCTTAACCCTTGTCCAACAAAGGGTGATCTAGTCATTTTGCCTTGAAGGCAAGATTCACAAGTTGGAGTAGGCTCAGAGCCCAATGAGGATAGAATCCCCATTTTCTCCAATTTTGCAATCCTATCTTCTGCAACATGACATAACCTTAAGTGCCAAATATATTTTGAACTTGAGTTGTTTTTCACCATGGCATTGCATTCATTTAGATTGCTATACTCTGGCCAGTGGTAACACTTTCTTACTGGCAATGGAAACACTTTCCTGTTAGCAATGGAAACACTTTCCTGTTGGCAGTGGAGACACTTTCCTTTGCCTTTATCAGCTTTAGTCTTCCTTTTCTGTTTAGCTATTTTCTTGGAAGGACCAGGAATCTGAGGTTTCTTTTTCTTGTTGCCCTTCTTCTTGTTGGACTTTCCAGCAGAAGAAGATGTAACCAAAGCTACCTCTTTTCCTTTATTGCCTGGCATATTCTTTTGGGCAATAACCAGCATGTTGAGTAATTCAGCTAAGGTGCATTCCTGTTTAGTCATATGGAAATTTATCACAAAATTCCCAAAAGACTCAGGAAGGGACTGAAGGATCAAATCCGTTTGTAGTTGGAAATCCATGTTGAAGTCAAGATGTTCCAACTACTCAATCAGCCGAATCATCTTGTGGACATGATCCCCAACATTACGTCCCTCGAGAGATCTTCATGCGGAGCAGTGCCTAGATATCTCATACCTAGCATTCCTACTGTGCTCACCATACAACTCTTGTAGGTGAAGGAGGATCTCACTCGCACTCTGCATGTTCTCATGTTGCTTCTGTAACTCATTACTCATAGAAGCAAGCATGTAATACTTAGCTCTCATATTATGCTCCTTCCACTTGTCCAAAGTTTCATGTTCCTCTTGTGTGGCCTCTGGAGGTAAGGGACCAGGAACATTTGAATCTAGAACATATCCTATATGTTCAAGGTTCAGGACAAGTTTCAAATTTCTTAGCCAATTAGACAGATTAGGTCTGTCAACTGTTGTGATCAAGTATGCTTGCAAGGATATTGGATGGTGGTGGTTGTTTTGTGCTCATTTTTATCGAGAAAATTAAGCTGCAGAAAATAACCAGATTAATTAGTAAATGTATCATGTAATTAACCAAAATGATTATGGTCTTTTAATCAAATTGGTCCTCCCACTAACTTAGCGAATCCTACACTTCCAAAGTAGAAAATGGAAATCCTAGTTGGATGGATTTCTAGTGGGTGATTGAATTCTTATAATTCTATTGATCATCCTCAGGTACATCCATTATTGGAATTACAATAAACTATAAGTGAGCAACTCCTTGCCCATCACATCTCATGTGAGGTTCAATCCTTTTGCTAGCCCCTAATGCTCAAAATCTCAGGTACATCCATTATTGACTTATCTTGCATTAGTTAAGTTGATCCCATTGAGCCAGTAATTATGCAAATAATTTTAATGTCCTCAGGTACATCCAATATTGGCCACTAAACCATTTACATATTTACAACATCTCATGCTTAACAATTATTCTTAAGAAAATCTCTTAAATTAATTGCATCTCATGCAACTATTTAAAATTTCTTAAAATAATTGCCCCAATGGAGGGCTTATGTTATAATTACTTTAATTATAGCATTTCCAACTTAATCATTTGTTTGGAAGATTTTATAGCCATCCTAATTACTATTAAGGTCTCACTTTGCACATTATCCATTTAGCATGCATATATCATATAATTGCATACATTCCCATACATCTCATGCATTCATGGATAAGTAGTAAATATGTTATGATCATGGACTTTCTAAGGGATTCAATTCTGAGCCACCAAGAATTGAATCAGGGCATTCCTAGGTGCATTTCATTCATTCATTCATTTTACAAGAGTTGCTGAAGGAGTACATAATCAACACTTGATCTTGAATTCCTCCCACTGGTCCCACCAATGCTCTTGACCTCCTTGAACTTCTTGCAATCCAATATTACATAGTAATCCTTGGCATACCAAGGCGAATTTACAAGAACTTAAATAAATGAAATTACAACCCAAAAATTATTACAAACTTAATAATACATGCCCAAAATAAATTAAAATAAATTAATTAATTTACAATCCCAAAGAAACATAAAAGAAATAAATCCAATCACATTGGTCTTTTATAGTCCATGATCATCCATCATGCATATCACTATTTAACAATTAAATAAAACATACATACTTATATTAAATTGAATATCTCATATTCAACTTAAAAATCCATATTTGAATATGATTCAAATAAATTTAAAAATTCAGATTTGAATCTCATTCAAACAAATTTAAAAATTCAGATTTGAATCACATTCAAACAACTTCAAAAATTCAGATTTGAATCACATTCAAACATTTTTTAAAAAATCATATTTGAATCACATTCAAATATTTTTTAAAAAATCAGATCTGAATTTTATTGAATCAATTTTAAAAAATCAGATTTAAATATGATTCAAACAAATTTAAAAATTCAGATTTGAATCACATTCAAACAACTTTTAAAATTCAGATTTGAATCACATTCAAATATTTTTTAAAATTCTGATTTGAATCATAATTTAATTGTGTGATTAAAACAACTAATTAAACACTTTAATTAGTCAAAGAATAGCCTTAGATCATACAACAATTGCAGAATTAAAAGCCAAACCTTGAATCACCCATGGAACCATTGTTGCCGCCACCATTGGTGGCTTCACCATGTGTAACGCCACACCTTGCTTTGCAACCAGCAATAATCTCTTGATCTCATGATCATACACACAATTAAATTATATAATCAACAATCTAAATGGCAAATATAGTGGCTCTGATACCAATTGAAGGCAGGCGTGAAAAACACAAGATTATACCATTGAATTCAAAAATTTTCACCTAGGGTCACATGCACCATGCAAGATTTATTTTTATCTATTTGATTTCAATGATAAACAACATATTAAAACTCTTTTAATATGTTTTTGGATCTGTATTTGCCATTTAAGATTTTAAAATTAATCAGATTAATTTTAGAACCCTAGATTAAATCAAGAACGATTACACTAACCTCTTGATGTGCTGCAGCGTGTCTGCGCCTTTGAGATTCATCTTCAGGACACCATATGTTGTCCCTCTAGCTTGTCCACACCAAGAACACCTATGGCAGCCCTTGAACAGCTTCTAAAGCCTTTTCTATTAATTAGAAATTCAAGTTCTGCCTTTTAAGAGATTAGAGATGTAAACAGGACACTAGAAACAATTTCTAGTGTTCTTAATTCAAGAGATTGATGGCTAATCTCTTTGAATTGATGAGAGATGAAGAGAAATAGCTGGAGAGGCTCAAAGTGGCGTGACATATGAGAGGAGAGGCTGCTGGTTATGTTTTCTTTTCATAACCACACTTAAATAGCTAGGTTAACACATTAAACCCTAGCCACATGTCACCTTTTGATTAGCTCTAGGTTTAAGTGACCCAATCACATTGTGCCAAGTGTCAAACCTATATTTAATCTTGATTTTAATCATCTTACATGATTAGAAAACATTTGGCAAGCTTATGTGTTATGCCATGTGTCACCATCTCATAGTGCCACGTGTCACACTGTGAAATGACCAAAATGCCCCTGTGTCTTAATTTTGAGTTCTTAACCCAAAATAATTATTTTCTTCTTCTAATTAATTTATATCAAATATAAATTAATTAATTAATCTCTATTAATTAATTTCTCATCAATTAAATTCATATTTAAACACTTTAAATATAAATTTAATTTATACTACACATCCAATAATCTAGATTTGGTTTCAAGTCATGCTAGGGACTTTGCAATTTAATTGCAAACCAAATCTATTTAATTAATCAATTAAACTCTTTAATTAATTAATTAAATCATATTTAAATAGGTGATAACTTGTGTATGTGTGTGACTTACTAGGCTCATCACTAATTGGCAATGAGACATGATATCAACTCTTAATATCATCAGAACTCTTTCTTACCATAAATGATTTCTCTAAATCATTTTATGAACCTCATAGACCATGGTTAACACCTAGCATAGCATGCCATGGCCACCCAATTAGTAATAAGATTTACCTTAAATGAACCTATAATCATATGTTACCATGCACTAGAATCTCTCTGTTACAAAATCCCAACTCAAGCCGAGTCATGGTTTATGTCAAACTCCATTTGCTATGAATATTATGTTCTCTTTTAATTCCAGTTCTTGATTAAAAGATTTTTCTCATCAGAAACTCTTTTCTGAATAAATCTATCTGTCCTGGCCAGGAACTTGAAACATCAAGAACAATTAAATGAACATAGGATTTTATCTCTATTTATTTAGAGGAACAGATTCCTTCTTGATCAACACCTACCTCCATATATAACTAGCAGGAGCCAACACATGCCCATATACCCATACATAGTACAAGAATGAAAGCGATATCAAACTCAAACTACCTATATACAAGATAATCTGTGCTATCTCAGTCTAAAGATTATATGCATCGATATGATTTATGACAAAACATTGACAAGAGTAAACTCCATGTGCTTGTCATAAGTGTCACAGTTCGACCTACTTATCATTTATAAGTGCCTATCATGTTTGTTATATGGCATGAGACTCACCATTCCATCTTATTTATATCTCATATAAATAACTTGGGAACAAACATGAATACAATCTTTCTGGATAAGTCATGTCCTTATTATGAAGTATCCTCGATTGTGAACCTATTTATGATACTTTGTGCTAGAAATATTGTCACTCATATTCTTAACAACTTAAGAATAATATTTCTAACAAAATATCAATGGACCTTTTCTATTACACATAAATATATTATGTAAACGGAAAAGTGGAAATGCCTTTTATTATTAAAAATATGTACAAGATACATACTAAATGATATGCTCTAGGGCATACTACTAACATCAGGATGCCTCCATAAGAAGCACTTTATGGCAGAAAGTGTAGAACTCCCTTGTGTTGGGATGAAGTGGGTGAGAGGAAGTTGATTGGCCCAGAATTAGTGCAGCAGACGGAAGAGAAGGTTAAGCTCATCAGAGGCAGGCTCAAAGTTGCAACGGATAGACAGATGTCCTACATTGACCTAAAGAGAAGAGATATTCAGTATAGTGTGAGTGACAAGGTGTTCTTGAAAGTTTTCCCATGGAAGAGAATCATGAGGTTTGATAGAAAGGGAAACTAAGTCCTCGCTTCATTAGGCCGTATGAGGTTCTGGAAAGAGTGGGTCTATTGGCATATAGACTTGCATTGCCTCCAGAGTTGGAAAAGATTCACAATGTCTTCCATGTCTCCATGTTGAGGAGGTACAGATCAGACCCCTCTCACATTTTGCCAGTAGAGGAGATTGAGGTGAATCCAGACCTAACATATGATGAAGAGCCTATAAAGATCTTGGCACATGAGGTGAAGCAGCTGAGGAACAAGCAAATCCCTCTGGTGAAAGTGCTGTGGAACCATCATTCAGGCCAGGAGGCTACATGGGATCATGAGGAGGACATGAGAAGGCAGCACCCACAGCTATTCAGAGAATGAAACCAGGTAAATTTCGAGGACAAAATTTATTTTTAAGGAGGGGAGAATTGTAACACCCCGAACCTCCGAGTTATGAATAGTACCATTTTTGCTTCATGACTAGTACTATTTAAAGACACCATGAGGACCTAAAATAAATAGAAAATTAATTGAGATAGACACAATAAAAATTCAAGTGATCCAAAAATATAAGGATTCACTGGGTATATTGAAAAAGAGGGATTATGACCCGATAAGGGCATTTTGGTCAATTCACCTCAAGAGTTGACTTTTGACCAAAATATCAATTAAATTAAATAAAATTAATGAATTGAATTATGGGGTAAAAATTGAAGAAAAATTCAAGTAAAAATATGTAAGGGAAAATTTAAGAAATGAAAACTTAAACTTTCATTTCTATTATGACAAAATTAAAATGAAGGACTTATGGGCTTTTGATAATTAAATTTAGTTATTTAATTAAAAGAAAAAAAATAAAGTGTAAATGTAAAAAAAAAGGGGGAATAAAAATTTAAGTTTAATTATCCTTATGACACAATTAAAATTTATAATTTTAATAAACTAATTTTGGGGTTAAATATATATATATATATATATATATATATATATATATATATATATATATATATATATATAAGAAGACAAATGTCTTCTTCATTTTTTTTTTCATAAGGTGCCACCACCCACTCCTCTCTCTTCCTCTCTCTCTCTCTTTTTCTCTTCTTCTTCCACTTCTTCCCCTCATTGATTTCCCCTCCCAAGTTTTAATTCCCTTAAATTTCCTTCATAAATCCCATAACACACTAAAAGAAAATATCAAAGAGAACTTTGATTGAGGCATTGGAGCAAGTAGAGCAAAAGAAATTGTAAGAAAATTTGAAATTGGAAAGAAATCACTTCAGGTAAGTTTCTTTTCATGTTAGATTAGTTGTATAAGCCTTGAATGAAGTTTACTTATGATGAAATTTTATGAGAAATTGAAAGGAAACATGCATGGAACCTAAACTAGGGTTTTGGCCAACTTAGGGAAAATTAGGGTTTTGATGTATTTTAGTTAAATTGATGATAAATCTAAGTTAAATTGAGGTAGTATGCATGATTGGGAGTAGTAAGATTTCATGGGATTGCATAAATTGAATTATGGAAGATTAGGGTTCATGGGAAAATTGGGTTTTGATGCTAGAGAGTGAAATTGGTGTGTGTAGTATTAAATTATGATCATTTGAGGTTTATTCAGTTTGAATTGGCATTGGGTTGATGAATGGAAGTAACGAAATGGTAGGATTAGGGAAAATTGCAAACTTTTGTGTTTGAAAATTATGGGTTTTGTGTTAGGAAGTGCCATTAATGTGTCAATGCTAAATTATAGTCATTTCAAGTGAATAAAATGTGAATTGAGGTTGGTTAGAGGGAACAATTGAAGAAATGAAAATTTGAACTTAGGGTAGAATTTTGCACACTGAATTCAGTGTGTTTGGAAGCCCATAACTTGACACAACTCCTATTAGTGTGAAACTAATGGAAACAAAACTTAAGACATAGGGCTAGAATTTTCGTGAAGATACCCCGCCCCGCAAATGACCTTAAGCTACCTGAAATGAGCCTTGAAATGGGAGATAAAATTCTGGAACCTGCAGAATTTAACCATATAAACAGTAAACTTTGTAGGCCATAACTCTCTCTAGAAAACTCTGATTTAGGTGATTCTTAAACCGATGGAAATCTAAGACATAGTAGAACATTTCATACGAAGGACTTGAGGCCAAATTATGGACTTAACCCAATCAAATTGCTGAGCAAAGTTGAATCACCGAATCTGCAGAAATCTAGAAATCTGCAGATTTATCATATGAACAGTAAATTTTGCATGGCCATAACTCTCTTTAGAAAACTCCGATTTAGGCGATTCTTAAACCGATGGAAACCTAAGACATAGTAGAACATTTTGTATGAAGAACATTAGACCAAACTATGGACTTAACTTGATCAAATTGCTGAACGAATTTGGATCAATAAATCTGCTAGAACTGAATCTGCAGGATGAACAGTGACGTGAACAGTAACTGTGTTTTGGTCATAACTTGAGCTACACAGCTCCGAATTAGATTATTCAAAAAGGAAAATAAAGTTAAGACCTAAATGAACAATTTTCATAAAGAACACCTCACCAAATTATGATCGAAACTAGGTAAAATTTGGATTCAAATATTGGGGCATCAAGCTGTCCCAAAACCAAAATATTCTAAAATTTTCAAAGCTAACTTAGGATGCATTAGACATGCATGTAATGAGTTCTTGGCAGCAATTGAGATTGGTATTGAGGTATTCTATTTGTTTATTTTCAGTAGAAAAAGAAGTTGGAACGGACAAGGAGAAGTAGGTAACAAGAAAAGAGAATTATTGAAGGTTTGTGCACAACTAACCTTTTCTTCGTTTGTAAACTTGTAAATTGCTTGGAATATGTTAAATTGAATGAGTTTGCTTTGAACAAGTTTACTTTGACTGAAATATGGTTTTTCTCTTGCATTTAAGAAATTTGGGTTTTGCCACCTTTATATGGATATTATGATGAATTTAAATGTGTTTATTGGTTTATAAATGTGATTATTGAGTGGGAAATTTTTGGAAACTGTTTTGAAACCACAGTTAGCATGACAGTCCCTTTCGGAACTCCCCAGTAGTAACGGCTACTTGGGCTTGATAATTGATATTGATTATGTCTCCCATTAATAACGGTTAGTGGGATAAGACTACATGAGTACTCATTAGCTAGCTAGCCCTTCCCCCATTAATAACGGTTAATGAGGTTGAGATTGCTTTGTCATGGTGTACAACACGGCACTGATCGTGAAATTTTGTGTCATGACCTAAATTGTGTGTTGATGTTGGCAACACTAATGCTTTGTGAATTGTGATTTATAAAGTGTGATTTCTCTTTTGAAATATTATTCCAATAAATGGCTTTTATGGACTTAGAATTTTTCATGCTTAAGAAAAATGTGATTTATTATGCTTTGATAAATTGTGTTTTACCTTAAGTTTTAAAGTTATTAGTTGTGCGCCACTGAGTGATATACTCAGCGATAGCTTCTTTATGCTGTCGCAGGTAAGGGAAAGGAAAAGGCCGAGTGAGAGACTTGAAAGCAACATTTTGCTATTATTAGTGGGTATTTACGTTAGGTATACCCTAGTGATTCCTTTGGATATATTTTGTACCTATATATATGGATTGTACGGACATTGAGCAATTTGTATTAAAAAGTACTACATTACTAAAGTATTTTGAGTTTGTAACTATTTGTATTTTATTTTGAGACTTATGAAAATGTAACTTTTGCAATATTTAGTCTATCATTATTTCCAATGAATGTTTACATGGAATTTTAACTATTCCCATGCAGTTTTCTGCAAAAGAATTGATAAGATAAAAAGCTATGATTTGTTTTAAAATCCTTTGTAACATAACTAATGGGTTATCGGTAGATGGAGTTCGGTAATTCATTAAGTATGCTATGGGAACATGTCATGCCTTACCAAGGATAAGGTGTGACATGTTTTAGTGGTATCAGAGCTTTGGTCTTTATACAAGTTTTGAAATTGCATGTTTGAAAATTTTTTATAAGTATAACTGCTCAACTGTCATTAATTGATACATATAGTGCATTACATTATAAATATGGACTAATGGAGGGAAATCTCCTTATGTTGGTTGTCCAGGGAGTAGAATTCTTTGTGATTCAGTATGAAAGAGGGAGATCACACAGTAGAGCAATAAGTAGTAGCTGAGGTGCAGGGGGAATTCCCAGCTCCTCAGAATGCCAGTGGATCAGCTAAACTCGTCCCACCCATGCAGTTTCCTGCTCAGTTCGCTCAGCAGATGGCTACACTATTTCAGCAAATGGCTGGCAATATACCAGTCCAAGCTCCTGTGCAAGCACCTCCAGTGCAACCACCATCCCCAGCCAGACAATATGACAAGTTAATGAAGTATGGGGTAAAAGAGTTCAAAGGTACAATGGACCCATTGGAAGCTGAGCAATGGTTAGAGCAGATGGAGAGAGTATTCAAGAAACTGCAATGCACCAATGATTTGAAGTTTGAATACTCGATCTCTTTACTGCATGGAGATGCATATGAGTGGTGGAAGACCATTCCTTACAGTTTGGTTGAGCCCCCTGTGTTGACATGGGATGACTTTCTCAGAGAATTTAGACAGAAGTATGTTCCTAACACATATGTAGATATGAAGCTACTGGAGTTTCTTAGTTTGAAGCAAAGGAACAGGATTGTAACAAAGTATGAGAGAGACTTTTCCCGCCTCAGCCACTATGCTGGAAGCCTACTCACTACCAGTAGAGACAGATGCAAATGGTTTGAAGCCCGTTTGAGGCCTAGTTTGAGATTGCAAGTGGTTGGGTTTCGACATGACAACTTCTCTAGGTTGATATCATAGCCCTTGAATTGGAAAGGATAGAACTAAAAGGGGCATCTGAGAAGGTAACCACTGAAAAAGAGAAGAGCAGTAAGCCTACAGGTCAGAGTCTAAGTAACAATCCGGGTAAGAGGAAGAGTTTTGGAGGACCAAGTAACAAAGGATCTAGTAGGAGAAGATTCTTAGGGCAGAGGCCACCTAGATCTGGACAGCAGACATCTAAGGGTTCCTTTCCTACTCATACCTGTGAAACCTGTGGCAGGAATCATGGAGGAGTATGTTATGAGGCCATAGGACCCTGTTACAACTATGGAGGAAGTGGGCATTTTGCTAGAGATTGCACTAGTGCTCGCAAGTCTAGGCCACCTACCACCACTGAGGGATCTATTCAAGGTTCTGCTTCTAGAGGAAAACAGACAGCTAGTAAAGGCCGAGGTAGGAGTAGAGGTAACACTTCTAGTAACCAGGGCACAGCGAGCCAACCAGAGCAGAGTGGTGCATCAGCCAGGGTGTACACCATGCGCCAGAGGCATGAAGCTGAGACATCAGATGTTGTGGCTGGTACTTTCTCCATCTTTGGTAGAGATGTATATGTGTTGGTTGACTCATGTTCTATACATTCTTATGCTAGTGCCAGTATTGCATGTTCTGTTGCCAGTCTTATGCATGTGCTAGGTAGGATTTGTAACACCCCTATGTTCGATAGTGCGTTCTACTCCAGTGACCAGTGTCTATCAGGACAGCTAGAAAGCCTAGAACTATATTTAAATATTAGTGAGGAGACATAGAATAATCAAATACAAGAAAAGAAAAGACAAGAAAAACAAAGGAAAAATAATAGCAATGAAATGTAACCAAGTTAAACGAGCCGAGAACTATAACGATGGGTGACCGCATCGGGAAGTTGCGGCGTGGACCATTGACTAGCCCTAGACCGCGGGGAACCCTAGAAAATATTTTTAGGACTTAAATAAACATCTATTGAAGTATAAATATCATTAGAAAGATCAAAGAAAAATTAATTAATTAGTACAAAGAAAAACGAGAAATTGAGAAAACGACAAAACTCGGTGTTACCGAAAAATCGGGAATGCAACCCGAACAGGAGTATTGTGGTCATTTGACACTCCGAGTTGTCTTTTGACCTAAATGTCCATTAAAAATAAATGATATTACACTTGAAAATATCATGAAAAATTAAAATAGTGGTACAAAATCTAAATAGCAAAAGATAGGAGGAAAATGTGCAAATTATGGAAGTTTAACATAAAAAAATGCTTTTAATTCTATTAGTGCTCCACTAACTCCACTAAAGTGGACCATTAAACATATTGTGGACAGCAGATCACTCATCTTCTTCAACCTCACTCACCTTGCCAAATTGAAGAAAAAACTCTCAAAACCTCCATGGATGGCCAACCATGCAAGCTTCACTCTCCCATCTTCAAGCCATGATCCTTGCATTTTCCTTTACTAAAGTTGTTCTACACAACTTGGGCAGTAGATAGACAGCAAGAAAATTAAGTTTTGGTGAGGTTTTGAAGAATTTCAAAAGTGGTAAGTATGTATTTTTAATTCTTGTTTCATTAAACTTTGAATGGGTGTTATGGGAACTGATTTGTGGAAGTATTTTTGAAGTTTGATGAGTTAATGGAGAGGTACATTTTGGCAGCCATGGAACTTCAATAAGAATAGTTTATTCTTGCATGTAAATAGTGGTTTGAATGATGATTGAAATGTTTAATTGTATTGAAGTTGAATCCCATGTGTAAGGTTTGAATTGTAAGCTTGAAAAGTGAAAGTGGAAATTGATGGGTATCTCAGAACTTGTGGTAGCCTTATGAAGAAGATCAAAATGTGTTGTTTCATAGTTTAGTTTATGGAATTATATTGTTGAATTATGTTGTTATGGATGGCAGCATGTATGTGTGTATTAAGGTTTGAATTTGGACATGTAAATGAGGTGCATTTATGTGTTTAATTGTTGTAATTGGACTTAAAAAATTCTGGGTTATAGTGTGTATATTGAGAATGGCTATAAGCTGCCAAAATGACCAAAAATGTGTTGTGAAATGTGTTAATGGTAAGGTACAAAACAGAAATGACATGGAAGAGTTAACTTGGTAAGCATAGGATGTGTAATTGATGAGTGATAAACGATGTGTAATAGGGCAATGTATGTTTTGGCTTAGAACCTTAAGTGTGTGGCTCCAATTAGTATGAGACCAATTGGAGGTGAAACTAGGCACAAAATATGCCAACTTTCATGAAGGAAGCTTGCTAAAATTCTGCTTAGAAGGTGACTTGAAAAATGACCGAATCCGGATTAGTGCTTTGAAAACTTGAAAATTGACCATTTGGGCATCAGTTAGTTTTTTGGCCATAACTCACTCAAAACAGGTCCAATTGACCTGAAATTTTTACCATGAATAGTTGAAACATATATCTACAATTCTTATGAAGAGACCAAAGCCCGAAAATGGCTAGAACCAAACCAAATAGCTTGCACAAGTTCAGGTCTAAAAACTGACCAAACCAAAAGTGACCTAAAAATGACATAAAGCAGCCATTTTGGTACATTCTGTCCAGCATTGGTAGATGGACCATAACTTGGTCTACACAACTTAGAATGACCTGAAATTTTGCCCCGCATGCAATAAGACATAGACCTACAAGTTTTTAGTTTGGACCAAAACTCGAAAACCGAGGGAACTAGGTCATCCGGCTAGGTCAAATTAGTATACCAAAATCCGGTAAATTACAATAAAATGCAATATACTTGAAAATGAATTTGGTAACATGTACCAACACTAAAAGGCTATTAAATGTGACATATTGGTAACATTAGAATTGACTCACTTAGAGTGCATCAAGGGTCAATATTATAGGTTGACTAATGAAATGAATTGAAGAGAATAGTACTAAAAAAATTTTAATATTGAATTTTATTATTAGAAACAAATTCATTGAGTACTGAAACACTTTAAATTGTGTGTTTCAGTTGAAAAGGATATTGAGAAGCATAAGGAACACTGAGTCAGGGCCAAGAGGCATATATCAGAGATTTGTGCACAATAGTTATTTCTTTTGAATTTTTCAATTGAAATAAATTATGATTATTTGTATGTTATTGTTTTAAATTGTGTTTATGCACAATAATTTTGATTTCTTATTTTCTACTTAAAAATTTATTTGAACATTATAGTTTTAAATTGTGTCTGTGCACAATACTTTTTATATTCATCGCTTACTAGAAAATTTATTTGGAGAAATGAGTTATGAATAATTTTTTATTGTTTTGGCTTTGAGAATCTTATTTGGAAATTATTGTGTTACCTACTTTGCAAATGGAAATTTTTAGATAAAATGTGATTTAGGAATTGTATGAAATATTGTGATTTGGAATTGTTTTAATTCACACTTGGCATGACACTGTTATTATATTTCTCCCTCTTTGACTTATCAGTCTGGGGTGAGTGTGATTATGTTCCTCCCTTATTGACTTGCCAGTCTGAGGTGAGTGTGGATGAGTACTCATTATTTAGCTAGCTTCCTCCCTCATTGATTTTGATTATTGGGGTGAGTGTGTCTTGTCATGGTGTACAATAAGGCATGTGCGGAAAAAATCGTGTCATGGCCTAAATTGTGTTATTGATTGGCAAAACTGTATTATTTAGTTATTTGATCAAATTGTGTTATTAATTGGCAAAACTGTATTATTCAGTTATTTGATCAAATTGTGTTATTAATTGGCAAAACTGTATTATTCAGTTATTTGAACAAATGGTGTTATTGGTTGGCAAAACTGTATTATTCAGTTATTTGATCAAATGGTATTATTGATTGGCAAAACTGTGTTATTCAATTGTTTGATCAAATTTGTATTATAAGAACTTTGTAAATGGTGAAATGGAATTGTGAATTATTTGATTTGTGAATTATCAATACAAGATTGATATATCGCATTTCAAATTGTTATTGTGCACCACTAAGTAAATTTTACTCAGCGATAGCTTTTCATTACTTTCACAGGTAGACAGACTGACAGGGCAGCAGACTAGGCTGCTAATGCTAAATTGAGAGTTCATCGGGTATATTGAGTATACCATATTTTGTATTTTGTATTATAATATATGTTCACTGTATGTATATAGTGTTCTTGATTTTGAGCAGTTGTAAATTAAAATTGTACATTAAAGTTGTAAACTAAATTTGTAAATTATTTTAGTTTGTAAATATTGTGATATATTTTATCTCAGCTTTTGAAAACACTAAAAAATTATTGTGGATTGAGTAGACAAATGTTGAGAAACTTATTGTGTTGATTTGGATGTTGGAGTTTGAGATTGAGAAATATATTTGAAGTTCTTTTTACAGGTTTTTGAAGAACTATTTTATTCAAATTACAGAGGGCACTCTGCCAAAATTTTACAGAAATTGTTAATTATTCAAATGTGTTAGCTGTTTCACTTCAGTTCAAAAAATTTTTAACACCTGTAAATAGTGCTCACCACTGTAATAAGAAGTAAAAAAAAGTTTTAAAATCCCTTGTAGTGTGTTTAATGGGTTATCAGAAGATGAAGTTGGTAATTCATTAGGTATACTACGGGATCATGTTATGCCTTATGGAGGGGTAGGGTGTGACAGGCTTCGCAGCCTTTTCTCATCAATTTTCTTGCAATTGTGGCTGAGATGACATTAAACATGAAATCTGTCCTTTCCCCCACAACTGTAATCTCATTACCCTCAGGAGTTTTCAAGGAAATTCTCTTCAATTTATAATCAACCATTGCCTGATGAAGTGATAACCAGTCCATTCCCAAAATCACGTCAAACTCATGGAAAGGCAACTCAATCAAGTCTGCCAAGAATTCATTCCGCTGAATCCTTAATGGGTAACCTTTGTACACTTTGTTCACCACTACACTGTGGCCCAATGGATTAGTGACCAGAATGTCTTGGTCACTCTCCCCTACTAATATCCCCCTTTCTACGAATAGGTTGATGCAGATGTATGAATGAGTGGATTCTAGATCCACCAATGCATGCACAGATGTGTTGTAGAGGGAGAACGTACCCCTGATGACGTCCGGGGCATCTTGCTCCTCCTCAGCTCTTATGGCATAGGCTTTGGCTGGTGCTCTGGCCTCTGGCCACTCTGCTGGCTCAGATGCAGGTCTCTGTGATGGTCCCACTGCCTCAGATTTACCAAACTTCCTACCCCTTTGTGGTGCAGGAGCAGGTCTATCTACTTGTGTTGGAGTAGCTGTAGCAATTCTGCGTGGACAGTTCCTTAACTGATGCTCTATCGACCCACACCTTAGGCAGGACCCGTCACTCTCCAACACTCCCCCTTATGCCACTTCAAACAATGCAGACATACAAAAGATGTTAGGGCTGGTCCCCTAAACACCGTCCCTGGAGAGCTGCCCACTGATGGTGTGGACTGGCCTCTCCTAGGTGTAAACTGTGGCCTGGGCCCCTGGGACTAACCCTGACCTTGAAGCTGACCTGAACTCTATGCAGGAGGACCTTTGAACTTCTTTCCAGGTGCAGGAGATGAGCTAGACTAACCCAGGCCCTTCTTCTGCTGTCTCTCTCTTCTAGTCTGCTCACTTATTCTAACTTTCTCAACTTTTAATACAGCTTCCACTAACTTGGTGAAGTCTGTGATTCCCAAGGTAGTGATCATTATCTTTATGTTGTCATTTAGCCCCTCTTCAAATCTTTTGCACCTTTCGGCCTCATTAGGGACTATCTCCCTTCTATAACGGCTCAATCTGACAAATTCCTTTTCATACTTGGCCACTGTCAGCTGTCTCTGCCTCAGGTTAATAAATTCTCTTCTTCTCTCTTCTAGTTATACATTACCCACATACTTCTTCTTGAACTATGAGAGGAAGAAGTCCCAAGTTATTAGTTCTGGCTGCACTTCACTGGACACTGTATCCCACCATTGATAGGCATCATCTTGCAGTAGAGATACAGTAGCTTCTAGGTTTTGCTCTGGAGTGCAGTGGAGTTGTTTTAAAACTCTTCTTGTTCTGTTCAACCAGTTCTCGGCTGCAACCGAATCATCTTCTCTCTTACTAAAGAAATCCACTGCTCCAAATTTTCTCAGTCTCCTAGGTGTGATTTTTGTTGTGGAGGTAGTAGTGGTGGTGGCATTACCCCAGCCATTTGTCTAAAAAACTCGGCCATTTGCTGGAACATGGCCTATGGAGGTCCCCTACCCCAGTCTCAGCTGCTGCAGGTGGAGCATGACTCTCCACTTCCTCCTTAACTGCCCTCTGAGATGTGGGGTCCATATCTTAATCAAAATAAGAATGACAAACAGATCTGCATTAGTGTCACCTCGACTCTTACAAATGTAATGCATGGTATGGACTCGATCAATACCCAAAAATGCCTAAACCGTGCTCTGATACCACTAAATGTGACACCCCTTACCCATCTATAGTATAATCGAGTAAGATGTGTCACCCAGTGTACCGGAACACTATATTTTATTTCAATCATTTTTATTCTTCCTTAATTTATTTCTTTCATAGTTATGAAATACAATTTGTGAAATATAATTCATTTAAGTGATTTACTAAAATTATAAATTTTTTTGAGGTTTCGCAAATTTTATAAAAAATTTGGCAGAGTACCGGCTAAAAATGGAGAAAATAGTTCTTCGGAACCTGTGAAAAACACTTCTAATACGTTTTCACTCATTCCCAAACTCCATTATATCAACAAAGTCTCAATATTTCTCAACAATACTACTATTTGTCATTCATTTATTTCACATGATAATCATATACAAACCATAAATAAATACTCAATTTTTCATTTATAAACACAAATTATAAATATTTATATGAATACCAAAATATGTTACATGAGTCTCAACTATACATGAGAAAATAAAAGTTTAATTATAAAATACCAAAATGAGACCTAGTCTCCTACCAATACAATTACAAAATACCAAAATGAGACCTAGTGTCCTACCAATGCACTAAAGTCTGTGAGGTAACACGGACACTATGCAGAATTGTGGACGTCCTCACCCAGTCTGTGGTCTACTGGGCTCTCTGTCAGTCTCTCCAGAACCTAAAGCAATGCGCTAAGCAATAATGCTTAGTGGTGCCAATAATAAAATAAAAATAACAAAAAGAAAATAAATATGCAGTGAATGTATTGATGTTTTATGCAGAAAAATTTTTGGTAATTATTTGCAGTCTTATTTATTTGGTACTTGTTAGATTCATTATCTCATTAAATTTTTCAACTTTCATTTTTTGGTTGCCCAAGTAACCTATACTAGATAACTGGACTGGATAAATGGGTAAACTAGCACTGGGTATCAAGTACCTCGGGCCATCACACCATCGGTCGCATATGTATCTCCGGCAGGCAAATGTAATGTACCGATAAGTCAGAATAAATATTAGGCATAAGGCCAGGTTTTAGAATGGCCAAAAGCCATAAAATCACATAATGGCATAATGCAATGTGTAGTACTGCTAACTGAACCCTATTGACATGCCAACCTATCCAAACCAATCTTACTAGGTGTATTAGGGCATGTTACACTTTTAAATTATTCTATTCTTGAAATTGAAGTTTAATTGTTACTATTTATTTTATTAGTCAACTAAAATGTTGACTTTTTCATAGACAATAGGTATATTGGTTCTAATATCCCCAACATATCACATTTTGCATTCTAAAGTTGTTGGTATTGGTTGCCAATACCATTTCAAAGCTTAGTGTTAGTTATTTACAATTTTCAAATTTCAAGCACTAAGTTCACTGTTCCATTGGTCATTTGTACAGTAGGAATTTGACAAAATTGTTCATGAAAGTTGTTCCTTATTGTGTCTAGTTACATTTCTTTTCTTGACTCACTTCATTTGGAGTTTTGTAACTCAAGTTATAGCCTAAACACCATAACTGGCCGGATTGCAAAATTTCCAGATTTTCTAGGCAGAACCAATTCTATAGTGTTTTCTACATTGACTGCAGGTCAATTTTTAAACATGTTATGATCACAATTTGGGTTTGTTTTCTTCATAAAAGTTTTAGGTCTATGTCTCAGCTTTCTGTTGGTAAAATTTTAGGTCAATTGGACCTTTCTACATCGAGGTATGACCAAATGAATAAACATTGTTTCATTTGGTCATTTTGCCCAGGCAGAATGTAAGTCACCAAGATTAAGGTAATTTTTAGGTCAACTTGGCTTGGTTTTCTAGGTAGGGTTTCTTCACCAAAGTTGTGCCATTATGTGTCTAATTTCATGTCCAATTGACTTGCACCAATTGAACCTATACAACTCCATTTATGGCTGCCCAAACCTATTGGACTCACAACCAGTCCTGCAGGTTACCAAGGACAGCATGCCTAAGTTCAACTCCAACATCCTTACTCACTTCAATTCCTCCTCACACACATTCAAATGGTCACTAATTGACCATTACAAGGTTAACATACCATTGCATAAGCAAACCCTAATGTTGTTCAAATGTCCAAGTTTTCAAGTTCATTCATGCACTATACTTGTATTTCACTTACACAAACATGTTCAATCACTCATCTAATACTAAGGGCAACCCATGAACTACTTTGCTTCATGTAAATTCATCAAACCCTAACCAACCCTAAGCTTCCAAAATTATAGGGATGCACACATACAAATTTTTTTGTTGTTTTCTTACACTTTCCACTTATTTCAAGGCATTAAACATGGCTTAAGTAAAAAAAAGTAAAAGATTGGACACTAACCTCTTTGGAGAGATTTTCTCCCTTCACAAATCTTTAGTTTCTTGGCTTTTCTTGGCAGCCAAACACCTTGCCAAGTGGTATAGACAAGTTTTATTGAAGGGAACTTAGGGTTTGGTGGAGAGAAATCAAGGTTTGGAAGAGGTGGAAGAAAACTTCTTCAATGGAGAATGGGAGTAAGCAGCCGGCTAGTTGAGGAAGAAGAACTGATTGCTTTTTAATTTTTTTGTATCATTTATCCTCTTTTATTAGTTAATTTAAGTGGTGCTTAATTGTGATTGGTGAAATTATTTTAAATGACATCATGGTAATGTCATAATTGGCATTTTCATTCATTTTCTCTTCTTTACTTCTCTACTCATTTGTAATTTAATTTTTAGCAATATTTATTCATATTTTATGTCATAATAATTATTTACTTAACTGGACAAGTCGGCCAAAAATCAACTCTGAAGACGAAATGACCAAAATGCGCTCCGTTTAGCTTAACAGACTAAAATTGTCTGTACCGATTGAAAAATTTTTCAAAGCATTTTCTTGGCATTCTAATGCCTTAGAAACCTCAATGACTCTTCTCTGGAATCCCAAAAATTATTTTATGAATTTTCTCTAGGGTCTAGGGCTCTTAGTTGTGAGGACCGCAACTTCTCACTTGGTTACCCATCACTAGGGCACTAGCTCATTTAACTCGGTTGTATTTTATTTCTAAAATTTTTTCTAAATTTTTTTTATTAATATTTGAGTTAATTATAGTTTCTCACTTTAGTTTAAATATTTTTCCAGATGTTCTAACTGTCCGGACTGACAACGGTCACTGGAATAGTAGAATGTATGAAATTGCTACAGTGAGGTTGTTACAACTCTTCCCTTCTAATAAAAATTTCGTCCTCGAAATTTACCTGATGTAAACAGTTGAGGGAACTATTGCCTCATTACCTCTTCATTTTTCCAAGTTGCGTCCTCGATGTTGTGGTGCCTCCAAAGCACTTTCACCAATGGAATCTGCTTATTCCTCAACTCTTTCACTTCCCAAGCTAGGATCCGTATGGGTTCTACTTCATATGTCAAATACGGTTGTACTTCAATTTCTTTCATGGAGATGACATGTGAAGGATCTGGCGGTATCTTCTTAGCATAGATACGTGGAACACATTGTGGATCTTGTCCAGCTATGGTGGTAAAGCTAGCCTGTAGGCCACTGGACCCATACGTTCAATGACTTCATATGGGCCAATGAACCTAGGGCTTAACTTATCTTTTCTTCCAAACCTTAGCACCTTCTTCCACGATGATACCTTGAGGAACACTTTATCGCCAACTACATATTCTATTTTTTTTCTCTTCAAGTCAGCATAGGATTTTTGTCTGTCCGAGGCAACCTTCAGATTGGCTTTGATTAGCTTTACCTTCTCCTCAGTCTATTTCACCAGGTCTGGCCCTACCAGTTTATCTTCGCCTAATTCAGTCCAACACACTAGAGTTCTACATTTCCTCCCATACAGTACTTCATACGAGGCCATTTGGATGCTAGCTTGGTAGCTATTGTTGTATGTAAATTCTGCCACTAGGAGGTATCTATCGCAACTTCCCTCAAACTCAATGATACAACTCCTCAGCATATCCTCAAGGACCTGACATATATTTCATGTTATCATTATCATTTCAGTTCAATATTCATATTAGTTCAATTGGTTTTAATTGTTTATATGGATTACTCTTTCTGATTGCCCATCCGTCTGAGGATGGAAAGCTATGCTAAAGTGGAGTTGTGTACCCATGGATTCATGCAACTTCTTCCAAAATCTCGATATAAACCTTAGGTCTCGATCAGATATGATGGAAAGTGGAATTCCATGTAGTTTAACTATCTCACTGATATACAATTCTGCTAACTTCTCCAGTGAGTAGTCAGTCCTAACTGGCAAAAAGTGTGCTGACTTCGTCAATTTATCTACTATCACCCATACTGCGTCATGCTTCTTCTGGGTGATAGGTAGACCACTTATAAAATCCATGGTGACCCGATCCCATTTCCACTCAGGTATGCGTATAACCTGTAGCAAACCCGATGGAACTTGAAGTTCTGCCTTGACTTGCTGACATGTCAAGCATTTAGTCACATAGTCAGCTATGTCCTTCTTCATACCAGGCCACCAATAATGAAGCTTCAAGTCATGATACATTTTTGTACTTCCTGGGTGCATAGCATAAACACTGGTGTGTGCCTCTTTCAGAATATTGGCTTTCAATTCCCCATAATCTACTTTCTTTGTAGTACAGACACCCATCTGCTTTCACCTCATTATCAGTTGCCTTCCCTTCTAAGATTTTACTCATAGTAGTCGTTAACTTCTCATCTACCTTCTGCCCATCTAAAATCTGCTGTAGCAAGTTTGGCCTCACTTGTAACTTAACCAAAAAAGCTCCATCTAGAGCCAAGGATAGATGGGCATTCAATGATCTCAAAGCTGTGATGGATTTTCTGCTCAAATCATCAGCAACTACATTTGCCTTCCCAAGATGTTAGTCAATCACACAATCATAGTCCTTTAGGAACTCAATCCATCGCCTCTGTCTAAGGTTGAGCTCCTTCTGGGTTGGCAAGTATTTCAGACTTTTATGGTCTATGTAAATGTAGCACTTTCACCATACAAGTAGTGCCTCTATATCTTCAGTGCGAAGATAATTGCTACAAGTTCTAGATCATGTGTAGGATAATTATGTTCATGTGGCCTTAGCTGCCTGGAAGCATAGGCGACCACCTTCCCCTCTTGCATCAATACACACCCTAACCCATTATGAGAGGCATCACTGTAGACCACAAAGTCCTTTCCCGACACTGGCTGTGTTAACACTGGTGCCTCTGTTAACATAGCCTTCAACTTCTCAAAACTAGCCTGACACTTGTCATTCCAGTCAAATCTGACATTCTTATGTAACAACTTGGTCATTGGAAGAACTATTAAAGAAAATTCCTTCACAAATCTTCTGTAATACCCAGCTAGCCTCAAGAAACTTTTGACCTCAGTTGTATTTCTAGGAGGCTTCCATTCCATCACTGCTTCTATTTTCTTGGGATCCACTCTAATCCCATCAGCTGACACTATGTGTCCAAGGAATGCAATCTCATTCAACCAGAAGTCACACTTGGACAACTTAGCATACAGCTTCTTTTCTCGGAACAATCCTCAAATGTTCATCATGTTCTTCCTTGGTCTTGGAATGCACCAAAATATCATCAATAAAGACCACTACGAACTGATCTAGGTACGAATGGAAGATACGATTCATAAGGTCCATGAATGCTGCTGGTGCATTTGTTAGGCCAAAGGGCATCACCAGGAACTCATAATGCCCATACCGGGTCCTGAATGCAGTCTTTGGCACATCTGCATCCTTCACCCTCAACTGATGATACCCTGATCTGAGATCAATTTTGGAAAATACTCGTGCTCCCTTCAACTTATCAAACAGATCATCAATTCTAGGCAACGGATATTTATTCTTCACTGTCACTTTATTCAACTGCCGGTAATCGATGAATAACCTTAAAGTCCCATCCTTCTTCTTTACAAACAAAGATCGAGAGATCTCCATAGTGACACATCGGGCGTATGAATCCCTTTATCCAAAGAACTCCTCAGAATCGGATTTTCGCCTTCAAGTCTAGGAGTGCCATCCTATACGGTGCAATAGAGATTGGTGCTATACCCGCAAGATCTCAATAGTAAATTCGAAGTTTCCTTTCTCGTGGCAAGCTGTGCAATTCTTTAGGGAACACATCCGGGAAGTCTCATCGTGGGTATGTCACACAGATCCGCTTAGCTCGCCTAGTGTCCACCACATGTGCTAGGTAGGCTTCACAATGCTTTCATCAATTTTCTTACAATCGTGGCTAAGATGACATTGACAAGAAATCACTATTTCCACAACTGTAATCTCATTACCCTCAGGAGTTTTCAAGCAAATTCTCTTCAATTTACAATCAACCATTGCCTGATGATGTGACAACCAGTCCATTCTCAAAATCACGTTAAACACATGGAAAGACAACTCAATCAGGTCTGCCAAGAATTCATTTCCCTGAATCCTTAACGGACAACCTTTGTATACTTTGTTCACCACTACACTATGGCCCAATGGATTAGTGACTAGAATGTCTTGGTCACTCTCCCCTGCTAATATCCCCCTTTCTACAGGTAGGTTGATGCAGATGTATGAATGAGTGGATCCTGGATCCACCAATGCATGCATAGATGTGTTGTAGAGGGAGAACGTAGCCCTGATGACGTCTGGGGCATCTTGCTCCTCCTGAGCTCTTATGGCATAGGCTTTGGGAGGTGCTCTTGCCTCTGGCCTCTCTGCTGGCTCAGATGCAGGTCTCTGTGATGGTCCCACTACCTCAGATTTACCAAACTTCCTACCCTTTTATGGTGCAAGAGCAGGTCTATTTGCTTGTGTTGGAGTAGTCAGCAGCTTCAAGGTGGACAGCCTTTAATCGATGCTCCATCGACCCACACCTTAGTGTGCACTGCCACTCTCCAACACTCCCCCTTATGCCACTTCAAACAATGTAGACATGCAGAAGATGTTGGGGCTGGTCCCCTGAACACCGTCCCTGGAGAGCTGCCCACTGATTGTGTGGACTGGCCTCTCTTAGGTATAAACTGTGGCCTGAGCCCCTGAGACTAACCCTGACCTTAAGGCTGACCTGAACTCTATGTAGGAGGACCTTCGAACTTCTTTCCAGGTGCAGGAGATGAGCTAGACTGACTCGGGCCCCTCTTCTGTTGTCTCTCTCTTCTAGTCTGCTCACTTATTCTAACTTTCTCAAATTTTAATGCAGCTTCCACTAACTTGGTGAAGTCTATGATTCCTAAGGCAGTAATCATTTTCTTTATGTTATCATTTATCCCCTCTTTAAATCTTTTACACCTTTCAAATTTCATTAGGACTATCTCCTTCCATAGCGACTGAATCTGACATATTCCTTTTCATACTTACCACACCTGCCTCGCTTTAGGTTAATAAATTCTCTTCTTCTCTCTTCTAGATATACACTACCCACATACTTCTTCTTGAACTCTGAGAAGAAGAAGTCCCAAGTTATTAATTCTGGCTGCACTTCACTAGACACTGTATCCCACCATTGATAGGCATCATCTTACAGTAGAGATACAGTAGCTTCTAGGTTTTGCTCTGGAGTGCGGTGGAGTTATTTTAAAACTCTTCCCATTTTGTTCAACCAGCTTCTACAGAATCAATCATCTTCTCTCTTGCCAAAGAAATCCACCGCCCAAATTTTCTCGCCTCTAGGTGTGATTTACTGTGGTGGCATTACCCACCATTTGTCTAAAAACTCGGCCATTTGCCTAACATGGCCTATGGAGGCTTAGCAGCTCACTGAGCCGGTGGAGTAGGTTCTCCCTACCCCCGGGCCTCACCAAGCATGTGGAGCATGACTCTCCACTTCCTCCCCATCGCTCCGAGATGTGAGGTCCATATCCTAATCAAAATAACAAAGACAAACAGATCTGCATTAGTGTCACCTCGACTCTAACAAATGCAATGCATGGTATGGACTCGATCAAGACCCAGAAACGCCTAAACAGTGCTCTGACAATACTAAATGTGACACCCCTTCTCTGTCTACAGTACTGCCGAGTAAGATATGTCACCCAGTGTATCGGAATACCATATTTTATTTCAATCATTTTTATTCTTCCTTAATTTATTTTTTTCATAGTTATGAAATACAATTTGTGAAATATAATTCAATTAAGTGATTTATTGAAATTATAAATTTTTTTGAGGTTCACAAATTTTATAGAAAATCCGGCAGAGTACCGGCTAAAAATGGAGAAAACAGTTCTTTCGAACCTATGAAAAACACTTCCAATATGTTTTTACTCATTCCCAAACTCCATTACATCAACAAAGTCTCAATATTTCTTAATAATACTTCTATTTCTCATTCATTCATTTCACATGATAATCATAAACAAACCATAAATAAATACTCAATTTTTCATTTATAAACACAAATTACAAATATTTATATTAATACCAAAATATATTACATGAGTCTCAACTATACATAAGAAAATAAAAGTTTAATTACAAAATACCAAAATGAGACCTAGTGTCCTACCAATGCACTAAAGTCTGTGAGGTAACACGGATACTATGCAGAACTGTGGACGGCCTCACCCAGTCTGTGATCTACTGGGCTCTCTATCGCCTCCGTAACCTCTCCGTAACCTACGCTGGCACAAAGCAATGCGCTAAGCAATAATGCTTAGTGGTGCCAATAATGAAATAAAAATAACTAAAAGAAAATAAATATGCAGTGAATGTATTGATGTCTTATGCAGACAATTTTTTGATAATTATTTACAGTCTTATTTATTTGGTACTTGTTAGATTCATTATCTCATTAAATTTTTCAACTTTCATTTTTTGGTTGCCCAAGTAACCTATACCGATGATCGACTAGATAAACGTAAACCGCACCGTATCAAGTACTCGCCGCCACACCATCGGCCACATATGTATCTCCTGGCAGTAAAAGAACACCGATAAGTCAGAATAAATATTAGGCACAAGGCCAAGTATCACCAAAATTTCAGAATGGCTAAAAGCCATAAAATCACAGAATGGCATATTGCTATATGCAGTACTGCTAACTGAACCCTATTGGCATGCCAACCTATCCAAACCAATCTTACTAGGTGTACTATGGCATGTTACACTTTTAAATTTTTTCATTCTTGAAATTGAAGTTTAATTATTACTATTCATTTCATTAGTCAACTAAAATATTGACTTTTTCATAGACAATAAGTATATTGGTTCTAATATCCCCAACATACCACATTTTACATTCTAAAGTTGTTGGTATTGGTTGCCAATACCATTTCAAAGCTTAGTGTTAGTTATTCACAATTTTTCAGATTTCAAGTACTAAGTTCACTGTTCCATTGGTCATTTATACAGTAGGAATTTGATAAAATTGTCTTCATGAAAGTTGTTTCTTATTGTGTCTGGTTACATTTCTTTTTTTGAATAACTCCATTTGGAGTTTTGTAGCTCAAGTTATGGCCTAAACACCATAACTGGCCGCATTGCAAAATTTCCAGATTTTCTGGGTAGAACCAATTCTACAGTGTTTTCTACACTGAATACAGGTTAGTTTTTGAACATGAAAGTTGTAGATCTATGTCACAGCTTTCTGTTGGTAAAATTTCAGGTTAATTGGACCTTTCTATACTGAGTTATGACCAAATGAATAAACACGATTTATTTGGTCATTTTGCCAAGGCAGAATGTAAGTCACCCGGATTAGGGTAATTTTTAGGTCAACTTGGCTTGGTTTTCTGGGTAGGGTTTCTTCACCAAAGTTGTGCCATTATGTGTCTAATTTCATGTCTAATTGGTCTTGTACCAATTGAACCTATACAACTCCATTTATGGCTGCCCAAACCTGCTAGACTCACAACCAGTCCTACAGGTTACCAAGGGCAGCTTGCCTAAGTTCAATTCCAACATCCTTACTCACTTCAATTCCTCCTCACACACATTCAAATGGTCACTAATTGACCATTACAAGGTTAACATACCATTACATGAGCAAACGCTAATGTTGTTCAAATGTCCAAGTTTTCAAGTTTATTCATGCACTATACTTACATTTCACTTACACAAACATGTTCAATCACTCATATGATACTAAAGGCAGCCCATGAACTACTTTGCTTCAAGTAAATTAATCAAACCCTAACCAACCCTAAGCTTCCAAAATTATAGGGATGCACACATACAAATTTTTTTGTTGTTTTCTTACACTTTCCACTTATTTTAAGGCATTAAACATGGCTTAAGTAAAAAAAAAAAAAGTAAAAGATTGGACACTAACCTCTTTGGAGAGATTTTCTCCCTTCACAAATCTTTAGTTTCTTGGCTTTTCTTGGCAGCCAAACACCTTGCCAAGTGGTAGAGACAAGTTTTATTGAAGGGAACTTAGGGTTTGGTGGAGAGAAATCAAGGTTTGGAAGAGGTGGAAGAAAACTTCTTCAATGGAGAATGGGAGTGAGCAACCGGCGAGGAAGAACTTATTGCTTTTTAATTTTTTTGTATCATTTATCCTCTTTTATTAGTTAATTTAAGTGGTGCTTAATTGTGATTGGTGGAATTTTTTTAAATGACATCATGGTGATGTCATAATTGGCATTTTCTTTCATTTTCTCTTCTTTACTTCTCTACTCATTTTCAATTTAATTTTTAGCAATATTTATTCACATTTTATGTCATAATAATTATTTACTTAACTAGACAAGTCGGCCAAAAATCATCTCTGAAGACGAAATGACCAAAATGCCCTCCATTTAGCTTAACAGACTAAAATTATCTGACTCAATTGAAAATTTTTTCTAAGCATTTTCTTGGCATTTTAATGCCTTAGAAACCTCAATGACTCTTCTCTGAGTCCAAAAATTATTTTATGAATTTTCTCCTGGTTTCAATGACCTCATCGTAGCAATTACGCACATTCCCATCGCTCCTGACCTGTCGATCCTGATAGATAGAAAATCTTGAAAAATATTATAACTAAAGTGAGGAACTATAATTAACTCAAATATTAATAAGAAAAATTCAGAAAAAATTTTAGAAATAAAATACAACCGAGTTAAATGAGCCGGTGCCCTAGCAATGGGCAACCTAGTGGGAAGTTGTGGTCCTCGCAACTAGTCGCAACTAGGAGCCCTAAACCCTGGAGAAAATTCATAAAATAATTTTTTGGACTCCAGAGAAGAGTCATTGACATTTCTAAAGCATTAAAATGCCAAGAAAATGCTTAGAAAAATTTTTCAATCGGTATAGACAATTTTAGTCTGTTAAGCAAAACGAAGGGCATTTTGGTCATTTCGTCTTCAGAGATGATTTTTGACCAACTTGTCCAGTTAAATAAATAATTATTATGACATAAAATATGAATAAATATTGCTAAAAATTTAATTAAAAATGAATAGAAAAGAAAGAAAAAGAAAATGACTTAAATCTCTAATTATGACATCATAATGATGTCATTATAATGCCCTCTACCAATCATATTACAACACACCCTTTATAACTAAATTAAAAAGAGATAAAATAGGTTAAAAATGAAAAGCCAATATGCCTTCTTCTTCCCCAAATTCCAGCTGACTTCTTCCCTGTCACACCCTACCCCTCTGTAAGGCATAACATGATCCCGTAGTATACCTAATGAATTACCAACTTTGTCTACTGATAACCCATTAAATACACTATAAGGGATTTTAAAACTTTTCTTACTTCTTTTTACAGTGGTGAGCACTATTTACTAGTGTTAAAAACCTTTTTGAAGTGAAGTGAAACAGCTAACACATTTGGACTATTAGGAATTTCTGTAAAAATTTTGGCAGAGTGCCATCTGTATTTTGAACAAAATAGTGAAGGAACGGAAGCGTGAAAAACACAAGTTTATACTATTGAATTCAAAAATTTTCACCTAAGGTCACATGCATCATGCAAGATTTCTTTTTATTTATTTGATTTCAATGATAAAAAACATATTAAAACTCTTTTAATATGTTTTTGGATCTGTATTTGCCATTTAAGATTTTAAAATTAATCAGATTAATTTTAGAACCCTAGATTAAATCAAGAACGATTACACTAACCTCTTGATGCAATCGCAACAGATTCGCGCTTTGAGATTCATCTTCGTGACACCAGATGTTGTCCTCTAGCTTGTCCACACTAAGAACACCTATGGCAGCCCTTGAACAGCTTCTAAAGCCTTTTCTATTAATTAGAAATTCAAGTTCGCTTTTAAGAGATTAGAGATGTAAACAGGATACTAGAAACAATTTCTAGCGTTAATTCAAGAGATTGATGGCTAATCTCTTTGAATTGATGAGAGATTAAGAAGAATAGATGAAAAACCTCAAAGTGGCGTGACAAAGGAGAGGAGTGGCTACTGGTTATTTTTCTTTTCATAACCACACTTAAATAGCTAGGTTAACACATTAAACCCTTGCCACATGTCACCCTTTGATTAGCTCTAGGTTTAAGTGACCCAATCACATTGTGCTAAGTGTCAAACCTATACTTAATCTTGATTTTAATCATCTTACATGATTAAAAATATTTGGCAAGCTTATGTAATCCCATGTGTCACCATTTCATGATGCCACATGTCACACTGTGAAATGACCAAAATGCCCCTGTGTCTTAATTTTGAGTTCTTAACCCAAAATAATTATTTTTCTTCTTCTAATTAATTTATATCAAATATAAATTAATTAATTAATCTCTATTAATTAATTTCTCATTAATTAAATTCATATTTAAACACTTTAAATATAAATTTAATCTATACTACACATCCAATAATCTAGATTTGGTTTAAAGTCATGTTAGGGACTTTGCAATTTAATTGCAAATAAACCTATTTAATTAATCAATTAAACTCTTTAATTAATTAATTAAATCATATTTAAATAGGTGATAACTTGTGTATGTGTGTGACTTACTAGGCTCATCACTAATTGGCAATGAGACATGATATCAACTCTTAATATCATCGTAACTCTTTTCTTACCATAAATGATTTCTCTAAATCATTTTATGAACCTCATAGACCATCGTAAACAACTAGCATAGCATGCCAGGGCCACCCAAATAGTAAAAAGCTTTACCTTAAATGAAACTATAATCATATGTTACCATACACTAGAATCTCTCTCACATACAAAATCTCAACTCAAGCCGAGTCATGGTTTATGTCAAACTCCATTTGCTATGAATATTATGTTCTCTTTAATTCCAGCTTCTTGATTAAAAAGATTTTCTCATCAGAAACTCTTTTCTGAATTAATCTATCTGTCATGGCCAGGATCTTGAAACATCAAGAATAATTAAATGAACATAGGATTTTATCTCTATTTACTTAGAGGAATAGATTCCATCTTGATCAACACCTACCTCCATATATAATTAGTAGGAGCCAACACATGCCCATATACCCATACATAGTACAAGTATGAAAGCAGTATCAAACTTAAACTACCTATATACAAGATAATCTGTATATCTCAGTCTAAAGATTATATGCACTGATATGATTTATGACAAAAGATTGACAAAAGTAAACTCTATGTGCTTGTCATAGGTGTCACTGGTTCGACCTACTTATCATTTATAAGTGCCTATCATGTTTGTTATATGGCATGAGACTCACCATTCCATCTTATTTATAACTCATATAAATAACTTGGGAACAAACATGAATACAATCTTTCTGGATAAGTCATGTCCTTATTATGAAGTATCCTCAATTGTGAACCTATTTATGATACTTTGTGCTAGAAATATTGTCACTCATATTCTTAACAACTTAAGAATAATATTTCTAACAAAATATCAATGGACCTTTTCTATTACACATAAATATATTATGTAAATAGAAAAGTGGAAATGCCTTTTATTAATAAAAATATGTACAAGATACATACTAAATGATATGCTCTAGGGCATACTACTAACAAACAGTTCTTCAAAAAACCTGTAAAAAAGCACTTCAATATTTTTCTCAATCTCAAACTCCAACATAATTCAGCACAATAAGTTTTTCAACTCGAATCCACAATAATTTTTCAAAGACTGAGATAAAAGAAATACAGAATAATTTTTTTTACAAGCCAAAATAACTCAATTTATTTTACAACTTCAATGTACAATTTTAATTTACAACTGCTCAAAATCAAGAACAATATATACATACAAAGGAACATACATTACAATACAAATGCAAATGTGGTATACTTAATATACCCAATGATCTCTCACGAATGCACTAGCAAATTTAGTCATCGCCTCTATCCGTCTGCCTACCGCGACAAAGAATAAAGCTATCACGAGACAATGTCTCAAGCAGTACAACATTAACCAAATACAACTTTAAATCACAATTCATAAATCATATAAATGATGGATACGTAAAACCATAATTAAATTCAAGACAATGAATGTCATAAGGAATTTAAACTCTATTTCACAATATCAAAATAAATCTCAATAGTCAAAACATGGTTAAATTCAAAAGACAGTGAATGTCAATAAGAATTTAAACTCCATTTCACAAATTATCAAAGCTCATAATAACACAATTTAGTCAAATAATTTAAGAATACAATGTTGCCAATTCATACACAACTTAAGCCATCACACAATTTTCCGATCAATGCCGCTTTGTACACCACGACAAAGCAATCACAACCCCACTAATCGAAATCAATGAGGAAGGAAGCTAGCTATATAATGAGTACTCATCCGGTCACCTCAATTGGTAAACCAGAGAGGGAGAAAAATAAACGATCACAACCACATAAATGGAGAAGGAATGATGTGATACCGTCATGCTAAGTGTGAACACAAATCAATTCCAAACATTTTATTCAAATGATTCGTGAGAACCCAATAAATTTCCAAAGTCATAATTTCATTCACAAAATGGCAACACAATTCATAATTAACTTCAATTTTTACAAATCACACTAAATCAATTTTTCCACAGTTTCAAACCATTTACAATGCTTTTCAAGCAATAAGTATCCATTCAAACATATTTCCATAATTGAAAACAAGAATATACAAATAGTCATAATTTATTTCAATTGAAAAATTCAAAAGAAATAATCACAGTACAAACCTTTGATAATCGCTCTGCCTTGACTCAGTATTTCCTTCCCTTTCCCTGAGTCTTTGCTAACTGAGAAACACAATTTGAGGTGTTTCAGTACTCATTTAACGATAATGCTTGATAATTAATTCACTGAATTCTATTATTTGCTTAGTCAACCTAATATGTCGACCCTCGATGCTTCTAGGTAAATTAGGTTTTAACGTTACTAATATGTCACATTCAATAGTCTTTTAGGGCTGGTACATGTTACCAAACTCATTTCCATGTATCTTGCATTTTCTTGCAATTTGTCGGATTCTCGATACTAGTTTGACTAGCCGACGACCTAGTTCCTCGCTGGTTTCGGTCAAAACTAAAAACTTGTATATCTATGTCTTATTGCACGCGGGGCAAAATTTTAGGTCATTCTGAGTTATGTATACCAAGTTATGGTCATTTTACTATTGCTGGTCAAAGTGTATCAAAATTGGTCATTTTAGGTCAATTTTGGTTCGGTCAGTTTTTGGACCCGAACTTGTGCAAGATGTTTGACTTGCTTATGATCATTTCTTGTCTTTGGTGTCTTCATAAGACTTGTATATATAGGTCTTAACTATTCAAGGTCAAAATTTCAGGTCAATTGAACCTGTTTTGAGTGAGTTATGGCCGAAACACTAACTGCTGCCCAAATAGTCAAATTTTCAAGCCTTAATTGCACTAATCCGGATTTAGTCACTTTTCAAGTTACCTTACAAGCAGAATTTTGGCAAGCTTCCTTCATGAAAGTTAGCACATTTTGTGCCTAGTTTCACCTACAATTGGTCTCATACCAATTGGAGCCACACACTTAAGGTTCTAAGCTCAAAACACAAACTGCCCTATTGTATTTTGTTTATACTCATCAAAGATCACCTTTAACACTTACCAAACTTCACCTTCATGCCAATTCTGGTTTGTACCCTAACCTAAACATATTTTACAACATATTGTTGATCATTTTGGCAGCTTACAATCACATTCAACATACACCATAAAGTGAAAAATTTGTCAAACTCAATTACAACAATTTAATCACCTATTCATGCTCATTTACATGCCCAACCTCACACCATCACACATATATACCCAAGCTGCCATAAAAACCATCACAATTCAACATTATTATACCATAATCCAAACATGAAATAACATCTTTATGGTTCACTAAACCAGGCTGCCGATTCATGCATTTACATTCCATTAATTCCCAAGCTTCAAATTTCAATTACACATTCACATATACTAAGTATACATCACCCAAATAATTTCCTACACACATAAACATTTAATCAATCCTTTAATCCACCATTTACAAGCAAAAATAAACTTTCTTCAAGGAGTTTCCATGGCTGCCAAAAATACAGCTCTCCCTTTAAACATCAAACCTCAAAATTCTTTCCACAATTCAAGTACCCATAATATCTACACAAACTTTAATAAAGTAAGCATAAAAATACATACTTACCACTTTTGAAATTCTTCAAAACCTCACCAAAACTTAAATTTCTTGCTGCCTATCTACTGCCCAAGTTGTATAGAACAACTTTAGTGAAGGACTCTTGAAGAAACTAGGGCTTGATCATAGAGGATTGGAGCTTCATGCATGAATGGCCATGGAGTTTTCTTTGGGATGCATTCGGCTGGTTCAGTTGCTGGAGGTTGAAGATGATGTTCATCTGTCCAAAGTGTCTTTTATAGGTGGTCCAAGCTGCCTTAGTGGAGCACTTAACTTATTTTAATGTTTAATTATTCAAACTTTCTCAATTTTCATTTTTATGCCCCAAACTTCCATCATTTATACTATGTATCACAATTTTAATTTTCATGACATTTTACAAATATAATATCATGTATTTTTAATAGATATTTAGGTCAAAAGACAACCCAGGGTGTCAAATGACCACAATGCCCCTGTTTGGGTTACATTCCCGATTTTTTGATAACACCGGGTTTTGTCCGTTTTTCGATTTCTCACTTTCTTTGTACTAATTAATTAATTTTTCTTTGATATTTCTAATGATATTTATATTTCAATAGGTGTCTCTTTTAGTCTTAAAATATATTTTTCAGGGTTCCCACGCCTGTGGCTAGTCAACGGCCCATGCCGTGATTTCCTGGCAAATACCCATCGCTAGGGTTCTCGCTTGCTTAATCAAGTTACATTTATTTGCTAGTATTTTTCCTTTGTGTTTCTTGTATTTTCTTTTTTTGTATTTCATTATTTTATGTCTCCTCACTCATATCAAAGTGTAGTTCTAGGCATCCTAGCTGTCCGGACAACATTGGTCACTGGAACAGTAAAACGCACTACCGAACATAGGGGTGTTACAATTCTCCCCTTAAATAAATTTCGCCTCAAATTTTACTCGCATTAATCTCCGAACATGTGGGTGTTGTCTCTCATATTCTCTTCACATTCCCAAGTAGCTTCCTCGCCCGAATGATGGTTCCACAAAGACTTTAACCAGTGTATCTGCTTGTTTCTCACCGCTTCACATCATAAGCCAGAATTTCTATGGGTTCTTCCTCATATGAGAGATCTGGATTTACCTCAATCTCTTCAACTGATAGTACATGAGATGGGTCTGATCTGTACCTCCTTAACATGGACACATGGAAGACACTGTGTATCCTTGCTAACTCCGGAGGTAATGCCAACAGATATGCCAAAGGACCCACTCTTTCCAGAACCTCATATGGTCCGATGAAACGAGGAGTCAGTTTCCCCTTTCTGCCAAATCTCATAATCCTCTTCTAAGGAGAAACTTTGAGGAATACCTTATCACCCACTACATATTCAATATCTCTTCTCTTCAGATCAATATAGGACTTCTGACGGTCTGATGCAGCCTTGAGTCTATCTCTGATCAATCTGATCTTTTCCTCTGTCTGCTGAACAATTTCTGGCCCAATCATCTTCCTTTCACCTACTTCATCCCAACATAAGGGAGTTCTGCACTTTCTGCCATACAAAGCTTCATATGGAGGCATCCCAATGCTTGATTGGTAGCTGTTGTTATAAGCAAACTCAATCAAAGGCAAGTGTATATCCCAACTACCTTCAAACTCAATCACACAAGCCCGTAGCATATCCTTCAATATCTGAATAACCCTTTCAGACTGGCCATGTGTATGTAGGTGGAATGTCAGGTTAAAGTTCAATCTAGTTCCTAGGGCTCTCAAGACTACCCTAATCTAGAAGTGAACCTAGGATCTCTCACAAACACAATTGATACTGCACTCCATGCAATTTTACAATCTCATATATGTACAACTGCCAATCTTTCTGTGCTATAGTCCATCCGAACTGGCAAAAGTGAGCAGACTTGGTCAATCACAACTATAACCCATACCGCATTTTGACTATTCTGTTCTTGGAAGTCCTCAGAATAAAATCCATAGTTATTCATTCCCATTTCCACTGCATCGCAAAAGATGTAACAAACTAGCTGGAACTTGATGTCCCGCCTTTACTTGCTGACAAGTTAGGCATTTGGAAACAAATTTAGCTATATCTCTCTTCATACCCATCCACCAGTAATGCTCTTTCAGCCCTCTATACATTTCAATTCCACCAGGGTGCATAGCAAAAGGAGACTCATGTGCTTCCTTCATAATGATCTGTCTCAATTCAGCATCATTAGGAACACACATTCTGCCCTAATGTAGCAATAAACCATCATCTTTCACAGAAAATTCAGGTTTCTTGCCCTACTGGACTTCTTTCAGTAGCTTCTGATATTTAACATCACTCTGAGCAGCCATTCTGATCTGATCAATCAACATTGGTTGTATATGCCATGCAACTACTGTCTATCCCTCATCATCAATCTCTAAACTGACATGTTGTGCTTTCAATTCATATACCATGGACAAAGGAGAAACTCTGAGACTTGCCATAGTCTTCCTCACATTCGTAACATTTCTTTGTTATATCTAAACCAACTGTTCGAATTTTTACATCTATAACTCTTTTTATCTGTCAATATTCTATAACTTACTTCCTTTTGTACTGACTATAACCTTTCGGTATTCTAACTTTTGAGTTTTAGATCCCTAAGTAGGATTTTCAAACTTATTTCTAATAATTAAATTCTGTCCTGGCATAACAATACCAAAACAGATGCTGTTGGCAACTATTCTCATCTAGGTGTACTATCTGGTAGTACGTAGCTCTACATAATAATCTCAAGTCAAGATCAGAATCGCACTACAAGATAAACATCAAGAACATTGCATAGTTACTACGATACATCCCAATAGATCAAACTTTCCTATCTTTTATCCTTTTCGAATTCATTGATATCCGAAATTTATTCTGATTACAATATCCATTAACAATTACTAACAGTAACATTTCTGCCTTCATCTAGAACAATTCTATTATCGCATCTTACTTTTACGTCCTCTTGCCTTACATTAAGTAGGCTTGCCATTTAGCTTTATAATTTATGGTGTGTTAGAAAATACTTTTCACCAATAAACTCTTTCAAAACTAATTTCACTTATTATCACAATCCTTATCTTAAAGGACTAATCACTAATGCATCAAAATTTATTTCCCTATAAAGGAATAATAACAGAACATATAGTTCTAACACTAACATAAAAGTATGCAGGTTCCAGGTCAAACAATACATAAACGAAGAGTGCCATCCTTCTTCTTAACGAACAATACTGGCGCTCCCCAAGGTGATACACTAGGGCGGATGAAGCCCTTTTCAAGTAATTCTTGTAACTGTATCTTCAACTCCTTCAACTCTACTAGTTCCATTCTGTATGGTGTTATGGAGATTGGATCCACACCAGGCATAACATTAATTTCAAACTACACTTTTCTTCCTGAGGTAATCGCAATTCATCAGAAACACATCCGAAAGTCATGTATCGTAGGGATGTCTTTCAATGCCGACTCCCACTTGGGTGTCTACTACATGTGCCAAGTATGCTTCACACCCTTCCGATCATTTTTCCGCTAGTGCAAATTAAATGATGTTTGATGGCAATAGCTCTCCCATGTATTACCAAATCATCAGATCGAGGAGACCAAAAGTGATCGTTTTCACTTACAACCAATCATGGCATGATGCCTGGCTAACCAATCCATGTCCAAGATGATATTATAATCTCTGAAGGGCATTTCAATGAAATCAGATAGAAAAGTGTGTACTTTGATCACTAAATGAAAATCCCTATACATTTTATTAACCCTAACCTCCTATCCTAACTGACTTGTTACTAGCACCTCAAAGTCCATTTTTTTTCATGGAACAGCAATGCAATCAATGATGCTAGCACTCACATAAGAAGGGGTAGAACCCGGATCAAATAACACAAACACATCTTGATTAAAAGTTGAGAAGGTACCAGCACAACATCGATGTCTTGGCCTCTTCTCTCTGCCTCATTACATAGATTCCGACTAAAGCACTATCTTGCTCAATGTTTCATCGTGCCTTGGCCGTCTGGCTACCTCTACCCCGACTCTACCTCTGGGTGGTTGTGAACTTCGTGATGTGGCTCAATCGACCCTTCGCAGAGTAGGAGGCGGTCCAACTCGCGATCATCGGTGCAGTCCTTGGCAAAGTGTCCTATGCCTCCGCACTATAACAGCTCCTATGGCCTTGTAGCATACCCCACCATGATTTCTACCACAAGTTTCACATTAGCAGCAGGAGGGTAGGAACTTCTAGTTGTTCGACGATTGACTTTGGTGGTCTCTGCCTTGATGATCCACCTGTTATATCCCCGAGCTCTGGCTCCTCATATTCTTTTCTCTTTCTCAAATTATCGCTGAGCTCACCCATAGGTTTCTCCTCTTCTCTATTTCATGTTGCCCTTGTGGGGTTGGGTCCAGATTAGCTTGGGCTGATGTGATTATCAGCCATTTGTTGAAAGAAAGTGGCCATTTGCTGGGCCATTTGTGCAGTAATTTGTACCGGTAAAACTGGTATAGTCGGGCCTTCGACACTTTGTGGAGATGGGACCTCAACTTGCACCTCAGCCTCTATCGATTGATCGACTGAACGATCACTCTCTTCCATAGTCAATTCAAGGATCTTAGACCTCCTGAACAATTAACACAAGGAGATTTCCTCCTGTTAGTGCATATTTATAATGTAATGTACTGTATGTATCAAACAATGATATTGAGCAGTTGTACTATGAAGAAAGAATATTCAAATTACAGGTGAAAATAGAATTTAAAAACTAGCTCTGATACCACTAAAACATGTCACACCCTACCTCTCTGTAAGGCATAACATGATCCCGTAGTATACCTAATGAATTACTAACTTTGTCTACTGATAACCCATTAATACACTACAAGGGATTTTAAAACTTTTCTTACTTCTTTTTACAGTGGTGAGCACTATTTACAGGTGTTAAAAACCTTTTTGAAGTGAAGTGAAACAGCTAACACATTTGGACTATTAGGGATTTATGTAAAAATTTTTACAGAGTGCCATCTGTATTTTGAACAAAACAGTTCTTCAGAAAACCTGTAAAAAAGCACTTCAATCTTTTTCTCAATCTCAAACTCCAACATAATTTAACACAATAAGTTTTTCAACTCAAATCCACAATAATTTTTCAAAGACTGAGATAAAAGAAATACAGTACAATTTTTTTTTACAAGCTAAAATAACTCATAATTTATTTTACAACATCAATGTACAATTTTAATTTACAATCGCCAAAATCAAGAACAATATATACATACAAAGGAACATACATTACAAAGATAAAATGCAAATGTGGTATACTCAATATACCCGATGATCTCTCACAATGCACTAGCACCTAGTCTCATCGCCCTATCCGTCTGCCTACCGCGACAAAGAATAAAAGCTATCGCTGAGATAATGTCTCAGTGGTGCACAACATTAATCAAATACAACTTTAAATCACAATTCATAAATCATATAAATGATGGATACGTAAAACCATAATTAAATTCAAGACAATGAATGTCATAAGGAATTTAAACTCTATTTCACAATATCACAATAAATCTCAATAGTCAAAACATGGTTAAATTCAAAAGACAGTGAATCTCAATAAGAATTTAAACTCCATTTCACAATTTATCAAAGCTCATAATAATACAATTTAGTCAAATAATTTGAGAATACAGTGTTGCCAATTCATACACAACTTAAGCCATGACATAATTTTTCGATGAATACCGCGTTGTACACCACGACAAAGCAATCGCAACCCCACTAATCGAAATCAATGAGGAAGGAAGCTAGCTATATAATGAGTACTCATCCGATCACCTCAACCGTAAACCAGAGAGGAGAAAAATAAATGATCACAACCCCATAAATGGAGAAGGAATGATGTGATATCACATGCTAAGTGTGAACACAAAATCAATTCCAAACATTTTATTCAAATGATTCATGAGAACCCAATAAATTTCCAAAGTCATAATTTCATGCACAAAATGGCAACACAATTCATAATTAACTTCAATTTTCACAAATCACACTAAATCAATTTTTCCACAGTTTCAAACCATTTACAATTCTTTTTAAGCAATAAGTATCCATTCAAACACATTTCCATAATTGAAAACAATAATATACAAGTAGTCATAATTTATTTCAATTGAAAAATTCAAAAGAAATAATTGTTGTGCACAAACCTTTGATAACTGTCTCTGCCTTGAATCAGTTTTCCTTTCCTTTCCCGAGTCTTTGCTAATCGAGAAACACAATTTGAGGTGTTTCAAGATCATTTAAACTGCTCTAACGATAATGCTTGATAATTAATTCATCAATTTATTATTTGCTTAGTCAACCTAATATGTCGAATTTCGATGCATTCTAGGTAAATTAGGTTTTAACGTTACTAATATGTCACATTCAATAGTCTTTTAGGGCTGGTACATGTTACTAAACTCATTTCCATGTATCTTGCATTTTCTTGCAATTTGCTGGATTCCGGAATACTAGTTTGACCTAGCCGGACGACCTAGTTCACTCGGTTTTCGGGTTTTGGTCAAAACTATAAACTTGTAGATCTATGTCTTATTGCACGTGGAGCAAAATTTCAGGTCATTCTGAGTTACGTAGAGTCATTTTACTATTGCTGGTCTAAATGTATCAAAATTGGTCACTTTAGGTCAATTTTGGTTCGGCCAGTTTTTGGACCCGAACTTGTGCAAGCTGTTTCACTTGCTTATGATCATTTCTAGGCTTTGGTGTCTTCATAAGACTTGTAGATATAGGTCTTAAATATTCATGGTCAAAATTGCAGGTCAATTGGACCTGTTTTGAGTGAGTTATGGCCAAAACACTAACTGCTGCCCAAATGGCCAAATTTTTAGGCCTTAATTGCACTAATCCGGATTTGGTCACTTTTCAAATTACCTTACAAGCAGAATTTTGGCAAGCTTCCTTCATGAAAGTTGGCACATTTTGTGCCTAGTTTCACCTCCAATTGGCCTCATACCAATTGGAGCCACACACTTAAGTTCTAAGCCCAAAACACAAACTGCCCTATTGTATTTTGTTCATACTCATCAAAGATCACCTTTAATACTTACCAAACTTCACCTTCATGCCAATTCTGGTTTGTACCCTAACCTAAACATATTTTACAACATATTGTTGATCATTTTGGTAGCTTACAATTACATTCAACATATACCATAAAGTGCAAAATTTGTCAAACTCAATTATAACAATTTAATCACCTATTCATGCTCATTTACATGCCCAACCTCACACCATCACACATATACCCAAGCTGCCATAACAACCATAACAATTCAACATTATTATACCATAATCCAAACATGAAATAATATCCTTATGGTTCACCAAACCAGGCTGCCGATTCATGCATTTATATTCCATTAATTCCCAAGCTTCAAATTTCAATTACACATTCACATATACTAAGTATACATCACCCAAATAATTTCATACACACATAAACATTTAATCAATCCTTTAATCCACCATTTACAAGCAAAAATAAACTTTCTTCAAGGAGTTTCCATGGCTGCCAAAAATACAGCTCTCCCTTTAAACATCAAACCTCAAAATTTCTTTCCACAATTCAAGTACCCATAACATCCACACAAACTTTAATGAAGCAAGCATCAAAAATACATACTTACCACTTTTGAAATTCTTCAAAACCTCACCAAAACTTAAATTTCTTGCTGCCTATCTACTGCCCAAGTTGTATAGAACAACTTTAGTGAAGGACTCTTGAAGAAACTAGGGCTTGATCATAGAGGATTGGAGCTTCATGCATGAATGGCCATGGAGTTTTCTTTGGGATGCATTCGGCTGGTTCAGTTGCTGGAGGTTGAAGATGATGTTCATCTGTCCAAAGTGTCTTTTATAGGTGGTCCAAGCTGCCTTAGTGGAGCACTTAACTTATTTTAATGTTTAATTATTCAAACTTTCTCAATTTTCATTTTTATACCCCAAACTTCCATCATTTATACTATGTACCACAATTTTAATTTTCATGACATTTTACAAATATAATATCATGTATTTTTAATGGACATTTAGGTCAAAAGACAACCCGGGGTGTCAAATGACCACAATGCCCCTGTTCGGGTTGCATTCCCGATTTTTCGGTAACACCGGGTTTTGTCCTTTTTTCGATTTCTCACTTTCTTTGTACTAATTAATTAATTTTTCTTTGATATTTCTAATGATATTTATACTTCAATAGGTGTCTCTTTAAGTCTTAAAAAATATTTTCCAGGGTTCCCCGCGGTCCAGGGCTAGTCAATGGTCCACGCCGTGACTTCCCAGTACGGTCACCCATCGCTAGGGTTCTCGGCTCGCTTAACTGAGTTACATTTATTTGCTATTATTTTTCCTTTTTTTCTTGTATTTTCTTTTCTTGTATTTCATTATTTTATGTCTCCTCACTCATATCGAAGTGTAGTTCTAGGCATCCTAGCTGTCCAAACAACACTGGTCATTGAAACAGTAGAACGCACTACCGAACATTGGGGTGTTACATTCCCTCTCACTACCTCCATTACAATTTCTTTCATTTCTCTCTCCATAACCTTGAATTCCTACCACTAAACCCTAAGTTTCCTTCATTAAACCTTGTCAATTCCTCTTGGGAGAGTGTTTGGAAGCCTAGAAAAAGAAAAAAAGTGAAGTTTAAGCTTGGGAAAATTCTGCTCAAAAGGGTTAGTGCTACTATTCTTTAATTTCTCTTTAGATTTCATGTTGGAAGCATGAATTGACTTACAATTTGAAAGAATTGAAAGAAAATATCCATGTATGAGCCACTTCCATTTTTGGAAGCCATGAATTAGGAAAGTGTTTGATGAGTTTTGATGTAATTAAAGATGTTTATGGGTGGCTTTAATGGTGATTATGAGACTTTGAACATAAATTGATGTGTGTGAAGTAGGATTTGAATATTTGAGAAATTTTGAGTTAGGGTTTGAATTAATTTTGGTAACTTGGTGTTATGGCTTGAGATTGATCTTGTTGAGATTGTTTGTTGATCATTTGAAATGTTATGAATGATAAATTATAGTTGGGAGTAAGGAGGATGGAATATTGGGAGTGCTTCTCTTATGCAGGAAATTCGGACCTATGAGTTTAGTGTTTTTTTAGTTATTACTAGTAGTGTCACTCCAATTGGTGTGAGGCCAATTGAAGGTGAAACTAGACTCAAAATACCCCATTTTTCATGAAGAAACTCTGCCTAAATTCTGTCAAAATCTTGGTCAATTTACTGTCCCAATCTGGGTATTCAAACACTAAACCCAGAAAAAATGACCAAATACATGTTCATTTAGCCATAACTTTCTCTAGACAGTCCAAATGACTGAATTTTATACCATTGGAAAGATTAGATATAGGACTACAACTTTCATTGAGAACACCCAGCTCATAAATGTCTTTAACCAAATGAAATTGTTGACTCAAATTAGGATACCAAACTGACCTATTCCATTCTCGCCTGCACTTCTCGGACTAAAGCTCACCCAACCGCTTTGGCAAATGGCCATAACTTGGTCTACAAAACCCAAATTCAACAAAACTAGTGGCAAAACTTCTATAAGACATAGATCTACAAAAATTAGTCTTTGACCAAAATCCAGACACTAAGGGAACTAGGCCAATTTATTAGGTTAAGTTAGTATATGAATTCGAAATTTCCTAAGTGATCATGTAACACCTCATCAGAAGCGATTCCGCACATTCTACTATTCCAGTGACTGTATTGGTCCGCATAGCTAGAACGTCTGGAAAAATATTTAGACTAGAGTGAGGAGTCATAAATAGATCAAATAATAGTAAGAAAATGTAGGAAAAATTTTAGAAATAAAATACAACTAAGTTAAATGAACCTATGTTCTAGCGATGGGTAACCCAAAGGAGAAGTTGCGGTCCTTGCAATTAGGAGCCCTAGACCCTAGAGAAAATTCATAAAATAATTTTTGGGACTCCAGAGAAGAGTCATTGAGGGTTCTATGGCATTAGAATGCCAAGAAAAGGTTTAGAAAAATTTTTCAATCTGCATGCATAATTTTAGTCTGTTAAGCCAAACAGAGGGCATTTTGGTCATTTCATCTTCAGAGATGATTATTGGCTGACTTGTCCAGTTAAGTAAATAATTAATATGATCTAAAATATGAATAAATATTGCTAAAAATTAAATTAAAAATGAGTAGAAAAGAAAAGAAAAGAAAAAAAAAATGAAGAAAATTAGAATTTTGACATCACATGATGTTATTAAGAAGGCCTACACCAATCATCACACAACAAGCATATTTAACGTTATTAAAAGAGAGACAAAATGGGATGAAATGAAACAACAATCTGCATCTCATCTCCTTCATTCAGCCAAGCTTCTCCCTTTTCTTTCCTCACACCATTTTCATGCAAACTTCTCACTAGATATTCTCTTGAAAATCACCATAAATCCCTAACTTGACTTCACTAAATTTGATCCTCACACCTTAGAACACCACTAGGTAGTAAAAAGAAGAGAAAAAAAGGAAGATTTAGAAACTTGGAAGAGAGATCAATTAAGGCTAGTGCCTTATTGTTCTCTTTTACATCTTTATTTCTTGTTAGAACAACAAATTAAGTAATAAAATGAAAAAAAAAAATTTGAAGCAAACTATACATGTTAGGGTTTGAGTTAATTTTGTTACCTTGGTGATATGGCTTGAGATTGATCTTTTTAAGGCTGTTTGTTGATCATTTGAAGTGTTTTGAGTGATAAATTGTAGTTGGGAGTAAGGAGGATGGAATATTGAAGTGATGTTTCATGTGGGAAATTGACCTGTGAGTCCAGGGTCTTGTTTGACCTATAATTGAAGTTGTGTGACTCCAATTGGTATGAGGCCAATTGAAGATGAAACTAGACTCAAAATTCCCCATTTTTCATGAAGAAACCCTACCCAAATTCTGTCCATAAGTTGACCAATTTGCTGGTCTAATTCAAAAATCCAAACACTGAACCTAGAAAATTGACCAAATACATGTTCATTTGGCCATAACTTCCTCTAGACAGTTCCAAATGACCTGGTTTTTGTGTCACTGGAAAGATTAGACATGGGACTACAACTTTCATTAAGAAAACCAAGCCCAGAAATGCCTCTAACCAAATAAAATTGTTGGCCCAAGTGAGGTCACCAAACCGACTGAACCATTCTCGCCTGCACTTCTCGGACTACAGATCACCCTACCAGCTTTGGCAAATGGCCATAACTTGGTCTATAAAAATCCAAATGCAATGAAATCAATGGAAAACGCTTTATAAAACATAGGCCTACAATATTGGTCTTCCGCCAAAACCTAACCTAAAGGAATTATGTCAAATGCTTAAAAGAACTTGGTACATGGAAACCTGGAAATTTGCTCAATTTCATCTGACCCCGGATTAGTGTTTATAGCATATCTTTTGTCACAAGGGGTTTTGCGGTTGCCTGGATGAACACTCACCGAAGTGGGAAAGAGTGAGGAGTCGCCACTTTAATTTTGAGGGAAATTAAAGAAAACCATTTGCACAAAAAAGGGTAAATTAAAAGAAACCACTTCGAAATAGAGATTCTAGGTTCGGAGTCCATATACGCAAGGGAAGGTGTTAGGCACCCCTCCTCGTCCCTATATGAGGGTAAACAGATTTAACATTATTCTCTTTACAAATTAAAATCGGAAGTTAGGGGGGTTAGAATGGTGGTTTTAATCCCTTTGATAAAAGGGAATATTTGATTTTTCACTATTTCGGGTTACCCAGATACATAAGTACATGAGATGACCCTTAGTGAATTGATGTTGCGTAGCGGTTTTGGTTTAGGGGATCACTTTGCGTATTGTGTTATTTTAGTTTGAATTTGAGGTAACCCGGGTAAAAGCCTCTCCCGATCTCTAGGAATAATCTGCTTAAAGTTTGAGTGGGGAATCTCGGATAAGAACTCTCCTCCGATCTTCGCATATTTATTAAAATTTGATTTGAGAATCGGATAAGAACTCTCCTCCGATCTCTTTTATTTATTAAAATTTTGATTGAGAATCGGATAAGAACTCTCCTCCGATCTCTTTAAATATTTATGAAAATTTTGATTGAGAACAGGATAAGAACTCTCCTCCGATCTCTTTAAATATTGATAAAAATTTTGATTGAGAACCGGATAAGAACTCTCATCCGATCTCTTTAAGTATTTATGAAAATTTTTTATTGAAAACTGGATAAGAACTCTCCTCCGATCTCTTTAAGTATTTATGAAAATTTTTTATTGAGAACCGGATAAGAACTCTCCTCCGATCTCTTTAAATATTTATGAAAATTTTTGATTGAGAATCGGATAAGAACTCTCCTCTGATCTCTTTTAATATTTATGAAAAATTTTGATTGAGAATCGGATAAGAACTCTTCTCCGATCTCTTTTAATATTTATTAAAAATTTGATTGAGAATCGGATAAGAACTCTCCTCCGATCTCTTTTTCGTTTAAATGAGGATCGGGTAAGAACTCTCCCCCAACCTCTTGAGATTTAATTGCGATCGTATATCATAAAGACCTTAGACTAAGGGTTCTGACATCCGAAGACGCTGAGAGCCCGAACAAGGCTTCTCTTAATCCGTTAGTACCTTATAACTAGGTAGGGGATACAGACTAAATTTGTTACCGATCTCCTATGTGATTGTCTTACCAATACCTTTTGACAGGCAATATCCGATCTCTTCCACTTACTAGTCTGGGATCCGATCTTACCTCGCTCCCCCATTATACCAAGTTATCTCCTGAGCTAGTCTAGTGGTTGACTTCATAATTTTCTTCTGATTTATTATCCAAACCTTTATTATTTTGAAGAAACTCTCGTGTTAAGATACAACTACCAACATTTTATCAAACTACCTATACGTTACTCGGGACCAGAACACCTACATTTGAAGGTAATAAAGGCTAAAAAAAAAAAAAGTAAATAACATGAATTGATGAACAAAAGGTAAACTCAAGAGAATAACCACCTTCGTGGGGTCTTTAACATAACATAAACTTTAAGAAAATTACGAGCATGAAAACAAAGAAAATAAATATAAAAAAATGAGCACTTGGTAAAGCAACGGTCTAAACACTCACCTGTAGGGAGTTGAATCTATTGAACTAACTATGGAGTCACAAATATAGTAGAGCTGCGTGCTAATAGTCTGGGGACTAATGCTTGCCTTGAAATGAAGAGTACCAAGTTAAAATGCAGTCGAGCCAAAATGACAATAACCGAGTTTGAATGAGATTGAGCTTGGAAAATAAGAGTGGATATAAAGATGATGAAAACAGAACTGAAACTAAGAGAGGGTATCGTAGAGTAATAAACAAACTAAAAATAAAGAGTTTCAGTGTCCAACACTCCTTCAAAGAAAATACTTTAGAAAACTGGTTTCTGAAGTTTTTTCTATTTTGAAAGCTTAAAAATAGCAGAGTAGCAAAACTGAATCAATTTTTAGAGCCTTTCCACTATAATCACCACCCTTTTTTTGTTCTTCTTTTTCCCTTTAACAGTTTTCATGCAGGTATTTATAGGGACCGGGGGCTCCCGATGAAGGGTCAGGATTTCCTTTGAGGGAGATGGAAGGTTTGGATTTTAAAGGACACGATCTGATGCCTGAAAATTGAAGAGAATCAAAATGGACGGTCGAGATCTTATTCAGAATATTTGTCCTTTCTCTTTTCTAATCCAACGGCTCAAAATCTTCTTGTCAAGGGAGATCTGAGGGCTGGGAAAAAAAAGCGCCGGTCTTGTCGTCTTCTCTTTGATCCAAGGGCTCCGGACTTGTCCTTGCAAGTAAGATCAATGATGGAGATCGAGATGTACAGGACTGTCATGACACGTTCTGGCAACCTGTCAGTAATGTGGGCGATTCTGCAAATGAGGCGTGCGGTGGAGATTTGATCTCGTCTGCAACGCTTTAACTACCTCGGCTCTGATTATGACGACAGTTATTGGAAGTTGTCTTATTCTCTCTTTGCTTTCCGATCTCCCATCCCTTCCGATCTTTCTAATACGATCCTTTTCCGATCTCTCATGCCAGGCCCCTCTCCCGATCTCTCCCATTCCAGAATCTTCTCTTCTATCCGGACTGGTTCAGTCAAAGCATTTATTCTTTCGGTTACCGAGGCATCCGCTTCATTTTCCGCTAGCAATAAATGCTCAGACCTTCTCTATATATATACCTTCAATGGGACATCCTTTTCGCATTTCATTTTCTCCTCTTTCCGCTTCTCACTTTTCCTGTTCTAGCCGCTCCGGCAACAATCCCGGCCATGGTAGCTGCTTTTGATCTTTTTCCGACTGTTCACTTTGTTTATCGACTGAAAATTTATGACCCCGGTGATCAGAAAATCATGATGGCTACGTCATAATGATAGTGTGAGAATCAGACTAATTTACCGATCTAGATCGAGAATATTGATCGTTTCCATCTCGAGTCGGTCGACCGATATAATCGGCAAATCGATTTCGGGCGAGAAGACTGCTAATTTCCCTCTTATCACTGGTGACTGCCCTTCGAAGTTCACTTGGCTCCTCACCACATCGGGTTTCCCGACAGCGGCTTGGTTCCGAGCGATAACATTGACGATGACCTCTCCCATCCTCACGAGAGTCATAGTCACCCCATCTGAGCTGTACATCTATCTGATGTCGATGGCTGGTTTCCTGATCAAATATATCTTTTGATTCAGCCACGAGACTAGGTTTTGACATAGGTCTTTATTAGGTAGGATGTACCGCCGATCTCTAGAGATCGCCCAAATGATGTAATCTGACCTTTAATGTAATCCGATGTCTAGAGATCGCCCACATGATGTAATATGACCTTTAATGTAATGAAATTTTATTTTGACCATTATCGTTTTACTATTATTGCATTGATTATTTTCTGATCTCTAATGTGTTTATCCGATCCGATTCCTAACTGAATAGCCCTTAGCCGATCTGTAATTCTGAACATCTGCCTTAATTCGCCGATCTTTAACTAGCCAATCTCCCCTTATTTATTTATGGAGTTTCTGGAATGTTCTTGCGACGTGTCAGAAAAACTAGCGAATCCCGCTAACCAATGCGCCGCTTGGGATACTGTGAGCATTAAATGCTCAGACGGATATAAATAGGGGATGGGTCAGCCAGTTGCTCCCTTATGTCATTTTCAGCATCTCGCGAGCGATTCCAAAATTCTCTCGTTTTTTCAAGTTCTTCCGACACCGATCACACTCCGGTAAGGGTTTTGATCTTTCTTTCAGTTAAATTTTCTCTTTTCTTTGAAAATGAGCGCGTCGAGGGTCAGAGAGCGGCGAGCCCCCCTTCCGTTCATGTCTCATGGTCGTCAAATGAGGTTGAAGTGGTCAGACCAAGCGGGCTACCTGAACCTCCTACAACCTCCGTTTCAGCCCGTGGTCAAGCGGCACCCTCAAGACGAACGCATTCCTCAGGGAGAGAGAGCCTTCCCGTGGATGAGCTACCGTCCATCCTTCAAGAAATTGATCTACAGACGATTAGCCAAGAATACAATATTCGGACTGACTCATACGAGCTTATCAGATGCCATGGCGATCTCCGAGCAGATCATTTCTTCGAAGAAAATAATATGATCATGATATACGAGAGCAATTAAAAGCCGGGCTGCGATTTCCTTTTGATGACTTCTTCAAGGACGTTCTGAAATTTCACCAAGTATGTATAGCCCAAGTACATCCGAACTCATGGCGGATCCTGGTAGCCTTCAGAGGCCTCTGCCGTGCTAAGGGACTCAGTCCTACAGTGAAGGTGTTCGCCGAGCTACATAGGCTAACTCGTTGAAAGGATGACGAGTACTGGTTCTTTCAGGCGAAACCGCATTGTAGGCTATTTACCGATCTACCCTCCTCACTGAAGAATTGGAAAAATCACTTCTTTATTCTGAGGAGCAAGATTCCGAACGGTTTTGAGGGTTTCCTACGTAGCTGGCTGCATCTGGGCCTATCACTCTCAAAGTACATCGCCCTGAGTAGGGAAGAGGGCGTAATAGTAAAGGAGCTAAAGGATCGGGCGGCCAATAAGAAGTTTTCCTATTTAGATGCGGTGATGGCCAAACTGCATCATTGGATGATGCGGCTGGTTACCGGCGAAGAACGCGGGCTTCAGCTCTCTGACCTCGGCCTCGGTACTTTCTATATCTCTGATATATGGGCTTTAGCGAACTCACTGACTTTTTCTTTGTGCAAGTATGGCGAGCGGCGAGGCTTCCAAAGAGAGCCGAAAGCGGAAAAGAGAGGTCTTTAGGAAAGTGCGGGAGATGAAGCGTGCCGAGGCCTCACAGACGCCACGGCATGAGGCTCGTCCCGACCCTTCGGACCGCCGATCCCTGAAATAGAAGTGGTTCGGTCTCCACCTCGACAAGAAGAGCCACCACCACCTCCACCGGTTGCTTCGAGTGTGGAAGGGGGTCCTTCCCAACCTACTTCGTGAACCCCTTCCTGCGGCGCTCAAATCCTGATTCACTCCCTGGAGAAGAACCGATCTGCCTCCAGGAGGATCGAAACAGGCTGACCCAAGGCAACATCGATGATCTCCTGACCCAGACGATGAGCTTGAGCGTGGAGAGCTTAGTGAACCAGCATATTATCAGGGGAAAGGCTCATCATTTGAAGCAGGAGATCCAGAAGGTGGGTCAGGAAGCGGCTTTCGCCCGAGCTCAACTTTAATCCGCCCGGGAATATATAGCTGAAATTGAGGGGCGAATGAAATTCTATGAGGATAAATTGACCGAGCAGGCTCATGCTCTTGAAGAAGCTCGGGCTTTCCGAGCTGCTGATGTCGCTCGCTTCACTGAAGAAGTTAGAGCGAAAGAAGAAAAGGCAGTGACGAGGGAGGCCGGTGCTTATGTGAACGCCCATGGGGACCTTTTGGCCGAGCTCAAGAAGCGTTATCCCGAGGAGGACTTTTCCTGAATGGTGGACCTGGCTCCCCAAGACAAAGAGGAGAGTGAGGAGGAAGCTGAGGGAGATAGAGAGGGTGAGCGAAATGTAGAACAGGCTGGGGGTGATCCTCTAGCCGAATGACTTGTATTTTATTTTGAAATGAAATGAAATTCTCTCTTTTGTTCAATGACTGAATGTGATCGGAAAGTATCTAAATTGTACAAGTGCCTGACTGTTTGAACCAATTAGAACATCAAACTTAAAAGTGATTATTAATCTAAGTATAAGAGGTCGGAAAAACATTGTAAGCATGAGATCGGCTGAGAACAAACACCGAACGGGACTCAAGATTATTAAAATTGGAAACCTGATTTGAATACTTAAGATCGGAAGCAACATTAAGCCGGATTAAA